>NC_056059.1:48255000-49505000 GCF_016772045.2 Ovis aries
AAGTGTATAGGTAAAATTTTGAAGCACCAGGAATATTAAAATGAAAATCTATAAGTAGGAATGTTATGGTACAGAAAAAGCAGGAAATCCTTTATAGTCAAATTATCACCACAATTTTCATTTTGTTGTTGTTCAGTCACTCAGTCCTGTCCAACTCTTTGCAATCCCATGGACTGCAACATACCAGGCTTCCCTGTCCTTCACCGTCTCCTGGAGTTTGCTCAAACTCATGTCCATTGAGTCGGTGATGGTATTCAACCATCTAGTCCTCTGTCTTCCCCTTGTCCTCTGACCTTCTAGCTTCCCCAGCATCAGGGTTTTTTCCAATGAGCTGGCTATTTGCATCAGGTGGCCAAAGCATTGGAGCTTCGGCATCAGTCCTTCCAATGGATATTCAGGGTTGATTAGGATTAACTCATTTGATCTCCTTGCAGTCAAAGGGACTCTCAGTTTGAAAGCATCAGTTCTTCAGTGTTCAGCCTTCTTTATGGTCCAACTTTCACATTTGGACATGACTAATGGACAAACCATAGTTTTGACTACATGCACCTTTGTTGGCAAAATAATGTCTCTGCTTTTTAATATGCTGTCTAGGTTTGTCAGAGTTTTTTTTCCAAGGTGCAAGCATCTTTTAATTTCATGGATGCAGTCGCCATCAGCAGTGATTTTGGAGCCCATGAAAATAAAATCTCCCACTATTTCCATTTTTTCTCATCCATTTGCCATGAAATGATGGGACCAGATGCCATGATATTAGTTTTTTGAATGCTGAGTTTTAAGCCAGCTTTTAGTTTACATAATTCCCCTTTTCCTTGATATCTAGATTTGATCTTCCAAGATGTACAGACTGGTAGTTTCTCTTCCCACTTTGACTCTCTGAGAATCTTTGCAGTAGAGTAAGTAAGTAAACAGGGTGAATAAAACTGAAAGTTTCTATCTGCTTTCACATAATAACTGATTTTAGGTAAACCAGTTAATGCACTGGGGTTTTCATTTCCCCATCTTCACTACAGAAGTAATGACACCTTTCATGGTGCCTCAAAGAGGGTTGTTATAAGATTAATAGATACTTAGAAATGGACTAATATCCAAGGTGCATATCGAACATCAAAGAAAATATATAGCAGGCTCAGTCTGATGTCATGAAATTAGGTGGGCATTGGCATATGAATTTTAAAATTTCTAACTTTCCTAGCCCCCCTTTTTTTCACAAAGAGATAAGTAACTTTTAAAAGGAGAAAAATATGTGTTTTCACCAAAATTTATTTTCTTAATATTGTCAAAGCTATCAAAGATTTGACATACAAACCTCACTGCTCAAGGCCAGTCTATTGATTTGGTATCAACTCTGTTTAAAGATAGTGGTGCAAAAACAAACAAACAAACAAACAAACAAACAAAAAAACAAAACAGGAGCAAGAAACAAAAAATATATTTTATACTAGTATTTTTAACTGAAGGCAGAAAGAAGCTACTGAATGACTTGAAAGTGAGTCACTGAGTTGAGTCTGACTCTTTATGATCCCATGGACTATACAGTCCCTGGATTCTCCAGGCCAGAATACTGGAGGGAGTAGCTGTTCCCTTCTCCAGGGTATCTTCCCAACCCAGGGATCAAACCCAGGTCTCCTGTATTGCAGGCAGATTCTTTACCAGCTGAGCCACCATAGAAGCCCCCAAATACTGGAGTGGGTAGCTTATCCCTTCTCCAGGAGTATTCTCCTGACCCAGGAATCAAACCAGGGTCTCCTGTATTGCAGGTGGATTCTTACCAGCTGAGCTACCAGGGAAACCAAAGCAGGGAAATTATGTAATCAGTATTATGTGTATCACTTGGAAAGAAAATTACAAAAGAGCAAAAGAATGTTGTCTTAACCACATGAAAGATAACAGTGGCTTAATCTAGGCCACTGACAAATATCTGGAGAGAAGAAAATAATAAAGAAAGGATAGGAGAAGGTTGGTTGGAAAGTACTTACTGAGTGATTGTTGAAATTAAAGATGAGGGAAGAGTCAAGAATGATGCTCGAATTTCTGGTAGTACTTTCCATGGAGTAGAGTGTCAAAGGAAGATCAGGTGTGGAAAGAGGTAGAGTTAATATATTCCACTTTAACTTGTATAGGTTGAGGTGCCCATAGAAAAACAAGTGGAATTTTCTTTAGGCATCTATATCTGAATATACATGTCTGAAAAATGTATATGTATATATACACAATACATACATTATATATACTTGAATATATATTCAGTAAATATATATATATATATATGTCTCTCAGATCAGTCATAGTCATGTCTGACTCTTTGTGATCCCATGGACTGCAGCACACCAAGATTCCCTGTCCATCACCAACTCACGGAGCTTGCTCAAACTCATGTCCATTGAGTCGGTGATGCCATCTAACCATCTTATCCTCTGTCATCCCCTTCTCCTCTTGCCTTCAATCTTTCCCATATATTTGAAGGTTAACATAGAGAGCTGTTGCTGGTGCTAAGTCACTTCAGTCGTGTCTGACTCTGTGCGACCCCATAGATGGCAGCCCACCAGGCTCCTCCGTCCCTGGGATTCTCCAGGCAAGAACACTGGAGTGAGTTGCCATTTCCTTCTCCAATGCATGAAAGTGAAAAGTGAAAGTGAAGTTGCTCAGTCGTGTCTGACCCTCAGTGACCCCATGGACTGCAGCCTTCCAGGCTCCTCTGTCCATGGGATTTCCCAGGCAAGAGTACTGGAGTGGGGTGCCATTGCCTTCTCCGAAAAAAAGAGAGCAGTGTGGGCTAGATCTATAGACTTAGGAATTATCATGTGGAGAGTACCTTCAGCCTTGGAGATACTTGAAGGAACCATTCAACAAATTTTCATCAGTTACCTATTATGAAAGGGCCTTCATTAAGGTGCTGGTTGCCTCACAATAGAAAAGCAAAAGGCGAATGTGGCCTTTGCTCTTATGATTCTATCATATCACCTGGAATGGAAATGTATAGTAAGAGAATAAGACTAGTAGCAAGTTCCTGGCAGGACAAAATTTTGATACTATGAGGAAAAAAAACAGTAGAATGTTGGCTGGCATACATTCTTTTTACTTTGTATATTTTTCACTTTCTATCTGAATTTAAAGTAATTATTCATTTGTATTGAAAATTCAAAGATTCTGTTACTTTTCTGCTTTTAAAAATTACTTTTCTTCATTCTTTTCTTTTTTTAAAAAAAAATTTTCCCTTACAAACACTACTTAGTGCCTCTAAGATTCATCATAAGCATTGTTCTAGGTGCTGGGGACACAAAGGAGACTAAAGCACATTCTCTGAAGTCAAAACATGCATAATTCTTCCTCTGTTATAATTATATAATATTTTGTATTTTTTATCAACATTATAGGGAATTTGGTGTCAGAAAAAACAAACAAACAAACAAACTGATCCTTTGGGGATAATATTTAAACGACAGGAGTAATGACCATGTTGTTGTTCGGTCTCTAACTCGTGTTCAACTCTTTGGACTGTACAGTCCATGTCCAGTCCCTTGGACTGTAGCATGCCAAGCTCCTCTGTCTTCCATTGAGTTGGTGATGCTATCTAACCATATCATTTTCTGCCCTAATGACAATGAAGCAGAACATTTCTGCAGGGCAGGGACGATTCTTAGATAGCCATTACAGCTACCCAATATTATTCCTGGTTCTCCTCCTACTGGGCAGCACATGGCAGAGGTGATGTCTCTCACTTCCCTTAAAGTGAGGCACAAATGTGATTTGATTTACCCAAGAAATGAGGCTTTTAAGTGTTAGTCCACAATCTGACATGCTCTATTCCTCTGATGGCAATGTTCCAGATAGTGGAATCTCCATGTTGGATCCCATGTGCAAATATGAAGATTCCACTGCTTGCTCATGATAGGTGTGTAGCATGAAAAAATAAGCCTTTGGTGCTCTCAACTTCTAGGATTGTGGGAATTGTTTGCTGTAGCAGCATATGCAAATCTATCCTGAATGATACAATAATCGAAGTGTGAAGGCAAAGAAAGTCAACCACCAAATGATTTTATTTAAGAGCAGTGATTGCTCTGCTTATGGTATGGATAAATGGGGAGGCACAAATAAGGTGAAAAGATGTATGAGGGTGGAAATCTTTCTGCTTTTTTGTCTACTACCACATTGTGATTAATTTTTGAGAAAGGCAATGTCTTCCATCGCCAGCGCTATTGAGCTAACAACATTTCGGTTTGCCTGTGACATAATGGAAACTTGGAGAACATGGAACTGAAATGTTTGCAGTCATTTCATTAATGTTCTCCAAAGACTGAACTTCAGGGTTTTTTTCTGATTAATTTTCCTGCTTGAAGAATTGTGGGGAAAAAAAAACCATAGTTAATGGAAATATTTTTAAGCATGTACTGTTTTGCTCAATGGGTACAACCTATCTGATGGACAAGATGTTATACTTATTTCTACTTCACATGCCTGAAGGTTTGAACACAAAATGTTTGATGCTTTTGCTGTGGTATCTTGACAATTCTGTGTTTGCTTGACTCTGGGATGAGCTACAAGTCAAGAGTCTCTTGAGAACTGAATACCAGAGAGAGCTAAGTGTTTCTTTCATCAGGTCTTTGATACATATAATAGTTTCCTGTCTCAACCTGCAGACCAATTCATCTCAAAGTGCTTGGAAGTTTAAATATCACCTATGCACGTATATAAGAAAATAATATCCTTAATAGTGAGTGGTGACAGAGATAATTTACAGGGAGCATGAGTGCAGAAACATTAAAGCTTTACTTGTTTAAACCAGGGAAATGTTGCTTCATCTTTTCATTCTGCCACGTGGACCACAGCACATCGTTGGTGGTTGAAATCAAGATAGCAAAGAGAGAATAGGAAGTCTGGATGGTCCATTAGAATGGTTGATGAGAAGTTCAAAACCTTATTTTATAAAATGTTAGACTCTTCTAGACCAGTGATTCTCAATGATAGATGATTTTGTTCCCAAGGGACATTTGGTAATGTCTGGAGACATTCTTGGTTGTAGTTACTGGGAAGGGTTGGAAGGGTGCTTCTGGCATTTAGTGTTATAGATCGATATGACAATAATGTCGACACTGAAAAGTTCTGTTCTAGACCAACCTCCTCATTTTGCAGAGACTATATCTGACTTGTACATTCATGCTAAAATATTTACTAAATGCCCACTACTATCCAAGAGCCTGTGCTGAGTATGTGGACTACATAAGGTAACCAAAATAGTCAAAATCCTGCCTTCAGGATGTTTCAGGCTAAAGGATGGAAAAGGAGATATTGTGATCAATTGACATTCTTTCAGCAGAAACAATAGGTAAAAAATATCTGAAGTTTTCGAAGCCTGAAATTTTCCTATGTTCATGTGTACATCCCCCTCTTATTCTACAAGCTGTAACATCCAATAACATAATAAAGGCTAATAAAAGAATACACAAAAGAAACCAAATTATTATTCATTAAAGTAAAAAAAAAACTAAAGTCCATTATTCAATTACTATTTTATAGAACAATATGGAATCCTAAACATATCTCTGAATTTTAGACACGTTGATATTATTAAAAGAGGCAGAAATCTCTCCTCACATGGAACTTACACTTTAGGAGGAAGAGGCAGAAAAAATACAAAAGCAAAATAAATAAACTATATAATATTTAGAGTACTTAGCAAGAAGAATAAGAGCTGAGAGGAAGGAAAAGTGGTTATTTGCTAAAGGAATGATTTGAAGCAAACAATCCAACTAAAAATTACCCAGAACTTCCATGAAAGTTAACAGAACAATTTTTATGCTTTAAAAATATTTAAGCTTAAGATAGAGAATGATGGTAGGGAGTTCTGGGGGCAGAAGCAGAGTTAAAATGCAAAATAGCATGGTTGGGAGATAACTCACTGGAAAGATAATATCTTAGCAAAATCAAGAAGAGGAGAGACAGTGACCAAGTAGATATGAAAACAAGGTTTGAGGGAGGTGGCAGTATTCTAGGAAGAAGAAATAATGAACAGCATAAAAATGAGCTAATGTTCCTAGAGTGAAATAAAGACAAATAGAATAGGAAATGGTTTCATAGAGATAAAGGGACGGGGATTTAGAGAGGAAGTTAGAATCTCACAGCTCATTGAATTCTTTGCTTTCCACTGACTCAGATGGGCAGCCATCAGCAGGTTTAAGTACTGGACTGAAGGCTCCCAGGCCACCTATGACAGAATCATTCTGTTTATTGTGTTGAGACAGTCTGAGGGAGTGGGGATGGGGAAAAGGGGATGGAGGACCAGAGGTTCCCATTGGGAGATTATCTCCATAATCCCAGTAATGGAGGATGGTGATTTAGGCCAGAGTGGGAGATCCTGGGAACTGTTCATTTTCTGCATGAACATTCTGATCATGTTGAAGATAGAGCTAAGAGAATCTGCAAGTAGATGGATTGTGAACTATGAGAGAAAGAGAGTCATAGGTGACACTAAAGATTTGTCCTGGACAATTGGGTGGGGGGTGCAGTTTCCATTTACTGAGATGGTAAGATTCTGGGAGAAGCAGATTGAGCTGGGTATGGGAGGGTAATACAAGAAGCTCAGAATTTGAAAACTAATCTGAGTAGATGGACCTAGAGCCTATCATACAGAGTGAAGTCAGAAAGAGAAAAACAAATATTGTGTATTAACAAATATATGTGGAATCTAGAAAAATGGTGCAGATGAACCTATTTCTAAGCAGAAATAGAGACAAGGATGTAGAGAACAAATGAATGGATACTAAGGAGGTAAAGGAGGAGGGTGGGATGAATTGGGAGATTCACACAATGTGAGTGCATGCTAGGTTGCTTCAGTCAGCTGTATCTGACTCTTTGCAACCCTATGGACTGTAGCCCACCAGGCTCCTCTGTCCATGGTGATTCTCCAGGCAAAAATACTGAAGCAGGTTACCATGTCTTTTTGCAGGGGATCTTCCTGACCCAGGGATCAAACCTGTGTTTCCTGTGGTTCCTGCATAGCAGGCTAACTATTTACCACTGAGCCACCAGGGAAGCCCCACATACACACTACTATATATAAAACAGATAACTAATGAGGTTGTATCATATAGCACAGGGAACTCTGCTCAACGTTCTGTGGTGACCTAAATGGCATGGAAATCCAAAAAAGAGGGGATGTATGTTTGTGTAAAGCTGATTCACTTTGCTGTACAGCAGAAACTAACACAATATTGTAAGACAGCTATACTCCAACACTTTTTTTTTTTTTTTTTTTAGTCATAGGTCTTAGGTTATTTACTTGAAAGGGAACAGTGTAACTTGAAAGCCATCTGAAACAATACTGAACGTGCAGACAGGCCGATCTCTTACCGCAAGTATCTACAGTGTGCTTGCTTTACATGTGTATCTTTCACTCATTTGACCCTGCATATCTCTTTTTGATTTCTTTCCAAAAGAGACTGATTCTCACACGCTGCATTTCTGATTGAGTTCTGGCACAGATTTCTTGTAACATAATAACATAGTTTCACCACACAGCAAGATTATATAATAAATAGTGATTAAACTGTGACCAAAATGCTTTGTAAGACCTGACAATGCACATCCTTTGACAGTAGCCCTTAATCTGACAGCTGGGATACTGTGCTTTTGTAAAGTTGCTGAGAATTCAGTTCAGTTCAGTTCAGCCTCTGTCATGTCCGACTTTTTGTGACCCCATGAATTGCAGCACGCCAGGCCTCCCTGTCCATCACCAACTCCTGGAGTTCACTCAAACTCATGTTCATCGAGTCAGTGATGCCATCCAGCCATCTCATCCTCTGTCGTCCCCTTCTCCTCCTGCCCCCAATCCCTCCCAGCATCAGAGTCTTTTCCAATGAGTCAACTCTTCTCATGAGGTGGCCAAAGTATTGAAGTTTCAGCTTTAGCATCATTCTTTCCAAAGAACACCCAGGACTGATCTCCTTTCGAATGGACTGGTTGCCCAAAGTAGTTAACCTCCAATTAAAATAAATACATTTATATTAAAAAATAAATTAAAAAGAAAAAAAAAGAATGGACTGGTTGGATCTTCTTGCAGTTTAAGAGACTCTCAAGAGTCTTCTCCAACACCACAGTTCAAAAGCATCAGTTCTCCAGTGCTCAGCCTTCTTCACAGTCCAACTCTCACATCCATACATGACCACTGGAAAAACCATAGCCTTGACTAGACAGACATTTGTTGGCAAAGTAATGTCTCTGCTTTTTAATATGCTATCTAGGTTGGTCATAACTTTCCTTCCAAGGAGTAAGCATCTTTTAATTTCATGGCTGCAATCACCATCTGCAGTGATTTTGGAGCCCCCCCCCAAAATAAAGTCTGACACTGTTTCCACTGTTTCCCCATCTATTTCCCATGAAGTGATGGGACCAGATGCCATGATCCTAGTTTTTTGAATGTTGAGCTTTAAGCCAACTTTTTCACTCTCCTCTGAGAATTAGAAACACCCTTTTCTCGATATATGAAAACATCTGTAATATGAAAATTAATTATTTCATGAAATTAAAAATATCTTACAACTAAAAGGAACACAGTATGCAGATAAGAAGCAATGTAAATCCAAGGCAAACAATTTAATTCAAAAAAGTTTACAAAAAACGCTTTCTATTTTTCATTACAACTATATCTGAGGTAATGTAGGTATCTGTTTTTTGGTTTGTTTGTTTCTGTTTTTGCCTTGTTTTTCAATTCTCTTTCCTCAAGGCTCTATGTAGATGCTCAGGAAAATCATAGTTTAAGAAGAAATCCTTATATCCTTTGAGTTTTTCTTCATCCACACAAATCCATAAAATTAGTGTCATTCTTATAATTTGTATTTTGCTCATTGGTCTTCATGTTGTACATGTTGCTTAGGTTACTAGGCTTATGCATAATTTGTACAACTTCCACTCACCATCATCTTTTCCTTATACTGAGCCTGTAACATTCTCTCCTTTGTAGTACCCTCTACCCAATGGGTATAATTGCACTGCACAATTCACCTTTTCAAAATGAATGAGGATGAAAAGGGCTGAGGAATTAGCTTGGCATATAGACCTCACAAACCTTAAAGGATACAAATTGTCATCTTGCAGACTCTTGAATTAAAGTATATGATCTTGCATGCTTTGTTGAATTATTCATTCACCCTCTTCTATTTCTCAATCTCGTGTTTCACAGGCATAAAGCTGACCTGTGTATTAGAACCTTAATGACAGACCCTCATGAAGAAATATGGAGAAAATAGACGAGATTTCCTAGGGGTTTACTGTGTGAAAATATGCTTCAAAATAAGCTCGGTGATGTGCATTACATACCGCTGCTGCTACATACTGCAGTAAAGTTTTAAAAGCATCTTAGGAAACATAGCATTATGCCTTGACATTTAGGTCAATATGAGCTTTCTTCTGAGTGCCTGGCCCTGCTAAGATGTTATAGAAAGTCATCCTTTAGTAGAGAAGGACAGACTTGCAGAAATTTGCAAAATAGTAAAGACTCTGTCATGGACAAAGGAGCCTGGTAGGATACAGTCCATGGGATCGTGAAGAGTTGGACACGTTCAGTCACAAAGTCATGTCCGACTCTTTGCGACCCCATGGACTGCAGTATGCCAGGTCTCCCTGTCCCTCACCATCTCCCAGAGTTTGCCCAAGTTCACGTCCATTGAATCGGTGATGCCATTCAACTATCTTATCCTCTGTTGCCCTCTTCTCCTGCCTTCAATCTTTCCCAGCATCAGGGTCTTTCCCAATGAGCCAGCTGTTCACCTCATTGGACATGAGTTAGTGACCAACCAACAAAGATTCTGCAAAGTCTGAAACTACCTTAACATTGAGATGGGAGAATTTTATAGCTCTTTGGCTTATTTTTCATCTAGTCTCATTTAAAGTGAAGTATATGTGGGCTCTGTCCCTGTAAAGGAATACATTTAATATTTAGTATTTTCTGTAATACATTGGGATTATAAACCCAATTCCTCAGAAACTAGCTGATGAATCTTCATATTTAGAATTATATCTGTTACTGAATGTGAATTCCCAGGTGGCTCAATGGTAAAGAATCCACCTGCCAATACAGGAGACGAAAGTTCAGTCCCTGAGACTTGAATATCCCCTGGAGAAGGGAATGCTAATTCATTCCAGTATTCTTGCCTGGAGAATCCCATGAACAGAGGAGCCTGGTGGGCTCCAGTCCATGGGGTGAGGTCACAGAAAGTTGAACACAACGGAGTGACTGAGGACTGTTACTGAATATAAGAACCATGAATGAGGAAGAGAGAGAGCACAAAAGAGAGGTTCAAAGAGACACAGAGACAGAACATATTGGGACATTTCTGTGGAAGAAGTGGTACATGAGTTTCAAAAAGGCAGCAAATTTGCTTGTAGCCTTTACTCACTCTTGCATGCCCAAGTCACACTTTGACAACAACTTAGAGACTGAGATTTTTTTTCCTGGCAAAACAAAGTCCTAATTGGTACTTTTACGCTCTGTTCAGGGCTCTGGGGAATCTAACAGTGTGACAGTTACACAGTAAATGACAATGAGTAGATGTCAGGCCCCTCTACTATGTAGATAAGTCTACATATTTGAGCATCTGGGAGTATCAGAAGGCTACGTCCCTGGATTTTACAGTCTCAGAACAAGTAGGGTAAGAATTCAATTCTAACTCTAAAACTGAGAAGAGTAGGATGGAATTCTTCATAGTTAACAGTGAGAAAATAAAACTGAAACTGGGATGATGAAAGTTTGACAATCTCTAATTAAATCAAATCAAAGAAAAAGAAAAACCTGCAAGAGCACCAAAAATTGTATGCCAGCAGAACATTATTTGTTACAGAGGTTCTTCACACTAATCTTGCCATTTAATATCTGGTCCTCACTAACAGATAATGATGATGATACAGTTTTGGAATATGTGAAGTTGGAAAGAAATGAGTGACGACTGGGGAAGAGAGATGGTTCAAGAACAAGCTCTAAAAAAAAAAAAAAGTGACCATTAGACTGCTAATGTGCAGCTAAATAAATATTTCTATTCCTCATATATGGAAACCTAACAATTGTTTGAGAAGACAGAATATGGCCTTGGTGATAAATGTGCTTAACACGATTAGGTTAAATTTTCACTAGAGATGCTTCAAAATCATTTTAGAAACAGAACTTATCTTTGTTTTTGTATACCTCAGTACATATATTCCACAGTAAAGTTCTTTGGAACTGGAACAACTCCACTATTGTTATGTTACAGAGCCTTTCACATCTTCAGCTGTGAATTCGACACCGTTAAAATAGCGGAAAGTATTATTTTGAGCCCAGCTGCATTTAACTCCAAATTTACCAACACAACAGCCAGCACATTCGGCATTTGGCACACTGCAGTCACATAGTTTGATTTTGCATATTCCAACGTGTGAAAATGCAATATGCTAAATGATGTGTATGATGTTCATAGCATTCATGCTTGTTACATGATGAAACTAGTCTATAGGTCAGTATCCACATCACCAAACTGCTACTTATATTTACTTAGAACAGCCTATAAAATGACAATGCCTCTTATGCAAACATTCATTCCTAACTTGAAATCTTGACATATTTAGTTTAGACAGTCAAATTAAAATTTTCAGTGCTCACATCAAAAATTAAGTATAAATATTGCTTTAAGCATTTATGACAGCTTAAATCAAACTATGCTTAAAGCATTTTAAATGTTGTTTACTATTAATCTATTATTATTATCTTTATTATTGAATAAAATTACTTCTATTTTATGTGAATCAATATTTTTAATTTGGAGATAACCTAACCAGAATTTGAAAGCCACTATGAGCTTATGAAAGCAAAGTGTCTTTTTTAGAAGTTCCATTCACAATTCCAGGCTAGAGAATAAGATTGTCACAGATCTGGCCTCTGGTGAATTGTTGGTTATATGAGGAGGATTTATGTAATTACTCATGCTGTGATTTAGATTAAACCATTTGCAGCTTCAATTCACAAGCACTTATGAAAATTCTTACTCAGATTTACTTAAGAGTCCCTGAAACACCAGACTATTGTGTTGGATAATCACAGAAGCCCATTTACTTTAAGTGGCGAGTAAAGTAAACTCTAATATCACCATTACCAACTGCACAAGTACAAAATAAAATTAGTTTGCTGCTGAAGTAGTAAACACCTGTTCCTACTTGGTTTAGGTTAAGTTGGTTTTAGTAAGAATCACAGTAAGTAGTAAAGCAGGTCTAACTATTTATAGTATTACTCATCACATGGGCAAATAATTTACTCCCAAATCTTACATTAAATAAAAATGAATTCTGTGATTTGAGCATTTTTAATAATTAATAATTAATTAATTAATACTCATACGTTTCTTTGTGTTCATCTGGGGGTTTTCTCTCTCAAACTCTGATGTTAGATGCCATGTTCTTTTTGACCTTTTCTTTCTTTCCTCTTTCAGCAACCCTGGATGAACAAGAAGCCTAGACAGTTAAGCCCACAGATATGCCCATGTTTCATCTCTAAACTTGCTCTTTTTCCCTCTACCCCCTGAAACAAAGCCTGAGCCCTTCACCTGGGATTTCCCAAGTGGTGCAGTGGTAAAGAACACTCCTGCCAATGCATGTGATGTAGAGTCGATCCTTGGGTCAGGAAGATCCCCTGGAGTAGGAAGTGGTGAAAGTGAAAGTCTCTCAGTCATATCTGATTCTGAGCGACCCCAAGGACTATCCAGTCCATGGAATTCTCTAAGCCAGAATACTGGAGTGGGTAGCCTTTCCCTTCTCCAGGGGATGTTCCCAACCCCGGGATCCAACCCAGGTCTCCAGCGTTCTGGCAGATTTTTTACTAGCTGAGCCACAAGGGAAGCCCAAGTATACTGGAATGGGTAACCTACCCCTTCTCCAGCAGATCTTCCCGACCCAGGAATCGAACCAGGGTCTCCTGCATTGCAGGTGTATTCTTTACCAACTGAGCTACCAAGGAAGCCCACCGCTCCAGTGTTCTTGTTAGGGAAATTCCATGGACAGCGGAGCTTGGTGGGCTACAGTCCATGAGGTTGCCAAGAATCAGGCACGACTGAGCGAGTGAGCACATGCACATACTCTTCACCAGCATCACCTGTGTTTCCACTGTGCCCAGCAATGTACTGAAGACCTCTGTAGGTCAAAGCCCCTAACTTTTGCTATTAAATGAAGTATAGTAAACTACTATCCTGTGGTGCACTCTACAGGGTAGACCTCCCAAATTTTAATGTATGCTGCCTGGATCTCATAAATATGCCTTCAGTAGATATTGTTTCTTTTCTAGGCTGTGGCATTGAATGCATTCGGGCTAGACTAGATGAAGACAGGGAGAGATGAAATGCTTTGTTCTTGCATGGCTTATGTACTTAGATGCCTATGCAGAGTCAATGACTTCCTTGCCCAGTGGAATGTGGATTTTTATGGTGAGGATATGAGTAAGTATTTTCTCCCCTCCATAAGGAGACATGAGAAGGATAGTGGTATCATGCTTTTACAGGGAAGAAAGCAGATGACTGTAAACCATGTTGCAATGCACAAAGTTTTGTGAGTCAGGTTAAAGAATTTTGACTTTCTTTTTAGTGAGATTGAAAATCATTGAACTGTTTTAAATAGAGAAGTGATTTAATCTGTTGTATAATCTTAAGGATCTAGTGGTGGCCATGTGAAGATTAGCTTGCATAGAATTTAGAGGAAATCTAATAGGTCTAGTTAGAAAGCTATAGCTCTTCATGAAGGGGATGATAGAGGAATGCTCTAAGATGGTAATGAGACAGAGAAAAATGAGTGAAATCAGGACACGTTGGAGGCATGTCAATAGGAATTGCATGGTGAATGGTATGTGGCGAATGAAGAGAAGAGAATACTCTGTGACTGTCTTTATGTCTTCTTTCAGTAATCCTTCACAAGATTAAAATTAAAGTAGGGCTTTCCATTTGCCCCTCTAAGAACAAAAGCTTGTCAAAAATCTCGGTGTTTATGAAACCTGATGATTTTAAAGAAAGAGATGTCAATTCTAGGTCACTAAGTCATAGAAAACTTTAAGAAAAAAATTCCAAAATATGACATGCTCTTGGCCTCACGGAGCTATTGGTCATGAGAAAAAATGGCATACACTGTTTCACCTGTATTGTCATAATATTTCCTTTTGCAATTTGTCTTTTAAAAATATATAAGCAAAAGTATTTTGCCTATTTGAAAGGTAAGTGTATATTTCCACTTCTATTTCCATTATTGTGTACTTTTTGTCTCTCTTCTCCCATTTCTCAACTTCTCCATATTCTTATTTGAATTTCTAGTCTGGCTGCACATCAAGCTTTATAGACCATTCTCTTCATTATCTCATTTCTATCTACTCTTCTTCCACCTGTCACACCTGCCACAGAGCTTTCCTTTTGTCCTTTCGATCTTGTTTTCTCATTCTTCCTAGATTGGAAAATACTTCTTTCAATTAAATACTCTGCTAACATAATAGGTTTTAAGTTTAGTCCAATCTAAGAGAAGCAGCACAAAGAAGTCCACCTAATTATCACTATTCTAGAGAAAATGAGAGTTTGCAAGTTGCAAAAGAAAAGTCAGTTCACCTCCTGATTTTGTGATGTGGCCCAGTCAATTCAGAGGAGTAGTTTAAGTGGGAGAAAAGATGGTAAGCTAAACAGTCCCATATTCACTCATTTTGCTTTATCTTATTTTATCTCCTCTGTTCCTGCACTACCACATATGCTACACTTAAGTGAAAATGCTAAAATCAAAGAACAGTGACTGTCTATAACAACTATGCCATTCTTTTCCTCCAGTTATATCAGTGGACTATTTCTGCCTATATTATACATATATATATATATATGCATATATGTGTGTGAATTTATCCTCTGTTTCTTCTGCTATCATTTTAGAAAAAAAGAAAATGAATTAAGAGAGTCAATATAGTATTGTTTAAACATATAAACACACATGTCCTATATCACAAAACTGTATAAAATCCATCTTTTTGTCATGTAAAATAGCAGGTAAAATATATTTCTTCATTCAACAACATTTGATTGAACTAGCTCAGCTGGTAAAGAATCCACTTGCAGACTCAGGTTCAATTCCTGGGTCAGGAAGATCCCCTGGAGAAGGGATAGGCAACCCACTCCAGTATTCTTGGGCTTCCCTTGTGGGTCAGATGGTAAAGAATGCACCTGCAGTAAGGGAGTCCTGGGTTCAGACTCTGAGTTGGGCAAATCCGCTGGAGGAGGGCATGGTAACTCACTCCAGTATTCAAGCCTGGAGAATCCCCCTGGACAGAGGAGGGTGGTGGGCCATAATCCATGGAGGGGCAAAGAGTCAGACACGACTAAGCACAGCACGCAGCACTATGAAAGGCAATGTACTGGCTCCTAGTGATTCAAAGATGAATTAGAGACGTGTGGTCCTGTTTGTATTGATTCTTAGAGTGAAGTAAAGTTTTTAAAAAAGCAAGTTATTACTCCAAGCATGCAGTTTGCAGTTTAGGAAGTATAAAGACACATTTAGGTCAGGAAACCTCTCTTTGTGTGTTTCTAAATATTCACAAGTCCAGAAGACATTCATGTGCAGATTTTCTCTCAGCACTGCCAAAAACAACCAGTGAGTCTTATTTTAATATCTAGGAAGATCCTAGATACTCATTTTCCTTTGATGCCTTGCTCACTTGAACACTCACCTCAATGAACTCGTTTCACTGGTTTTTGCCATCTGAACCAGAAAAAGTTTTCCTGCACACTCATTGTCTTTATATGAGCAACACCAAAAAGGAATCATAACATAAATAACCACTAGTGTAATTTCTTTATGTCCTCATAATATATTGTCATAAAGGATCATGTTCTTTTGTCATTTCCCTTCTTGCATATAACTCCGCTTTGGAAAACAACACACTTAAATAATTTCACTTGGAATTTGCCTAACACTGAGGGCAATAATGATCTGTTGTTTCTAAGAGTAACAGCTGGAAAAGGGTTAAAAAAAAATCCTAGTGTTCTAGCATTTAACTGTTTTTTGAAAAGGAGTCTTTCCTTTAACTTTAATTAAACATTTAATAGATATTTCCGACAGAAAATGTATTTTCCAACTGAATTTAAACTACTTGCTCCAAAGAAAGCACTGAGGGTGTCTAGCAGGATGGGTCGGATCTTCCAGAGAGTTCTATCTGTCTCCTTCCTTTTCAGAGTAATTACTGACCTGTTACTAACGCTCCAGGGAAAAATCCTTTTGGTGATTTACATTTCCAGATCACTCCTTTGTGTGTGACTACACTAAATACAGGATTTATTCTTTGTTCTGAATGTGTAGGAATAGATGCTTCAGCTTAATTCTTTGTTGCATTTGGAGCATTAACAAATGAGATGCTGGCTCCTGCACAGATAGAGGCTGTCCCCTCAGCGGCAGGATCTTTTACATTCCTTGGGGATGTAACTTGAGAGTCTCTCTGAGCTCAGTTAAGTTGAATGGAGAAGGTGCAGATTTTTACCTTCTGACCCAAGTTTCTTCTTCTTAAAGACCTAAGGTCTTTAAGTCTTTCTCAGCGAGCACTGTTCTCAGGTTCTCTAGTTTCTGTCAATTCATTAAATGCTGATTTAGATTTTTATGGCAACACTTGTCTCAGAGGAGAGTTACAGTAAAGCTCATCACTAAATCTTATAATTTTTTAGTGCAGTGTGTAATTTATGGTTCCATTAAAAAATCAAATCCACCATAATAAATTGTCTTAAGACTGTGAAGATACATCATGCAGTTAGCTTTTCTTGTAGCATCATTTATAAAGACAGGATATGACTTAATGCTTGAAGAATATATTTTATTTAGAGCACAACAGTGCATTGATGGACTTGTAAATTATCTCAAATGAGAGTATCTCAGAAGAATAGTAGCACACATAATGACCTATGTCCACATGCAATGGTACCAGGATCATTCTGGAAACATGACAGATTCTCAAGGAAGATCATTGAAAAATTTTTTTTTCTACTTAGCTTGAATTGGATCAGTTACTATGTGAAAAATCTTTCATACTCTGGGTCTAATTTACATTTTGTTTCTTAAATCAAATTACAAAGCAAAATTCTTTCTTATGAGTATTGTATCCCAGTTCTACTAAGGGACCAATTATTTCATCTTTAGACAAACACATTGTTTTCATGGTTATGCACTTATTTGCCATTATTATCCCATGCTCAATCCATCCTTTAAATTATTGTTAAAGTCAGTCGTATAAAGTAAAATATGATTGTGAACTGGTTTGTTGAAGTATGAATGTCCACTGCATATAGGATAAAGCTTAAGCTTTTTAAACAAAATAAACAATAACCTTTGTTAATTGATATCATTATTCTCCCTCAAATCAAAATTCACCATGGTATCAGTTCAGTTCAGTTCAGTTCAGTTCAGTTGCTCAGTCGTGTCTGACTCTTTGCGACCCCATGAATCACAGCACACCAGGCCTCCCTGTCCATCACCAACTCCCGGAGTTCACTCAGACTCACGTTCATCGAGTCAGTGATGCCATCCAGCCATCCCATCCACTGTCGTCCCCTTCTCCTCCTGCCCCCAATCCCTCCCAGCATCAGAGTCTTTTCCAATGAGTCAACTCTTCGCATGAGGTGGCCAAAGTACTGGAGTTTCAGCTTTAGCATCATTCCTTCCAAAGAAATCCCAGGGCTGATCTTCTTCAGAATGGACTGGTTTGATCTCCTTGTAGTCCAAGGGACTCTCAAGAGTCTTCTCCAACACCACAGTTCAAACCCATCAATTCTTTCGTGCTCAGCCTTCTTCACAGTCCAACTCTCACATCCATACACGACCACTGGGAAAACCATAGCATTGACTAGACGGACCTTAGTCAACAAAGTAATGTCTCTGCTTTTGAATATGCTATCTAGGTTGGTCATATGTACTTTATACTCTGACAACATTGTTTTGTGTCTTACCTCATTATTTCATGTATCTTTTTTTTCCCCATGAAGACTTATTATATGTCAATTCTTGTGAAATTATTGTGCTCTGCATTGGTTGATCAAAACTGGACCTGGTCTCTGACCTTATGATTCTTACAGTCTGGTAGAGGGAGAGATATTAATCAAATAACCACATAAATACATATAAAATTTTACTGTGACAGCTGACATAAATGAGAAGAATATGGTGACATTTATACCTATTAAAGAGGAATTTGGTCAAGTCAGAGAAATCAAAGAAATCTTTCTAAGGGAAAAATTTCAGAGAAAATGTCTAAAGCATATAGACACTTTCTTTGCAAGAAGGAAAGGGGAAGAACATTGTAAACAGAGTGAGCATCATCCATTTTCTTCCAGGCTTCCATTGATTTACTTGATTTTTCTGTTGTCTGAAGTTGCTTTTCCTTTGCCACCTTCTGCACTTTCATTGATTCCAAATTGACATCCTCTAGAAAATTGTCCTTCCTCTTATCAGACCAATAAACTTTCTTTGTGGTTCTCCCAAAATAGCACATTATCCACATTATATAGTTTCTGTATTGAGTGGAAGAGAAAGAGAGAGAGAAAGAGGAGAGCTGAATAGGGGAGGGAAGGAGAGACGGTAGTAATGCTGCTCCCCAGACATTCTTTGTGTTCTATTAAAAATCTACCCACTTGTTAAGGTCAAGTTAAAAAAAAATCTAACTTTCTTTATAAAATCATTCTAGGTTTTCTGAACCAGATCTATTTCTTCTTACTTGAGACTCCAAGAATTTAGACTTACTTTATGGGTTTACACCATTCTTCTTTATGATTTTTTTTTCCCCCTCATCACTAAGTGATTTCAAAATCCTTGTGGCATGATCCAGATTTACTCATCATTTAATTCAGCATTTTACATATTTTTATTGAATTCATCAGGTAAATTAACATTAAAATTATTTCTCTTTATCTACTAATGTTTTCTTTGCATTTTAGACTGCTTTTTGTAAAAATCTCTAAGCTTTTTATCGATCTCAAAAACATTTTCATGTCCATTTGAAGTGAAACTATGAATACAAACTGTAAGAGTCACAGGAAATATTATTCAATTCAGGATTAGAGTGACCAGATGTCATGTTTTCTTTTTAGGTTAAGTCATCATATTCAATAATTTCAGGAAATTGTTTAATTTAACAATTAAATTAGGAAATAATTTAAGCTTCAGTAATTTAAGGAAATTGCTATTAAAGACTTGAAAAAAAAATGTAGTTGTCAGGAACAAGAGGAATGAAGAGTGTCAAATTAGTTCCCTCAAACTGTATCCTGGCATAACTATGATTTCAATTATTTTCCCCAATAATGCGAACTTACACTTTCCCCTATTGTCCGCCATATCCTACACACTCACACTGATAGTAAGATTTTGAAATGAATCCTTGTCGACTTAACATTTCAGCAGGTCAGAGAAATTAGAATCATTGGCAAACTATAATCATATTGTCTTTCTTCTGGATCATTTATAGAAATATTAAAAAGATAAAACTTCCACCTAAGAACCAATTTCAATTCTTCAGCAATTTGTGGCACAGAAATTTATGCAACATTCCTTAAAGCAATAATTGATTCCCTCTGACCACATTTGTATACAACTCTTTAAGGAATTATTTCAAGTAGTCACCATTAAGGAAAATGTTCTATCTGAAAGATACTTTCATTGAGTCTTTTCCAAGCTGAGAATTAGGTGAGTCCCTCATCTTCAACCAAAGCACCTACTTCTGCTCTACAGCGTTTACTTAAAACTAAATAATTGCTTGATAAAGTCGCTTTTTTATCTTCCTGAAATGGGTGGTGGTGTTGTTCAGTTGCTGAATCATGTCTGATTCTTTTGTGACCCTGTGAGCTGTAGCCCACCAGGCTGCCCTGTCCATGGGATTCTCCAGGCAAGAATACTGGAGTGGGCTACCAGGCCCTCCTCCAGGAAATTTCTTGACCCATGGATTGAACACCCACTTCTTCCTTCTCCTGCACTGGCAGGTGTGTTCTTTGCCACTAGTGCCACCTGGGAAGCTCCAGTCTTTTCATAAATTTTACTCCTAGTAAACTAGCATTAGTTTTATTCTCTGTCTTAATATAGAACTCTTAGTCAAGTGTTGAAAACAACCATCTCAATAGATATCTCAAAGCTCCTTCTGTTGTTTTAAATACATCAATATCAAAAATTTCTTAAAGGAATATTCTGATTTGTCACAATTCCTTATCAACAGTTATACATGTAATTAAATACAAATTTTCAGGCATGATCAAACATGTGAGACCTTGGTGCTCCTGTTGTGAATATTGTGTCTATGAAGCCAACCTAAGATTTTACTAACTTGAGGAAAAATCAATTCAGTTATCCAGTAATATTAATAGAGATTCTACATTAGTCACTGTATTAAGTGTGAAGTTAAAAGATGATTAAGACATGACTCTTGCTCTCACTTATATAGTAGGATTAATAAGTGGATGTAAATGAAAGCCAACACAGAAGAAGAGGAGAATGATTTCACTGAAAATTGGAAAAAGATTAAGGATTTAACATCTGATCTAAATTTTTAGAAGAAAAATGTCAAGTCAAGAATGGGGTAATTTATCCATTGTTCTCCCCAAACCCAGCATCAAGTTTCTGATAGCGAAAGGAAGAAGAATGTCCAAAGGTGTAGAAAGACAGTAAATGTGTATTGCAAAATATTATTTTTTCTAGGAATATGCCCAAACCATCTCTGATGTATGATCAGCTAATTATTCATTATGGTAAGCATTACCCATTATGTATAATCCTCAAAAGTTCTCTGTAAGGCATATTAATTTCAACTCCACTGTATAACTGAGGAAAATTTAATTCATCAAAGTATGTGAGAGTCAGAATTTGATCCAGGCAACTATTAAACTAAAACTGATACCTTTTTTATACATTACAATGTTTTCATGAAATTATCATATTAATATTTATTTAAAGTAAACTTTAGCTCTACGTTCAAAGGAATGGTCTAGATCAATATTTATCAACCTGCCTGTACTTTGGAATCACCCTGAGAAGCTTTACAATATAGTGAGTTGTGGTTCACACCTTTAAGGTGGCTTGATTTAAAGCATTATGTAGCGAGGCTTGCACATCAGGATTTCTGAACCTTCTCATGTGATCCGAATGTGCAGCCAAGTTTAACCACTGGTATAAAAAACAAAAGGAAATAAGACATAGGAATCTCACTCTGTTTTGCATCTAGGGTTTAATAGACTCATAATAAAAAATTAAAAGTATGATATCAAAGTCAGGGACCAAATATCCTTAAAAGGGCTCATCATAAATCACTGCCAACATTAAATCTACACTTTTTTTTTTTTTTTTTGCATGGCTATTTACTAAGCAAAGTTTAATTAAGTGGAGAGGATTTCTCTTTTGAGCCTCGGAGGAGTTTCCCTCCAAAAATGTAATGATTGACTGGAACAAATGTGAGAAGGAAGTGAAAGTAGAGACAATGGTTTCTTTCTTTCCTCTCTGTTCTTCTCAGCTATGTTGACTAACCCTGTTGTCCCCGCATCCATGTTCTGCATACGGAGGACAAGGATCTGTCTTCTAAGCATCTTCATAAGCACTTCAGTTCTGTTCAATAGTTTCTATCATACCCTCTCTGTAGCTCCTTTGTAGAAGCTGGTTTTGAAAAAAGGGAGATCATTTTCTCCGGAAGTCTGAAATAGCAAGCCATTGTATTTTCCATCTAAATTAAAAGATAGGGGAACATAGACAAATACACGAATGTAAAACGTTGTTGGTAAGGAACTTAGCAATGAAATAAAGTCAGACTCGGAGATCAGTACACATTTTTTATCATGGATAGAGTAATGTGTAAAATTCCTTGAGGGAATGCCTGTTGCTGCTGCTGCTAAGTCACTTCAGTCGTGTCTGACTCTGTGCGACCCCATAGACAGCAGCCCACTAGGCTCCCCCATCCCTGGGATTCTCCAGGCAAGAACACTGGAGTGGGCTGCCATTTCCTTCTCCAGAGTGAGTGCCTAAAAGCCATTTAAATTGTTACTGAAGAGAAAAACAGGGCTTGGGTTAAAATGAGCCAGTTTTATTCTCAGAGCAGTGTCATACTTCACTAGGATAGAGTTTCAGAATAAGTTCTTTAAATGTATTAAAATGTATGATACTCTATTGTATATTAAATGATATTCATAGTCTCATATAAATTCCTATAATAAACTACAATAATGATAAAGTTTAATGTATTTCCTCTTTTCCCTGAAGATGCTATTTCCACAAAAAAATAATTCAAGCCTTTTCTAAGGTGCAGAGACCATTTTTAAATATTTAGTAGAAAGTGTCACTTCTTTTTGAGTCAGATAAAAGTAAGACATTTCTTTAGTCCTTTAAAGATAAAAGAAGCAATATCAGTGGCATCATTTTCTCTCTTAGAAGAGTATTTTCAAATTATCAAAATGGAAAGAAAAAAACCTTTCTTCTCTAACTGAACTTAGCCTGCTGATCCCCAAAACGATGTTAATCATGTGCATTTTTAATTTTGTAAAGTCTCTATAAGTAAAGTAAGTAAAGCCGCTCAGTCGTGTCCGACTCTTTGTGACCCCGTGGACTGCAGCTCACCAGGCTCCTCAGTCCATGGGCTTCTCCAAGCAAGAATACTGGAGTGGGTTGCCATTTCCTTCTCCAGGGGATCTTCCCGACCCAGGGAACGAACCCGGATCTTCCACATTGGAGGCAGATGCTTTAACCTCTGAGCCACTGATGGAGGACTGAGTGGTCTAATTCACTGAGAAATACCTTCATCTCTTTAAGCATCACATATCCATTGAAAATATTTAACAAAATAGAATTCAAAACCCATGTTTGGGTTATAGTGTAGAGAATGCAAGCTCATTTGGAGGTTCAAGATTCCCTCCATGTTACTGACAGATATAGACTGAGACCTTTAACATGAACCATGGAGTTTCCTAAGCAGAAGAGTGACACCAATTTATTTATATATCAAAAGACCATGCTATTATCTTGGTGGGTAACAGCTTGAAGAAAGGCTAGTATGAAAATGAGAATTTCTGTTAGAATGGTTTCAAACTTCCAAGGACACTGACCTCTAACAATCTGTTAATTTTCCACATTACATGATTAATTATTTTTGTAAATATTTCTGTAGAAAGTGTCCCCAATCCTCTCAGCATTCTTGATGTTAAACAACCTCAACCTGTGGAATTTTTATTGCAAGGGGATAATCCAGTGGGGTATAGTGGAAATATATTTTGAATATTAAACATTAAGATACTTTTTATGTATTTGAAGTTATCTTCCCAAATTGGGACTTATCCAGCCATATACTCCCTTGGACCCAAAAAGATAGCTTGTAGGTTGTTTCTGGGAATCAGATACAAATAAGATATAGTTTATTATAAAAAGATAGGTTCAATAACAGCTCGCAAGAAATACAGTCACATCTGGAGGTCATTTAGAAGAAGAAGAGACACATTTCCAGCTATAGGATCTAGAAAGAGAAGTACCAGTCATATACGGGACCAAGTTCCATAAGGAACTATCCATGGAATAACTGTGAAAGGAACTTTAAGGAGGAGGTAGGCTACAGAGAAGTTATATGTTATTAACAATTCATTCAACATGTAAGTAGTCCCCTGTATGTGTCTGGCCCTGAGCTAGTTGTTGAGTATACAGAAATGGAAGACAAGGAAATGATGTTTTGGGAACTCATATCAACAAGGGAAGCTCTCAATCTTATTTCCTAAGAGAATTATTAATATCAGATCTAAGAGACATTGTGTACCCAGATACTATAAATATTCTTCCTGCTATAGAAACATAAGTCCTGGAAAAATCTTTTTTAAAAAATGTAATACATCTAAATGGAGGACTATTTCTAAGTACCGAAGATGCATAGGACAAACTTTCTTCTTTGGATCCATTTCATAGAGAAAGGAAGTGGTTTTTTAAGAGTATAAAATGGCAAGAAAATGAGAGACGGAAAGACGGGAAAGTAGCAACATTGTAAGTATGTGTATGTATGTACATTGTTAAAAAAAAATTGCACCTATGGGGCTGAACAGGCAAAGAAGACCTCATTCAAGCTTACTGTAAAAGGGGAAATAATTTTCTTTTTAATTGAAAGAAATTGCTTTACAGAATTTGTTGTTTTCTGTCAAACATCATCATGAATCAGCCATAGGTATACACACATTCCCTCTCTCTTGAAACTTCCTCCCATCTCCCTCCCCATCCCATCCCTCTAGGTTGTTACAGAACCCCTATCTGAATTCTCTGAGTCGTATAGGAAATTCCCATTGGCTGTCTATTTTACATACGGACTTGTAAATTTGCATGTTACACTCTCCATGCATCTCACCTTCACCATCCTCTTCTCCAGGGGAGAGACTTCTCATACAGAGTGAAGTGAGTCAGAAAGAGAAAAACAAATATCATATATGAATGCACATATGAAGATCTAGAAAAATGACATGGATAATCTTAATTTCTAAGCACAAATAGAGACACAGATGTAGAGAACAAACATATGGATACCAAGGGGGCAAGTGTGGGTGGGATGAATTGGGAGACTGGGATTGATGTATATAAACTATTGATACTATGTATAAAATAGATAAGTAATGAGAACCTCTTGGATAACACAGGAAGCTCTACTCAATGCTCTGTGATGACCTAAGTGGGAATCAAAACCAAAAAAGGGGAAATATATGTATAGCTGATTCACTTTGCTATACATTTGAAACAAACACAATATTGTAAAATAACTATATGCCAACAAAATTAATGAAACCTAAAATAAATAAAATACTTGCAAAATGAAACAAGAGAGAGAGAGAAATGGATCTGAACATCTTTCTAAACAAAAGGCTGAAGAGTTTTTAAGCAGTGTTGTGAGCTCATACAAGTATGAAACATATTGGTGGGGAGGTAGGTCAATGTGATCAGGCCATTTGTGTTTGCTAAATCAGCACTTACTATTCCCATCTTCACATAGAGACTGAAAGATAAAGACCCTACATCCTTCTAGGATTATATTTCAAAGAGATGGTCCCCAGGTCCCAGAGAAAAATATTCCTGGGTTATGAAACTAGCAAAAGGTTAGGAGAAGATTTGCATTTCAAAGGAGCAGTGAAAGGATTTACAATTGAAAATTTTCTAAAGTAAATGTTCTCAGAAAAGGGAGGTCAGGAAAAAACCAGTCTCAGAGTTAGTTAAACTGCAGAGAAAGTTAAGGACATGTTGATTAATATATGCGTCTGTGTTTTGTTTTTGTCTTTTCATTTTGATACTAAAATGAGGCAAAGACAACTATAAAAAAGGAAACTCGAGTTCAACTTTATGAATCCAATAGAGTAAGAAGTCTTTGATCAGTAATTAGCAAACCAAGTTCAGCCTTATAGAAAAAAGGAAGGGATATATGACAGAATGAATTCAATATGTGCTTTGAAATGAGAAGTTAAGGAAATAATTTCTAATGTTATAGAAATTACATGAAGGGTGTTTGAGATTGTGAGTAAATTGATGTTTGGGACCTCAGTTTTTCCTCTGTAAAATAAAAGTAGGTTTGCATTCCTTAAATGGTTGAAACCAGGATTAATTTATGCATTTTATGTATAATATTTAACACAGTATCTGGTTTAAAAATGCCTCAGTAGATAGTTGTTAATTAGAATATGACTTCTTGAAGAAAATCTGATGAGAAGTTGAACAAATACATATACTCAAATGTATGGGGATATGAGACAGTACAGTATATTTGGAGAATCACAAATTAATGTAGTTGTATAAGAGAGTAAAAACAAGTGAGGGGTCAACAGGAAAGGTGTATGAAAAGGTAAGACTGCATTTAACTGATGAAGGGTAGCATGTTCTGTACTTTGGAAATTATGCAATTTATCATGTGGGTGTTTAAGATATTCATAGAGACATTTACATAAAAGGGTGGCACAGTGAGATCCCAATGTTAGAAAGACCTCTGACATTGATCTGGAAAGTGAAGGCAGCGCAGCTGTAGATCTGAACAGTGGATTGAGCATTATAGGCATTCAGGGCAACTAACTGGTAGAATCTGCTGAATGTACTAATGAGTAGTGAGTGAAGACATTAAAAACTATTACAAGTCTAGTAGGTGCCAGAATTATTGCAAGAGCTTAAGAATAGCATCAGAAATAAAATATAGACTCTTGTCCTTAAGACATTTGCATTTGTGATTCCCTGTCTAGAAAAAGCTACAATTTGGGGGCAAGGCTTTATCTACATCTCAAAGTTGGAGTCAAGGAGTAGAAAGTGGGGGGAAATATTATGGTGCTTTCTAAAAATATATAATCCATTTTATATTTTCCTAAACCATATTGTATTTCTGACCAATTCTCCTTTGCCTTATTCCCTTGGAAAAATAATTTTTGGAGCAGAGGGTGATATAAGGTAGAATATTGACAGCCCAGTATGTGTTGTTCAGTTTCTAAGTCATGTGTGTCTGACTCTTTGCAGCCCCGTGGTCCCCAGTATAACATATTTTAAAATGGAACTATTTCCTTAACTGTTATTTCCTTAATAGTTAAGGAAACTATTTCTTTGACAATTTCAAGTTTTTAATATGATTTTATTTTCTTGAAATAAAGTGGTTATGTAGACCACAGAAATGTTATAGTATAAACAAATATTTTTCCAACATCATTTGTTATGTTTTCCAGGCTATGACCTTGATTCTAACCACATTCCCAGCGAAAGCTATTAGGAGGTTAACACAGATGATCACATACTTATACACTGAAAGTCTTACACATATATATGTGTAGTAACAGTAAAGAATATGACAATAGGTCTAATCCTTAAAGTGATAAATGCTTCCTGGAATGTATCAAAACATGGAAGTAACATCATATGAACAGAAAAATAACAAATATCTTTCTGATAGTAATAGTGTAATAAAAGTGTTATATCTACCAATTATAAAATAATTAGAAGGCTTACTCAATTCAAGATCACCATGCTAATAAGTCATAGATCTGAATTTTAATCAAAATTCAAGTATTATTATTCTAATTTTTAGAAGATTATTTTATTCACAAATAGGAAGTGATTGTTGCTTATTTGGAGAATATTTTTAGAGGATCTATATAACTTGCTACTAATATTGTAAGGTGGAATTAAGTTGCATATAAATATAATTATACTTTGGGGAAAGCTTGCATGTGTTTTGTAAAACACATACATTGATAATAATTTGCATCTTGAACCAACATCAAATTGAATCATTACATTGCAGCATATTGTCATGGAGGGTGTCTAATACAATGACATAATTTTTTAGCCATCACTAAATGTTGATGAGACAAAGGACTGTCATATGTAAAAGAGGACACATATTACTATACAGAAATACAGAACTAGAATAAATAGTCGAAAGTTACAAGGAGGCAGATTTCCCCTCAACCCAAGGCATTGTCTAAAATAAGAATTTCCTTATAACTGAGTTGGTTGCCTGATAAAAAGATAAGCAGAGAAATTTCAAGCTGAGAGTTATAGCTTGTGAAGGTGAGAGGAGCAATTGGTGTTTGAGGAAGTCTTGAATCTGTTCCAATACAGAGCACAAAGCTAAAACTGGAAAATAGGAGTATATTCTGTGACATCCTCAGTAACTGTGGTTTCACAGCAAGTTTATTCATTTTCTGCATTGCAGAGTTGCAGGATGTGAATTAGGGCAATTAAGAAAGGTGGTGGCAAGAGTCTGAGAGCAAGTAAACTCCATACTGAAAGCAATCAGCTGGAGGGAGAAAAGAATGTGAGGAGGGAGGTAACCAGATGCAGACATCTGGATAATGTTGATTGGCAGTTTAATGGTTCTTGCCTTCCCCAAATTAGGCATCCAGTGGCTGTTTCTATTCTTTCTTAAGTATGGGTATACACAGTGTGGCAATTCTGAGGAGGAAAAATCTAGTGAAAAGACTGTGGAGGACACTAAATACTGGGATTTAGAAATAATTGGAAGAATTTAGCTTGGAAGCTGTTCCAATCAATGTCCCAGCAAGGAACAAAAGGCATACTCAAATGAGATAATCAGAGGAGAGTTTTACAAAGGAACTTTGGAAAAAGGTATGGACATAATGGCAGAAAACTATAGGCATTATGCAGATGACTGCTCTTAGCATTAGAACTGTTACTTCCTACCCCTGCACCCAAAAGGACTCAGCTTAGAAGAAGCTCATGTCAGAATTTGGAAAGAGAGAATGCAGAACAGAATCTGTAGTAGGCTTGCCAGACAAAATATGTATATTTGGGACAGTTTATGTTAAACAATTTATTCATCACTTTTCTGAAATTCAAAATTAAGTGATATACTGTATTTTAGTTGCTATATCTGGCAACCTTATCTGTGGGGGAAGAACCAAATTTTTGCGTTTGTTTGGTTTACTTTCTAATCCTTTGCCAACTGATATTTTTGCAAAACACAGTAAAAATAAATTACTAGAAAAGTGAAGTAAAAAAGACAAAATGGAAGCTCCACCAGTATACCTAAAATGTCCTTGTAATACAAGTTTTCAGGTGTGATACAAGTTTCAGATCATTATCACTATTATTATTATTATTTTAATATCTTGGGGAATTCTAAGGGTTGGAATAAATTAATAAATTTATTATAAATAATTACAGAAAATTTATAGTTTTAAAATATCCAAACTTGGAATCACTCTCATATACTAAATAATGCTACAGTCTTTAGATTCCTGGCTAAAGTGAGGTTCATAGAAAGAGTAGAAGTACACATTATTGAAAAGTATCTGAGCAATCAATGACCTACAGCAACTGTGCATTTTATATGTTTCTATCAATTCACTAACTATGATTATCTAAAAAATGCTGTTGAAAATTAAGTTAAAACATCATGTTGAGTCTTATTTATTTCACAGAAAATAATGAGAATGAGCTTGACTAAGAGTTTATGAACTTGACTAAGAGTTTCAAAATGATGGACTAGAAGTTTACCTAGTTGCCAACTTAACATTTGAAAATTATACAAATTTATAACACTGAACCTGCATGCTAGCAATGCAACAACCACCTGGAACTGAGTACCTGCTGCCCTATTTAGTTGAAGGGAGATGTAGATCCAACTCTCCAATACCTGACATTCTTTTTTTTTTACTTTACATTCATTTACTCATGAACATTGCCTTGCTATATACTTCTATCCGGACAAGGCAATGGCACCCAGCTCCAGTACTCTTGCCTGGGAAATCCCATGGACGGAGGAGCCTTGTAGGCTACAGTCCATGGGGTCACTAAGAGTCGGACACGACTGAGAGACTTCACTTTCACTTTTCACTTTCATGCATTGGAGAAGGAAATGGCAACCCACTCCAGTGTTCTTGCCTAAAGAATCCCAGGGACAGGGGAGCCTGGTGGGCTTCCGTCTATGGGGTCACACAGAGTCAGACACGACTGACGTGACTTAGCAGCAGCAACAGATACTTCTATCATGATTCTTGAAACTGAGCAAAAAAGAGCCCCCTGTTTTTTGTTAGTGTTTCACATATTTTAACATAATAAGATGGTAGGGAGGAGGGACAGGGGGAGTTCAAGCATCTAGAGAAGAATTGCACTTATTTAAGAATTACTATTCCCAAACTAGGCTATGCTGATAAATTACTTAAGAAAACTGTTAACAATGCAAAGGCCTGGGCCCCCACCACCTACAAATTCTGATTGAATAAGTTCAACATAGAAAGCAAGAGTTTTAGTCTCTGTCCTAGATATTTAAATACAAGTGTCTTGAACCATTGCCTGATCACAAGATGTCTCACAGTATGAAATATACTATTTTGACATGTGCTTTAGTTATGCGTGCAACTGTCCCAGTGGCAACATCATTTTTCCTATCAAAGTGCTTAGTGACTCTCTCAGTTTCCAGCCCATTAATATCTACACGGGGGCATTCAATCTGAATATGTCTGAATCTGTAATTCATCCTGCATCCACCAAACACACACAAAAAAACAACACAGCTATTATCTGTGTTCTACAGTTCCATGGCTGGTACTAGGAGCCCCCAGCTGCCCAAGCCAGAATCATTTCGGGCATCCTAATCTGTGTCCTTTACCTAGCTCTCAGTGCACCATCAATAACTAAATTCAATGTTGTCTTAGGCAGGTTCTGAAGAGTGAATTGTTTCAAGATGAAAACTTTAACATGAAAGTGCTTTTAATATATTTCTAACTATTCGTAGGATAAAGATCAAACTCATTTCACATACAGGTGTAATTTACAAACCATCTTTTAAACCTTATGTTTTGTCTTGACAATGCCTTATGGTTCGCTTGATAGTTTTCTTTAGTCAACTAATCTTAAATTTAAATATATATTTCACAACATATTTTATAAACTTCAGTAACATTTTATATTAAATTTTTCTTGTTATATTAAAATAAATATACATATTAAAATATCGGAATACCTCTTAAAATTATCTGGTATACATATGACAAATGTCTGCAGGCATTGGAATACAAGACAGTTTAACATTTTGCCTTTTCTTCCTTCTCAAGCTCGTCTCTCTTTCCCTTCTCTCCCTCCATTGCATCATACCTTCTACTCTACTGAACTGTCTGCAGTTTCCTCATGATGCCTGCTTATTTATACCTGAATCTTTTGCTCAAGTACTTCTTACCCCATGAGCTTATCTATCTCAGGGACCCTAACTCCTCTCTGAAGATCCAACCTCTGCGTTCTATGCTGTATAAATTGTCTCTTGACTTGCATTATTCAAGTCAAGAAGGTAGATTCGACTTCTCGCCTTGATTCGCCCACTTTTCTAACATTGATCCTTTTGCATAGTAATCATGGTATTTGTGACACATTTTTAGAGGTATGTATTGTCTATTCTTATTAAAAGCACAGCAAGATAAAATAGGTAAGACATTTGGATTAAGCGACAGACTGTGTGGTTTCAATTCTCAGCTCTGACAACTACTAACCATGTGACATGAAGGAGTTACCTTACTTCTCTGGTGTTCAGTTTCATAATCTACAAAAGTAGGTTATAACTTGTCTCACGGATTATGTGATAAAATTTATTCATGTAATGAATTTACTATTATACCAAGTTTGCAATAATTATCAGTATAGCTGATAACAAAAATGTTATTATTATTTTACTAATATAATACTAAAATTTGCCCAGAGATTGTATTTTCATATGCCTTATGCAATTTCCAAAACTGAATTATCTAGAATTTAGTAAAAGCTTTGTTGCTGTTGTTTAGTTACTAAGTTGTATCCACCTCTTCACCACCTATTGGACTGCAGCATGCCGGACTTCCCTGTCCTTCATCATCTCCTGGAGTTCGTTCAAGCTCATGTCCACTGAGTCAGTGATGTTATTCAACATGTCAACCTCTGTCACCCACTTCTCCTCTTGCCCCCAATCTTTCCCAGCATCAGGGTCTTTTCCAGTGAGTTGGCTCTTCACATCAGGTGGTCAAAGTACTGGAGCTTCAGCTTCAGTATCAGTCCTTTCAATGAATATTCTGCATTGATTTCCTTTAGGATTATCTAGTTTCATCTCCTTGCTGACCAAAGGACTTTGTTCATGCTTACTTAAGGAACAAATTAATGGTTCTAATCAGTTAGCATTTAGATAGAATATAGCAACGTTAGTCAACCCTTTTTAATGTATTTTTATATGCATATATATATATATATATAATCTTTCTGAAAAATGATATATGGGCTTTCTACTAAAGTATATATAAAATATACCTCTAAATTCCTGAAGATAATTGAGGAAACTGATTGAATTTAATCAACTGCTAGTTGAATCAACTGAAGAAGATTAAATTTGAGATAGAGTCACCAATTTCTTAAAAGACAATATAAAAAGAGAGATACATGTACAAACTCATAGATGATGTTTGATTAGGCTTTTTTTTTTTTCAGATAGACATACAGATAATATCAGATGACTGAATAAAAGGCATGAGTTGCTTCAATGAAATATCTCAACCTCATGATTGGTTACTTAAATATAATGTTGGACATACCTTTATATTGATGTCAACCTCAGTGTTTTCAACCTCAGTGTTTTGTTCTGGTTTTTTTTTTTTTTTTTCATTTAAAGGTACAGGAAAATATGTTTGAGGTCTTTCTTTCCTGTTTGAGGTCTACATCACTTGCTCAATCACATTCACATAGGTGCATTTTTTGTTGAAATTTTTACTCCCCTATTTGAGTTCAAACATTCATAACATCCCAGTAACCTAACTCTTGTTCTACAGTTGATCTGTCACTCTGAACTAATGAAGGTAAATTGTAAAATAATAAACGAATAAGCAGCAATTACCCTTGGGTGACATAAGTACTGATTTTCATCACTTTAAAGCAAGCTTTTCAGAGACAATAATATGAACTCATTGTTCAATAAACACATTGGAAAAACTGGCTTTTTATAAATTTATGAGATGACATTAATGTAAGAACTTAGTCATACAAAGCCTACTATAATAGAGATGTGTCATCCTGGTGGTAACTATATAATGAAAGCATTAACTCAATGAAAATAAAATATAGTTCTTCAACTTGCTTATCTTGCTATGAGACAAAATACTGTACAATAGGAACTTTAATGAAGGTATCCTGTAAATTCTGATCTTGAATTCCACAGTTATGCAGTCTATACAAACACGATTATAATAATGAAGTAGATATACAAATCATTTGCCTAAATGAAAATAGAAGAGTTCTTATGGCATCACTCAGTTTATTTATTATGAATTAAACACTGTGTCCACTTTTGTGTTTAATAACATATTGCACAAAATATCCTCAAGCTGATAATACAGTGATGATGATGCCTGTGTGCCACATTCAGAGAAAAACGGCCAAAACAAGCAACCAACTAAGAATGTTGCTTGCCACTTTTTAAGGCTGAGCAGTATTCCATTCTACAATTGGTGCTTGGAACCTATGGATGCAAACCCCAGGATAAAGGACTCTTCAGTTCATTTCAGTTTAGTTGCTCAGTCGTGTCCGACTCTTTGCGACCCCATGAATCACAGCACGCCAGGCCTGTTCATCACCAACTCCCGGAGTTCAATCAGACTCGCGTCCATCGAGTCAGTGATGCCATCCAGCCATCTCATCACTGTCGTCCCCTTCTTCTCCTGCCCCTAATCCCTCCCAGCATCAAAGTCTTTTTCAATGAGCCAACTCTTTGCAGGAGGTGGCCAAAGTATTGGAGTTTCAGCTTTAGCATCATTCCTTCCAAAGAAATCCCAGGGTTGATCTCCTTCAGAATGGACTGATTGGATCTCCTTGCAGTCCAAGGGACTCTCAAGAGTCTTCTCCAACACCACAGTTCAAAAGCATCACTTCTTCGGCGCTCAGCTTTCTTCACAGTCCAACTTTCACATCCATACATGACTACTGGAAAACCATAGCCTTGACTAGACAGACCTTAGTCGGCAAAGTAATGTCTCTGCTTTTGATTATACTTTCCAAGTTGATCATAACTTTTCTTCCAAGGAGTAAGCGTCTTTTAATTTCATGGCTGCAGTCACCATCTGCAGTGATTTTGGAGCCCCAAAAATAAAGTCTGACACTGTTTCCACTGTTTCCCCATCTATTTCCAATGAAGTGTTGGGACCAGATGCCATGATCATCGTTTTCTGAATGTTGAGCTTTAAGCCAACTTTTCACTCTCCTCTTTCACTTTCATCAAGAGGCTTTTTAGTTCCTCTTCACTTTCTGCCATAAAGGTGGTGTCATCTGCATATCTGAGGTTTCTGATACTTCTCCTGGCAATCTTGATTCCATCTTGTGTTTCTTCCAGTCCAGCATTTCTCATGATGTACTCTGCATAGAAGTTAAATAAGCAGGCTGACAATATACGGCCTTGACGTACTCCTTTTCCTATTTGGAACCAGTCTGTTTTTCCATGTCCAGTTCTAACTGTTGCTTCCTGACCTGCATACAGATTTCTCAAGAGGCAGGTCAGGTGGTCTGTATTCCCATCTCTTTCAGAATTTTCCACAGTTTATTGTGATCCACACAGTCAAAGGCTTTGGTATAGTCAATAAAGCAGAAATAGATGTTTTTCTGGAACCCTCTTGCTTTTTCCATGATCCAGTGAATGTTGGCCATTTGATCTCTGGTTCCTCTGCCTTTTCGAAAACCAGCTTGAACATCAGGAAGTTCACGGTTCACGTATCGCTGAAGCCTGGCTTGGAGAATTTTGAGCATTACTTTACTAGTGTGTGAAATGAGTGCAACTGTGTGGTAGTTTGAGTATTCTTTGGCATTGCTTCTCTTTGGGTTTGGAATGAAAACTGACCTTTTCCAGTCCTGTGGCCACTGCTGAGTTTTCCAAATTTGTTGGCATATTGAGTCTTATACAAGTGATTGTTTATACAAGTGATTTAAGCTTCTTCAGAGTTTGATATCAATACCTGCAGGGGTTCTAGAGCCCATTTCCCACAGATATGAAAGGAAGACTGTATAAATATATATCATATTTTCTTTATCCTTTCTTCTGTTGATGCACATTCTTAAAATGGTCAAATTCATAAAATCAACAATTGGAATGGTGATTACCAAGAACTGAGGAGATGGAGAAATGGGAGTTATCAATTAATAGGCATAAAGTTTCAATTAATTAACACAGGTAAACTCTGTACTGTGTGTAACTGTATTGTATGTAACTATATGTAACTGTATAGCATAATAGCTATAAAAATGAATGCAATATGTTGCACAAAAAAATCTCATGCTAATTGTTCTTACCATAGTAAAATGAAGAAGTCAAGCATGTGGCTTTCCAGATGATTTTTCCATCTGATAGCTATCAGATTTTCCCAAAGAATGTCCTTTGAAACCTTAATTCAATGATTAGTTTTTAGTGGCATTATATATAAACATTTTATCCCTTGGAGATCCAATGCCTATTGATAAGTTAATAATTTTTTAAAGTTCTATATTTACCTTTTCATTTATTCATTCCATAGGCACTGACAGGTGCTATGAGCCAGCAATGGGACATAAAAAAACAAACAAATAAACAAAAAAGAAAAGATCTCCCTCACAGAAATTTTCTTATAGAAGAAGAAAATAAATATATTCTAAGTGGTAATAAAGGCTCTGTTAAAAGTAAAGTATTGAGAGGGCATGGCACATGCTTAGGGACATTATGTTATAAAAGATGATGAGAGAAGACCATGAGAAATGGTTGTACTTGAGCAGAGATCTGAAAGTTGTGGAAGAGCAAGACACGACTATATTATGAAATGAGCATCTCAAGCAAGAGAGGGAGCTGGTACACAAGTGCTATGACAAGAAAAGACTTAGAATGCTTAGGCAATGATTTGGCCAGTCAGCCAGGGATGGTGTGAATAGACGGAGATGAGGCCAGAAAGCTAGCAGACCACAAACACCGCAGTAGGGAACTTGGCTTACACTGAGTGTGTTGGGGCTGAGTAGGATGCCAAAATGTGCCCTGATGGCATATTAATTATTTTGGGTTAAAGTTACCTATGAAATGCCAATGCTAGTGCAACACTCTAACCCTCATTTCTGTCTCCCTGAAACCAGAAAATAAATCTCTCATATGAAAGGTGAACTCCTTGCATCTGGAGATAAAGGACACCCTTGTGGCCAGGGATGGGAATTTTGTGACAAGAAGCTTATATAAACAAACCTGTTGTTTCTCTAATTCACTACCTCTAGCCCAACCTCTGTTTAGATTTTTTTCTTTTTTTTTTTTTTTTTGCTAAAATTGAGGAACTAAAACACAGGATTTTTTTTTTTCCATCCTGTCAATTGCAATTCCTCACAAATTTATTGCTTTTTTGCTTGTTTAAAAAGTATAAAAGCTGCTTGCTTTGACCACTTTTTAGGTCCCATATCTATGAGAACTCCATGAGGAAGAATTAAAATTTATTTTTCTCCTGTTAATCTCCTTGTGCTAATTTTCTTATTAGTTCAGCCACAAGGACTCAAGAAGAGTCGGGGGGAAATCCCTTTTCCTGAAATGTGCATTTCAGCGTATGAGTGGCATGATATCATTTTAATTCTTAAAAGATCATTTTTATGGATGAATGAGGAATAGATTTTAGCTGAGCAAAGATAGAAACCAGGGGAAATTTTTAAAAATTTTGCAGTAATGTAATGAGAAATAATAATGGTTAGAATCTGGTAAAGTGTGAATAACATAGTAGGATTGTGTATATAATTTGTAGATATGTATGTGTATTCAGTCAGGTCTGACACTTTGTGACCGATTTATAGACATAGCCAATAAAAAATATTGTTACTATATTGCATATGAAGTGTGCAAGAAATATTTCTGGGCCAGAGAAAGTGGAAAAAGATTAATTGCCAGTTGCTGAGATGAGGAAGAAAATGGAAAAGCCAAGACATCTACTTTGTGAGGGACCAAATACTGCTTTTGGAAAATTAGAAATTAGAGCTGCTTATTTTACCATCTTATTCTATTTGAGTATTTGTCTCTACCACTCCAGGGTATTGTTCTTATTAAAGACACAAAACTGGTGATTAATTTTCTGTTTTCCTTTTACCTCACCTCCCAGTAACTTTAGTTATGATGTACTAGACCTTCTTTTATGCTAATGCTTTCTATTCTTTGCTTCAAAGAAGTGATAATTTCTATAATTCCCACCAACCTCATTGTACATGTCTTATTTACAGACTCTTTCTTTTTTAAAGATCAGTGTGGAATATCCCAGGTATCCTACTTTGGAATGCTGCTTTTTGCACTCTATGCTTCCTTCTTAGGCAAGCTCATTCTCTTACATATGTTTAATTTTTTTCAAGTATATATGTGTGTTTGTATAAAGCATTTATTTCTTGTAGTTATTTTGTATTTGTTCTAATACAACAATTTTAATTATAATCTCTATTTTATCATGTAATTTAAGATGCTATACATATGTATATATAGATTTATAAATTATCAATGTGTTTTGGCTAATCATCATGCATGTGTTTATTTTTTCATGCATGTTTAAATTTATAATTCGTGACATATTGAAATTTATGCTTGTGGAACACACATTTGACTACATTAATGACCACAGAATAATTGAGTCTACCATTTTCTTTATTTTTTCAAAATGTTTTTTCTGAAGAGTGTTGTCACCTTTTTAGCATCATGGTGGTTTGGAAGAGGTCATAAATAAGATCTGTTTTCTAGCTACCACAATTGAAGCTTTTGAATTAATTTTATTATTATTATTATTTATTTATTTGGCTGAATTGGGTTCCAGCCATAGCTAACGAGATTCTGTTGGTTGCCTGCAGGATCTTCTGTTGCCCCTGCTTCTCCGCAGTTGTAGCTTAGCTGCTGCACAGCATGTGGGATCCTAGTTCCTGTGAAAAGCGAAAGTTGCTCAGTCATGTCTGACTCTGTGACCCCATGGACTGGGACCTGCCAGGCTCCTCTGTCCATGAAATTTTCCCGACAAGAATGGAGTGGGTTGCTGTTCCCTTCATCCATGTCCCCTGCACTGCAAGGTGGACTCCCAACTCCTGGACCATCAGGAAAGTCCCTTGAATTCATTATTTTATCTCCATACCATAATTATGTATTGAGGAAATCACATGAATGAAATATTTTATTTTGAATGTGGAAACTATTTAGTACAAATAATGCATTTTGAATCATCCTTTATACATCTTGAGGAAAATGGTTTCTATCATTCTTCACAATTGTTATATTATTGTCTGAGTCTAGTGGTTGTGATTCCTCTTTGCTAATAGTGAGGTCATCACACAAGAATGCCTGTGCTTCTGAGAAATTCAGCTGTTACCCAGGAAAATCACAAACCTGCTGCTTCTATATTGCTCCTATTTCTGGCACCATCATTGCAGACACTCTACACTTAATGTTAATGAAGGACTCTCTCCTAATCGGGCAGAGATTAGGAGAAGTACATGGGGTGTGCAAGCGCAAGAGTGGAAATCAAGCCTAGTTCTATCATTTGTTGTCTTTGTGATGGTGGAGAGGAAAGTGGATAATGAGCCTCCTATATTGCTGTGACCATGCTGAGGTTGCTGTTGGTACATAGCCTCTGATACAGGCACAATAACATACTGAGCTTCAATCACTGACTGCCCACCTTGAGGTGGGCAACTTCAACCTTGCAGGAGGGGAAAGGTGGTATATATGTGGTTTTGTCATTTGTTATGCCATGTGATGTTTTAATACTGTATGTTTTGCCAAGCTTAGTTTTCCTTCTCTGCCCCTAGCATAACTGTGAGAGAGGGGAGAAAGTGTGTGAAATAATTACCCCTTTAATTTTGGTGCTGAAAACTGTCTTTTAGCTTATTTGTAATATACTACTTTTCTCATATCCAATTCTCCTGAGGTTTTTGCTGTTTTAAAATTTTTATTGCTATTCGTAAATGAAATTGGTCTATAATTTTAATATACTATATCATCTTTTTCAGGTCTTGGGTTATTCTTTTAAAAAATATTCAGTAGTTTTCCTGATTTTTCTGTTCTGGTAATTGTTTAAAGTAAAGTTAGGGTTAGGACTATCTGTTCCTTTAAGGCTTCATAAAAACCTCTGTGAGCCCATTAGGGGACCTGGAAGTATTTTTTGAAGGGGCTTTTCTGTATAATCTGTTTCCCTTTACTATGGAAATCAGTTATCTGTATATATATATATATTTAATTCAACTAAGGGCAATTATCTCAGTTGGTAAAGGATCCGCCTGCAATGCAGGAAATCCGATTTAATTCCTGGGTGGGGAAGATCCCCTGGGTAAGGGATGGGCTACCCACGCCAGTATTCTTGGGCTTCCCTCGTGGATCAGCTGGTAAAGAATCCGCCTGCAATTTAGGAGACCTGAATTCCATCGCTTGGTTGGGTAGATCCCTTGGAAAAGGGAAAGGCTACACCTTCCAATGTTCTGGGAGGAATACTGGACTCCACGGACTATAGTCCATTGGGTCACAAACAGTCGGACACAACCTAGTGACTTTCATTTCACTTCTCACTTGAAGGGCAATTAGTCCTCTTGTGAAGTGAATTGAAGCAAAAGCCACTCAGTCGTGTCCAACTATTTGTGACCCCATGGACTGTAGTCTGCCAGGCTTCTTTGTCCATGGAATTCTCTAGACCAGAGTACTGGGTGGCCTTTCCCTTCTCCAGCGGATCTCCCAAATGCAGTAATTGAACCCAGTTCTCTGACATTGCAGCTGGATTCTTTACCAGCTGAACTACCAGGGAAATCGTAGTTTTCTTATCAGTTCAGTTCAGTCACTCAGTCGTGTCCGACTCTTTGCAACCCCATGAACTGCAGCATGCCAGGCCTCCCTGTCCATCACCAACTCCCGGACTTCACCCAAACCCACATCCATCGAGTCGGTGATGCCATCCAGTCATCTCATCCTCTGTTGTCCCCTTTTCCTCCTGCCCCCAATCCCTCCCAGTGTCAGAGTATTTTCCAATGAGTCAACTCTTCACATGTGGTGGCCAAAGTCCTGGAGTTTCAGCTTTAGCATCATTCCTTCCAAAGAACACCCAGGACTCATCTCCTTTAGAATGGACTGGTTGGATCTCCTTGCAGTCCAAGGGACTCTCAAGAGTCTTGTCCAACACCACAGTTCAGAAGCATCAATTCTTTGGCGCTCAGCTTTCTTCACAGTCCAACTCTCACATCCATACATGACTACTGGAAAAACCATAGCTATGCTTAAAAAAAAAAACAAAAAACCCTTTTGTTACTTTAGTATGCCACTTTTATACCTTTTATTTTCTTCTAAAATTTCCAGTTTTATTTAGGTTGTCAAATATATTTGCACACAAATGATTTTTTAAAATTTCCCTTTATTTTTTTGGTATACATACTTTCTCCTTTTTAAAAACTAGGTTATTTAATTGTGTGTTTCTTTGTAAGTTATCAAAGCACAATTTATTTTGCTTTTTCGTTTTCTAACTCAATAAATTTGGCTTTTATCTCCAATAATTTCTTCTATTTTTAGATTTTTTTAAATCTTTATCAATGCAAGTTTTGACATCATTTGCTGTTTTATCGATAAAGGTATTTAATACTATGAATTTTTCTCTGAGCACTGCTTTGTACAGTATAGTACATCAGGATAAAGATATCCTGAATTTATAAAAAATGTTCAATATTAGATTTAAATTAACTTTTGATCTAGTAGAACTGTAAATAGAATTCTGTGGTAGTTGCTTGATTTTTCTTTCCTGGTAGAAGTGAATTTTTTGAGTATTGCTATTGATTTGTAACTTTATGACATGTGGCAGATTTACATTTGTGTATGTTTGCTATGTGTTTGCTTATTTGTTTGAATTAAGGTTGTCTGAGTTTTAGTGTCTAGCAAGTTTATTGCCACCTTGATCTTCCAGAGTAAGACAGTCATGTTTAAAACTCATATTGTTATATATTTCTGTTTCCCATTCTGTGTCTTTATAAATCCTGAGATTGGTAAGAACCTGGTGAGTTGCAGGAATTTCAAGAAAAAAAGATGTGAATAAAGCTTTCTGAATGAGAGATGATATTCAATGACATTAAGCGATATTCAGGGGTCAGGTTAGGAGGGTTTTGTAGTGCCTGATTAAGATTTTGGTTTTTGTTTTCAGACAAAAAAGCCCTTGAGGTGTTTTTGGAGGTCAGTAATGGGATCCAGTGACTTGTGTGACTTTTGCTTGCTACATGGATGAGGCACTGGATGATGCAATGGACGTGATGCACTCATGTCCGTTGAGTCAGTGATGCCATCCAACCGTCTCAGCCTCTGTCGTCCCCTTCTCCTCCTGCCTTCAATCTTTCCCAGCTTCAGGGTCTTTTCCAATGAGTCAGTGCTTCTATTTTTTTTTTTTTTCATGTATGGCAAAACCAATACAATATTGCAAAGTAAAAAAAAATAAAAAATAAAAAAGAGTCAGTTCTTTGCATCAGGTCTCCAAAGTATTGGAGTTTCAGCTTTAGCATCAGTCCTTCCAATGAATATTCAGGACTGATCTCCTTTAGGATGGACTGCTTGGATCTCCTCACAGTCCAAGGGATTCTCAAGAGTCTTCTCCAACACCACAGTTCAAAAGCATCTGTTCTTTGGTGCTCAGCTGTCTTTATAGTCCAACTCTCATCCATACATGACTGCTGGAAAAAAAAAAAAACATAGCTTTGACTAGATGGACTTTTGTTGACAAAGTAATGTATCTGCTTTTTAATATGCTGTCTAGGTTGGTCATAACTTTTCTCACAAGAAGTAAGCATCTTATAATTTCATGGCTGCAATCACCATCGGCAGTGATTTTGGAGCCCAAAAATTTAAAATCAGCGACTGTTTCCACTGTTTCCCCATCTATTTGGCATGAAGTGATGGGACCAGAAGCCATGATCTTAGTTTTCTGAATGTTGCATTTTCAGCCAACTTTTTCACTCTCCTCTTTCACTTTCATCAAGAGGCTCTTTAGTTCTTTTTCACTTTCTGCCGTACGGGTGGTGTCATCTGCATATCTGAGGTTATTGATATTTCTCCTGTCAATCTTGATTCCAGCTTGTGCTTCATCCACCCCAGCGTTTCTCATGATGTACTCTGCATAGAAGTTAAATAAGCATGGTGACAATATACAGCCTTGACATACTCCTTTTCCTATTTGGAACCAGTCTGTTGTTCCATGTCCAATTCTAACTGTTGTTTCCTGACCTGCATACAGGTTTCTCAAGAGGCAGGTCAGGTAGTCCGGTATTCCCATCTCTTTCAGAATTTTCCATAGTTTATTGTGATTCACACAGCCAAAGGTTTTGGCATAGTCAATAAAGCAAAAATAGATGTTTTTCTGGAACTCTCTTGCTTTTTCCATGATCCAGCAGATGTTGGCAATTTGATCTCTGGTTCCTCTGCCTTTTCTAAACCCCCCTTGAACATCTGGAAGTTTAAGGTTCACGTATTGCTGAAGCCTGGCTTGGAAAATTTTGAGCATTACTTTACTAGTGTGTGAGATGAGTGCAATTGTGCGGTAGTTTGAGCATTCTTTGGCATTGCCTTTCTTTGGGATTGGAATGAAAACTGACCTTTTCCAGTTCCATGGCCACTGCTGAGTTTTCCAAATTTGCTGGCATATTGAGTGCAGCACTTTCACAGCATCATCTTCAGGATTTGAAATAGCTCAACTGGTATTCCATCTCCTCCACTAGCTTTGTTTGTAGTGATGCTTCCTAAGGCCCACTTGACTTCAGATTCCAAGATGTCTGGCCCTAGGTGAGTGATCATACCATCGTGATTATCTGAGTCATGAAGGTCTTTTTTTCTACAATTTTTCTGTGTATTCTTGCCTCCTCTTCTTAATATCTTCTGCTTCTGTTAGGTCCATACCATTTCTATCCTTTATTGTGCCCTTCTTTGCATGAAATATTCCCTTGGTATCTCTAATTTTCTTAAAAAGATCTTTAGTCTTTCCCATTCTGTTGTTTTCCTCTATATCTTTGCATTGATCTCTGAGGAAGGCTTTCTTATCTCTTCTTGCTATTATTTGGAACTCTGCATTCAAATGGGTATATCTTTCCTTTTCGTCTTTACTTTTCACTTCCCTTCTTTTCACAGATATTTGTAAGGCCTCCTCAGACAGCCATTTTGCTTTTTTGCATTTTTTTTTTTCCCTTGGGTATGGTCTTGATTCCTGTCTCCTGTTAATATCATGAACCTCCATCCATAGTTCATCAGTTTTGGTCTTGAATTCAAGTCATCTCTTTCTTTGGGAGAAATGTAAATGTATATTGTTGCCCATTCCATGTGAGTACGATTTTTTTTTTCTTTTGCAAAATATTTTTTTCTGCTGATACATAAAAGAATGTTGCTCATCAAGTTAGTTGTCACAAGCCATGTACCTGAGTTTTTAAAAATTTACTTGAGCAAATCTGACCATCTGACACTTTAGCTAAACTTTGGTATAATTCTTGTATCAACTATCAGTAGCCTATAGTTGTTTGCCAGATTTGAACTGAATTATACAAGTAGCTTTCCAACTGGGGGAGAGGGTCTGCAGGACTGGTATTTATTGTTCATGATGATGCTTTAAGCTCTTAGCTACTATTCAACTCATATCTTGTCTTCAAAGTCCTTTGAAACATCTGGACATTCTTCTTGACATGCATAGTTACCTGAGTAAATGACCCAATGTCCCTTGTAAGTATTGGGGAGTTATTACCATTTATATTTGACATGATTTTTCAGGGATCTTGTGTCTGGATATATGATCACCAATGTATGCATTAGTTTCTATATCTGAAAACTGCCTCAAAATTTATATTTCACCATAGGATCATGGTGTTCATTGGAGTGACCAGTCTCTGTCTCCCAGGCATTTATCTGTGATTTATTGAGCTGTCACAATCTGAGAGTTATCATTGTTTTATGACCATTTCTTTTGTACTTCCACATCTTGTATTCTACTAGCTCTAGAAATCTTATATATCAGGCCTTCTTGAAGGTCATTATGATCCTGGTGGCTATTGCAATAATCAGTACCCTTGGCTTCTGTAGTTTAAAAGTTGTTACCTCTTGTTTTTGGATTATACTATCCCTATAGCCATAACAAGGCCAAGTTATTTAACAGAGTTTTATCTTCCTCTCAGGACTGGCTGCAGAGAATCCATAACTGAGTATCTTTGTGATATTCACACAACAGTGCTTTTCACATGGACTTGGTAAATGGTATGCTTTGACTTTCTCATGAAACATAATCATTTGATGAGTGTTCTACATGTGCCTATCATGCCCATATCACTGAAACTGTGTGCTTCTCTTCACCTCTTTCCATGGAAACTTTGCATTTCAACTTTGCACAGTGTGCCCATTGCTTTTATCAAGATTTTAGTGGTCATTTTAGTTGTAGGTTTGAACCATCCATCGGAACCTTGTCAGGGTTTTATATCTAGTTATTTTGGGAGAATACTCCCATATCAATAAATTCTTGTTTATCCAAATTTATAATTTAGCCTTCCTAATCACTGTTAACATCCAGGTGCATGTGTACATCTCTTTCTGGGGCATAAGCAATATTAGTGCCATTTATTTTTCATGACTATTCAATTTATTTATCCTTCCCAATATTCTAATTGTGCATGGGAATTATGATTGCTTATCTTATTGGAGATTTGCATTTCATTATAAACTTCATAAATAACTCCTAAAATGTGTTTGAGAATCAGAACATAATTTAGGGCAAAGTGACTTGACCCAGGTGTTATTTGCTGAACTATATGCCCCCCAAATTCATATGTTAAAGTCCTAACTCCTAGTGCCTCGAAATGTATCTGTATTAGAAAGTAGAATTTTAAAGATGCAATTAAGTTAAAATAAGGTCATTATGCTGCTCCCTAATTTAGTATGACTTGTCCTGGTAAGAAGAGGATGTTTAGATGCAGATAGCTACAGAGGGAAGACAAGGTGAAGACACCATTTACAAACCGAAGTTTCAGTGGAAACCAAAAGAAACCAGCCTGGCCAAAACTTTGATCTTGGGCCTAGCCTCCACAATAGTGAGGAAATTAATTTATGTTATTTAGAAAACTCTGTATGTGGTACTTTGGGTAGCCACAGAAAATGAATACACCAGAAATGAAATATCCTGCTTTGCTTAGAATTCCTTTTAATTCACTCAAAACATATTTTTTTCTTTCATTCTTGTGTTGGAAGACACATTTGTTGCAACACTTTCCTTGTGTAAGCAGCAGTTTGGAGAAGTGGGTCTAAATATTGATCCTTATTCTTAGGATCTTAAGTGAACTTCTGTTTTTTATTTTCTCTTAACTTTGCATTGTTTCACTTAAAACATGCCCTTAAGAAATATGAAAGGGAGAAGAGATGAATACAGACATTTAAAGAAAACAACACAGAAAATATTAAATTTGTATTGGTATGAATTACTCATTAGTCAACAAAAGATTTACCAGCCCTACATATCTCAAAGAAAGTATACATACAAAGATGCAGTTATGTTGCAGAAACTGGGACTCAAGAAACCAAGCACCACACTCAGAGAGTTGGAGAACTCAGGTTTATTATGCCAGTGGGCCCAGAGGCGTTAACACTGTAAACTCTGAGACCCAAACAAAGGGATTACAGGTTTTTTATAGAAAGACTGTAGTGGGCAACACTAGCTGCTAATAGGCTGACTTGAACTAAGGTGTTTTGCGTGCACAGGGACAGTGATCAAGATGGAAAGGGTGATGCCTGACCTGGACAAGCATGACTAAGCAAGTTTGCAGGAGCTGGGCGATTACAAAGAGTGAGTGAGATAAACTGGAATGAGATAAACTCCAGTTCCTAATATTGCAAGTCCCCATTTTCTGAGACTACATGACCTACGTGATTTAGACTTTGGAAGGGGCAAGCTGAGTTACAGAGGCAGAAGGAGAAAGAGGTTATGTAAATTTTAACTTTTCCTCTTCAATTACACATTATTGAACTCAGATTTTAGAAGTTGTTTATTATCTGGACTCTGACATATACATTCTTAAAATGGACATTTATTGTGTGCATGTGTGTTTATCTCAAGATCATATAATAGTCCTATAAAATAATGCATTGGGCATGCTTGGGTGCTAAGTCGCGTTAGTCTTGCTGATTCTTTGTGACACTATGGATTATAGTCCTGCCAGGCTCCTCTGTTGAAGGGATTCTCGAGGCAAGAATACTGGAGTGGGTTTCCATGCCTTCCTTCAGGGGATCTTCCCAACCCAGGAATTGAACACACATCTCTTAAGTCTCCTGCATTGGCAGGCATGTTCTTTACCCCTGGTGCCACCTGGGAAGCCCCAAAGATAACACACTAATAGAAATCAAATTAGAGCTTAGATAAAATGTTGGATTCTGAAACTATAATTGGGGCAATGAGACCTTTTGGAGATTACCTCTTTTCTATAAGTTTTTTAAAAAAATGATTTTACATTTAAATCATGCACTCAGCTATGCCTTTTCAGCTTTCCTAACTTCATTTTTGAATCTCATTTAAAACTAGTTTAGATTGTCGATTTTGTGTATGAACCATGAAGCATAATTATATAAATCTGAGTTTGGCATGCAAGGGCTTGTTGTGTAGATTTGCCCATATGAGAAGTAGATCTATTACCAAACAGAACTGGTTCTTTGAGACATGGAAATTTACAGCTCTTAAATTACAGGGTTTTATTTGAAGCCCCTCTCCATGGTACTTTTAATAAATGGCAGAGCTCTCCTGATTTGCAGTCACAGAAGACTCTGATGGCTACAAAGTTCCCATTGCCTCAGTGGCCATTGTCAGCCTTTGAGGATAATTTTGGGTAATTGACCAATTATGCCCCCAAAATTTTGTGTACAAAACACAGATTACATACCAGTTTAAGGTATCAAAATTATGCATTACAAACTTGATATAAATCTGTACAACTGTTTTTTTATGTATTACTGTAACAGAAGAAGAAAACCTAATTTCATTTGTATATATTTTCACTTTCAACAGTTATCACAGAATTTCATGAGCAAACCATTTGATGATTGGGTTCTATGTTTGTTAGAACTGTTGCAGAGGTATTGGCAATATAACCTGTATTGTGTTATCTGTGGATAATTCATTGGGCAACAGGAATAGAACAACCTCCAGAATTTATTTACATAATCCATCCATTCATTATTTACGTAATCCATCCATCCATTCATAAATTTGATTTCAGTTCAGTTCAGTCACTCAGCTGTGTCCGACGTCTGACTCTGCAATCCAATGAACCGCAGCACGCCAGGCCTCCCTGTTCATAATCAACTCCCAGATTTCACCCAAACCCATGTCCATCAAGTCGATGATGCCATCCAACCATTTCATCCTCTGTCGTCCCCTTCTCATCCTGCCATCAATCTTTCCCAGCATCAGGGTCTTTTCAAATGAGTCAGCTCTTCACATCAGGTGGCCAAAGTATTGGAGTTTCAGCTTCAGTATCAGTCCTTTCAATGAATATTCAGGACTGATTACCTTTAGGATGGACTGCTTGGATCTCCTTGCAGTCCAAGGAACTCTCAAGAGTCTTCTCCAACACCACAGTTCAAAAGCATCAATTCTTCAGTGCTCAGCTTTCTTTATAGTCCAACTCTCACAGCCATACATGACTACTGGAAAAACCATAGCCTTGACTTAGATGGACCTTTGCTGACAAAGTAATGTCTCTGCTTTTCAATATGCTATATAGGTTGGTCACAGCTTTCCTTCCAAGGAGTAAGTGTCTTTTAATTTCATGGCTGCAATCACCATCTGCAGTGATTTTGAAGCCCAGAAAAATAAAGTCAGCCACTGTTTCCACTGTTTCCCAGATGGGAAACAGATGCCACGATCTTAGTTTTCTAAATGTTGAGCTTTAAGCAAACTTTTTCACTCTCCTCTTTCATTTTCATTAAGAGGCTCTTTAGTTCTTCACTTTCTGCCATAAGGGTGGCATCATCTGCATATCTGAGGTTACTGACATTTCTTCTGGCAATCTTGATTCCAGCTTGTGCTTCTTCCAGACCAGTGTTTCTCATGACTATAAATCAAATTACACAGAATCAAAGAATGTTGATTTTATCTTTAAGCACTTTGAAGAACCAGTACTTTTTCTTAAAATCAATCTTGAAAGATGTATAAAAGTGTCATGTGTGTTTCTATGGATATGTTAAATCAAGATGTTTTGTTCTTGACTGTGACTTTAAAAATGGATATCTTTGTGGGTAGGTAAAATTGACTATATTTGTAAATAATAAATATATTCAAATGAATTACAGTTCTGGTTGGTGGTATAGTTTAATTTTATATAAGCCCTTAGGTAATTTCACAGGCTACCTGAGATTCATTTATTCCTAGCCAATTGTGATATGATATCACTATTAGATTTGGACAAAATAGATACAAAGATTTGCTTGTTTAAGTTGAAAGTTTAAGCAACGTGACCTCCAGACCTTGTCTTTGGGGGTTAAGATCCTATCCTAAACAAGAAGGAAAAACAAAAGATAACTATTCCATTGATTCTCTTAATTAACATTTTCTTCCATTGAATACACTTTAACAAGAGAACACAATAACAATTATAGTTGCTCACAAAGGATGATAGAAATGGTAAAAGGCCAGCTTGAAAATGCCTATTTTTAATCTTCCAGAGAGAAACTGTACTCTTTCATTTCTGTTGTACTAGAGTATAAGAAATCAATGACAGGTACATCTCTCTTTGGAATAACTTTTATAACCCTCTCTCAAAAAAAGTCTCTATTCTCAGCATGCCACCCACAGTTCACTAACTCTGAACTAGTCATGTCCATCCCCAGTGCAACTAGGTTGTTTCAGCTCTCTCTAGTGGAAAAATCCCCCGAGACTTCTTTGCTGAGCTATTTCCAGCTGCTCTTCTCGTAATAAAGATGACTTTTTAGGAGCCAGCCATGCTGCTCATCAAATGAATTTCAGAACTTACTTATTTTCTTTCTTAACATTTTGAAGGTCATATCAGTTTACTAGTATATATTTTTAAAAATAAAAATACTGCCTAAAAATTGTTCATTTTATTCCTGTGTTTTATTGCTTCAAAATTCTTATGTAATTATGTCTTATATCCTTTTATTATTTTGCAAATGTGAGAGTTCTTTCTTTAAGAAATAAGTGTTTTAAGGCATGACTGTCATTAGTAACACAATGGGCTTCTTTATTATAGTATTTTTCTTAAAAAATAGTTATAATGTAATACCAAAAATTTGATGAGGACATAACTTTGCTCCCATTATGATGCAGGTTTCCAGGTAATTTATTTCACTTCTAAAGATTAATTTGTTCCCAGGCAGCTCAGTGGTAAAGAATTCACCTGCAGGAGACACGGGAGACCTGGGTTGGATCCCTGGATTGAAGAAGATCCCTTGGAGGAGGAATGGGGAAACCCCTCCAGTATTCTTGCCTTGAAAATTCCATGGACAGAGGAACTTGGTGAGCTGCAGTCCACTGGTTTGCAAAGAGTTGCATATGACTGAGTACACACACACACACACACACACACACACACACACACACACACACATGCAGTGTATATGTGTATATTTATATATACAAAATGCACTGTTGTTTTTTTATAAGTATTCAAACCATATAAATGAAATGGTTTTTCATTATCCAGCCATTTGTTTTTACTTAACAATTTTTTTATGTATATACATTCATATTTATTAATATATATACACATGAATTGAATATCTATATGGTCCTGGTTCATTCATTCAAACTAGCAATAAAGTGAGATGCATGATGTTGCATATTGTGTTTATAATACCTAAAAATATATAAGCTGTTTTGTTTTTATTGCTCCAAACAATGCTATTATTAACAGTTTTATGCATATGCTTTTGTATAGCAGTTCAGTTTAGTCGCTCAGTTGTGTCCAACTCTTTGCGACCCCATGAATCGCAGCACGCCAGGCCTCCCTGTTCATCACCATCTCCCGGAGTTCACTCAGACTCACATCCATCAAGTCCGTGATGCCAACCAGCCATCTCATCCTCAGTCGTTCCCTTCTCCTCCTGCCCCCAATCCCTCCCAGCATCAGAGTCTTTTCCAATGAGTCAACTCTTCTCATGAGGTGGCCAGAGGACTGGAGTTATAGGGTGGATATTTTCTTTAGGAGTAAAACCACTGGCTTAAGTATATGTATATTTTCAACTTTATTACATTTTTTATTCTATCTAGCTACATTGACTAGGGTATTTTTCTGCAATGTTGAAATGCAGTGATGACTGTGGACACCACACATGATTCATGACTTTAGTGAGAATGCACTGAGTACTTCATTATTACATTATTTATTGAACACATGTATTTCCTTACTCTGTTTTCTGATATGGCCTAGAATCAATTATATCTCAGTAGGAATGCATAATATCATTCTACAATAAAAGGAACCAGGACTGTTAGAAGTAGTGGCTGATTCAGGGACTGGAACATTGGAATATATAAGCATGGACTAGCTTGTGCCAGAAAGGAAGGAAAACTTCAAAAACCCCAAATCCTGCAATGATTATGGAGTCAACTGAAAAAAACCTCCAAAGGTCAAATATGAAACAAGTTTAATAATAAAATAACAAAATACTAGATCATAACCTAAAGTATAAAATAAATATATGTGACTTCATACTGATATAAACAAAAAAAAGATAAGTAAAGAAATAATTGAAAAAGTTAACAAATGGGAAAGAAGAGACAAATGTTGATGCAGAAAAATGACCGTTTATATAAGTACTTTGCCTTGAAGAAGGAAGAACATAATGCACACTCCTTATGCGTGGGCTGATCTAGTGTCCTTCTTCCTGAGCAAAAGATGGGGGAATAAAGTAACTTAAAGAAAACTGACAACTACTTTCTCAGCCAGGTGATCAAGGTTGGCATCACCAGAGGTGTCATGTTGGTACTAGGTACTCCTCATATGATGGTATGAAAATAGGACTTTATGTCAGTGGTTTTCATCCCTCAAACATAAATCCCAGGTTATAGAGAGAAAAACATGAGCCAGATTTCAATAAAAGGATACTCCACAAAGTATCTGATCAGTTCAGTTCAGTTCAGTTCAGTCACTCAGTTGTGTCTGACTTTTTGTAACCCCCACGGATTGCAACATCAGGCTACCCTGTCCGTAACCAACTCCCAGAGTTTGATCAAGCTCATGTCCATTGAGTCAATGATGCTATCCAACCATCTCATCCTCTGTCTTCTCCTCCTCATCCTGCCCTCAATCTTTCCCGTCTTTTCCAACGAGTCAGTTCTTCACATCAGGTGGCCAAAGTATTGAATCTTCAGCTTCAGCATCACTCCTTCCAATGAATATTCAGGACTGATTTCCTTTAGGATTGACTGGTTTGATCTCCTTGCAGTCCAACAGACTCTCAAGAGTCTTCTCCCACACCATAGTTCAAAATCATCAATTCTTTGGCACTCAGAATTCTTTATAGCCCAATCTCACATCCATACATGACTACTGGACAAACCATAGCATTGACTAGACAGACCTTTGTTAGCAAAGTAATGTCTCTGCTTTTAATATGCTGTCTAGGTTGGTCATAGCCTTTCTTCCAAGGAGCAAGTGGCCTTTTAATTTCACAGCTGCAGTCACCATCTTGCAGTGATTTTGGAGCCCAAGAAGCTAAAGTGTCTCACTGTTTCCATTGTTTCCCTATTTGTCATAAAGTGATGGGACTGCATGCCATGATCTTAGTTTTTTGAATGTTGAGTATTAAGCCAGGATTCTCACTCTCCTCTTTTAATTTTTTCAAGAGTCTCTTTAGTTCTTGCTCACTGTCTGCCATAATGGTGGTGTCATCTGCACATCTGAGGTTATTGATATTTCTCCTGCATTCTTGATTCCAGTTTATTTCATCCAGTCTGGCACTTCACGTGATGTACTCTGCATATAAGTTAAATAAGCAAGGTGACAATATATAGCCTTGATGTACTCCTTTCCCGATTTGGAACCAGTCTGTTGTTCCATGTCCAATTTTAATTGTTGCTTCTTGACCTACATATAGATTTCTCAGGAGGCAGATAAGGTGGTCTGGTATTCCCATCTCTAGAAGAATTTTCCAGTTTGTTGTGATTCATGCAGCCAAAGGCTTTAGTATAGTCAATGAAGCAGAAACAGGTATTTTTCTGGAAGTCTTTTGCTTTTTCAATGATCCAATGGATGTTGGCAATTTGATCTCTGGTCCCTCTGCCTTATCTAAATCCAGCTTGAACATTTGGAAGTTCACAGTTCATGTACTGTTGAAGCCCCGCTTGGAGAATTTTGAGCATTACTTTGCTAGCATGTGAAATGAGTGTAATTGTGCAGTAGTTTGAATATTTTTTGGCATTGTTTCTTTGGAATTAGAATGAAAACTGACCTTTCCCAGTCTTGTGGCTACTGCTGAGTTTTCCCATTGCTGGGATATTGGGTGCAGCACTTTCACAGCATCATCTTTTAGAATTTAGAATAGCTCAACTGGAATTCCATCACCTCTACCAACTTTGTTCATAGTGATGCTTCCTAAGGCCCACTTGACTTCACATTCCAGGATGTCTGGCTCTAGGTGAGTGGTCACACCATCATGATTATCTGGGTCACGAAGATCTTTTCTGCATAGTTCTTCTGCATATTCTTACCATGTCTTCTTAATATCTTCTGCTTCTTTCAGCTCCATCCTGTTTCTGTCCTTTATTGAGCCCTTCTTTGCATGAAATGTTCCCTTGGCGTCTTTAATTTTCTTGAAGAGATAGCTAGTCTTTTCCATTCTATTGTTTCCTTTATTTCTTTGCATTGGTCACTGAGGAAGGCTTTCTTATCTCTCTTTGCTTTTCTTTTGAACTCCGCATTCAGATGGATGTACCTTTCCTTTTCTTCTTTGCCTTTAGCTTTCTTCTTTTCTCAGGTATTGTAAGGTCTCCTCAGACAACCATTTTGCTTTTTTGCATTTCTCCTTCTTGAGGATAGTTGTTTTAACCACTTCCAGTACATTGTAATGGGCCTCCATCCATAGTTCTTCATGCACTCTGTGTATCAGATCAAATCCCTTGAATCTATATGTCACTTCCATTGTAAGGGATTTGATTTAGGACACTCTTCAAAACTGTTAAGGCTATTAAAATAAAAATCTGAGAAACCACCACAGTGATGGCTCAGTGGTAAAGAATCTGCCTGTCAGTGCAGGAAATGTGGGTTCATTCTCTGGGTCAGGAAGATACTTTGGAGAAGGAAATGATATCCCACTCCAATATTCTTGCCTGAAAAATGTCATGGATAGAGGAGCCTGGTGGGCTACAGTCCATAAAGTCCCAAAAAAGTTGGACACAATTTAGGGGCTAAACAATAACAACAAGAGCAGGAGCTTAAGAAAATGTGATTACTAAATGTAGTGAAGTATTTGGAATGGAATCCTGGAATAGAAAATAGAAAAAAAAAAAAACACAGTGCAGCACTGTTTATAATAGCAGCACTGTTTATAATAGACATGGAAACAACCTAGATGTCCATCAGCAGATGAATGAATAAGAAAGCTGTGGTACATATACACAATGGAGTATTACTCAGCTGTTAAAAAGAATACATTTGAATCAGTTCTGATGAGATGGATAAAACTAGAGCTGATTATACAGAGTGAAGTAAGCCAGAAAGAAAAACACCAATACAGTATACTAACACATATATATGGAATTTAGAAAGATGGCAATGATGACCCTGTATGCAACACAGCAAAAAAGACACAGATGTGTATAGTGGACTTTTGGACTCAGAGGGAGAGGGAGAGGGTGGGATGATTTGGGAGAATGGCATTGAAACATATATACTATTATGTAAGAATTGAATCACCAGTCTATGTCTGATGCAGGATACAGCATGCTTGGGGCTGGTGCATGGGGATGACCCAGAGGGATGTTGTGGGGAGGGAGGTGGGAGAGGGGTTCATGTTTGGGATCGCATGTACACCCGTGGTGGATTCATGTCAATGTATGGCAAAACCAATACATTATTGTAAAGTAAAATGAAGTAAAAATAAAAATAAAAAAAATAATTATGCAAACACATGCACATACATGCAAGGAAAGACTGCACAAAATTGTGATCTAAGGAGTGTGCATGCTTCTATATGTGTAGGTACATGCATATTAATTTAATTAATTAAGTCAATTATACAGATTACTTTTAAAGTGATACATGAATTTTTGAATTTGGTTTCTGAAGATACAATGTGGCTTTTGGTGAAAATAAAATGTAATATATGCATGGAAAAAAATGGATTTGGTTAATGAAATTATATTAGATTTCTCCTGAGAATCAGAGTCAATCACACACATACATACATATAGAGATTTATTATAAGAACTAGATCATGTGTTTATGGAGCTGAGGTCCCATGATTTCTACTCTGTAAGATCAAAAACTGAGAAAGTAGTGATATAACTAAGTCAGTTTAAGGCCAAAGGCCTGATAAACTAGATAGGAGGAAAGTGATAATGCAAATTCTGATCTGAATCTAAAGCCAGAGATCCAGAGGCACTAATTTTCATTTCTGATGGCAAGAAATAATTGATGTCTCAGCTCAGAGAGAGAGAGAGTTTGTCCTTTTCCTTTTTTTTTTTTCCTTTTAACTGAAGCACTAAACAGACTGGATAATAGCCACTTACACTGAAGATGGTGATCATTTTCTACTCAGAGGTTAAAGCATCTGCCTCCAATTCGGGGGACCCGAGTTCAATCCCTGGGTTGGGAAGATCCTCTGGAGAAGGAAATGGTAATCAACTCCAGTATTTTTGCCTGGAAAATCCCATGGATGGAGAAGCCTGGTAGGCTTCAGTCCACGGGGTCTCAAAGAGTCAGGCATGACTTCACCTTCACCTTACTAATTCAAATGCTCATCTCTTCCAGAACCACACTCACAGACATGCCTAAAAATAGACATCTCTCTGGGTATCTCTTAGCTCAATCATGTTGACAGATAAAATTAACCATCACAACAACATATCAATACTGGGTCATTAAATGAACAGATTTATCATGCTTATGTGTTGTTGTTGTTCAACTCTTTGCAAGTCGTGTCCAACTGTTTGCAACTCCACGGACTGCAGCTTGCCATGCTTCCCTGTCCTTCACTATCTCCCAGAGTTTCCTCAAATCATGTCCATTGAATTGGCGATAATATCCCATCAAATGGCCAAAATATTGGAGCTTCAGCTTCAGCAACAGTCCTTCCAGTGAGTATTCAGGGTTGATATTCTTTAGGATGGATTGGTTGGATCTCCCTGAAGTCCAAGGGACTCTCAAAAGTCTTCTTCAACACCACAGTTTGAAAGCATCAATTCTTCGGTGCTCAGTCTTTTGTATGGTCCAAATCTAACATCCGTACATGACTACTAAAAAAACCCATAGTTTTGACTAGATGGACCTTTGTCAGGAAAGTGATATCTCTGTTTTTTAATAGTTGTGTGAAGTATTATTAATATGCAAAATTGACAGCTACTTTCTGTACTACCTTAGCAATCTTTCTGAAAATCTAAAACTTTTTTCTTTATGAAGCTTTTATTTAAAAATAGATATTAAAAGATTTTAATTCAGCCTTCTCAAATATAAAGCATTTTTTTCTTTTCCTGCTTTACTAAAATTTTTTTACTATGAATTTGTGATGAAAGCTACTATACACTTTTATCATATACTGATACAATTATTCTATTTCCATTTTTGATCTGATAAGACATAAGGTAAATTACATTCATTGCTTTTCATATGTTGAGGCATCTTCATTAGTCAGAATGTTACAAAATATGCTGAAGTAAAAAAGAAAGAAAGGAAGAAAGAACAAAAAACACCTCCCTAATTTCAGTGACTTGAAAATTAAAGGTTTCTATTTCTCTTGAACCAAATATTTATTTCTTCCCAGGGGGGCACTGTGATCTGTGCCATTATCACACAGGTGACCCAAGTTAGAGGACTTTTATCATCTGGTTGTCACTGGACACTGTGAAAGCTGCAATAAGATCAAAGGCACTGGAAGACATTTTTGAAAGATATTTTTGTTGGATTGTTTCTTGTGCCATGTCTAGTCTAGAATGTAGTCTCTCCCATGAATTTTTAATTTAAGATAGTGTATTATTGTATTCTAAAAGCCCCACTTGACTTGTTTCTCATTACATTCATGTTTCCCCTTGATGTAGTTGCTGAGTTTTAAAATGGTGTCTGAGAGGAATGAGAAAAGTGCTTGGTAGACCCATGAAACCAAAGGGAAGAGTGCTATAAAGTGAAGATCAGTGTCTCTTAAGGAGAAAGAGTCTAGAAACAACTGGAGGCATTCAACTGGGATTCATATGGGCTCTATACAAGGACCAAGTGTGAAGTGAATTCCACTTGTCCTTAGCAGGACTTAAGCTTATCCTTGAATCCTGGCATTTCCCCGATTAGATCAAAGTTACACTGAATTGCTGTTTCCCTGTGCTAACAGCTTTTTAGAAGCAAAAACATATCCTGTCCAGAAGAATATAAATTCACTCAGTACCTTAAATTGTGGCTATAATTTTTATTTGTAATGTCTGGTACTTAATTCATGAAAAGATGAGTCTTGACCATTAGAGCCAAAAAACAGAAACAGACAAGGATCCATACGAAATGTAGATAATGGTGTTATATATACAGACTTTAGATTGGCCTATTTAATAAATTTCAGAATTGCAAAATATGCTGGAGAAAAGTGTGCAGTATAAAGAGGGATTCAAATTTTATAACTGAATTTTTCTATCTACTCAAATTTTTCTCAGTGATGCTTGATCTGCTATAAGAGTGATGAGCTTTAGTTTATTTGAAATTTCCTTATTTCAGTTTCAACTTTAATCCATTTTGAGTTTATCTTTGTGTATGGCATTAGAAGTGTTCTACTTTCATTCTTTTACATATAGCTATCCAATTTTCCCAGCACCAATTATTGAAGAGGCTGTCTTCGTCCCATTGTCAAAAATAAGGTACCCATAGGTGTGTGAGTTTATTTCTGGCCTTTCTATCTTGTTCCATTGCTCTATATTTTTGTTTTTATTTCAGTAACATACTGTCTTGATGACTGTAGCTTTGTAGTGTAGTCTGAAGTCAGGAAGGTTGATTCCTCCAGCTCCTTTCTTCTTTCTCATGACTGCTTTGGCCATTTCATGTCTTTTATGTTTCCATATGAATTGTGAATTTTTTTGTTTGTTTTGTTTTTTAGTTCTGTGAAAAATGTCATTGGTAATTTGATAGGGACTGCACTGAATCTGTACATTGTGTTTGGTAGTATAGTCATTTTCACAGTATTGATTCTTTCTACCCAGGCACATGGAATATCTCTCCATCTGTTTATGTCATCTTTGATTTCTTTCATTAGTGTCTTATAACTTTCTGTGTACAGTTCTTTTGTCTCTTTGAGTATGTTTATTCCTAGATATTTAATTCTTTTTGTTGCAACAGTGAATGGAATTGACTCCTTAATTCCTCTTTTTGGTTTTTCATTGTTAGAATATAGAAACGCAAGTGATTTCTGTGTATTGATTTGTATCCTGTAACTTTGCTAAATTCACTAATTAGCTCTAGCAATCTTCTCAAACAATCTTTAGGTTTTTCTATATACAGTCATTGTATATATACAGTCACTGTATATACATTATATAGCATATAGATATATTTGTATAAATATGTGTGTATATATATATACACACATTGTATATATATATACACATTGTATATCTGTATATATGTGTATATATACATTGTATATATAGTCACTGTATATACATTCTATATACAGTCATTCTATATACATACATCTACATTATGTCATTGACAAACAGTGAGAGTTATTTCTTCATCTCTTTCTTTTTCTTCTCTGATTACTTCTAGAACTATGCTGAATAACAGTGATGAAAGTGGACACCATTGTCTTGTTCCTGATCTTGGGGGAATGCTTTCAGTTTTTCACCATTTAGAATAACAGCTATAGAATATATGGCATTTACTATGTTGAGGTAGGTTCCTTCTTTTCCCATTTAAAAAAAAAAAGTTTTAATCATAAATGAGTGAAGAATTTTGTCAAAGGCTTTTTCTGCATCTATTGAGATTATTATATGGTTTTTATCTTTAGATTTGTTAATATGGTATCTCATTGATTGATTTGCATATATTGAAGAATCCCTGCATTCCTGATATAAACACAACTTGATCACGGTGTATGAGTTCTTTGATGTGTTGTTGAATTATGTTTGCTAAAATGTTGTTGAGGAGTTTTGCATCTATGTTTATCAGTGATATTGGCCTGTAGTTTTCTTTTTTGTGCTGTCTTTGGTTTTGGTATCAAGGTGATGGTGGCCTAGTAAAATGAGTTTAGAAGTGTTCCTTCCTTCTGCAATTTTTTGAAAGAGTTTTAGAAAGATAGGCATTAACTCTTCTCTAAATGTTTGATAAAATTCTCCTGTGAAGCCATTGAGTCCTGGACTCTTGTTTTTTGGGAGGTTTTTGATCACAGCTTCAATTTCAGTGCTTGTAATTGGGTTGTTCATAATTTCTATTTCTTCCTGGTTCAGTCTTAGAAGATTGAACTCTTCTAAGAATCTGCCCATTTCCTCCAGTTATCCATTTTATTGCCATACAATTGTTCATAATAGTCTCTTACAATCCTTTGTATTTCTGCATTGTCTGTTGTAACCTCTCTTTTTTCATTTCTAATTTTTTTGGTTTGATTCTTCTTCTTGTTCTTGATGAGTCTGGCTAAAGGCTTGTCAGTTTTTTTAATCTTCTCAAAGAACCAGCTTTTAGTTTTATTAATCTTTACTATTGTTTCTTTCATTTCTTTTCCATTTATTTTTGCTCAGATCTTTGTGATTTCTTTCCTTCTACTAATTTTGCAGGGGTTTTTTTGTTTGTTGTTCTTTCTCCAGTTGTTTTAGGTGTAAAGTTGAAAGTGTTGAAAGTTTAGTCACTCAGTCGTGTCCAACTCTTTGCGACCCCATGGACTGTAGACTACCAGGCTTCTCCGTCCATGGGATTTTCCAGGCAAGAGTACTGGAGTGGGCTGCCATTTCCTTCTCCAGAGGATCTTCCCAACCAAAGGATCAAACCTGGGTCTCCCACATTATAGGCAGACGCTTTACCATCTGAGCCACCAGGGAAGTCTAGGTGTAAAGTTAGGTTGTCTATTTGATGTTTTTCTTCTTTCTCGAGGTAGAATTTTATTGCTATAACCTTCCCTCTTAAAACTGCTTTCATTGTTGTCATGTTTTCATTGTCATTTGTTTCTAGAATTTTTTAAATTTCCTTTTATATTTCTTCAGTAAGCTGCTGGTTATTCAGAAACATATTATTTAATCTCCATGTGTTTATGTTTCTTACAGTTTTCTTTTTCTCTTGTAATTGATATCTAGTCTCATAGCATTGTGGTTGGTGAAGATGCCTGATACAATTTCAGTTTTCTTAAATTTACTGAGGTTTGATTTGTGACCCCAAATGTAGTCTATCCTGGGGAATGTTCCATGCGTACTTGAAAAGAAGGTGTATTCTTCTGCACTTGGATGGAATGTCCTGAATATATCAATGAGATTCATCTCATCTAATGTATCACTCAAGACTTGTGTTTCCTTATTGATTTCACGTTTTGATGATCTGTTCATTGGTGTGAGTGGGATGTTAAAGTCTACTATTAATGTGTTATTGTCAATTTCTCCTTTTATGTCTGTTAGTGTTTGTCTTATGTATTGAGGTGCTGCTCTGTTGGGTGCATCAGTTCAGTCACTCAGTCGTGTCCGACTCTGTGCAACCCCATGAATCACAGCACGCCAAGCCTCCCTGTCCATCACCAACTCCAGGAGTTCACTCAGATTCACATCCATTGAGTCAGTGATGTCATCCAGCCATCTCATCCTCTGTCATCCCCTTCTCCTCCTGCCCCTAATCCCTCCCAGCATCACAGTCTTTTCCAATGAGTCAACTCTTCGCATGAGGTGGCCAAAGTACTGGAGTTTCAGCTTCAGCATCATTCCCTCCAAAGAAATCCCAGGGCTGATCTCCTTCAGAATGGACTGGTTGGATCTCCTTGCAGTCCAAGGGACTCTCAAGAGTCTTCTCCAACACCACAGTTCAAAAGCATCAATTCTTCAGTGCTCAGCTTTCTTCACAGTCCAACTCTCACATCCACACATGACCACTGGAAAAACCATAGCCTTGACTAGATGGACCTTTGTTGGAAAAGTAACGTCACTGCTTTTCAATATGCTGTTTAGGTTTATCATAACTTTCCTTCTAAGGAGTAAGCGTCTTTTAATTTCATGACTGCAGTCACCATCTTCAGTGATTTTGGAGCCCCCCCAAAATAAAGTCTGACACTGTTTCCACTGTTTCCCATCTATTTCCCATGAAGTGATGGGACCGGATGCCATGATCTTCGTTTTCTGAATGTTGAGCTTTAAGCCCACTTTTTCACTCGCCTCTTTCACTTTCATCAAGAGTCTTTTTAGTTCCTCTTCACATTCTGCCATAAGCGTGGTGTCCACTGTATATCTGAGGTTATTGATATTTCTCCTGGCAATCTTGATTTTAGCTTGTTCTTCTTCCAGCCCAGCGTTTCTCATGATGTACTCTGCATATACGTTAAATAAGCAGGGTGACGGACGATATACAGCCTTGACATACTCCTTTTCCCATTTGGAACCAGTCTGTTGTTTCATGTCCAGTTCTAACTGTTGCTTCCTGGTCTGCATATAGGTTTCTGAAGAGGCAGGTCAGGTGGTCTGGTATTCCCATCTCTTTGGAGTAGCAAAGGAAGTCTTCCTTTTGCATTGATCTCTTGAACATTATGTAGTGTCTTTCTTTATCTCTTGTTATCTTTATTTTAATGTCTGTTTTGTCTGATATGAGGATTGCTACTCCAGCTTTATTTTTGTTTCCCATTTGCATGGAACATATTTTTCCATCCTCTTGCTTTCAGTCTATATGTCTTCAGGTCCACTCTGGGTTTACTGTAGACAGCATACATTTGGGTCTTGTTTTGTATCCATTAAGCCAGTCTGTGTCTTTTGGTAGGAGCATTTACTCCATTACAGTAGTTATTGATATGTATGTTCCTATTGCAGTTTTCTCAATTGCTTGGGGTTAATTTTCTAGATCTTTTTTTCTTCTTTTTCATCTCTTGTATTCCTTGACTATACAAATCCTCTTAAGATTTGTTGTAAAGCTGGCTTGGTGGTACTGGAGTCTCTTAACTTTTGCTTGTCTGAAAAGCTTTTTGTTTCTCCCTCAATTTTGAATGATATCCTTGCTGGGTACAGTAATCTTGGTTGTAGATTTTTCCCTTTCAGTACTGTAAATATATCCTGCCATTCCCTTCTAGCATGCCAAGTTTCTGCTGAAAGATCAACTGTTGAATGTATGGAGTTTCCATTTTATGTTACTTGTTGCTTTTCCCTTGCTGCTTTGAATATTCTTTCTTTGTGTTTAGTCTTTGTTAGTTTGATTGGTATGTGTCTTGGCATGTTTCTCTTTGGGTTTATCCTGTATGGGACTCTGTGCCTCTTGGACCTGAATGACTATTTCATTTTTCATGTTGGGGAAATTTTCAACTATAATCTCTTCAAAAAATTTCTCATACCCTTTATTTTTCTCTTCTTCTTCTGGGATCTCTATAATTTGAATATTGGTGTGTTTGATATTGCCCCAGAGGTCTCTGAGACTATCCTCAGTTCTTTTCATTCTTTTACTTCATTCTACTCTTCAGAAGTTATTTCCACCACTTTCTCTTCCTGCACACTGATTCATTCTTCTGCTTCAGATATTCTGCTATTGATTCCTTCTAGAGTATTTTAAGTTTCAGTAATTATATTATTTGTCTCTGTATGTTTATTATTTAATTCTTCTAGGTCTTTGTTAATTGATTCTTGAATTTTCTCCATTTTATTTTCAAGGTTTTTGATCATCCTTATTATCATTATTCTGAATTCTTTTTCAGGTAGTTTGCCTATTTCCTCTTCTTTTTTTTTGGGGGGGGGGTTGGGGGGAGCCTCTGTTTTTTTACTTTGTTCCTTCACTTGTATAGTATTTCTCTGCCTTTTCATTATTATTATTTTTTTAACTTATTGTGTTTGAGGTCTCCTTTTCCCAGGCGTCAAGGTTGAATTCTTTCTTCCTTTTGGTTTCTGTCCTCCTATGTTTGGTCCTGTGGGTTTGCGGAAATTTCATATAGGGTGAGATTTGTGCTGAGTTTTTTGTTTATTTGTTTATCCTCTGATGGGAAAAGCTGAGTGAGGTGGTAATCCTGTCTGCTTATGATTGGGTTTGTATTTCTGTTTTGTTTGTTATTTAGATGAGGTGTCCTTCACAGGGTGCGATTGGTGGTTGGGTGATACCAGGTCTTGTATGCAAGTGGTTTCTTTTGTGTGAGTTCTCACTATTTGATAATCCCTAGGGTTAGTTCTCTGGTAGTCTAGGTTCTTGGAGTCAGTGATCCCACTCCAAAGGATCAGGGCTTGATTTCTGGTCAGGAAAGAATAGTCCACAAGTGGTTTGTTATGGCATTGAGATTAAAACAAATTTCCAAAAGTGAGAAACCAAAGATGAATCCCAGACAAATGACAGTTACAAAATCAGGCAAAAAACAGAATATACACATATAGATATACACCTATAAGCAAAGTCAAAACAGTCCAACAAGAATAAAGTACAGTCGATTGAGCTGGTGAAAAAAGGAAATAGAAAATTATATTTACAAGTTAAGAACAAAACTATCTAAAATAGAAACTGGTAAACAAAACTAAAGCAAGGTGTCAAGTGGGGAATAAACCAATGGAAACAAAACTACCAAATATGTTGAGGGGAAAGACAAGAAAGAATATATATGCAAAGTTAAATAGAGTTAAACGAAGATGAATTATATATAGAAAAGATTAATTGCAGGGAGTAAAGAACAGTATGAAAGGCAAGGAATAAATGTAGAAAAAATATAATAGGTTTAAAAAATTCAAAAAAATATAAAAACCAGAAAAGAAAAAAAAAAAGCAAGGAAGAAAGAAAAAAAAATTAAACAGGGGAAAACTTCACAGAAAGCAAAAGCCCAGTGTAGATACAAAGGTTTATAACAACAATAAAAATTGTGACTGAATATACACATATACATATACACCCATAAGCAAAATCAAAGCAATCCAACAAAAATAAGGTATGATAAATTGACCCAGTGAACAAAGGAAACCAAAAATTCTATCTACCAATTAAGAACAAAACTAACTAAAGCATAAACTATAAAACAAAACTAAAACAAAGTGCCAATTGAAGAATAAAGCAGTGAAAATAAAACTAACATATGTTGAGAAGAAAGAAAAGAAAAAATAAATATGCAAAATTAAATAGAGGTATTTAAAGAAGATTTATATGCATTAAAGATTAACTTCAAGGGGAAAAGAGCAGTAGGAAAAGCAATCAAAAGAATAAATGTAAAAAATAATAATAGGTTTTAAAATTTAAAAATTAAAATTAAAAAAAAAAGAGCAAAGAAAAAAAAAAAAGGCAAACTCCACAGAATTGCAAAAGTCCAATGTAAAGGCAGAGGTTTATAACAACAATAAAAAATGTGACTGGGGAAAAAAAAAAGCTCAAAAATTTAATTAAATTTCATAATACCAATAAAATAGACAACTAAAAAGAGGGGTGGGGAATCCAAATGAATCTCCAGAACAAGTCAAAACATAAGAATAATAAATGTTTTGAATCACTGCTGTTACAGTCCTTTCCTTCACTGGGAGTCACAGTCCACCTCACTTTCCTAGGATGCCCTCCAACATTGTACTGATATCTGGACCTGCTGTGGGGGCAGCTCTGATTCTAATCTGGTCCTACTCCTTGCTTCCAGTTTCCACAGTTATCTGAACTAGTGCATTTTCTATTGTGGGAGCTCTCAGTGTCCTTTTATATATTCTATAGACACAGAGTCTGCCTAGTTGAGCATGTGGATTTAATCTGTAGCTTGTACAGCTGGTGGGAAGGTTTTAGGTCTTCTTCTTTAGCCTCACTACCCCTAGGTTTCAATTGTGGTGTTAGTTCCACCTCTGCATTTGGATGGTCCACTGGGATTTGCTCCTGAGACTTCCCTGGAGGACTTGGGTTTGTCCCTGTGAGGGCCAGGTGTGGAGTTGGTGCAGCTGCTTGGGTTACATGGGTTCTGGCAACACCAGGTTCTCAGGGGACTTAGCAGATAGGGTAGCAGGAAATATAGTACTCTAGAAAGGTATGGAAACAAGTATTGGCCAGTACACTCCAGTATTCTTGCCTGGAGAACTCTCCTGACAAAAAAGTCTGGCATACCACAGTCTACAAGGTCACAAAGAGTTGGATACCATCAAAGTAACCCTGTGTGCACAGGTGCAAGACTTTTTTGCCTGTGGCAGCTCTGCTCCAGTGAGAGTTGCGCATGAAGGTGGTGCATCTGCTTGGCTTGTGGGGACCCTGGCAGCACCAAGTGTGCAGGGACATGGACTTCCTCTGCCTCAGGAGTTAACGTCCTATCAGAGTCTTTTTTTTCTCAGCTTCTTGTAGCTGGTGATCAGAAGGCCTCTTTGGCCACTCTTTCTCTGTAGTTCTACCCATTTAGGCACTTAGAGGGCTCCCTTGCCTGGGGTCCTTCTCTATTGTTCTGCACATCAGGAACAGAGAGGCGGCCCCTCCTCGCTGGGGTCATATTCTGTAGATCTGTGCATCAGGCACTTAAAGGAGCACCCTGGCTGGGATCATACTCTGCAGCTCAGTGTGTCAGGCATTTGATGGGCCAGCCTCTCTAGTGTTCAGCTGCTGATGCTGGCATGTGGGGAGAGAGAGGCTATGGCAATGGCTTCACACCCTATGAGTGACTCTGCATTATTGCCTTGTTTCCATGGCTGCCTGGCTTTCTTCCACAGGCATTTCCCACCAGGATCTCCTCTCTCACATCCCCTTCATCTGTCTCTCCACAGTCAGCACCAGCCCTCACCCTGGCCCTGGGATTGCTCCACAATCCCTAAATTTCAGCTGCCAGCCACTGCGCTTTCCAGGAGACCTGTGTCCCTGTCTGAGGTGTTTGGCTGTGGCAAGGACTGTCTGATTCAAATTCCATTTAGGCTGCCACAGATCAGCTATTTCACTCTCAGTCTTAAATATTTCTTCTCTGACTCAGACAATTGCCCTGATATGGGGATCGGACCCCTGCTTCAGTTCCTCTACCCACCAAGGGCAGGTCCAGTCCTACTAACCCTCTTGTTTTTCTCCCTTAGTTCCTTAGTCTTACCGAGTTTTGTATGATTCAATATAATTCTTTTCCACTGGTCAGGTACTCCTGTCCACTCTCAACTGGTGTTCTGCATGGACTTCTGTGTCCAAATGCTTATTCCTGGTGTATCCATGGAGAGAGACATACTCTACATCCACCTACTCCTCTGCCATCCTGTTCTTCTGCTGGAATTGTTAATGTTGATAACTTGTATCTAGTTTTGTTCCCCCCCCCCTTTGTCTATTCTCTTTATCTTAGGTTTATAGAGGTTTGACTGTGATATACCTATGGGTGATTTTTATATTTACCTTCTTTTGGAGTTACTGGGTTTCTTGGATCTGTGAATTCTCAATTTTCACCAAATTTAGGAAACTTGAAAGCTATTATTTCTTAAGTTAGTTCCTTATTTCTTTACTTTGAAGGATCCAATTACATGTATCCCTTCCGAAAGTGAATTTTTGTGTTTTTCTTTTCCCAACTTTTTTTCATTGACTCAGTTTGAATGATTACTATTAATCTGAATTTCAAATTTGCTGATCATTCTGCTTTTGAATTCATCCTATAACATTTTCATATCGGATATTCTATATTTGCTTTTTTAAAGAATTAGAGTTTTTGTTTATAGTCCATACATATTTTTAAGATTCTCAATTAAATTTATTTTCTTTCAAATTCTTGATCATACTTTCTGTTTTAAAATCCTTATCTGCAAATTGAAACCTCAGTTTCATTGTGGTGTCTGTTTCTATTAGCTCTTTTATTCTTTTGATAGAAAAATATATATTTCTGTTTCCTTTGGCTATGGAATAAATTTTTGTTTTCTCATGTCCAGTAATAATGATTGTTTGCTATATTATAAAATGTCTGGATTATATTTCTTCTTTTAAAGTGTTTTGTTTTTTTCTGACAGATAGCCAAATGAAAATTGATCATCATGAACCTTTATTTTAGACTTTGTTTGAGTGGTTATGTTCCACTACTTTGCTTTGTTCTACTTGTGATCCTACTTTGAAAGCATGATATTTCCGGAGTGTCAACAGCACTCCTAGGGTACTCAGCGAGTCTCCACTCTAGCTGGAACATTCTGTAAAGCTCTCAGCACTGGGGAACCTCTCATATCTTCATTCAGTTATTAGTCCCCAGCAGCTGTTCTCTGACACATCTTAAAATCTCACCCTAAGCCTTTATAGCCTTGCTTTTAGCCAAGGGACAGAGGAAATAACATGCTCACATAAGAGTTTTTCTCTGTACAGCTCTCCTTCCTCCTCCTACTTCACAGCTCAGAAGCTCTGACTCTTATTTCTGCCTGCTTGCTTCATTGAGACTGCAGCTTTTCACTTGGGTTTCTCCTCTTTGTGCTGTAGTCTAAAAAAAAAAAAAACCACCATATCTTAGGCAGGAAGCCAGTGTGAATGTAGGGTTCACTTGTCAGAGTTTTTTCTCTTTTCTCAGATAAAATAGGCTTACCCTCTGTTGTCCATCCTTGAAAACAATTGCCTCATATAGTTTGTCTCTTTTTATACTTGTTTGCAAAGGGTGCAGTAGTCTGATATAGTAACTGTGTCATGGCTAGAAATGAAAATTCCAAATATATTTTATTTTCACCTAGATAAAGAAAACGAGGCATGGGGTTTACCATATTTATCTCAAAGCAGTACTTTCGAGGAAAATGCGTTCTCTTTGTCTCAATCTAAAGAGGAATTTAGATTGATTTAAAATGAATTTGTTAGAATCTGGTCTAGAATATTACCAGGGAGACAACAATATTTAAATATTCACCTTGGATTTACAAGCTGTCAAAACACCCTCATAATCATTATCAGATGAATATTCATATTGTATATTCAATATTTTTACATATAGTACATTTTTAATCACTCATTTTTGAACACTATGGCAGCCTTGTGGGATGACAATATTTCATATAGCGAGACTTCAACAAAGAGAGATTAAGTAATTTGCTCAAAGTGACACATAGAAGTTGCACTGGAGCCAGAAATCCACCACAAAAAGCCCAAGGCCATACTTTTTAACTAATGTGTTTTATCGCCACCAAAGATGAGCCTTTTCCCTTGTGATCTCCAAAAACACGGTTTTATTCACTTCCTGCTATAGCACCCATTCCACTCCACTGTCCCCATAAAACAAGATGAGTCTGAAGAGTGTAGAAAAGGTGAAAAACACAATCAGACTTAGAATTAAAAATAAGTACAATGGAAATTTCTAGGAAATATCATACTATCAGCATTATTAATTTAAGGTATATATCTGTACTTCCACTTCAAGTTTCACATTAAGAAGGTATTATTTATATTTCAAGACTCAGTATAGATGTCATTTCTTCTATGAAAACTTTACTAAATATTCCCTTTTATCTCCCCTCCAAATTGGATGTGGTGCCCTTTCTGAGTGTTGGAATATTTACTACAGTACTCATGACAAGATACTTAATTTTCCCTTTACTTATCTACTTATGGACTCAGGTTCCAAAAACTTGAATCTTAAGAGCTTGGGCTTGTATTATTCAGGGTTTTATCTCAAGAATAGGAGCATTGTCCCTAAAACACAGAGGGTGTTCAAATTTAAAAATTATACACACACACACACATCTTGCACAATCAAGAAGGTTGAAAAACAGCTATGCATGACAAAAACAAGATCTGCTTTCTAAAACAAGATGATTTTCACCTTCAGCATCACGCTGATAGTGAAGCCCAGCTTGATTACGCTGTGATTATTTTTAGCTTTTCTTCAGAATTCATTAGTGCTTGTACAGTGCAAGGTAGGCTCATATATCCCTGTCTATGAAATAGTCATAGAAAAGCCAGCTTCTTCATGTTAACTGTAGCTATGAAGTATTATTATTTACCAGGCATATAATCTAATAAAATTTTTATATGGTCATTTATTATATCAGTGAATTGTTTTAGGAAATAAATGACAGTTGCAATATTTGACAGACATGCAAGTGTTGAATGTGTGTGCTTAGTCTCTCAGTCCTGTCTGACTCTTTGCCACCCTGTGGACTGTAGTCTGCCGGGTTCCTCAGTCCATGGTGATTCTCCAAGCAAGAATAATACAGTGGGTTGCCATGCCCTCCTCCAGGGGATCTTCTGAACCCCGGGATGGAACCCAGGTCTCCTGCATTGCAGATGGATATTTTACTGTCTGAGCCACTAGAGAAGGCAAAGAATACTGGAATGGATAACTTATCCCTTCTCCTGGGAAACTTCCTGACCTAGGAATTGAACCAAGGTCTCCTACATTGCAGGCAGATTCTTTACCAGCTGAGCTACCAGGATTAACATAATAAATTTTTTAATGGAAGGTGCTTCATTAGCAAGAAAATACTTCCTTTTTCATACAGATAGATGTACAATCAAGGTGTTAAAACAAGTCACTAAAATTGTTTCAAAGGGTAACATAACCTTTGTCACACATTTAGCAAAATATTAATGGTTTCAGGAAAATAATACTACAGAAACACCTAATTTGCTAAAAATAATATCCGCCCACCCCCCCATTCTATCTCTTCCTTCTCTACTAGTGGGTCTCACTTAGTAAACTGTTTAGGTTGCCTCAGGATATAAAAACTGTCAAGAACATTATTGAGACATGGGCAAATTTGGTAGAATCTTCTCTGTCAGAATAGATGACAACTAATTATAGTCTAGAAACTGGAAACCCTTGGGGAAGAAGTGAAGTCTGAGTCTGCCCAGATAAGATTGTTTGAGGCTATTTTTGATGGTGATAGTATTTATGAGCTCTATTAATAATAGATGAACTGATGTTGGAGCACTAAAATATGAAAACATTCTTATTTGACCACCAGGAAGTTGCTTGCTTGGCAACAATAATAAAAATAAAATAAGCATTAAATAATAAATCACCTCTTTAAAGGAAAGATTTCATGGTGTTCTTTAATATTCATAAAGTTGTTAACAAAGGTTTTTAAAGCATTACATTGTGTCATTCTGAGAGAGATGAGGGAATATGTTTTCCTTAATTTCAAAGAAGCTTTGGGATTTCTTTCTGTAATGATTGTGCTTTCTTGGTTCTGACATTGTTTTCTGTATATTCTCTGTTATTAAAAAATGAATATTATCTACAATAAAATACCACCATTAGCTTGCTTTTTTCTGTGAGCTAAGATTTAATAAACAGTCACTCTTGAAATTTTATTCTTTTTCTTGACAAGGGAGGAAAAAAGGGCTTCTTGGTTTCTCTCTTGAACCTTCATAAACAGCTTTCTTTTGAGTCTGCAGACTTAGGGAGTGCACCAGAGAAGCAGAGCTGGTGTGCTTTGACTTAATGTACTATGTAATTTTCTACTCTGAAGCCTCCATCAGACTTTGGTGTCACAGTGACTGATATTTTCCTGGGTGTATTGGAGCATTTGTATTAAGCAATGTCCCTTTACTTCAGGCTTTAGTTGCAAATATATGTGTCCATGAAGGAGAAGACCAACAATGCTGCCAGTTCCCTGTGAATGAATTTATTAAATTCTATGTCACTCCATCTTAAAGCATGTGTGTAACTAATGGTAGAAAAGGTACTGGTGGAAAAGGAAAAAACAAACAAACAAACAAAAAAAAAAACAGAATAAAACCAAAAGGAGATATCACAGTAAAATAAAATAAATAATAAAACAAACAAAAAAAGATACGGATAACTATCTTCTTATTTTATTGACTAATTAACCTTACATGTATAATTCTAACAATGTTGACTGTCAAGATAGGAAGAAAAGCTAGAGAAAATAGGATAATCCCTTTATTTATTGTTTATTTCATTATTAGACCATGGTTTCTATTGTTATAATTGAGTAGTAGGGGCACACAGAATTGAAGGACTGCATTGGAAACTCACTCAGTAAACAAACAGAGAAAATATATTTAGCATAGGAATGGGTTTTGAATTTTAGGGTTTCATACAGATTCTTAAACATATATAAAAGTTGTCTCTTTTTTTCTTTAAGTAATTTGAGAGCTTTTGAAATAATAGGCTCAAATACTAAAAAAGAAAAAAAATACTACAATGAGAGTAATAAGAAAGTATCAAAATTCTAGGAGAACAGTAAAGAGAATAGATAAGAGAAAGAGTCAGAAAACTTAACTCTGAGTTTCTTCAAAAACTGACAAAGAGGTGCAGAAGAAGACAGCGTAGTTACTCATGAGGGAGACACTTTCTCATAACTCCAGGCTCTGGGCTAATTTACTTAAGTGCATAATTATTTCAAATATGTTGAACTCTATTGAATGCTTTTCTTGAGAGCAGCTGTACAGAAGAATTGGGGAAATTCTTTGTAACTTCATGGGTAAATTATTTTATGAAGCCCTAAAGCGCAATTTCAACTGTCATACCAAATAAGTAGATTCATAGAAATCAGGATAATGGTGTCCATTTTCAGAGAACTTGGACAATGTACCTTCATAAAAGGAGAAATCCTGGAGACACTAACAAGAGATTTCAGGTCCTAGCAATAGACAGGTGCCTGAGATATGATTGTAAATGAGTGAAAAAAGCTGGTTCTATTAAGAGTTCACATCTGTACTGTTTACTATGTACAAGGAAGTCTTTAGCAAATTTAACAAATAAAGTACAAGACATTCCAGTAAATGTGGTGTTTCAGGTAAACAATGAGCAATCTATTTTTAAAATTTAAATATGTCCCAGAAGGTAATGGCACTCCATTCCAGTACTCTTGCCTGGAAAATCCCATGGACGGAGGAGCCTGGTAGGCTGCAGTGCATGGGTTCGCTGAGAGTCGGACATGACTGAGTGACTTCACTCTCACTTTTCACTTTTTACTTTCAAGCATTGGGGAAGGAAATGGCAACCCACTCCAGTGTTCTTGCCTGGAGAATCCCAGGGACGGGGTTGCCTGGTGGGCTTCTGTCTATGGGATCGCACAGAGTCAGACATGACTGAAGCTACTTAGCAGCAGCAGCAGCAGCAGCAGCATGTACTATTTAGGGTAGCTCAGCTGGTAAAGAATCCACCTGCAATGCAAGAGACCCTGGTTGATTCCCTGGAGAAGGGACAGGCTCCCCACTCCAGTATTCTTGGGCTTCCCTGGTGGCTCAGTCAGTGAAGAATCATCCTGCAATGCGGTAGACTTGGGTTTGATCCCTGGGTTGGGAAGATACCCTGGAGGAGGACATGGCAACCCATTCTAGTATTCTTGCCTGGAGAATCCTACGGACAGAGGTGCCTGCCTGGCTAGAGTCCATGGGGTCGCAAAGAGTCACACAAGACTGAGCGACTAAGCACAGCACAGAGTGCTATATTGGGGACATTTTACACTAAAAGTTGTTTATCAGAAATTCAAATTTAACTGCATATTCTGTATTTTATCTAGCAACTCCATTTAGCACATTAATTTCATTGAATTAATTCATTTGATTCTTTAAAACATTGTTTTACTTTGTAAATTTTATAGAAATAGTTGCTTTACAATATTGTGTTAGCTTCTACTGTACAGTAAAATGAATCAGCTACTCATACACATATATACCCTCTCTTTTTGGATTTTCTTCCCATTTAGGCCACCACAGAGCATTGAGTAAAGTGCCCTGTGCTTCACAGTAGGTTCTCATTAGTTACCTATTTTATACATAGTATCAATTGTGTTTACCTATCAGTTCCAACCTCCCAATTCATCTGATTCTTAAAATAACCTGGCAGGCTAGATATTTTCACTTTTTTTTTTCATTTTACAGATGATAAACTGAGGCAGAGAGGAAGTTTTATAATCTTCCAGGTTCATGTGGATAGTGATCTATGAAGCTTGGTTCAAAGCCAAGAGTCTTCAGAGACCCTTATCCTACTGTTAAGTTGCTTCAGTCGTGTCCGACTCTGCACAACCCCATAGATGGCAGCCCACCAGGCTCCCCCATTCCTAGGATTCTCCAGGCAAGAACACTGGAGTGGGTCGCCATTTCCTTCTCCAATGCATGAAAGTGAAGTGAAAGTGAAGTCGCTCAGTTGTGTCCAACTGTTAGCGACCCCGTGGACTGCAGCCTAGCAGGCTCCTCCGTCCATTGGATCCTCCAGGCAAGAGTACTGGAGTGGATTGCCATTTCCTTCTCCATCCTGATCCTAACTGCTCTCTAAATAGCATTGCATCCACCCAGAAATGTGATGCAGACCAGGCCCAAAATGAAGAAAAATGAAGGACTGGTAGGCAGCAAGACCTCTGAAAAAATATTAAATTTAGAATCTGTATTAGAACCCCTGCTTCTAATATCTCCCCACTATAATTGTCACTCTGCCATGTAATTGCTGCCATATGATTTTTCTAAAATTTAAATATAGTCATCTTACTTGCTGGTCCAGATTTTCCAGTGGCTCTTAGAAACTCATGATACAATTATGTGCTTTTTGCATGATAGATGAGGCCTTCATAATTGGACACCTGCCCACCTCCATTACTTCACTTCTCACAACCTCCTTTTATTTCCCCAGCTTTACATGTATACACAGACGTGCTGTATCTCAGAAACAATGAAGTAGGTTAGTTTCCTGAATTAAAGAATAGCATACTTGGGGCTGGTGCATGGGGATGACCCAGAAAGATGTTATGGGGAGGGAGGTGGGAGGGGGGTTCATGTTTGGGAATGCATGTAAGAATTAAAGATTTTAAAATTTAAAAAATAAAAAAAAAGAATATACATTCATATTATTTGAAGTATTGTTGTTCAGTTGCTACGTTGTGTCCAATTCTTTGCAACCCCATGAACTGTAGCATTCCAGGCTTCCCTGTCCTTCAGTATCTCCCTGAGTGTGCTCAGACTAATGTCCATTGAGTCAGTGATGCCATTCAACCATCTCATCCTCTGTTGTCCCCTTCTCCTCCTTGCCTTCAACTTTTCCTATTTCCCAGCATCAGGGTCTCTTCCAATGGGTCTGCTCTTAGCATCAAGTGGCCAAAGTATTGGAGCTTCAGCTTCAGGATTAGTCCTTCCAACGAATACTTAGGATTGCTTTCTTTTAGGATTGATTTGATCTCCTTGCAGTCCAAGGGATTCTCAAGAGTTCTCCAACACCACAGTTCAAAAGCATCTTTGACACTCAGATTTCTTTATGGTCCACCTCTCACATCAGTACATAACTACTGGAAAATAGTGGGCTCTATATAAAGATAGTAAACAAATGCTCTTTCATATCACCTTGCATTGCTTATGCCATTACACTATTTCTTTTCACTCTTTCCTTGGTGAATTCTTGCTACCTTTCACTCTCAGAAGGCTCTCTTCATGGGAAGCTGTGCTTGGCTCTCCAAGGCCAACTTTCATGTTGCTTGTTACCTAACTACTCAAAGGAAGCCATGTTTAGATTTGCTTTTCTAGATTTTGCTTTAGATTTAAAGTAGTTTAATCTTGATAGCAGATATTTAAGCAATGTTTATAAAAAAGAAGCAGAAACAAATAAATGCTTTCCAAAGCCTTATTACCCAGTTAATGCTTTTAGTCCTCTCTTGTACATTGTAAGGTCTCAAAAGTATCTACTGATTGAGTGATTCCCTGCTTGTTATTTCTAAATTACCTTTAGTGAAAAAACTACAGCTTTACATAAAGTAACTCCTGTTAATAAAACTCAAGATAGTGTTGTTTTGAAACCTCAATATGTCCCCTAGTGAAATTTCAAACTGGCCCCTGTACCTGGAGGGCAAGAAGAGACTGAAGAAAGAGGCAGGCCTTTCCAGATTGGCCAGTGATAGTTTTAATAAGCAAGCGGACTTAATCATGAGGCTTGTCTTGGGTGGCCACAGGACCAATAGACCTCCGAACCCATCCATCAGAATTATAAAAGTTTAATATAGAGTCCTTAACTGGGTTCAGTCACACACACTGTCCAGAAGGTCCCAGCAGCACTTTGCTCTCTCAAGGCTGTGTCCTTAAAAAAAGGCTCCTGGTGAGAATACACTGGGCAGAATGCACATTCTGAGAACAGGGGAGAAGATGAGGAGCACGCATTGCCCAGGTCCAGCTCACGGGTCAACCAGTGGTCACTTCCTCTTGATTATTTCCTCTGAAAAAGATTTATCATGTACTTGTTTCCAGACATGATGTATTAAATCTATCACCAAGACTTTATGATTTTTGTGCTGAATGTTATGATGAACAAAATTTAAAGTAGCTAATAACTGCTGAGTAAATTTTAATTGATTATTAAATTTCAAAAATGAGAACTTGAATGTACTTATGTTTGTTAGTATTATACTCCATCTTCCAGATATCAAAGCTATAATTCTCAATAATGTAAGTCACTTATACTATCTCTACATCCCTCCTTGAAATCCAGAGTGAAACAAGTAGAATATATTGATAGGGGCTCATGGGGGTGTTGGCGTTGCTGTAGTAATTGTTGCTGTTCTTCTTTCTCTTCTTCCTTTCTTTACTCTCATTCCCTCATCCCCTTCTACCTCCTTTTAGTTATTAAGAGAAATTTAGAGAATTGCTTGACATGTAAAAATAACAAATGGTGTCAAGAGAAAAAAATCATACATTTGTTGTCAGAAAACACTACACAAGACCATATATAAGCTACATAAAAATAATATATTTTTATGTACTTAAAATTTTTATATATAGTATAAGTTGGGAATATCTGTTGTAGCATATATATATATGCTTAAATGCATTTATAAAAGATGCATATATGTGTATATACAAAAGCACACTGATATATATGTGTGTACATATCTGTATATTCATAGACATAATATGTTCTACAATAAAAGCAAGTTTCAATATTTAGCAAATTATGCATAGGACTCATAGTAACAAATATATGTACAGTAGCAAATTCTAAATTCAAATTCAAAATTCAAATTTATAATTCAAATTATAAATTCAAATTAAGTGAGAATTCTTTTTTTCTACATGAAGGCCCTAAATATTTAGTGCTTGTCTAACTACCATGTCACACTCTTAAATTGGTTGCGGTTTGCCTGCAGGTGCACTCAAATTAGGCTTACTTCGGTGTTACTCTTTGTTGGCAGCAGAGAGAAAGCAAGTTTGGGAATTAGCAATTAAGTAAATACCTAAACATACATACAGATTTCTCAAGAGGCAGGTCAGGTGGCCTGGTATTCCCATATCTCTCAGAATTTTCCACAGTTTATTGTGATCCACAGAGTCAAAGGCTTTGGCATAATCAATAAAGCAGAAATAGATGTTTTTCTGGAACTCTCTAGCTTTTTCCATGATTCACTGATGTTGGCAATTTGATCTCTGGTTCCTCTGCCTTTTCTAAAACCAGCTTGAACATCTAGAAGTTCACGTTTCACGTACTGTTGAAGCCTGGCTTGGAGAATTTTGAGCATTATTTTACTAGCGTGTGAGATGAGTGCAATTGCACAGCAGTTTGAACACTCTTTGGCGTTGCCTTTGGGATTGGAGTCAAAACTGACCTTTTCCAGGCCTGTGGCCACAGCTACATTTTCCAAATTTGCTCGCATGTTGAGTGCGGCATTTTCACAGCATCACCTTTTAGGATTTGAAATAGTTCAACTGGAATTCCATCACCTCCATTAGCTTTATTCGCAGTGATGCTTCCTAAAGTCCACTTGAACATTCCAGGATGTCTGGCTCTAGGTGAGTTATCACACCATTGTGATTATCTGGGTCATGAAGATGTTTTTGTACAGTTCTTCTGTGCATTCTTGTTACCTCTTCTTAATATCTTCTGATTCTTTCAGCTCCATACTGTTTCTGTCCTTTATTGTAACCATCTTTGCATGAAATGTTCTCTTGGTCTCTCTAATTTTCTTGAAGAGATCCCTAGTCTTTCCCATAATATGGGAAGACTTTCTTATCTCTCCTTGCTATTCTTTGGAAGCCTGCATTCAAATGGGTATATCTTTCCTTTTCTCCTTTGCTTTTCGCTTCTCTTTTCACAGCTATTTGTAAGGCCTCCTCAGACAACCATTTTGCATTTTGCTTTTTTGCATTTCTTTTTCTTGGGGATGGTCTAGGTTCCTGTCTCATGTACAATGTCATGAATCTCTGTCCATAGTTCATCAGGCATTCTATCAAATCTAGTCCCTTAAATCTATTTCTCACTTCCACTGTATAATCATAAGGGACTTGATTTAGGTCATACCTGTATAGTCTAGTGGTTTTCCCTACTCTCTTAAATTTAAGTCTGAATTTGGCAATAAGATGTTCATGATCTGATACACAGTCAGCTCCCAGTCTTCTTTTTGCTGACTTTATAAAGCTTCTCCACCTTTGGCTTCAAAAAATATAATCAATCTGATATCGGTGTTGACCATCTGGTGATGTCCATGTGTAGAGTCTTCTCTTGTGTTGTTGGAAGAGGGCATTTGCTATGACCAGTGTGTTCTCTTCGCAAAACTCTGTTAGCCTTTGTCCTGCTTCATTCTATACTCCAAGCCCAGATTTGCATGTTATTCCAGGTGTTTCTTGACTTCCTACTTTTGCATTCCATTCCTCTATAATGAAAAGGACACCTTTTTTGGGTGTTAGTTCTCTTGAGAAATCTGTGTGCAGGTCAGGAAGCAATAGTTACAACTGGACATGGAACAACAGACTAGATCCAAACAGGAAAAGGAGTATGTCAAGGCTATATATTGTCACCCTGCTTATTTAACTTTTAGGCAGAGTACATTATGAGAAACACTGGGCTGGAGGAAGCACAAGTTGGAATCAAGATTGCTGGGAGAAATATCAATAACTTTAGATATGAGGAAGACACTATCCTTATGACAGAAAGCAAAGAAGAACTAAAGAGCCTCTTGATGAAAGTGAAAAAAGAGAGTGAAAAAGTTGGCTTAAAACTCAACATTCAGAAAACTAAGATCATGGTATCTGGTCTCATCATTTCATGGCAAATAGATGGGGAAACAGTGACAGACTTTATTGTTTTGGGTTCCCATGAAATGAAAAGACTGCACCCATGAATTGAAAAGATGCCTACTCCTTGGAAGAAAAGTTATGACCAACCTATATAGCATATTCAAAAGCAGAGACATTACTTTGCCAACAAAGGTCCATCTAGACAAGGCTATGATTTTTCCAGTAATCATGTATGGATGTGAGAGTTGGACTATAAAGAAAGCTGAGTGTCGAAGAATTGATGCTTTTGAACTGTGGTGTTGGAGAAGACTCTTGAGAGTCCCTTGGACTGCAAGGGGATCCATCCAGTCCATCCTAAAGGAAATCATTCCTGAATATTTATTGGAAGGACTGATGTTGAAGGTGAAACTCCAATACTTTGGCCATCTGATACACAGAACTGATGCATTTGAAAACACCTGATGCTGGGAAAGATTGAAGGTGGGAGGAGAAGGGGACGACAGAAGATGAGATGGTTGGATGGCATCACTGAGTCGATGGACATGAGTTTGAATAAACTCTGGGAGTTGTTGATGGGCTGGGAGGAGGCCTGATGTGCTGCAGTCTATGGGGTCGCAAACCGTTGGACACGACCGAATGACTGACATGAATTGAACTGAACTGAAATGCCTAAAATTGAAGTTACTCTTTTCATAGACTGTAGTCTACCAGGCTCTTCCATCCATTGCATTTTCCAGGCAAGAATATTGGATTTGGTTGCTATTTCTTTCTACATGAAATCTTCTCAACCCAGGGACTGAACCCAGGTCTCCCTCATTGTAAGTAGATGCTTTACCATCTGAGCCACCAGGGAATTCCCAAATACCTAAACAGGCATAAATTTTAGAAGCTTAGCTTTTAAAAATGCCTGCTTATCCTAATGGGTTAATACAACTTGTTACCAACTAGCAAATGCCTTAGACTTAACATTTGCGTATGAGTCAATTGTTTAGGACTTAGTAACTTTTCTTTTAAGGAAGAATAGTCTATAAGAATGTTACTTCCTCACTCTGTATCATAAAAGACTATTTGACATATAATATGTTGTTAAAATAATTTTTGATTTATGCTTAAGAACTCAGGAAAGTACACAGATTTTACTCATCTTTTTGTGATACTGAGAGGAAGGTTGGTTGGCTTCTTATACATAGGACTCACTATTCCAAGCTAGAAAAGATTTTGACCTTTCAGCAGAGCTGGCTGTATAATTATGGGTTTTGTACTTCTAGTATCAGTGTCTCAAGGTTGCTCTCTGTTTACAGAGAATAAATGTTCATCTGATTCTCATTTTTATATGACCTCATATTCTTATACTTTGAGTTAAAATTTGCCATAAAGTTTTCTCTGCTGATATTTCACTGCCTTTTTTTTTAAACATTAAAGGAGAGAAGTCTATGGTTATGATGATGATGATCATGATGAAGAGGAGGAGGAACAAAACGCTAGCAAGCAGCACTGCCATTCTTGAGCTTGTGTTTGGTACCGAGAACTGTATTAAGCACCGCTGCCTGTTACTTCTTACTGTAATATTGTGAGTTAGGTGGTACTTCCATTTTGTAGAAGAGACATATGAGTCACACAATACTTACCGAAGTTAGCATGGCTGGTAAATGGTGAGTAAACTCACATTTTTTCTGACTTCAAAGCACTCATGGTTTATTCATAGCGCTATGGCTTGGACAAGAGTCCCATGCATATGTAGTTGAGAACTAAATATCATACAATATCCAAGCAATTAGTTGAAGCGGACAGTTTGAGATAATTTGATTGAAAATATCTTGCACAAAATAGCCCTATATAATGAACCAACAGGACATTAAAAAATGTCTCCCATTTGTCTAACACAGGTTTCAGATTTTTATGTTATTATTATTATTTTTTGGTTTGTTTATATCTTGTTATCCTTACACAAACATTTTCAAGACCATTATATCACATGGAGAATGAAAATTCCAAAAGGTTAAATTCTGAAAAAGGCAACAAGAGGTAAAACAAATTCTCAAATGTGTATCTTATCACTTTCTCCAATACATTTTTTCCCAAAAGATACTGTGTCAACAGCATTTCACATTATTTTTGTCTTAAGACTTTTAAAATGATCTCCTATATCATAGATTAATTACCTTAAAATGGAAATTACTTAATTCTTAAGATATTTCTTTTCCTGATTCAACACATTGCAAAAAACTGCAACACTTCCTCAGTCATACTTGGTATGGCTGATATTTTACAGTGCTTGTCACGTCGTGGAAACTCAGAATGGTAATAATAAAAACACTGGATAAATATACAGGTGACATGCTTTGAATGACTGCTATATACCAGTGGCTATGCTCAGAATTTTACATGCATTGTCTTATCTAATCTACTGAAACAGGAGACTGATAGCAGAAGAGCTGGCTTTTCTGAACAGTATAGTCTTTTACATTTAATAGTTCCAAGGATACATGATTCTTTCCTCCCAAGTTTCAGACAATTGTGCAAAACAAATGAAATATTGCAGAAAAACAAAAATAAGGAAGCACAGTATCGCAAATGATCAAAAATACACAGGAATATGACAGAATAAATGAGGCATTAGCACAGGGTGGCTGTCACACTGGAACAAAAGGAAAAGAGGGATGTTTACCTTAATGAGGTAATGATCCATTATTCACTCTCCAAATGACAGTCATAAACTTCTGAGAAATGTTCTGGAAATTTTAGAATGTCTAGCCAGCCTCTACAGATTTCTATTCATTCGTTTGTATAAGAGTACCATAGTCACTTTTCTTCAGGACCTCATCAAAAATATCCCATTGTGTTACTAAAAGGAGGAAAGGAATGGAAACTACTAGATCTTCCCATACCCTTCCAGGATTCCCACAGAAGGATTTAATGTTGAATGCAAACTGTTTATGTTCACTCCTTGCTATGGAATCTTCAGTTCAGTCAGTCAGTCGTGTCCGACTTTTTGTGACCCCATGATACACAGCTTGCCAGGCCTCCCTGCCCATCACCAACTCCCAGAGTTTACCCAAACTCACGTCCATTAAGTTGGTGATGCCATCCAACCATCTCATCCTCTGCCGTCCCCTTCTTCTCCTGCCCTCAATCTTTCCCAGCATCAGGGTCTTTTCAAATGAGTCAGCTTTTCATATCAGGTGGCCAAAGTATTGGACTTTCAGCTTCAACATCAGTCCTTCCAATGAACACCCAGAACTGATCTCCTTTAGGATGCACTGGTTGGATCTCCTTGCAGTCCAAGGGACTCTCAAGAGTCTTCTCCAGCACCATAGTTCAAAAACATCAATTCTTTGGCATTCAGCTTTCTTTATAGTCCAACTCTCACATCCATATATGACCACTGGAAAAACCATAGCCTTGACTATACGGACCTTTGTTGACAAAGTAATGTCTCTGCTTTTTAATATGCTGTCTATGTTGGTCATAATTTTCCTTCTAAGGAGCAAGCCTCTTTTAATTTCATGGCTGCAATCATCATCTGCAGTGATTTTGGAGCCCCCCAAAATAAAGTCAGCCACTGTTTCCACTGTTTCCCCATCTATTTGCAATGAAGTGATGGGACTGGTGTCATGATCTTAGTTTTCTGAATGTTGAGCTTTAAGCCAACTTTTTCACTCTCCTCTTTCACTTTCATCAAGAGGCTCTTTAGTTCCTCTTCACTTTCTGCCATAAGGGTGGTGTCATCTGCATATCTGAGGTTAATGATCTTTCTCCTGGCAATTCAGGCTGGTGGCTGAGGGGAGCTACCCCACGTCCAAGGTCAGGGGTGGCAGCTGAGAGGAGCCACCCGATGTCCAAGGTAAGGAACAGTGGCTGCACTTTGCTGGAGCAGCCATGAAGAGATACCTCACGTCCAAGGTTAGAGAAACCCCAGTAAGATGGTAGGCACGGAGAGAGGGCATCAGAAGGCAGACAGACTGAAACCACAATCACAGACAATAGCCAATCTGATCACATGGACCACAGCCTTGTCTAACTCAGTGAAACTAAGCAACGCCGTGTGGGGCCACCCAAGACAGAATCTTCAGTGCACACTCTTACGTTAAGTACATTTTCAACATTAATTCTTACTAACTTTTAATTTTCAAATGTCTTTGTTTTAGATAGAGAGAGGTATGTAGCTGGATTTCATGTTTCGATCAAATGCCATGCATGGATAGGTCCAGCAGTGGTCACAGTGGCCCCAAATCTCAGAAATAGTAACTCTGGTGTGGCAGATAAAGTATAGACTCTGACCTTCAGATAGACTGTGTTTAAATGTTTTCCTATGGTTTCTACACTCCATCCTGCTAACCAGACCTCTGCAGAAAACATTTCTTCATCCTGAAACCCCAAATTTAATTTAAGTAATAAAAAAGCCATGGTTGCTTTGAGGTCATTTCTTCTAGGATATCTTACCTGGCACTCCACATCTTGAAGAGGGGGCCCTCCCTTTGCATTTCCATGGGGCTTTGAGCGAATGTCAACATTGCATTTCCACTATACTGATTAACAGTCTTATTTATTTATCAAGTTCTCTGCCCAATACTTATCACAGGGCCTGGAACAGAGTAGTTCCAGCAAACGGAGTTCCAGTTATTGTTGGCTGTTGCTGGATGTCCATGACTGGCAATGCCATCTCCACCAGTAATCTCTGTCCCATTGCTGACTTGGATGCACTCTACCCACTACTTTGAGCTGTGTAGGATCTTCCTGTGAGGTTGGGGCCCTTCCTCAGCTATAGCCTCTCCCTCTCCAGGGTCTCTAGTCTCCCGATCTCTTTATTGTTTTTTATATTAAAATAGATAATTTCAGGGAGCAAGCATGGCTTCTTCTATTCTCTAAACAGGAATTTCTCACCACAATCCAGAGTGTGGCTAAGGGTATGGGGTGAACAAGTATAGATCAACAGATTCCTGAGCCATTCATGTGCCGATGCACAAAGCTTGGACTGTCTTGGAGTTTGTAGTGAGTCAGTGGAGAGCTTTAATTAAGAGAGTGACAAGGCTAGATTCTCATTTTAGATAGATCACTCTACTGGCTCTGAAGAAGATGGATTTGAGGAGAAAAATATTAGGGAGCACAGAAATCAATAATAAGGCCATTCAGTACTACAGACCTGCATATGAAGGGCCTATACCAAGGATAAGTAAACTTTTTTTTCTGTAAAGGGCCAGATAGTACATATTTTGGGCTTTATCACAGCTACTCGACTCTGCCTCAAGAGCTAAAAATGTAGACAAAAGGTAAATGAATGAGTGTACCAGTGTTCCAATAAAGCTTACTTTATGGAAACTCAAGTTTGAATTTTATATAATTTTCATTTGTCACATGCTTCCACCTCCTTCTTCTCTGTTTTCATGGACATTTATAACATTGAGACTTGTGACTAATATGATTAATAGCTGTAGTGAAATTTAAGTATTTTATTTCTTAGTAAATATATACTAACATATTCCAAATGGAATAATCTGAAAAATAACAGAGGAGGTGGAAAAAACCTATCAAATTTGTCTTTGGAGAAATGTATCTGCCAATTCTCATCCATGCAAACATCTGTGAAAAATATAAGATGTCATTTTGGTGCCACCAAATAAAATATCCAGTTTAAGCCAATGGAGGAGCTGCATTTTGAGGGCTGTCATGTGAACTGAGTCTGATAGGATATCACCTTTGTAAGACAAACAAGCTTTTATCGTATAAGAAATGTATGGAATTCAGAACCATAGAGAAGCTGAAAGGCTTCTAATTTAAAAATGGCATAGGGGAATCCTACAGTCTCAATGGATCAATTGCTGCCTAGCCTAGTTATGAGTTAGAAGTACTTCTGCTTACTAATGTCATTACACAAAACATTAAAATATTTCTACAAATCAAAGTTATGCGGGTTAATAAGAACAAAGTTTTCAAGAATCAACTACATTGTTTACATTGTTTAAGCAACTGCTCCTGAGTAAAAGTAGGATAAATACAATATTATCATTGCATTTCATGTTTTATACAGACAGTATGTTGGAATGCTCTCTAGCATTGTTTTTCTTCTTTAGTTATCCTGAAAATAAAGTGAAGTCAGTCATGTCTGACTCTTTGAGACCCCATGGACTGTAGCCTGCCAGGCTCCTCTGTAGATGGGATTTTCCAGGCAAGAATATTGAAGTGGTTTACCATTTCCTTCTCCAGGGTATCTTCCCGACCCAGGGATCAGACTCAGGTCTCCCACGTTGAAGGCAGACTCTTTATTCTCTGTGCCACAGGGAAGCCCCAAAGTTATCCTGAGTGAGTGAGTGAGTGAAGTCACTCAGTCATGTCCAACTCTTTGCTACCCCATGGACTGTAGCCTACCAGGCTTCTCTGTCCATGGGATTTTCCAGCCAATAGTACTGGAGTGGATTGCCATTTCCTTCTCCAGGGGATCTTCCTGACCCAGGGATCGAACCCGGGTCTCCGGCATTGTAGACAGATGCTTTACTGTCTGAGCCACCAAGGAAGTCCTAGATGATTATTATTCTTTTATTACTTAATTTTATTTTGGTCTGTTTTCTTGTTTTGCTTTCTTTTTCAAATCAGTTTTTCTGTCTTAACTTTTATATACTTACAAAAAATCTAACATGTTAATTGGTTAGAACATTTTATTCTTAATGATTAAAATCAGCAGTGAAATAATATAATCTTAAACATCATCCTCTACTTCTCCCCATCACCTGAAATAAGGGAGAAAAAATAAAACACAGGATTGGAAGGCAAATAAACCTTAATCCTGACTCCCTATTTTTATTTCTAAAAACTTAATTTAAACTGGTTTAAAATCTAGTAATATATACTTATTTGGGTTAGAATTGAGTGGTTAACCCTCTATTTAAGTAATGCATTTATTTTTTCAATACATGTTTGTTAAATCCTTGTTATGAAAAAGTCAATATGCTCATTACCTTCAATGATAAAAAATAAAGGTCTAAAGCATGAGATCTACCTTTGAAGAACTAAAACAGATGGATGGTACATGTACATTTGTATATGCATATTTATATATAATTCGTAGCAATATAAAATGGAAATATGAATTCCTTAAAAGACAAAAAGTAAATCTTGGTCTTGAAACCATGCAAATATTTGAAAGGATAATTCAGAACGGACTTTTGAGAGAAATGTCATTTTATTTTGACCTTCAATTGTAGAACTCATAAAGACAAGGATTAGAAGGGAGAAGTAGATGAAGAAAGTATTTATTGAGGGCTCCAGGCAAGGAAAAGTTTATGTAAATGGATGAAGTTTGAGAAAATAGAGCCAATAAAGTAATATAAATTTATTTTGTAAGAGTAAAAGTACAGTCTATAGAGGTTAAGGGAAAACTCGTAGCAATTGAGACATTCAGTTCAGTTCAATTCAATTCAGTTGCTCAGTCGTGTCCGACTCTTTGTGACCCCATGAATTGCAGCACACCAGGCCTCACTGTCCATCACCAACTCCCGGAGTTCACTCAAACTCACGTCCATCGAGTCGGTGATGCCATCCAGCCATCTCATCCTCTGTCGTCCCCTTCTCCTCCTACTTCCCATCCCTCCCAGCATCAGAGTCTTTTCCAATGAGTCAACTCTTCGCATGAGGTGGCCAGAGTACTGGAGTTTCAGCTTCAGCATCATTCCCTCCAAAGAAATCCCAGGGCTGATCTCCTTCAGAATGGACTGGTTGGATCTCCTTGCAGTCCAAGGGACTTTCAAGAGTCTTCTCCAACACCACAGTACAAAAGCATCAGTTCTTCGGTGCTCAGCTTTCTTCACAGTCCAACTCTCACATCCATACATGACTACTGGAAAAACCATAACCTTGACTAGATGGACCTTTGTTGGCAAAGTAATGTCTCTGTTTTCTGAATATGCTATCCAGGTTGGTCATAACTTTCCTTCCAAGGAGTAAGCGTTTTTTAATTTCATGGCTGCAATCACCATCATTGAGACATTAGAATGGTAAATTATATTAGTTATATTTTCTTTCTTCCTTTAGCTAAGAATTATGCTGATAATTGTAATAACAATATTAACACAAAAACAACGATAAACGGCTTTAGCGTTTACTATGTGCCAAATCCTGCCAATAAACTATAAATAAGCCTCCCAGTTAAATACTATAATTGACCCTATTTGATAGATGAATAATTTGAAACACAGACATATTAACCAGGTCTTCAAAATAGTATACTTTCAAGCAAGTAGAGCCAGGAGTTAAAATGTCAAGCTCTAATCTGTTTGATATCTTGAAAAAAGATGAAAATAGGTAAAGAGTGGAATAATGATGAATACAATGTGTCCAAAACTGAAAACTGAAGTCAACACCTTCCCTTGTTCTCTTTGTGCTTCTAATCTCAGCCAGAAACCTGGCAGCAACCCTTTCTTACTCCATCTCTCTCATTCCAACATGATCTAGTCTACACTTTCATATCATTTATGAGAATTCCCTTCATTTGGCATCTATTGTGACAACTTTGTATTAGTCCCTGATTCTCTCTTGCTTGACTTACTGTGAGATGAATCTAGTGTCCCATCTCCAGGTTCCCTCATGTCTCCCCAGCCAACCATCACTTCATAGGGTGAGTTTCCTAAAATACAATTCAACATGACAACACCCTGCCGAAAGATGCATCTCATGTCCTTCATAGCCTATGGAATAAAGTCTAATTTCCCTCCTCTGGCATAGAAAACTACCAAACTAATTAGTCTCTTCCTTTGCCCAACTCTCATCTCCAGTCATTTATAGAGACTAATGTGTTTTCTGGAAATGCTTTGTTTTTTATTTTATTTTTTCTAACAAGGAAAGTTCTTTCATATCTACAAACTTCACCATTCTCAAGCTTTTTCCTGGATCCACCTGGTGAGCTATGACTTTCACTTAAAGATTCAAACCAGGCCTGACCTCCTTTATGAATCTTACCTGAACTCAGAAATCAAAACTCGCTTTTCTTTTTGCAAACATAAGGCACTATACTATCTCTTCATGGAGTACTTATCATACTATAAAGATTCCTTCATTTAAATTCTGACTACCTTTAAGGTTTACCTTTTCTTGAACTCAGGAAAAAAAAAAAATGTCTCACAGTTACTGGTACTCTTAGGGGCCTCGCAAAGAAACTGGCACCTACTCGGGGCTGAATAAATGAAACATGAATTAATGAGGAAGGTTATAGATATAGATAGGAGACTCTGGCTCTAGCAATTTACTCCCTCTACAAAGAAAGAAAGTAAAAAATGTAATAATGTAAATGAAAAAAAAAAAAAAAGAGGTCTTCCATCAAAGTTTTCCACTGCTCAATTTGTGGTATAATTTAATTACATTTTGGCTCAATGAAGCCATATAGGAGAAAACAGAGGGTTTACATTGTGTTTGTGCCAATGCTTGAGCTTTCATTATAATACTTGAAAGGTGAAAGTCTGAATTAAAATAGTTGAGAACTGTCACACATGGCTCTTTTGTGCTCCCAAAAGATGCCTGGAAAGCCAGATTTGAGGGGGTGGGAGAAGGAGGCAGAGAGTAAGGCAAAGACAGAAGAAAGAGGGTGTGGGGGCGACGTGATAGAATCCAGGAGGGCAGAAAAGAAAATGCGAGATAATTAGGTGCCATGATTAAAAGGTTTCATTTACCAAATCACTTTTCAATCTAATTCATATCTTGTGAAATGTTAAGATCTATTTCTAAGCTGAGTAATATGCTGTAGTATAAGATTTTGATAAATAATTACCTTCTTACTTTATCCATGAAAATATTAAGACATATTCTTATAATTATCATAACCAGGCATGACAGGGTACTGGTTGGGTCCTGATGAATTGCCTTTTCCTGCCTGACCTAAGTGTTCGGCCTTGAGCCTCATGTGTCAACACCTAGGGGCAGAAGCTGGCCCATCTCCTCTTTTTCTGATGTGCAAGTTTCACTCTTCCCTTAGGGAACAGGATTCTGACAGGCACTTTTATCTCAACACATTGAATCTCCTATGAAATTGTCACTTTCCTTTGCTGCCTTGCTAGTTAGTTCAATATTAAAACGAGACACATAGAGTGAGATTTTATACAGAAGCCAAGCCAAGAGACTGTTGTTTTAGGGGACATGCACTGTTTTACATGCATTTGCAAAGAAATAGAAATCAAGGCAGACAACGGAAAGACAGTGAAGCTGGGCCATTTCACAATAAGACAGAAGTGGTTTGTTTGTAGAACTCTTGGCATGTTCACACTTATCATCTCAGTTAATCTTCACTAACTATCAAAGTATACTATCATATGCTGCCCCTATTTTTATTATTGGAAGAATGAGGTTTTGGCAAAGGGCTGAGATAGAAGCATTAATTTCTAGGCAGACTCTTTTTTGTGTGGTATAATAGCTTGTAAATGAGTTTATGAAAGTGCCCACAGCCAAATGATGGTGATAAAAACAATACATTTAGAGGCTGAATCTAGAACTCCTAAGCACTATTGCATGAACGTTCCAATTCATGTATTTGGGGAAAATATTTATCAGTACGTATGTCATTATTTAGGAGCTTGCCAGGTGGCTCAGTGATAAAGAATCTGCCTGTCTATGCAAGAGACACAGGTGATTCAAGTTCAATCTGTGGGTCAGGAAGATCTTCTGGAAAAGGAAATGGCAATCCACTCTAATATTCTTGCCTGGAGAATCCCATAGACAGAGGAGCCTGACAGGCTGCAGTTCATAGGGCTGCAAAGGGCTGGACACAACTGAGCACACATGCATGTCACTATCCGATGTCCAAACCAGTATTTTATGTAATGGTCACTTCCTCCGGGCTACTCCACTGTCTGTGCCTCAACGGTTAGAATTCTGAAGAAATGCAATTGTTCTTACTCTTTGGGATGGGGTGTGAAGAGCATCTAGACACTTAAATTTTGGGTAGCATCATCTGTGCATGTGGCATTTATACCTTCTGATTTATATACTTATTTATTTTTCTCTTATACTGGGAAAAGAGCCTATTTTGTTACTGACTTTCTGCTTACTCTCCCTGATTCCCATTAAAGTACTATAAGCAGATAAGTAAAAGGATTAAGCCACAAGGACAAAGAGAATATAAAGAATGATGGCAGTACAACTTTTAATGTCTAAACACAATCCCATTATATATATATATATATATATAATTTATTTATATAATAGTGTATATATATATATAATAGTATGTATGTATATATATATATATGTATATATATATATATACACACACATACATATATATATACATGCCGCAACTTCTTTATCCACTCATCCCTTGATGGACACTTAGGTTGTTTCTATATCCTGACTACTGCAAACTAGAAATGTGTAAAGAGATTCCAATTAGGCATTTTATTTCCTAGTTCTTTAACTGCAGTTGATAGCCAAGAATCAAAGCTATTGGACAAAGTGAACTAAGACAGATTGCAAATTTTTTAAAAAATGCAAATAAGACAAAATAATGTAATCACTAACTAGTCACAATGAAATAGATAAATCAAAAAAGAAAAAAATCATCAGAAAAGATATCAGAGGAAAAAGATATACAATGAAGGAATAAGAAAATTAAAAATAGCTACTCAGAATGGTCCTCAGAGAGGTAAGAAAGATGATTACAACCATGAAAGAAAAGAAGAAAACAAATCAAAACAAACACAAACATAAAAACCCACTCAGAAATTTAAACTGATCATGGATGCACAAACTGTGAAAATAAATAAATTAAAAAAAGTTACCAGATAATAATAAAAGCTAATTTTATCTCCCAGAGATAAAAGCAACAAAAAATAAATGGAAGTAAAGGAAATAAAAATAAGATAAACAAAATGCTTAGAGGATTAGAACAGAAAACCTAATGTCTAAATAGTAGACTTTTCAATGTGGAGGAGAGAAAAATGATTTGAATAAATTGTAAAATATTAAAATAATTTTCCTTGATTGAATGTCATAAAATTATAGATTTTCATGACTCAAAGGCATCCAAACAAATAAATAGATGAGAAAAGACCTGCTCCAAGTCCATCCAACTTCTTACATGTTTGTGAACACGTAAATGATCACTTAGAAAAATTTGATTGTCAGAATGGCATTGAATTTTCCAATAACACTGAAATTTCAAAGTCAATGTAACTTTTTCTTCAATTCAAATAATTTCAGACCTCAAATTCTATAGCCAGGCAAATTATTAACGGACATTTTCATCTGCATAAATTCTCAGTGCTTTTATTTCTCAAGTCCTATTTCTAATGGAGATACAGAGATCCTCTCTTTCCCTCTAAGAAACTGAGAAAAAAAATCAGTGACACTTAGGAAAGAGAATTTTCAACATATAGAAATTTCCAACTTTATAGAAATGTAATGTTGACTGAAATGTTCAAATATTATTAATTTGAACATAATATTTAGTGATATTGATATTATAAATGTCAACAGGTAAGTAAAACTGTTGAAAATTCTGTAATAATGGCTAAATACATTAAAATTCTTATATTCTGTCCTAGGTAATGTGTCAAGTTCTTTATCAATTTTTAATACTTACAACTGTATTCTGAGATAAATATAACTACATCTATTTTGTAAGTGAGTAAACTGAGGTTTAGGGAAGTTTGTCAACTTTACACAGTTCAAACCTCTTCCAAGTGCCAGAACTGACATTCAGGCCATGCTAAGCCTTAATATGGGCTTCCAGGTGGCTTAGTGCTAAAGGATCCCCCTGCCAATGTAGAAGATGCGGATTCAACTGCTGGCTGGGAAGATCCCCTGGAGAAGGAAATAGCAACCCATTCTTGCCTGGGAAATTCCATCGATGGTGAACCTCACGGGTTATAGTCCATGGGGTCGCAAAAGAATTAGACACGACTTAGTGACTAAGCAACAGCAATAACGATTTACTGCAAGCAATAAATGCTGGAGAGGGTGTGGAGAAAAGGGAACCCTCCTACACTGTTGGTGGGAATGCTAACTAGTACAGCCACTTTGGAGAACAGTGTGGAGATTCCATAAAAAATTGCAAATAGAACTACCTTATGACCCAGCAACCCCACTGCTGGGCATACACACCAAGGAAACCAGAATTGAAAGAGACACATGTACCCCAATGTTCATCGCAGCACTGTTTATAATAGCCAGGACATGGAAACAACCTAGATGTCCATCAGCAGATGAATGGATAAGAAAGCTGTGGTACATATACACAATGGAGTATTACTCAGCTGTTAAAAAGAATACATTTGAATCAGTTCTGATGAGATGGATGAAACTGGAGCCGATTATACAGAGTGAAGTAAGCCAGAAAGAAAAACACCAATACAGTATACTAACACATATATATGGAATTTAGAAAGATGGCAATGACAACCCTGTATGCAAGACAGCAAAAAAGACACAGATGTGTATAATGGACTTTTGGACTCAGAGGGAGAGGGAGAGGGTGGGATGATTTGGGAGAACGGCATTGTAACATGTACACTATCATGTAAGAATCGAATCACCAGTCTATGTCCGACGCAGGATACAGCATGCTTGGGGCTGGTGCATGGTGATGACCCAGAGAGACGTTATGGGGAGGGAAGTGGGAGGGGGGTTCATGTTTGGGAATGCATGTACACCCGTGGTGGATTCATGTCAATGTATGGCAAAACCAATACAGTATTGTAAATTAAAATAAAGGAAAAAAAAATAAAGATTTAACATAAATCAAATATGAAATGGTAATTAATTGTCTGTGGTGCTGAATGAATGGACATACATTAGTCCAGTTTAGGAGATCTTCCTAAAACTTACCTTTATTTTGATTGCAAACCTCCTACCTTTCTCATGATGTTGAAACATTACTCCTTTGCAAATTCATCCTTGTAAATCAAAAGGAAGAGTAAGAAACCACTGCAAAATAACAACTTATCATTTTTACAGTTTTGTTAATTCAGTCATTTTAATGTACATCCAACCCACCCTCTGCTCTTTCATAACATAAACAATTGATATATGTCAACAAAAACAAACACCATTTTAAAGACCTCCTTTGCTACTAGAATTTTGACCATCATTTTAAAGCATAGCAATCGTTGTTTTGCAAGTTAATTGTTTTTAAGTGCACTTTAAGACATGCCTTATGACATACATAATTAGCTAGGCTAATTATTGGAGAAGGCAATGTCACCCCATTCCAGTACTCTTGCCTGGAAAATCCCATGGACAGAGGAGCCTGGTGGGCTGTAGTCCATGGGGTTGCTAAGAGTCGGACACGACTGAGCGACTTCACTTTCACTTTTCACTTTCATGCATTGGAGAAGGAAATGGCAGCCCACTCCAGTGTTCTTGCCTGGAGAATCCCAGGGACGGGGGAGCCTGGTGGGCTGCCATCTATGGGGTCACACAGAGTTGGACACGACTGAAGTGACTTAGCAGCAGGAGCAGCAGCCGGCTAATTATGGTTCTTTTTTTCACAACTAGAGTAGGAAAATTACTGTAATATATTGGATATCATTAGACTACCCAAAACAGAAAGAAAAATAAAAAGCATTTTAAGCCATTTTACCTAAAAAAATTTCTGCTCTTCAAGAAGGGCTATCTATGCTATGAAGTGATCATCCTAGAAAGGAGATGGAAGACATACATCCATGCTATCCTGCTATTGTATATTCTACTAGCATAATTCTACAATGATGTATATTCTACTAGCATAAGTTTAATTTAGTATTGAAAGGAGTTCAATATGATAATTATTAAAGCTGACTCCTGGATGTGCCAGGAAGGACTTCAAGTACTTTCTTTTTATTTATTTATTTATTGAAGTATAATTCCTTGACAATGTTGTTTTAGTTTCTGCTGTACAATGATGTGACTCAGCTCTATGTATACATGTATTTCCTTTTGAGCCTGCCTCCCAGCTCCCTCCATCTCACCCCTCCAGGACATCACAGAGCATTGAGCTGAGCTCCCTGTGCTATGCAGCAGCTTCTGACTAGCTGTCTATTTTACATATGATAGTGTATATATGCCAAACCTTCAAGTGCTTTCAATTTAATGTCATACTTATTTTAACCTCACAACTCTATATGAATGGTATATTATTCACAGTCTTGCAGATGAGGACACAAAGGTACAAAAAGAGCAAGAAACTTGTTAAGGCTGCCCAAATGGTGCATGGTCAAAGCCAGAGTTTACACCTTGCCACACTGGATTTAGAATGTGTGCTCTCAAAGCATCTCTAGAGAAAGATGAGAAATTGTGAAACAGGGCTTAGACAATCATATTTTGCTATCAAGTTTGTAAACTGTCATTGTTATTCAGTTGCTAAGTCGTGTCTGGCTCTTTGCGACCCCATGAACTGCAGCATGACAGGCTTCTCTGTCCTTCACCATCTCACAGAGTTTGTTTATACTCATGCCCATTGAGTCGGTGATGCCATCCAAACATCTCATCCTATATCCTCCCCTTCTCTTCCTGCCTTCAGTCTTTCCCAGCATCAGGGTTTTGTCCAGTGAGTCAGCTCTTTGCATCACATGGCCAAGTTTGTAAACTGAGTGGCCCAAATAATATACTTTGACTCCCTGGGCCTTTATTTCTTCATCTGTAAAACTGAGATAATCATGATAATCAAAGAAATGAATGACAATAGATGTGTGAGCAATTTGTGGAAGCCCTTAAATCATATACAAAATGCCATTTAGTTTTAAGGAAGGCAAATTCACATGACAGACGTTTTTCAAGATCCAGTTTACAAACTAAAGTATAGACTGGCAGAAATGGCAGTCACATGTTTATAACTTCTGACCCCTATAATTCTACAGAGTTGAACTCTGAACTCCTTTTAAATTAGGGACAATTGAATGACAGTGTTAACTGCAGTGAGGAATGCAGAGTGGTAAGATACATCAATAAGCTCACCTATGAGCCATAGAAATTGAGAACTTGGAGGGTCGATGAGATTTTTAGACTTAATAGGACAAATGTAATGAACTGAATAGTAAGTCTTCTTTCCCACAGGACTGCAGTGGAAATTGGCCTTTCACAGAATAGCATAATTCAGTCAATAATCACACTGAAGTGGTGAGTATAATTTTAAAAATTAACACTGCAGTGAGATACATGAGAGAGTGAATAATACTGAATTCTGTGTTCATTCTATTAGCCTCAGCATTACCAAGTAATATTTTTTCATAATTCACAAAATTCATAAACTTGGGAATTATAGAGTTTTAAAGTCCTAGGTGGCTATCAACCTCATAATGAAATGCAACTCTTTCAAGGTCAGGAAGGAAATCTATGTTCCAGGATGACCCATTGCCAGCTGTATTTTATATCAAAGAAAAAAATTAAAATAGCAAATAAAACTTGAATAAAGAGTTAAAACTTTTAATCACTGAAAACTCAGATTTTACTTACTCCATTAATTAGCAGCTGGCACATCAAATGCTATATAATGCCAATTCTGGTATAAAACAGACCATTAAAAAATAACTTATGAGTAGGTAGGGAAAGCTTTTTAAGTAAATAAAGATCAGTGAAATTGTGCAATTGGATTGAGGTTCAAAACATGTCAATTTAATCTAACTTTAGCAGAGAATTATGTCAATTATTCGACAATTGTTATCATCAATGAAAATTACTTGGACTTCATTACCAATACCTCCAACTGGCAATTAAGGATAAAGGAGACAATTAGTGTGAAATGTAATATTTCACTGTTGACTTAAAATTTGTTACATTCAAGGTAGGTCCACAAGTAAGAAATCTATTTCTGACAACTTTTTAACTTTGCAAACTTGATTTCTTGCTGTTTATGTATATGGTTAAATGGCACCCCACTCCAGTACTCTTGCCTGGCAAATCCCATGGATGGAGAAGCCTGGAAGGCTGCAGTCCATGGGGTCGCTGGAGGTCAGTCACGACTGAACGACTTCACTTTTACTTTTCACTTTCATTCATTGGAGAAGGAAATGGCAACCCATTCCAGTGTTCTTGCCTGGAGAATCCCAGGGATGGGGGAGCCCGGTGGGCTGCCATCTATGGCGTTGCACAGAGTTGGACATGACTGAAGTGACTTAGCAGCAGCAAGTACATTAAAAAAAAACAGAAAGAAAACCTTTGCTAGGTACAAAGCCAAAGTTAATCTGGATTTTCTTAAGATCTTGTGTGTACTGCTCTTGACAGCCTTTTACCCCAGTGCAATGCTGCATATGCAAAAATTCTTTAAAAAAGGATAACAGCAGATGGAAAACTAAGTTGTGCTAAACCAGGCATTTGGGGGAACTAGCAGCCGTAGGTAAACTAAAAGTTACCAAAAAAAGGCCAACTTACAGAAATCATGCTCTTAGAACACATGGCACCTGCCTTCATAGTCAAAATGGAAAGGAAAATTGAAAAGAGAATCTAAATACTCTTGGAATTACCAAGAGCAGAATCATGGGGTCTCTCACTTTCACTTTTAACTAAAGGAATTACTTTAAAAAATCTTCCTATAACTTTTTCAAAAAGCTCTGAAAACATTAAATTCTTGAAGCTGCAACCCAGTTTTTACAAGATCTTGATTTGATAGTGTGGAAATATGAAGTTATTTTTCCTTATATTTATTTGGTTAAAACTGGGTGCATGTCAATTTCTGTAGCAGTTTAGTCATTTAAGATAAAACAAAAGCCAAACTTTCATTCAACTTAAAAATTCCAGTCACACACACACACTCACCTACTCCTTTTCCTCAGCCCACTGCTGTGTGTGTGTTTGTGTGTATTTATGTGTCTGTGCACGTGTATAGTGTGTGGTAGTAATGGATTCTGTTAGGTACTCTTTTCTCCCTATGGAGAGAATTTAGAGGTTACCAGACATGCTTGACTGTCTCTGTAAATCCTTTTTTGATTGTTGTTTCTCTTTTGTCTTCTGTATGTCAATATCAAATGATGGGTTTCTAGTGGAGAGCATGTTCAGTTCTTCAGAGTCTGACACTGGAATACACTCTTCAGTCATCTTAAGTAGGAAATTTACTCTTGGCTTGACCTGCTCCAGTTACCCTGGTACTGCACCCATCTTCATTTCTAGCATCACTGCTTGTTTTCATGGGGTGAAATTATATAAGGATATCTGTAGCATGCCCAAATGCATTAGCGTTCAGTTTAATAGTACAAAACACTTGCGCAATTTTGAGCCAATCATGAAGATGCTAGTTCTTATTTTATGTGTTGGCTGTGGTAAGAAATATGTCTAGAATAATATTCATAGAATTCAACACTTTCATTACTGAAGGCAAAAAAATGAAATATATAGATTATAAAATTAATGATGATTAAAGTAAGCAGAAATGATAAAAATAAACCTAGACATTAATTATTGAATGGATTTTTAAATGTAAGATTATTAGAAGGTCAAAAACTCTTCTTTGAACAAACAAAAACAATTGAATTAATGCAAATACAAATGCAGAAAGTAAAGCCTTAAATATGCATTGGTGTTAAATAATCATAATAAACAGATCTATAAAATATGTTAATAAATTTGAAACTTAAATGAGGTATTCTTTTAAGGTAATATTTGTTTTAAAATTTAACCTTCAATAATTTTATATAAAAATTTAACTTTCAACATATGATTATTTTTTCAATAATTTAATTTTATACATGAGGAAAATATCCAGATTTTTTTGTTTTTATAACACTGATATCAATACCTGACAGAGTACAGCAAATTGAAAAACCTCAAAGTACAGAAATTTCATGTTGATATTTGGCAGAAACCAACACAATTCTGTAAAGAAATTATACTTTAATTAAAAAATAAATTAATTCCAAAACATATATATATATTATTTTTAAAAAACCAAAGCACAGAAATTCCATTTTATTTTATATCTAAAGTGTGATGTAGATCCTAAATTATACTTTAAAAATAGAGGAATTCTAATAATGCACAAAAGAATCATACATTCTGATATATTAGGGTTTGCCCAAACAAATTCATATGAAGAATAATGTAATTCAATATAAGTATAATTCAAGGAAGTAAAAGTAAGACAAAAATAATTTGGTAAATTCAATTTATATTTTTATTTAAAACTACGAACTGTAAAATCAAAAACAAAATAGTCATCAGTAATAATTTAAAAATTACCTATCTTTTCTACTAACTATATGCTAATTCTCAAAACACTGTCAGTTAAAAATATAATTAGACAAGAAAAACTGTAAGAACACAAAGCTGAATTTCCACTTTTCTCCACATACTATATTTTTGTTTCTCTTCTTTGAAAGTCCTAACAATCCTACCTATTTACACTTGATGCTGTCAACTCCTTTTTGCCCATGCTTCTTTAATTCTATGTCAGTTAGAATTTTGTTCTAACTAATACACAACAATTGGTAACCTCAAGGTTACCAAAGAATTTTCAGTTACTATATATGATGTTTAATCAGATGTATTACTTAGATAAAATAGTTGACCATTATTTCCTCCTTGATTTACCATATCACTTGGCTTTCAGGACACCATGATTTTTGTTCTGTCTTACTGGCTGCTGCTTCTCACTTTATTTACTACTATCTCAAACTTTTCCAAACCTATCAACATTGGAGAACTGAATTTAATTCTTGTACAATTCATCTCTCTGCCATTACTCACTTGTTGAAGGACATTAAATACATTTATATGTCTCAAAATTGATAATTTATATCACCAGCTCAGAATTTTTGCTGATATTCAGATGTGCATATCCAACAGCTTACTTGACATTCATCTGTCATCTCAAATGGGCAATTAATGCAGCGCAGCGTGAGTGCATACATGCTCACTCGGTCCAATTCCTTGCCATTCCATGGACTGGATTCATCCTCTGTCCATGGAATTTTCCAGGCAAGAGTACTGGAGTGGGTTGCTATTTCCTACTCCAGGGGATCTTCCTGACCCAGGGACTGAACCCGTATCTCTTGCGTCTCCTGCATTGGCAAGTGAATTCTTTACCACTGAGCCACCTGAGAAACCTTAGTAGACATAAAAATGTGTATGACTAAAACTGTTCTCCCCTTTCACTGAAAGGAAATCTTCTAAGTTGATGGCAATTCCATAATTCCAGCTGCATAGGTCAAAAGCCTGGAAGCTATCTGTGGCTCCATATTCAAATCATCATGAAGTTCTATTGATTATTTCAAATTTTAGGACATCTGAAAGCTGACCACTGCTGGTATACTCCACTGCTAATATTTCCACATGCTGCTGCTGCTTCTGCTAAGTCGTTTCAGTTGTGTTCAACTCTGTACGACCCCATAGCCACCATTAATTTTCATTTGGCTTAGTGCAATAATTTTCTGACATATTCTTTCCAAGTATGAATGATCCCACTCTGTCTATATTTTGGTCTCAAAATAGCAGTCAGAGTTAATATCACAAATGAATGTCAAATCATAACCCTCCTCTGCTTAAAACTCTGCAGTGTAGGGGTGAGAATATGGGAGGCACAAACTGCAAGATGTAAGACAGGCTCAAGGACATATTGTACAACACAGGGAATATAGTCAATATTTTATAATAACTGTAAATGGAAAGTGACCTTTAAAATTGTATTAAAGATTAAAAACACAAAATGAACTCTAATGATTCTCCACCTCACTCAGCGTCAACATCTTGTTGTTGTTTAGTCACTAAGTACTATCTGACTCTTTTTTTAAAATTTTTTAATATAAATTTATTTATTTTAATTGGAGGTTTCTATCTGACTCTTTTGTGAACCCATGGACTGTAGTAGCCTACCAGGCTCCTCTGTTGATGGGGTTTCCCACAAAGCATATTGGAATGGATTGTCATTTCCTTCTCCAGGGGGTCTTCCTGACCCGGAGTTCAAACCCACATTCCTCGCATTGGCAGGTGCTGAGACACCAGGGAAACCTTACAGAAATATAAAGTACCTTACCTGATACAGCTGATCTTTTCCTTTCTCTTTTTGTCTGATATCATTTTACTATCTTTCAATCTCTTCCAATCGTATTGATTCCTTTGCTGTGTCTCAGTAACATCAGGGATATTCCAACATGCCGCTGTCCCTGACTGCCTGGAAGTATCCTCCCTCTTCTGAATAATTCTTTCAGTCTCTTCATGTGTGTGCATGCTAAGTCACTTCAGTAGTGTCTGATTCTTTGTGACCCTGTGGACTGTAACCCCCCAGGCTCCTCTGCCTTTGGGATTCTCCAGGCAAGAATCCTGAAACCGGATGTCATGCCCTCCTCCAGGTCATCTTCCTAACCCAGGGATCAGACTTGTATCTCTTATGTCACCTGCATTGGCAGGTAAGTTCTTTACCACTGGAATCATTGGGAAGCCGCAGTCTCTTCATATTTTTGCTCAAATCTTACTTTAGTTTATTTTCACAATAATGTGCCAATCACCAATCTATTTCCTTGCAAATTCATCCTTCATTGCTGGCTGTAAGAAAATGGGGATGGGCTCTGTAAATGATTTTTCTTTGTCTGCTGTTACAGGTTAACTTTTGCAGGAGAGAGCACTTGAGAGGTATTACAAGAGAAAGGTTTTTCCTCTTGCTTTCAGTATGCTATCTCAGCAGGCTCCTGCTGGGTACAAGACTGTTCCAGAGTTTGACTCCTACCATCTAGGGGGATTCTCCGGCTTCAGGCTTCTGTAGCACAATAATTTTCTTCAACACCTGGGAACCTGCAGAGTGCTAAGCTCACCTCAACAGCATCAAGAACTCCTTCTGACATCACCTTCAGGAAATTATGTTTGTGGACATCTTTTGCCCAAATCGAAAATGGTAGATTCCAGCAAGGTGCCCCATCGGCACCTCCATGATTTTTGCACTATTCAGTGCATCACAGCCATGTGTCCTCAAACAATATGTTAATTTCCATTTTACTTTGTACTTTATACATTTATAGTAGTTTTTGAGAAATGTACAATGAAAAATAGCAGTATTATTAATAATTTAAAAAGATAGTTGTGACTTATTTTTATATATCTTGTGTAATTAAAAATTATTTATTTGCATCAGATAGGTGCAGCACTTTTATTGTGCTTCAGCTACTCTGTGATCAGCCATACTATGTGCATTGAACAACATGTGAGAATTTGAAATTCACAATTTGCTGTAACTGTAAACAGTCTGTTGTATTTTTACAACAGTTTATTATTTTGATCAGCCATTCTATGTGCATTGAACAACATGTGAGAATTTGAAATTCACAATTTGCTGTAACTGTAAACAGTCTGTTGTATTTTTACAATAGTTTATTATTTTGTTCATCAATATAGTGATTGAGTATTCAGCAATATGGCCAAATATAAGTTTAACAAATAAAATGTATTATTTTCCTGTAAATTAAATGACAAATTTTAATTTTTGTTAAAATTATTTTCCTGTCAAATAAACAGAATAAATGTATTCTAAATTCTATAAAAATAAAAAAAAAAGTAGAATTCCAGCAATCTGGGCAAATGAAGATATGGAGAAAGAAGGGAAGAGAGAGTGAGTCAGGGATAGACAGTTATAGAAAATGAGGCTATGGAGACAAATTATACTGAGAATTCTCTGCTTTCTATTATTCTTCTTTGGACAGTTCTTTCAGAAAGCAATGGACCAGAGCTGAAAACTAGATTTTTGCTGTTGTGATTAAAACCCAGTTGCCGGATACTGCCAATGTCTTATATTCTAGAAACACATTTAAATGATAATAACACAGCAGTATTGACGGTGTTCCAGCTCATATTCATTTGACAATGAGAAAGTATAGTGTGCTTCGATTGTAATTGCTGTCAGACATTGCAGTGGTTCTCCTGTACATGTTTATTCTAACTTTATTTTCTCTATAACTTGAAATGCTGTCACTCACCAGTCAGCAACCAGAAAACAACAGGAAACACGTCAGGTCAACTGAGAGCTTTTCATGTTGGAGATGTTAGGCCTAAAAATATAGTTCTGCCAAAAGCTGATTTATAGTGGTGATGTTGGTTATTTACTGTGTTATCATGAAATAACTCTGTTGTATTTTTGTGATTTACCAAGTGCTTTATGTAAAATTCTGGGTGGTGATTTAACACAGCTCTCTAAATAATTCCCTTCTCTGAGGCTCCTGATGCTCATTCTGATTTATGATGTCAGACTGAAGATGAGAGGCTTCCGTATAAAAGAGATCATTTATAAAAGTAGGACTCTTTCTATAGCAGCCATGCTAGACAGTGAAAGGGTCTCATTTTAAGAGCTAAAATGCCTACAGGCACTGCCAGAAAGTGTCTGGTCTCCACAGCTGTCGAAATCTCATCTAATCTGCCCAGCCAAGACAGCCTCTAATGCTCACTGAACTTCCCATTCATCTTGAGAAGAGCTCTAACCAAATTTGTAAGGAAGAAATAGGCTTATGCTAGGGAACAAATCAGTTTAGGATTCTCTTTTTTTCTCCTTTCCTTCCAACAAACCTAAATGATTATGTAGGTACATACCCTTGGTTTGAAAGAACAAGGTAGTTTGCTATGATGCATTTTATTTAATATCTGGAAGAATATAGAAAGTAAATCAAGTTAGTTAACCCACCAGCATACCTAATAGATACTAATAATTTATTATAGAGGGAATACTAAGTGAACAGTCAGCTATTATCCAATTGATGTGATCAATACAGGTAGGTAATGGTCCATGGCTAATTGAAACCTTACTAATGATTGATAATAGTGCCATTGTCAGATTGGCAGTGGGCATAAGTTATCTGTCATTATGTTTGCCCAAATGAAGAGATTGATGCCACTTTGTGTCTGTTTACTTTTGCATATTTTAAAATATGACCAACATAAAGCAATCTGTATAATAGATTACGATTTTTAAATGATAATAAAGAACTGTGAAATTACCCCAACTACGGGTTTGTTTAAAAAGCCAATGGATCAACAAGTAGATTTTTGGGATTATTTCATTAGTTACTTTGGGAATAGCATCCTGGCCTATATCTACTTGGGAACTATGAGTACTAATTTTTGTGACCAATTCTTCTTAGAAATAAGTGTAGCATATGGTTTGACTTGACTGAAAACTCAAAATGAATCTTGAGGATCTTACTAAGAGTAACACATCTTACTCTAGCTGCATGTTTTCAGATATAGTGTAACTTGTTATTAAATTTAAAGCAACCTACTCTAATCAATAAATAATAATAATATATAATTTCTAAATATGTAGATATATGATCAGATAAATGAATAATCTGCTTTAAAATATTTTAAACAACCATATCTATTTAAAAGAATATAGCCCTCTGTACATTAAGCCATTCACTTTTGTATATTTATAAAATCAAAAATATGAGGTTCTATCAATATTTATCAAATATTCAAAGGTTATATCAACAACATATATCAGTTCTCACATAAAACTTTAGATAAACTATATTTTCTTCTCTCTGTAACTATATTTCCTGTTTTATATTTCTACTTATTTAACCCAAGCACTGGTCTCTGGTGTTTCTCAGTTTCTGTTCTAATGCTGGAAACAGATTTCCTACCTTGATGAATGAGCTCTGCCAGAGCTTATATACTTTGATGCCCTGGCACCTCTTGCAGTAATAATGAAAACTGCTGCCTCCTAATAGGTACTGCTGTTAACTCTAGTGAGAAAGGGGATTTTACAAGATGATTTATTGACTACACAAAATGATTCCAAAACTGATTTCCTGGCTGACAAGTAACAATAATATTACCAGTTGATATTAAACTTACATAAATGGAAAGTTAATATAAAAATCTGATTTAAAAAAGACTTCTGTACTGACATACCTAAAATGAAAAGATCTAAGTCCTATATCTTAATGGCTTTCAAGCTTGAAAATCTATGGCATGTAATATGAGTAGCCAAACAACGGGTGGTTGTGATAGCTCATAGATAACCTTGAAAGAATAATTACCTGTAGACCTATCCAATTCCTTGCCATGCTTTTCTCATCATAATAGTCCAGAAATTGGTGTTCCTGTACTTATGGTCATGGCATTTTTAAAAGTCAGAATGCAACATGAAATACCAAGTACTCATTTATTAAATGTCTTAAACTACAGCCCAGCCTTCAGAAATAAAATCCAATTCTACTAAGCATGCTCTAAAAAAGATATTATCTCTTTGCTCTATAAAGTTGGTGGGAAAATAATTTTAACTGCTCCCTGCATGATGGGTGGGTGAGTGGCAGTTCTGGCAATAGCATTCTGAAGTGGAATATCTCTATCTATTTGTCTATCTACTTATCTGTCTATCCTAAGTGTGGACTAAAATTCCAAGAGGAAAAACAATCTGTACTGAACACACAAAGCTATTTAAATTTGGAGTTAAAAATCACAACCCCCTCCAATATTCTTATCTGGAAACCCCATAGACAGAGGATCATGGCTGGCTATAATCCCTGGGGTCACAAAGGGTTGGACATGACTGAGCACACACACAGTTTTATAACCAATGCTCTTTTCATTATATTATTACAGATATCAAAATGTTTGATTTATTACTGTGACTATTACTGATTTATTGTGGAAAGAAAATAGGCATGTTGCATAAAAGCTTATAATAAAAGATGTAAATTTGCTTGCTTATGACTTCTGTGGGATTCTCCAGAAAACCAAAAATAAAAACAAAAACAACATCAAGCATCTCCTTTATGCCGCAGTAAAGAATACAAAAACTTTTAAAGTGTATTCTGTGAAGCAAAGTTCTTTGAAGATTTCCAAAAAGTAAATTGGTTTAGTCACTGCCTTCACCACTTCATGGCACCCCTTTGTACCGTACATCCGAAGACATTGTTTGGTAAAAGACATAACTCAAAATATGCTAAGGTTGAATCAGTGGTCACTTATATACACTTCACTTGAAGATAAAGCATTTGAAGAGAAGTATCTGAGCTTACCCAGGCAGATAGAAGGAGAGCTGGGACTCCTCGTTACACTCCTGATTCCCTGAATAGAGCTCTTTGCACTTAACCAAGCTGCTTTCCTGATATTTGACTAGCTTTGGAAATTGCAGATTCTAAAGGCTATGAATCCAAATGCTTGTGCATTTGGCTTTTCCTTTGTACATTTTATAATAGCTCTGTGGCTGTGGAGAAGGTAATCTACTTCTCAGTGTGCGTGTCCTTTTACTACCGGCGATAATCTACTGAGTTCTGGAGTTCCCATAATATAAGCAACTCCCTTTGTGACTTTAAATTGCTGTAGGTCTGTAATGGTGCTTGGCACTTTAATAATTAGTCTACAGGGAGCTTTAATAGAGTAGGGCAACTGTTTTAATTAACTTAATCCCCAGAACATGAGTTGACCATTAGACATCAAATCACAGTTTAGCTCCAAGTATATTTGAACTCTGAGGAAATCACATTTGTAACTACAGTGGGGATAACATTATCTTCTGTTATAAAACAATGCAGCTGCAGCTTATTTGGCTTCACTGGCCTCTGACATTGTGGTAAATGGAAGTCATTATTTCTATTGGAATGAATGTATAATAGAAACAGTTTAGGAGTTTGGCTTTGGGTAGTGTAGAAATGATGTGTGCTGGTTGGCCTAATTCATAAGAAGCAAAAGACAAATAGGAAAGCCATTTTAAAACTTGCAGAGTGCATATTTTCAGCTGAGTAAAGAAATGCATGCTGCAAAGTGACTTAGAAAGTTAATTTAGCTCAAAAAGAACAATATTGCAATAAGATGTTTTTATGCTCTGGTAACTTACTTTATGCTATTTTTTTAAACTGTAGGATTGACTGTTTTAGTCACTCATTTATTCAGACACCTTTATTAAACATGAGTTATGTATAGGGAAAATGCCAGGTGCAGAGGACATGCAGAAAGCTATTTGCAGTAATAAAACCACAATCTAGAGTTTACAAAATATGCTTTCATCTATATAAGGGATTTTGTTCTCACAACAAGTTGAAAAGACTTTTTTTTCACTGGTTCATGTATTCCTTTCCACATTCTACATACAATTGAAACATCTATTATTTAGGCAGGGCAATAGACCTCAGGGAGTAGAAAGGAATAAGACATGCAAGGTAACCTTCAAGAACTTAAAGCAAAGTAGGTAGGGCAAGCAAGTAAAAGGGCAATTAAATACTGTGTGATTAAGTTGGATACAAATGTTAATTATAGGGTGCTACAAGAGGACACAGGAAAGAGACTCGTTGTCTTGAGATTCCAGAAATTCTCATAGATGACACAATATTTGGATTAAAAAGCTGAAAATCAAGAGGTGTAGTCAGACCTCAAGTTGGATAAAGTTGTTCCAAGAAAAATTAGTCAATGTGCAAGGACTCAGATCCAAAAGAAATTTGGTCTGATTTTTAATTTTAAAGAAATTTTTCTGCTGGAGAAGAAAATGTGTAACAATTGCAAGGATACATTGATTATTTAAAAAAGAAGGGGACAAGGTGGAAGCAGTGACAGATGTCTTCTTCTTGGGCTCTAAAATCACTGTGGGTGGTGACTGTAGCCACGAAATTAGAAGACAATTGCTTTTTGGAAGGAAAGCTATAACAAACCTCGACAGTGTTTTAAAAAACAAAGTTATCACCATGCCAGCAAAGGCAGTATAGTCAAGACTGTGGTCTTTTCAGTAGTTATGTACGGATGTGAGAGTTGGATCACAGAGGAGGCAGAACACTGAAGAATTGATTCCTTTGAACTGTGGTGCTGGAAAAGCCTCTTGAGAGTTCCTTGGAAAGCAAAGAGATCAAACTAATCAATCCTAAAGGAAATCAATTCTAAATACTCATTGGAAGGACTGATGCTGAAACTGAAGCTCCAATACTTTGGTCACCTGATATGAAGAGCTGACTCACTGGAAAAGACCCTGATGCTGGGAAAGATTGAAAGCAGGAGAAGAGGATGAGATAGTTGGATGGCACCACCAATTTAATGGACATGAACTTGGGCAAACTCAGGGAGGTGGTGATGGACAGGGAGGCCAGGCGTGCTGCAGTCCATGGGATCTAAGAGAGTCAGACACAACTTGATGATTGAACAACAACAACATACTGCTTCTCAGATTTGTTCAAAATATACATGCTATGTGTATGCATACTCCTAAATATTTTCACACCCAGTATAACATTTTCTTCTCCAAACTAAACTCTGAAAAGATGATTCTACCTTAACACTTTAAAGCATGCTTTCTATTGACATGAATTACAAAATCATTGAGTCACAGAAAATCAGATATGGGAGAAATCTTCAAGTAATAGAATGCTTGAAGCCTTAATGGATTTTTATATTTCTGACAAGTCTTCTTTTAGTATAAATTAGAATATCACTATTATAATATCAGGAATATTTAAATGACCCAGAGGGATGGTATGAGGAGGGAGGTGGGAGGGGGGGTTCAGGATGGGGAACACATGTATACCTGTGATGGATTCATGTTGATATATGGTAAAACCAATACAATATTGTAAAGTAATTAACCTCCAATTAAAATAAATAAATTTAAAAAAAGAATATTCATTCCATTTTGAGCATCTTCAATATTGTTAAAATTTTCTTTGACTTTCCACGCATTTTCCCAAACACTATTTCTGAAGTTACTTAAGTAAATCTGAGCTCTCTTCAAGAGTAGTTACAGTCATTTCACTTTATCAGAGGAGGATACTGTTCAAGACCCCAGGGAATGTCTGAAACCACATATAGTACTGAACCCAATATATACTGTATTTTTTTACACATACATACCTATAATAAAGTCTGATTTATAAATTAGACACAATAAGTGATTAACATCAGTAGCATAATAAAATAGAGCAATTGTAACAGTATATTATAATAAATGGTATGTGAATGTAAACTCTCTCTCAAAATATCTTATCATATTGTACTCACCCTTCTTGTAATGGTGTAAGATGATCAAATGCCTAATGATGAGGTGAAATGAGGTGAATGAAGCAGGCATTGTGATGTAGCATTAGGCTACTTCAGTTGGTGGTTCCACATCTGCAGATTTGATCCCTGATTGGTTGAATCTGTAGATGCAGAACCCCTACACAAAGGGCTGACTGAGTACATCATTTTATAAGGCACTTGATCATCCATGGGTTTTGTTATCTGTGGGAAATTCTGGAGCCAATCCCCCATGGATACTGAAGGAAGACTGTATTCACCTTCTGATGAGACATTGGGAGAACTGCTTTGGGTGATCCTGGATCATCCAGGCATACGACGTTGACAGTTTGATGCCAGGAGGAGATGATATTGATGATTGGAGATCCCAGTGGGAAGGAAGTGGGACTGTGGGACATTTCATCACAAAACTCAGAATCACACAAAATTTAAGCTTATAAGCTGTTTATTTCTAAATTTTCATTTAATATTTTTGGACCTCAGTTGACAGCAGGTAATTGAAACTGTGGAAAGTGAAACAATGAATAAGGGAGAGACAACTGGATTTGAATTTCTGAAGATGTACATCAGGTTTCTTATAGATCTATGCATTTCAGGTCCATATACATCCACAGGAACCTTGTTATATTTCAGCAATTAGGTTATAAAATTTTGAAGTTGACTAATTTTGCTTTCAAGTGATGTACTATCAACGAGTGAGACAAATGTGTAAAATATTAACTCTAATATTAGACAAAGTGATGTGTGTGTCCAAAGTAAATGGAACATGCCACCAAAACTCAGAACAAAGATTCATATGCTCTCACCCAAATATTAGAGGAAATGTTAGAAAGGAATGGGCATTTTTTAAGTGATCCTTACAGAATGGAAAGGCTAGGTCTACAATGAGATAAAGGGAAATCTGGGTTAAGAATGGGGTGTCTTGGGTAGCTCAGCTGATAAAGAATCTTCCTAAAATGCAGGAGATCCCGGTTCAACTCCTGGGTTGGGACGTTCCACTGGAGAAGGGATGGTCTACTCATTCCAGTATTCTTGAATTTCTCTGGTGAATCAAATGGTAAAGTATCCACCTGCAATGAATGAGACCTGGGTTTGATCCCTGGGTTGGGAAGATTCCTTGGAGGAGGGCTCCAGTATTCTTGCTTGGAGAATCGCCATGGACAGAGGAACCTGGTGGGCTTTAGTCCATGTTGATTACAAAAAGTGGGACACAATGGAGTGACTAAGCACAGCATGGCACAGGATAAGGATAACTCTGTGCGTGACCTGTTCAGTGTTTATAGTGACATGTTTATTGCAGGGTGTTTTTAATAATGCAAAAGGGGATAGAATTAAAAAAAACATTGTGAGTGTAATGTCATGAAAAAAAGAAAAATCATGAGCTTCCAAACAAAAACAGAATGTTCTAATATATGATATCACTTAAATGTGGAATTCAAAAATAATCCAAATGAATATGCATACAAAAGAGAAAGAGATTCATAGATATAAATCAGAATCATGGTTACCAAAGGGAGGGAGAGAAAATTAGGAATATGGCATTAGCAAATATAAATCACTATGCATTAATAGATAAGTGAAATTTACTTTATAGCACAGGGAACTGTTTCCAATATCTTGTAACAACTTATTAATATAATGAAATATAATTGCAAAAAAAAAAAAACCTGAGTCATTGCAAGTAAAACTAGAGCAATATTGTTAATCAACTGGACTTCAATTAAAAATAAAAACCATAGAAAGATTCTACGTCACCAAAGTAATCAATATAGATCCTTCCTCCCTGGCAATTTATAATGGAGAGAATGACTATGCTGACTAGTTAATCTCTTCTATTTTAATATAGTGCTTCTTTGAAAGTTGGTTTTCTGAAGATTCAGACTTTGATTTTTCAGCATAAACCTTTTCACTATTATCAAATTATCCTGTTGGAATTTTGGCTTCCTCACACATCATAGCAAAACACTGAATCTGTTGGAGTAATCTCTGTGTTTCAAACATTCAAGGGACTTCTATACTTCATTCAATATATATTCTGAAATAGTATTACAGGTAATCATAACAAGAATTTTAAAAAAAAAAATGCTACAATAAGTCCTAAAGGAACTTCTTTAGGTGTAAAACACAAGGGAAGAAAATGTCAAAAACACACCCAAAACGATTGATGACCCAAAAATGATAATAGGAACACAAATATCAATAATTACCTCATATTTAAATAGAGTAAAAGTTCCGACCAAAAGACACAGACTGGCTGAATGGATACAAAAATAAGACCCATATATATATATATATATATGCTATCCACAAGAGACCCACTTCAGACATAGGGACACATATAGACTGAAAGTGAGAGGATGGAAAAAGGTACTACACACAAATGGAAATCAAAAGAAAAACTGGAGTAGCAGTACTCATATTGGATAAAATAGACTTTTAAAAAAGACTACTCTAAGAGAGAAGGAAGGACACTGCACAATAATCAAGGGATCCACCCAAGAAGACAACAAAACAACTGTAAATATTTATGCATCCAACATATAAGCACCTGAATATGTAAGGCAAATGCTAATAACCATTAAAGGGAAAATCAACAGTAACATAACAGTGAGGGTGATTTTAACTGTCCATTTACACCAATAGATAGACTATGCAGACAGAAAATTAGTAAGAAAATACAAGTCTTAATGACACATTCTATCAAATAGACTTAATCGATATTTATAGGACATTCCATCTGAAAGGTGCATGCTCAACATTCTCCAAGCCAGGCTTCAATAATACGTAAACCGTGATCTTCCAGATGTTTAAACTGGATTTAGAAAACCAGAGATCAAATTGCCAACATCTGTTGAATCATAGAAAAAGCAAGAGAGTTCCAGAAAAGACATCTACCTCTGTTTTACTGACTGCCAAAGCCTTTGACTGTGTGGATCACAAAAAACTGTGGGAAAGTCTTAAAGAGATGGGAATACCAGACCACCTATCCTGCCACCTGAGGAATCTGTATGCAGGTCAAGGAGCAACAGTTAGAACTGTTGGAACAAAAGACTGGTTCCAGATAAGGAAAGGAGTACGTCAAGGCTGTATATTGTCACCCTGCTTATTTAACTTATATGCAGAGTACATCATGAGAAACGCTGGGATGGATGAAGCACAAGCTGGAATCAAGTTTGCTGGGAGAAATATCAGAAACCTCAGATATGCAGATGACACCACCCTTATGGCAGAAAGTAAAGGAGAACTAAAGAACCTCTTGATGGAAGTGAAAGAGGAGAGTGAAAAAGTTTGCTTAAAACTCAACATTCAGAAAACTAAGATCATCGCATCCAGTCCCATCACTTCACTGCAAATAGATGGGGGAACAATGGAAACAGTGACAAACTTTATTTTGGGGGTCTCCAAAATCACTGCAGATGGTGATTGCAGCCATGAAATTAAAAGAGGCTTGCTCCTTGGAAGAAAAGCTATGACCAACCTAGTAGCATATTAAAAAGCAGAGACATTATTTTGCCAACAAAGGTCTGTCTAGTCAAAGCTTTGGTTTTTCTAGTAATGTGACAGTTGGACCAAATCAAGTTAGAAATGAAGAAGGAGAAGCCACAATTGATACCACAGAAATACCAAGGATCATAGAGACTACTGCAAGCAACTGTATGCCAAACCGAATCCAACAACACATTAGAAGCATCATACACCATAATCCAGTGGGATTACCCCAGGGATGCAAGGATTTTTCAGTATATAAAAATTAATCAGTGCCATACACCATATTAGCAAATTGAAGAATAAAAACCATATGATCATCTCAATGGATACAGAAAAAGCTTTCAACCTGATTGCGTCCAGCTGTGCAAGGCATTGTAAAGGCTTGGGCTGCTACTTTGTGACAAAAAAGTTTGATATCCAAGGGTATGAGGCAGATGACTGTTTTACCTTTTAAAAGGAACATTTTAACTTATATATTGAGGGCAGGAGAGGAGAAAGAATACAAACTGGGAGACCAATTAGGAAGCTATTTTGATAAGCCAGAGTGATAGCCATGGGATATAGAGAGAAGCCTTCTGAGTTTTTATTGAAGTAGAGTCAATGTGATTTCTTAACTGACTGATACCGCATATGAGAGAAAGAAAGGAGTCAAGGATGTCTTCAAAGCTTTGACAGAACTCCCATGACAACCTTAAAGTCTGAACCTGTTCCTTCAAAGCTGCCGGTTAGATCATTGGGAAAAAAACTAAAACTGAGAGCACCACTGAAATAACAGGAAAATTCATCTTGAAAACTCCTATTGCCTCAGGCTGAATCATAACTTTGTACTGTCCACAGGAGGCACAGATCTTTATTCAAATGAACAACATAAAAAACAAAATCTTAGACAAACTATTAAATGAAAGCTCTGCTAAAATAAGCCAGACTCTTTTGGAAATTCAGAATCTCAAAATGACATCTAAACCATACTATGTGTATAGCTTCCTACCTTGACCTTGAACCAACTCAGGAGTGCTAGCTTACCAATTGGGAACAATGCCATGGCATCCTACACCCATTATAATTTTAAAGGTGTCCAAAAATGCTTTAATATATTATAAAATCAGAAATATATATTAATATAACCAATCTGAATTACATTCATCATTATACTGAAACAGCCATAAAATGCTTAGTTGAAGAAAGGACCCACAAACGCAAAAATGCTTAGGGCTTAGGAAAGTCAAAACATGACCCAGAGGTCCAGATCACTGATCTGCATACTACAGTAATCTAGTATTATTAACTTTATTCTTTTTCACCAGAACACCTAATTCTTTATCATCAGAGTTTCGAAACTCTATTTATCAAACTATAATTTCAGGTGGATATATTTTTTTATAAAAATAATGCACCTGGTTTTTAAATATTGTCAATTAACTTGATTCCAATACACTTTATTTCTTTGAAATTAAGCATTAGGGAAGTAAAGAAAAACACAGTAATATTTTCTCTTTCAAAACCCGCTGTGTTCTCTTTCTTTAAGAAATTCTTTTTTTTTTTTATACTCTCTGTTAAGAGTTGAATTTTGGACATACGATTGAATAATCAAGGGAAATAATTGCACAAAGGTGCTGGACCAGGGCAACCTGAAACAGCAGGCAAATGTAACCCCATATCTGATACTCCACAGAATTGGCAATGCTGTATTTTGCTTACCTTGAGGAGTCTGGAAAACAAAATGAAACAGTAGAGCCAAAATCTGTTTCTTTCTGCAAAGTGAGCCAAAAAAAATGTTTTCAACTGATTAAAAAAGGCTTCAGTCAGTGCTGCGATACTTTTGTTCAGTTCAGTTCAGTCGCTCAGTAATGTCCGACTCTTTGCGACCCCATGAATCACAGCACGCCAGGCCTCCCTGTCCATCACCAACTCCCGGAGTTCACTCAGACTCATGTCCATCAAGTCAGGGATGCCATCCAGCCATCTCATCCTCTGTCGCCCCCTTCTCCTCTTGCCCCCAACCCCTCCCAGCATCAGAGTCTTTCCCAATGAGTCAACTCTTTGCAGGAGGTGGCCGAAGTATTGGAGTTTCAGCTTTAGCATCAGTCCTTCCAATGAACACCCAGGACTGATATCCTTCAGAATGGACTGGTTGGATCTCCTTGCAGTCCAAGGGACTCTCAAGAGTCTTCTCCAACACCACAGTTCAAAAGCATCAATTCTTTGGTGCTCAGCCGTCTTCACAGTCCAACTCTCACATCCATAGATGACTACTGGAAAAACCATAGCCTTGACTAGACGGACCTTAGTTGGCAAAAGAATGTCTCTGCTTTTGAATCTGCTATCTAGGTTGGTCATAACTTTCCTCCAAGCAGTAAGCGTCTTTTAATTTCATGGCTGCAGTCACCATCTGCAGTGATTTTGGAGCCCCCAAAAATAAAGTCTGACACTGTTTCCACTGTTTCCCATCTATTTCCCATGAAGTGATGGGACCAGACTCCATGATCTTCATTTTCTGAATGTCGAGCTTTAAGCCAACTTTTTCACTCTCCACTTTCACTTTCATCAAGAGGCTTTTTAGTTCCTCCTCACTTTGTGCCATAAGGGTGGTGTCGTCTGCATACCTGAGGTTATTGATATTTTTCCTGGCAACCTTGATTCCAGCTTGTGTTTCTTCCAGTCCAGCTGTGATATTAAAGTGAAGTCGCTCAGTCGTGTCCGACTCTTTGTGACCCCATGGACTGTAGCCTACCAGGCTCCTCTGTCCATGGGATTTTCCCAGCAATAGTACTGGAGTGAATTGCCATTTCCTTCTCCAGGGAATCTTCCTGACCCAGGGATTGAACCCAGGTCTCCCGCATTGTAGATAGACGCTTTACAGTCTAAGCCGCCAGGGAAGGAAAGACAAATAATAAAAATAGACAAAAAGTTATGTTCTTCTACATTTTTTTTATTTCCTGAAAACTATCTATTGTGTTTAAATTTTTGTTTTTGCTTTTTTTGCCTGCTTGTTAGTACATAGATGGCAGCATCAAGACTTAAGGCCTGAGGTCATTTACTGAACTTTCTAGAAATATTCACAATGGACAGTCCAATGGTTAAAAGGCCCTTAAATGCTCATTCTTGGCACACAAGAAGGCCTTGAACAATGTCTTGGGCTGAGGTTCTGGGAGCTGGAGAAAGAAGGAGTAAGTATGCTTGGATTGCAGTGTGTGGAGAAGGCAATGGCAACCCACTCCAGTACTCTTGCCTGGAAAATCCCATGGATGCCTCGGAGCCTGGTAGGCTGCAGTCCATGGGGTCGCTAAGAGTCAGACACGAATGAGCTACTTCACTTTCACTTTTCACTTTCATGCACTGGAGAAGGAAATGGCAACCCACTCCAGTGTTCTTGCCTGGAGAATCCCAGGGACAGGGGAGCCTGGTAGAAGTGACTTAGCAGTAGCACAGCAGCAGGAGTGTGATAGTGGAGTGTGCTTGAGATATTTATGAAACATCAGCATTCAGAACCAAGGAGAGGGACAAGAGAGAGTCGTAAAGTTCGAAGTTAGTGGGCAAGAAATAGACACCTTAAATATGAATTGCTGCCTGAACTGAGAGAATCAAGGGCAAAAAATGTCCCTCAGGGACTTCTCTGGCGATCCAGTGGTTAAGACTCCAAGCTTCCAGTGCAAGGGTATGGGTTCGACCCTTAGTCAGGGAACTAAGTTCCCACATGCCATGCAGCATGGCCAAATTGTGTATATATATATAAAAGTCCCTCAAAGCCATGCATTTACCTACACTCTTTGTGTCTACTCCTTCCTTCATTTTTCTCTCATCCGCTGTGAGAGGCAGTTTAACCTGATGCTAAGAAAGCTGACTGACCAGTTTTAAATCCAAGTTCTGACATTTTCTGGGGTTACTTAAGCAGCAGGAACTTCCCACAATAGCACATTCATTAAACAGGCATACTAAGAATAAACTCCCCATTTGTTGGTTTTCAAGCTTAAATTTGATCATTTATAATCAGCACAGAACTTCACATAGTACAAATGCTATGTAAATATTATCATTATTTTTATGCTCTTTGATAGAAAAAACTAAGTTAAATTTGAAAACAGGATACTTAAAAAATTTAAGGTTTACTTTCATGTGGGAGTTAATCTTTGGCTCCATACCTCTTAATAGTCAGTCCCATGCAACTCTTTCTTGAACCCATTAAAATTTATTGGAAATAATATTTAAATTATAAGGACTTCAATTTTCTTGGTTACACCCAATGAAACAATATATAATTTTTGCTAATATTTGTTTAGTCTCTCTTTCTGTCATCTACTTTAATAGATTTAAAATCTTTTAACAATAAGTAGTTTATAAACAGTTGTTTTTCCAAAAACCATCACTATAAGAAACAGCCCAAAGTGGCTGAACTGGCATTTCCTGTCTTTAAAAAAAAAAAACTTTGAAAATGAATGACAAGTAGACTAATAAAAAAGATATAATAAGTGTGGTTAAATTTAATAATCTATCTTTTTTTTAAAAAATCATTCTGAAATTATTAAAGTATTGCTGTGGTATATCTATTATTATGATTCAATTGTAATGCTTCTATTCGTTGAAAACTTTAGAACTAAAATTTTTGATGAAAATAGGATAAAATGCTCTGCCTCATTGCTTAACAGTATATAAAAAAGAAGATGAACTGATAAAAAAATGTAATTTACATTTCAAATATGAGCTGCAAAACAGAAAGTGATGCTGGGCCATAGATACTATTTCCTTTTCTTTAGCCAACGACTGGCATTTTGTTTCTATGTCTGTGACTGTTGTTTGACTTTAAGACTGCTTTATTCATCTCCACATTCTTCCCTGAGCATTCTGCTTGCTTTTCCTCTCACAGTTCCTGGTACTCATGTGCCCTTATGAAATGTCTTGAATGCATGAATTATTGCAATTCATTTGAGCTTATTTAGGGAGTAAAAATTATATGTGGGCCCTGTGTTTAAAGCTGGGCATAAGACAAAGAAGAAAACAGATCAAATCCCTGCCCTCAGTTTACTTGTATTGTCATAACGATACAGTCACAGCACTTGTGAGGCCAAGTCACATCTGGCCAACAGGGTAACCTGCAATCTTGAGTATAAGAAGAGCCCACCATGAAGCTCTGAGATTCAGGGACTTGTGAAGGTATTCTCAAGAATGATCAAATTAAATCCTCCTAACACTGTTTCCCTTTCACATATGGAGTTTTCTGGGAGGAAAAATACAAATGTCAAATAATTGAATTTCTATGTGCAAGAAGAAAAAAGTTCAAATTGCAAACCTGCCCAGCTGGTGAAGAATGAAGGTGTGGCTGCTTATACTAGAGATGGAGAATGCCTTCAAATTTTTGAAAAAAAAAAAATACTATGAACAAATTTAAAAATTAAAATTTCTACTGCACAGGCTGACAATGAATTTGTAAAAGGAAAGGAATAAAACTATTCTGTGGGGTAACATAAAAGACATAGTATACTTGTGGCCCATGGGAATGTCTAAGGATATGATGACTTTTGGAAAAATCGTTCTTTTCTTTATATGACTTCACAGGGTATTTGGAGTATATTTATATATATAACTGGTGAGTGTCTGTGCTTTGACCGATAAGTCAGGGTCACCAGAAGAATTTTTTTTTTTGAGGTACATACCTTTACCTCTAACTGACTGCAATACCTCTAAGTGGGATTGGATCTTGTGATAACTTTCTGCAGAGAAACAGAACAAATAGGATATGGATATATCTCTATATCTATGGATCTGTTCTCAGTCCCCAGTCACGTCCAACTCTTTGCAACCCCACTGACTATAGCTCACCAGGCTCCTCTGTCCATGGCATTTTCCAAGCAAGAATACTGGAGCAGGTTGCCATTTCCTACTATAGGGTATCTTCCCGACCTGGGGATCAAGCCTGCATCTTCTGCATTTCTTGCATTAGCAGGCAGATTCTTTACCACTGAGCCACCTGGGAAACGCATATTTATACCTGTATCTATGTTCATGCACGCTAAGTTGCTTCAGTTGTGTCTGACTCTTTGTGGCATCATAGACTGTAGCCCACTAGACTCCTCTGTACATGGGGTTCTCCAGGCCAGAATACTGGAGTGGTTTGCCACGCCCTTTCTCCAGAGGATCATCCAACGCAAGGATCAAACCCATGTCTGTTATGTCTCCTGAGCTGGCAGGCAAGTTCTTTACTGCTGTGCCACCTGGGAAACCCATCTATACCTATATCCATATATCTTTATATCTATATATACGTTGGTGTTCAGTCACCAAGTCATGGCCAACTCTTTGCGACCCCATGGACTGCAGCACACCAGGCTTCCCTGCCCATCACCATCTCCCAGTTTGCCCAAGCTTATGTCCATTGAGTCAGTGATGCCATCCAACCATCTCATCCTCTGTCACCCTCTTCTTCTGCATTAGGGTCTTTTCCAATGAGTTAGCTGTTCACATCTGTGGCTGAAATATTGGAGCTCATGTACACCCGTGGCGGATTCATGTCAATGTATGGCAAAACCAATACAGTATTGTAAAGTAAGACAAAAATAAAAAATAAAGAGCAAAAAGAAATTTACAAAAGAGGTTTGCCTCTCTCTCTCTACCACTCTCACACACTAATCACATATTAGCGGATAGTAGAAACTCTCAAGACTGAGACAGAAGTATGTGAAGCCTCTGTATGTCACTTCTCTGCTAAGGCCAGTAATCACAGTCATCTTACCAAAAGAAGATTGATGTTCCTGGAGAGGGTCTGGAATGGATTACAAGAAGCAAAAGAGAGGTAAAAGATTTGAGCAAGGAAGATGGTAGCTTGGCGAACCATCTCTGGAGAAGATAAAACAAACTTTTCTCTCCTAAAAATTAGAATGAGAACATAAACTATAACAGGTTTTTATAGGCAGGTTGGTACTAGAAAAAAGAGACATTTGAACTCATTTGATGTATACTATCATGTGAATTGAATCGCCAGTCTATGTCTGACGCAGGATGCAGCATGCTTGGGGCTGGTGCATGGGGATGACCCAGAAAGATGTTATGGGGAGGGGAGGTGGGAGGGGGGTTCATGTTTGGGAATGCATGTAAGAATTAAAGATTTTTAAATTTAAAAAATAAAAAACTAAAAAAAAAAAAAAAAACAAACAAAGAAGGAAAAAAGAAAAATGCATTGGCTTGTTCTGAAAGATAATCAGTACTTGGTTCCTTACCAAAATTTCTCTGACATCAAGCAAATGCACAGTTCATGTTTATCCAGATAAAAGCAGAATCTAGGTCTATAGGTTTAATATTACCTGGCAGTGAAGGTTCTCTCAAAATAGATGCTTATTTTAAAAATTATAAATTCTTACTGGGTCTTCTACTCCCCTAGGTAGCCCTACCACTTAGCACACAATGGTGCCTGGAGCTCTGCATCCATCTCCATTGTAGAAATGCACAAAGATGTTGAGCCAGAGTCTTTGATGTTTTACATCTGCTCAAGGTGCTTGCTCTTTTAAAGGAATTCTATTATCAATGATTTTGCAAAGAAAAATGAAGCTGTTGGGTCAGGAACTGTTTATCTAATTTATCTTTCATGATTAGCTGGATATTTTAAAGGAAAGTGGGCTTGAAGGAAGAAGTAATGAGTATTTTGCTCTGAGCACAAGGCATATTTCATTCAAAATATACTTGGTTTTTAGCCAGGCTTTCCAGACTTTCATTTATCTTTACTTAAATTCAAGTGTGTTACTGAAGCTAAAGGTCACTTTATTTACCAAAACCAAAATGTCAACAAATAAGCATTCTCTATCCTGCTTTTCTCAAATCAGCATGCAGAGGACAAGACACAATGCTCTAAGACCTTCTCCACAGAGATATTAAATGAAGGAATTAATCCATACAAAATATGTTGATTCCTGGTCTACTTACCCACAGGAACAGAAAGGATAATGTGTCAGGAATCAAAACCTGTGTTCTAAATAATCCAGAGCAGGAATCCATGGGAATAATTGTAATGATTCTGGAAGATCTGGCCTGAGAAGTAGGACACATTGGTTCCTAGGGCATCAGAGCTATCAAGTGCCTGTATATCTGTAGACAAACTGCTCTGACACTCTGGCCCTCACATTTAACTTCCTGAAAATTGATGATAAAACTTTCTTTGAGAGCGATTGCTGTAAAATGAAACAGGACCCTGGAAATGGTGGGAGTTAGATATACTACAAGAGCTAAAAAATATTATATACAGTTGAATTTTAACAATAATGATTATGACAGTGTGATCATGCTAACTCTAAGTGTGGATACTCTTTTTGGAATATAACTGATTTACAATGCTATGTTAGTTTCAGATGTACAACAAAGATAATCAGTTATACATATGCATATATCCACTCTTAGATTCTTTTCCCATATAAGTTATTACAGAGTATCAAGTAGAGTTCCATCTATTTTATATATAGTAGTGAATATGGACACTTATGATGAAGCTTCTGTGTCCTTGCACATATGGGGACACATCCATGAATTCTGCCATTCTGCAATCACTTTTTTGAAGCCCTATTATGTGTCATGCACTGTTATAAATGCTGTGGAAGGCCGCAGTAATAAACTATAACACTGTTACAGTGGGAATCAATGTTTAAACTTGATTGGGGACCACCTAGGAGATACACTGAACTTAGACGTCCAAGAGGAAAACATCCAGCTGAAGGGATAGACTGTTTCAGGGATGGTTGCCTGTGTTGTTAGAAGCTGAGGTTCAATTCTTAGAGAAAGACTAATAAATAAGAGTTAAAGTGCAACTTCCATTTTTTTGGCTTTTAGGAGAAATAACAACTAAATTTATTCTATATTGTGACATAGCAGTCTTAAAAATTGTATATTCTGAAAAATTGTGCATAAAAATGGGGCTTGTGGAAAAAATTGGACTGATGTAGATCACTCTAAAAGCTATTATAAACAGAATGCCCATAAAACATAACTATAATCCTAATAAAAATAGCAGCTTCCAGATGGTGCTAGCAGTAAAGAATTCACTTGCCAATGCAGGAAACATAAGAGACCCGGGTTCGACCCCTAAGTTGGGAAGATCCCCTGGAAGAGGAAATGGCAACCCATTCTAGTGTTCTTAAAGCATCTGGCTGTAATGCAGGAGGCCTGGGTTCAATCCCTGGGTCAGGAAGATCCCCTAGAGAAGGAAATGGCAACCCACTCCAGTATTCTTACCTGGAAAATTTCATGGATGGAGAAGCCTGGTAGACTACGGTCCATGGGGTCACAAAGAATTGGACACGACTGAGTGACTTCACTTTCATTTTCTAGTATTCTTGCCTGGGAAATCCCATGGAAATCCCATAGCCTGATGGTCTACAGTCCATGGGGTAGCAAAGAGTTGGACACGACTGAGCATCTGGGCATGCAAAGATGTATTAAATCCTTCAGAAACAAAAACTGCTCTGGAAATGATAGGGCTTTACCTTAAAAAGGTAAGAGACAAGTAGTTAAAGGGAACTTGTTTAAACAAAAAAAATGCTGGGAAGACTATGTCACAAGGACAAGGTTAAAATGCATACAAGTCAGGAAAATGTCCAAAACAGAATAGGCGGTCAATATTAGCCCTGGGAGGACAGTGGACGTGGCTGACGAACAGGACCAGTTCCTCAACTGCTTGCTGTGCTCAGCTGATAATTACCACAAATTAGCTGACTAGGAAGTATTCCTTTTCAACGAATGTGACTTCTCCATTATGCTAACATCAGCCCCTTATTTGTCAAGTGCATATGAGCTGATTCACCTTATAAAAACTCCCATTGTTGCAGAAGAGATGAGATATTTATTAAAATATGATGATGGATTCTGAGGAGTTCTGCCCTCGGGCACATTATCTTGCTTGCCATACTTCCTCACACTTCATGTGAGATGAATAAATATGTATTCCATGAATGGCTCTAAATCTAATACTCCTTAGTGGCATTGTGCAGGAAAAGCTAGTCTCACTGTGTCCTCCTTTCGCAAGCTCCTGGTGCTTGGTACTTCAATTGCTTGTCGTCACTCATTTACTTCTTATTCCTTTATTAGGAAAAATGTATAATTTATTTAATTTTAAGGGAAGTTGAAGATAACTGCTACTTATTGATTTAGCACTGCATTATGCTTGCTGCTAAGTCACTTCAGTTGTGTCTGACTCTGTGCAACCCCATAGACATCAACCCACCAGACTCCCCCACCCCTGGGATTCTCCAGGCAAGAACACTGGAGTGGGTTGCCATTTCCTTTTCCAATGCGTGAAAGTGAAAAGTGAAAGTGTAGTCTCTCTCTTAGAGACCCCATGGACTGCAGCCTACCAGGCTCCTCTATCCATGGGATTTTCTAGGCAAGTGTACTGGAGTGGGGTGCCATTGCCTACTCCGGTATTATGCTTAAATAAGCTATTTAATCTTAAAGGCCAAACTCTTTGCTAAGTTTTATAAGTTCAACCAAAAAATAAATAAATAAATAAATAAACAACTGAAGTTCATGAGGATTGAGTACTTTGTCCAAAGACATGCTCAGGTAGAAGTTGTTGGAACTATTGTATAAATCTAGGTGTATCTTCCTCTCAACATTTACACTTTCTTCCCCATCTCTTGCTAGTGCTAAATGATAGTAGTAGAAGGCTTGAAAATGAAAGTGAAAGTAAAAGTGACTCAGTTGTGTCCGATTTTTGTGACCCCACGAACTATACATTTCAGCTCAGTTCAGTTGCTCAGTCGTGTCTGACTCTTTGCAACACCATGGACTGCACCACGCCAGGCCTCCCTGTCCATCATCAACTCCAGGAGTTTACTCAAACTCATGTCCACTGAGTCAGTGATGTCATCCAACCATCTCAACCTCTGTTGTCCCCTTCTCCTCCTGCCTTCAATCTTTCCCAGCATCAGGGTCTTTTCCAGTGAGTCAGCTCTTCACATCAGGTGGCCAAAGTATTGGAGTTTCAGCTTCAACATCAGTCCTTCCAATGAACATTTGGGACTGATCTCCTTTAGGATGGACTGGTTGGATCTCCTTGGAGTCCAAGGGACTCTCAAGAGTCTTCTCCAACACCACAGTTCAAAAGCATCAATTCTTTGGCACTCAGCTTTCTTTATAGTCCAACTCTCACATCCAAACATGACTACTGGAAAAACCAAAGCTTTGACTAGATGGACATTTGTTGGCAAAGTAATATCTCTGATTTTTAATATGCTGTCTATGTTGGTCATAACTTTCCTTCCAAGGGGTAAGCCACTTTTAATTTCATGGCTGGAATCATCATCTGCCATGATTTTGGAGCCCAGGAAAATAAATTCTGTCACTATTTCCACTGTATCCCCATCTATTTGCCATGAAGTGATGGGACTGGATGCCATCATCTTCGTTTTCTAAATGTTGAGCTTTAAGACAACTTTTTCACTCTCCTCTTTCACTTTCATCTAGAGGCTCTTCAGTTCTTCACTTTCTGCCATAAGGGTAGTGTCATCTGCGTATCTGAGGTTATTGATATTTCTCCCAGCAATCTTGATTCCAGCTTGTGCTTCATCCAGCCCAGTATTCCTCATGATGTACACTGCAAATAAGTTAAATAAGCAGGGTGACAATATACAGTCTTGATGTATTCCTTTTCTTATTTGGAACCAGTCTGTTGTCCCATGACCAGTTCTAACTGTTGCTTCCTGACCTGCATACAGGTTTCTCAAGAGGCAGGTCAGGTGATCTGGTATTCTCATCTCTTTCAGAATTTTCCACAGTTTATTGTGATCCACACAGTCAAAGGCTTTGCCATAGTCAATAAAGCAGAAATAGATGTTTTTCTGGAGTTCTCTTTGCTTTTTCCATGATCCAGCAGATGTTGGCAATTTGATCTCTAGTTCCTCTGCCTTTTCTAAACCCAGCTTGAACATCTGGAAGTTCACAATTCATGTATTGTTTTAGCCTGGCTTGGAGAATTTTGAGCATTACTTTGCTAGCACATGAGATGAGTGCAATTGTGTGGTAGTTAGTCCATTGAATTCTCCATGCCAGAATATTGGAGTGGGTAGCCTTTCCCTTCCCTAGGGGATCTTCCCAAGCCAGGGATCAAACCCAGGTCTCTTACATTGCAGGCAGATTCTTTACCAGCTGAGCCACAAGGAAAGCTTAAGAATACTGCAGTGGGTGACCTACCCCTTCTCCAGCAGATCTTCCAGAGCCAGGAGTCAAACTGGAGTCTCCTGCATCGCAGGCAGATTCTTTACTGAGCTGTCAGGGAAGGCTTATTCATGTCTATGTAATGTATTTTCTTACAGAAATCAAAATCTTCACCTTAAGTGGTAAAGATTTGCATTAAAATGTTATTAATCTTCTCTGATTAAATAAAAAGGGAATGTTGTTCTTTCTTAAATTTTACACATATAGTTCCACTTAAAACAATCTGAGAGATAGATGTCTAGAGCCTTCAGTTTAAGTGGACTCTATTGCCATTAATTCTTGATTCAGCTCCTAAATAGAGCTGGTAAAACTTCTTATATTAATAGAAATAGAAATGGTTGATCTCAACTTTTAAGAACTTTAAGAAACATTGAAGGGTTTTTGGATTTCTGTCTAATCATATATATTTTTATAAACACCCTAGAATTTTGATAGTACTTTTTTTTTCAGACACTGGAAACATAATTGAAAGAATCAATTCATTGTTTAGTACAGTATATGTCTTAACTCATAAAAGAGTCCAAATAAAATAACCTCAATTTTCTTGCCCAAAGAAAGAAATTTCTTTTCTTTAAAAGAAATTTGCTCCACAGTTGGGTTCTGACTCCGAGTTCTGTCAGTCTTGTTGACAAAGCAATTTTCTTCTTATCTATTGTGTGTAAAGTTCTGATCTTACTTCCCTAATAATTCCCTTTTTTTTCTTGTAGTCATAATTGACTTTGCTTTCAGTTCAGTAATTCATTCAACTGTTCTGTGTACTGGGAATATGTTGGTAGAAACAAAACATAACAAAAGCAGGTTTATGTTTTCTTGTTATATATTCTGGTGGGGGAAAAGTTTTAGGGAGAATTTATAAGCAATAAAAAGTTAATTTCAGATTTGTTTTATAAAACTGATAATCGGTTTTATTCAGAGGGATAGTTCAAACCCACCACTAAATAATAAAATAATACATTTCTCTTTTCTACATATTAGCGATTTAATGTATTTTAAAAATATTATACATGTTCAGTGACTGTCTTTATCTGATTAGCCCTTACTAGGACTCTTGTCTTATAGAGAACAGGGGCCTCAAGAAATGAGACGCACTTTCTAAAAGGTATAAAAAGCACAAGGGCTTCCCATGTGGCACTAGTGGTAAAGAACCTGCCTGCCAATGCAGGAGACATAAGAGATGCGGGTTCAGTCCCTGGGTTGAGAAGATCCCTGGAGGAGGGCATGGCAACTCACTCCAGTATTCTTGGCTGGAGGCTACAGTTCATAGGGTCATGAAAAGTCAGACACATTTGAAGGGACTTAGCACACACTCATACACAAAAGTTACAAAGTATCAGGTGAAATGTTAGAGTCCCTGGGATGGTGCTAGGAGCGAACAACTTCCTTTAGCCATGTGGGTGGGCACTATGACAGGGTGATTGTCTTGGAGCATCTCTGGTTAATTGCACTTTACAAAAATGACCCTAGAGATATATTGCTGCTACTGCTGCTAAGTCGCTTCAGTCATGTCCGACTCTGTGTGACCCCATAGAAAGCAGCCCACCAGGCTCCCCCGTCCCTGGGATTCTCCAGGCAAGAATACTGGAGTGGGTTGCCATTTCCTTCTCCAATGCATGAAAGTGAAACGTGAAAGTGAAGTCGCTCAGTCATGTCCGACTCCTAGAGACCCCATGGACTGCAGCCCACCAGGCCCCTCTGTCCATTGGATTTTCCAGGCAAGAGTACTGGAGTGGGTTGCCATTGCCTTCTCCATAGCAATATATTGGGTGTTACAAAATTTTTCAGACTCTTCTGAGCAAAAGGTGAATTCTGAATGTTGTTCCTTTAAAAAAGGAATCATATGTGGTGACATGCTTTGTGTGGTAGAAGTGACACTTCAGGGATTTCATGGCTAACAAAAGTGATAACAGCTTTTAGCTGCTTCTCCTTCTCTTTGGGGATCTGAAACTTGAGATATATGAGCTGACGTATAGGTGTCCATCTGGTGTGAAGTTTCCATATTTAAGAAGCCACATGGCAATAGATAAAGATGTCCAAGTAACCCTCAAATTTCAGTACCTAATCATTTGAGTCTTAGTGTCAATCTCTAGAAACATAAATGAACAAACCAACCTCAGCCTCTGGCTGACCTAGCTCATGCCATGTAGAACAGAGATGAGCTATCTCCACAGAGTCTTGCCTAAATTACAGATAAGTGAGCAAACAAAATGCCAATGTTTCAAACTGCTCAGATTTGTGTTGGTTTATTATGCAGTGCTGCAACTGAAACACTTACATATGTATAAATCAAGAGAGAGTACCATGGACATGTTACAGAAACTTAATGTGTCCTACGTAACTCAGAGGGACAGTTGAGATACTTGCCCTGACTATTGAATGTGTTGACTCTTAAATACACAAAAAATGCATTCAAACTGAGATTTCTAGAACCCTTTTTTGTTCCACTGAATAGTTGTATTTAATAATAGAAAAGTCAGAAGTAGGAAATAATATATGTGCTTTTAAGTCATTGTCTTTGTGGCATTTTCTGGGTAAAGTTCAAGCAAAACACTAACTGGTATTTTTTAAAGAGTTTTCTCTATATATTATAAAGTGATTAAAAGTAAAAAAGGGAAGTGAATATGGAAAATTGAAGTATTTGGCTCTAATTTTTGCCCTACTTTAACCCATATTCTCTGTCATATAACTTTACAGTGCCAGCCCATTATGGACAAGCTCCACCTCATCTCTTGAATTTGAACTTGGCCTTATGACTCATGATCAGTGGATGTTAGTTAGTAGACTTGAAGCCATGAAAAGGCTTATAAACACCTTTATATAATCTGCTTGTGCATTTGTGTCTCTGTTAATTCCATTAAAACATGCCTGAGGTTACATATAGGAGGTTCGACCGCGTGCAGTAGAGCGGAAAATACCAGTAGCCTAGTCTCCCAAGAAAGGACCATCTAAATCAACTGACAGTCAGCCAACCCAGATGTAGAACTGAGGCAGGCAGAGATTGAAAACAACACCCAACCAAGGTCAATATAAATCTCTTTCTCTCGGACTCATGAGATTATTAAAAGCATATTGTTGAAGCTTGCCGAGTTTCTGTATGGTTATTATGCAGCACTGACAGTGAATATAGCTTGTATTTAATTTCAACAAATGACTTCAACATTACAATGGGGAAGAAAGTTACACATGTGTAAGAATGGAATTTTTACTTGACTAATAATTTGACAATGCCTTTTTTGTGTCTATATTTGTAGTTCAGATACCTTAAAATGTCTTGTAGTGTCATAAGAAGTACAAGGTTGTCTGAGAAAGAATAATTAACTCAGGATTCCAGTGTGCAAAAGATTACAGGAAAAGATGAAATGCAACAGAATATGAAGTAATGGGAGCAACCACTAAAAAAACTAAAAAGAGAGGTATAACTGATATGCTAAGAAAAGAGAGAAAGTCAAATCATATAAAATGATCAGTTAAGACCAAAAAAGGTGATTGTGCCGAGGATTGTGGCTGTGTGGGCGCCAGAGGTAAGGTGCAGGGACCGGGTGGTCACTGCTCTTCTCTGTCCACCTTCCAGTGCCCAGACTGGTTAGGGTTAGGTAGTGAGAGGTTCCTGGAGGACCTGGGCCTGGTCTTCTCCTTTTGTCCTTGGGTGTCAGGTGATATGCAGAGTTGACCACCTACACTGACCTTCACTGTCCCAGAAACCCTGATTATCTCCAAAGTGAAGATCAAAAAAGTCCATTTACATCAACCTCAAATAATAGGCCCTGAAATGTGTGTTTTGTGCCAATGATATCAGAAATATTGTTTATAATTAGGCTTTGGTAGTCCTGAGAAAGGATGCTTTCTGCTATCTGTATCTGGCTTGGAGTTCCTGTATATTTTTCATTATAAAGTTCTGTTGGGGTGAATCAAATGAATCACCATTTCACTTCATTGTCTTGGAATGTCTGAGAGGACTTAGTGTCTAAAAATAGTTGAGTACAAACAGGCGGTTTGATGATAAGTATTAATTAAAACCAGATAACATTATTTTGGGCTTCCCAGGTAGCAAAACAGTAGAGAATCTGTCTACCAATGCAGGAGACATGAGTTCAATTCCTGGATCAGGAAGATCCCCTGAAGTAGGAAAGGGCAACCCACCCCAGTATTCTTGCCTGGGAAATCCCATGGACAGAGGAGCCTGGAGGGCAGGCTCCTCTGTCCATGGGGTCATAGAGTTGGACATGACTGAATGACTGAACAGATGCATTGTTTCTTAAACCTTTAAGCTATTTAAACAACAGTGAATACCTGCTGGACATGTCGTGGTCTGTTATAGGAATATCTGTGATTCTCTTAATCTCAACCATGCTGTCAAAAGGCTTACAAAATTTCCTAAAAATTGCAAACTCTCATTTAATATATACAAGAGTATTCCAAGGATTAATAAGTCAAAGGAAGTTTTTAGGAACTATACCAATACTTTGATTACCTAGGCAAGTTGTCATTACAGGCATATCTTAGTGACTCCTCTTTGAATTTGATCACAGCTGGTATGGGATCATCTGTCCAGGGACAGAGTGGAATCTTTTCAGTGGTCGGAAAAGAGTATCAATAACCCTTGAAGTGTTGTGTTTATATGCCAAGAGGCTGCAATGAAGATCAATTCAATGAAAAAAGCTTTGTGCCCAAATCAAATGTCAAGTCTATGTCTTCTCCCACCATTATGGCCACTGGGGCTGCAGAGTTAACCTTGAAAGATTCTAATTGGCATCTTCAATCAGAAGCTGATCGTGTGTTGCAATTGGCACGGGAATGGTTCCTCTTGGAGTTATTTCTGAAACTGCTGTGATGTTTCAAACAAAAGGTTACAATAAAGTCAACCCATTCTTTGTCCCCCAGTTTCTGATCAATATGGCAGCAGGCCAGGTCATCATTCAATATAAAGTCAAGGGCCCCAATCAAGCATTACCCACAGCCTATACCACAGAAATTTATGCAGTGGGAGACTCTTAGATTTATAACACATGACTCTACTGACGTGATGGTGACTGGAGGTACAGATTCTCGCATCAGCCGTTTATCACTTGCTGGATTTTCCAGAGCCTGGGCTCTGATCCTAAGTTAGCATGTCTACCATTTCATCTAGAGACGGCTTTGTAATGGGAGGAGGTGCACTGTGCTGGTGGTAGAAGAAAGGAGCAGGCTGTACAAAGAGGGGACTGGATGTATGCAGGCATCTTGAGCTGTGGACTCTCAGGTGATGCCAGTCACATGACTGCCCCCAGTCCTGGAGGAGAGGTGCTTTAAGGTGTATGGCTGCTGCTGTAAAGATGCAGGTGTATAACCTGAAGAGATATCCTGTATCAACGTGTATGATACTTCCACACTGTTGGGAGACGCTGCCAAAAGCAAAACCATTAAACATCTTTTCAAAGGCCATGCATACTCCCTTGCCATTTCCTTCACCAATGAGCCATGGGACACCTGCTGGGGGCTGCCGGGGACACTGAGGAAGATTACCACCCGGGCTTGCTGTTATAGAAAACTGCCATCTACTTTAAACCTGGACTGTACAGAATCACAATTGGGTCTCAATCATGTTCCATTCAAGGCATGCACAATCCCCATTATCTGCATCCTGCACCAGAGTGGTACACTTGGTACAGCTGATGAACCTACAATGACACATCATTATCATACAAAATCCATAGTTTACATTAGGTTTCACTCTATGTTGTGTACTCTATGAGTTTGGACAAATGTATAATGAAATGTATTCATCGTGATAAAATCATACAAAGTACTTTTACCATCCTAAAAATTCTCTGTGCTCTGCCTGTTCTACCCTCCCTTCCCTTTAACCCCAGGCAACCAGTGCTCCTTTTTTTACAGTTTCTATAGTTTTGTCTTTTTCAGATATCATCTAGTTGGAATCATATAGTATGTAGACTTTCAGATTGCATTCTTGCACTTAGTAATATGCATTTACAAGTCCTCCGTGTCTTTTTATGGACAGATCTTTTTTTTTTAGATGCTGACTAACATTTCATTTTATGTGATGCACCATAGTGTATTCATGTTTCTACTGAAGAATGTTTAAAGTAGATCCAAGATTTTGTAATTATGAATAAGGCTGCTATAAAACATTCATATGCAGTTTTTTGATGGAAGTAACGTATAGTTCACAAAATACCAATGACTGCTATTGAATTATATGATAATAGTATGCTTAGTTTTGAAAGAAACTACTAAATTGTACTCCAAAGTGGCTGTATTATTTTGCATTTTGGCGAGAACAATAAATGAGAAGTCATTCTCATTTATTTACCAGCAATAAATGAGAATTTCTATTGCTCTATATCCTCGCCAGCATTTGGTGTTCTCAGTGTTTTGTATTTTGGCCACTCTAATAGATACATAAGAGTTTCTCATTTTTATTTTTTGTTAATTTGCAATTCTCTAAGCTGAGTGCCAAACAATTGATGCTTTTGAACTGTGGTGTTGGAGAAGACTCTTGAGAGTCCCTTGGACTGCAAGGAGATCCAACCAGTCCATTCTGAAGGAGATCAGCCCTGGAATTTCTTTGGAAGGAATGATGCTAAAGCTGAAACTCCAGTACTTTGGCCACCTCATGTGAAGAGTTGACTCATTGGAAAAGACTCTGATGCTGGGAGGGATTGGGGTCAGGAGGAGAAGGGGATGACAGAGGATGAGATGGCTGGATGGCATCACCACTGACTCGATGGACATGAGTCTGAGTGAACTCTAAGAGTTGGTGATGGACAGGGAGTCCTGGCATGCTGCGATTCATGGGGTCACAGAGTCAGACACGACTGAGAGACTGAACTGAACTGAATGACATATGATGTTGAGCATCTTTTCATATGTCTATTTACCAAAGGTATGCTTTCTTTGGGAGGTGTCTGATCAGGTATTTGTCTATTTTTAAATCAGGATGTTAGTTTATTGGGGGCCGGGGAGTTTTATACATTCTTTGTGTATTTTGGATAACAGTTCTTTATCTTTTCACAAAAATTTTTTTTTCCCTATCTGTGGCTAGTCTTCTCATTTTCTTGACATTATCTTTCTCAGAGCAGAAGTTTTTAACTTTAGCGAAATCCAGCGTATCAATTGTTTCTTTCATAAATCGTGCCTTTGGTGTTGTGACTTCATTTTTTAGCAAGTGTTTCTCAGTCCAGAATTAAGTGGAAAGTTGAATCAATATGGTTTAAATTCTTGTTATAAAGTAGCTTTTTGTGTGGGAAAATGAGAACTAAAGAGGTTTCAAAGGAAATAAGAATTATAATAAACATTTATTTAGTACGTGTAAAGTTTCTGGAAAACACCTAAGACCTTAGCATTTAATATTTGATTTAATCCACACCACATTTATATATACATGGTCCTATAATGTAACAATCATTCTACAAATTAGAAATGTGAAACTAAGAGAGATCCATTGCATTCCCAAGGACAGGTAGCTGGCTACTGTTACAGCCAAGATTTAAACACAGAAAGATCCAGGACAGGATTCTGTAACACCATCATATTTATTTACTTCACTAATTCAAGAATGCTTCTGGAGAGCAGTGTGCAAGTGTTCAAGCTCACAAGTGGATTTGGTTATAAATGCAAGAAAGTGTTTCAGTGGTTTGAGAAAATGAAGCAAAAGTCTTTTTCAGTATTTTTAGAGCCAAGTTCCTTGGCACCTCTCTCCTTTGATACTTTTTCTCATTTCATTATTAAGAGCCTTGGATAATCATTAATTGTGCACCATCAATTATGCTTATAATATCATTTCAAATAGATACAATATCTGATTGATTTGACTAAAATACCCCCTTGTTTGGTTGTCAATTTGCATAAATTCACATGCAATGAGGTGTTGCACAGTGATTCATTAGGAGTTGAAAACAGCAGCAACACCCTGAACAACAGGAGGTGCAGGCTCAAATAACTGTCATTTTCATCTGGAAAGGAATTCCATGAAAACTGATTTTCCTTTGTCTAAAATTGTGATGAGGAGTTTGAGAATTTATGCTACCATAGACTTCATAGAGCACTACTACCAGGGAACACAAAACCAGGACCACTGGCAAAACATCTGTCCTCCAAGTAATTAAAACTCACTCCTATGTTGGGCCAAGGCTTTGATGGCAGGGTGATGGGTTCCCATGCTGGTGCTCTTATTACAGGGCTGACTGAATTTACCCATAAGGCCAGGGAGTTCAATGAGCCACTTTCCCTTACTGACTGGAAGTGAGATTTCTGTTGAAGATGAATGAGGTGAATGGACAAATTTACTCTGTTTCTCTTTGTTTCTTTGATGACAACAATTTCACATGCCTACTATATACTAGGCATGCATTAGGAATCATACACAACTTATGCACATTGAATATTCCCAATAATCTTAAGAAGTTTATGATAATAACATATTTCCATAGGTACAAATTTTACAAGTGCCAAAGAGCTAGAATCTCTGACAAGATCCTAAGTCTAATGGACTCAGATCTCTCCTATATTATCTCCCAGAACCTATGTGAAACTATTTAACTAGGACCTAGAAGAACCTAAGGATATTGTTATTCATGTATGGGACAAATATGTCTTAAAAGTATATTAAGATAATTTCTTCCATTTCTAATGGGGCTGCACTACTTAAGCCACTACTGGTCCAGAGACAATTTCGAACAAAGCATGGTTACACATATATTTTCTGGAACTTTTTTCTTGTTATACTTGAATACCATTTGATATTTTTATTCTACATTTCTGAAGAACATCAAAGCTATGGTGAATAACATAGTCTCTATGGCATTTTTGGAATATAAGTAATATTTTAATTCCCATTTTACAGATGTGAAATTTCAGAAATTTACTTGCCCATAATTGCAAAGGGCTTGACCTCTAACCTTATTCCCCTGTATCTCTGATTTCAGGTGATCATTGTACTCACAATGGCCCCTTACTTTCCAGAATATTTATCCAATAACACTTACAGAATGCAGTGAGTGTCACAAATAAAGATACTTTTCTATGAAGTCCCTTACCCTGTTAGACATATGGTCCCTGAGTCCTACACTATTACAATCCAGAAAAATAATTATTCTTTATTTTTCTGTCTTCTCTACTCTAGAGATCAAGTGCTGAATGCTGGGAAACCTCTGGCTTCTAGTCTCATTCATCAAGTATTATCTGGGCAAGCATCTTTTGCTGGACATTTCACTTTATGTCAGACTAATTTCCCAATATACACCAACAATCACAATAACTTAAAAGTTAATAAAAGTCCACTAAATTTAGGTCCTTAGTATGTTTGAAGGAATAACAGTATGCATTAAAAAAGAACAAGAAGTAGTAACAAAACAAAATAAATGGGTATGTATCAAGTACTGATGGATATAAAAAGTAATCAAGAGGAAATTTTGGAAAGAAAATATATGCAATCATTAAAATAACAGTATCTTCAACAGCTGGAATAACAACTAGCTTAGGCATAATTACAGAGAATATTAGTGTATTTGTAAACTGGAAAGAATACTAAGGCAGTTATTAATAAAGAAAAACCTATATAAGTGGAAAAAAATTTTAGATGAAGAAATTAACGAAATATGAAGAGGAACCAAACATAACAGAAGTTCAATGGTGTATCTTTAAACTTTTTTTGATACTATTATTTGGGGAACACGTGTGTTCAATCATCTATGTTGATAAGAGAAAAAGAAAATAATAGACTATTTTTTGAATCTTTTTTTTTGGCCACATAGGAGCCAGGCATGCAAGATCTCATTTCCCTTATCAGGGATTAAACTTGTTTCCCCTTCAGTAGAAGCACAGAGTCTTAACCACTAAACTACCAGGAAAGTTCCTGGATGGAGAATCTTAATAAAAAGCAAAAGTTTGGAGTCAGTTGGAGTCTCTTTTTTTAGCACTCTTTTTAATATCTTTTGGATATATAGACAAGTCAGTATGCTATTTCAACGTTTTGTAGCTTTTATTTGATTATTAAAATCTCTTTATGCAGAACTGCTAATTTCAAACACAAGGCTGGGGATTAAACCACAGAATTTCCCCCATTCTTGATGATGCCATAGTGGTTCCAGAAATAGACATCCTCTTCTTTGCTGGTTTTTTGAGGTGTGACTATCATAGCAATATGAAAATGAGGCTCTGGTTGATGTGATTTTTCTAATACAAAGAGAGTGGAAAGGATGTGAGTTAAATAACAAAACCTCACTAGCTGAAGTGTTTGCTTTGGGAAATGAAATACTTTTCTTTGTCCAGGATGAGTGCTCATATGCAGTGTGAGACAACTGTAAGTTCAGTTCAGTTTAGTTCAGTTGCTCAGTTGTGTCTGACTCTTTCTGACCCCATGGACTACAGCACATGAGGCCTCCCTGTCCATCACCAACTCCCAGAGTTTACTCAAATTCATGTGCATTGAGTTGGTGATGCCATCCAGCCATCTCATCCTCTGTCGTCCCCTTCTCCACCTGCCCTCAATCTTTCCTAGCATCAGGGTCTTTTCAAATGAGTCAGTTCTTCGCATCAGGTGACCAAATTATTGGAGTTTCAGCTTTAACATCAGTCCTTCCAATGAATATTCAGGACTGCTTTCCTTTATGATGGATTGGTTGGATCCCCTTGCAGTCCAAGGGATTCTCAATAGTCTTCTCCAACACTACAATTTGAAAGCATCAATTATTTGGTTTTCAGTTTTCTTTACAGTCCAATTCTCACGTCCATACATGACTACTGGCAACTGGGAGACAACTGTACCCTTGCTAATATAGAGATTCATCAACTGTGAAGTAATGTTTCTTGGCAAGTGGCAGCCACATGGCACTGGAGAGGTGAGCAGCTGAGAGGACATACCCCACGTCCAAGGTCAGGAACAATGGTCATGAGGAGATACCCTATATCCAAGGTAAGAGAAACCCCAGTAACACAGTAGGCGCTGAGAGAGGGCATCAGAGGGCATACAGACTGAAACCACAATCACAGAAATCTAGCCAATCTGATCACATGGATCACAGTGTTGTCTAACTCAATGAAACTAAGCCATGTTGGGTAAGGTCATTCAAGATGAATGGGTCATGGTGGAGAGTTCTAAAAAAATGTGGTCCACTGGAGAAGGGAATGGCAAACCGCTTCAGTATTCTTGCCTTGAGAACCTCAAGAACAGTATGAAAAGGCAAAAATATAGGACACTGATGGATGAACTCCTCAAGTAGGTAGTTGCCTAATATGCTACTGGAGATCAGTGGAAAAATAACTCCAGAAAGAATGAAGAGATGGAGCCAAGGCAAAAACAACACCCAGGTGTGGATGTGACTGGTGATAGAAGCAAGGTTTGGTGCTATAAAGAGCAATAATGCATAGGAACCTGGAAAGTTAGGTCCATGAATCAAGGCAAATTGGAAGCGGTCAAACAGGAGATGGCAAGAGTGAATCTTGACATTCTAGGAATCAGCAAACTAAAATGGACTGGAATGAGTGAATTTAACTCAGGTGATCATTATATCTACTACTGTGGGCAGGAATCCCTTAGAAGAAATGGAGTAGCTATCATAGTCAAAAGAGTCCAAAATGCAGTACTTAGATGCAATCTCAAAAATGACAGAATGATCTGTTTGTTTCCAAGGCAAATAATTCAATATCACAGTAATCCAAATCTATGCTCTGATTAGTAACGCTGAAGAAGCTGATGTTGAAGGGTTCTATAAAGACCTACAAGACCTTTTAGAACTAATAATCAAAAAAGATGTCCTTTTCATTATAGGGGACTGGAAAGCAAAAGTAGGAAGTCAAGAAACACCTGGAGTAACAGGCAAATTTGGCCTTGGAGTACAGAATGAAGTAGGGCAAATGCTGATAGAGTTTTGCCAAGAGAATGCACTGGTCATAGGAAATACCTTCTTCCAACAACACAAGAAAAGACTCTACACATGGGCATCACCAGATGGCCAACACTGAAATCAGATTGATTATATTCTTGCAGCCAAAGATGGAGAAGCTCTATACAGTCAACAAAAACAAGACCGGGAGCTGACTGTGGCTCAGATCAGAAAATCTTTGTCGCCAAATTCAGACTTAAATTGAAAAAAGTGGGGAAAACCATTAGACCATTCAGGTATGACCTAAATCAAATCACTTATAATTATGCAGTGGAAGTGAGAAATAGATCTAAGGGACTAGAACTGATAAACGGAGTGTGTGATGAACTATGGAGGGATGTTCGTGACATAGTACAGGAGACAGGAATCAAGACCATCCCCAAGAAAAAGAAATGCAAAAAAGCAAAATGGCTGTCTGAGGAGGCCTTACAAATAGCTGTGAAAAGAAGAGAAGTGAAAAGCAAAGGAAAAAAGGAAGATATACCCATTTGAATGCAGAGTTTCAAAGAATATCAGGGAGAGATAAGAAAGCCTTCCTCAGTGATCAGGGCAAAGAAATAGAGGCAAATAATAGAATGGGAAAGCCTAGAGATCTCTTCAAGAAAATTAGAGAAACCAAGGGAACACTTCAGGCAAGATGGGCTCAATACAGGACAGAAATTGTATGGACCTAAGCTCTGGGTGTTCTTTGGAAGGAATGATGCTAAAGCTGAAACTCCAGTACTTTGGCCACCTCATGCGAAGAGCTGACTCATTGGAAAAGACTCTGATGCTGGGAGGGATTGAGGGCAGGAGGAGAAGGGGACAACAGAGGAAGAGATGGCTGGATGGCATCACCGACTCGATGGACTTGAGTTTGAGTGAACTCCGGGAGATAGTGATGGACAGGGAGGCCTGGCGTGCTGCAGTTCATGGGGTCACAAAGAGTCGGACACAACTGAGTGACTGAACTGAACTGAACTGAACTGAAGAGAAGCAGAAGATATTAAGAAGAGGTATAAAGAATACATAGAAGAACTGCACAAAAAATATTTTCATGTCCCAGATAATCACGGTGGTGTGATCACTCACCTAGAGCCAGACATCCTGGAATGTGAAGTCAAGTGGGCCTTAGATAGCATCACTACAAACAAAGCGAGTGGACATGATGGAATACCAGTTGAGCTATTTCAAATCCTAAAATATTATGCTGTGAAAATGCTGCACTCAATATGCCAGCAAATTTGGAAAACTCAACAGTGGTGATAGGACTCAAAAAGGACAGTTTTCATTCCAATCCCAAAGAAAGGCAATACCAAAGAATGCTCAAACTACCACACAACTCATCTCACACGCTAGTAAAGTAATGATCAAAATTCTCCAGGCTTTAGCAATACATGAACCGTGAATTTACAGATGTTTAAGTTGGTTTTAGAAAAGGCAGAGGAACCAGAGATCAAATTGCCACCATCTGCTGGATCATGGGAAAAGCAAGAGAACTCCAGAAAAACATTTATTTCTGCTGTATTGTTTATGCCAAAGCCTTTGACTGTGTGGATCACAATAAACTGTGGAAAATTCTGAAAGAGATGGGAATACTAGACCACCTGACCTGCCTCTTGAGAAATCTGTATACATATCAGAAAGCAACAGTTAGAACTGGACATAGGACAACAGACTGGCTCTAAATAGGAAAAGGAGTACATCAAGGCTGTATATTGTCACCCTGCTCATTTAGCTTATATGCAGAGTACATCATGAGAAATGTTGGGCTGAATGAAGCAGAAGCTGGAATCAAGATTGCTGGGAGAAATATCAATAACCTCAGATATGCAGATGACACCACCCTTATGGCAGAAAGTGAAGAAGAATTAAAGAGCCTCTTGATGAAAGTGAAAGAGGAGAGTGAAAAAGTTAGCTTAAACCTCAACATTCAGAAAACCAAGATCATATCATCCGGTCCCATCACTTCATAGCAAATAGATGGGAAACAGTGGCTGAGTTTAATTTTGGAGGCTCCAAAATCACTGCAGATGGTGACTGCAGCCATGAATTTAAAAGACACTTACTCCTTTGGAAGAAAACTTATGACTAACCTAGACAGCATATTGAAAAGCAGAGACATTACTTTGCCAACAAAGGTCCGTCTAGTTAAAACTATGGTTTTTCCAGTGGTCATGTATCGATGTGAGAATTGGACTGTGAAGAAAGCTGAGCGCTGAAGAATTGATGGTTTTGAACTGTGGTATTCAAGAATACTCTTGAGAGTCCCTTGGACTGCAAGGAGATCCAACCGGTCCATTTTGAAGGAGATCAGTCCTGGGTGTTCTCTGGAAGGAATGATGCTAAAGCTGAAACTCCTGTACTTTGGCCACCTCATGCGGAGTTGACTCATTGGAAAAGACTCTGATGCTGGGAGGGGTTGGGGGCAGGAGGAGAAGGGGATGACAGAGGATGAGATGGCTGGATGGCATCACCGACTCGGTGGACATGAGTTTGAGTGAACTCCGAGAGTTGGTGATGGACAGGGACCCTGGTGCTCTGCAATTCATGGGGTCACAAAGAGACAGACACGACTGAGCCACTGAACTAAACTGATATATAGTGGAATGAGAGATATATGAGAGTTTATATAATACCTTCCAATATATTTGAGTAGTAATGTGTTTTAAATATTTAATAGATATGAATTACCACTACACCTTCTAAAATATTGTTATTGCATATAAAATCCTTGTTCTTCTAAAATGCACTCAGAAAAAGTTATTTAAATTAAAAAAAGTAGGTGTTCCCAGGATGAAAATCATATAAATGTATGATTCTTATGCTTCCACTTATAATGCAGTCTTAATAAGTAGTGAGTTTTTATAAGAATGAAATATTGTTATCTATTTCAATCAATTGGACTTAAAGTACTGTCAGTTTTCAAAAGTACATTTCTGGGTTTCTATCAGTTCTGAAATAGGTCATACTTTTGTTAAAATACTTTTTGTTTTTCTCACTGCAAGAAGCAATTGCATTCTGAAATAAATGTAGTTTGCTCAGCAATGTTACAATGATGTAATGAAATAAACACTCATTAATGTAGAGTACATTATATATCATGTATTGTCTCTGAAGCAGTAAATGCCACCTCATTTCTGTTTCACTATTTTTAATACATGGTAACTGGAGACATAGTTTCAATAGGTCAAATATCTTTGATTCTTGCTGTAGAAATTGCTAATACTTTAAAAATTAGTTGAAGTTAAAGACTTATCTGTCCCCTGGTTTAGAAAATACTAGTCCGGGCAATGTCATTTTGTATGATAGTGAGATTCATTGTGAAGTTATACTCATCATTTGAGGCCTGACTGAATCTATCTCTGCTTGAGGCATTTATCTTATTAATTCATGGCATACAAAGATTGGAATAAACCTTAGAACTTATCATGTCATACCCTTAGACCAGAATTTCTCAAATTTTGTATAAACCTTGCATCAGCAGCACATCTCAAAACCACCTATAAAATCATATTCTTTACAGGGTGAAGCCCAGAAATCTGAATTTAAATTGGCACTCTAAGTGATATTATGCATTATAAAATTGTCAAACTGCTACTCCAGCTGGGCTTGAAATCTTTCTTTGACAACTTTCGTAATAGTTAAATATCTTTGGAGAAAAAGATGCAACTACACTACATTCTAACACAGCTCAAAATCTAGGCAATTCTATTGTAAATATAATTATGCCCTTTAGTTTGTCAATTTCTTGCTTCCAAACATCTATTGTAGCTTTATGAAACAATAAAGAAATTTCTAATCCTTCAAACACATTTTGACAATTTATGTAGCGTTAGTTATATCCTCACATTATTTATTATTTTTAAAATGTGTTTATTGGCGTCTAGTTGATTTACAGCCTTGTGTTAGTTTCAGGTGTACAGCAAAGTAAGTCAGTTATACATATACATGTATCCATTCTTTCTTTAGATTCTTTTCCCATTACAGAGTTCTGAGTAGAGTTCTCTGTATTATTAAGTTTTACCACTTTCTCATGACATGGTTTCAGGCTTCCTAACTCTACCTAGCTATTAGTATCCTGATAAACTTTTATTTGAATATATTCCTCTTAATGTAGTACATACAGAATCAAATGCAATATTTTCTATGATAGCATGGGTCCCACAAATTTAAAAAAACATGAATGAATGAATAAAAGAATAAATTTTAAGTGAAAATGAACATCTTTGGAAAACTGCTGTGTCACTGGCACCTCTCGAGTTCTTAATGTTCTTTATTGTATGTATCCCTGCCCTAAACATATGAGGCAGGGGTTTTATTATAAAGTGACTTTTAGTGTTTTCTTTTATATCACATCTTTAACTATGGTTGCATTAGCATTCAGAACATGACCTGTTAGCCATCAGAGTTTATATTTGCTTTCTAGACACTGTGCTTATAAAGGGATTTATTATCTTAAGTATAAGCAATGAAATTTCTATTGACCCCCCATTGACTTCAATGTTGTTCATAATTGCTCATCAAAGTGTGAACAGTATTACTTGCAAACATATGAAAGAATGAAATCTCATGACATCTTGTTAAAATAGGAAACATTAGGATCATCAGTTTTATTATCATAGCAAGTATTAACTTACTGATCAAAATTAGCCAATGATTAAACAAATTTCTACTTATTATTTTATTTAATCCTCAAAATACCTTCATATGGTATTGATAGATATGAGACCCCAAAAGTAAGGACAAGATCCAAAAATTTTTCAGAGAAAATCAACAGATCATGTACAAAAAAATGAGATGAATGTCACCAGGATTCTCAGCAGTACCACTGAAAATGAAGTAGCTTCATGTTTTTTTCTAAAAATACAACAAAAAGAATAGAGGTTCCTGAAATATTAAGTAGGAAAATTTGGGAACTGAGAAGAGAACCAAATGTTTTATGACTACATTGAGAGGCATTTTTTGGATTTCTTTCTTCCTTCTTTCTTTTCTTGCTATTTTCTCTTTCTTTCCTTCCTTCCTTCCTTTCTTTTTTATTTTATTTTTTATATTTAGCTTAGGAAAGTAAGCTACTAAAAAAGTAATTATTAACTTGACAACAAAAACAAAGTAACTTTTCATAAAATGAAACTTATGTTACTCAGATAAAAAACAGTTTATTTCATTATATAGTCATTGTTTAATATTGATATAGACACTAAAATTGTAATATAAATATACTTGGCAAGATAGGAGATGTGTGTATGTGTGTGTGTGTGTGTAAGAGAGAGAGAGAGAAAGGTCAATGGAAAAGAAATAAAGCTCTTCCAAAAGAAAAATTCACAGATAATTTTCTAAAAAAGTAGGAAATTGCCATTTATAAAGAATTTTTTGTTCAATTTCAGCTCTAACATATAAAGAACTGAGAAGTCATTACTTCTCTTACATTTAAAAAAAAAAAAAGCTTAGAAAATAACAATCAATAATGATTACAGAATCCATGGAAGAACTGAGTTATCAGGGCAAACTGCCACCCTAAAATCTGGAGAGACAGGCGAATACAAAACTCACAGCTGACTATCTGGACCACAAAGTTTAGAACCATAAACTGATAAGAACACATAAGTAGTCACTTTTACAAGTTGCTGGGGGTTGAGTATAGACTAGTTTGAGAGTAAGAAACTCCTGGTGGCTGCAGTCTTGTGTGTCTATGCGTGTGTGTGTGTGTGCAGAGGGAGTGGGGAGGACCACCTTCAAGAGTTTTACCAACCACACCAGGTCCTCAAGGGAAAGAGGTAAAATTGCCTCAAGACTCTACAAGTTGAAATGGGGGATTAACCATGATGAAAAACACATGGCACATTCTACATGCAAAATATCTCCCAGAAAATAGTAACAAGGGACATTTTCTAAGTTGTTTACAAGCTTTCACCATAAAGGGTCTAAGGAACAAAAATTATATGATTGCACCAATTAATGCAGAAATACGTTTAACAAAATTCTATACTCACTCATGACAAAAGCATTCAGCAGACTAGGAAAGGGTGAGAAATTTCTCAACTTCATAGAGCATCTCTACAAAAAAAAAAAAATAGCAAACAACATACTTAGTGGTAAGAAATGATTCTTCTATCTTAAAATTTGGAAGATGATAACAAAGTCCTTTCCCATCAATCATAGCATCATACTGGAATTCTTAACTAGCACAGCAAGAAAAAGAGATAAAGAATAAACAATAAAGAACTACATATTGGAAAGGAATAAATAAAAACATCTTTGTTCACAGATGACATGAATGTGTATGTAAAAAAGTCCCCCAAACCTATAAACTAATTAATGCTAATTAGGTAGATAGATTTGAGAAGGAAATGGCACCCCACTCCAGTACTCTTGCCTGGAAAAATCCCATGAATAGAGGAGCCTGGTGGGCTGCAGATCATGGGGTCGTGAAGAGTCGGACACCACTGAGCAACTTTGCTTTCACTTTTCACTTTCATGCATTGGAGAAGGAAATGGCAACCCACTCCAGTGTTCTTGCCTGGAGAATCCCAGGGACAGGGGAGCCTGGTGGGCTGCTGTCTATGGGGTTGCACAGAGTCAGACATGACTGAAGCGACTTAGCAGCAGCAGCTGATAGATAGATAAACTTCCTAGAACTAACTAGTATAGGAAAGACACAGTATGCATGGCTAATGAAGTAAAGTCAATTACTTTCCCAAATAGCAGCAATAAACAACTGGAAACTGTAATTCAAAATTATACCATTTATGGTAGCCTCCCTAAAAATACAAAATTAAATATCTATAAATCTAACAAAATACCTATGCAGATATATATGCAGATTCCTTCAAATTCAGTATCATTAAGATGTCAACTAAAAAGTAATGCACAGCCTGAAAGTTTAGAATTATGCTTTATTTGATGGACAAAACTAAGGACTTAGGCCAAGCCGGGAATGCACCCTTTCCGAGAGCTCTGAGGGACTTCTGTGCAGGGATAAGGAAGCAGCCAGGATATCTAAGAGTTTTTGCAGCAAGGCTTAGGTAGGCAGAACTTCAAAGGACTACCATTAATTAAATAAAACTAGATGTTTCTATGTATGGGAAGATGCAAACCTCTGGGCTCTTTGAAATCATTCCTTTGATTCACATTTAATTATTTAGGACCAGTATCCTGCATTTGTCCATCCTGAATCCCCTCAGAGTGCAAAATGGGGGTGCACAATGGGGGTGACTGCAGTGGCTGATTGCTTGGCAGTAGGACAATCCATCTGTCTCTATTCTGAATTCCCTCGAGAGTCACCTGCTGAGGTAGCTGCTGTGACCTGATGGATGAAATATCCTTACTTTACAGATATATCCGTCAATGTTCTTCATTTCATAACATCAGTACTTTACACCTCTATGAAGTACTTTAATGGAACTTCAATTAAATCTCAGGAATCTATTTATGGGTTGAGTTCAGTTCAGTTCATTCACTGAGGCATGTCTGACTCTTTGCAAACCCATGGACTGCAACACCCAAGGCCACCCTGTCCATCACCAACTCCCCCAGAGATTACTCAAACTCATGTCGGTTGAGTCAGTGACACCATCCAAGCATCTCATCCTCTGTTATCCCTTTCTCCTCCCACCTTCAATCTTTCCCAACATCAGGGTCTTTTCAAATGAGTCAATTCTTTGAATCAGCTAGCCAAAGTATTGGAATTCCAGCTTCAGCATCAGTCCTTCCAATGAACATTCAGGACTGATTTCCTTTAGGATGGACTGGTTGGATCTCCTTGCAGTCCAAGGGGCTTTCAAGAGTCTTCTCCAGTACCACAGTTCAAAAGCATCAGTTCTTCAGCGCTCAGCTTTCTTTATATTCCGACTCGCACATCCATACACGACTGCTGGAAAAACAAAAGCTTTGACTAGACAGACCTTTGTTAGCAAAGTAATGTCTCTGTTTTTTAATATGCTGTCTAGGTGGAAAGTCCCATGGATGGAGGAGCCTGGTGGGCTGCAGTCCATGGTGTCGCTGAGTCGGACACGACTAAGCGCCTTCACTTTCACTTTTCACTTTCATGCATTGGAGGAGGAAATGGCAACCCACTCCAGTGTTCTTGCCTGGAGAATCCCAAGGACGGGGGAGCCCGATGGGCTGCCGTCTCTGGGGTCGCACAGAGTCGGACAAGACTGAAGTAACTTAGCAGCAGCAGCAGCAGCTGGTTGGTCATAACTGCTCTTCCAAGGAGCAAGCATCTTTTATTTTCATGGCTATAGTCACCATCTACAGTGATTTGAGATACAAAAAAAAAAAAAAAAAAAAGAGTCTGACACTTTTTCCACTATTTCCCCATCTATTTGCCATGAAGTGATGGGACCAGATGCCATAATCTTAGTTTTCTGAATGTTAAGCTTTAAGCCAACTTTTTCACTCTCCTCTTTTACTTTCAGCAAGCTGCTGTTTAGTTCTTCTTAGCTTTCTGATATAAGGGTGGTGTCATCTGCATATCTGAGGTTTCTGATATTTCTCCTGGCAATCTTGATTCCAGCTTGTGCTTCATCCAGCCCAGCATTTCTCATGATGTACTCTGCATGTAAGTTAAATAAGCAGGGTGACAATATACAGCCTTGACATACTCCTTTCCCAATTTGGAGCCAGTCTGTTGTTCCATGTCCAGTTCTAACTGTTGCTTCCTGACCTGCATACAGATTTCTCAAGAGGCAGGTCAGGTGGTCTGTATTCCCATCTCTTTCAGAATTTTCCACAGTTTATTATGATCCACACAATCAAAGGCTTTGGCATAGTTAATAAAGCAGAAGTAGATGTTTTTCTGGAGTTCTCTTGCTTTTTGATGATCCAATGGATGTTGGCAGTTTGATCTATCTCTTGTTCCTCTGCCTTTTCTAAATCCAGCTTGAACATCTGGAAGTTCACAGTTCACATACTGTTGAAGCCTGGCGTGGAGGATTTTGAGGATCCCTTGTGGCTCAGCTGGTAAAGAATCTGCCCACAATGTGGGAGACCTGGATTCAGTCCCTGGGTTGGGAAGATCCCCTGGAGAAAGGAAAGGCTACCCACTCCAGTATTCTGGCCTACAGAATTCCATGACTGTACAGTCCATGGGGTCGCAAAGAGTCGGACATGACTGAGCACTTTCACTTTCACTTGCTAGCATGTGAAATGAGTGCTGTTGTGCTGTAATTTGAGCATTCTTTGGTATTGCCTTTCTTTTGGATTGTAATGAAAACTGACCTTCTCCAGCCCTGTGGCTGGAAATTCTATTGGTATCTGTAGACAATGACAACCTAGTAGCAGAGACCACATTTAGTGTACAGATCTAGATTTATAACACAATTTTCCAATAAAAAGACCCAGAGGTACTTGAAAATATTTGTTGTTGTTCAGTTATTTAGTCGCTCAGTCATGTCTGACTCTTCAGGACTCCATGCGCTGTAGCACTTCAGGCTTCCCCGTCCATCACCAACTCCCAGAGCTTGCTCAAACTAATGTCCATTGAGTTGGTGATGCCATCCAACCATGCCACCCTCTGTTCTCCTTTCTCCTTCTGCCTTCAATCTTTCCCAGCATCAGAGTCTTTTCTAATGAGTTAGCTCTTCTCATCAGGTGGTCATAGTATTGGAGCTTCAGTTTCAGCATCAGTCCTGCAATGAATATTCAAGATTGATTTCCTTTAGGATGGACTGGTTGGATCTTCTTGCAGTCCAAGGGATTCTCAAGAGTCTTCTCTAACACTGCAGTACAAAAGCATCAATTCTTTGGCTCTCAGCCTTCTTTATGGTCCAACTCTCACATTCATATGTGACTACTGGAAAATCCATAGCTTTGACTATATGGACTTTTGCTGGCAAAGTAATGTCTCTGCTTTTTAATATGCTATCTTGGTTGGTCATAACTTTCCTTCCAAGGAGCAAGCATCTTTTAATTTCATGGCTGCACCATGCTTTCACCATCTGCAGTGATTTTGGAGCCAAAGAAAATAAAATCTGTTTCTGTTTCCATTGTTGCCCCATCTATTTGCCATGAAGTGATGACACCAGATGACATGATCTTAGTTTTTTACATGTTGAGCTTTAAGCCAGCTTTTTCACTCTCCTCTTTCACTTTCATCAAGAGACTCTTTAGTTCCTCTTTACTTTCTGTCTTAAGGGTGGTGTCATCCTTGAAAAAATGCCCTGTTCTAAGACTGGGGCAGGAAATCTGTATGGAGATCCTGGAGCCAGTAGAGTGCCAGAAAGTACAGAAGCATTCAAAAGTTTAACAAAGCAAAACAACAACAAAATACCCACATTGTTGAAAGTGAAAGTCACTCAGTTATGTCCAACTCTTTGCAACCCCATGAACTATGCAGTCCATGGAATTCTCCAGGCCAGAATACTGGAGTGGGTAGCCTTTCCCTTCTCCAGGGGATCTTCCAAACCCAGGGATCGAACCCAGGTCTCCTGAATTGCAGGTAGATTCTTGACAAGCTGAGCCACAAGGGAAGCCCACCCACATTGTTGAGAGTATGTCAAAAAGGCATGTAAATCAACTGAAAGTAGACCCAATGCCTATAGTTGGAATTTGAATCCCACAATAAATGAAGTACTATTGAATTACACCACAAAATATAAAATAAATGTCCATGGGTCACTCTGATATACCTAAATACGTTACCAAGTAAATACATGAGAACAGAGTGAAATGCCTGTAAACAAAAATTCCAATAGTTTATGTAGCTCTGTCTCCCTCAAGAGATGGAGCATAACTGCCTATATCTTAAGCGTGAGCTCTACGTAGTAACTTCCTTTCAAAAAGGACAGTAGAGAATGGGGGATGGGGAGAAACCTGACAAAAATGCAGCCAAATTGTTTTGGTTAATATCAGGTTGATAGTATATATACTTGATATGATGTAGTGAAAATGGCACTTTATTTTCGTAGTGGTCCTCTGTCAAACCATAACCCAGTAAATCATAAGAAAAACATTATATATATATATATATATATACATATGTATATACATGCAATTGTAGTAGTATTCTACAGTATATCTAACCAGTACTATATCTCAAATTTATTGTGTTACAAAAATATTGTATTATAAATATTATTTTTAAGAAAAATCCAAGTAAGTAGAGAAAAAGATCTTCAAATGTTTGCCTCTTAGGAGCAGGATTCAAGTATCGGAAATGGCAAGATGGAATATGATAGTTTTCCTTTTTAAATTAGTATTTTTCAATAAAATTAACCGTGCATATAACTTATCTAGGGGAAAAAAAGAGAGAGAGAAGGGGAAAAGAGGAAGGGACAAAGGAAAAGATGGAGAAAGGAAGGAAGAAAAATAAAAGTCTTAGATTATCCAGCTCCAAATTAGCCAGGTAATAGTAGGTTAACCGGAACGTAAACTCAATTCTTTCTGATGCTAAAGCCTATAGGAGTAGTCACATTTTTTTGGCCTTTCACAAAAAGAGGACAAAATGGCTAGAAGAGCAAAGTAATTTCTTACTTAACTGTAGTTAAAAGGTAAAAAAATTCATTTCTCATCCTTCAGCAAATTCACTGAAAATGTATTCAGTGCCAGATGTTATGGAGCTGAATAACTTGTTGTACTCTAAGAGAGAACTTGGTCATCTTGCCTCAACAGTTGCAAGCAGTTAATTCAGTTCTACCTGCTTTGCCTTAAAACCATTTTAAGAGCTGATCTTCATAACCTCTATTGTCATATCTTCTGTTTTATTACCGGATTTTTATTTGCTAGGTCAGATTCTGGGGTGCGCTCTTAGTTTAGGTTGATGGGAGCACAGATTCAACATTTTTATACAAAGTGAAAACTTGTTTGCAGAGCTTAGGAAGAAAATAACCTCTTTTGGATTGAAGTGAGAAAGTTCTACTGCAACGTGTAAAAGCTGCTTTGCACATCATTGTATTCACTTCTTAATCAGAGGAGAATAATATATGATTTTTTAGGTCAAGGCATGTAGTGTTTCTCTTCTTTGATGCTTTATATTACCCATGTAGCCAATAGAATAGATGGGGTCATTTCCTCCATTCTCCCCACCTTTTTTAATAATAGTAGCCCAGAGAAATGAAGCTAGTTTTATGTGTAATTATTTTAAGATTGAGTTAGATAATTCTCTTTTTCTTGATTATTTTCTCCTGTTGTGATTTCAGTTGAGAAGCAACACAGTCTTTTTAATGAAGTGTGACTATCTGGACTGGAAACAGCTCTAAAGATTTAGACCTAACTCCTGGGGTTAGTTTGGCTGTTTTTTTAGAGCCCAGGCTGGGTTTTCATGAGGCCATGTGAGTTTCTTCTGCATCTGATGGGGAAGGGAAAAAATGTTTTTATGTAAAGATTCAAAAAAATGACTGGGAGAACAAAACAACAGTTCAGTTCAGTTCAGTTCAGTTGCTCAGTCGTGTCCGACTCTTTGCGACCCCATGAATTGCAGCACACCAGGCCTCCCTGTCCATCACCAACTCCCGGAGTTCACCCAAACTCATGTCCATCGAGTTGGTGATGCCATCCAGCCATCTCATCCTCCGTCGTCCCCTTCTCCTCCTGCCTCCAATCCCTCCCAGCATCAGAGTATTTTCCAATGAGTCAACTCTTCACATGAGGTGGCCAAAGTACTGGAGTTTCAGCTTTAGCACCATTCCTTCCAAAGAACAGCCAGGGCTGATCTTCTTTAGAATGGACTGGTTGGATCTCCTTGCAGTCCACAATTACTTAGGTACAATAATTATTGTCAACTGTATTATCTAGTTATTATAGACAATAATTAGAAAAATAGTTACTCAAATTTATCCCTCTAACAACTAATGTAAGAAAGCTACACAAAAACTTTCTCCTTTTAAAATAGCTAATATTTGCCTTTCTTTATTGTTTCAATTGGTGTAAAATGACATAAAGCCCACTCTTCCCTTTTAAATCACATTTCAAATGTTAAAACAATATCCAGATTATAAGCAAAGCAAAGCTTACAATTAAACTACACATGGATTGTTTTTAATTTTAATTGACAATTTAAATCTATATCATTATTTATTCCTTTTAAACTAAATTAATACTCTGTGAATATGAGGGATTCTTTATATTGGGCCATAGAAACCAATATTGTATTTACTGCACCGTATCACATTATTTCATTTGGTTCCTTAAAGTTATAGAGAAAGCACCAGAATGAGAGTCAAATAATTGCTGATTTCCCTAACATTAGTCATCTGACATTGGATAAGCTGCATGATAAAATCTTTCAGAGCTTCAATGTTCTTGAATTTAATACAGGAATAATAGATGCTCATTACATTTTCTAGGATCACTATCAGTGAAAACATGTGAATTTTTTTTTACAAATTTGAGAATATCAATAATAATTTTATCAAAGATTATAATAAAATATTTGTGATATAGGCCATCATTTCATTGTAAAAGATTAAAACTTTGCAAGCATACTTAAATGTATTCATTTAAAGGTATATAAAGTTTTATAGGCCAATGTATTCATATTCTATATATTAAAGGAAATTGATGAGGCCTTCAAATTAAAGACAAATATTTTTTCTTAATTTAGAAGAAAATCAACATTTTAACTCAGTCTATCAAGTTCTGTAAATAGAACATGATTTATAAGTGTATTATTTAGAAAAGATTTAACTTGAAAATCATTTAATAATTAAGGATATTATTGACATATATCAATTATGAATATTCTTTTAATGCTCTTAAACACTTGAGAACAAGTTGCTATTACTGCATTTTATATAGCTTATATTTTTGCTTATATGATAATTTTCCTTATTTCTACTTAGTATATTTTAAAATTTAAGCAATGTTTGACCTTTTTAATTACCATAAATGACAATTAATACATAATAAGTATTTCAGTATGGAGAAGATTCATTACATAGGTTCTGAAAAAGTATTTCTAATGTATTATATATAAATGCATATTTCTAATACATGATATGTTAAGTGCATTTCTAAAATAGTATTTTTACAATAGTTCTGCAGCAACATTCTTAGCTATTAATGTCTTTCTCTGGGATTACTATACTATAGTTTTTTCACTTGAGATGCTACAGTTAAATTTGATTTATTTCATATTACACATTCTAAATTTATTTAAATTTACATTAAATGCTTCTTAGAAACTTATCCTATTTATAAAACCACTTACAAATAAAGCAAGGAAGATTCAGTTTCAATGTTCTTGAAATCTAGGATGATTATTTAAAGTATTTAGCAAAATTAATTGTTTAATTGGCATAAAAGTAATTTGGAGGCAACTATGTACATGTTAGGCAATGGCACCCCACTCTAGTACCCTTGCCTGGAAAATCCCATGGACAGAGGAGCCTGGTAGGCTGTAGTTCATGGGGTCGCGAAGAGTTAGACAGGACTGAGCGACTTCACTTTCACTTTTCGCTTTCATGCATTGGAGAAGGCAATGGCAACCCACTCCAGTGTTCTTGCCTGGAGAATCCCAGGGACCAGGGGAGCCTGGTGGGCTGCTGTCTATGGGGTCGCACAGAGTCGGACACGACTTAAGCAACTTAGCAGCAGCAGCAGCAGCAGCAGCAGCAGCATGTACATGTTATAATATTGCTATGCTAATTATGAATGTTGCTTATCAAAATAAATTCCCTAAAGATGCACCACTTCTAAGTAACATGCAACTTATCAGTAGTTACAAGTCAGACCAAATAGTCAAATTCAGGAAGAGTACCTTCAAATAGTCAAATTCAGAAAGAGTAGTGTATCTTCCATTTGTGTTGTTAGGTTATAAAATTGTCAAAATATTAAATGTGCTTTTTTTAAATTTTTTTTAAAATGTGCTTCTTACATCTCATTTTTATTTCTATAATTTGCTTGGTATAACAATAAGAGGTAATACTTGAAATGTAATAGCATATAATTTAATACATACTCTAGTTCATCCCCTATCTATGGCAGAAGTGAAATTCTTTGCTAATAGCCCTGGAATCAACCTCATTGTTTTTCTAAATATTATAAAACTGTTTGTCATCCTTGCTTTATAACAACCCAATATATTTTACTTACATTCTCTCACTGGACTCTTCATTAATCTCAAGCTTAAGATTTTGGAGTCTTTAGAGGATCACCATGTTTTTCCAGATGGATCCCTAAACAGAAGCCATGTTTTACTGTTGTCAGATTATTCCAAGTTATGTTCTCAGTTTGTAAATTTAGAAATTTTACTGTATATCCTGAAGCTATATAGTCTAGAGTGGCTGACTCCTTCTATTGAAATGCATGGAAAACTAATATATAAAATCAGAAGATCTGTGCATTCATTTAAGTGAAAATGATAACCAGTAATTAGATTAAATATTTATTTCAGCCTAGAGATCATTTTATTTCCCTCTCTATGCAAGCGGGTGGAAGCCAGATGACAGATGACTGCTTGGGGATAATGAAATCAGAAGGAAGAGGTTTCTATATAGTATTCAGATGTCTAATAACAGCAAACTTACATACCTTGATATAACCCATCAGTATAGAGATCTAGCTGCCCATATAATGGCCGACCAGGTATTCTTGACCCCACTGATGATACTGGCCTTGGTCATTTTTTCCTCCTCCTTCATTCATTCCCACTTCATCAAATAAGCTCTCAATTAATCGTATAATTGAAATAAAACAGTTATTATTAGTTAACATTTATTTAAAATGTTTATAATGTGTTAAAAACCATTCTGAGCACTTTAAACATGAATTATTTCAGTTACTCTTCTTGGTATTTCTTGTGCTCTGTACAGAAGTGGTTCTAGTGTATCACATATCATTCCACAGATAATTGAGTTTGTGGACTCTCTTCTGTCTTGATAATCCTGTTTGTTACCAGTTAAGACATCCTATAAGTCTTAGAGATGAATTCTGCATTCTGCTTTTGAGTCTTGTCCAGTTATAGGTGTGTAGAAGTTTAAAACACAAGATTTATAATGAAACATTGTTTAAAATACTTTTTTTTTTTTTACAAATAGGACCTCATAAATCTACACAGTAACTTAGAAATAAGTTTATTTTCATTTTGTAGATGAGGATACAGGTAGAGCATTGGCTTCCCAGCTGGCACTAGTGGTAAAAAATTTGCCTGCTGATGCAGGAGACACAAGAGAGGCAGATTTGACTCCTGGGTTGGGAAGATACTCTGAAGTAGGAAATGGCAACCTGCTCCAGCATTCCTCCCCGGAAAATTTCATGGACAGGGGATCATGGTGAGCTACAGTCCCTGGGGCCACAGAGTCAGATATGGCTAAGTAACTGAACACACTAGCACACATAGAGCATAATTGATCAATAAACCGTTCAGTTCAGTTCAGTCGCTCAGTCATGTCTGACTCTTTGCGACCCCATGGACTGCAGTATGCCAGGCTTCCCTGTCTATCACCAACTCCTGGAGTTTACACAAACTCATGTCCATTGAGGCAGTGGTGCCATTCAACCATCTCATTCTCTGTCATCCCCTTCTCCTCCTGCCTTCAATCATTCCCAGCATCAGGGTCTTTTCAAATGAGTCCATTCTTTGCATCAGTTGGCCAAAGTATCAGAGTTTCAGCTTCAGCATCTGTCTAAATCATTAATAAATAGATAAAGAAAGCTTAAAAAATTAAGCTACTTTTCTAAGGTCACATAGAAGATGAATAATTATTTCCATGTTCTAGCTTGGGAACTGACCCATCCTACTATTTGTGATCTACACTTGGAGTACTGGAAATCTTGCATTGAGCATAGGATATCTGGCTTTTAAAAGGAGCATTCTCAAATTTCATTTGTAAATCAGCAAATCTACATAAGGATTTGGGCATCTTTTATCTCACCCACAACTTAATAAATGATTCTTATTTACCTCAGTTCAGTTCAGTTCAGTCACTCAATCATGTCTGACTCTTTGCAACCCCAGGGACTGCATTATGCCAGACTCTATCCATCACCAGCTCACAGAGCTTGCTTAAACTCATATCCATAGACTTGGTGATGCCATCCAAACATCACATCCCTTCTCTTCCTGCCTTCAATCTCTCCCAGCATTAGGGTCTTTTCCAGTGAGTCAGTTTGTCACATCAGGTGACCATAGTATTGGACCTTCAGCATCAGTCTTTTCAATGAATATTCAGGACTGACTTCCTCTAGGATTGACTGGTTTGATCTCCTTGCAGTCCAGGGGACTCTCAAGAGTCTTCTTCAACACCACAGTTCAAAGCATTAATTCTTCAGCACTCAGCTTATTTACCTAGATTGTTGATTGATTGCATCTCACCTTTTTTCTCTTTATATTGTACTAAGTACCTGTAAGGGATCTATGGTTCAGAGGTTAAAGTGTCTACCTGCAATGCGGGAGACCTGGGTTCGATCCCTGGGTTGGGAAGATCCCCTGGAGAAGGGAATGGCAATCCACTCCAGTATTCTTGCCTGGAGAATCCCATGGACAGAGGATCCTGGTGGGCTAGAGTCCACGGGTTCACAAGAGTTGGACACGACTGAGCAACTTCACACAAGTACCTGTAGATTTTTTGTATGTCTCTTCAGTAAAACAGAAAAGAATAGGCCAGTAGAATTTCTGAATCGCTTTAATCTGACTTATTCTCTTAGAATAAGGGTCCCAAAATGTTGACCCAATTTTCGCGTATCAATTCTGCCATATTCTATTGCTCAGTTAGAGAGCCCATCTAGACTCAAGGGTAACTTCATTTCGACTTATTTGTGGCCATCCTTAATATTATACAACAAATAAAAAAGTCTGCAATACTGGTGGGATACTGGTAGCTATCTTGCAATCAAGAGCAAAGTGAGCTTTTAGATGAATCTACCTAGTGGACTTCAGTGGTGAAAAGGAAAATGACTTGTGTTCTTGAAAGCAATGAACTACTCAATCAACATATCCTAGAAACTCTGGACTTCCATTTATGTGAGATAATAAATGTACTCATTTTAAAACCAAATATAAATTAGATATTTTTAGGTGCTACTTCTATGATTCTAAGCCATACAGAGTCATAGAGGGATTTAGAAGATAACCTGAAAAACTGATTTGGTTTACAATCTAAATATTACTAGCTGGAAAAGAGAGAGAATCAATAAAAAGAGCATGAAAACTATTTAATTTCTGTTTATGGAGTGTAATATGGCTCATAATAATCTAATTATTCAACAACAAAAGAACAACTGAATTAGTGCTAATTACTAATATGTCAATTCACGTGAACCAAATGAAAATTTCTTTATTATCATAGATGGATAGTCATGAACCTCTTGATTTGTTTGTTTTATAATCTGTGGCAAATGTTAACTACATCCTAATTAATTTACCAATGCAATTTGAACATTAATTGGTATCTAATGAAGTCTTTTGAATTATAAAAATAAATGATGCTATACAAGTCTTGTTAGAAATAATTGATTTATCTGTCATTCTATCAATCAAAAATTATTTTATCAAGAATGTCTAGAGAATTCCCTGGTGGTCCAGTTATTAGAACTCTGGGCTTTCACTGCAGAGGGTCTGGGTTCAATTCTCTGATCCAAACATGCCAACCATGTCAATGATAACAATTTGAACCTAGTTTGTAGGTAAGTTACCCTAAATTCCACAAAATGAAAATTTATGTCTGTGGGGTTATTTTGTTGGCTTCGGTGTTGTTTTTTTTTTTTCTTTTCATTTCTATCTGTCTTATTGTAAAATGAAAATATAGCCAGAGGAATAAAAGCACAACCTATTAATTTTTTCTCTCACTCTCTCTTTCCCTTTTCCTTCCTTTCTTCCATCTTTCTGCATCCTTCCAGTCCAAAAGTTAATGCTTCTTTGCGAAATAAAATGGCTCTGGTACCCGCACAATTGAGTGTAATATATTTTCAAATAAATCTGAAGCTGATTTGTCACTGGGCCAATCCCTCTCTTACACACACACACACACCACACACATACACATTAATTACTACCTACAATACCAGTTCTGTAACACATCACTAATGTTAACTAGTACTAGTTCTGATTATGGGTACATGTTAACAAGTACTGATTCTAGTTCTGGTTAGGAATCTCAAAGCCATGTAATCTTTCTAACTTCAACAGTCAGTTAAACACAAAAATACAACATTAAATTCTCAACTTGTTGAATGTCTAGGATGTTGTGTCAGCTTATTAACTTGTGTGAACTTTCCCTAAAAATAGAACTGGATGTAAAATAGAAGTCCCTACAAATCTGCTCCAACAATTCAAAATGATCAGGGCTATTCCTAAGATCCCTAATTCTAATATCTCAACCTAGGAGATGTATTTCTATGTGGAAGTCTATATTACAGTGTAATGTCAACCATAGAGTTCTTTTCAAGCAAATGCACTGTAGACAGCACCATAAAATTATGAGGTCTTGTTGTGGCTAAATCTGTTGCACTAATCTCAACACCCTGAATACTCCCTTATGGGCTTCTCATTAGCAGAAATCTCCCTTTGTTTACAGTATGAATAAACACAAGCACCATAAAGTTAGGAGCATCCCTTTCCACAGCCTTTCTCTTCAGTTAATTGGTCTCAGTACTTCCTCGCTCTAATTTCAAAAACAAAGTATTAATGGTTATACTATTCTGGAAGAGAAAAGGAGGCAGAAAGCCTGGATTCTTTGAATAAATCTTCCAACTATGAGATTTATAAACTTGAGGAGTCACTTAACCTCATTGCATTTGTTTCTTTCTCTACAAAACAGAAAAAATTTTATCAGGGTGGCAGAGTAAAAGAGAAACAAAAAAACAAACAAAAAGGTTTTGAATTGGACAGTGTGGGGAAAAAACAAAGTTGATTTCTGCTTATACTCTACCTAGTCAAGCTTTCAATAAAATGTGCACACATGAATTAAGTGGATGATTATTTAATGGATGCATAAATCCATAAGTAAAACAATCAGGTGTTTACTTACAACCTGTGGGTAATTTGTGTAACACATATTTATTGATGATACTGTTATTCACATATTAATGCCCCCCAAAACATCATATCTAATCCAAATCTGTGAATATGTTAGCTTACATGGTAAAAGGGACTTTGCAGATGTAACCAGCTTAAGAATTTTGTGATGAGAAGGTTATTCTGATGGGCTCAATATAATCACAAGAGACCTGATAAGAGACAGGCAAGAGGAACAAAATCAAAGAAGAAAGTGTGATAAAGAAAAGAGATGCTGGAATGGTAAGAGGGAGGGACCAAGAACCAAGGGATGTGTGCAAACTCTAGAAGCTGGAAAAGTTAAAGAAACAAATACTCCCTAGAGAAACATGGAATATTCTTCTCCCTCAGAAGAAGCTCAGTCCTTGATTTAGAACTTCTGATCTCCATAACTGTTAGATAATAAATCTCCATTTTTAGAATTGTAGGATAATAACTTTATACTGTTTTAAGCCACTAAAATTGTGGTAATGTGTTACTATTGCATTATGAAACTAATATAGATTTTATTATCTATTCTGTTTCATCATCCATTCTAGGTGATGGAAATACATAGATGAATGAAATGGAGAACCATGCCAAACACTGTGCTCTATATTTTACATGAATTCAGGTCATTTTTTACAACCATACAAAGTAGGTATAATAGGTTCCTTCTTTAGAGATGAGGAAACTGAAATTCAGAGTAATTTGCCATATTACTTGTCATACAAGTAATAAGTGAACTGTCTGTCTTCAGAGTCTGTGTCCTTTAAACTTTCACTGCATGCGTGCCACATTGCTGAAGTCGTGTCCAACTCTGTGACCCTATGGACTGTAGCCTGCCAAGCTCCTCTGTCAAGACTGGATTCTCCAGGCAAGAATATTGGAGTGGGTTGCCATGCCCTCCTCCAGGGGATCCTCCTAACCCACAAATCTCTATGTCTTCTGCATCGGCAGGTGGGTTCTTCACCACTAGTGCCACTTGGGAAGTCTATACTTACAGTACCACCTCCAAATGACCTGATAGTACATGGCAGCATAATGTAGGCTATGCACCAAAGATTTATTTGCTGAAATACAGCCAGCTTAGAGATATGGAAGAGGAAAGCAAGTGAGAAGAAGAGGTTTGCTTTGAATAGAGTTGTTTGAAGAGTTGGAATTGAGCTTACATGGCACATGATGAGTCCACATACCCAGACCTACTAAAAAGAAAAGTTTTCTTTTAATTCAGATTTTCTTTTAGTAAGTAATTGCTCCATAAGCATTCATTTCAGATTTTTATTTGTAAATGTTTTATGAACCTTTTTATTTATAATTTGAAAAAGCAAAATAAAACAGAAATGATACATTTCCCTTAACACACTTATTACTAATGAAGTATTCGGAAAATCATCATGTAATTATTCATGAAACTATTAATAGCACTCTTTCTCATCTCAAACACTTTTCTCTCTTAATACTATTTAATTTTTCCTTCTTCTTTTTGCTCCTAGCTGTAGGTTTCTACTTTTGAACAGAATAATTACAGATGCATATTTCTTCTTATCATCTATGCCTATAAATAAAATACCCATAGTAAATACTTTAATTCATGGATAACATTCAAATTGTGTGATGTTTAATGATGAAAAATCTTATACAGACTATGAAATATTTATTACTCAAAAGGAATAGGAGGAACCTGGAAATTTAAGGTCAGATTCATGGTCTCAACATATACTCAATGAGAAAAATATAAGTTGGTTCATTAACTTTTAGGAAAAGAAGACTCACAAAAATATAACCCTTTCCTTGAACAAGAAAGAAAAATATTTGAAGTGCAGTAAAATTATAGATATTGTTTACATTAATGAAAAGGTTTTAACAAATTGATCTTTTAAACAATAGAATAGCTTGAAAGGAAATGTAATAAAAGTATTTATGGATAAAAATTTACTAATACATTCTCAGTTGTGTTGAACATTTTGAGTTTTGGTCAAAAGCAAGTTGAAGAGTCCTGAGAGCCACAGAAGTTAGTTTTAGCCCCGAGTTCATCTTATTGATTTGTTTTCACTAATTGGAAAGCACATTTCTTAGAAATGAGAGGGGAAAAAAAAGTATCCTTTTATAAAGCATATCCTGCCAGAAGATTTTTTAACGAGGGAAAAAAAGTTTCAAGTCCATTATTTTTTTCCTTAAGATAATTTCTTTAAAAAGATTATTAGCTTAGTAGAAAGAAACTAATAGGGGGCTTTTAAGATTTCTACTTTAATTTTAGGGATTTGCCTCATTAAAAATTAATTGCAGAACCAATTGATGTGTGTGCATGTGAGGCAGTGAAAGGGAAGTATGTAAGTAAAAATATTCCCCAGTTTTACTTAAATATTTCTGAAAATAAAAGTCACTTGAAATGACATTAAGAAAAACTTCTTCCTTGAGATATTTAGAGTTTTTCTAGTAGAAAATATGGTGTTACCTCTGGACATGTTGCTATTATGCCTTATAGCCAGGTTAGAAATTTTACTTCCGGAAGAGTGCATGAGTGCTCAGTGGTGTCCCACCCTTTGTGACCCCATGGACTGTAGCCCACCAGGCTCCTCTGTCCATGGGATTCCCCAGGCAAGAATATGGAGTGGGTTGCCAATTCCTACTCCAGGGGATCTTCCCTGCCCAGAGATTGGACCCATGTCTCCTGTATCTCCTGCATTGGCAGGCAGATTCTTTACCACTGTGCCACCTGGGAAACCTTCATTTTATGATAATTTCCTTATAAATTAAACATTTAAGTTGCCTCCATTATTTGTACCACTCTGCTTCAAATTTAACACTGAGTTTAATAAATTGTATACATTGCCCAACAATGTATTAATATATGTCATGAAAAGAAAATAGATATATGCTGACTCTATGAGTTTTTCATTCTAAGAAAGGTGTTAGCTGAAAACAGAAACCTAAGAATCTTTGAAAAGAATGGTAATAGCACACATAGCACTTTTCTAAGTAATTCTATTTTCATTGTCTTAAGCTATGCGAAAACTTTTGTGCTTGATAACCTGAACTCCATAAGAGGTACTATTAATATTTGGAGGATAGTGAAGGAATTGATATATTTGTTTCATCCCTGGTGGAAGACTTGATCAGCTATATTGCAATCAACTGCTGCTACTTCCAAAGACTTCATAATTAGAGGCCAATGACCACAAGGCCAAGGTTGACCTTGCAGTTAGACACAGGAAGTATCCCCCAAAGTATAATGATATCTACAGTTATTTAAGGGGAACAAAGATAATATTGGTATCAATAGCACTCCAAGCAGGTTATAACAAGGAAGTTTTCGAATTCAACAACAAATCAGAGTTACCTTAATGACATATCTCTGTTGAGGGAGCAGGTTGAAAAGGCCAAGAAAAACTCCTCTTGGATTTTTTTTTTTTTGAAATGTTACCATTTATTGGGCTCTCCTGATGTCTCAGACAGTAAAGAATCCACCTGTAATGCAGGAGACACCGGTTTGATTCCTGGGGCAGAAAGATTCCCTAGAGAAGGGAATGGCAACCCACTCCAGGATTCTTGCCTGGAGAATCCCTTGGACAGAGGAATCCTGAAGGTGACCTACAGTCCATAGAATCACAAAGAGCTGGACATGACTAAGTGACCAAGCAGGCACGCACCATTAATTAAATCAGTGAAAGAAATCATTGGAAATCTAGAGTTTTCCAGTAGATAAATCCAATCAAATAATAAAACTATATTGATTTCTCACTTGATTTTTAATATGAACATAGGGATCAAGATATTTTCATCTAGTATCACTTTTTCTTGAACTATGTTTTGCTAATTTCTTAGAAGAGTGAAATACTAAATAATAAGATAAAAATTGAGCAAATTTTGATTGGGATCTAGGGAAGCTAAGAATTATGGGGCTCTGCATAATCTTATCAAACAATTACATGGTAATTTCTAATTGTTATCTAAGGCCATAATCCTGGATTCTGTGTGGATAAGGCTCAGAGAGTTCTGCACAGCAATATGGAGAAATAAGAAAGAGGTACAACAATAAATAGGTCAGGAAGAACAATGAATATAAGTTAACTAATTCAAAAATTTCTTTACAAATAGATCTGATTTCATTAGTTAAGAATCTTATATTTAACATATGATCATTAAATTCACTTTTGAGACAAAAATATCCTTTTAAATGTGTAAATCACTTATCTCTTCATTTTTTAAATGATGGCAATGATTTTATTTGTTTTTAGACAGCTCTCAGTCCAAAGGAGAGAGAAGAAACTTGGAAGCTAGATTGTTTGTGTTTGGTTAATATATGTGTGTAATATGTTAAAGAAATCTAATCTTGCTTCAATATTTGCAGAAAGATGTGCCGTTTATTAAAAACTCTGGGGCAGTCATTTTACTGCAAGTGTTCTTTGCTTAACAAAATAGATTCATTCAGCAAATATTTATGGAGCATCTTCTGAGCTCCAGGCAATGAAACAGATACAAGAGATTCAGAAATGAATGCGATAAACTGCCTTTTTTTGAGGAACTCATAATCCTGTGTGAGATGTACATATTGAAAATTTTGCAATACAAATGCCACTCATGTACTAGAATGTAGTACAAAGTTTTATAGGTCCATTGAAGAGGAAGTGATAAACTGACAGAACAGGGTTTCAAAAATCTTTACAAAGACATTTACATTTCTAGTGGGCGTAAAGGGACAAATAGATAATTTAAATATAAAAAAGTAGCTGGTAGCATGAGGGTAAAATCTTAGAGCCATTATTAATTCAAAAATATTATTTTCCTAATGGCTATAAAAATCAGCAAGCTTATAAAGAGTTCTCATTAACTCTAGTTTGTTTTCAATTTTCTAATCTGTAAGTCATAGGAAAGTCTGATGAAACTAGTTTTATTCAGTAGTATTAATCAGTATTCCCACTTGAATGAAGAAATACTGAAACTGTAGTTTTCCCCTCTTTAAGATTTTATAAGCTTACTGGATCTATGGATTATTGTTTTTGGAGGAAATTTAAATTTATGTAGGTGTAGATTTATATATATGCAGAGATGTATGTGTGCATGCTAAGTTGATTCAGTTGTGCCTGACTCTTTGTGACCTTATGGACTGTAGCCCACCAGACTCCTCTGTCCATGGGGTTCTCCAGGCAAGAATCATGGGGTGGGTTGCCATTTCCCCCTCCAAGGAATCTTCCTGCCCTAGAAATCAAATGTGCATCTCCTGCTTTGCTTGTGGATTTTTTGCTGTTTGAGCCTCCAGGGAAGCCCACACAGAGATATAAGCATCTATACATAGATACATCTGTATACATATATTTCTATACCTATGTGTATATATATGTGTATGTATTATATATATATGTATATATATAGTGAGAGAGAATATAAACAGGTGGATAGACAGATAATAGATATATAATCACAAATTCTCATGTCCAACTCTCAGCCTTCTGCAAGTGAAAGCCAGCAAACTCTCAGATTTCCTTTAACTCTCCCTCCCCCTACACTCAGTCTTTGGTACCTGAGAAAACAAAATACTTTCCATCTCAGCTTTCCTTACCTGGTTTTGGTATAATGAACTGAAACAGCTGTAGTAGGTCCTAGAGAAAGAAACAAAGAGTGGTTGAAATTTGTCCTGTGCTTGGAATATCTCACTTTCATCAAGAAGCTCTTCAGTTCTTCTTCACTTTCTGCCATAAGGGTGGTGTCATCTGCATATATGAGGTTAGTGATATTTCTCGCAGCAACCTTGATTTCAGCTTGGACTTCCTCCAGCCTGGTGTTTCTCATGATGTACTCTGCATATAAGTTAAATGAGCAGGGTGACAATATATAGCCTTGATGTACTCCTTTTCCTGTTTGGAGACAGTCTGTTGTTTCATGTCCAGTTCTAACTGTTGCTTCCTGACCTGCATACAGCTTTCTCAAGAGGCAGGTCAGGTAGCCTGGTATTCGCATCTCTTTCAGAATTTTCCACAGTTTATTGTGATCCACACAGTCAAAGGCTTTGCCATAGTCAATAAAGCAGAAATAGGTATTTTTCTGGAACTCTTGCTTTCTCGATGATCCAGCAGTTGTTGGCAATTTGATCTCTGGTTCCTCTGCCTTTTCTAAAACCAGCTTGAACATCTGGATGTTCACGGTTCACATATTGCTGAAGCCTGGCTTTGAGAATTTTGAGCATTACTTTACTAGCATGTGAGATGAGTGCAATTTTGATCAAAGTGAAAGAGGAGAGTGAGAAAGTTGGTTTAAAGCTCAACATTCAGAAAACTAAGATCATGGCATCTGGTCCCATCACTTCATGGCAAATAGATGGGGAAACAGTGGCTGACTTTATTTTTCTGGGCTCCCAAATCACTGCAGATGGTGATTTCAGCCAGGAAATTAAAAGATGCTTACTCCTTGGAAGGAAAGTTATTACCAACCTAGACAGCATGTTAAAAAACAGACACATTACTTTGTCAACAAAGGTCTGTCTAGTCAAGGCTATGGTTTTTCCAGCGGTCATGTATGAATGTGAGAGGCGGACTATAAAGAAATCTGAGCACCGAAGAACTGATGCTTTTGAACTGTGGTGTTGTAGAAGACTCTTGAGAGTCCCTTGGACTGCAAGAAGATCCAACCAGTCCATCCTAAAGGAGATCAGTCCTGGGTGTTCATTGGTAGGGCTGATTTTAAAGTTGAAACTCCAATACTTTGGACACCTGATGCGAAGAGCTGACTCATTGGAAATGACCCTAATGCTGGGAGGGATTGAGGACAGGAGGAAAAGGGGATGACAGAGGATGGATGGATGACATCAGCGACTCAGTGGACATGGGTTTGGGTGAACTCCAGGAGTTATGGATGGTCAGGGAGGCCTGGCATGCTGCCGTTCATGGGGTCACAAAGAGTTGGACATGGCTGGGCAACTGAACTGAACTGGTATATTTCACAATTCTATTCTGCCATCCAGTGTAAAACCAGACATTAATGATTTGTTAACACTTAGTTGGACTTTTTTTTCCCCTATCTTTGACATGTTTATTATTTTATGACCACTCTATCATTTTGCAACAGACTGGTTCCAAATAGGAAAAGGAGTATGTCAAGGCCATATATTGTCACCCTGCTTATTTATGTTCTATGCAGAGTACATCATGAGAAAAGCTGGGCTGGAAGAAGCACAAGCTGGAATCAAGACTGCCTGGAGAAATATCAATGACCTCAGATATGCAGATGACACTACCCTTATGGCAGAAAGTGAAGAGGAACTAAAAAGCCTCTTGATGAAAGTGAAAGATGAGAGTGAAAAAGTTGGCTTAAAGCTCAACATTCAGAAAACGAAGATCATGGCATCTAGTCCCATCACTTCATGGGAAATAGATGGGAAAACAGTGGAAACAGTGTCAGGCTTTATTTTGGGGGGCTCCAAAATCACTGCAGATGGTGACTGCAGCCATGAAATTAAAAGACCCTTACTCCTTGGAGGAAAGTTATGACCAACTTAGATAATACTTTGCCAACAAAGGTCAGTCTAGTCAAGGCTATGGTTTTTCCAGTAGTCATGTATGGATGTGAGAGTTGGAAGAAGGCTGAGTGCTGAAGAATTGATGCTTTTGAACTGTGGTGTTGGAGAAGACTCTTGAGAGACCCTTGGACTGCAAGTAGATCCAACCAGTCCATTCTGAAGGAGATCGGTCCTGGGTGTTCTTTGGAAGGAATGATGCTAAAGCTGAAACTCCAGTACTTTGGCCACCTCCTGCGAAGAGTTGACTCATTGGAAAAGACTCTGATGCTGGGAGGGGTTGGGGGCAGGAGGAGAAGGGGATGACTGAGGATGAGATGGCTGGATGGCATCACGGACTCGATGGACGTGAGTCTGAGTGAACTCCAGGAGTTGGTGATGGACAGGGAAGCCTGGCATGCTGTGATTCATGGGGTCGCAAAGAGTCGGACACAGCTGTGCGACTGAACTGAACTGAACTGAACTGATCATTTTGCCAGGGATAAAAGCAGCTCATTCTTCTCCTTCTATAATTGGTTTATCTTTCTCTGAAATTAAGTTTAGTTGGGTTTCCTTGAATCTTCAGCTTTCTGGCTAACTTAAAATATATTACTTTTTAGCTTATGTGTTTATCTTTTGTTGTTAATGTGAAAACTATAGTCTCTAACAATGTTTTAAGTTCTAACTAAAAGCAGACATTCTCTTATTTGCTATTATGTTAGATTCAGACTCACTTTTTTTTTTTATAGATTGTATCTGAAAGTCTAATGTAAACAAGTTGAAGATGAAGTTCTTACATCTATTTCATCCAGGGGAAAAGTATGAGGATTTAGACCTAGAATATCTGTATTAAGGCCTATTAAATTTGGCTTGTTGTATTGTTGTTCAGCTGCTCAGTCATGTCCAACTCTGTGACCTGAAGGACTGCAGTATGCCAGGCTTCCCTGTTCTTTACTATCTCCTGGAATTTGCTCAAACTCATGTCCATCAGTCAATGAAATGTGGCTTAGTCATTACAAATTCTTGAATTTCTATATTTTTTCAATCAAATGGGAATACTGATTAATACTACATAGTAAAACTAGTTTTAACAGACTCTCCTATGACTTACAGATAAGAAAAGTGAAAACAAACCAGAGATCATGAGAACTCTTTATATCTTGTTGATTTTTTAACTATTAAGAAAATAATATTTTGAATAAATAATGACTAAGATTTTATCCTGGATTCTACCAGTGTGTACAAAAAAGAATCACACGTTAACTATTGCCATCACTTCTGGTGAATATCACTGATACCTTCTCAAATTTTTCATCCTCTATGACAGGATATGACATTTTTCCCTTGAGAAATATGCACAATATAAGTGCAAGTCAGCTGACATTTCACATACGTAAGGGAATATCTCTATCAACTTATTACTAATTCATTAGTCAGTCAGAATATCATACCTATTTCTTGACTAAAATATATAGGTAAATATTTAATGTCAACCCAAAGAAATTCCTTCAAAGTCTATAAATCTAAACCAAATATTATTTAAATTACAGATTTTCAGTTAGAAATAGGATGGATATGAAATGGGTAGGAATTGGAAATGTAAAAGATAAATTTCATGTTAGTACATTAAAAAATGTGTTTGATTTCAAAGGATGAGCTTAATATTTTCATTCTGTTTTTAATATCTACCATAACTTATTTATAGCCCTAGCTCAGTTGTCCTTTCTTTGCAACTTAGGACATTTAACATTTGCATAGTAATATTGTTTCTTGGTAGGACTTGCATGAATTTTAGGTCACTTTGGATTGTTTGATGTGATCTAATAATAATATTTCTGATGCTATCAATTTTCAACTATGCAAGTAAATGTTAACTGGATTAACACAGTTAATTGGAATCCATACATATGTACAGAATTTCTCTCTCTCTCTTTATTTATTTATGTATTTTTTGCTTCTTTGCTGGTTTCAAATAATAAGTTAGAGTAAAGAGGAAATGATTGAGCTAAATAATGTCTCCTTTCCCTTCCATCTTCAATAAAGTTGCTCATGAGAACTGTGGGAGAGGGATGGGTGCCTAAAATAGAACCAGGAAGAGGCATGAGGCAATTAGAATAGCAGCTTGAAAAAGATATGAACCGAGACATGTATCAATATCAACAACTTCAGATATGCAGATGACACCATCCTTATGGCAGAAAAGGAATAGGAACTAAAGAACCTCTTGATGAAGGTAAAAGAAGAGAGTGAAAAAGCTGGCTTAAAAATCAACATTCAAAAAACTAAGATCATGGAATCTGGTCACATCAGTTCATGGCAAATAGTTGGGGGAAAAGTGAAAACAGTGACAGATTTCATTTTGAGGGGCTCCAAAATCACTGCAGATGCTGACTGCAGCCACAAAATTAAAAGACACTTGCTCCTTGGCAGAAAAGCTATGAAAAACCTAGACAGCATATTAAAAAGCAGAGATACCACTTTGCCAACAAAGATCCATAAAGTCAAAGTCATGGTTTTTCCAGTAGTCATATATGGATGTGAGAGTTGGACCATAAAGAAATCTGGAAATAGAACTGCCTTATGACCCAGCAATCCCACTGCTGGGCATACACACCGAAGAAACCAGGACTGAAAGAGACACATGTACCCCAATGTTCATCGCAGCACTGTTTATAATAGCCAGGACATGGGAGCAATCTAGATACCCATCAGCAGATGAATGGATAAGAAAGCTGTGATACATATACACAATGGAGTATTACTCAGCCATTAAAAAGAATATATTTGAATCAGTTCTAATGAGGTGGATGAAACTGGAGCCTATTATACAGAGTGAAGTAAGCCAGAAAGAAAAACACCAATACAGTATACTAATGAATATATATGGAAGAAAGATGGTAAGGATAACCCTGTATGCGAGACAGCAAAAGAGACACAGATATATAGAACAGTATTTTGGAGTCTGTGGGAGAGGGCAAGGGTGGGATGATTTGGGAGAATGGCATTGAAACATGTATAATATCATATATGAAATGAATCACCACTCCAGGTTCGATGCATGATACTGTATGCTTGGGGCTCGTGCACTGAGATGACCCAGAGGCATGGTACGGGAAGGGAGGAGGGAGAGGGGTTCAGGATAGGGAACACGTGTATACATGTGGTGGATTCATGTTGATGTATGGCAAAACCAATACAATATTGTAAAGTAATTGGCCTCCAATTAAAACAAATAAATTTATATTTTAAAAAAAGAAGTCTGAGTGCTGATGAATTGACACTTTCAAACTGTGGTGCTGGAGAAGACTCCTGAGAGTTCCTTGGACTGCAAAGGGATCCAACCAGTCCATCCTAAAGGAAATGAGTCCTGAATATTCATTGGAAGGATTGATGCTGAAGCTGAAGCTCCAGTACTTTGGCCACCTGATGCGAAGAACTGACTCATTGGAAAATAGTCTGATGCTGGGAAAGATTGAGGGCAAGAAGAGAAGGGGGTAACTAAAGAATAGACAATTGGATGGCATCACCACCTCAATAGACATGAGTTTGAGCAAACCCAGGGAGACGTGAAGGACAAGGAAGCCTGGTATGTTACAGTTCACGGGGCTGCAAAGAGTCAGACACGACTGAGCTACTGAACAACAACAAATGTTTAAGCTGAAATCGAATTACAAAATTCTGATAATGTTTGTAAGAACCCAATCTATATGAGACATGAGATTTTCTGAGAGATGTAAAGAGAAAAGAAAGGAAGGGTGTGAAGTGCACAGAATGCATTTCAACGTGCATTTAGAGAGCATTATTCTGAACAGAACGCCAAGTTTAATATGGAATCACAATGATAATATCAAGCCTCAGACCTGGCCTATATAAATCATAAGTTACCATGGTAAGTATTATCATAGGTAAGAAAAAATCCATAAATGATTATCCTATAAAATACACAGTTATTAAAGTAACCAGGGCTAATAAATGTCTCATTAACAAGAAGTCCAATATTTATCGTGAAAAAATTGTTTCAGTAAAGATTTATAAATAATTTCCTAAAAATAAAAGATAAACAATGGCTAAGAGAACCAAAGAAAGAAATATTTGCTATTAAACTTTTTTATATTATGATTATAGAATATTACCAAAAGTAGGAATCAAAGGATGGGTAAATAAATCCTCTTCCAAAGTATAAAAAAAAAAAAAAAAAAAAAAAAGAGCTACAAATGACAACAAAACCCAATATGTCCATGTTGCTGTTCTTGTTCAGTCGCCAAGTCATGTTTTATTCTTTGCGACCCCATGGACTGCAGCCCACCAGATTCCTCTGTCGACGGGGATTCTCCAGGCAAGAATGCTGGAGTGGATTGCCATTTTCTCCTCCAGGGGATCTTTCCAGTCCAGGGATTGAACCTGGGTTTCCTGCATTGCAGGTGGATTCCTTATCCTTGAGTCACCTGGAAAGCCCCATAGCTAATGTTGGTTTGGCCAAAAAGTTTGTTCAGTGTTCAATAACATCTTATGGAAAAACCCAAATGAACTCTTTGGCCAACCCAATATTTTGTACTGTAACAAAATTTTAAAAACTATGTTTCTTTTATTTTTTTTTGATGGTTTTTATTTTTTTTTATTTTTATTTTATTTTATTTATTTCTTTTTTTCTTTTTTAAATTTTAAAATCTTTAATTCTTACATGCATCCTCAAACATGAACCCCCCTCCCACCTCCCTCCCCATAACATCTTTCTGGGTCATCCCCATGCACCAGCCCCAAGCATGCTGCATCCTGCGTCAGACATAGACTGGCGATTCAATTCACATGATAGTATACATGTTAGAATGGCATTCTCCCAAATCATCCCACCCTCTCCCTCTCTCTCTGAGTCCAAAAGTCCGTTATACACATCTGTGTCTCTTTCCCTGTCTTGCATACAGGGTCGTCATTGCCATCTTCCTAAATTCCATATATATGTGTTAGTATACTGTATTGGTGTTTTTCTTTCTGGCTTACTTCACTCTGTATAATCGGCTCCAGTTTCATCCATCTCAACAGAACTGATTCAAATGAATTCTTTTTAACGGCTGAGTAATACTCCATTGTGTATATGTACCACAGCTTTCTTATCCATTCATCTGCTGATGGACATAAGTAATCAATTGCAGCTGTTCTTCTGAGGCATGAACTCTAGAGGGGAGCACATCAATATTCAGAGCTGATCTACTTTTACTTTTATATATTGAATGGCAAAATACAGTGTTAACTGTGCTTCCAACATGAGGAAAGAGATTGGACATTTCATGGTGAAGCAGCTGTATGTGATACCGCAGCAAGTGTTCTCTCCTTGCCAAGCTGCATTTGTCTCGGCTTCATTAGGAATGTATCCCACGTCGTCTGCAGCCTAAACTTTCTGAGCTGAGTATATTGTTAGCATTTCTCTGATAGGCATGGTGGTCTTTGCCTTCAGTCTTTATCCTCTTCCTAAAATTGTAAGCTTACAGTTAATTTTTAAATGTTAATGCCTCTGGATAGGGAATGAAAACATGTTTGTTTGTCTGTTTGTTTAAACTGTATACAAGGAAAATGGTATTCTTAAACATTTTTCTTTTCAGATATTACGATCTTCATCATATTTCCAGTTTCCATTTACTCAAGTCCAAACTACTGCAACTGTCTTCATAGGACTTTCTGTTTTGATCCTCCCTATTCTAAATCACCTCATAAATTGTAGTTTCTTCATAAAGTTCTTTGATCATCTTTCTTTTCTTCAATATCTCCAGTGCCTTTCTCTAATTTCCTTTCATTTATCATGAGTCCATCCCAATCTATATAAGAACAACATTTTTAGTCTTATCTTTTACTACTTTCTCACATAATTAATGTAGATTAATTGCATCCTGTGTTTTCCTTTTTCCTTTGCTCCTTTCTAACCATTAGGAATATTTTTATCTTGCCATTTATTGATGTTTCATGACTCTTTTTAAGTTTAGCTGAGTATAGTTCTCCATAAGTTCTATGCAAACTTACAGGTATTTAAAATGTAATATATTATTATTATTATTATTATTATTAATTAACTTATTGTTTTTAATACCCAGGCCTGTATGTATCTACCTACCTGTTTTGTGTATACCTTGCTTAATGGCATTGTTAGAAAAAAAAAGTCATCAAGGAAATAAGTCTGTAAACATCCTTAGCTTCTTTCTCTTCTATAAATCAATTCATAAATTCTGATGCATCATTTGAACATGTCCTTTCCACTACAATCCATACAAATGCTTCTTAAGTCAGGTATTTGCCAATTTTCACCAAGGTTTTATAATAATAGTCAGGCTGACTACTCCCTGTCAATTCCATCCACTCAGTGACCACTAGCATGGGCATTTATGGCTGGATGTCTTAGAAGCATATGGTATTCAGTATATTTCAAACTAAATTCACAACTCATCTCTCTCAAAAGCTCTTTCTTCTCAATCCCCTCCGTTTTTAATGACATCCTAACCAATCTGGTTATGCAAGCCAGGGACCCCAGGGAACAGTGTGCTGAAACCAGGTCCTTCCTGACTTATGAGTCAGTTGTTTACATTTCTCCCAACTCTGAATTGCTAACATCATGCTGATAGGTTGAAATTCTTCACCTTCATGGGAATATTTATATACCGTGGAAACTGGCAAATTGTATAACTCAGCACTTTCAATTTTTAAATTTTTTTCTTGTTTATTAGCGAGCCCATTTACCAGCACATCCCTGGGAGCATTCAGCATGAGAGCTATTCTCCTTTTCCAGGTCACTTCACATAAGTCAGGGTTTTAAAGATGTTTAACTTATCTCATGTTAATCTATTCTTTTGATTCTGATATGTCCATTTATATTCAAAGTGTATCACTGAAAGAATTTCCTCAAAATTTGTATCTTTTCTTCATGGGAATGCTCCTACAACACTGCTATTTAAGTGTTCTTTCTGTAATGAAAATCTGATTATATAATTCTATTTAACAGTCACAAGAGCTCTGAAATACTAGAAAATAAAGTATCAATTCCTGCTCACGTTGTATAGGACATTTGCAGACTGTGTGATCTTTACTTATCTCTCTAAAACACTCTTCTGCTTGGTGTCTGCTATCCAAATGCTACGCCTGTAGAATTATTTTCAACTCCTTCAGATTCAAGCAGACTTCCCATATAATTTCAAATGCCATTCATTCTCATTTCAATGTCCATTTTGCAAGCTCAAAATGCTTTGCCTATCCAAAATCCAACTGTAAAATCTCATCTGGCAAACTATTCCAGCTTTTTTTTACTTAGGCTCATTTCCTTCTTGTCCTCTAAATAAAATTTCTGTGTCTGCTTGGCAACATAAAAACACACACATTCACATTTTTAAGTTAATTTTTGTATTTTTAGGTCCTGGCCTAAACTTGGTGACTGTCCCACACATAGCAGATACTCATTCTGAAAAAGATCAGTTTCAATGGCAGAGATCTCTTTTGTTCCTGCTTCACTTCAAGTCAGAAGGCATTTCCTATATGCCTTCTGTGTACCAAGAATTGTGTGTATTGGTTTTAGATCTTTTGTAATGTGTGTACTTTTGAGTCTCTAGGTTTGATAGGGCACATACTATGCCAATGAATTTATGAATTATGGCTAATATATTCATTGTGCTAACATATATATATATATATATATATATATATATACATTTATTTGTCCATCTTCTATTTATATTACAAAGGGGAGTTCTAACTGCTAAGTGCATATGTGTGCATTAGATTAATTTTAATAATATGCCTATGAATTTAGTTTCAAAGTATTATCATCCGCTTTCTACAAGTGAATTAACTAGATGGAAATTAAGCAAAATTTAACAACACCACACAGGAAATAAATGGAGAAAATAGTAGGTCTGCAGTCTGGCTCCAGAGTATCAGTTTTTAACTGCTATTTACTGACTCAGTAGTTGATAAAATAACCCAGACATTTCCAGAAAAAGTGCAAAGATGGGTCTTCCTTTAAACTTTAAAATCACCTCAAACTTTTGTTTTCTGTATTGCAAATATAAAGCCAATTTCTTGGATGGGCTTAGGGAAAGCATCATGGTAACTGAGTGAATTCTTTAGTATACCTCTCGATGGAAAAACAGGTGTTACCAAGGAGAAGTGTGTGAGGATAAGAGCATATTTATGGAACACATGGAAGATTAAAAATAAGTATTTTTCAGAAATTATATGAAATTGGAAGAGAGGCCCAACTTAAGTACATGGTGTTTAATTATTTTAAAGTAAAATTTGTTGAAAAACACACACACACAAAGATCATTTTAACATAGGCCAATTATTTTCACTTTATGGAAGTCTACATGAATTCAATTCTTTGAGAAAAAAATATATTTTTCTTTGTAGTTCAGCGCAGCATGTTCCTACATCAGAAATATTTTGTTCTGAAAATAGTGTTAGTAAGATATCTGAAACACACTGTTTAAACATGTGGATTTTGCTGATTTTACATTTGAAATAAAGCACAGCTCATGCAAAGTACTAATTGATTTATAGCAAGCTCAGTTGACTGTGGATTCATGGAGCGCAAATGTACTTACAGTAAGTGTTATGACCTCTCAGGGGAGAGTCCACAATATTGAGCAAAACAGCTACTGGAAAAATATTAAGCAATTTCTGCCTAGCTTCTAATGTGTCTAAAGGGAGCTTTTGTTTTGTAGACTATCTTGCTGCTTTTGCTATCATATCGAGTTTTAGCCAGGCTTATATTCTCAAATTATGAGGAAGGAAGAAAAAGATGAAGAAATGAAACTATAACATATTAAGATATGAGCACAGACTAGGAAAGAAAAGAGAGGCAGGCAGCCAACCAAATCCCGTTTATGTACCATATCGGTCAGCTCTTCCCCTATGTGCTTTACTACCAAATTCCTTCACTTTCTCCTCTCTATTCAGGATCTCTCAGCTGGCTGGACTGAAAAGATAAGGACCCATTTCCTTAGGGGAATCAGTACTTGTAATAGCTGATCGACCCGCTAAGTGTTGAAACACCCAAAGTAAGGTGCCTGTAGATCTGGAAAGGACAACCTGCCTCACAAGAAGCATGGCTTCCCAGAGATATTTGGAAGCTTATTGATTTCAAGAGGGTTGACATCCTGGATGCACGTGCTGTTTTCTCAGTGGAGTTTATCAGAGCACTGTGACCTGTCTGCTTCTGTGTCTCTGCTTTGGGTAACAAAAGACAGTCATTGTCACTGCTTAAACATTGTGCTGGGAAAACAAATATCACAGAGGGATTTTAAGATATCCAAACTACAGCTCTTTTATGGAAATGTTACCATTATTAATAGCGACAAACATGCTGATAATTATCTCTTTTATACTGTTTTGTCTCCAGTTTTCATGGCCCCTAGAATTTGTCTACCTCAATTTTATAACCCATTGTCAGGCAAGTATATGCTCCTCGGTTCTGTCTCATCACAACAAAAAGATTTGGAGTGACCGACACTAAAGCCCTTGGTGCGTCACAGCTCTCGGGTCTTGGACAGACCGTATTATAGCTCTCAGGTCTCGAACAGATCGTGTTATAGCTCTTAGAGAAATCAGTGTTACAGCTTTATGTTACAGCTCTATTTTATTTAGAAAATAGCAGGAAAATCCATCCTCAGGGCCTGAGGACATGTCAACCCAAAGAGGTGAACAGAAGAGTGCCCCAGCACATGGGAGAGAGAGAGAGACCCCCAGCCCTTTGGTTGTTTTTTCTCCTCCCCCTGGGCCTGTCCTATGTAAACTGGGCTAGCCAGGATTTTTGTTTGTTCTATCTGAGGTCCTCACTCTGGGCCTCGGACCTTCCTTTGTTCTATTTTCTCTTCCTTGTTTTTTAGCCACCACCATTCTGGACTCCTGTTTCCTATTCTAACTACCTAACATTTCCCCCTCAAGAGATTGGAGGCCCAATTGTTTGGGAATAGGGGCATCGAGGTCTTTCTGAATACTTCCTGCTGAACTGGAATGGCAAGGGGCATTGGGCCTCCCCCTCTTGCTAGTCTCAAGCCTCAGAGTCCTTATAACAGTGTCCATCTAAGGGTGAGTGATATTTTCCATAGTCAGCCGTAGTTTTATATCTTTGTTGAACTGGCATTGCATGTTGTACCTTGTTCACCTGGTCAGAGACAAAACAGGTTAGACAATTGATAAAACATGAAGCAATCATAAGCAGTGTCAATATGGTGATAACAAGGACTAGTAGGGGCACTGCTGCTGCTGCTGCTAAGTTGCTTCAGTCGTGTCCGACTCTGTGACACCACAGACGGCAGCTCATGAAGCTCCCACATCCCTGGGATTCTCCAGGCAAGAACACTGGAGTGGGTTGCCATTTCCTTCTCCAATGCTGCTGCTGCTCCTGCTGCTGCTAACTGGCCTCAGTTGTGTCCGACTCTGTGCGACCCCATAGACAGCAGCCCACTAGGCTCCCCCATCCCTAGGATTCTCCAGGCAAGAACACTGGAGTGGGTTGCCATTTCCTTCTCCAATGCATGAAAATGAAAAGTGAAAGTGAAAACGCTCAGTCGTGTCTGACTCTTAGTGACCCCATGGACTGAAGCCTACCAGGCTCCTCCGTCCATGGGATTTTCCAGGCAAGAGTGCTGGAGTAGGGTGCCATTACCTGCCAACTCCAAATTCCCATCACCAGGATGGCTCAAGTCCCTTCCTGTTCAGGGATTAGAGTGTCTGTCTCCTGTCTGTTTTGGAGTACAATCCCTGCCAAGCTGTGTTGGCTCTTTAGAGCTATCCTTAGAAATCTCAGCCTCAAAAACCAGATTTTGGGGTTTCTATTAGAATAGCACTCATTTGTAGTCCTGAATAGGTATCTGAGATCTTCCAGGAGCTCACAGGGGCTTCTGTTTTTTTAATGGCTTGACTCATGTGTGGTGACTCTAGGAGTCATGTCCTGGTACCTTGACTGCTGTGGGGGTAGAAAGTATTACAGGGTAGGGTCCTTCCATGTGGGCTGGAGTTGAGCCTTTAGGGACCCATATTTCAAGACTTTAATTAGGACTTGAGTCCCTGGAGCATATCGTGGTGACTCCTTAGAATCTTTTGGGTCCTAGTTTATACTCCACAAGCATATATCCTGTTGGAATTGCCCAATGGCCATGGTATAAGACTGGAGGGTCTGAACCTCTGGGTCTAGAGGTCATTGACATAAACTAAAGGTCTCCCATATAGCATCTCATAAGGACTAAGACCAAGCTGTTCCTTAGGGGCAATACAGGTGCAGAGGAGAACTATTGGAAAAACCTCCTTCCATCCCAGGGAGGTCCCCTGGGTTATCTTTTTTATCGCTGATTTTAAGAATTGGTTGACCCTTTCTACTTTTCCTGAAGATTGAGGCCTCCAGGCACAATGGAGATAATAAGTAATGCCCAATGCTTTAGAGACACTTTGGGTGACCTTAGAAATAAACGATGTCCCATTGTCATTTTGCAATGACCTGGGCAGACCAAATCTTGAAATGATTTCACAGAGCACTTTTTTTTTTTACCACCTCAGCATCCTTCTGAGTCCAGGTGGGAAAGCCTTCAATCCATCCTGTAAATGTATCTATCATGACTATTAGGTATTTATACCCTTGAGAAATTGGCATCTGGGTGAACTCCATCTGCCAGTCCTTTCCTGGGTAGGTCCCATGGCATTGGATGGGCTGGGCCAGCTGGGGTCTTCAAGCTCCTTTGGGGTTGTTTAATTGGCAAGTGGGACGAGAGAAGACCACTTGCCTTACAGTCGTTTGGAGGCCTGTTCCTCTGAAGGACCTTTCTAGTAATCTTTGGAGGGCCTTCCCCTAAATGAGTGGTGGCATGTAAGGAATTAACGAACTTCCATTGGAGGTTCCCAGGCAGAAAAAGGAGTCCCTCCTTTTGGAACCATCCCATATGATCTTCTTGAAAGCCCTCACTCTTAGCTTTAAGAGTCTCACCTTCAGTATATGAGGGGGTTTCTGGCAAATTAGTCTGTGGAACTAGGGTGACAACCCCTATTAGGTCGTTGTTCTATAATGCTACTCTCTTAGCTGCCTGTTCAGCTGCTTGGTTACCTCGAGCCACTTCTGTGCTCCCTTTTTGATGTCCTTTACAGTGTGAGATTGAAACCTCAGTGGGCAGATGGACTGCCTCCAAGAGTCTAAAAATTTGATCACCATATTTGGTAGGGGGCCCTCAGGTGGTCAAGTGGCCCCTTTCTTTCCAAATAGCAGCATAGCATGTACACCAGAAAGGCACACTTTGAGTCAGTGTAAATGGCTATGCTTTTTCCTTTTCCCAACTCTAAAGCTGGACTCAGGGCTATGAGCTCAGCTAATTGGGCGGAAGTACCTGGTGACAGAGGCTTAGTTCAGTTCAGTTCAGTCACTCAGTCGTGTCCAACTCTTTGCGACCCATGAATCGCAGCTCGCCAGGCCTCCCTGTTCATCACCATCTCCTGGAGTTCACTCAGACTCATGTCCATCGAGTCCTTGATGCCATCCAGCCATCTCATCCTCAGTCGTCCCCTTCTCCTCCTGCCCCCAATCCCTCCCAGCATCAGAATCTTGTCCAATGAGTCAACACTTCGCATGAGGTGGCCAAAGTACTGAAGCTCAAGCTTTAGCATCATTCCTTCCGAAGAAATCCCAGGGCTGATCTCCTTTAGAATGGACTGAGTGGATCTCCTTGCAGTCCAAAGAACTCTCAAGAGTCTTCTCCAACACCACAGTTCAAAAGCATCAATTCTTTGGTGCTCAGCCTTCTTCACAGTCCAACTCTCACATCCATACATGACCACAGGAAAAAACATAGCCTTGACTAGATGGACTTAGTCGGCAAAGTAATGTCTCTGCTTTTGAATATACTATCTAGGATAGTCATAACTTTTCTTCCAAGGAGTAAGCGTCTTTTAATTTCATGGCTGCAGTCACCATCTGCAGTGATTTTGGAGCCCCAAAAAATAAAGTCTGACTCTATTTCTACTGTTTCCCCATCTATTTCCCATGAAGTGATGGGACCAGATGCCATGATCTTCGTTTTCTGAATGTTGAGCTTTAGGCCAACTTTTTCACTCTCCTCTTTCACTTTCATCAAGAGGCTTTTTAGCTCTTCTTCACTTTCTGCCATAAAGGTGGTCTCATCTGCATATCTGAGGTTATTGATATTTCTCCTGGAAATCTTGATTTCAGCTTGTGTTTCTTCCAGTCCACCATTTCTCATGATGTACTCTGCATAGCAGTTAAATAATCAGGGTGACAATATACAGCCTTGAGGTACTCCTTTTCCTATTTGGAACCAGTCTGTTGTTCCATGTCCAGTTCTAACTGTTGCCTCCTAACCTGCATACAGATTTCTGAAGAGGCAGGTCAGGTCGTCTGGTATTCCCATCTCTTTCAGAATTTTCCACAGTTTATTGTGATCCACACAGTCAAAGGCTTTGGCATAGTCAATAAAGCAGAAATAGATGTTTTTCTGGAACTCTCTTGTTTTTTTTGATGATCCAGCGGATGTTGGCAATTTGATCTCTGGTTCCTCTGCCTTTTCGAAAACCAGCTTGAACATCAGTGAGTTCATGGTTCACGTATTGCTGAAGCCTGGCTTGGAGAATTTTGAGCATTACTTTACTAGCATGTGAGATGAGTGCAATTGTGCAGTGGTTTGAGCATTCTTTTGCATTGCCTCTCTTTGGAATTGGAATGAAAACTGACCTTTTCCAGTCCTGTGGCCATTGCTGAGTTTTCCAAATTTGCTGGCATATTTACTGCAACACTTTCACAGCATCATCTTTCAGGATTTGAAACAGCTCAACTGGAATTCCATCACCTCCACTAGCTTTGTTTATAGTGATGCTTTCTAAGGCCAACTTGACTTCACATTCCAGGATGTCTGGCTCTAGATTAGTGATCACATCATCATGATTATCTGGGTCATGAAGATCTTTTTTGTACAGTTCTTCTGTGTATTCTTGCCACCTCTTCTTAATATCTTCTGCTTCTGTTAGGTCCATACCATCTCTGTCCTTTATCGAGCCCATCTTTGCATGAAATGTTCCCTTGGTATCTCTAATTTTCTTGAAGAGATCTCTAGTCATTCCCATTCTGTTGTTTTCCTGTATTTCTTTGCATCGATCACTAAAGAAGGCTTTCTTATCTCTTCTTGCTATTCTCTGGAACTCTGCTTTCAGATGCTTATATCTTTCATTTTCTCCTTTGCTTTTTGCCTCTCTTTTTTCACAGCTATTTGTAAGGCCTCGTCCAAGGTAAGGAGCAGTGGCTGTGCTTTGCTAGAGCAGCCGTGAAGAGATATCCCACACCCAAGGTAAGAGAAACCCAAGTAAGATGGTAGGTGTTGCAAGAGGGCATCAGAGGGCAGACACACTGAAACCATACTCACAGGAAACTAGTCAATCCAATCACACTAGGACCACAGCCTTGTCTAGCTCAATGAAACCAAGCCATGCCTGCAGGCCAACCCGAGATGGGCGAGTCATGGTGGAGAGGTCTGACAGAATGTGGTCCACTGGAGAAGGGAATGGCAAACCACTTCAGTATTCTTGTCTTGAAAAACCCATGAAGAGTATGAAAAGGAAAAATGATAGGATACCAAAGAGGAACTCCCCAGGTCAGTAGGTGCCCAATATGCTACTGGAGATCAGTGGAGAAATAACTCCAGAGAGAATGAAGGGATGGAGCCAAAGCAAAAACAATACCCACTTGTGGATGTGACTGGTGATAGAAGCAAGATCTGATGCTGTAAACAGTAATATTGCATAGGAACCTGGAATGTCAGGTCCATGAATCAAGGCAAATTGGAAGTGGTCAAACAAGAGATGGCAAGGGTGAACGTTGACATTCTAGGAATCAGCGAACTAAAATGGACTGGAATGGGTGAATTTAACTCAGATGACCATTATATTTATTACTGTGGGCAGGAATCCCTCAGAAGAAATGGAGTAGCCATCATGGTCAACAAAAGAGTCCAAAACGCAGTACTTGGATGCAATCTCAAAAATGACAGAATGATCTCTGTTCGTCTCCAATGCAAATCATTCAATATCAGAGTAATCCAAGTCTCTGCCCTAACCAGTTACGCTGAAAAAGCTGAAGTTGAACGGTTTTATGAAGACCTTTTAGAACAACAAGACCTTTTAGAACGAACACCCAAAAAAGATTTCCTTTTCATTATAGGGGACTGGAATGCAAAAGTAGGAAGTCAAGAAACACCTGGAGGAACAGGCAAATTTGGCCTTGGAATGCGGAATGAAGCAGGGCAAAGACTAATAGAGTTTTGCCGAGAAAATGCACTGGTCATAGCAAACACCCTCTTCCAACAACACAAGAGAACACTCTACACATGGACATCACCAGATGTTCAACACTGAAATCAGATTGATTATCATCTTTGCAGTCAAAGATGGAGAAGCTCTATACAGTCAACAAAAACAAGACCAGGAGCTGACTGTGGCTCAGATCATGAGCTCCTTATTGCCAAATTCAGACTTAAATTGAAGAAAGTAGGGAAAACCTCTAGACCATTCAGGTATGACCTAAATCAAATCCCTTATGATTATACAGTGGAAGTGAGAAATAGTTTTAAGGGCCTAGATCTGATACATAGAGTGCCTGATGAATTATGGAATGAGGTTCGTGACATTGTACAGGAGACAGGGATCAAGATCATCCCCATGGAAAAGAAATGCAAAAAAGCAAAATGGCTGTCTGGGGAGGCCTTACAAATAGCTGTGAAAAGAAGAGAGGCGAAAAGCAAAGGAGAAAAGGAAAGACATAAGCATCTGAATGCAGAGTTCGAAAGAATAGCAAGAAGAGTTAAGAAAGCCTTCTTCAGCGATCAATGCAAAGAAATAGAGGAAAACAACAGAATGGGAAAGACAGAGGCTTAGCCTCTATGATCTCAAAATTGGAAACTACTGCATACCCAGCTCTTCTTTTTCCATCCAAGAGAAAGCTGCTTCCATCAATGTACAGATTTCCTCAAGACTGGTCAGAGGATCTTCTGACTATCCTGCTCAGGGTTTTGTCCAGTGGTCCAAGGTTTCTAGACAACAGTGAAAGGGGAGGGAGCCCTCGGGGGTAGGCAGGAGGGTGGCTGGATATAGAACCTCACAAGGGGATATAGTTAGGCCTGGATTTTCCTTCAGCATTACTTGATATCTGAGAATTCTTTGATCAGACATCCATAAATGGCCACTCCCATTTAGGAGTTGTTTTACTTGGTGGCTGGTAAAAATAGTTACTTTGCCCCCAAAAGAGAGTTGTAAACCATCTTCTATCATGATTGCAATAGCTGTAAGATTTTGAAGACAGGCAGGTCAGCCTCAGGCGGTTGGGTCAAGCCTCTTGGATAAGTAAGCTACAGGCTAGGGCTCAGATGCCAACCTTTGAATTAACACTCTAAAGGCTATTTCCTCCCTTTCATGTACATAAAGTTGGAATGCTTTCTCTTGGTCTGGCAACCTCAAGGCAGGTGCCTGAGTTAAGGCCTGTTTCAGTGTAGCCTCTGTCTTCTTTTGAGGAGTTCCCCACATCAGTGGGATTGAATCATCCTGTCCCTTTAAGCTTTCATATAAGGCCTGGGCAATTAGACCATAGTTGGGTATACAGATTCTACAATACCCAGTTAGCCCCAGGAAAGCTCAAATTGTTTTTGAGTCATGAGGGAGGGCAACTGGAGGATTCCTTGTACCCAATCAGAGGACAGCCTCCTGGACCTGTATGTAATCTGAACTCCCAGGGGAGTGACCTTTGTCTTGAACTTAGCATGGGACCCTCGCATCTGTGCCTTAGCATGGGAGACTTTATATCCCCTTTCTGCCTAAAAGTTTAGAACCTGAATGGCATGTTGCTGGGCATTTTTTTTTTTTCATCTGGAGAGCAGATTAGTAAGTTATCTACATATTGCAATATTTTCTCTTTTGGTCCTGGGTCCAGATCTAGGAGATCCTGGCTAAGGGACTGTCCAAACAAGTGGGGACTGTCTCTGAACCCCTGAGGTAATATTGTCCAAGTCACCTGTTGGTGTTTTTCTCCTGGGCCTCCCACTCAAAGGCAAAAATATATTGGGATTCTTTAGTCAGTGGTATGCAAAAAAAATGCATCTTTGGGATCCAAGACTGTAAATCACTTGGCACTGAGTGGGAGTTCTCCCAAGATTACATAGGGGTTGGGTACTGTGGGATGGAGGGGGACTACAGCTTCATTTATGATCTGGAGATCTTGAACCATTCACCAGGTTCCATCTTTTTTCTTTACTGAGAGGATTGGGGTGTTACATGGCAAATTGGTGGGTACCAAGATTGTTGGGAGAAATATCAATAATCTCAGATATGCAGATGACACCACCCTTATGGCAGAAAGTGAAGAGGAACTAAAAGCCTCTTGATGAAAGTGAAAGAGGAGAGTGAAAAAGTTAGCTTAAAGATCAGCATTCAGCAAATGAAGATCATGGAATCCGGTCCCATCACTTCATAGGAAATAGATGGGGAAACAGTGGAAACAGCGTCAGACTTTATTTTTTGGGGCTCCAAAATCACTGCAGATGGTAATTGCAGCCATGAAATTAAAAGACGCTTACTCCTTGGAAGAAAAGTTATGACCAACCTAGATAGCATATTCAAGAGCAGAGACATTACTTTGCTGACTAAGGTCCATCTAGTCAAGGATACAGTTTTTCCTGTGGTCATGTATGGTTAGGAGAGTTGGACTGTGAAGAAGGCTGATCACCGAAGAATTGATGGGTTTGAACTGTGGTGTTGGAGAAGACTCTTGAGAGTCCCTTGGACTGCAAGGAGATCCAACCAGTCCATCCTAAAGGAGATCGGTCCTGGGTATTCTTTGGAAGGAATGATGCTAAAGCTGAAACTCCAGTACTTTGGCCATCTCCTGTGAAGAGCTGACTCATTGGACAAGACTCTGATGCTGGGAGGGATTGGGGGCAGGAGGAGAAGGGGACGACAGAGGATGAGATGGCTGGATGGCATCACTGACTCAATGGACATGAGTCTGAGTGAACTCTGGGAGTTGGTGATGGACAGGGAGGCCTGGCATGCTGTGATTCATGGGGTTGCAAAGAGTCAGACATGACTGAGCGACTGAAATGAACTGAACTGAACTGAACTGAATAGCCCACAAGCAAGGAATTTATTTATTAAAGGCTATAGTCCCTCCTGAGCCTCTCTTCTGAGTGAATATTTTTTCTGGTTAGGAAACCAACTGGGACCTCCCAGGACAATGATGACTGGTTCAGCTTGGTGGGCTCGTTCAGGAGTCCCCTGGTCCCACACCTGGGGTTAATTATGTCCTCCCATAGTTTTTGGTCCCTCTCTATTGGAGAAGGTATAATGGGTTCTTCAGTAGTAACCAGAAGCTGTAGGGCTTTAGGAGCTGAAAACCTTCCCATCACAAGGGTGGTCCCCAGTTTAGTGAGCATATCTCTTCCCCATAAGGGAGTAGGACACTCAGGGACCAACAGAAACTGGGGAAAAATATTTGTCCATCCCAGCAACAAAAAAGTGCTCTGATGAATCTTTTAGTAGTTGTTTTTCCTGTAGCACTCAAACCTTTTGGTACAGGTTTGGGAGGAGAAGGCTCCAGAGTAGGAGATCCAGACAGAGTGGATAGCCCCCATGTCAACCAAAAAATTCTCGGACCTACCTGCCACATCCAGTTGCACCCTTGGCTCCAGCCCTGTGATGGTTATCTATGACAGGCGGGCTGGCTGGAGCAGGCCTCTTCAGTCTTGTTAAATCATCATGAGGGAAGGCTTGGAGCTTGACCTTGAGGCTCTTAGGTCCCGAGGGCAGAGTGCCACCCAATGTTCCAGTTGATGGCATTTTTAGCAAGCCATTTTAGAAGATTTGTCACGGTTTGAACACTATTTGGCCCTGTGCCCCGCCTGTCTAAAGATTAGGCATTTGCCTCCTGCCTTGTCCTTCAATGACTCGGGGTTTGCCATAGGGCTTCCCTGGAGAGTGGCCCGCATCTGGGCATGCCTTGTCTCTTCCCTTCTCTCCCTTTCTTGGGCCTTGGCCTCCTTCTCCTGTTCTCTGTTATAAAAGGTATTGGTGGCTGTCTAGACCATCTCATCTAAAGAGGCAGCAGGGTCCTGCTGCTGTAGCTGTTGTAAGTTGATTCTGATGTCTGGTGCACATTGGGACAGGAATTTGTCCTTTAAAATCACCTGTCCCTCATAAACTTTTCGTAAACTTTCGGAGGGCCTCTTTTAGCCTTTCCAGAAAGGCAATGGGTTTCTCATTGGGCTCCTCAGTTATTGCTGAGACTAGGCACAGTCCCAGAAGTAATAGGCTTCCTTTTATTTCCATGGGTGGACTTCCTTAGGGGCGAGTCTTTCTGAAGCTTATCCTACCCAGAACTGTTGCAACCTGAGAGCCAGGCATCCCTGGGTCAGAGTGCAGATCCCCAGCAAGCTGAGGCATGACAGCCTCCTCCAGATCGAATCCCCAGGCACGTCAAGGAGTGACAGCCTGCCGAGAATTGCGTCCCTGTGCAGGTCGAGGCATGACAACCTCCTGGGACCCTTTTTGAGGACCAGATCTCTAGGCAGATCAAAGCAGGTTGACCTCCTGGGTCCCTCACACTGGAGTTGGGTGTCCCCAAAGTCTCCAGTGTGACCAGTGCTGAGTAGGATTAAGGGGTTGTAATCTTAACTCATTGCTGCTCTGTCCACCATGGATAGGAATAGATATCATGATGTAAAGCAATCCAAGCCTGTGCTATGTGACTAGGAAACAGTGTAACAGTCATAAGCCTTATACTCTTATGGCTCTAAGGGATTGTAAGTCACTGATTTCTTTCCCTAGTTCGCCATTAGAGCAGGTTAGGGTGTCTCCAATGTTAAACATTTAATTGTATAGATCCACTTTAGGTAATAACAGGAGTAGTGACAAAGGAGTGGGTTACCTGGCCCTGTTAGGGGCATTAAGGTATTTAAATAATAGACTGGGTAGAGCAACATTGCCTACAAGGGGGCATGGTCCTGATTGTAGGAGTTAGTAATTGGCTCAAGAACAAATTTTTTAAGAGGCAACAGACCAGATGTTCCATAAAAGTGGAGTGGAGATTTGATCCAGAAGTATGTTTGTAACTTTAGTAGAAGGGTGGTAAGGGTTTGGGCTCCAACGGCCTGCAGGGCTAACTCTCAAAGTGGCAAACATGGAAGTCCAGTTGCCTTTGAAAGGATGCCAGTTGATGGACTTCTAGCAGGTATTGTGTACCTGTCACCCACCCTAGCAGGCTCACTGAAAGATGTTGATGTTGTACATGTCGTAGGAAACATGGAAGATGAAGGGCTGAATATCTAGAGGGGCTGGATATTATACAGTATTGTCCTCCCAAGGGCCAGCTATTTTCTGGTTGTCCCTCCATAAGATTGTAGAGGCAACATTGTGGGCTTGGACATGGCTGAGGAAAAGAGCATGAAACAGGAGGGGCGGGGCAGGGCACAACCTTTGAAAGAATGACATAACACAAGGGCGTAATGTAAACCAGTTAAAATCAATTGGGTCCAAGATGACAAGTCGAATTCAAGTAAACCTAATCTTCAATCTGTAGGCCAAATGACACACTCAGAGGTGGCAGGACAGCTCTAAAACACTGTCAAAAGATGGAGGAATGGGTGGTTCCCCAATGGTTGGGATGATCATCCCCCTCATCAGCATATGAATTCACCCCACTAGCAAAACCTAGCCAGGCCACATTCCAAGGCCTGCACCCTGCAGAATGCACTTCTCTCTGACTCCTAACAAATCCACCTCTTACCTATCACTTTGTCTCTCACTGAATTTTGCAATGAGACACAAGAGCCTGAACTTCATTAGGTCCTGAAGCCAAGCATCCTGGGTTTGGCTGGGCTTGAGTCCCAGGAGAGAGAGCTGAGGGACAGGAGGGAAAAGCAGTGGGAAAAACGTGCCAAGGAATCCCCTTCATAGCCTGCCAGAAAATCTGTTAAATATCTGACCAGTGCTCACAGTTTTCATTGGCCTGATCCTTGGCACAAAGAAAATAAGGACAGAAGAAGCCCCACCGTCTTTGGTAACAGCTACTGGGGCTCAGCAGATAGTGCCTTTGGGACATACCAAAGAGTAGCCTCTCCAGAGTCCCTCAGTTGCATCCACTGCCACCCATCTGTTCATGGGGGGTTCGAGGAAAAAGAAACAAGAAATTGTAAAGGAATTGCGATTTTGTTAGGCACATGTCCCTCCAGCCATAGGAGCAAGGACCTCCTACCTAAACCAGAGGTCTTCTGGAATCTGAAACTGAGCCCCGTGAACTTTCTGCTGAGTTCATTTTTTGCTGTCCTTGTTTCCAGCATGATAGGCCTCTTGTCACTTCCCCTGTGCTGGGTTTTCTTCACGTTCTGCTTCTACTGGGGGAGCTTCGCCCAGTTGGGCTCCTGCTGTGCTTGGTCTCCTCCTTGCAGGGGCCATGCTGAGGTTGTTTCAGCTGGGTTAAATCCGAATCACGGCACCATAGATGTCAGGTGAGTGTATGCTCCTCAGTTCAGTCCCATCACAACAAAGATTTGGAGTGACAGACATTAAAGCCCTCGGTGTGTCACAGCTCTCTGGTCTTGGACAGATGGTGTTACAGCTCTCAGGTCTCGAACAGACCACGCTATAGCTCTTAGACAAATCAGTGTTAGAACTTTGTGTTACAGCTCTATTTTATTTAGAAAATAGCAGGAAAATCCATCCTCGAGGCGTGAGGGCATGTCAACCCAAAGATGTCAAGAGAAGGGCACCCTAGCCCACAGGAGAGAGAGAGACCCCCAGACCTTTGGCTCCTCTTTTTATATGTTTTGTTTTTTTCTCCCCCTGGGCCTGTGGTATGTAAATTGGGCCAGCCAGGAGTGTTGTTTGTTCTACCTGAGGTCCTCACTCCATCCTCAGACCTTCCTTTGTTCTATTTTCACGGACTTTTCTCTTCCTTGTCTTTTAGCCACTGCCATTCTGGACTCCTGTTTCCTATTCTAACTACCTAACACCATTAAGTCCTAAGAGTATCCTGCCTTCTTAGATTCTCAGTATGGAAAGAAGATAGTTCTCTAAAATCCATGTGATTTTTAAAATGCTTTGATGAGAACCAAAATATCAACTTAGAAATGCACTAAAAATCAACTTCTGAATCTTTATTTTTTAATTTTTTAAACTAACATCAAACCCACATGATGTGTCTGGCATTATTGATTACTTTCCTTAAAGAGTTACTTTTCCATTCAGCTTACCTTGAAATATTCTTGCCAATCTCAATATCATTGTTATTTATTTATTTATTTTGTGTGTGTGTGTGTGTGTGTGTACACTGTGGGACTTGTGGAATCTTAGCTTCCTGACCAGGGTTTGAATCCAGGCGGGTGGCAGTGAAAGTGTAGAATCTTAACCACTGGCCCCTCAGGAAATTCCCTCATTATAATTTTTAAAGTGAAGCAACAAAGGACCCAACATTTAAATACTTTTAACATTGAACAATAGAATTCAAACCCAGAAAGTTGGAACACATGATAAGAATTTTCATACTATATCATGCTTATATCTTTTTTTTTCAAATATTTACTTTCAACAGACCACCATATTGAAGCAAGAATTTTGTTGTTTCTTTTAAATTTTAGTTATATATATACATATATATTAAATGTCAGAATAAGAAAAAAATGTCCATGTGGATATCATAAGTGATGACAGGATATGGAACTTAGAATGGCTTGACACCTGATTTTAAAAAATTTGGGTTGTGTGTGACTCATTCTGCAAGTGTACCAAGTAGAAGGTAGAAAACTATAGTGAAAATTGTTAGAAAAAATCTATAACTGGGTTTCCCTGGTGACTCAGTGGTAAAGAATCCACCTGCTAATGCAGGAGACACAGGTTTGATCCCTGATCCAGGAAGATCCCACATGCCCCAGAACAACTAAACCCACATGCTACAACTACTGAGCCTGTGCTCTGGAACCAGGGAGCTATGAACACTGAAACCCATGTGCCTAGAACCCATGCTTTGCAACAAGAGAAGCCATGGCAATGAGAAGCCCTGGCACCCCACCTGGAGAGAGGCCCCCACTCATCACAACTAGAGAAAAGCCCACAAAGACCAGGCACAGGCAAAAAACAAAAACTACTACCATTAGAGGGTTTGTTGTGGGTGCTATCTTGCAAGTTAAGGGTGTCAGGACAAATTCTGGTTTAGGGTAAGAAATATTTATTTGCTTATCTGTTTAGCAATTGGTTAATTAAATCAAACTTTCTTGACTATCTTAATTTAGAAAGATCAATGACACTTTTAAAAAAATTATCTTTTAAGTTTATATTTTATAATTTTTAATTAATGTGATGAGTGGTTGCATGTTTAATGTATATCTTTTTAAGCATTTCTAGACATTATAATTATATTTTGCTAAAATAATAAACCAAGTTATCCTTTGCATGATCTAGAGGATTATTGTGAATGTATTTATAAATTTTTAAAAATTGTCCCTTAGGGGGTCAGTGTAACTGCAATTAGAAGGATGTACCTTATTTTCAGAGCAAAATGCTGGAGAAATTTTTTTCAAACTATAATTTAGTGTGTCCATTGAGCTGATCTTGACATAGACTCTAATCTCTGTCTCTTCTTTTGAGATAGATGGAATAGTTTAAGATAAGATAGACAGGAGAGGATAGGGCAGACTAAACTGGGATAAAATAGAATAAAAACAGACTAGAAGGTATCATAATGATGGCTAGTATTATTTTGTGAAAGAGTCATTTAAGTTGTGTATTCATGGCTTATACATCAGAAGGAATTCTGTCCCAGGACGTAGAATCTGGGGCAAATTTCAGTGTGTAGGAGGATGTTTACAAGGGAATGCCTTTGGGGGAGCAGTGTGAGAGACACTTGGCAAAGGGAAGAAATATACATGGTAGTTGGAAAGGTCAAGATGTACAACGATTTCAGTAGAAACCTAGGTTGACCCTGCACAGAGAGATGAAGATATGAAGTGCCTTGTGCGCTATATTGAGTATACTGTGTCTTTAGTGAACTCCAGGAGATGGTGATGAACAGGGGGGCCTGGCGTGCTGTGATTCATGGGGTCGCAAAGAGTCGGACATGACTGAGTGACTGAACTGAACTGAACTGAACTTAACCCTTCTCCCTGTGTTAATCAGCCATTGGATGCAATCTACTTAAGGACTGTTGGGGGGAAGTGACCGTTTTCAGCTGAAGTGGTTTCTGGATATTAGTTTTACTATATTTGAAGATTATCTGCCAGCACCACACCCAGTAGGCCCTTCATTCATGAAGGGAGATCGTAGTGGTATATTACAAAATCTAACAAATCTTGTAACAGTTCTAAAATATTCACCTTTTGGATTAACACATGCAGTGTTCCCTCCCAATTCATGTCCACCTGTGATCTCAGAATATGAACTTATTTAGAAACAGTCTTTGCAGATGTAATAAAGGTAAAGGTTGAGATTAAATTATACTGGCTTATTGTGAGTCTTAAATCCAGCTTTATGAAAGACAAAAAAGAACACACGGAGACAGAAGGAAGGAAGCCATGTGATGATGGGGACAGAGATTAGAGTTAAGTAGTCACAAGATAAGGAAATGCCTGCAGAGATCAGAATTTTGAAGAGGTAAAGAAGATTTCTTGTCTATATCTTTTAGAGGAAGTATGGACATTCTGAAAACTTGATTTTGGACTTCTGGTCTCTTGATTACAGAGAGGATAAATTTGGTTGTTTTAAGCCCCCAAGTTTGTGGCTAATTTGATATGGCAGCAATAGGAAACTAACAAACATATATATATATATATATCATTTTTTTTTGTTTCCCTGTTCCTAAACCCTAGCTAATTATCCCTAACTCTAAACCCAAAATTTTTGTGTAATCTATTGAATATGGTCATAAAAAAGTAACATTAGTTTCTCACTATTAAACTAAATAGGTTAAATTTAAAAATCTCATATAATTTATATGTTTTAATTTTTAAAGGTATGTTTATTAAGAAAATACAAACTAGTAGCTGTAAATTAATATTTTGACCTTGATCTTGAGACAAATGAATTAAATTTTACGTGAAGGAAACTATCGAGTACAAATCCTTGGCAGAGACAAACCTTCATTCTCGCACCATAAATTCTCAACAACAGCAGCATAATAAATTTTTTCTAGAGTGTTCTTCACATACCACTACTTAAATGTTTGTTGAATGAAAGAAGGAAGGGAAGAAGGAAAAAGTAAGTAAAAAATGAAGGAAAGAATAAAACTAAAAAGAAGAAAGGATGTATTTTACAGTCCATAAAAATTTGTTGTTGTTCAGTAGCTAGTACTCTTGCCTGGAAAATCCCATGGATGGAGGAGCCTGGTAGGTCGTGAAGAGTCGGACATGACTGAGCGATTTCACTTTCACTCTTCACTTTCATGCATTGGAGAAGGAAATGGCAACCCATTCCAGTGTTCTTGCCTTGAGAATCCCAGGGACGGGGGAGCCTGATGGGGTTGCACAGAGTCGGGCATGACTGAAGCGACTTAGCAGCAGCAGCAGCTCAGGAGCGTCTGACTCTTTGCAACCCCACGGACTGCAGCATGCCAGGTTTCCTTGTCCTTCACCATCTCTGAGGGCTTGCCCAAACAAATGTACATTCAGACAGTGATGCATCCAACCATCTCTTCTTTGTCGTCCCCTTTTCCTTCTACCTTCAATCTCCCTGAGTGTCAGGGTCTTTTCTAATGAGTTGGCTCTTGGCATCAGGTGGCCAAAGTACTGGAGCTTCAGCATCAGTCCTTCTAATGAACATCCAGGACTGATTTCTTTTAGGATGGACTAGTTGGATCTCCTTGCAGTCCAAGGGACTCTCAAGAGTCTTCTCCAACACCACAGTTCAAAAGCATCCATTCTATGGTGCTCAGCTCTCTTTATAGTCCAACTCTCACATCCATACATACTAGAAAAACCATAGCTTTGACTATATGGATCTTTGTCGGTAAAAAGAAAAGAGGTATTTTACAATCTATAAAAATACTTAGTGCATTTCACCCTTATAGGAAAATGATACTGGGAGCTGGACAAAGAAAAAATGTAAAACATATGGAGAGATTCTGCAGAGACCTTTTCCTGATTCTTTACCTTCTTAATTATTTTTATCTCACTAGTGGGTCACAAAGAGATACCAGGGAAGGTAATCAATTTTTTTTTGTTGTTCCTGGGTAGACAATACCCTCAGTAGGAATATATTTCTGAAAGAGGAAAATACATATATTGCAGATTGAAATTGAAATATTTAATTAATAATAATATAGTTTTACAGACATTCATAATATCTTTAGTGACTTTATTGCCATACACACTTGAAATAGCCTACGTAAAAATTTAGCACAATCTATCTGCTCAGGTGGCACTTACTCAGTATCCTTTATTGCATTTTTCATGCCATTTCATTTCCTATTTTTGGAAGATGCTAGGGTGTGATTTTCTGCCTTTACACTGTATTTCACTGAACTAACTCATGTGACTTTAACATGACTGAAGTCACAGGAACTAAGGCTCTGCAGATAACACAAATTTTTGTTTGCATGTAAGAAATTTGCTCCCCTGGGACAAAATCACAGATTCACAAATGCCCAGAGCACTCCAGCTTCTCCCAGGAGGTCTGGCTTACACCTCCAGAAGACATTTCTCGTAGTGAAGGGTTTTTTAAAGAATGCTTTTAACCTTTGCTTTTGCTCACAATGCAGCTCTAAGCTCCAACTTTTCTCTTCCTATTGTAGACACTACTTGGCTGACCACAGCCAGGTAAGCAATACTCCTATGAGTGTTTGAATAATTCTAAATCCTATTTATCTAAGAAGGTAATAGGGAAAATCAAACTGTTGTCATTGTCTAAGTGGACTGTTGTCTCCTGGTAGGCAACAGGAAAATCTCCATTCTCTGATAGCCAGATCACACTCACTAATTCATGTAATCCTTTTTTTTTTTTTTAAATTTAAATTACTCCCTCAACTCCTTGTTTTAACTACATATTTATGTACTAAAGAATACTTGATACGGGTACTTCTCTTCACTCTTTTGTTAAGGAAAGCAATACAGAGGCTATGAATGCTGGTGAGATTCATATGATTTTGCACGTGTGTGCACACACACACACACACACACAACCAGGATGCAGAAACTACTCCATGCCAGTAACGAGAAACTACAGGAAGGAGTGAGTTTTGTGGATTAAACCAAAACAGTTATCAAAATACCAAGAGTCTAGCACTGTGATTTCCACTGGGAATAAACGACTTGCCTTCTTGCCCCTACCAAATGCATCAGAGACTTTGAATATTCATCTGAAGTTGTTGTTCCTAAAACACTTTGCCAAGTCCAGGAATCTTTTCAGTTGACAGAGGTATTTTCCTCTACAAAGCAGAGTAAGTATGGCTGACTATTCCACCATTTTGTCAGGTTCATTGTGGTGATATATTTCTTCCTTTTATAGCTGAAGTTAGTGCTCCTCTTCAGAAAGCCACTGAATTTCTACTAGAGTATAATATCCATGATTTACAATCATGAGAGTAGATGAGTGGTCTATTTTGTTTACTGCTGTAGTCCCAGAACTTAGAACAGCATCTGGCATATAATAGGAATTTAATACATGTATGTCAGATGAATAACTTGTTAGGGCTAAGGTGTGCTTATACAAAATCTGCTCTAAACTTTGGTGAATCAATACTTATGCTAGAATACACACTTGACTCACCCTTTAGAACAGACTATAGAACATTCACAATGCAATCTGAATAAAGGAAATGCTCTCATATTAATCGTTTTATCCATGATTCAAAAAGTAGGTATTTTTTTCATGGTTCTTATTTGCTGAGCAATGTCTATGGTGCTATGATGCCTGAAATTGAAATATTAAACTTGCTGTGTGCAGTATGTAGCCTATATTTCAATTGCAAATACAAGAATGGAAATTTAAAAATACTGATATAAATAAATACTTTTAAGTAAGTGCCTAATATCAGGCATACATGTAAGTAAGCATTACTCACTCTAGTTGTGCCTGACTCTTTGCGACCCCATGGGCTATAGCCTGCCAGGCTCCTCTATCCATGAGATTCTCCAGGCAAGAATACTGGAGTAGGTTGCCATTTCCTTCTCCAGGGGACCAGTTCAGTCCAGGGATTGAACCTGGGTCTCCTGTATTGCAAGCAGACTCTTTACCATGTGAGCCACCAGGGAAGCCCAATGTAAGACATAGATCAGTACAATAGATGTGGGTGGAAAATTATAGATTTTCTGTCAAGAAAGGATTTGTCCTGCCTCCAGCTGTTGGCTCCTTCAGCCTACCCGAGGATTTGCCTCAAGTGCAGAGAGACACCTCACTGGAGGTTACTCTATGGCTTTGACAGCCCATATCTAGTAGACTGGATGAGTTAAGCATATAAATATTTGGAATTTTGGCACAACAAAAATGAGCCCCACTCCAGATGCACATAGGAGATTGACCAAAGTTTATTAAGCCTGTGTTGCAATTCAATTTCTCTTGTCCAATTTTTCTTCTCTCCCCTTCCTATCACAAGTTTGGATCCCTAACAAATATTAATCTCCATCTCAGTGTCTCCTGAGAGAAAACATAACCTGTGACCTTTAGAATGGCTCAAGGATATAATAAGAGGTAAATAAACAAGCAAAAAGGAGAAAAAAACCTGGGAGAATAAAAGGCCAGTAGATTTGGAACTGGGAGCATCACTGGGGAAGCGACATACAGAAAACAACAGTAAAAGCTATACTACTGAAATAAGGTTCTGTGCCTTGCACTATGCTGAATGGTATATACAGTTTATACATACTGTTATACATATTATTCATTTAATATCCAAAGCAACACAATGTCAGGCATTAATAGCCATATTTTATTGACGAGAAAAGTTATGCATAGAGAAGACAACTTATTTTCCTATATTAATGAGTGTCAGAGTTGCTTTTAAAACCATTTTGCTGAATTCAGAATTAGTTCATTTAACTAGTTTTAAAGCTCAAGTTGGAATTAGTGACAAGAGAATTTAAATGGTAATCATTATTTATAGGATTTATAGAAAAAAGGTTTAACAGAATACTCTCAAATGCAGGCTTGTCATTTTTCTTATCCTTATTTCTCATATCCAGGACCTTAGAGCATAGGGTCTTTCTATTGGGTTAGCATTTTTACTGGATACTTCCTTTCCAGTTCTAGACTGCTTTTTGCAAAAAATCTTTTGAAAATTACATCTCCTAATGATATCAATTCCATCCCATCCTCACCATTTCTCCCTCATACATTTTGGCACTTGAATCATAAGCTAGCTCCAACACTTTACTTTAATGATTGGTAACATTAAGACATATGCAAAGGAACCATTTGAGAATATAGGTTTTCTTAATCTTTTCTTTTCACCCACTTCTACTCTTTTCCACTTAAACAATTTATTCTTAGGATAACATCCTAAACAATCTTACTATCTGAATATGTAATATCTTTCATATCTTAAAATCTAATATTCCTCTGACTGATTCTAAATCACTACTCTTTAAAGTCCCCACCCTTCTCCCTCTAAAGTTGGTGTTCAGCTTAACCTTACCAAAATCACACTTTAATTTCCCATTTTTAACTCATAAAAATTCATCTGGCTTCATGTTTCCTTCTAATTTAACCTAGAAACTTTGCTTAGAATTTCAAGGACATTCTCACTAATATCTATTATTCTTATATTTTTAAATGTAGGCATTTCTTACGTGAAGCCTATAAATTGTCAGTGCTATGCCATCCAAACACAATTGTTTTCTGTGATGCAAGGATGAGGCATGTCTAGAAATAACTCTAATGCTTCCTCTAGGTTTATTGGATGACTGGGCTATCAAGACTCCTTCTCCAAGCAAAACAGCTGCACTCAAGCTAGATTTTCCATGGAGTCAATGTTTTTCCTTTCTTCACAGATGATGGGAGAATTTTGCAGGTGTCCTGGTCTCTAAATAGTAGATTCCTGACTTCCTCAGACCAAATCCTGGAAATACCTGCTCCAAAACTCAGATTGCTTGTCACTTCAATGATCGTTTTATTTTCGAGCTTGACCTGCAAATAGAAAAAGCAATAACACATAGATGTTATGTCATGTTTCTAATAACCATATTTATTCCTCTTTATTTTGAGAGTAGACCCGAGTTTTCGGGCACTGAGGGAGATTATTACTGTTACAACAATAGCCACACTGATTCCTTGTAGGCTCAATTTTTCTCTCTTCTAGAGCAATGTGATGAAAGCTAGATATCCTCCTCATGTACTAGGGTCTGTATTATAGAAGAGAAACCCTGAAAATATGAATCTTGCATATTAATTGTATCTTATTTCCTTCACCTCTTGAAAGAAGGAGAGAGCTTTTCTCTCTCTAATGACAACAAATTTTCCTGGGGAAGAGAAGGGTAAAGACCCTGCGTTCTCAGCCTTTGGAATGGAATCAATGTCTCCAGAGGGGAAATAGCACAAGCCTGCAGGTTTACAACCCCTGAAATTTCTCCATGACTTCTGTGGAGAGATAAGTTTTGTTACCTTTTGTACAAGAGTAGGTGGCTCTAGATCTATCATGCTTGAAAATACGAAAAGCAAATAAATCTGGGGTAAAGAGGTATTCTTCAATATATCAATTCAAGTTGCTCAAGAAGCCAAAATGCAGAAAAAATATATCTTTAAAAATCTCTAGAGTTCCATAGTACTTGGTAACATAAATACATTCTAAGGGTTCAAATGCACCTGGTTCCACTCACATAATGAAAGAGCAGCAGACTTTTAATCCCTCTTGTTTATCTTAAACTTCTATGATTCTCTGAGGAAATTGGATCTGTACCCCATTCCAGGTGATATGATGGAGATTGGCCAGGGACTGGTACCCTCAATGTGGTGACTAAAGAATCAGGCTTGCACAGATACTTTCCTGGGTTTCCTGCTCCTGTATGCTGATATTTTCCACCAGGTAGTCTCTCAACATTGTTCTGCAAATATTTTGCTCAGTTTTAACCAACTGCATTACTGACTCCCTATAATGTCTGCTTTGCAGGTTTTAAATCTTCTACATTTCAACACTATTTCAGACTTAATAAGTCCCTTCCATTTTTTATTACATACACACACATACACAGTTATCAATAAATATTCTTAACCTTCCATCCCTTCATCATTACTTAGCTCCAACACTGAGCCTTCCACAGGCCCCTTGATCCTAACTCCGTCTATCAGGCACATGAGCATTTTAATAAAGACTTTTATTTTTTGGTCTAACAAAATTTCATTTAAATAACTTTTTACAATGTGTTAGCTATGTGATCTTGGTCATATAATAAATGTTTCAGTTTCCTCTTTGGAAAGCTGAAAGTATTAATAACTACTCTCTGGAGAAGGAAATGGAAACCCACTCCAGTACTCTTGCCTGGAAAACCCCATGGATGGAGGAGTCCATGGGATTGCAAAGAGTTGGACACGATTCAGTGACTCCACTTTCTTTCTTTCTGGGGGAAGATTACAAGAGATAAAATATATAAAGTACATGTCCTTCACTTACCTTAACCCCATTAAAAAAAAAAAAGAAGAAGAAAGTCTTATTCTTAATAGATAATTCTTTGGCTCACACCACTCTCCAATTGCATGACTCCTTTTCTGTTTTTTCTTTCATTGCGAAACTCCTGAAATCTTTGTATTTATTTACTCATTGTGCTCACTGCACTCATGGCTCCATCTTCAGTTGCTTTCTCCTTTCCTGATTGTTTCGCGTTCAGTCACTACTTTCTAATGACTAAATTCACATGACCTCATCTCAGTTCACATTTCTGTCACTATTCTGTCACTATTCTGTAACATTTACAAGGACTGACCACGCTGTTTTAAACTTGTCTTTTCCCAAATTTTCTAAGCATTTTGTCTTCTAACGCTTCATCTACTTCACTGAGCCCTCGTTGGTATTCTCTCATGTTAGCTACTTTCCGTTGAGTATGTGTGTCCCCTGGAAGCATTATCTTCCTTGTTTGTCCCTTGCTATAGTCAGTACCTGTGAGCTGATCACTAAGGACAAGGCTTCTCTTTCCTTGATTTGAAAATGTCCCTGCACATACTTTGTTTTGTTTGTTTGGTTTGCCCATCTTGTAAACTATTGGCTTTTCAATCATTTTCAACCTTAACTAGATAACCCCAAATCAAATGTATAACCTAAGATAATAGAACTCTTTTATCAAAGGATTTCTTGTGTAACCCAATTGGGCAAAGAAATAAAAAAAGGAGAAAAAAAAATTAGAGAAGAAAACAGCATAATTCTATAGTCTATCCTCTGAATTGCTGTGTATGTTTGTTTTGTAAAATTAAGAGAAAAAAAGTGGTACTCTTTAAGATGTTCATACTGTCTTAAATCTTTTATCCTCACAAATCCTTCCGAAAAGGCTCTGTGAGTTCTTAAGATGTTAAAATAACACTCTACTATTCACTAGAAGAGCAAAATGATTACATAGAAAAGATAGAAAGGACATTTTTTTTTAATTTGATTTTTCCCGGGGTGGGGGTGGGGAATAGTCTCTAAAACGTCACAAGCACAAAAATGCATGTATCCATGACTCTGAAGAGGTCTTATTCATTGTTCCCACAATTTGCATCTATTTGACTAGTTTCATGAATCCTTAATTAAGCCTTTATTCACAGAAAAATAATATTTGGTGAATCTAATTATTTCTTGATTTGATATCATTAAAAAAAAAAATTCTTGCCTCTATTTTCTCTCGCCTACTTTTCCTCCCACATGAGCTTCCATCTTCCTATCACACAACCAACATTGCCTAAAAGCTACCTCTTCTACTAAAGCTGGCTTTTCCCACATTAGCCTCACTTCCAGCATTTTACCTGGTACTCTGCTCCCTGGTTCTTCTGTGACCCTGGCCTGCCTCTCCAACAGCTTCCACTGGGTAGCCCATAGCTTCTCCCTCCTCCCAAAAGCTGCCTCCTGGCAAAATCTTCTTTCAATTATTCAGAGCTGCTGTTTAGAAACAGACATGTACACAAGTGAATAAAGACTACAGTACAAATTTTACAGCCATGAGATATAAGATAGATCAGATATTCAAATGCAACAGTATTAATTTTTTTTAAGCCCTAAGAAAAGATAAAATTTTCATCTTTAGCTAAGAATCAGACAAAGGAAAATATCACATTTGGGATGGCTTTACTACAGCTCTTTTTTTTAAATTGAAAATGGGTTCTGGCTGCCCATTGCTCAAAAGCCAATAAAGGTACAAGGTTTGTGGAAAGTAAAGCTTGCTTTATTTTGAAGGCTGGCAATGGGGGAGGGGTAGCAAAGTAGATTTGTGTCCAAAGATCTATCCTCTGCACTGACAATCTGTGGGCAAGAGATTTTGTAGACCAAGGGAAGGGGCTACATGCAGAAACAACAGTCAGCTCTGACTGTAATCTTGAAATTGGTCATGCAGTGGTCTGGCCAGTGTCATCTTGATTAAGTTAATCTTCAATTTCAGAGTCAGTTTGTTCCAATTTCCCTGAGGACAGTTCTTGGAATTATGGCAGCTTATGTCATAGCTATAGTCTGGTCATCACGTAGGTAACTTTTACACCTCGTGGGGGTTTCAATATCTACAAGACGGCTCACAGGATATGGCTCAAAATATTATCTACAGCCCTAATGTGGAACTAAAAGGTCCTTGACTTTGTTTAATGATTATTACTATTGGTCTTACTTAACTATTTTTCTTTGCTTCAGCATTTCTCACTTCTCTGATTAAACTTTTTGTTTGGCTAAAGTTTCTCTATAAGACAAATGGCAAGTAGAGGACATGGGGTGGGAAAAGGACCATAATGTCCTGCTTCATTTTATTTTTTCTGCTTGGAGTGATTTTTACTGAGATATCTATTTGGTTCATGCCTTCATTTCCTTCACATATTTGCTCAAATCTCAACTTGTCAATGAGATCCACTCCCGCCACTCAATTTAGTATTTAACCCTGTTCCAGCTGCCTCCTCTGGCATTCTGGATTATCTTCACTTTTTCTAATTTTACTTATTTTCCCCAAAGGAAAATCTGATAATATGTTAGATCATTAATTTACTACATTTTCATTTTTATTTTAAATTCTCCACTATAAAACTTAGCTCAGCCTTCAGAATGGGAGAAAATAATAGCAAATGAAGCAACTGACAAACAATAATCTCAAAAACATACAAGCAACTCCAGCAGCTCAATTCCAGAAAAATAAACGACCCAATCAAAAAATGGGCCAAAGAACTAAATAGACATTTCTCCAAAGACATACAGATGGCTAACAAACACATGAAAAGATGCTCAACATCACTCATCATCAGAGAAATGCAAATCAAAACCACAATGAGGTACCATTTCACGCCAGTCAGAATGGCTGTGATCCAAAAGTCTACAAGCAATAAATACTGGAGAGGGTGTGGAGAAAAGGGAACCCTCTTACACTGTTGGTGGGAATGCAAACTAGTACAGCCATTATGGAGAACAGTGTGGAGATTCCTTAAAAAACTGGAAATAGAACTGCCTTATGACCCAGCAATCCCACTGCTGGGCATACACACCGAGGAAACCAGAATTGAAAGAGACACGTGTACCCCAATGTTCATCACAGCACTGTTTATAATAGCCAGGACATGGAAGCAACCTAGATGTCCATCAACAGATGAATGGATAAGAAAGCGGTGGTACATATACACAATGGAGTATTACTCAGCCATTTAAAAAAATACATTTGTATCAGTTCTAATGAGGTGGATGAAACTGGAGCCGATTATACAGAGTGAAGTAAGCCAGAAAGAAAAACACCAATACAGTATACTAACACATATATATGGAATTTAAAAAGATGGTAATGATAACCCTGTATGCGAGACAGTAAAAGAGACACCGATGTTTAGAACAGTCTTTTGGATTCTGTGGGAGAGGGAGAGGGTGGGATGATTTGAGATAACGGCACTGAAACATGTATAATATCATATAAGAAATGAATCGCCAGTCCAGGTTTGATGCAGGAAACAGGATGCTTGGGGCTGGTGCACTGGGATGACCCAGAGGGCTAGTACAGGGAGGGAGGTGGGAGGGGAGTTCAGGATGGGGAACACGTGTACACCCATGGCAGATTCATGTTGATGTATGGCAAAACCAATACAATATTGTAAAGTAAATAATAATAATAATAAATAAATGATAAATAGTTAAAAAATAAAAAGAACTTAGCTCCAGTAGGGCAGAGACTTTGCTTTGTTGGATCCCAAACACAAAAGCCTGGAAATACTAGACAGTTAAAAAATGCTCTAACAGTGAATGTAAAGAAGAAAGGGGGGAGAAAGAAACCAGGGAGAGATGGAAGGATAGAAGGAAAAATGAATGAAGGATAGCAATTATAAGCCAAATAAATGAGACATTTTCTTCTTTCTGCAACTTCAATACATATTTATTTCAGTTCATTTCATCAAATGTTTGCTAAATTCCATCATAATTTAGGTATTTCTGAGTGTTACAATACATAGATAAAGGATATATTCGTGTTAAGTTTAAGGAGCTTGTAATGATTTGGGAGTACAACCATCTGTTTATAGTGCAGTAAAGTATTACAGAGGGCTTTCCTGGTGGCTCAGATTATAAAGAATCTAACTGCAATGTAGAAGATCTGGTTCAATCCCTGGGTAAGGGAGATCCCCTAGAAGAGGAAATAGCAACCCACTCCAATATTCTTGCCTGGGAAATCTCATGGGCAAAGGAGTCTGGTGGGCTATAGTCCACGGGGTCACAGAGAGTTAGACAGGACTTTGTGACTAACACACAAAGTATTATAGATGTTGGAATATTAGGTAATGAAAATGTTATGATAGATTTGCACTTTAATCCATCCAAGTTGATTCTAGATAATATGGTGGCTGGGATGGGGGTGCTATGTGAAATGCAACAATAGAGGCAGGGAGACAAGTTAGGAGACTCAGGAAACAGCCAAGTTAAGAAAGATGTGTATCTGAACTAGAAAATTAGTAATAGTGACAGGAACAGGTTTCTGAAGTATTTAGGAGATAAAATCAGAGGAACAGGGTGAATGATTAAGGATGAGAGATTTGCTGGTAGTGTGGCATGGATTTAAGAATAAGCAAATTAAATCAATTCATCATTGTGGCAACCATGATTTAATACTGCTACATGAGAATAGAGAGATAAACACAACCCAGTGATCAGAGCAAAAGCATCAGGAGAACACGATACAGAGAAAACCCAATTTGAAATGTTTGTAGTGTTTCTGCTGCTACTGCTGTTAAGTCGCATCAGTCGTGTCGGACTCTGTGCGACCCCAGAGATGGCAGCCCACCAGGCTCCGCTGTCCCTGGGATTCTCCAGGCAAGAACACTGGAGTGGGTTGCCATTTCTTTCTCCAATGCATGAAAGTGAAAAGTGAAAAGTGAAATGGAAGTTGCTCAGTCATGTCCGACTATTAGCGACCCCATGGACTGTAGCCCACCAGGCTCCTCCATCCATGGGATTCTCCAGGCAAGAGTCCTGGAGTGGGGTGCCGTTGCCTTCTCCTGTAGTGTTTCTAGTCACTGAAATTTAACTGATGCTATCAAAACCAGGCAATGGGAAGTAATCAAAGGAAATGTCAGCTCAAAATATCAACATTTATTCAGTTTCATCTTATGTGTTTATGTATTTTGTTTACTCTAGGAAAGAGTACTAATATATACTTTTTAAAATTCCCTGAATAATAAGAAAGGAGGATATGTCAATCCAGCCCATTTTCCCTGAGACCAAAGACCATGAGAAATAAGTTGAAAAAGATGCATGAAAATTGTGGCATTTATTTAAAACAAGAATGCCATTAAAAGATTCAACACATTAACTTATGTGATTTCAGAAATATCTATTAGTTACATATTTTCAATGCATTCCATGAGAATGGACATGTCACCACTTTTCTTCTCTGGTTCTGGTGTCTAGTTCAGGTCTTGGTGAGTAATAGAATCTCAATAAATATTTTTCTGATGGCTGAATAAAAGAACGGGTAGAAAGATTATCAACAATGTGGATTTTGGAATTAGAAATGTTTTAAATCCTAGAACTGCCACTTACTAGTTGAGAAAGCTACTTTATTTTCTGAGCTCAGTGTCCTCATACATAAATGGAAAAAAAATAATAACTCTGCTTCACAGAGTTCCTGACATTTAAAAATAATAATCAGTTATTATTTAAAACACTTAGCATAGTGACTAGCATGTAGTCTGTGTTCAATAAATGTTCATAATTACTATAATGGTTCTGTATCTATGCCAGGTAGACCTTTAAGCCACAAATAAATTTGAATTTTTCGAGACAGCCTTCAAAAATGTTACCATTGTGTAGTTAGTAAGCCAGAGGCCAAATCCCTTTGTTGGCGTCTCCATGAGGAAAACACACCTTCAACTCCTTTCCTATAATTTCTCAGTTGCATTATTTCACCATTTTTTTCTCTTGTGACTGCTCTTACTAAGAGATATGTCATATAATGAAATGTTCAAAAATGAAATTATTTACTTTATGGGTGAAAAGTGCTTGAGAAGTGACTAGTCATTTTTAAATATATTTTATTCTCTTTGAAAACGTGGTTGAATTATATTTCTGCAAGACATGTACTTAATGGCTTCTACAAACTTAGAGATGTCTTGGGAGTGTAATGCAAGTTTCACTGTACTCCCTGGAAACTGATGGGATCCTATATAGCTAACAATGTGGGTTTAATAATCTTTAGTTATGTTCCACAATCACAATAAACCTAAAACACATTCTAACTGTTAATGGGATGGGTAAAAACTGCATGATCAGGTACAATTTTGCTTTTAAAAAGTCATATCATTTACTAACAAGGCAAGTGTGGAGAGAATGTAAGAGAAACTAGTGTTAGACTCAGTGACCACACGGTGGATCAAGTGAACAAGATCTAGACTAAGAAACATAAGGGGAACTAAAGAGTTCTGGTAAAGGAAATGAAAACTAGCAGCCAAAATGGACTCATAAGAATGAGTCGTATTTGTGTTTTTCATACATTCATTCAGGCACTTGGATATTTGGTCAGTTATGCCACACATACTAACTAAATGCCAAATAAATGTCAGATCTTTTGCTAGCTACTGTCAAGGTAGGTGATGGCTATGAGGTCTTCTATCCAACTAATGAATTAATGCAGTCATCCGGTTAACTTGACTCTTCTGTGAAACTAGTAATAATCAGAGCTACCTGATTGCTAGTGCTACCTACATGACTAAATTCTGAATTCTGATAAACAATAATCAGTTCTGTTTTTGCCCCCCACCCTCAAAAAATGGTATATTGGGAACAGATACTCAAGAAGCAGAGAATTCCCTCTGAATGTTATAAGGTATTAGAAATAAATAAATCAAACAAAGTTTAGAAATAATTTATGTTTATGAGGTGCTGCGTTAAGGCAAGAAAACTTCCCTAAAAGACTTTCCTTATAATTCCTTTTGTTACTAAGGATTATTGATAGTATTTTGATATATTGATTGATATATTGATTGATATATTGATATTTGAAAACTTGACATTATGCTTGTAGAGTACTTTTTTTAAGGTAGTGGTTTGCCAAGAATTCTAAGGAAGATTACTAAGGCCACCTATGCATATAGCAACAATTTGATATTTATAATTGTCCCTCGGGCTTCACTGTATGTAAAAAAAACATTCTTATCTATCAGATTTATTATTCTGTTTTTCACTGCTCAACATGGGGTGCAGAATTAGAATTCTTCTCAACCTACCAAAATTAAAGATAAATCCTATTTGTCTCCCTTATTTCAATAAATAGAAAAGCTGACTAGGAATCTGGAAAGTTCATGTTATTGATATAATCTATCACTTCCCTAGTGGCTCAGATGGTAAAGAACCTGCCTACAATGCAGGAGACCTGGTTCGATCCTGGGTCAGGAAGATCCACTGAAGAAGGAAGTGGCAACCCACTCCAGTATTCTTGCCTGAAGAATTCCATGGACAGAGGAGCCTGATGGGCTATATTCCATGGGGTCACAAAGAGTGAAACATGACTGAATGACTTTTACTTCACTCAGTCATTAATGTAAATAAACCTATATATTTAGTATGCTGCTAAGTCACTTCAGTCGTGTCTGACTCTGTGACACCCCATAGACGGCAGCCCACCAGGCTCCTCTGTCCCTGGGATTCTCCAGGCAAGAACACTGGAGTGGGTTGCCATTTCCTTCTCCAATGCATGAAAGTGAAACGTGAAAGTGAAGTCACTCAGTCGAGTCTGACTCTTCGCGACCCCATGGACTGCAGCCTACCAGGCTCCTCCGTCCTTGGGATTTTCCAGGCAAGAGTATTGGAGTAGGGTGCCATCGCCTTCTGCCACATATTTAGTATAGAGAACCACATAAAGCTCATTGTTCAATGCTTTAAAATTAATACTAAATGCAATTTTTGGTTGATTGAATGTGTCAACAGTCTGTTACAATATATGTGTGTGTGTGTGTGTGTGTATTTAATGTTAGAATGAATGTCAGAAGCAATGAATTTACTAAAGTGTTTGCGATTTTTTATGTAATCTAAAACTCTATGATTATTTGAAAAACATAAGAAAAATGACTTAGATGATATAGGCAAATTTACTTTCCATTTCTGAAGGAAAGATAAAATGTAAAGCTTGGAATTAATTCTTTCAAGCATAATGTTTCCTAAATAACTAGCTTTTTAGTGTTAAAATATATTTACTTCTATAAAGCATACTTGTCTAAATAAAAGAAAAACTTTAAAACATAAATCAAATACCAAACTTCTATGATTAACATTCAGCATTTTCTAAGACAAATTTTGACTAATCAGGTGGACAATATCAGAAAATAAATCTATTGCATAGTTTTACTCTTGAAACCAGGGAAATATTAGGAATTCAAGTGAAAAATAAATTTAAACACTACATTGAATTAGTTGTATTTCAGACTGGGGGTGGAGCGGGCACTGCACATATTTATACTCAATCATGTGTACATATATGATTGACTGATATGTATGATTGATGCACATGTTACATAATCAATGTGCATGTTACATGTGTTCTATGGTTTGTTTGTCAAAATGGAGGCCAAAAACTGCCTAAACCAATGGCAAAAACTTGTAATGAAGGGTCAGATTCCTCTATTTCATTCTCAGGTAGGTGACCTTAGAAGAAACAATATCCATAAAGTACTTATGTATGATATATAGTTTTGTTCTTCCTTAACCAATTACTTTCAATTAGTAATTATATTTTTAATTACATTTACTATAAACTCTAGACACCTCAAAAACATGTAGAGAGGTTACCAGCTAGTGGGAAAAATTATAATAAAAGCTTGGAAGAAACTGATTGTTTTGAGGTTCAGGGTTTTTAAGTCTCTGTAAGCTTAGATACACATTAAAGTAGAAGAATATGCGTATTAGATACAGGGAAAACTAGTTTAATTAGCAATTCCAGGTGGAAGTGCCTGGTAATCTATATCTTTTATGTATATCTGATGCAATATTGATGAATACTCAACCCTGAGGAGACTTGAGGTGACAAGACTTAGATAAGATCTAGCCACTGAACAGAATGCTATTAACATCATGGTTACCATGTGTAACCATTGGACAAAAGCTACTCTTAACTGTTTCGGTCCTTAGCTTATCTATTAAAAAAGGTATTGGACTAAAAATAATCTTCAAATATCTCTCAATACTTAATTAGGATATGAAAACAATTTTGTGTGCTGTGACAAATATTTTTAAGACTAACATAGAGTAGGCTAGAAGAGAAAACATCATAGGAGCGTCACACATACTAAAGGTTAATACTGCATCACAAAACTTTATTTTTGGTTAAGTGTATTATAAATATACTGAAATATGATTTTGTTGACAGTGAGTTATGGTCAAAAATTTCAAAATACTTAATCATTTCTAAATTCTTTTCCTTTGAAAGTATTAAAAATATGTTGATATTTTTTCCCTTATCTAAGGACTTCAAGTGCAGAATCACCAGTGTTTAAAGAGGAAAATCAATTTACATATCATTTCTGTATCTGATATGTATTTTAATACATCAGGCAAAAAACTGCAAAAACTTTTTTAAAATTGCCCAATTCCAGATCAATATATTTCTCTATTATAAGAGTAATGAATTAAAAAAATAGGGAATAAATAGTATCTACTTTAATGGTAAATGAAATATGAACATTGATGAATATATAACGCATTTATAGATTCTATTTAAATTAACTGTTTTAAAAAGAAAATAAATACAATATGAAAATACTTAGAAAAATATAAAAATGCCTGTTTCAAATTATATTCAAACATTAAAGAATTAACAGTAATTCAAATATTATACCAGAAAAGAAATCAGTAGAACAGAAAGTCAAGAAATAAACATGTAACACTTATGTATATATACACATACATATGTGTGCTGTGTGCTAAGTCACTTCAATTGTGTCTGACCCTTTGGGACCCTATGGACTGTAGTCCAAGAAGCTCCTCTGTCCAAGAAGCTCCTCCGTCCTTGGGATTCTCCAGGCAAGAATACTAGAGTGGCTTGCCATGCCCTCTTCCAGGGGATCTTCCTGACCCAGGAATTGAACCTGCATCTCCTGTGACTCCTGCATTGCAGGTGGAAATTTCAGTGCTGAGTCACTGGGAAGCCCACACAAACATATACATGCTTTAATAAATATATAATACCGCTCTGAAACAGTGATTCTCAGCTTTAGCTGCACATTGTAATCACCTGGGGAGCTTTAAAAAGTACTGCTAACTAGATGCCAACCCCAGAGATGCCAATTTAATTGCTCTAGGGTGTGGTTTGAGCACTGGGATTTTTAAAGCTCCCCAACTAATTATACATAATATTCAACCAAAGTTGAGAAATATTGCTTAAGGGAATTGACGCCTTTATTTACAACCACACATCAAAATTTGAACTTTGACAACAAACCCCCCAGGTGCATAAAATGAACTAGATTACATATTCTAATTCAACTTGATTGTCATCTTCATGGATTTTTCTCTCCCCAGCTGTCATTGTCAATTGTTACTTTGATATATAAGGAAGTAGAACAAAAACAGTTTTTATAAAATATTTATAAAATAGTTTTTATAAAATATAAAAATATATATTCCAAGGAGAAAATTTTAAATCACCTATATTTAATTTGCAACTAAAGCCCCTAGAAGTGAAGTTGCTCAGTCGTGTGAGACTTTTTGCGACCCCATGGACTGTAGCTTACCAGGCTCCTCCATCCATGGAAGTTTTCCAGTTAAGAGTACTGGAATGGGTTGCCATTTCCTTCTCCAGGGGATCTTCCCAACCCGGGGATTGAACCCAGGTCTCCCGCATTGCAGGCAGACGCTTTACCTTCTGCACCACCAGGAAACCCTCCCCAAGAAAAGTCCTCCCAAAAGCCTTGGGGGCTTTTCGGTCTTGGACTTATTTCATTCTTTATTTCCCATATTTCTCTGACATTTTTTTAATTAAGGCCAAGGGAATATATATTTTTGCCCACTATGGGTCTTTTTACTTTGCTCATTTTTTTCATTTCTCCTAATAGTCATTCATCTTTTCAGGTGAATCAAACATATCAATGGAGATATTTTTATATATTAAACATGTTTTTCCTCATTATAAGGTCAGCAGTATAGTATCATGACAATACATTTCTTATAAACACACACACTTGGATTTTCAAAAACTAAATATAAAAATAGCTTAGAATGCTTTCAAAATGAGAGAGGTTAAGAAAAACTAGTTTTCCATAAAAAACCGTTTAAAAATTTAAGAAAATGAAGCTAATAAACGTTAGTATTGGTTACTAGAGATCAGTGAGGAAGGAATTCAGACATGATTCCTACTGCACACCAAAATAAATTATAATGATATTAAAATTCAGTGAAAGAAACACAGAAATATCAAATATTAAACTAAGGGAAGTTGCAGAGGACTTCAAGTTAATAATCAACTGACCTTAAGATAGGGAGATAAAGGAAATAAACTGTGTTATACAAATTAACCAATGTAGTCACTTGAGCCTTTACAAATAGAAAAGATGGCAGAGCTATGTAAAAAAGATGAGGCAGAGAGGTCTGAGAAGTGTGAGAAGTAACTGACCAGCTGTTGCTGGCTCTCAAAGGGGCCATGAGTCAAGGGATATGGTTGAGACTCTAGAACCTGAGAATGACCCCTAACTGGCAACCAACCAGGAAGCAGGGACTTCAGTCTACCACTATGGAAGTGAATTCTGCCATTACCTTGAAGAAACTGGAATCACGAAAGGAACACAGCTCTGCTAACACTGGATTCCAGCTTTGTGACCTCTAAGCACACAACCAACTGGACCACACTGTGAACAGAATTCTGACTCATGTAAATTATGAGATAATGAATAGATGTTAAGTTGCTAAATGTGTGGCAATTTGTAATGGCAGCAACATAAAAATAATACCTCTCTTCCCCTCATTCTATATCAAGAGGTTACTGATAACTGAAGTATATGCAAATGACTCCCAGTTGTTCCCAGCATGAGGACCTAGTTCCTCACGTGAATTATAAAGCACCTCAAGATTCAATCCTCTCTTAACTTTACTTTTTACCAACTGAGCCATGAGGGAAGCCCGTTTTTTATTACTTATCATCTCCCAATGTCCAATTCCCAGTGTATTTTTTCTTTATATGGCTTATAAATCTTTCTCCAAATTTCTCAATTCTTTCTCAATTTCCCAGCCTTGATTAGTCAGTTCTGCTTATCTTTTATATCCTTGTTTATACACTCTGTAGAAACAGGGAGTAGGTTAGGTTTACCATTTTTATTAACTGTTATATAATCTGTACATATACCATCATAGTACTTTTCAAAATTATAAATGTCTGTTTGCTTATTTATAGTTCCTGTAGACCTATTTCTAATTCCTACAAATTGAAATCTTATTAACATCTGCTACTGCTAAGTCACCTCAGTCCTGTCCAACTCTGTGCGACCCCATAGATGGCAGCCCACCAGGCTCCCCCGTCCCTGGGATTCTCCAGGCAAGAACACTGGAGTGGGTTGCCATTTTCTTCTCCAATGCTTGAAAGTGAAAAGTGAAAGTGAAGTCACTCAGTCGTGTCCGACTCTTCGCTACCCCATGGACTGCAGCCTACCAGGCTCCTCCATCCATGGGATCTTCCAGGCAAGAGTACTGGAGTGGGTTGCCATTGCCTTCTCCAGTGCATGAAAGTGAAAAGTGAAAGTGAAGTCGCTCATTCGTGTCTGACTCTGTGTGACCCCAGAGACGGCAGCCCACCAGGCTCTCCTGTCCCTGGGATTCTCCAGGCAAGAACACTGGAGTGGGTTGCCATTTCCTTCTCCAATGCATTCACCCATTTATACTGTTCAACAAAAACTTACAAGGTACTCCAGTTGATAATATTCTGGAAGGTAAGGAACTAAGAAAATGGAGTTACCAGAGATGACTTTTCTGTGGAAATGATATTTAAGAGAAAATTTAAAGTATTGGAAAGGACTAGCCATTAGAATCATTGTGGAAATGAGGACAGGCAAAAGGAATGGTAAATAACCTACATAGATTGGAGGCAAAAATATCTGAGATTAAATTTGAGTTCCTTTTGACTTCTAGAACAGAATTTGTATTTCATTCTTATTTTTTTTTTTTTTTTAGATTTTATTTATTTTATTTATTTATTTATTTTTTTTTTCTCATGCATTCCCAAACATGAACCCCCCTCCCACCTCCCTCCCCATAACATCTTTCTGGGTCATCCCCATGCACCAGCCCCAAGCATGCTGCATCCTGCGTCAGACATAGACTGGCGATTCAATTCACATGATAGTATACATGTTAGAATGTCATTCTCCCAAATCATCCCACCCTCTCCCTCTCCCTCTGAGTCCAAAAGTCCGTTATACACATCTGTGTCTCTTTCCCTGTCTTGCATACAGGGTCGTCATTGCCATCTTCCTAAATTCCATATATATGTGTTAGTATACTGTATTGGTGTTTTTCTTTCTGGCTTACTTCACTCTGTATAATCGGCTCCAGTTTCATCCATCTCATCAGAACTGATTCAAATGAATTCTTTTTAACGGCTGAGTAATACTCCATTGTGTATATGTACCACAGCTTTCTTATCCATTCATCTGCTGATGGACATCTAGTTTTTAAAGCTAGTAGTGGGCTTTATAGAGAGTGGATTGGTGAAACGTGATAGGAGAGTTTGAATTTATTTCCTTAATCTTAGAGGCAATTCACTAACAAGTGAATAAGTCTGTTAGCCATGGACAAAGGAAAAATAATTTGGATTAAATCAAAGAAATTTATTGATTATTTTAATGTATGTGTAATGGAGAAAAGTAGATCATTTCAGGCTTACTATTCACTGTTATATACCTAACAAATAGCATAATGCTTACCACATAGTAGCCACACAATAAATAATTATTGAATAAATGAATGGGGGAAACATAACAAAATTCTTATAAGACTAAAAAGTGATCTCTTAGAGGAAAGGAAGTATATGTCATCAAAATTTACACAAAGTAGTGTCCTTATCATTTATTTGTTGTTATCATTTAGTCACCAAGTTGCATCCAACTCTTTTGCAACTCCGTGAACTGTAACCTTCCAGCCTCCTCTGTCCATGAGAGTTTTCCAGACAAAAATACTGGAGTGGGTTGCCACTTCCTTCTCCAGTCACATATTTGATGGTCAATAAATGTCTATGAGAAGAATACATACATTTTCTGCAGAGATAAATGTTATTTCACTTTCTATGCTTACATCTTTTGTCAAACGAGTCATAAAGTGAAAGTATGCATATATAGTATGTATACATATATATTTAACATAATGGGTATTTAATAAAAAGTGATACAAAGCTGAGTAATTTTAATGAAATGCCATTTTCTTTTTGATGTCTATTATTTTAATTTTCTCATTTGCTCTTTTAAAGTGTGAAAGGTGAATAACAATGCACATTTTAATCATAACTTTTGTTTTCAATTTCTAAAGTCAAAGAATTCTAAATAAACAGTTGAGCAATATTTTAATATTGCAATGATTCAAAAATATTCATAGTTGAAGTCTTAACCTAATTTATGATTATTACAATGTTAATATTTCTAAAGAGATTGGGAACCATTTGTTTTATAATTAAGTAACATCTTTAAAAGCTATTTTTTTTTTACTTAAATGGACTTTTCTTGGTTTAAGATTAACAATGCCTAATATTTGTTTCTCAGATGGTAAAGAATCTGCCTGCAATCCTGGAGACCTGGGTTTGATCCCTGGGTTTGGAAAATCCCCAGGAGAAAGGAATGGCAACCCACTCTAGTATTCTTGCCTGGAGAATTCCATGGACAGACCATAGGATGCAAGCAGTTGGACATAACTGAGCAACTAACACGTTCATCTGTTAATTTGTAGGCTATAAATTCTATTTATACGTATAAAATATCTAGCTAGCTGTGTTGTCACTTGAATGTGGTTTGAATAACATTCTTTACTTTTCCTCTTTCATTAATTATGATATATGTAAAATTATTTTTCTCACAATGTTAATGTAATGAATATTAAGTATGCTTTATAATTTCCTTTGAGCCATATAATGGATATTTTATATAAAGTATTAAAAAAAGAATTATTACATGAAATCAGGCATATCAAATGGAGCTAAAAATAAATGTTTCATTACACGAAATTTTATGCTTCTCTGTAGGAAAAAGCAAGTGCTTTATAAGGCTCCATCTAGGTCAAGCTTTACTTCTATTTCCAATAGGCAACCTGACAGTTTCCAATTCCCAGTGTAAATCCTCCATTTTTGAGTATTTGTAAAGGAGAAGGACTGACCTGGGCCCTTTTCAGAATATAACTTTAATAAGGTATTCCAAAAAGGTTATTCTCAAGACATGGGAGTAGCATAACAGATACTAATCATCTCCCAATGGGTCGATGAACTTCTTTCACTGTCTATCCATCCCTTATTTTCTTCAATAATCAGTTTATTTGTCCAACATACATTGAATGTTGACAATGTCATTGGCACATGGATTTATAAGTACTGCTCAAAATGATACATATGGTATTTGCTCTGGGGCACAAACAAAAACCTATAAACACAAATTAGAAATTATAAAAGATGAAAAAATCTAATAAATTAATTTTTATGGAACTCCTTTACCTCTGATTTCATATCTACTATTAATACAGAATGTAATGTAAAAATATAATACTTTTAGGCATTAGTAAGTCATCAAACCATTAAATTGTAACTCCTCCCCTACCACCTAAAAAAAATGTATCCACCTGGAATCTATATTTCTGACTTTATTTGGAAAGAGAATCTTCACAGATATAATTACGTTAAATGTTTCAAGATAAAGATATCCTTGAATTAGGATGGTCCCAAAACATATCAACAGATACCTTTATAAGAAATGGGCAAAGGGAAATTTGAGGTACACAAGGGAGAAAGCCAAGTGAAGATGAAGGCAGTCATGAGTAAGGCAACCTCTGGAGCCCACCAGAAGTTTAAAGAGGTAAGGAGATATTGTTTCCTAGAAACTTCAGAGGAAGTGCAATCCTGGTTTTTGTTTTAATTTTTTAAAGGTTATAGAAAGATAATTATGAATACATGAAGGCCAAGTGGTGGCTATTTCAATGGCCCAAATAAGGAATAGTTATTTGGACTGACACGTGAGTTGTAATGGAAGCAGTGGATGCAAGATGTGCTGGTTTACATGAGAGGGATGAGGAAAAGGGAGCAATAAATATGACTCTCAGATGTTTGCTGGAATAATTGAGCAGATGGTACTACTTTTACTTAGATGTGAGAGACAGGTAGAAGAGTGGGAGAGAGAGTAATTTCCAGTTAGTTATTAAATAGGTAGAAGATAATAAAGAAAAGAAGAGAAAATATCGTGGATTTTGATCAGTAAGATCAGTCTATATACATGAGATTTATGGACAGACACAGAAACACACACACACACACACACATACATATTTGTGTTCTAAGACACAATCTTAAAGTGTGCACTTATTATAGTTTCAAATATTTGGAAGCCATCTCTTAAAGGATAAAAATATTCACATAAAAAGTTTCTTTACCTAAGGGAGACAAAGTAATCAACAAGTACAAATATGAAGGGTGCTGATATGGAGAACAGTGAGAACTCATCTCCACCCATGATGGGAGGTATAAAGGCGAGCAAGGTTCAAGTTTAAGTCTTAATATTGATAGAATAGTGAGTGTCATGTGGCCAAGGAAGAGGAGAATGCTTTCCAGTAGGCCAACTATGATATACAAAACCAACGATGTAGTATATCATGCTATGTTGAAAGTACTTTAGTAATAAATAAATTGTTGCAGATGTTACCTGAAAGAGTGTAAGAAACGTGCATGCTCAGTTGTTTGACTCTTTGCGACCCTATGGACTGTAGCCTGCTAAGCTCCTCTATCCATGGAATTCTCCAGGGAAGAATACTGGAGTGGGTTGCCATTCCTTCCTCTAGGGGATCTTCCCACCCAGGCATTGAACTCTCATCTCCCGCAGCTCCTGTGTTGGCAGGCAGATTCTTTACCACTGAACCACCAGGGAAACCCACTATGTGAAGAAAAAATAGACCATATGGACGCAAGAAATAGGGTCAAATGGTTGTATATGTAACTCAATAGATTCTGGCTTGGACCTTTGTTGATCTTGGAAGCTGCTGAAGGATTTTACAAGATGGATATCAGAATCTGAGCATATTTTAAGGGATATTATCCTGGCAGTATGATATATTAATAATACATAGGAGCTATATTCTGTGATTGTATACTCTGTGTTACTCCCACAGTAACTCCCACAGTTTACATTAAAGTGTAAACACTGACTTTAATTAGCACAAAAGTTTGTGTTCCTATTCCATTTGTTTGAGACAGATACACTTACAATAACTGAAGTGCATACGTGCTTAGTCGCTCATTCATGTCCAGTTCTTTGCAATCCCATGGGCTGTAGCCCTCCAGGCTCCTCTGTCCATGGAATTCTCCAGACTAGAATACTGGGGTGGGTAGCCATTCCCTTCTAAAGGGGTCTTCCTGACCCAGGGATCAAACCTGGGTCTCTTGTATTGGCAAGCAGATTCTTTACTATCTGATCCACTATGGAAGTCTCATAATAACTGAGGATGAAAGCAATGCCCTACCACTCCCTTTAGAGGATAACACCAATGTTCCGTGACTCTTCTCTGTTTCCATCCTTTAAGACAATAAATATTTATAAAGGTGGAAGTACAAAGAACATTTTTAAAGTCAAACTGATGGGGGAAGGGTTCAGACTTGAAGGAAACATCATCAATAAGAGGATCTAGATTCAGTTTTTTAGATCCGATTTCACTCTCTGTCTCTGATAATTTGAATAGTGAGCTGTGTCCTAGGTTATAAAAAGACAGTCTCTTGAAAGGATTTTAAAATGTTATTTTAAAAAAAGGAGGAAATGTTCATTCTATTTTGCTTGGTAATAAAGTGTTATTTAATTCAATGAAGTTTCATGAATTCCTATCAGGTATAAACGGTCATCCCCGGTGGCTCGGCTGGTAAAGAATCTGCCTGAAATGTGGGAGACCTGGGTCAATCCCTGGGTTTGGAAGATCCCCTGGAGAAAAGAATGGCTACCCACTCCAGTGTTCTGGCCTGGAGAATTCCATGGACTGTATCTTTCATGGAGTCACAAAGAGTCAAACACGACTGAGCGACTCTCACTGCTACTACTATCAGTTATAAATAGCCTTTTAAATTGTGAGGTACAAAGATGATGAAGAATATTCTTAACTTTCAGTAGCACAAATCTGAGTCACAAAAAATAACTAATGGCTTTTAATTATCAGACTATAATAGAACATAAGAAAGAGGTTTAAATGATTTTATTTCAGAAATTATGTACGCTTGCTGGGCAAAGGATGGTGCTGATTATGACCATTGGGGGCTGGGAAGCCTTCTTACAGAAAGTTGATTTTGCAGAAAATGCTTGGGACTGTGGAGAACTGGGAGCAGGATCACAGCATCTTTTGATGAAGGAATCTCAGAATGACAAGGTGATTGTCCTGAGTATCAGAAACAAAGTTTTGAACATGCTGGTGGAATCAAAACTTTTGTCTTCTCATAAAATCATGCTCTTGACAGTACTTAAAAATCTGCCAGCATGGGGATGCTGGAATAAACTGTCCTGCTTCATAGCTTCCTTCACATTTGCTAACGCCGCCTTTTACCTTTCTCTTTACCTATGTCTTAATTATAATTCATTTGTTTATTCATCAGATTGAAGGGTTTTGCTGCAAGTTACTATCATCAGAAATTTAAATAATATAAGGCAAATTTTTTGGATTATATTACTAAAACATTCAGAGGGTAAGGAAGGCTTCAGACTCTGTTGAATCTCATTGTTCAAACCATACCAACCTTTCTTTTTTTTTTTTCTTTTTAATTTCTTAACTCATTTCCCTTAACGTGAATCCTAATCTCATACAATTATTCATGTCTCAGATAGTTACCTGAGGTCTCAGCTGTAGAGAGTCCCACATTCAATGTTTGTTCCTGCACATCATATATTCTATCAATAGAAATTCGTTTCCCCTGATTATCCAAAAAGAACAACACCAACAGAAAAAAACCTCCAATTTTTGGTCTGATTTGATCAATTTGGATCAAGTGCTCTTCCCTGAACAAATTCCTGGGATTAAAAATGTTAACATTAAACCTGTACAATATCTGTACACTTTTCAATATCTGTACTACTGACATTTCAGCCAGATAATTCTTTCATGAGGAGAGGGACTATCCTCTGCATTGGAGATATGTGATAACTTCCCCGGCCTCTACCCACTCAATGACAATAGCAACAATGCCATTCCTCCCCTTCCTGAAAAAATGGTCTCCAGATAATTCTGAAGATCCCTGGAAACAAACATGCTCCTAGTTGAGGACTACTAAATTAGGTTGATGAAGTTAACCTTGACTCTAAGCCAAGAGTAGAGAGGGATTTCCCTGAAGCTAGGTCCTGAAAAGATAATGGTGTAGAAAGTCTGTACTTTTTATTTGATGATAATTAAGAGAAAGGGGGAAAATGCTAACAGCCAAATTATTCACTAAAATAATGTTCTCATTCATTTACTGAATAGATATGAACTGCAAACCTGACAGGGATGTGATAACATAAGAACAGTGAAAAAAGAGATAAGTCTGGCATCCATGCCTAATGGCAGAACAATTTACAATCAGTCTTTATTCCAACGATTTTTTTATGCAACGATTATCATTCTCATTAATGCCAAGAATTCTTGAACAGAATATCTATATCTTCATAATCATTGCTTTGTTGCAAAAACTGATGATTAATAGTAACATACCCTGTCGTAAATTTTTGTTTACAGTTTGATTTTACATAAACTGTAATAAAATATGGAGGAGCAAGAATTATGAGCTCCCACACAGCTGCCATAACCTGATCTAAGAGATATTACTCCAAAGCTTCATCTCACAGGGACATAATTTATATTAGCCAACTACAATAACATTTATATCACTTGTACATATTAAGACTTGCCTTTGAAAAAAATATATATATGTTTTCTTATATGTAACTTCAGTTCAGTTCAGTTCAGTTCAGTCACTCAGTCATGTCCGACTCTTTGCAACCCCATGAATCACAGCATGCCAGGCCTCCCTGTCCACCACGACTCCCGGAGTTCACTTACACTCACGTCCATCGAGTCCGTGATGCCATCCAGCCATCTCATCCTCTGTCGTCCCCTTCTCCTCCTGCCCTCAATCCCTCCCAGCATCAGAGTCTTTTCCAATGAGTCAACTCTTCGCATGAGGTGGCCAAAGTACTGGAGTTTCAGCCTCAGTATCATTCCTTCCAAAGAAATCCCAGGGCTGATCTCCTTTAGAATGGACTGGTTGGATCTCCTTGCAGTCCAAAGGACTCTCAAGAGTCTTCTCCAACACCATAGTTCAAAAGCATCAGTTCTTCTGCGCTCAGCCTTCTTCACAGTCCAATTCTCACATCCATACATGACCACAGGAAAAACCATAGCCTTGACTAAATGGACCTTAGCTGGCAAAGTAATGTCTCTGCTTTTCAATATGCTATCTAGGTTGGTCATAACTTTTCTTACAAGGAGTAAGCATCTTTTAATTTCATGGCTGCAATCACCATCCTCAGTGATGTTGGATCCCCAAAAAATAAAGTCTGACACTACTTCCACTGTTTCCCCATCTATTTCCCATGAAGCAAAGGGACAAGATGCCATGATCTTCGTTTTTCTGAATGTTGAGCTTTAAGCCAACTTTTCCACTCTCCACTTTCACTTTCATCAAGAGGCTTTTAGTTCCTCTTCACTTTCTGCCATAAGGGTGGTATCATCTGCATATCTGAGGTTATTGATGTTTCTCCCAGCAATCTTGATTCCAGCTTGTATTTCTTCCAGCCCAGCGTTTCTCATGATGTACTCTGCATATAAGTTAAATAAGCAGGGTGACAATATACAGCCTTGATGTACTCCTTTTCCTATTTGGAACCAGTCTGTTGTTCCATGTCCAGTTCTAACTTCCTCTTGCTTCCTGACCTGCATAGATTTCTGAAGAGGCAGGTCAGGTGGTCTGGTATTCCTATCTCTTTCAGAATTTTCCACACTTTATTGTGATCCATACAGTCAAAGACTTTGGCATAGTCAATAAAGCAGAAATAGATGTTTTTCTGGAACTCTCTTGTTTTTATGATGATCCAGCGGATGTTGGCAATTTGATCTCTGGTTCCTCTGCCTTTTCTAAAACCAGCTTGAATATCAGGAAGTTCACAGTTCACGTATAGTCTCTAAAATAAAGTATCACATAGATGTTGTAAAATTTCTATTGGCAGATTTATTCATTAAGAATAGCAGGTGATAGATAAGAATAAAAAAAGTACTAGGGAGTTTGGCAATATAGAGAAAAAGAAGTGGTTTATTCCAAGAACATCAGGTTGAACTGGAGAGAAGCAGCATACCTTGAATGCTACTAAACTAGCAATACAAAGTCCATGTATCAATGAAGATAATGTTGATCCTGTTCCTATGCCTTATAATTGGGTCAGCCCTTACCTAACAAGCTAGCAGCATCCAATAAACAGAAACTGCAAGCTTTCAAAATTAAAATTGGTCCCTGATAACAAAATCTAAACAATCATTTCTCATTTCTGTCTTGTTCCTTTTATGGATTATTTTACTTTGAATCTCTTATTTTCTGATTTGGGCTCCATGCTTGTCCCTTAGACCTGAGAATAAGTCTTTTTTTTTTTTTAATAGCTACCAAGTATCAAGTGGTATATGCTAATCAAGATTTTTAAAATCAGTACTTTTTACCCTTAATCCTCACAACTTTTTGAGACTGTTGCTCACCCATCATGTGGCTGGCAGAATTCTGAAATGGTATCCAAGATTCTCTATTCCTTGTGTAGATGTTCTGCAAACCACCTGGGACTATAAATAGGGAGTATTTTATTCCTGTGATCAGCTTATGATCTGTTATATTTATGTGACTTTCAAGAAGGAAGATTATCCAGGTGAGTTTAATTTAATCATATGACTGCAAGTCAGTTTTCCCTCAAACCTGTTGGCTTTCTGATCTATGTACTTATTCCTACTGAATTAATTCAGCCGTCCTCCGTCCTCCAACACTCCCTTTGGAAGAGAGTCTTGCATGTTTGTCCTCAGGCTGCATGGGCTTCTCAGTTCAGTGGTAACTAACTTCTCCAATTGCGGAGAGGACATCTCACAAATTGAGAGGAGCCCTACACTGAAAAACATTAAAAATCCAAGTCCTTTCCATAAATTCTCATGTCTTTAAGGCTCTAGATCAGATCGCTAACAAAGCAAGTAGTCCCTGGAAACTGCCTCTCAAAAATACAGCGCAGGTTCTCTGTTTTCTATATTTTTCTGCTGGGACTCTGCGGAAAGTTGCTATTATGTGTTACTGACCTTTTCTCTTTACCTTACTTGCTGATCTTCACCTGCCTTTAGGAAGTGTTAGCAATTAGAACCTTATCCCCAGCTATAAACAGTGCCCACAACACGGGGGAGCTTAACAGATCAGCGAACAGTTAAAAGCAGCCACAATTCCATAACCAGTCCTGACCTGCAGCCATTCAGGAGAAATATTTTATTTACTCATTCAAAACCATTTAAAACCCTTTGCCATGGTAAATGAAGCCCTGAAGGTGTGGTGAAACTTTTAGAAAAGAGCATGATTAAATAATTCATGTTTTTACGACCTCATAAACCAAAAAGAGTAACTCTGAGATGTAAATTGGGACCCTACCAGCATATTTTCTCCCCAGCTTAAAAACTGCAGTGATGAAAATGTGGACAGACTGATTGGGTTAGAAAGATAATTGTCTGCTACAAAAGTAATTGTAAAAGTTAACGAATTTAGAGTGTTCTAGTGGAGGAGAAATCGCTGCAGGCTTCAATAAACAGAAAGAAAGAAAGAAACTGGCTTCTGCAAGTTCTATTTCATACAAATAATTATTTCAGGAAACAAATAAAGTCTTATTATTGGCAGCTGGACATGGATCCTTGGTGATTGCTGGTGAAAAAGAAAACTGTGAAATTAATCTGTACTAAGCACAACAGCACTCAATCTAGTGAAGCTGTCCTTTGAATTTCAGTTAGTATTTAGACAAGTTATTATCACCTCAGGTTATTTGAACACTGTAGCCATGCTCAATGTTTTCACCACAGTTGTCCAGTTGGATATTTCATTTTTACCATGCATTGATCTACAACGTATGAAAAGAGTTATTACCTGTGATGTGTAATAATGAGACTATAAGCCAAGAGGGAAATACTTAAAAATTACTTAATCTCATATCAATGTTATCAAATGACTTTATCTCATGTCTCAAGAGTAAACTCATCCATTGGGACCTTTCACTTATTTATTGTTATTTGTTCTGGAAGGTCCTAGAAAAGAATAAAGGATAAAAACAATAGAAAACTACCATTAAGCATGCAAACCATGCCTTCACAGACGTAAAACAAAATGTAAAATATCAACTTATTCTAGCTTAAAGACACAAACATATTTTCTTTTTCTTATCAAATGCCTTCTTTTAGAATTGTGTATAGTAGTATAAAAACATCATTGTATAAACATTTTGAAAATGACTTAAGGGGTGATGGTGAAGGAAACCCTTGATTATAATATTTGTTTATTTCTTTGCTCTAAAAAACACCCATCATGGGCAGTTTCAAGCTACCAACATGACATCATGGGAAGAAGTGTTGGGAAGAGATGCCCACCATCAGCTCACCTGAGCCTGTAGAAACTGGCTCCAACCCACTACTAGTTGTATATCCTTCTGCTATCCTAAGAGTTCAAGAGCAAATGGTCCAAGAAAAATGACTCAAACATTCCCTATTGTACATGGTACTTCCTTTGATTTATGATGTTATTATTATTTTTGTCTTCTGGTCTGTATTTCTCACTATAATGAAAGATTTTTTTGTTAGTTTACTCATAATCATAGTAGTTAGTGGAATCATTAGACATAATAAATACTCAGAAAACATTGTTCAAAACTCCCTGAATTGCCTCATTGTATTGCCTCCCAAGACTCTCAGATGGAAGTTAGCATTGAGCTTAATGCAAATATTTTTTTCAGTGGTTTGTTGTTATTTTTGTTCAGTTGTTAAGTCATGTCAGATTCTTTGCAATTCCATGGACTGCAGCACTCTGCACTCCGCTCTCCTCCACTATCTTGCAGAGTTTGCTCAAACACATATCCATCGAGTTGGTAGTGCTGTCTAACCCCCTCATCATCTGCTGCCCTCTTATTTGCTTTCAATATTTCCCATCATCAGGGTCTTTTCCAATAAGTTGGCTCTTGGCAACAGGTAGCCAAGTTATTGGAGCTTCAGCATCAGTACTTCCAATGAACATTCAGGATTAATTTCCTTTAGCATTGACTGGTTTGATTTCCTTGCAGTCCAAAGGACTCTCAGGAGTCCCGTTTTTTAGGTTCTTTTCTTTAAGCGCCCTTTTTTTTTTTTTTCCAGGTGCTTCAGGTCAGTGCAGTTTAGTCGCTCAGTCATGTGCAACTCTTTATGACCCCATGAATCACAGCACACCAGGCCTCCCTGTCCATCATCAACTCCCGGAGTTTACTCAAACTAATGTCCATCGAGTCGGTGATGCCATCCAGCCATCTCATCCTCTGTCATCCCCTTTTCCTCCTGCCCTTAATCCCTCCCAGCATCAGAATCCTTTCCAATGAGTCAACTCTCCGCATCAGGTGGCCAAAGTATTGGAGTTTCAGTTTCAACATCAGTCCTTCCAATGAACACCCAGAACTGATCTCTTTTAGGATGGACTGGTTGGAACTCCTTGCAGTTCAAGGGACTCTCAAGAGTCTTCTCCAACACCACAGTTCAAAAGCATCAGTTCTTCAGTGCTCAACCTTCTTCACAGTCCAACTCTCACATCCATACACGACTACTGGAAAAACCATAGCCTTGACTAGATGGACCTTAGTCAGCAAAGTAATGTCTCTGCTTTTCAATATGCTATCTAGGTTGGTCATAACTTTCCTTCCAAGGAGTAAGCGTCTTTTAATTTCATGACTGCAGTCACCATCTGCAGTGATTTTGAAGCCCCCCCAAAATAAAGTTTGACACTGTTTCCACTGTTTTTCCGTCTATTTGCCATGAAGTGTTGGGACCAGATGCCATGATCTTAGTTTTCTAAATGTTGAGCTTTAAGCCAACTTTTTTCACTCTCCACTTTCACTTTCATCAAGAGGCTTTTTAGTTCCTCTTCACTTTCTGCTATAAAGGTGGTGTCATTTGCACATCTGAGGTTATTGATATTTCACCTGGCAATCTTGATTCCAGCTTGTGTTTCTTCCAGCCCAGCATTTCTCAAGATGTGCTCTGCATAGAAGTTAAATAAGCAGGGTGACAGTATACAGCCTTGACCTATTCCTTTTCCTATTTGGAACCAGTCTGTTGTTTCATGTCTAGTTCTAACTCTTGCTTCCTGACGTGCATATAGGTTTCTTAAGAGGCAGGTCAGGTGGTCTGGTATTCTCATCTTCTTTCAGAATTTTCCACAGTTTATTGTGATCCACACAGTCAAAGGCTTTGGCATAGTCAATAAAGCAGAAATAGATGTTTTTTTGGAACTCTCTTGCTTTTTCCATGATCCAGAGGATGTTGGCAATTTGATCTCTGGTTCCTCTGCCTTTTATAAAACCAGCTTGAACATCTGGAAGTTCACAGTTCACATATTGCTGAAGCCTGGCTTGGAGAATTTTGAGCATTACTCAAAATTAATCTAGTAATAGCTAGTAATAGCATGTGAGATGAGTGCAATTGTGCTTAGTGTTGGTTAATACTCTAAGGAAAATCTCAAACCTATATAGATCCTTCTCTCCTTTAATCCCAGACTGCCCTTATGCTTTATTGAATATTGAACACAAAACAGCTATTCTCAAACATATGTAGAATTATACTGAAGTCAATAATAATATTTTGCATGGTGATTAGGATATATTTATCACCTTTCATCTTCAAAACATCTCAGAGAGTCATATATCCTTTCACCTTCAACAAGGAATTATTTTCTTGAGGTCCTGAAGTTAGTTGACAAAGAACCTGAAAGTGGAAGAAAGAGTGTTCTGTGTCTAAGTTTTTGTTTTTCCCCTTGTACTATATTTTTATCATTTTATTTTTTAACAGGATGATCAATCACATTTAGTTCTGCTATCAAATTTTCAACTGTCCTGTGCTAAATGTTGAGACCACAAGCATGTAGATAAGCTTCTATTTTAATTCTTCAGATGTGAGCCAAAGATAGATGCATGTGACCAAATAGTATACACTGTTATTTGTGTTACAACTGAGTTATTAACGTATTTTTATGAAACTAAGAACAGTGGGTGATTAATTTTACCTTGTGAATGAGGTGTCACAAAGTAATTCTGTTCAGTGATGCATAGAATGAAAACATCTAGTTTTAAATTGATTTGGAATATGGCTTGAAATTACTAGTGTCATTAAATCATATCTTCATATTTTGGTTGAACACTTCAATTCTTTAAATATTTGCATCAAATATTGTCTATTCCCTGTTTGTGATCTTTGGTGAAGCTGTTATCTTTTCCTGTCCCAATCTTTTTCTTTTTAAAAAATTATTTTATTGAAGTATAGTTGATTTACAATGTTGTGTTTATTCCTACTGTCCAGCAAAGTGATTCAGGGGTTTTACAAAAAAAGTTATTTTATTGAAGTTTAGCTGACTTACAGTGGTGTGTTTTTACTTTATTTGTCCAAATTCTAATAAAAGTTAAGTGGTCAAGAAAAAGATGGTCAATTAATTTGTAAAGAACTTCATAAATGAAGTAAGCAGTTTAACAATTTACATTTAAGTACAAGATGTTTTTATAAGCTTTTTTATTTTTTTTAATATTTTGTGTGGCGCTTTATAATTAAATGCTCTCATAGATATACAGGCATGTGTATTATAAAATGTTCTGTGAAAATCTCACAGAATACTGAGTGAAAATTCATTAAAGTGATTCAGTATTTATTGAATTCATTTTTTGTGCCATAGTCAATGATTCATTTCAAGAAGTTTGTGGAGAGTTAGTATATCTCATAATGACATGTAACAAATCTAAAAGCAGAATTTTCCCTATTCCTCTTGCTACTTGTGAGACCTGTCGCCCAGGACTCCCTGTGCTTACATACTCCTGAGTAATAACCCATGTGATTACCTGAGATCCTGTCACTGGTGTGATGTTTTTTAGAACTGACACCTTTAAGGAGGAGAGAGTGGCAGACTTTGGCAGCAGTCAGAGGTAGGACTAGCAGGAACCATGAACCTTGAGGGAAAGCATGAAATAAGCAGTTGGAGTTTATTCATTCTGGCAGAGGCACCCAAGGGATCCTCTTAAGTACACCTTGTTACCATGACTGCCAGGTTTCTCTCATCTTTGCACTTTTTTCCATATATATAATATCATTTATTTATTTTTGGCTGTGCTGAGTCTTCGTTGCTGTGCAGACTTTTCTTCAGTTGTGGCAAGCGGAGACTGCTCTCTAGTTGCAGTGCATGGGCTTCTCATTGAGATGGCTTCTCTTGTTGCAGAGCATGGGCTTCTCATTGAGATGGCTTCTCTTGCTGCAGAGCATGGGCTCTAGGGCTCACAGGCTTCAGCAGCTGTGGCACGTGGCTCAGTAGTTTCAGCTTCCAGGTTCTAGCGCACAGGCCCAATAGTTGTGGTGTACTGGCTTAGCTGTTCTGCAGCGTTTGGTATCTCCCTGGATCAAACCATGTCTCCTGCATTGGCAGGTGGATTTTTACCACTAAGCCACCTGAGAATCCCCTACCCCTGGTTCTTTACCCTTTCATTTAATGGATTTAGTTAGACTAATTTATCTTTGGGAAAAAATGAAACAAAAGCAGATTAGAGTTATTTCTGAATACCTACCCTCACACACACACACACACACATGCACACACACCCCTTAACAGCTGGGCCAAGCCAAAGGATGTTTCTACTAATCCACAAAGCTTCATCCAATTTATTCATTACCTCTTTATCGACTCAACAGAAATAAGTTTGAGTAAACTCCAGGAGATCTTGAAGGACAGGGAAGCTTGGCGTGCTGCAGTCCATGGGGTCACAGTCAGACATGACTGAGTGACTGAAAAATCTGTGGCTACACTTATTTCTACTTTTATTCAAGAGAAATTTTCTTAAAAATAAAGAGAGAGAGAGAGAGAGAAATTTTTTCCCTCCTTTTAGCTCTGAACACAATCCTGCATTTAGACTTTGTTTTAAGGACAATAGTAAAAATAATTGATATTTATCAGATACTCTATACCAGACACTTTTCTAAGAATGCTTATGACTCTTAATGTTTTGCTCCGATTTCTTCACCCGGGAAGGCATTATTACTATTATTCCATTATCTAAATGAGGGAACCAAGTTGAAAGTAAGTAATTTGCCCAGAGTTTCATAGCCAGCATGGCAAAAACAGAACTTGATGTGAGCATCACTCACTTATCATTTCCCTATGTGGCATATGAGTGAGTGAGTGAAGTCGCTCAGTCGTGTCGACTCTTTGCCACCCCATGGACTGTAGTCTATCAGGCTCCTCCATCCACAGGATTTTCCAGGCAGTAGTACTGGAGTGGGTTGCCATTTCCTTCTCCAGGGTATCTTCCTGACCCAGGGATCGAACCTGGATCTCCCTCATTGTAGACAGACACTTTACCGTCTAAGCCACCAGGGAAGTCCTTATATGGCATATAACTTGTATTTTTACTCTTTTTTGTGTGTGTGATGCTCTCAACCTGTCTGGAGTGGACCCAGAGAGCATGTACTGAATATTATATGTGCCTAGTACCCAGCAGAGTATTTAACACATTTTAAGAAATGTGTAAATATCTGTCAAATAATTTTCTTGTAGAGTTCAAAAGAGATAAATATTTCACTCTTCAATGAGCCATTTTGACATAATTTCAACATAGACCAAGGTTTTTTCAATGCAGGCGATAATTTTAGTTAGCAATTGCCCAAGAAAGATCCTGGAAAAAAAAAATAGACACTGCAGCTCTAACAAGCATTCAGTGACTATATTACATAAACTTATAAGTGAAGGAGCTTAAATCTGCATGAAAGAGAAAAGGGCAAAGGGATTTGAAGATTATCAGTTGATAATCCAAGACAGGACCACTCTAGGGAGGGTATTATTGAAAAATATCAACCATCAACAAAGTATGCCCCAAAGTGCCTGTATAAGACAGAGATAATTGTTCCATGTCAATTAGCAGCTAAGGGAATGTAATCTAGGATTCCAACTCAACCCTTCAGACTTTATATACTTCTGGGGAAGTTGAAGTTCTGTTGCTTAATATAGCATGACACTATGGAGATTTTTCTTAAAAAATAAATTGTATCTCAATGGTAGCAAAAGAATGTTGATGGTAAAATAGACTTGTTATCATAGAAAAGCAAACTGCCCCTCTAGGTACAACACAGCACCGCAGGCTGCAGGAGACAGGAGATGTGAACAGGAAGAGATTGGAAATGTGATAGGCAGAGCTGATTTTAGGCACTCGGGTTGCTAAGGAAGCTAGTGTGTAAGGGAAGCTCCCCAAGGATCGTTTTAAGTCACTCATTTAGCATAACCTGGGGTCGAAGTGTGATGTATATCAACAAAATCCCAGCCATGTACCCATGGAAAATTGCTCATTTCTCTCTCACCCAAACCAGCGGGGCGCCATGAGCTCACACAGAGTCCTCAAAGAGCCAAAAAAGAAGTAAGGAGTGATGGAGACAATTAAGCAGTAATAATGTGACTTACATCTGTCACAGTCCAGATACGAGGAACTATTTATATTTAAATATCTAGACACAGATTTGGGTTACTTACCTATGGATAATGAGACTTCATGCTTTGGAGCCATTTTCACTCTCCACATGGTATGCATTCCAGGCTTTGAGGGGGTTGCAATATATTTAGGCTAACTCATAACTGCAAAATCAGAAAGGAAGATGAAATGTTCAGAAAAAGCAAGGTTATTAAATCTACGAATAAATCAGTGAAAGTTGACTTGAAAGGAAATATGTTTTATATTTATAAATGTATAAAGAGTGAAAATATGCCACATTAACACATAACACCTTTAACAAGTTGCTTGTGTATATATAGATGGATCTAAATGATGAGCGCGAGTAAAGTTGTAATAGACAACAAACCCGTGTACCCCCATCCCCCCAAAAAAGTGCTTTCCTCTCTTGATATCCACTTTAAGACTCTCTTCAGATTTGTCTTTTCTATTATCAAACTCAAATGACTGAGCAGATGCTGACCTTCATCCCACAGGCATTTATTAACAGAACAGTTTCTGCCTTGCTCGGGAATATATTCTTATTTGCAACTGGCATAGAAGATACTGGGAATTGTGAGACAGAAAGTAAAACCTTAGCTTTGCGTGTGTGTGCATGTTGCCTTGTTTAGCGGTGGCACAGCTGACCCAACCCCCACCCCCATTGTTTCAGCTCCGTTTCATTACAGTTGAGTAGCAATGCTCTCTCCCTCTTCCTCCCCCTCAATTCTTTAGCCTGCCGGTAGTACCGCAACCTGAAGCTTAAGTACGATTTATGAGAGAAAGACACTTGTGTATTTCCATCTTCTTCAGTCACTGTAATTTTGAATCTGTCTACGGCATCATCTACTTTTCACCTTTGATAAAATAGTTGTTAGCTGAAGGGATGGTCAAGATAAAATATGTCACCACACTTTCAGAAATGGAAGTCAAGGTGCTCTATGCACTCACTTCCTCTCAGGGAATCTGGGTTTTCTACCCTTTGTCCTTTGGGCTTTTTTTCACTTGTTTGTGTGTGTGGTTAGGGTTCGGGGGAGGGTGGTGGTGACGCTGGGGCTGCAGGCACACAGAAGTTACTGAAAGGCAGGGCATCCTTGTTCTGAGGCAGCTCATCCCTGAAGATTTTGCTGCGCTCCTTGTTCTGCAATGAGGGGACCCAGCTCTCTTCTGATCCCAAATCATTCTCCCTCTTTATCTATTTTTAGTTACCAATTGACCTTCTCACTGCTCCTATCCAGACCCACTTTTGTTGGTCTCCCTAAGGGAAAAGTCACACTGCAATCAATTAATATATGGAAAATACAACTCTGTAACAAGCTAGTTTGAAGTATTTTTTTATCTGACCATGTTTAGTTCACTAAACATAGTAAAATATGGTAAAACTCTGTTTGTGTGACTGCTCATTGTTTTGCTGGCTAACGCTATATAAATAGGAGATTTTAATTTGAATTTGCCTAATACATGAGTTTCATGGTCTCCAGTTAGGTGACTTGGCATATCAGAATCAACCTAAAAGCCATAGCATAAATGAAGTCCAAGTTGAGCTTGACACTGAAAAAAAAAAAAAAATAGTGAAGAGAACTGTGAAGCAAGAGGCAGTACACACAATCCAAAAATAGGGCAAACATTCAAGGAGATTTCATATGAGAGATTGAACACAGAAAAATGTATTTATTTGAGGTCTAGATTATCAGCAGTCTAAGGAGATTTAGAAACGTTCATCCTATGATAGATTTGCATGAGGTTTTTTTTTTTCTTTTTTTTTGCTTTTTTAATGCTATTGATACATATTCCATATTTGGTACAAATCTAGGCCACGAGTTCAGGCAGGCGTGAAGTGTGACTTTAGAACTGTGTGACAAAATCATTTCTATTTTAAACTCAGTTCTGACAAATGATGAAAAGTAAAATCAGTCACACTGAAATTTATCTCTAGCAATTGTTGTAGGAACATATGGCCATTATTGGTCATATATTCATTCTGGTCCTTTGAGGTATACCTTGTCCTTCCCCATCCTTTGTTAAATGAAGGTTGTGCTTATGTTATACCTTCTTCCCAAATATGAACTTTTCTAAATCCAGCTCTAGCAAAGCTCACAAGCTTTTGGGGACCATGCTAATACCTTTAGAAGCTCTCTGGTGGAGCTTAGGCCATCTCTATCTAAAGACATCAACCTTAATTTCTAGCACTACTTTCCATGTGTTTCTGGGCTGCTGCTGCTAAGTCGCTTCAGTCGTGTCTGACTCTGTGCGATCCCATAGATGGCAGCCCACCAGGCTCCGCCATCCCTGGGATTCTCCAGACAAGAACACTGGAGTGGGTTGCCATTTCCTTCGCCAATGCATGAAAGTAAAAAGTGAAAGTGAAGTCACTGAGTCGTGTCCAACTCTCAGCAACCCCACGAACTGCAGCCCACCAGGCTCCTCCATCCATAGGATTTTCCAGGCAAGATTACTGGACTGGGGTGCCATTGCCTTCTCAGGATTTTAATATCCCTGGAATATGTTTCTGAAGTTTCAGATCCCACAAAACCTATCTGAAGTTTCTCTTCTCTTTCTAGTCCCTTGAGTTTGGGACTGAAATTCTTGGTTCATGTACTGCTAAAGCTTAGCTTGAAGGATTTTGAGCATTACCTTGCTAGCATTTGAAATGAGCACAATTACTTAGTAGTCCTAATATATATATATACATATGGCATAAACAAACAAATTGCATGGTTAACTTGTAGGATAGTCATTGTGTCAGAGTATGTAAAGAATATCTAAACTTGGAGATAGCCTCATTATATTTATCTGAAGTGTCTTGAGGCCAGTGGGTTCTCTCACAATTGTTCATTATATCCATTTATGGTGTTTGAGGCTTGGATATTATTTATCACCATAACATGTTAACAAATCCAAAAAACAGTGAATATTCAACTCTACCAAAATGCATCTCATCCTGTTCTATACACCCTTAGGCAATAGTTTCCCAACTTTGCTTTATATTAGAATTACATATGGAGATTTATATTTTCAGAAATTCTGATTTAATTGGTCTAGGTTGGAACCCAGGATTGAACTAGTATGAATTAGCACGTCTAAGTTGTTTTAAAGTGCAGTTGTGTGATGAAAATCACTGCCTTAAAAAAATGTCCATGTGTTACTCATCATTTGCTTATGTTGAACTTGAACTTCCATTAGGATGCACAACAGAAAGATATTGCATTACGTTCCTGATGAATCTCTCTGATCTCTCTCTGTCTCTCTCTGTCTTTCTGTCTCTCTTGGTCATCCTGTCTGTCTCTGTCTGTCTTTCTCTCTCCTCTCTCCTTCCCTCCATCAGTATCTCTGGTAGGAAAAACAACTGGTCTGCCCCCTCCAACTGGTTTGCTGAGCCTTAACTTCTTGATCACATTCTGAGTTCCACTATCACTCTGATTCCTTTCTCATGTTCTAGTGGAGCACCTATAAGGAGTGGGTAAGATGGAGGCTACCAAAAAATGAAATAAACATCATTCTAACTCAATTTTCCTTTCAGAACTTAAGACATTCTGTCCCTGCTCCAAACTCATGGACTAAAGCTGACCAATACCTTTTTAATCTCCTGAGTGATAATTGTTTTTGTTGTTCAGTTGTTAAGTTGTGTTTGACTCTTTGTAACTCTATCAACTACAGCTCACCAGGCTTCCCTGTCCTTCCCTGTTCTGTATCTCCCAGAGTTTGCTCAGACTTTTGTCCATTGTGTTGATGATATCATCTAATTATCTCATCCTCTGGTGCCCCCTTGTCTTCTTGCCCTCAATCTTTCTCAGCATCAGGATCTTTTCCAATGAGTTGACTCTTTGCATCAGGTGGCCAAAGTGCTGGAGCTTCAATTTCAGCATCAGTCCTTCCGATGAATATTCAGGGTTGATTTCCTTTAAGATTAGCTGATTTGATCTCCTTGGGGTCCAAGGGACTCTCAAGAGTCTTCTCCAGCACCACAATTCAAAAGCATCAATTCTTCGGCACTCAGCCTTCTTTATGGTCTAACTCTCACAGCCATGCATGACTACTGGAAAAGCCATAGCTTTGACTATATGGACCTTTTCAACAAAGTGATGTCTCTACCTTTTAATACACTGTCTATGTTTGGCACAGCTGCATTCCAAGGAGCAAGCATCTTTTAATTCTGTGGCTGCAGTCACTGTCCTCAGTGATTTTGGAGCCCAAGAAAACAAAATCTACCACTGTTTCTACTTTTTCCCCATCTATTTGCTGTGAAGTGATGGGACCATGTACCATTATCTTGATTTCTTGAATGTTAAGGTTTAAGTTAGATTTTCCATTTTCCTCTTTTACCCTCATCAAGAGGCTCTTTGGTTCCTCTTTGCTTTTTGCCATTAGAGGGATATCATCTGCATATTTTCAGTTTTTGATATTTCTCCTGGCGATCTTGATTTTATCATGTGATTCATCCAGCATGGCATTTCCCATGATGTACTCTGCATATAACTTACATAGGCAGGGTGACAATATATAGCCTTGGTGAACTCTTTTCACAATTTTGAACCAGTCTATAGTTTCACCTCCTATTCTATTGCTTCTTATTATGGACACAGGTTTCTCAGGATGATCTAGTATTCCCAACACTGATAATTTTCCACAGATCTTTGTGATCCACACAGTCAAAGGCTTTAACATAATCAATGAAGCAGAAATAGATATTCTGCTAGAATTCCTTTGCTTTCTCTATGATCCAATAGCAATTTTATCTCTGGTCCCTCTGCCTTTTCTAAATCCAGCTTATACATCGGGAAATTATGGGTTCATGAACTGCTAAAGCTTAGCTTGAAGGATTTTGAGCATTACCTTGCTGGCATCTGAAATGAGCACAATTACATGGTAGTTCAAACATTCTTTAGCATTGCCCTTCTTTGGGAATGAAATGAAAACATATTTTCCAGTCCTGAGCCCTACTGAATTTTGCAAATTTGATAAGTGTAAAACTTTAATAGTATCATTTTTAAGGATTTTAAATAGCTCAACTGGAATTCTATCACTTCCTCTAGCTTTGTTCATAGTAATACTGCTTAAGGCCTACTTGACTTCACACTCCAGGATATCTGGCTCTAGGTGAGTGACCACACCATCATGGTTTTCCAGGTCATTAAGACAGTTTTAGTACAGTTCTTCTGTGTGTTCTTACCACCTCTTCTTAATCTCTCCTGCTTCTATTAGGTCCTTACCTTTTCTATCCTTTATTGAGCCCATCTTTGCATGAAATGTTCCCTTAGTATCTCTAATTTTCTTGAAGAGATCTCTAGTCTTTCCCATTCTATGGATTTTCTCCATCTCTTTGTATTGTTCACTTAGGAAAGGTTTATTTAATCTCTCCTTGCTATTCTCTGGAACTCTGCATTCAGTTGTGTTTATCCTTCCCTTATTCCTTTAACTTTTGCTTCTTTTCCTTGCAGCTATTTGTAAGACCTCATCACACAAACACATTGTCTTCTTGCATTTGTTTTTCTTGGAGATGGTTTTGGTCACTACTTCCTGGACAACGTTATGAACTGCCACCCATAGTTCTGCAGGAAGTCTGTCTACCAGAGTTAATCCCTTAAATCTATTCATCACTTCCACTGTGTTCAGTTCAGTTCAGTTCAGTCACTCAGTCATGTCCAACTCTTTGCGACCCCATGAATAGCAGCACGCCAGGCCTCCCTGTCCATCACCATCTCCTGGATTTCACTCAGACTCATGTCCATCGAGTCACTGATGCCACCCAGCCGTCTCATCCTCTGTCGTCTCCTTCTCCTCCTGCGCCCAATCCCTCCCAGCATCAGAGTCTTTTCCAATGAGTCGGTTCTTCCCATGAGGTGGCCAAAGAACAGGAGCTTCAGCTTTAGCATCATTCCTTCCAAAGAAATCCCAGGGCTGATCTCCTTCAGAATGGACTAGTTGGATCTCCTTGCAGTCCAAGGGACTCTCAAGAGTCTTCTCCAACACCACAGTTCAAAAGCATCAATTCTTTGGTGCTCAGCCTTCTTCACAGTTCAGCTCTCATATCCATACATGACCACAGGAAAAACCATAGCCTTGACTAGGCGGACTTAGTCGGCAAAGTAATGTCTCTGCTTTTGAATATAATATCTAGGTTGGTCATAACTTTTCTTCCGAGGAGTAGGCGTCTTTTAATTTCATGGCTGCAACCACCATCTGCAGTGATTTTGGAGCCCCCCAAAATAAAGTCTGACACTGTTTCCACTGTTTTCCCATCTATTTCCCATGAAGTGATGGGACCAGATGCCATTATCTTTGTTTTCCAAATGTTGAGCTCTAAGCCAACTTTTTCACTCTCCTCTTTCACTTTCTTCAAGAGGCTTTTTAGTTCCTCTTCACTTTCTGCCATAAGGGTGGTGTCATCTGCATATCTGAGGTTATTGATATTTCTCCCAGCAATCTTGATTCCAGCTTGTGCTTCTTCCAGTCCAGCATTTCTCATGATGTACTCTGCATAGAAGTTAAATAAACAGGGTGACAATATGTAGCCTTGATGTACTCCTTTTCCTATTTGGAACCAGTCTGTTGTTCCATGTCCAGTTCTAACTCTTGCTTCCTGACCTACATACAGATTTCTCAAGAGACAGGTTGTGTGGGTGGTCTGGTATTCCCATCTCTTTCAGAATTTTCCACATTTTATTGTGATCCACACAGTCAAAGGCTTTGGCATAGTCAATAAAGCAGAGATAGATGTTTTTCTGGAACTCTCTTGCTTTTTCCATGACCCAGCAAATATTGGCAATTTGATCTCTGGTTCCTCTGCCTTTTCTAAAACCAGCTTGAACATCAGGAAGTTCACAGTTCAAGTATTGCTGAAGCCCGGCTTGGAGAATTTTAAGCATTACTTTACTAGCATGTGAAATGAGTGCAATTGTGCTGTAGTTTGAGCATTCTTTGACATTGCCTTTCTTTGGAATTGTAATGAAAACTGATCTTTTCAGTCCTGTGGCCACTGCTGAGTTTTCCAAATTTGCTGGCATATTGAGTGCAACACTTAAACAGCATCATCTTTCAAGATTTGAAACAGCTCCACTGGAATTCCATCACGTCCACTAGCTTTGTTCGTAGTGATGCTTTCTAAGGCCCACTTGACTTCACACTCTAAGATGTCTAGCTCTAGATTAGTGATCACATCATCATGATTATCTGGGTTGTGAAGATCTTTTCTGTACAGTTCTTCTGTGTATTCTTCCCACCTCTTCTTAATGTCTTCTGCTTCTGTTAGGTCCAGACCATTCCTGTCCTTTATGGAGCCCATCTTTGCATGAAATGTTCCCTTGGTATCTCTAATTTTCTTGAAGAGATCTCTAGTCTTTCCCATTCTGTTGTTTTCCTCTATTTCTTTGCATTGATCACTGAAGAAGACTTTCTTGTTTCTTCTTGCTATTCTTTGGGACTCTGCATTCAGATGCTTATATCTTTCCTTTTCTCCTTTACTTTTCGCCTCTCTTCTTTTCACAGTTATTTGTAAGGCCTCCCCAGACAGCCGTTTTGCTGTTTTGCATTTCTTTTCAATGGGGATGGTCTTGATCCCTGTCTCCTGTACAATGTCATGAATCTCATTTCATAGTTCATCAGGCACTCTAGCTATCAGATCTAGGCCCTTAAATCTATTTCTCACTTCCACTATATAATCATAAGGGATTTGATTTAGGTCATACCTGAATGGTCTAGTGGTTTACCTTACTTTCTTCAATTTGAGTCTGAATTTGGTAATAAGGAGCTCATGATCCTAGCCACAGTCAGCTCCTGGTCTTGTTTTTGTTGACTGTATAGAGCTTCTCCATCTTTGGCTTCAAAGAATATAATCAATCTGATTTCGGTGTTGACCATCTGGTGATGTCCATGTGTAGAGTCTTCTCTTGTGTTGTTGGAAGAGGGTGTTTGCTATGACTAGTGCATTTTCTTGGCAAAACTCTATTAGCCTTTGCCCTGCTTCATTTTGCATTCCAAGGTCAAATTTGCCTGTTACTCCAGGTGTTTCTTGACTTCCTACTTTTGTATTCCAGTCCCCTATAATGAAAAGGGCATCTTTTTTGGGTGTTGGTTCTAAAGGGTCTTGTAGGTCTTCTTAAAACCATTCAACTTCAGCTTCTTCAGTGTTACTGGTTGGGGCATAGACTTGGATAACTGTGATATTGAATGGTTTGCCTTGGAGACAAACAGAGATCATTCTGTCATTTTTGAGACTGCATTTTGGACTCTTTTGCTGACCATGATGGCTACTCCATTTCTTCTGAGGGATTTCTGTGCACAGTAGTATATATAATGGTCATCTGAGTTAAATTCATCCATTCCAGTCCATTTTAGTTCGCTGATTCCTAGAATGTCAATGTTCACCCTTGCCATCTCTTTTTTGACCACTTCCAACTTGCCTTGATTCATGGACCTGACATTCCAGGTTCCTATGCAATGTTGCTCTTCAGAGCATTGGATCTTGCTTCTATCACCAGTTACATCAACAGCTGGGTATTGTTTTTGCTTTGGCTCCATCCCTTCATTCTTTCTGGAGTTATTTCTCTGCTGATCTCTAGTAGCATCTTGGGCACCTAATGGCCTGGGGAGTTCCTCTTTTGGTATCCTATCATTTTGCCTTTTCATATTATTCATGGGGTTCTCAAGGCAAGAATACTGAAGTGGCTTGCCATTCCCTTCTCCAGTGGACCAATTCCCTTGTGGCTCAGCTGGTAAAGAATCTCCCCACAATGCAGGAGACCTGGGTTCAATCCTTGGGTTGGGAAGATACCCTGGAGAAGAGAAAGCTACCCACTCCAGTGTTCTGGCCTGGAGAATTCCATGGACTACAGTCCATGGGATCGCAAAGAGTCAGATATGACTTGAGTGACTTTCACTTCCACTGTGTAATCATAAGTTATTTGATTTATGTCATACCTGAATTGTCCTAGTGGTTTTCCCTACTTTCTTCAATATAAGCCTGAATTTTGCTATAAGGTGATCATGATCTGGGCCACAGTTAGCTCCAGGTCTTGTTTTCACTGATTGTATAGAGTTTGTCTATATTTGGCTGCAAAGAATATAATCAATCTGATTTCAATGTTGACTATCTGGTGATGTCCATGTGTAGAGTCGTCTCTTGTGTTGTTGGAAGAGGGTGTTTGCTATGATCAGTATGTTCTCTTGACAAAACATTATTAGTCTTTGACCTGCTTTATTTTGCACTCCAAGGCCAAACTTGCCTGTTACTCCAGGTATCTCGTGACCACCTACTTTTGCACTCCAAACACAAATGAGTGATGATATTGCTACATTTGTTGGGAAGGGGTCCAGATGAACATGTGCAAAAATGGACTTGAACATGAGAGTATATTCCTAAGCTTATGAGTTGAGTCATACTATAGACTCAGCTTTGCTCTTTCATCATTGTCAGCCCTCCAAGAGCCCAATAACCTGTGGCAGTTGAGTTATAGTGTTCTTTATGAAGGCTGCTTCAACCATAGGCCTTTTTGCTGTTTTTCTTTGAGCCTATTCCCCTCAAAGCATTTTATCATCTTGTCTGCTGAAACTCCCCCACTTCTCATATCATTTCATTTGTATGTTCCCTATGCAGCAACATCTAATGATCATGTAATAATATGGAAGAAGAGGCAGACATGTACTTTGAGCAAGACCTTATTCTAAATAATGAAATAGCTGATATAGAATTAGAAAAGAATTGAGCATTTCAGTTCTAGCAGTCAGAAAAAAATTTCTTACTTAGTTGAACTAATCATCTGTCTCTTCGCATGCACATGCTTTTATTGTAGATACTTGTCTCTAGACAGGCCTCCACTGTTAAATAATCAGCACAGTTACAGCCACAGTTGCGTCTTATATCTTGCTCTTCATTGTAGTACTCGGAAGCAAAACTACCTGGGTAGAGCTAAATCTGTTGTACAGATAATATTTGAAATCACACTGCACATTAGAAATATATGTGAGAATACACTATCAACACTAGAACACACTTGTGGGTGCCAGAGTGGGGATGGGGTTGGATGCACTGGGAGTTTGCGGCTAGCACATACAAACAATTATATAGAGAATGGATAAAAGACAATATCGTAGTTTATAGCACAGAGAACGATATTCAGTATTCTACGATAAACCATAGTGGAAAAGAATGTGAAAAGAAAGGTGTATATATGTACAACTGAATCACTTTGTTTTACAGTGGAAATCAACACAGCGTTGTAGATCAACTACTTCAATAAAATAAACAAACAAACAAAAAGAATATTCTGCCAACATTAAGTAAAATGGCTTGCCTTTATAAAGATTTTCTTAGGTACCAAATATGAAAAAAATAAAGTGATGAATCAAGAAACATGCTTGTTTTAGTATTTTATGGCTAACGTATTTTGACTTTTTGAGTAAGGACTTAAAGCCACATCACTCAACAGATGCTTGATTCATTATAAGCAAATATGTGATAACATATTTACTTTCTCTCAGTTCTTGTTGTCATCAGGATGTAAGTGTCAGTCATCTCCCCCATGTCAAGTTCACTTCAGAGAAATGTAGCTGATGTGCTTAGGAGACTTTGTATATGTTTTCTTTCAGGCTCTTGTGGTTAAAAACTTAGCAATTTGCCTTTGTGAGAAAATACTTGAGATTTAACATCAGAATGAAGGATGAATTCAACAGACAAGAAGGTCAGGAGGTTTGTGGGTAGTGGGAATGTTTCAAATAATAGCCTATCAACTTTCTATGAACTAGCTAGACAAAGATGATGTTGACACTGTCTCTTTTCATAACCTTCAACTAATATGGTCTAAATCATTAAAAAAAGTTAAGTTCTCATTGAAGAATTTTGAGTTTTGAGAACTATTTCACATGGAGTGGATAGACACATAATTTTATTATCTACTAATTAATTAGATGTGCTTCTAATAAACAGTGTTCACATATGCCCTTGTCCCATCAAGTAGGTAAATTCAAGGAACTACTTGTTACTTCTGGATACTATAAAGTTTCATCAGTCTACTGTGATTAATAACAATAACAAGAACATGCCAGATAAAAGGTGAAATAAATTCTTCAGTGACAACAGATTGTTTCTCACATGGTAATTTCAGGTTAAAATGCTCTAGTCTTTCTATCCTCCTTAATGAGAATTTCAAAATCCTCAGAATAGAGCAAAATAGACCAGCATGCATGAACACAACAAATGTTGAGTGAATATACATAGAAAAAGCCTAATTAAGGCTGGATAAACAGATAGATGAACAAATAAATTCATGAAAACAAAAAATGGTGACACTGAGACATAACAATTATAAAGAAAAGTTATTTAAAATTCAGCCATTCCTGTTATTGGATCATATTATCCACATTTGTCTGTATACGGCCACAGTTTCCAACTCAAGATCATTTAAGTAGGTTTCCCATCTTGATTACAATAAAAAGTGCTATACATATTTTCTCAATTCCAATGTTTTCTTCTTCAAAGCCATAGTTTTACATCTTTGCATGAAATTTTTCTTTCGTTGGTAACAACAGGTTTTACTTTTTCTTGACTTTCCTATTTATAGAAGCCGATACTTAGCTCTACCAATAAAAGTTTTAAGACTTCTTCAAACTCCAGTGAATTTTCACTGGGGTTGGCATTTTCTCGATGAAAGCATTCGGCCAATTTTAATAACATGTTGGTAGTGATTTTAGATTTGTTCATCCACAGTCTGTATGATCAGTGATGCTAAGGGATGTATTTAAAAAGACACGTGGGATATATATCATGTGTATGATTCTGAAACCAGCTGTTCTATAAATACTTCATTTGGTTTGTAGTTTGAATATTGCTTGGGTGCCTCCAGATGGATTTAGTGGACATTTAAAATCAATTCTCTATTTTGGTCTTTCATTGACTGGAGAGTAATTATGCAAAAGCTCACACCATCAGAATCACTCATTTAAATCAAATCTGAGAGAATATGAGCATCTTTTCCACCTGTGTTCTTAATGTTCCTTCTATGTTTACCTACTAAATCATATATCATATAACACTGGACATTTTTTGTTAACATGAATATCTTTGTTTATCTTAGAAGCAGGGACTAAGCATGCCCAATTCTAAATGCATATGCAATGTACATAGACATGTGTGCATTGTTGTTATTATTGTTTTTTGGCCTCGTTATTTACTTGATCTATATGTATTATAGCTGCAGGGATGCTAAAAAAGAAAAATAGAAGGATATGAGGCAGCTTTGAGTAATGTGGCTTGGTGCGTGCTAAGTAACTTCAGACTCGTCCTACTCTTTGCAACCCTATGGACTATAGCCTGCCAGGCTCCTCTGTCCATGGGATTCTCCAGGCAAGAATACTGGAGTGGGTTGCCATGCCCTCCTCCAAGGGATCTTCTCTACCAGGAAATCGAACCTGCCTCTTTTTGATATCCTACAATAGCAGGCAGGTTCCTTACCACTAGCACCACCTGATAAGTAAACTCAACACTGACCCTAAGTTCTATGTTTTGGTTTATGGATGTGGAATAGTGCTTTAGTTAAAAACTTGCTTACCCATAAACTAGACTTAATTAACAGTTTCATATTGATAAAATTCACAAAAGTTGGCATATGTAAGTCAAGATGCATTCCCTTAACTTGTTGTTGCCTCTATGACAATATCCTTCTTTCCATCCAAAAACCTTCTTTTGGATATCCAAAAAATGCTTCTCATCTGTGAAGCCTTCCTTGCCCTCATGTACACTCAGTATCATGGTAGATATTTGTACTTGACATTTAAAGAGCACTAGTCATACTAACTGGCATCAGTCTCTGTTTATTCTACTACTTGAGCCCTTTGAGACCTTAACTCAGCCTCCACCAAATATCATATGCAACAGAGTACCTGACCTATTATGGGTACTCCACAGATGACATTAGTACTTACATCTATTTATTTACTACATAAGTAGATTTATTAGTAGTAGATTAGAGTTACTGAGATTTAATAGTGTATTAAGATTGATTTATCACAGAAACAGTTAAGCAACTTCTTTCTCTGTGTCTTCTCCATAAATTATTGTCAATGTACCTAAGAAGACTCCCCCAAGAACCTTGAGATGATAAGATAGATGTTCTTTTTGGGGGGGTTATATCCCTTTCCATGGATAATTCATATACAGGAAAGAGTCAATCTTTCCAGTTAAGATCAAATATATCTCTATAAACAGGTAAAGCTATGATTAGTCCAGCTTCCTTAATTATAAATGGGTTCTGCAGGGTCTATTATTATTGTGGCTATGAATACCAGGTTTTATGAGAGAGCTCCATAATTTTAACAAATTAAAGCATGAAATAAAAAGCAGATATAGAAAAATTAGATCAGAATAAACACAGGTTCCACCTGCCTCAACCATAACATAAATAAATGTACCACTTGAAACATTTTGCCCCTGCAAAAGTATTTCAAATGGATCATTGGCATGTTTTTGTCTAAGTCTTTTCACAGCTGCAGTGAAAGTGGAATTATGGAAATGATTAGCCTGAGGTCTATCGTCATTCATCTTGAGCCCAGGATGCCAGGAGTTTGCAGCTATTATTGTATCATATCCAGCAATTTACTCCAATGAAGTCTTGTGGAAATCCTATATAATGTTAGAAAGATGTGAATTTAAACTGTATAACCATGCAGAGCACAGGATGAAAGGTAGTATAAGCTGTGATCTACAATAACTGGCATCTTAACACATGAGCATGACTAGGAGTGTGTCAATGAAGAAATCCATTCAAGACTATTAGCTTCAGTTCTGGTATATGCAAGTTATCATTATCTACTGGTAATACAATTGATGAATAAATGATTCATTATAGATGCAGAGGCAATATGTATAACATTTGAAAATACTGAACTATTCATAAATGTAATATGGGCATCAAAGTAAATAGAAATTATTGCTAAATAGATAAAAGAAAATTATTGAATGGGCATCCCCCATTTGAAAGTATTTTAAACAACCCCATGGCTGACAAATTATGTATATAAGTCATAGAGATGTATTTGTCTAGCATATCAAGCGCACAAAACCCACATTTGCTGAATAAAATGGAAGAAATAGAAATGTTAGGTGCATAAACTTTATAAAATTAATGCATTAAATATTAATATAAAGCCATAGTTCCAAGAGGTTTTTCTTGAAAAAAGAAACTTTTTTAAATTTACCTAATAAGCTTGTGTGCAAGTGTTCTCAGTAAGGACAGTTAGCACTTCTGAGAGAGCATTCAATCAGCCTGGCTCTCCAAGTAATAGCAAATTGAGGGTACAGATGATAGAATCTTAGTCCTGGATGGGAGCTCAGAAATAATTTAGTCTGCATAGATGAGGGCCCTTAGGTCCAGAGCTGTTGAATGATTCACATAAGTTCACATAATTGCCTAGTGACAGAGCTGGGATTAGAACCCCTGTCAGATGACACAGAGTAGAGGGCCCTGGGCTACCCCTCCCCAGGGCAGCTAGAAAATGATTGCTAACATATCAGCGTGACCTTGATGACTTAAAATTTACTTCTCAGAATATAACGTGATTATGAAATAGTAACCCAGAAGCTGCTTTAAAGTTTATTTCTGTTAGAAATTAGGGGCTATCTGGGGCTGATTTTAGGAAAAGTGAATGTAAGAAAGCATTTGTGTCTTTTCCCAAGGCTGTTAGGTGCCTGGGAAGGGAATTCTTGGGAGAGACAGATGGCTTTTGTACTCTAACATCGTGTTCCATCACCAGTGGGAGATGTGAGAGTTCACAGGATCACTGAGCTCAGTTGGGTTACATCTGATTCCTGAAGCCACAGAAGACATTGAGGAAACACTGATGCATAATGCTCCCCAGCCCCCAGACCTGCTTTCTTCAGGTAACTCCAGGGAGTTTAGATCTTTAAAAGATCAGCTCTTTCAAGTGGTTTATAAATCAGACTTACCCTAGAAAGCTCAGTGGGGCTCCCTTGTCAAGCTGCCCTCTCCAGATGTTGCTAAGAGAACAGCTGTCCTGACCGGCTGACGGAAAGACTCAAGAGACTGATGGACTGTTCAGGGAAGACAACCAACTGCTTACAGAAGCAACATCTGGGTTTGGCTCATTGGAATCAGTGTCAATATGCCAACAGAAGTTTCAGATTTATCTGAGGAGATATCATGTTTCTGAAGATTTACTTCGTCCATCATCCCTATTAGGGTGTGGTTCTCATGATGTCTACTCTGTCTTGTGACTATCAAAAGGGAGGGAAGACTATAGTTTAGATTATTTACTACCTTTTTTTTATACTTCAATTCACTTTGTGCTAGAGGACATATAGGTGCAGTCTCATTAAATCATCTCAATGATCTGAGGAAGTTTCTATCAATAACTTTATTTTGAAAACAGAGAAACAGACACCCAGATATGGAAGTTAAGTTCAGTCCCTCAGCCGTGTCTGTCTCTTTGCAACTCCATGGACTGCAGCACACCAAGCCTCCCTGTCCATCACCAACTCCTTGAGTTTATTCAAACTCATGTCCATGGAGTTGGTGATGCCATCCAACCATCTCATCCTCTGTGGTCCCCTTCTCCTCCCACCTTCAGTCTTTCCCAGCATCAGGGTCTTTTCCCAAGGAGTCAGTTCTCCCCATCAGGTGGCCAATGAATGGGGGTTTCAGCTTCAGCATCAGTCCTTCCAATGAATGTTCAGGACTGATTTACTTTAGGATGGACTGGTTGGATCTCTTTGCAGTCCAAGGGACTCTCAAGAGTCTTCTTCAACACCACTTTTCAAAAGCATCAATTCTTTGGGGCTCAACCTTCTCTATGGTTCAACTCTCACATCCTTTCAAAACCACTGGAAAAACCATAACTTTGACTAGATAGACCTTTGTCAGGAAAGTAATGTCTCTACTTTTTAATATGCTGTCTAGGTTGGTCATAAATTTTCTTCCAAGGAGAAAGTGTCTTTTAATTTCATGGCTGCAGTCACCATCTGCATTGATTCTGGAGCCTCCACAAAATAAAGTCTGTCATTGTTTCCATTGTTTCACCATCTATTTGCCATAAAGTGATGAGACAACATGCCATGATCTTAGTTTTCTGGATGTTGAGTTTTAAGCCAACTTTTTCACTCTCCTTCATTTCACTTTTACCAAGAGGCTCTTTAGTTCTTCTTCACTTTCTGCCATAAGTGTGGCTGTCATCTGCATATCTGAGGTTATTGATCTTTCTCCTGCAATCTTGATTCCAACTTCATCCAGTCCAGCTTTTCTCATGGTGTAATCTGAATTTAGGTTAAATAAGCAGGGTGTCAATATATAGCCTTGATGTACTCCTTTCCCAATTTGCGACCAGTGTTGTTCCATGTCCAGTTCTAACTGTTGCTTCTTGACCTGTGGACAGATTCCTCAAGAGGCAGGTCAAGTGGTCTGGTATCTCTTTAAGAATTTTCCACCATTTACTGTGATCTACACAGTCAAAGACTTTGGCATAGTCAATAAAGCAGAAGTAGATGTTTTTCTGGAAATCTCTTGCTTTCTGTTTGATCCATCAGATGTTGGCATTTTGATCTCTTGTTCCTGTGCTTTGTCTAAATCCACCTTGAACATCTGGATGTTCATGGCTCATATACTGTTGAAGCCTGATTTGGAGAATTTTGAGCATTGCTTTACTAGCATGTGAGATGAGTGCAAGTGTATGGTAGTTTGAGCATTCTTTGGCATTGCCTTTCTTTGGGATTGGAATGAAAACTCACCTTTTCCAGTCCTGTGGCCACTGCTGAGTTTTCCAAATTTGCTGGCATATTGAGTGCAGCACTTTCACCGCATCATCTATCAGGATTTGAAATAGCTCCACTGGAATTCCATCACCTCCATTAGCTTTGTTCGTAGTGATGCTTTCTAAGGTCCACTTGACTTCGCATTCCAGAATGTCTGCCTCTAGGTGAGTGATCACACCATTGTGATTATCTTGGTCTTGAAGATCTTTTTGTACAGTTCTGTGTATTCTTGCCATCTCTTCTTAATATCTTCTGCTTCTGTTAGGTCCATACCATTTCTGTCCTTTATTGTGTCCATCTTTGCATGAAATATTCCCTTGATATCTCTAATTTTCTTGAAGAGATGTCTCGTCTTCCCCATTCTATTGTTTTCCTCTATTTCTTTGCATTGATCACTGAAGACTTTCTTATCTCTTCTTGCTATTCTTTGGAACTCTGCATTCAAATGGGTATATTTTTTCTTTTCTCCTTTGCCTTTTGCTTCTCTTCTTTTCACAGCTATTTGCAAGGCCTCCTCAGGCAATCTTTTTGGATTTTTTTTCTGGGAGTTGGTCTTGATCACTGCCTCCTGTACAATGTCACAATCCTCTGTCCATTGTTCTTCAGGCACTCTATCAGATCTAATTCCTTGAATCTATTTGTCACTTCCACTGTATAATCATAAGGGATTTGATTTAGGTCATACCTGAATGGTCTAGTCTACAGATATGGAAGTGACTAACCCAAATTCTTTTTGGTATAATATGGAGGATTGAGATTAGAAACAGGTCTGTCCCACTCTAAAGTTCAGGGTCTTTCCTCTGGACCACTCATTCCTTCATATTCTCTTTTTATTTTATTCCATATCTATCTTAGAAGACTGAATTACAATTTTATAAAATGGTGGAAATGCTAACTTTGGATTTTCAGATGATATTCTTACTGAGTTATAAGAATGCAGATACAATATTCCAGATGGAGAGATTTAAAACAAGGTACAGCTGATAATGTGTTATCTTCCTACCTCTCATTGCAGTTTCACATGCAGGAGGAATAATTAAAGGATTTTAAAATGGTAACATGACATGCTTCATTTGCTGTAGTTAGAAATCATGGAATAGCAAATAGCAGACAGGATACTTGAGCAAGACAGAATCAGGAGCATCTTGTCTTGCTCCTTTATACATGTAGGTTGCTATGTTAACAAGAGGTATTAAATCTGAGAGGGGATTGAAGAAGGTACTCTATTATTTTAGTAAGATGGAGTGAAGGTGTCTTTTACTGAGAGCAGGTGAAAGAGCAACATTATCTTATGACCTAGTGGTCACCATTTGGCTAATAAAATACTGCAAGATTAATTTTTTTCTTGGTGAAATGTTTTTTTCCCTTTCCTTTTTCCTTTATGTTACTCTATAGTACAAAAGAACCAAAGCTGTGAAAGAGGAGGAAGTGTCCTAGTATCTGTGACAATGGTACTCTGAAGATCACAGAGATTAGAGTTGAGCTCAGTGGCCTGATTATGTCCACGAAGCACTTTCTCTACAATTTGCTGCCTCTTTTTTCTCTAAATAGAACCCATAATTAACACTACATTGGGTTCGCTAAGGTTCACTAAAGCTGAACTCTATAAATAATCTTTTGTTATTAAAGAATATACATATTTCTATACCCCATTTGGAGATAGAAGTCAGACAGCTGCTTTATTTTTTCTTCTTCCTCATATTGAAATCAAACTTTCAAATTTCATATACAGTCAGAAAAACAACAGCTCTGATGGAATAATTTTTAAAAATTAAAATTATTCTAACCACAGTTAGCATACTGATTTCAGAAAGTGGAAAAATAATGTTTGACTAATCCTTATCAATGTCCTGTCCAATTAAAAGGATTGATGCATTTCTTGCAGACATAGGGCACCTGTCTATGGGAACCAACAGCTTACTGCTTTGAAAACTAAAGGGCTATAAGACACTCTGTCACAAGATAAAGTCCTTGTATGAATAGCAGAGATAGATTCACTTAATTTAAATATCATCCTGATTTGTATTTCAAAATAAATAAGGACTTTTTGAAGCATGCATCAAAATATGTGTCGGGAAAACAGCATTTTTGGGAAAAAAACCTAAATTATACCATTTCTGAAAAATAAATGGTTCATTTGCTGTAATCTGAAATGACCATTTCACTTATCTGTATATATTGTTTCATACAATATATGGCTATCAGGTTTCAACAAATTTTTAAAAGGATTTTTTAAAAGGAAAAATAATTGAAGCAAAAATGATGCTTCTAACTCCAGCTGATTTGACATCCCAATTAAAACTCATATCTGTAATGAACATTCTGGATAGATAAAATCAGAGCACATTGGGTATAAGATATTCCAGCCAAAGTATAAAGTGCATCCTTTGGAAATCCTAGATTTGTTCCCTCTCCAATTCCAGCCCCTAGGGAATTGTTTTATCTGCCCAACATCCTCTCCTCATTTTCTTTAAAAATGGTTTCTTTTTTTTAGCTACACAGAATGAGAAAATTAATCTAATTTATCTCTCTTTGGTCCATGCAATGGTCAAATGACCTGAAACAAACCAGCTAGACTCCTTCCCTCTGATTTTAAATTCTGCAACAGGAAGACTATATTTTCTTTGTAGGTGAAAGGCTGTTAGAATAAAAGAACAAGACACCTAGTGCCATATTTTTGATGTTCAGAAGAAGTCCACACACATAAAGGGAACATGAAGCTGATCTGTGAAGTAAAGCAGAGAGAAGACCCAGCCCTAACTCAATCCGAGTCCTAACTCCCAGGCTACCCTTAGTGCTACTCAACTGCCAGTCATTTTATGGTTGGCTTACATGATCTAATAAATTTCCATTTTACCTTAAGTTGACCCAATTTGTTTTATTTTAATTATAGTAAGAATACTTATTGACTAATTCCCTTAATACACTGCTTACTTCTTCCAACAAGGGGATGTGAGATCAAAGAAAAATCTCTTCACCTTATCCACACCTCATTTTCTCATCTGTAAAATGAGGGTGTGGTCCTAAATAATGTCATATTCATCTAAGTTGCATAGTCTGATTCCCTCTTAACCCACAGATCTGAAAACTTGTCACACCTGAAGTTGCTGCAAGTGTGATAGATGCTGGCAAAAATTTAAAAAAAAAATGCTCTTGCATTTTCCCATTTTTTTGGCAGTCTTTTTTATTCTAATATCTCTGCTTCTCAACTGTTTCTCTTGTCACTGAAGAGGTAGTTACACAAGTTTACTCAAATTGTGGAATTCAAAGCTAACCTCTGCTTTTTCCATTTCTAAGGTTGATACAAGTGTATCATGAGGGCTTATGAACAATTGTTCAAAAAAGCTAAATCCCACTCTTTTTAGGGAGTTACTGCCAAACTTTTCTATAGAAATATCCGTAATAGCTAAAGAGTTAACTATATTTTCTGTAGGGTTCTAGATCTCTGTGAACCTGGCAAAGGACACAAATATCCTATCACAAGGACAAAATATATTGGAGACTTGGCTCAACATAAAGAATCCAACATAAATTGTATATTCTATCGAATAAAGCGAAAGCAGTGCTTTCATTTACTTAAAATGAATTGAAATGTATTCTTCAGACAGATACACCATGTTTTACTTTTGATGACTCTAGCGATAAAGAGATCACCTGTCAATGCATGAGACTTAAGAGATGCAGGTTCCGCCCCTGGATCTGGAAGATCCCCTGCAGAAAGACATGACAAACCACTCCAGTATTCTTGCCTGGAAAATTCCATGTTCAGAGGAGCCTGGAGGGTTACAGTCCACTAGGTTGCACAGAATTGGACATGACTGAATTGACTTAGCCTGGCTCAGCATCCAGAATATACTAATGGACAGGTGATTGAGAGGATTTTAGTATTGATGGCTCCTATTAAACACATTTCCTGAAAGTGGAATCATATAAAGCCAGTTGTACATATCAACACAACTCAAATCATCTCATCAAGTTTTCTTCATCACATTGTTAAGAAAATCAAAAGCACAGTAGAGACATTTGAAGAAACAGAGCTCAGGGAAAGTTCAAAGCAGGAAGCAAACTCAAAAGGATACATAAATACCTAGGAAACAGCTTCAAATCAGGGAGTAACTGAAGAGAAAACAGAAGTGAGAATTTCTCATGTGATGTGGGGCTGCACTCGTACCCAAAACATCTCTGCTGCTATCCCAGGGGAGGAAGAGTGGACAGTAGCTATGGTAAAAACAAGCAAATGAACAAACAAAAAAACAGGTGGGAGCATCAGGGAAGACAGAAGCTTAGAGAAACAGAGTGATCCTGAGACAAATGAGAATTCCTGGAGCTTGATTTCAGAAAAACCTGCCAATGGAGAATGAGAGCTATTGCTTACTTTCAGAAACTTGCTAATTTTTACTGATCATGTGGCATTAACAGATTGTTGCCTAACTTTGAACATTTTTAAAGTAGAGGAACTTTTCTGTCAGTTCTTATATGATAATTACAGAAAACACATCCTTTAATTGAACATCCTTTAATGGAATCACTTGGCTAGGAATCCAAATAGCAAAATGTCTATTATGCTATTCTATGTGCAATAGAAGTTATACAACATGTTTCTTCTCAGAAAAGAGAATAAAAAGTAAAGTAAAAACCATCCCCAGGTGACCACTTTTAGCACTTTTATTTTATCAAAAGAGGTGAGGAACATGCATAAAATACACATTTTAAAATTAATCTCCATTGGGTGCTGAAAGAAAAGAGCTCCTTATTTTTCTAGTGGGCTAAATTTGATGTTATTGACACCCTCATACTATGTCAATTGCTTAGTGTATCTCCTTAGGTTGTAGTTTCACAGACTTCATTTTTTTTTGTTTTTTTTTTACTTTGCAAATTTATGTTATATTCCTATGGCTGTCTATGCTCTCTTACAAACCACTTCTGAAATAATAACTGTAATTTCAATGAAAACAATACATAGATACTCTGTCTACTACATGAACATGTCTAATTATTTGTAAGTGGACCACACCATGCATATATTAGGCAATAAATACATGAATTCAGTTTAAAAAAAAATTGAACAATTAAGCTCCATGAAGTGAGGGTAAACATTTCTTTTTTAATTCATTTTGTGTCTTCATGGACCGACTCTGTGGTTCACATCCAGCAGGTATGAAACAAATGCTTGTTAATAATGAATAAATCAATGATTATATAGATGAATCAATAAATAAATTGTTGAATGTACTAACAAAAACGTTGCTGAATACAGAATTTAATTGCTAAGTTAGATTATCTAGTTCCATCAAAATTTGACCTGGTAAACAGAAAAATGGCCCTAAAGATGTTGCAGTCTTAATCTCTAAAACCTTATGTATTTTACCTTACATAATAAATATATACCACATGTGAGTAAATTAAGGACTTGAGACATCAAGCGTATCCTATATTATCCAGGTGGACTTAATATAATCACGAGTGTCCTTCAGTTCAGTTCAGTCGTTCAGTTGTGTCCGACTCTTTGCGATGCCATGAATTTCAGCAGGCCTCGCGTGCTGCGAGTGTCCTTAAAAGAAGGCAACTGGAGATCAAATTCAAAAAAGATCATGTGACTTTAGTAGCAGAAAGAGAAAGATTTGAAGATGTGACCCTACTAGCTTTGAAGCTGGAGAAGACAAGACAACAGGTTGTTCCTAGAGCTTCCAGAACAGAAAGAGCCCTGCTCACACCTTGACATTAGCCCAGTGAAACCTATTTTTCAGACTCTACCTCCAGAATTTGTCTTGTTTTAACAAATTTTGTGGTTAATTTGTTATAGTACACAAGGTACTGAGTAGTAGATCTTTCATGATGTCTGGAATCTGAAATTTACCAAGTACCCTCAGTATTTCTGAGGCAGTAATTATCTAGAAAACCCTGATATAGTGTATCCCACTGATTTTGTACTTGAAAAAAACAAAAAATTAAGATCTCAACAGTATCAGTATAGACACAAGTTCCACAAGTTCAATTTGTCACGGTGCAAAAACATTTTTGGAAAAACAAACCAGAAAAAACTAAACTATTAAAAATATATTCTGTTACTATATATTGATTTTCTCCTCTTGCTTTTACAAAGAGAACAACAGCTACAGCATGCTTTCACAGAAGGTGATTTAGATAATCCCTTCTATGCATTGTTTCAAGCAGACATTCTCTTCCAGCTATCATTTCTGCTTATATTATTCCACATATCTCAAAGACGTTCACATTTCATTGCAGGGAGCCAACACTGGCCTGTGCTACATCTCTAAATGTAAACCGTGATGCTTCCTTTCCTTTTTCCTGAATATATTGTAGGTGGTTTCCTTTATCTCTTTCTTGAAGAGTATGATAAATATGTGCTATGAGCACTTTTTTCTGTTTTATTCAAATAAAATTACTAAATTGTTCTAACTGTGGTATTATTAAATACATATAATATATTCAGAGTTTTAACAATTCATTAGGTATGCTAGTACTTTTTATTTTCTAAAAATATAAAATTTAAGGATAGCATTCTAATACTATAATTAGTAACTTGGTTCAAATGTAAACTTCTCTAGAGAAGGCAGAAGTTATAATGTATGAAAGGAATCTCAGAAACGACTCTTCAAAACAATAGAATCTTAAAGCAAGTATTGGGAAGTCAGTCTCTGCTACAGATTAACAACTGGAATTGACATGCTGTGTTTCCATATCAACTCTTTAGTATCATTTAATGATCAGTTTAGTTCCTACTGTTTGGTTAAGTTTGGCATCATTCCTACTTTTGCTAACATTTCCTTTGGTGCATCATTTCACATTAAATATCTCTCTTTGAAAAGGAGGTTTCTCTAGGGGGACACATTTCAGTATAGACGCCTGCTTTCCTCTTTTCAGAGTGATTATTGAACAGTAATATCCGAAACTTTGTGTTTATTATTTTCATTTTGTATTTGGAAAAATAATGGACTGAGAAATATACAGTTGTAAGGGCTTCATTTTCATCTTGCTGCTTCCCATCAAATGCTCGAAGCCTTTATTTTAGTGATTATATTGAAAATTGAAATGCCATTCTCCAGATTTCAAGGACCTCACTATTAGACCAAGATCCTGAGCTTTGTTGCTGGCATATGTTATGGTCTGAGACATTTAGAAACTAGACCTCTGTTGAGGACCAACTGTGCCTGCTTCACAACCTGATATAATGGATTAATAACTCTTTTTCCTCACTCCTGTTTTACTGAGTGCAGAGATTTTTCTTGCCAGATGTACATGCAGTAGCAAAAACTGAAGCCTCTCTCTCAGCTAATGAGCTTCAAAATATAAAAATTTGAGACAGTCACTATGGAAACTATTGAATATGGTGACCTACCAGTGTTGAATGAATATGAGGTGACAATTCCTCCTTGAAGGCTGATCTTTACAAATGAGAGATGGAGAGCCACTCCAACTATCTCTACCTCAGTTTCCATCATTGCAAAGGCATACTCATCTAATTCACAGTTATATCATCAGAATTAATGAGAAATCTGAGTTATATTAAATTTTTCAGATATAGGCATTACATAAATAGAAAGTGCTTATTAAATGGGAAAAGCTCAAGAAAGAGAGACTAAACTCAATACATAAAATGTGGTCTCAAATGTGAGTAATTGACCAGAAATCAAATCTGGAGCCAATTACTGGACATCCAATCTGTGTCATTTGAGAAAAATTGTACAGAACATCCTCTCCTCATTTTCAACATTTGCTTATTACATGAAGTAGATAATTTAACACCAAATAAGGACATAGTTATATTCCCTTCATGTATCATGTAGACTGCTAAAAAAATTTATATTAAATTGGTAGTGAAAATCTTTCCTCAAATGATGATAATTGGATCTCAGCTTCAAAGAATACCCTTCAGTTGCAAAGAAATGACCAGAGGAAATATAAAGGTTCTGTGATCAGTACACAGTATTTTATATTTTCTTAAATATTATATCAAGTACATTACACAAAGGGAGAAAACATTGATCCAAAACATATAAACATCATTTAGCTTTAAAACGTCACTTGTTGTTTGTATTTCTATTTTTATTCATGCTATAAAGTCTCCATACAGCTGATAAGAATCCTAGTTAATTTTTTATTAACTGTCAAAATTGTTAGTCTTATGTAAGAATACCTCCATCTTAAGCATTTGTGTTTTTAGCAAAAATATTGAGCCTTTTGAGTGTCTTCTATGAACTGTGATCTAAATAAAACTATATTTAATATGCCAAAGAAATAGACTCAAATAGATGTGGACTCACATCTTCAAACTTTGTCACTGGTATTTTGGTAGGCAAACTATTAATGTAGAAATTTGTTCATAACATTGCAATCTGTTTAATGATGGAAATCTTTATCAAGTTGAGAGCTGTTAAGCTCTGAGAAATGTTTTACTGGAAATATATCTAAGAGAAGCTATATGAATTTTCCTTCAAAGAGAAAGAAAGTAAACATCACTTATCTGGGAAACAAGTTGAAGGTAAATTATAACATGATAAGATATACATAAAGAATTCAAAACAAATCAGGATAATACATGATCCCCAATAGAACTGTACATTTTTTTGGTTAGGTGTGATTCTGAAAACTGTTGTCTAAATGACTCATACTGGATTTGAGTGATTTCCTCCATAACTCCTTCATGACCACTAAGAAGTCTTGTAGACGCCAAGGGAATATAAATTAAGTGGGTTCACAAATTCCATTAAGATCTGCATGCTATCCAACATGGTTGGTATTTCCATACAAATAATTACTTGGTATAAGTTATGGACAGTTAAGCCTGGCATGCTGCAGTCCATGAGGTTGTGAAGAACACGACTAGACTTAGCAACTAAATAATGAACAACATAAATTGTGAAAGGAAAAAAAGGAACAAAATTAACATATTATTCAATAAAATCTCCACATGGTTTTGGGGAAAAATACAATCTTTAGTAATTTATTTATAGCTAAACATTTTACAAAATTTTTTTTATCCAAATATATGTTTATTCCTGAATTAACACTGCATGTGCCCCTATACACTAACACACAAAGATATAAGCACACAAACACACACACACATACACACCCCAAACATTTTATATTATTCTAAATATATGCCAGGAATTGTGCTAGATATTTTACATATATATATTCACTACATTTTTATGTCTAGATATGTATCTTAGTCTATTTAGGCTGCTTTATACCATACTAAAGCACCACAGACTAGGTAGTTTATAAACAGACATTTATTTCTCCCAGTTTGGAAGGTTGGAAGTCCAAGATCATTGTGCATGGTTACGTTCTGGTCAAGGCCCTTTCCTGAGCTGGAGACTGCCTACTTCTGTGTTCTTATGTATTGGAAGGAGCTTGGGAGCTCTCTGAGGACTCTTTGAGAACACTAATTGCCTTCATGATGGCTCGACCCTCGTGACTTAATTAACTCCCAAAGCAGCACCCCCTATTACCATCCCCTTTAGGGTTAGGATGCAACATATAAATCTTGTAAGGACACAATCAGACCGTAGTAAAGGGTAAAATATTGATGTAATGTTTCCAATTAATATTGGCAAAATTTAAGTGTAATGACTAAATAGTTAAGAGTTTAAGGATGAAGGTACTAAAATACAGAGTGGCTAGCAAAATTTTTACATGTAAAATGTTTAAAAACCCTTTAGGAATGGAGTAAATATAACCAGAAGATCTTAAGGAATTTTATCTCAGAATGGAAAGTAAAAGTAATGCAGCATATCAAACTGCTCATTCTATTTAAATATCAGACCTTCCTTTGAACCTTAGAAGTGTAACTTTGCCCCTTAAATTAAAACGTAGCATTGGTTTTATTTATTGTTTCTTAAGTGTAAACATGTTCATCATTAAATGGAATTTCTAAGTTTTTCCCCCCCAAAAGCCGCTTTCAGGATTTGTTTCCTTCAGCAAAGCAGTATCTTGATATAGAAGGGATCATGTACATTCAGGTGACCCTCCAGGTCATTGTATTTTAAAAGAGACTGTATTTTAAAAGTTTTTTTTTGTTTGTTTTGTGCTTAAAAAAATTCTTATTGGAGTATAGTTGATTTACAAAATGTGTTAGTATCAAGTGTACAGCAAAGTGAATTAGTTATGCATATGCATGCTAGTTAGGGCTTCCCAGGTGGTGCTAGTGGTTAAAAAAATCCACCTGCCAATGCAGGAGAGGTTAGAGTCACGGGTTCCATTCATGGGCCAGGAAGATCCCCTGGAGAAGGACATAGACAACCCACTCCAATACTCTTTTTTTTTTTTTTTTTTTTTTGTTTTTTATTTTTTAAATTTTAAAATCTTTAATTCTTACATGCATTCCCAAACATGAACCCCCCTCCCACCTCCCTCCCCATAACATCTTTCCAATACTCTTACCTGGAAAATTCCATGGACAGAGGAAATCCACGGGTGGATTACAGTCCATAAGGTAGCCGAGAGTCAGACGTGACTGAAGCAAATAGACACACACATACATACTAGTGGTTCAGATGGTAAAAATTCTGCCTGCAATTCAGGAAACTTGGGTTTGATCCCTGGGTCTGGAAGATGCCTGAAGAAGGGCATGGTTACCCACTGCAGTATTCTTGTGTTGAGAATTCCAAGAACATGGGAGCCTGACAGGCTATACTCTGTGGGGTCGCAAAGAGTTAGACACAACTAAGGGATCAATACTTTCACTTTTCACTTTCATGCATACACGTTCAATTTTTCTTAGATTCTTTTACCATATAAGCCATTACAGAGTATTGAGTAGAGTTCCCTATGCTATACAGTAGGTCGTTATTAGTTATCTAGTTTATATGGATTAATAGTAGTGAGTATATGTCAATCTCAATCTCTCAGTTTATCCCTTCCACTTTCCTTACCCCTAGGTGGTTTTAAGCTTGTGTTCTACATCTGTAACTCTATTTCTGTTTTGTAGATAAGTTAATTTATACCCATTTTTAGACTTCACATAGAAGTAGTATCATATATTTGTCTTTTTTTTTTTTAACAAATGACTATAATGTAACCATACAGAAATAATGAAGTTAATGTACTCTATATTGTAGAATTTTGGTAGAATATGCAATAGCTAAAGTCAAAGGAAGATAGAGTTGTAAAAATTATTTTATATGTCTTAATTTATACATCAGCATTTCAGAAATGTCATATCCCAAAATGGTAATGTATAGATTTATTTCGGTTCTATATATGCATACATCTAAATGTGCTAAGCTTGAGTTAAAAGTCCTCTTCTGTTTACTGCAGCTGCCTTATTCCTCTCTTTAGGAAATAGTATTTTAAGAAGAATATAAAATTATTGCTTAATATTTATTTCTGCTTGAAAGCTCATTTAAATATATAGTTATATATATTTGATGTATATTTATGTATATGTGTTATACTTACTTATTTCCAAATATATTTTCTAACAACCACAATAATTTGGAATATATCAGATAATATAAAAACTCAAAAGTAGTTATATCTCACCACAATGACTTGTCTTTTTTTTCTTCTTATATGAAGAAGTTACAGAGAAGCCTGTTTTCTTAGACATGTTTCTTTTTGACTTATACTCACTTGTAGTGAGAAGTAATGTAGATTTCTTTATTTAGAATCTTGACCTTGGGGGAGAGGTATATTTCAAAGTCAAAGTTTTTGTAGGGGTGAGTAGCTCAAATTTTAGATAAATATCCAGAGATCATTTCTTCCAACTTTTTTTTTTTTTCCTGTTAGGGAGAATTACAATGCAACTTCAAATTCAAGCCTTTGACCCTGATCTACTAGAACATAAATATACCCAATACAATTACATCAGCATCCAAAGAACATTTTTTATTTCCTTGGAGGTGCTTCTTTTCATTGCTTCCAAGGAATAGACAGACTTAGTGAGTGGAAGACCATTCATGTGAGAGAATAATAGCTAACACGGAAATTTCCTAGGTGGCTCAGTGGCAAAGAATCTGTCAACCAAGCAGAAGATGTGGGTCTGATCCGTGGGTTGGGAAGATCCCCTGGAGGAGGAAATGGCAATCAACTCCAGTATTCTTGCCTGGAAAATCCTATGGATAGAGGAGTCTGGTGGGTGACAGTCTATGAGGTAGCAAAGACTTGGACACAGCTTAGTGACCAAACAGCAACCATAATGGCTATTAAGCCAGGTTTTCCCCCAATTGCTATAGGAAGTTGATGGTAATGTGAAACAAGCATTTCAGAATCTGGAAAATAATAGATGTATGTATGCTGCTGCTAAGTTGCTTGTCATGTCCGACTCTGTGCGACCCCATAGACGGCAGCCCACCAGGCTCCCCTGACCCTGGGATTCTCCAGGCAAGAACACTGGAGTGGGTTGCCATTTCCTTCTCCAATGCGTGAAAGTGAAGAGTGTAAGTGAAGTCGTTCAGTCGTGTCCGACTCTTTGTGACTCCATGGACTGCAGCCTACTAGGCTCCTCCATCCGTGGGATTTTCCAGGCAAGAGTACTGAAGTGGGGTGCCATTGCCTTCTCTGAGATGTATGTATGTGTTACTAAATTACTTTGCTGTACACTGTCTGAGCCACCAGGGAATTCCTTGAAGCTAATGCAACATTGTAAATAATTTTTATACAGTCAGTCAAAAAAACAAACAACAACAACCCATTAATAAGGGACCAGTGAGAAGAATAATAAATATTAGCAAATTAATGTGTATTGCAAGTCATTGTTAAATTATGAATTATATTTTATATGTGGATATTAAGACCCTTGAACATCAAACATGATTTCTTTTATAAAACATAAGCTTACTTGTTTATCCCTTGAGATTATAACCAAAACACTCAGCAATCATATGAGAAAAAAGAGATTTTCTTTGAGACCATACATTCCCTCTCGCCCTTTTTTAGAGTGCTAAACTAAGTAGAAATTCCAGTTATAATTGAGCAGATTACTTATCTGTGAGCTACTGTACCTATTCATTTGGAGAGCAAAATCAGTAGGCTCTTTAGGTACAACCAGATCCGTGATGACTTTACTTGTGCGTGGTTTTACTTAACCAAGATTGTTTTTAGGAAAGTAAGCCCCAAAGTTAGCTTTCAGTGGAATCTGACTTATAAGAATGGATCAGTATTTTGGAAATGTCATGTTCTTATTTTAATGAGTTTGTAATTAAGCCAACACAGGTTATTTTCTTTACAGAATCCCACCCACAAGGATTCTATCGATTTACTGTTTCATTATATGAAATAACATGTCAGGGTGAAGGTGAAGCAGAAAACAAATTATAATCTAATCTAAGATGTAGATCTATATTGGAGTGAGACTGCTGACCTGTGAAATACATTCAAGAAGTATTTACAAAATCATTCCTATTGTCAAAATGATGAAAGGAGATCTTCTCTCGTGTCGCAGTCGGGAGGGCAAAGTCAGGAAGTTTCTAAAGGTACTTTTGAACTTAAAATATGAAAATAATTTGCACATATTTGTAATAATGAGAGATATGGATGTTTTGATTGTAGAAGGAATAATTTAATAACCCTTAACATGTCTTTATGTATAGAAAAAATAGGTTTGGGTAGAACAATCTTACAAGGAGAGCAACTACTAAAATTAAATGCAAACATGTTGAAGACTATAGTTTAAATTTGTATGCATTTTCAGATGTCACTGTTGTCACTAAAATTATTTCCAGACTGTTATGCTGCCATGAACCTTGCTCACATGGCAAACTTCCTCAAGAAAGGATTCTTCATCTTTATGAAATGAAATAATATTTATCTATAGTCAAGGCATTTACACCTGTAAAGCAAGAAATTAGTTACCAAAGCCCAAGCTGGAATCAAGGTTTCTGGGAGAAATATCAATTAACTCAGATATGCAGATGACACCACCTCTGAGGCAGAAAGTGAAGAGGAACTGAAGAGCCTCTTGATGAAAGTAAAAGAGGGGAGTGAAAAAGCTGACTTAAAACTCAACGTTAAAAAGCTAAGATCATGGCATCGAGCCCAATCACTTCATGGAAACAGTGACAGAAAATTTTATTTTCTTGGACTCCAAAATCACTGCAGAGGGTGCCTGCAGCCATGAAATTAAAAGATGCTTGCTCCTTGGAAGAAAATCTATGACCAACCTAGACAGCATATTATAAAGCAGAGATATTACTTTGCTGACAAAGGTCCATCCAATCAAAGTTATGGTCTTCACAATATTCATGTATGGATGTGAGAGTTGGACTGTAAAGAAAGCTGACACTGAATAACTGATACTTTTGAACTGTGGTGTTGGAGAAGACTCTTGAGAGTCCCTTGGCCTGCAAGGAGATCCAACCAGTCCATCCTAAAGGAAATCTGTCCTGAATATTCATTGGAAGGACTGATACTGAAGCTGAAGCTCCAATACTTTGGCCACTTGATGGGAAGAACTGACTCATTTGAAAAGACCCTGATGGAGGGAAAAATTGAAGACAGGCAGAGAAGGGGATAACAGAGGATGAGATAGTTGGATGACATCACCATCTCAATGGACATGAGTTTGAAAAACCTCTGGGAGTTGGTGATGGACAGGGAAGCCTGGTGTGCTACAGTCTATGGGGCTGCAAAGAGTTGGACACAACTGCGTGACTGAACTGAACTGATTCTTTTATATCTAGTCAACACTAGATATAAAATACCTAGATATATAAAATATCTAGATATAAAATTATGTAGTCAATACTTCTGAGCATTACTTTACATCAAGGTATATATAATTCCTGATAGAAATTAGAATAAAGAAATAATGAAAATAGTCCCTACTGTATAGAAGTTCATAAAAGTTAACAATTTAAATATAATTAAAAACACAGAAAAGCAACAAGCTTAGGAGTCAAGAAAACTAGATTCTAGCATAAGTATTGTGATTAAACAATTCTAAAAACACTGATCATTTTTCTCATTTACAAATTAGTGGTTTAAAGGGCTATTTATATGATTTTGAACTTAGAATATCCTATAATTCTAGGATATAATACCTACATTATAAAATTACATTTGTTGAAATAATGTTTGAAAGTAAACTTCCATCTAATAATTGGTATTTTAGTAGACTGACAAATGCATTTTACGTTTCCAAATGAATCACTGATGTTATTTCTACTTCATTTTAAACTGCTTTAATCAGATATATATGAACACATTCTCAAGTTCTTATTTCTGAAACAAGATCTGGGATCCATCCACAAATGTATACTACTCCAAGAAGGTTCATTCTTGTCTTTGGTTGTTTGTATTTGAATTGGAACGCTGATCAATGTAGAACATATGTATTAAAGATATCTTCATAGAAAGAAAGAAGAAAAGGAAAAGGAGGGAGAAACAAAGAAGTAATGAAATCACAAATTTTGTGTAAGTTTCAACAGTTTAAAAAATACAGAGATTGCAAAAGAGATAAAGTGCTATTTTTTGACATTACTGAAATTTAAGATTTAGCCTATACTAAATCGTTTTCATGATAAATCAAATTACAAAATCTTATTTGTGATCTTCCAAGGAGATTGTAAGAAAATAAGGGAGATATAGCATACTTATGACTGAGGTAGAGTCTCATTTGAATTTTTAGAAAAAGCACTTGTATCAGGATATATTTACATCAAGCATAATTTTGAAAGATTGCTTATAGTAGATATTTTTGATAAGATATCATGAGAATTCTATTTAAGTTTTATGTCTCATTAATGCAAAGACGTGCCAAAGAGAAACCAATTATTATTGATTTTTCCTCTTGTGGAATGTTGATTATAAACTTAGTCTCAGATTAAAAACACAGAAAGAATATTATTAGTTTTGGGTAATCTGATATCTCATATGTTCACCACAGATAGTTTTCATCCATGGGTTAAATTAGCTTCACCACAGAGAATGTTAAACATGTAAATCAGTATGTATTATAAAGATAATGTGTAGTTAAAAACCTAGTTTGAAAATCACTCTTTTTTAAAAAAAAAAGATATTCTATTTGACACAACTTTAAAATAGAAACTTGATTTCCCTTAGTTTGAAACCATTTATTTTAATAAGGTATATCATTTACTAAGAACCTTCTAAGTGCAAAAAATAGTCATTCATTCATTCATTAGGTCATTCAAAAATAATTATGTAGTACCTATTCTGTGCTAGTTACTGTCCTAAGTAGTAAATGAAACAGTATTCTAGTTCAAGGAGAGCATATTTTAATGGGAGAAAATTAATAGTAAGTGAATAATAAATTCATATTGACTATATAAGTTTAAGTTTTATGTTGAAGAAGGAAACAGGATATAGGAAAGATGGGCATGAGGAGGGATGCTATTTTAGATGAGGACAGCATCTTGGCTTGGGCTGTCACAACAAATTAACATAGACAGGGGGTGCTTAAACAGAAAATGTCTCTTTATCACAATTCTGGGGTGGGAAGTTTAAGATCAAGGTGCCAGCATATTTGGTTCTTGGTGAGGGAGAATTCCTGGCATGGAGATGGCCATTTCTTGTTATGTCCTTATGAGGCAAATGGAGAGCATGCTGCTGCTGCTGCTGCTAAGTTGCTTCAGTCATGTCTGACTCTGTGTGATCCCATAGACAGCAGCCCACCAGACTCCTCTGTCCCTGAGATTCTCCAGAGAAGAATACTGGAGTGGGTTGCCATTTCCTTTTCTGCTTCTTCTTCATACTAGGACATTAATCCCATCACGGGACTCCACCTTCATGATCTAATTACTTCTCAAAGGCCCCACTTCCAAATATTATCACCATAAACCTCCCGCATATGAGTTTTGGAGGGACATAAACTTTCAGTCCATAGCAGACTGCCAAAAAATGTCTGATGGAATTACATTTGTGCAGATATATGAAAAAAATAAGAGAGTTAGACCTATAGCTAACTGGGAAAAATTATTCTGGAAAACAATCCTAAAGAATGATGCATTCAGCACATGAGAGCCATAGGGACAAAGTCAATGAATATTGAATGGAGCAGGGGAGATTTATGGAGGGTAGTGTAGACAGGTAGTAAGTTTACAACATGTCTAAGTTTTTGTAAGCCAGGGAAAAGCCTTTGAGAAATAAGAGTTGAATTTTGATTACATATTTAACTTTAGGAAAGATAACTTTAAAGACTATGAATTGTGAGATTTGAATAGATTATACAATGTTGTCTCCAAGGTTTTGGTTGTGAAGCAACTGGTCAAATGCAGTTACCATATATGAGGCTGAGAAGGTTAGTGCATGTGTGTGTGCTAAGTTGCTTCAATGGTGTTCACCTCTTTGCAACGCTATGGACTGTAGCCTGAATTTACTGTAGATCCTAGGGGATCTTCCCTGGGAGGATAAGACTGGAAACTAATTGGGAAAGGCACTGAATTCAGTTTTGTAAATGTTGTTTTGAGATACTAATTAAAGATCCAAGTGGAAATTTCAAGAAAGTAGTTGCACATAAGAATCTTGAGTTTAGAATAAGGTCAGGAATAAAGGGTATGTCAAAGGATAAAGCCTCACAAAAATTATTAATGAAAATATTATTCTTCCTAATACACAGATGAAAAACTTAAGGGCTACATAGGATGATTTATTTTCTAAGTCCACCTAACTTGTAAATAATAGAATTCTAAGCTGATGCAGCTCTGTTTGATGGCATGCAAAATGGGCTTTCTTTTTGAGTGTTTAGTTACAGAGATTAAATATTCAAAATAATAAACCAATTCCAATATAATGTTGAAAATAATTAATTCCTTAATTATCCAATCTTTTTCTTTGTGACAGAGCTGGCCCAAAGAAACTTGAATTCATTCATTTAGTCAATAAGAGTAAAAATTGAGAAACACTATATGCCAGACATTATTCTAGATAGTAATAGTCCCAAGGTGTACAAAACAGATTCTATGTCTTCCTTCATGAAACTTATGTTTTATAAATACATAACTAATAGTAAATACTTTTAAGTTAAATGCTTTAATATCATGAAGAAAATAAATGAGGGTAAGCAGTCAGGGAAAAATCTCTCCTTGATTATCTGACTAAGTATTGAGAACAGTAAACATTTCTAGATCTAGAAGTGAAGATGAGAGAGTGGTTGAGGATGAGTATAAGCAAGATATTGCAGAAATTGGGAATGGTCTGGAAGGAGGAAGGAGGACTTCTCAAGCAGATGGAAGAGCAAATGAAAAGTTCTTGAAATAGGAGTAGCTTTGTCAGCTAAAATTCACTTTTATTTCCTGCTAATTTTTTTAAATAGAGGTATAGTTACTTCCCAGTGTGGTGTCAGTGTCTGCTATACAATGATGTGAATCAGCTGTATGTATAAATATATCCCCTGCCTCTTGGGCCTCCCTCCACCCCACTCTCCATCCCACCCATCTGGGTCATCACAGAGCCTTGAGCTGAGCCCCCTGTGTAATAGACCATATTCCCACTAGATGTTTTTAACATGGCTGTGTACATATGTCAGTCCGAACCTCAATGTTCATCTTCCCCTCTTCTCCGTTCCCATGTCCACATACCCATCCTCTACAACTGCATGCCTCTTCCTACTCTGCAAATAGATTCATCTGTACCATTTTCTAGATTCCACACATATGCATTAATATATGGCATTAATTTTTCTGACTCCATTCTATACGATAGACTTTAAATGTCCACTGACAGATGAATGGACAGTGATATGGACAAAATAGAATATTAGTCAACTATTTCCTACTAAATATATATATATTTAAGATCAGCACCATTCATCGCTTTCTGATCTATAGATTTTTTATTAAGGTTGTCTTTGATTGATTTACAAATTTCCACACTAAATCACACATGTACACATCTAAGAAATACTACCACAACTTGCAATCTTTAAAGGCATGATATTAATCTTTATTCCAGCAGGGTGAAGTGGTTGGAAATACTGAGATTTCAAGATCAGTATAAGTCATGAAAATCAGAAAACTGATAAAGCTCAACAGAAGAAGGAAACCTGAATCTTACCTCCTACTGTGTTGTATTAGGAGATAAAATGTTTTTGTGCCATATATAATCTTGGGTCAAAATGCGCTTCTTTGAAAAGATTGTGATATGTCACATTGCTCTCTGTGGAATCCCTCTGGGGAATGAGGGCAATGGAATTTTTCTAGTTCTCAGCAGCCAGACAAATGTTTGTCTTTTCTGGATTACATTAGGTACCAAAGAATGCCACAAACTTCTAGGAGAAAGAGCACTGCACTGAAAATCTTTCCATTAACTTTAGGATGCTAATCTAAATTTCTCTGCCACACAGATAGATATGGATCCAGAATCTATGCCTCTGACTACAGTGCCAATTAAAAAGGAGAGTTTGAAAAAAAATTTATAAAATAAATTGATATCGGTGGATAAAGGCATCAATATGTACAAGAAGGCACCTGATAAATCTATGGAAAATACATGTATTCTGAGTCATACAGAAGAAAATGACAAAGACATCCATTATTTTAGATATTAATGTAAATAAATACACTCAAATGGTTGTTACAGTCCATGTTGTCAATAATTTTAAAATGAGCTTGGCAAATTTTCCTCAGGTCAGAATATGATTAAATATTTCAAATTTTATACAGAGAAGAATTAGAAATGAACTTCAAGAAACCCAAATAAATGAAATCAACACAAACAGAGAACATTCCAATTAACAATGCATGTGCTCATTTTATCTCACTGTTTCACATTAACACTGGTAACCCACTAGTCTCAATTTAAGATTCAAAGAGCGTAAGCAATCTTCCAGATTTGAGAAAATAATGAATGATAGATCCAAGATGCTAGATCAGATTCTAACAAAGAAGAACTCTATATTTCATAATTTCTCCTAAATGGAAGAAAATCGCTCTTCGTTAATTGCACTCACCATGCCATCTCACCATGTTCTTTCTTTCTTTTCATGTTTGTTGAGCAGGGGGAAAATGAAAATAAGCATCATAATGTTTAATTACAGTTATCTGTTACTTCCATGATTTTTCACATAACATAGACATTCAAGTATAATTTTTAATAATTTGGGTTGTATATAGGTCAATATTTTTTCCAGTTAATCATAAAAATACTGAAATGATTGATGATGCTTTTCTTGAAGAAACTATTCTCATAGCCACATTAGGAATGCCAAGGTCCTACTCAAACATAATAACATTTCAAAGTCAAATAAATCTCAACATTTATGGAAAAGGCTATTCTCTTAGAAAAATACCTACAATTGTACAGAAAAGCATACACAAACTAGTAGAGGAACCAAATATATCTTGAATTTGAATTGGACTTTTTCACAAACTTTCCAATGGGGAAATGCAAAACAAAATCCAAAAATCTGGGAAATGAAGAACAAGTCCGAGAAAATGATTTATTTCCTATGGAAACAAATTTTCTATAAAGATTTTATACCAAATCGCATGTGGTAATGGAATAGGGGCGGGGGTGTTATTACACTCTATCCCATTTTTTTCCAAGGAAAAAGAAACACAAAACCTACCCAGGTTCTCCTTTGTAAAAAGTGGAAATTAAAAAAAGAATAGAGCTGATTGCACTTCATGGACAGGTGGAATATGAGGTGTTTTAATAGAACTGACAAGAACTGATTGCTTTTGTAGATTAGAGTAGGCTGAGTAGAAATTCTGCATAGTAAGAGCAATTCATATTCAAGTGTAACTTCTGTTAAAATTTAAGAGGAAAAAAGTTTATTAGTAATTACATATCTATGGTAATTTTTCTTAGATATATACATAGCATTAATTTTTTCTATTAACATAAATGTGATGTTACATCTTTTGAACTTTGCTACTTATGAACATATAAGGGTGAATTATTTTTTCCCTGTGACAATACAGCTTATAACTATATTTAACATTGCATTGTCCTACTGTACCAGTTCAGTTGCCAGGTATTTTCTGGATTAGGTTATCGAAAGCTTTTCAATCACACTTTAAATTTTTTATTTTGATTTCTTTACAGTCAACCTATTTAAAATTCAAGAGAGTAATAGTGACATCAACCAGCTTTCTAAGACTATGTCTACCCTGGCTTCAAATGGTATTCTCACAATCCAGACATTCTTTTCTTCAGGAGGCATATGACTAATGGCCTATATGATGTTAGTGAATTCTCCTGGGCCGGGATTAGGCACATGAATTCTTAACTTTCTCACCTTGGTAAATCCAGAAAAGAATAACCTATACATTACCTAAAAGAATTAAACTGAAAAATTTCTTTCTTACTCTAGCTTCCACCTTACTTTAGCCGTTAAGACAAAGCCAGCTCTTGACTGGTCCACCTTCCTGCCAGCTGTAAGCAGAGACTTCTGGGTAATCATTTTATGCCTTTGTAAAACTAAGTCAGAGGATGGGTGTCTAATTATTATATAAGCTCAATTACTTTATTTTCCTTATTGAGACAGAAGGTACCTAATACAAGAAAAAAAATTATTGATCTATGTATAATTATCCTTGATTTTTTTTTCTTTTTATAATTTAAAATAAAATATACTCAATAGCTGACTCTAAATATAGCATTAATTTATTTCCTTTTGACCCAAGTGAAAGTAAACATAATAAAAATATATGATAAATCATGAGTAAATTGCTTGCCAGTTTTGAATTTTTTTCCATTTTCCTTCCTCAAGCTGAACTAAACACAGACATCACACAGAAGAGAACTTTTAATCTATCTGTGATCAAGGACTATTTCTTATATGCTTGTTTGCTTTTTTGATTTCCTCCTGATTATAGACCAGAACTATACTTGTGTAAATACAAAAACAAAAACAAGCAAACAAAAGGCTTAGATTTTGCTCTTATGAAAAAATAATTCTAGACACTTCTAAATATTATCTCTCACAATCTGTACTGATCACATGGCAGATCAGTAAGAGTTTGCAAACTAGAATGAGATCATGGACTATACTGTTAATTCATTGTCAGAGAGTATTGTAATGATTTGTTCTTTTGCTTCTCCCTCCTATAGGATGATGGTTATCTTGGAGCTAGTTATGGAGGTATTATGTCTTATTTATTGCATCCACAATAATAGAATAATGCTTGGAACATAGTAGATAATTAGGAAATATTAGTTCATTACATGTATGAGTTAAATACTCAAAGTCCTTTCAAAATACTCAAGAATCTTGGGCTTCCCAAACTTGGGAAAGTCAGAAAAGTAGAATCAAACAACACGATATTTAAAAAACAAGAATAAAACTTACATACTTACTCCCTTATCCCAAATTCCATATACCTCAAGAGCACTTGATTAGTACTTGATTAGAGCAATTCAGCTCTGAAAGTGCATTTGTAGATACAGTGAGTCAACCCAGGCTATGAAATCAGAAAGGCATGGAATTGACCAAACATAGAATGGTTCTTATAAATAGTTGCATGAGGATTGCCATTGCAAAATATGACAGATGGAGTAAGTAGGGGAAATTTATTTTCTTGCAGTACTAGAGGCTGGATATCCAAGATCAAGGTGCTGGTTGGTTTTTGTTTTCCCTAGGTCCTCTTTCCTTGGCTCACAGCTGACTCCCTTCTTCCGTGTCCTCATGTGGCCTTTTCCTCTGTGTGCACACACCTATAGTGCTGCTGCTTCTTCTTAAAAGGACACCAGTCCTATTGGCTTAGGGTCCTAACTTTATGACCTTATTTAATCTTATCTGTCTCCTGAAAGGGGCTTCCCAGGTGACTCAGGTAAAAAAATCATCCTGCCAATGCAGGAGATGTGGGTTCGATCCCTTGGTTGGGAAGATCCTCTGGAGTAGAAAATGGCAACCCACTCCAGGATTCTTGCTGGGCAATCCCATGGGCAGAAGAGCATGGTTGCCTGCAGTCCATGAGGTCACAAAGAGTCAGACAGAGCTGAGTGACTAAACAACAAGAACAATCTCCGTACAGGTCGTGATTCCAAATATCAGAGGTAAGGTCTTTAATATATTAATTTTGGGGCGGGGGCACCATTCAGTCCATACTATCTTGACACATTATTGTGCAAAGTTAGAAATAATCTACTTTAATCTACAAGAATCGAGTTTGACTACATGCACCTCATAATGAACTCTCATTAAGTTATCATTATTAACAATGAAATTTTTTGTTATAATATGTGGGTTGTTCACCAATGGCAAAATCATGTTCTATGAATTTTCAAATTCCCTTAAAAGCAATACCCAATTAAATGAATGCTTTAACAAGGAGGAAACAAAGGTCACTTTTAAAAAAGAAGAAATACAGTGACTACAAGGCTACATGAGTACTGTGATCCATTAGAAATGCACATGGATAATAATAATAATAATATAATCATAATAAAAGCACTGGTTTAAACTGACAGACTTTGGAAGGGGAAAATGATGATCTAGGTCATCTGATCTCACAGTTAATGACATTGACATCTTAACCTTCCCTTTGCCTAATGCATTAGCAATCCCCACCAGGGATTTCATTTTCACTAAAGTTTTTTTTTTTTTTTTCCCCACAGAAACCATGATGATTACTAATCAACAATCATATTTTAATAGTGTCTTTATAGTAGTTTTCTGATGCAGCATGAATAATTGCCTACCATCTGTATCACTTGACTTTCATGACAACCCTCAGCTACTGAACTGAAAGCTAAATGTGCTAATCTATTCACTGCACTGAGTTCATGCATGAAGTGCAAGAGTGCCAGAGAAGTTATCCATTTCTTTGTGTATGTGTGCTCAGTCGTTCAGTCATGTCTAACTCTTTGCGATCCCACAAACTGTAGTTAACCAGGCTCCTTTGTCCATGGGATTTTCCTGGCAAGAATACTGGAGTGGGTTGCCATTTCCTCTTCCAGGCAATCTGCTCACCCCAGGGACTGAACCCTCATTTCCTCTGTCTCCTGCATTGCAGGTGGATTCTTTACACTAATCCACCAAGGAATCCCTATTCTTACATAGCCTTTAACTCTTTTTCCTTCTGTTCTCTATTAAAGATTTTCAGAATGTCAATTCCACCACCAGCTACCTACATAAAAGGTGAGAATCAAGGCTCTAGCTGATCCCATTTGTGGACACTCGATATCAACTAGTTCTTAACTCATAAACAGAAGTAAAATTATTGGTTAGTCCCAAACTTTGGTCTGGAATAAATGTGTTTGAATCTCTCTGGATAATTTGTATTTCTTCACTCAAAACAGGAGAGTAATTATACAGGTTGAGAACTAAGGCCAAGTATTATAGCAAAATGGTGAGTGAGCATTGAAAAATTACTTACCTATCTATAGGGGCGCTTCTTCAATTCTGAGCTATACGTTTTTCTGTATTATGAGTACTAACTTGATATAACTTTCAGATGATAGCTGTGATTTTCTCAAAAATTGTTGATTTTTACAATTTGAAATAATAAAAACTGCCTCTTTCCTGAGTACATGTTTTGGTACATCTATAGAGTCCTCAGAAAGCAGGGAGATGATCTTCAGAGTAAACAGTGTTTATGGATCTGAAAAAAGTCTTTGAACTGTAAACTATAAAAAATAGGCAGAGTGAAGTTAGTCAGAAAGAGAAAGATAAATATCTTATTCTAACACATCCACACAGAATCTAGAAGAATGATACTGAAGAATTTATTTATAGGGCAGCAAGGGAGAAACCGATATAGAGAACAGACTTATGGACATGGGGAGAGAGGAGGAGAGGGTGAGATGTATGGAAAGAGTAACATGGAACCTTACATTACCATATGTAAAATAGACAGCCAAAGGGAATTTTCTGTATGGCTTAGAAAACTCAAACACAAGCTCTGTATCAACCTAGAAGGGTGGGGTGGGGAGGGAGATGGGAGGAAGCTTCAAAAGGGAGGGGGATATATGTATACCTACGGCTGATTCATGTTGAGGATTGATGGAAAACAACAAAATTCTGTAAAGCAATTATCCTTCAACAAAAAATAAAAAAAATTCAAAAAGCATTATGCACACAGGTACACACAGACACACACACATACACAATAGGTATTATGATCTAGTGATGAAAGTGTGAAGTGCAGGGCTTCACCTAGGGGATTTGGCACACAGAATCTGTTGAAGACTAAACCAAAGGGCAGAATCAAGTAGAATATTTGGCAGGGTGGGCTAATAATAGCAAACTGCCTTATGCAGCATGTCTTCTGGGAAGTTTTTTTTCCTCACTTTACAGTTTCATCCTCTCTCTGCTTACTCCTCCCTGCTCCCTACCCTTCACTTCAATAAAGAAGCATTTCCCCATAGGAGTTTCATTCAGTGATTCAGTATTTTTGGAGTCAATCAGGCTAAAATCATATCTCTGTCTGTAACTGTGTGGGTGACACTGGTGAGTATTTATTGTTGTTATTGCTCTTTCAAAGTTTATTTCTTAACTAGGAAAATGTTGATAATTATAACTCCTTCATATAATGATAAATAAGATGAAACAGGTTACTATATATGTACTTATGGGCATCCCTGAGAGCTCAGTTTGTAAAGGATCCACCTGCAATGAAGGAGACCCTGATTTGATTCCTGGGTCGGGAAGATCCTCTGGAGAATGCATAGGCTGGCTACCCACTCCAGTATTCTTGGGCTTCGCTTGTGGCTCAGCTGGTAAAAAATACGCCGGCAATGCGGGAGATCTGGATATGACCCCTGGGTCGGGGAGATCCCCAGGAGAAGGGAAAGGCTATCCAGATGACCATTATAGCTACTACTACAGGCGGAAATTGCTTAGAAGAAATGGAGTAGCCATCATGGTAAACAAAAGACTCCGAAATGCAGTACTCAGATGCAATCTCAAAAACAACAGAATGATCTCTGTTTGTTTCCAAGGCAACCATTCAATATGATAGTAATCCAAGTCTATGCCCCAAGCAGTAATGCTGAAGAAGCTGAAGTTGAACCGTTCTATGAAGATCTACAAGAACTTTTAGAACTAACACCAAAAAAAGATGGCCTTTTCATGACAGGGGACTAGAATGCAAAAGTAGGAAGTCAAGAAACACCTGGAGTAACAGGCAAATTTGGCTTTGGAATACAGAATGAAGCAGGGCAAAGGCTAATAGAGTTTTGCCAAGAGAACACACTGGTCATAGCAAACACCCATTTCCAACAACACAAGAGAAGACTCTACACATTGACATCACCAGATAGTGAACACCAAAATCAGATTGATTATATTCTTTGCAGCCTAAGATGGAGAAGCTCTATACAGTCAGCAAAAGCAAGACCAGGAGCTGACTGTGGCTCAGATCATGAGCTCCTTATTGCCAAATTCAGACTTAAATTGAAGAAAGTAAGGGAAACCACTAGACCATTCAGGTATGACCTAAATCAAATCCCTTATGATTATAAGTGGAAGTAAGAAATCGATTTAAGGGTCTAGATCTGATAGATAGAGTGCCTGATGAACTATGGAATGAGGTTCGTGACATTGTACAGGAGACAGGGATCAAGACCATCCCCATGGAAAAGAAATGCAAAACAGCAAAATGGCTTTCTGATGAGGCCTTACAAATAGTTGTGAAAAGAAGAGAAGTGAAAAGCAAAGGAGAAAAGGAAAGATATAAGCATCTGAAGGCAGAGTTCCGAAGAATAGCAAGAAGAGATAAGAAAGCCTTCCTCAGAGATCAATGCAAAGAAATAGAGGAAAACAACAGAATGGGAAAGACTAGAGATCTCTTCAAGAAAATCAGAGATATCAAGGGAATATTTCATGCAAAGATGGGCTCGATAAAGGACAGAAATGGTCTGGACCCAACAGAAGCAGAAGATATTAAGAAGAGGTGGCAAGAATACACAGAAGAACTGTACAAAAAAGATCTTCAAGACCAAGATAATCATGATGGTGTGATCACTCACCTAGAGGCAGACATCCTGGAACGTGAAGTCAAGTGGGCCTTGGAAAGCATCACTATGAACAAAGCTAGTGGAGGTGATGGAATTCCAGTGGAGCTATTTCAAATCCTGATAGATGATGCTGTGAAAGTGCTGCATTCAATATGCCAGCAAAATTGGAAAACTCAGCAGTGGCCACAGGACTGGAAAAGGTCAGTTTTCATTCCAATCCCAAAGAAAGGCAATGCCAAAGAATACTCAAACTATCACACAATTGCACTCATCTCACACGCTAGTAAAGTAATGCTCAAAATTCTCCAAGCCAGGCTTCAGCTATATGTGAATTGTGAACTTCCAGATGTTCAAGCTGGTTTTACAAAAGGTAGAGGAACCAGAGATCAAATTGCCAACATCTACTGGATCATGGAAAAAGCAAGAGAGTTCCAGAAAAACATCTATTTCTGCTCTATTGACTATGCCAAAGCCTTTGACTGTGTGGATCATAAAAATACTGTGGATAATCCTGAGAGAGATGGGAATACCAGACCACCTGACCTGCCTCTTGAGAAATCTGTATGCAGGTCAGGAAGCAACAGTTAGAACTGGACATGGAACAACAGACTGGTTCCAAATAGGAAAAGGAGCACATCAAGGCTGTATACTGTCACCCTGCTTATTTAACTTACATGCAGAGTGCATCATGAGAAACGCTGGACTGGAAGAAACACACGCTGGAATCACGATTGCAGGGAGAAATATCAATAACCTCAGATATGCAGATGACACCATCCTTATGGAAGAAAGTGAAGAGGAACTAAACAGCCCCTTGATGAAAGTGAAAGAGGAGAGTGAAAAAATTGGCTTAAAGCTCAACATTCAGAAAACAAAGATCATGGCATCTGGTCCCATCACTTCATGGGAAATAGATGTGGAAACAGTGGAAACAGTGTCAGACCTTATTTTTGGGGGGCTCCAAAATCACTGCAGATGGTGACTTCAGCCATGAAATGAAAAGACACTTACTCCTTGGAAGGAAAGTTATGACCAACCTAGACAGCATATTCAAAAGGAGAGATATTACTTTGTCAACAAAGGTTAGTCCAGTCAAGGCTATGGTTTTTCCAGTAGTCATGTATGGATGTGAGAGTTGGACTGTAAAGAAAGCTGAGCACCGAAGAATTGATGCTTTTGAACTGCGGTGTTGGAGAAGACTCTTGAGATTCACTTGGACTGCAAGGAGATCCAACCAGTCCATTCTGAAGGAGATCAGTCCTGGGATTTCTTTGGAAGGAATGATGCTAAAGCTGAAACTCCAGTACTTTGGCCACCTCATGCGAAGAGTTGACTCGTTGGAAAAGACTCTGATGCTGGGAGGGATTGGGGGCAGGAGAAGAGGACGACAGAGGATGAGATGGCTGGATGGCATCACCGACTCGATGGACGTGAATTTGAGTGAACTCTGGGAGATGGTGATGGACAGGGAGGCCTGGCGTGCTGTGATTCATGGGGTTGCAAAGAGTTGGACATGACTGAGCGACTGAAGTGAACTGACCCACTGCAGTATTCTGACCTGGAGAATTCCATGGACTGTACAGTCACTGGGGTTACAAGAGTCAGAATGCCTGAGTGGCTTTCACTTTCATGTGTACTTATGAACTGACGGGCATAAAATAGGTAGCCATACCCAATAAATAGTGTCAATAAATACTTTACCTTATCTTGTGGAGAGAAAAACAGAATTGTCTATTGAAGACCTCAGTACCTCTAGGGTTTACTGGCTATAGGTTTCCTTGGTCTAGTGGCTTTGTTTCTCATGAACAGGAGTCGTGGAATATTCTATTTCTTATGGAATTAACTAGTAATATCCACATTGGTTTATAATTTCTCTGGACAACTGAAACCATGCTGTCTTTCTAATGGAAAACAAAGTCACTTTCATTAAAACAAATGGCAGAAACTCAGACAAATATCACAAGCACTTTTACAAATTTTCTGTAAAAATAGGAAAAAGAATAGGGTCTCTCTCCTGCTGAACAAGCTAAGGTGAAACCAGCTGTGCCTGGCTCCTGTGCATCTCTCCAAAGTTGACAGAACCGATCTAGTCCCCCACAACTACAGACTGCGTCTGAGTTTACCAATGTGTACCTTTAACAGTTACACTGTTGGCCTAAGACATTTGGTGACCACGTTAGTATGGTATTAAAAATGGCAAGCATTGTGAATAGAGCAAAAATATGTAGCCCTTTGTTCCTGCCTTCCAGGTGCTTATACTTCAGGTGACTATATAATGATAAGGATGAAAATGTATAACTCCAGCCCAAACCAGCTGCCTGTCATCTAACTCCAATATGTTCTTACATGTGTGCTCAGTTGTGTCCAACTCTTTGCAACCCCATGGTCTGCAGCCCACCAGAATCCTCCGTCTGTCAATGTTTCCTGGCAAGAACGCTGGAGTGGGTGGCCATTTCCTACTCCAGGGGATCTTCCCGCCCAGGGATTGAACCCACATCTCTTGTGTCTTCTGCATTGGCAGGCAGATTCTTTATCAACTGCACCACTTTGGGAAGCCCAACTCCACTATGCATTTGCCTGCACAGCAATTCCATTTGACTCCCTAAATTGTAATTCAGATTACACAGACACAAAGTCAAACTCTTAATCTTTTCCATTCCTATTCCTGTTACCTTCTTGTTTCCCATGTGAGTAAACAACCTCCTAATCCAGTTGAGTGTCCAGATCCAGGACCTTGGGCAATTCTTATTTTCACTGTCATACACATTGAAGCAATCAGAAACTGTTACTAGCTCCAATCCCAAGACATATTTTGCACCCATCTAATTCCCACTATGAGCTTTCCAGGTGGCTCAGTTGTAAAGAAACCTCCCACCAATGCAGGAGATGCAGGTTCGATCCCTGGGTTGAGAAGATCCCCTGGAGGAGGAAATGGCAACACACTCCAGTATTCTTGCTAGGAAAATCCCATGGACAGAGGAGCCTGGTGAGCTACAGTCCCTGGTGTCACAAACAGTGGGGCACAACTGAATGACTGAGCATGCACACGTACATAAAATTTCCTCTATCTCCACTACCATTGTCCTATCTGAAGTCAACATCATTTCCTGGCCACCATCTCTGTCTTCATCCTTATACCTATCTTAGGTGGGTGGGGACAGGCTTTGTGAACTAAACTCCTTGCCTTGCAGACAGAATCAATGGTCCCTTGTAAGAGCCTACAGCCAGAGAGTAGGATTTCTCAAAAGACATCTCAATTGCTTGCTCTGTGAAGCACTGACAGTTTACTGAGGACTAGTTTGGCAGCATTTTGCAACCAAAGTATATCAAGTACACCAAAGTATATCAACCAAGTATACCATCATGGACTAAGATCCAGGCTCAGTTCTCATTCTTTTGAGACACATATGATTTCATGCATTTGGATAAAGAGTTCAAAGATGACTAATATTGGACTTTACATCAAGCCTGATAATGAAAATTGAACCCAATATTTGAATAAAATAAAAATATAAAATGAAATAAAATAAAACTATTTAATTAGTTAAGTCAATAAAAATAATTATCAGTTCTGAATTTATGCCAAGCACCTCACTAAACATAAAGGTATCAATGGGGTATAATAAATAAAAACATATATAAGCTCTGTAATTATGAAATTTATAAGTTAATAACAATTTTTCAAGTCTACTTTTATCCAGTGTGACTGATCCCCCAATCCAAAATTTATATTCTATATTTATTTAATCAATGATCAACTTTTTTCTATCCAATATTTTTAATAACTTACTTCAGTAACCTTTCTCAATCAATTCAAATCTGTACCTAGAATTTAAGATTCTCAATTAGCTATCTTTTAATTCCATTCCTTTTTTGTTTTACCCCTATCATCATTCTAATAATGAATTGGTTGCCATGATCATTGTTTTCACTCTAGTTGAAAGCAGTTTTGTAACATGCTTTGTTAATTTATGCCCTTCATAAAATCTCACTTCAATCTGCCAACATTTATCAATCATCTACTAAGAACAAGCCAATATATGAAATTCTCTGTGGTACCCAATCTTAATTTTTTCAATAATTTTTGATTTACTGGTTTCTGGAATTCAAATAAAAATGTTTAAATGGCTATTGTAGATTGTTGCAATAATGGTCCCCAACTTATCCTAGCCACCCCTTAGCTCCATCTTAGGGAAACTTTCCCACATTGATTCTAGGCTTGACAAGTGACTTTGTTTGATCAATAAAGTGTATTAGTCATTCAGCTGTGTCTCTTTGCGACCCCATGGACTGTAGGCCACCGGGCACCTCTGTCCATGGAATTTTCCAGGCAAGAACACTGCAGTGGATTGCCATTCCCTTTTCCAGGGGATCTTCCTGAGCCAGAGATTGAAACCGGGGATCTTATATTGCTGCCAGATTCTTTACTATCTGAGTCACTAGGGACAGTAGCAAAATTGATGAAAGCAGAGACTTGAAAAGAGATTTCTTACTGGTGTTGTGGACAGGCCAAACTAGATTTCTGGAAAATGAGTGACCCTGGGGAGTAAAGCTCAAGACTCTCAGTTGACTGTCAGCTAGCTCCCAGTGGAGCTGGCGCCCTTATGCAGATACAAGACTGAAGCCCAGCCAAGATCATTCGAGCCTGGCTCAAACCAGCAGAACTGCCTTGCTGAGTCCAGGCTAACTGGCTAACTTGCTATTTCTCTGAACTATGAACTAAATAGAACTGTGAATTAAATAGAACATAAATAGTATGGATGTGAGTTGGATTCTAAAGAAAGAAGACTCTTGAGAGTCCCTTGGACTGTAAGGAGATCCAACTAGTCCATCCTAAAAGAGATCAGTCCTGAATAATGACTGGAAGGGCTGTTGCTGAAGCTGAAATTCCAATTCTTTGGCCACCTGACGGGAAGAACTGACTCATTGGAAAAGACCCTGATGCTGGGAAAGACTGAAGGCAGGAGGAGAAAGGGATGACAGAGGATGAGATGGTTGAATGGCATCACCAACTCAATGGACATGAGTTTGGGCAGCTCTAGGAATTAGTGATGGATAGGGAGGGCTGGTGTGCTGCAGTCCATAGCGTTGCAAAGAGTTTTACATGACTGAGCGACTGAACTGAACTGACTGATAAACTGAATACATCTTATTTTCTTAAACCATTAAATTTTGAGGTGATTTATAATGCAAGAAAAGCCAGCTAATAGAGAAACCGATAATTTAAGAATGTAGGTAACACTATATGATATCAGCATCATAGAATTTTTATGGAAAGTAAATTATTACCAGACTTATCACTTCTAGAGCCTTGAGATTTCAAATACAATTTGATATAGTTCAGATTAAGATAAAACAGACTGAATATTTCATTGCATGGATTTTTCTTAAAATAAAGCCTAAGTAAAATTTTTATAAAATTTAATCTTTTATGGCTTTGAAATGTTTTCAGGTCTGAATGACATTTTTAGAGAGTTATTTTACATTATTTGTCCTTATACTCTTCTCTGGTAGCTAAGTTGGTAAAGAATCTGCCTACAATGCAAGATACCTGGGTTCAGTCCCAGGGTCAGGAAGATCCCCTTGAGAAGGAAATGGTAAACCACTCCAGTATTCCTGCCTGGAGAATACCATGGACAGACAAGCCTAGCAGGCTACAGTCCATTGGGTCACAAGAGTTGGACAGAACTTAGCAGCTAAACTACTACTCTAAAAATAAGATGTAAATATTACAATAATATTTAAGTAGTTTATAGTTTAGCTTCTTTAATGCTTAAGATAGATCTTTCCCACAATTTTACATTAAAATTATGTGTGTGTGCTTTTGAATATAATTGGGAGAAGTTTGAACAAGCTTAGAAATTAATCTTAGGATGCTTTCAGCTATTATATCTTCCAAATAAGCCCCAAATACCACTAATATCTTAGAACTTTTGCTTTACTTTTCTATTTTAAATACTAAGTGAAGTTAGTATCTAAAATAATTATAGACTTTCCAAGTCTGTTGAAAAAAAAAGTAAAATTTATAGGAAACTAAAAATAACTTTACTTAATAAATCGAGAGAGAAATTTTGTATCTCATACCCTCCAGAATGGGTTTTACTCTTTCAAGTATATGCAGTTCAGTTCAGTTCAGTTGAGTCACTCAGTCGTGTCCGACTCTGCAACCCCATGAATCGCAGTACGCCAGGCCTCCCTGTCCATCACCAACTCCTGGAGTTCACTCAGACTCACGTCCATAGAGTCAGTGATGCCATCCAGCCATCTCATCCTCTGTCGTCCCCTTCTCCTCCTGCCCCCAATCCCTCCCAGCCTCAGAGTCCTTTCCAATGAGTCAACTCTTCACATGAGGTGGCCAAAGTACTGGAGCTTCAGCTTTAGCATCATTCCTTCCAAAGAAATCCCAGGGTTTATCTCCTTCAGAATGGACTGGTTGGATCTCCTTGCAGTCCAAGGGACTCTCAAGAGTCTTCTCCGAACCACAGTTCAAAAGCATCAATTCTTTGGTGCTCAGCTTTCTTCACAGTCAAACTCTCACATCCATACATGACCACAGGAAAAACCGTAGCCTTGATGAGACAGACTTTAGTCAGCAAAGTAATGTCTCTGCTTTTGAATATGCTATCTAGGTTGGTCATAACTTTCCTTCCAAGGAATAAGTGTCTTTTAATTTCATGGCTGCAGTCACCATCTGCAGTGATTTTGGAGCCCAAAAATAAAGTCTGACACTGTTTCCACTGTTTCCCCATTTATTTCCCATGAAGTGATGGGACCTGATGCCATGATCTTCATTTTCTGAATGTTGAGCTTTAAGCCAACTTTTTCACTCTCCTCTTTCACTTTCATCAAGAGGCTTTTTAGTTCCTCTTCACTTTCTGCCATAAGGGTGGTGTCATCTGCATATCTGAGGTTATTGATATTTCCCCCAGCAATCTTGATTCCAACTTGTGTTTCTTCCAGTCCAGAGTTTCTCATGATGTACTCTGCATGTAAGTTAAATAAGCAGGGTGACAGTATACAGCCTTGATGTGCTCCTTTTCCTATTTAGAACCAGTCTGTTGTTCCACGTCCAGTTCTAACTGTTGCTTCCTGACCTGCATACAGATTTCTCAAGAGGCAGGTCAGGTGGTCTGTATTCCCATCTCTTTCAGAATTTTACACAGTTTATTGTGATCCACATAGACAAAGGCTTTGGCATAGTCAATAAAGGGGGAATAGATGTATTTCTGGAACTCTCTTGCTTTTTCCATGATCCAGTGGATGTTGGCAATTTGATCTCTGGTTCCTCTGCCTTTTATAAAACCAGCTTGAACATCTGGAATTTCACAGCTCACATATTGCTGAAGCCTGGCTTGGAGAATTTTGAGCGTTACTTTACTAGCATGTGAGATGAGTGCAATTGTGCAGTAGTTTGATCATTGTTTGGCATTCCCTTTCTTTGGAATTGGAATGAAAACTGACCTTTCCCAGTCCTGTGGCCACTGCTGAGTTTTCCAAATTTGCTGGCATATTGAGTGCAGCACCTTCACAGCATTATCTTTCAGAATTTGAAAGAGCTCAACTGGAATTCCATCACCTCCACTAGCTTTGTTCATAGTGATGCTTTCTAAGGCCCACTTGACTTCACGTTCCATGATGTCTGGCTCTAGATGAGTGATTACACCATCGTGATTACCTAGGTCATGAAGATCTTTTTGTACAGTTCTTCTGTGTCTTCTTAAAAATAACTTTACTTAATAAATTGAGAGTGAAATTTTGTATCTCATACCCTCTAGAATGGGTTTTACTCTTTCAAGTATATACAAGGCATATTTAAAAATGCTGGTGCACCATAAAGGTCTGGCTATTTGTAGCCATATGCTATATTTTAAGAAAGCTTTAAAATAAAATCTTGGTTCTTTGAGTTTCAAAATAAAATTTCTTAGGGTTATTTAGTACCGATATTCAATTATGTGTAAAAGTATTATGAGATTTTTTTCTGATAATTAATTTCAAATAATAAATGGTATATTTCACTGAAATAATAAAAATATTTCAAAACACTGCCAATTTAATGTTTAAACTAACTAGAACTCATTGTTATTGCAAACCCTTTGGCTCTCTGCCAGAATTTTTAGATTCTACACCAGTTTTCATGACACTATATGATGAAAATCTTGTCTGTTCAAGCAATTATTTTGCTCTTACTATCCTGCTTTTCTGAGAGTTGTTCTTAACTTTGAGTCCAGTAACAGATACATACTTAAAATATATTTATAAAAATAGCTTGAGTTCATAACATTGAATGTGAGGTTTTAATATGACACTGGTAATGTTAAATATACAAAGTAGAGTTCTGTATTAATGTTAGGTGATATATCTTCCTTGGAAATGTACCAAAGGGTTTCTTTTACGGAATATCATATGGACAATGTTCTCTTAAACTACAGTTTCTTGGGGGAGAAAAAAGTTGGTTTTGTGTATCTGTTCACATTATAATCTATAAAAATTATTGATAAGAAATTAGTTACTAATTTCTTAGTTACAAAAAACTAAGATGATGGCATCCAGTCCCATCACTCATGGCAAATATATGAGGAAACAATGGAACTGAAAAATTTTATTTTCTTAGGCTCCAAAATCACTGCAGAGGGTGACTGCAGCCATGAAATTAAAAGACACATGCTCCTTGGAAGAAAGTCTATGACGAACCTAGACAGTGTATTAAAAAGTAGAGACATTACTTTGCTGACAAGGGTCCATCTAGTCAAAGTTATGATCTCTCCAGTAGTCATGTATGGATGTGAGAGTCGGAACATAAAGAAAGCTGAGTGCCAAAGAATTGACGTTTTTAAACTGTGGTGTTGGAGAAGACTCTTGAGAGTCCCTTGAACTACATGGAGATCAAACCAGTCAATCCTAAAGGACATCAGTCCTGAGGATTCATTGGAAGGACTGATGCTGAAGTTGAAATTCCAATACTACTGACGCAAAGAACTGACTCATTTGAAAAGACCCTGATGGTGGGAAAGATTGAAGGGAGGAGGAGAGGGGGACAACAGAAGATGAGATGGTTGGTTGGCATCGGCAACTCGATAGACATGAGTTTGAGCAAACTCCAGGAGATGGTGAAGGACAGAGAAGCCCGGTGTGCTGCAGTACATGGGATAGCAAAGAGATGGACACGACTGAGTGACTGAACAACAACAAAGAAATTAGTTACAGAGATTGTGTAAGATAGGTTGTAGGAAGAGTTTAAGGTTTATCTCTGCCCTGTAGCAGTTTTCAGTTTCAGTTCAGTTCAGTGCAGTCGCTCAGTTTAGTTTTCAGTTTAGGATATATATATATATATATATATATATATATATATATATATATATGAAATAGTAAAGATGAATATGGTAATATATTTATATGTAGAGCATTCCATTTATTGACAGCCTTTTCTATCTTTGGTCATTAAAGCAACAACTGACATTTAAGTATTATGTGCCAAGCAATGTGCTAAATGTTACCTTATAAATTGATTAAGTTAATGCTGTTGTTATTATCACTTTACATCTTGGTGCTCATGGCAACAAAGCTAGTTCTCTGGATCAGGAATTCAAACCCTCATTGCCTAACACAAGATTCCTCTTTGAATTTTGTAGAGTTGCAGTAAAATATTTATTCAAAAGCTCTCTATAGCATCAGGCCACTTGCAGTGGATTTATACTACTACAGATGTTAAACTGAATTTGACTTTAGATAATGGCAGAGACAGAAAAAAAAAAAAAGTCCACAAGGACATGATTTTGTCAGATGCTAAAGCTAATAATTTGTCACTCAGATAAGCATTTTTAAAAATTGTCTTCACAGAAGAATGGCTATAAGGTCTATATGATTTTAATTTCTATAAATTGTTTATCAAATCTGATAGAGTCAATCTGTCCTGTATCCAGATAGGTCATCTCCAGGCAAAACAATGCTTATTTGTTGTTATCAATTTTATAAAATAATCAAGTATGTCAAAAATAGAAAAGTACATAATTCTAGTTCATTTTGTAAGAGAAGATTAGGAGGAAAGATCCATAGGTATTTCAGGACTGAATAAGAGGGATAAGGCAGATTGTATTTCTTTACTGGTAAAGCATTTTAGATGAAACAGGAGTTTAGAAGTTTTTAGTAACATGATAGCGATGATGATTGTAAAGGAAAAGTTAGGGAAAAGAAGACATTTAGCAGATGGGGCAAAAATGATCAAATTTGGTAGATTGAAGTAAAGTATCATTTTATGTGATGCTTTGAAATTTTATATTCTTATTGAGCACAATTATTAATATAAAGAAAACTGCCCCCCCAATGAAATACAAGCAGAAATCTTTTTTGTCTTGTCCTCATTTTCCTGTGATGATCTTAACAAATTATCTGTTATTTAAGTATAAATAAAATCTATGAAACGTCTTGAGATTGTTTTGGGAGAATCCATCAAGATCCTCTAAAATCAATTTTCTATAGCCAGTTGCAGTTCAAAGAATCAGTTTTTTAGTTTGAAACATCTATGGTAATACTGTGGATTATTTTTAGTCAATTCTAACTCATGTTATTTTTGAGAACATAAAGTTTATTGTGTGATAAAATTGGAAATCACAAGATGTACATTATGTCAGGAAGTGATGAAAGATAAATGTCTGATAAAAATATCTATTATAAAGAGATATAGAACTGAGATATAATAGACAAGAGCCATTTTAAGAAAATAAATTGCATCTTATTCCACATTCTCATGTTCTTCCTCTGTGCTACGATGTTATATGCTCTTTTTTTTGTTCATAAAATGTTATTTAATGCAGTATAAAGATTCACATTTACCATTCCATATTCTTTTGCATCGTAACACAATTTTAACTGAAGACTGCCTAGTGATAGAGCATGTTCATTGAATTTTTCAAGCAATTTCATTTTCTTTCAGAGAATAGCAAAAAGAAGACAAAGATTTAGAGACTTGTCATTAGTTCACTTGTCAACGATAAAGAATGACATTCTTCAGGAGTTATTGCAGATTATAGAACATGACCTATTTTATGATTCTAGTTTAACCTTTATGGTGAACTGGTCAACTAATCAACTAGCACCTAAAAGTCAGTTTCAAACTGATTAAACTAGTATGTTGTAATAAGAGTTTCAGAAATATAAAACTGGAAAATTCTGGCACAAATGTATAGCTAAGCATCTGGATTCAGCCCCCTATCTCTAATATTGATAGTGAATCTTACAGATTCAAATTAAAAGACATGTATATAACCATTTTGTTGTCATATCCTAATCCCTTAAGACTGATATCAGTTCAGCTCAGTCATTCAGTCATGTCTGACTCTTTGCGACTTCATGGACTGCAGTATGTCAGGCCACCCTGTCCATCACAACTCCTGGAGTATACTCAAGCTCATGTCCACTGAGTTTGGTAATGCCATCCAAGCATCTCATCCTCTCTCATCCCCTTCTTCTCTGCCTTCAATGTTTCCCAGCATCAGGGTCTTTTCAAATGAGTCAGCTTTTCTCATCAGGTGGCCATTGTATTGGTGTTTCAACTTTAGCATCAGTCCTTCCAATAAATATTCAGGACTGATTTCCTTTAGGATGGACTGGTTGGATCCCCTTGCAGTCCAGGGGACTCACAGGAGTCTTCTCCAACACCACAGTTCAAAAGCATCAATGCTTCAGCTCTCAGCTTTCTTTATAGTCCAACTCTCACATCCATCCATGACTACTGGAGAAACTATAGCTTTGACTAGAGGAACTTTGTTGGCAAAGTAATGTCTCTATTTTTTAATATGCTGTCTAAGTTAGTCATAACTTTTCATCCAAGGAACATGTGTCTTTTAAGTTTATGGCTTCAGTCACACTCTATAGTGATTTTGGAGCCTCCCCAAAATAAAGTTTCTCACTGTTTCCATTGTTTCCCCCATCTATTTGCCATGAAGTGATGGGACCAGATGCCATGATCTTCATTTTCTGAATGTTGAGTTTTAAGCCAACTTTTTCACTCTCCTGTTTCACTTTCAAGAGGCTCTTTAATTCTTCTTCTCTTTTTGTCATAAGTGTGGTGTTGTCTGCATATCTGAGATTATTGATATTTATCCCAGCAATCTTGATTCCACCTTGTGTTTCATCCAGTCCAGGATTTCTCATGGTGTACTCTACATATGAGTTAAATAAGCAGGGTGACAATATACAGGCTTAACGTACTCCTTTCCCTATTTAGAACCAGTCTGTTCCATGTTCAGTTCTAACTGTTGCTTCCTGACCTGCATACAGATTTCTCAGGAGGCAGGTCAGTGGTCTGTTATTCCCATCTCTTTCAGAATTTTCCACAGTTTGTTGTTATAGGGGCTCTAGGTGCAGTAGACCTAAGTATAGCATAAGCCCTTTTGGAGGAGGTCTCCACTGACCTCACCATGGAGCTGCCAGAACTTACACAGGACTGGGAACCAGACTCTTGGATGGCACAAACAAAACATGAGGGCTCAGGAGAAAGGAGCAGTGGCCCCACAAGAGACTGACCCAGACTTGCCTGTGAGGGTCCAGAAGTCTCTGACAGAGGTGTGGATTGGCAGTAGCCTGCTGTAGGGTTGAGGGCACTGAGTACATGAGTGTTTGCATGGGACCTTTTGAAGAAGTTCATGATCTGAGCCACAGTCAGCTCCAGGTCTTGTTTTTGTTGACTGTATAGAGCTTCTCCATCTTTGGATGCAAAGAATATAATCAATCTGATTTCGGTGTTTACCATCTGGTGATGTCTATGTATAGAGACCATTATCTTCATTACTTCCAGCATAGTTTGGCTTCAGGTTAAATAATAGGAAGGGAACACAGCCCTGCCCATCAACAGAAAATTGGATTAAAGACTTACTGATCATGGCCCCTGTGGTCCACTGGAGAAGGGAATGGTGAACCACTTCAGTATTCTTGCCTTGAGAACCCCATGAACATTATGAAAAGGCAAAATGATAGGATACTGAAAGAGGAACTCCCCAGGTCAGTAGGTGCCCAATATGCTACTGGAGATCAGTGGAGAAATAACTCCAGAAAGAATGAAGGGATGGAGCCAAGGCAAAAACAATATCCAGTTGTGGATGTGACTGGGGATAGAAGCAAGGTCCAATGCTGTTAAGAACAATATTGCATAGGAACCTGAAATGTTAGTTCCATGAATCAAGGCACATTGGAAGTGGTCAAACAAGAGATGACAAGAGTGAACGTCGACATTCTAGGAATCAGTGAACTGAAATGGACTGGAATGGGTGAATTTAACTCAGATGATCATCATATCTACTATCGTGGGCAGGAATCGCTTAGAAGAAATGGAGTAGCCATCATGGTCAACAAAAGAGTCTGAAATGCAATACTTGGACGCAATCTCAAAAATGACACAATGATCTCTGTTCGTTTCCAAGGCAAACCATTCAATATCACTGTAATCCAAGTCTATGCCCCAACCAGCAATGCTGAAGAAGCTGAAGTTAGATGGTTCTATGAAGACCTACAAGACCTTTCAGAACTAACATCCCAAAAAGATATACTTTTCATTATAGAGGACTGGAATGCAAAAGTAGGAAGTCAAGAAACACCTGGAGTAACAGGCAAATTTGGCCTTGGAGTACAGAATGAAGCAGGGCAAAAACTAATAGAGTTTTGCCAAGAAAATGCGCTGGTCATAGCAAAAACCCTTTTCCAATAACACAAGAGAAGACTCTATACATAGACATCACCAGATGGTAAACACCGAAATCAGATTGATTACATTCTCTGCATCCAAAGATGGAGAAGCTCTATATAGTCAACAAAAACAAGACCAGGAGCTGACTGTGGCTCAGATCATGAACTCCTTATTGCCAAATTCAGACTTAAGTTGAAGAAAGTAGGGAAAACTGTGATACCATTCAGGTATGATCTAAATCATATCCCTTATGATTTTAACTGGAAGTAAAAAATAGATTTAAGAGACTAGATCTGATAGATAGAGTACCTGATGAACTATGGACGGAGGTTCATGACATTGTACAGGAGACAGGGATCAAGACCATCCCCATGGAAAAGAAATGCAAAACAGCAAAATGGCTTTCTGATGAGGCCTTACAAATAGCTGTGAAAAGAAGAGAAGTGAAAAGCAAAGGAGAGAAGGAAAGATATAAGCATCTGAATGCTGAGTTCCAAAGAATAGCAAGAAGAGAGAAGAAAGCCTACCTCAGTGATCAATGCAAAGAAAGAGAGGAAAACAACAGAATGATAAAGACTAGAGATCTCCTCAAGAAAATTAGAGATACCAAGGGAACATTTCATGCAAATATGGGCTCGATAAAGGGCAGAAATGGTATGAACCTAACAGAAGCAGATTATTAAGAAGAGGTGGCAAGAATACACAGAACTGTACAAAAAAGATCTTCACGACCCAGATAATCATGATGGTGTGATCACTCACCTAGAGCGAGATATCCTGGAATGTGAAGTCAAGTGGGCCTTAGAAAGCATCACTACAAACAAAGATAGTGGAGGTGATGGAATTCCAGTGGAGCTATTGCAAATCCTGAAAGATGATGCTGTGAAAGTGTTGCACTCAATATGCCAGCAAATTTGGAAAACTCAGCAGTGGCCACAGGACTGGAAAGGTCAGTTTTCATTCCAACCCCAAAGAAAGGCAATGCCAAAGAATGCTCAAACTACCACATAATTGCACTCATCTCACAGTCTATTAAAGTAATGCTCTAAATTCTCCAAGCCAGGCTTCAGCAATACGTGAATTGTGAACTTCCAGATGTTCAAGCTGGTTTTAGAAAAGGCAGAGGAACCAGAGATCAAATTGCCAACATCCGCTGGATCATGGAAAAAGCAAGAGAGTTCCAGAAATACATCTATTTCTGCTTTATTGACAATGCCAAAGCCTTTGACTGTGTGGATCACAACAAACTGTGTAAAATTCTGAAAGAGATGGGAATATCATACCACCTGACCTGCCTCTTGAGAAACCTATATGCAGGTTAGGAATCAACAGTTAGAACTGGACATGGAACAACAGACTGGTTCTAAATAGGAAAAGGAGTACGTCAAGGCTGTATACTGTCGCCCTGCTTATTTAACTTACATACAGAGTACATCATGAGAAACTCTGGACTGGAAGAAACACAAGCTGGAATCAAGATTGCTGGGAGAAATATCAATAACCTCAGATATGCAGATGACACCACCCTTATGGCAGAAAGTGAAGAGGAACTAAAAAGCCTCTTGATGAAAGTGAAAGGGGAGAGTGAAAAAGTTGGCTTAAAGTTCTACGTTCAGAAAACGAAGATCATGGCATATGGTCCCATCACTTCATGGGAAATAGATGAGGAAACAGTAGAAACAGTGTGAGACTTTATTTTTGGGGGCTCCAAAATCACTGCAGATGGTGACTGCAGCCATGAAATTAAAAGACGCTTACTCCTTGGAAGAAATGTTATGACCAACCTAGATAGCATATTGAAAAGCAGAGACATTACTTTGTCAAAAAAGTTGCATCTCATCAAGGCTATTGATTTTCCAAGGGTCATATATGCATGTGAGAATTTGACTCTGAAGAAAGCTTAGCACCAAAGAATTGATGCTTTTGAACTGTGGTGAACATGAAGAAGAGGAATGAATCAAAATCTATTTCTTAAACATAAAGGAAAGGAGCAGACAGCTTTTGGTGAGATAAACCAATATTAATCAGTTGGACACATGTGTTTATGAAGGGTAAGTGTTTGGAGAAAGAAATGTGTAATGCTCTTAAATAAAAGCAGCTGTAATAAAAGATGAAATTGGTAATGGTTGATTGCTATCACAAAAATAATGATAATGATGACAGTGGTGGTGATGAAAAATAAGTTTAAATAGTATCTTTGATTTTAGGTTAGTAAGTTTTTCTATATTAGGATACAGAAGTTCCAAAAATGCTGTAATCCTTTAAAAAAATTGTAAACTCAACTAAGCATAAGAAATTAATTCATATTAGGAGATCTTGGAGACTAAGACTTTCATGTTTCAGACTGTTCTAAAGAGCTTTAATGCACATAGAGAGATATAGAAGATTATTTAATCTAAAAATCAGAAAGTAAAATATTTTGACAGCCTTTTAAATGTATTAAAACCTGAGGAAAACACTCTTTCTACTTATGCACACCTTTTATTAGCATACTTTTATATATCATATAATATTTTTATACAAATATATATCAATGCTGTCTTCCTCATTTGAATAAGGCAATAATTCTACAAACTGTCAAGGCCATCAACTAAATATAAACAAAGGAAAATGTACTTTGATCTTGTTACTAAGTGTGTCAAAACATACTGCTTTAATGTCATTGTGCTATCAGGAAAGGGATATAAAAGAATCAACTGACTTTCTTGCTAACTTATAGTAGATACAGACTTGTAATGACTTGGGTAATAAAAATGAAAATCAAGAAATTTTAAAATGCATGTAGAGCCTCTTAAAACACATTTTATTTCTTTTTTCATCACATGACTACAATCCGTTTCCTAAAAGAATTTGCATGCTAGTATGCTTTTCATATATATTTAAGGACAAAAATAAGTCATCACTAGGTCAACGCCACATAACAAACACAAACTTGCCTACGTCTTTCATCATATAACAAAACAGTTTTTTTTTGACAACAAACTTTCATTGTTACTTTTTATTAAGGTTATCCACATTTAATTGAAAGAGTTATTTTTAATTTTAGATTTTTTTAAAGTAAAAGTTTGTTTCCAGTTGCATCACTTGGAATAGGAATCTTAAAGCATCATTTTCATAGTAAGATGATGGTTACTGTGGACTAGCAGCATCTTTTATTTTTCTTGACTTTCAAAACAATTTGGGTTCACAATTCTTGCAATGTCTTCAATGAAATCACCTTTTATTTTTTTGAAGTAGACAAGAAAACATCTGAAGTGACCTCAATATGCTCTCATTTCTTAGAAGAAATTCTTTTACATTATGACACATTTTTCTGGGGCTAGAAACCCAATAAGGCAAAAATATAAATTGTTCTGCCTTGTGTGTGTGTGTATCTGTACAGATATGAGTCAGTATGAAGCAGGGAAAAACAAGAGTTAATGGAAAAGAATGGGTAATAACACATCCTGGGTATGATTCTTAACTCCATCAATACTAGCTGTGTGATCTTAGGCAAGTTACTTATTTCTTGTGTCTCAATTTTTTTCATCAAATTAGAGTTATTATGAGCATTAGTAAATTAGTTATTATTAGATATGTTACTATTTGAAACAGTACCTGGCACATAATAAGCTCTCAGTGAGTCGTCACTGTTATTTTAAATATAGAAATTTTTATTATACATTATTAGTGACAGATCATTTCTACTTTTAGTGGTTAGCTGAATTTTAATACTGAATAATTATTAGTTCCTTTTCACTTTTCTACTATTCTCCTTGGCTTAACAGCAATATCAATTGAAAGTTAATGGATGTGAAATCTATTTTATAATGGCTTGTCTCACTGATGCTACTGCTTTACAACAATGCCTCAACAATTGATCAGGCTTATAAAAATTGATTATTACTTCTGTGCTAGATTTTAAAACATTAATATTTTCAATTTGTTTACATAGACAATATGGGAGAATATAAAATAAGCAATTTGTTTATGGACTTCTGTTCAGTGGGAGTCAGTTCAGTTCAGTTCAGTCACTCAGTCGTGTCTGAATCTTTGTGACCCCATGGACTGCAGCACACCAGGACTTCCTGTCCATCACCAACTTCCAGAGCTTGCTCAAACTCATGTCCATTGATTTGGTGATGCCATCCAACCATCTCATCTTCTGTCGTCCCCTTCTTCTCCTGCCTTCAATCTTTCCTAGCTTCAGGGTCTTTTCAAATGAGTCATTTCTTTGCATCAGATGGCCAAAGTATTGGAGCTTCAGCATCAGTCTTTCAAGTGATTATTCAGGACTGATTTCCTTTAGGATGGCCTGGTTGGATCCCCTTGCTGTCCAAGGGACTCACAAGAGTCTTCAACACCACAGTTCGAAAGCATCAATTCTTTGGTGTTCAGCTTTCTTTATGGTGCAACTCACATCCATACATGACCACTTGGAAAATCATAACTTTGACTAGACAGACCTTTGTCAGCTAACTAATGTCTCTGCTTTTTAATATGTTCTCTAGCTTAGTCATAGCTTTTCTTCCAAGGAGCATGCGTCTTTTAACTTCATGGCTGCAACACCCTCTCCAGTGATTTTGGAGCCCTAGAAAATAAAGTTTGTCACAGTTTCCATTGTTTCTGCATCTATTTGCCATAGGTGATGCAATAAATATTTAATTGTGAGGAATTAATTATAAAGTAAATCCAAGTTTGTAAATGTAGACATGTGTATGTAAAGCACTCTTAAGATTGTTACAAACACAGCTAAGCTGTATTAAATCATTCCTCAATGCCAAATTCCTTCGGGAGAAGAATTTTTCTGTGTAAATTGCTTTTTTTCCCATGATTTGGAGTTCCCAGAGAAGGCTTTTCTGGGTCTAGCTGGGGAAGGGCACATCCAGAAATCATGGATTTCCAACTTAAATTCTCAGATAGCAACATCATCTTACTTTGGAATAAAATTGTACCAGAACTAGTGATTTTCAGCTAATATTTTCTTCAGCTTCTATAGCATACAAAGCTCAGACAAGACTTAAAAAAAGCAAACCATGTGAAAATAAAAGTGAGAGATAAGTTTAAAGTGAAGAAAAGATAGGGGGAAAAGGAGATCAAATACACCTTCAATGACCCATCAAGCTACTTTCTTTTCCTTTTCTTCTATCTTTTATAGCAGTTAATATCTATAATTCTTTATTATATTGAAAATAATCTTTTAATTTTTCACTCTTTAACAATAACATCATAGGTACTGGTAGGCCTTCTGTATCTTTGGATTCCCATGCATGGATGTGGAAGTTCAAATGTACTAATCCACTTTATTTAAAAGACGTGAGTATCTGCTGATCTTAGTGTGAGGGGTTTCTGGAACTATAACAGGGAAGAATAAATCTGACCCCATATTGGGATGCTTTTGGTCACTGTCTCATGTACAGTGTTACAAACCTTTGTCCATAGTTCCTCAGGCATTCTGTCTACCATGTATGGTAATCCCTTGATATATTCATCACCTCCACTGTATAATCATAAGGGATTTGATTTAGATCATACTTGAATGGCCTAGTGCCTTTCTCTATTTTCTTCATTTAAGCCTGAATTTTGCAATAAGGAGTGCTGTAGTTCACGGGGTCACAAAGAGCTGGAAATGACAAAGCAACTGAACAACAAAAGTTTGTGATCTGAGTCACAGTCAGCTCCTGGTCATGTTTTTCCTGACTGATTGCTGAAATTTGAATGTTGAAAAGGGACTCTTGGAAGAGTGAAAAAGCTAACTTGAAATTTAACACAGAATTAACTAAAATCATAGCATTCGGTTCCATTATTTCATGGCAAATAGAAGGGGAAAAAAGTGGAAATAGTGGCAGATTTAATCTTCCTGGGGTCCAAAATTACTGTGGACAGTGATTACAGATATGAAATTAAAAGACATTCTCTCCTTGAAAGGAAAGCTATGACCAATCTAGACAGCATACTAAAGAGCAAAGATATCATTTTATCGACAAAGGTCCATATAGTCAAAGCTGTGGTTTTTCCAGTAGTCATGCATAGATGTGAGAGCTGGACCATAAAGAAGACTGAGTCTCAAAGAACTGATTCTTTCATATTGTGGTGCAGACGAAGACTTTTGAGGGTCCCTTGGTCTTCAAGGAGATGAAACCAGTCCATCCTAAAGGAAATAAACCCTGAATATTCATTAGAAGGACTTATGCTGAAGCTGAAGTTCCAATACTTTGGCCACCTGATGTGAAGAGCTGACTCTGAAAAAAGATCCTGATGCTGGGAAAAATTGAGGGCAGAAGGGAAAAGGTAAGACAGAAGACAAGATGGTTGGATGGCATGACCAACTCAGTGGGCAAGTGTTTGAGCAAACTCTGGAGGATGATAAAGGACAGAGAAACCTGGCATGCTACGGTACATGTGGTCACAACGCGACTTAGCATCTGAACAACAACCTGATATATGATAAATGTTTGGCGTCATATAATTATTTATTAATTAAATGAATGACTAATTTAAAAAGAAGAAATAAATGAATTATTCTGAAGATAGTTATCCCATTTTCTAAAACATGACATAATGGTGAGTTCATAATTCAATAGTCAATCATTTTTAAAAGGTAATGAATACTGCTGACCATGACAATATGCCCCTTCATCTTTTAAATTTGGCTGACTTTTCTCATTTCACACTATCTATCCCCTACTAATCAGATAATTTAGTTAATTTTCAAATAAATCCACTCAAACCTATCTTATTTTTCCTTTTATGCTCAGTCTTTGCCCCATTAGAAATATTTGAGGGATTTCCCCAGTGTTCCACTGGTTAAGACTCCATGTTTCCAATACATGGAACTCAGGTTCAGTCCCTGGCTGGGGAACTAAGCTCCCACATGCAATGCAGTGCAGCCAAAAAAAAAAAAGGAGAGAGAGAGAGAGAGAGAAAGAGCTAATATTTGAAATGAATATTAAAGAAGGTATAATATAAGACCGTAAGACATGGGAAAGTTGAGACGAGTCTTATTAGACAGCTTCCTTTTAAATATCCAGTCAAATTCTACATTAAAATGTGCTTCCAACTGCTCTGGTCTGAATATGTATTTCCTTAAATTCATATATTTCCTCCTAACTCCCAATGGGGATGCTATTAGGAGGTGGAACCTTTGGGATGTGATTAGTTTATAAAGATGGAGCCCTTTTAAATAGAGTTAGTATTCTTCTCAGAGAGACCTCACAGACTTCTCTAACTCATTACATCATGTGCATACATAGGGAGAAATTGACAGTCTGCTAGACAGAAGGGGGTCCTCATCAGAAGCTGAGCATGTTAACACCCTGATTTTGAAATTCCACTGCTTCAGAACTGTAAGAACACAATCTTTGTTGTTCATGAGTTTGTTATAGCAGTGTAAAAAGACTAAGATGTCCAAATGTTATATTACCTTCACAAACATATATTTACACATCTCATACTCGCAAAGTACTATGATATGTTAGGGACATGATGATAAGACAAAGAAAATATCTGCCATTTTATCGTATAGAAGGTAAAAAAAAAAAATTGTGAAATGATTGTGAAAATACCTGAAATGACAATATGAAGATTTAAAAGGATAAACTATGCTGAGTTTCCCAGGTAGTTCAGTGGTAAAGAACCTGCCTGCCAAGTAGGAGATATAGATTTGATCTTTGGGTCAGGAAGATCTCCTGGAGAGGGTAACTGTAAGCCACTCCAGAATTCTTGCCTAGGAAATTCCATGCACACAGGAACCTAGCAGGCTATCTTTATTGCCACTTTAATATTGTAAACACTCCTGGAGGTCAATGTTCAAGTTAATTCTCATATGTGTGTGTTTTTGTGTGTTCTTGACTTTGCTCCTATTTGCTTATTCATGTGTATGTATTTATTTTCCCTGATGAAGCAGTGGGCCTAAAATTGGGAAATGATGTAGTGTAGTTGGAAGGATAAAGAGATATTGGCCTAGACTTGAATCTATGCCAAATCATAATTTTCTGTTTCCTCTGTTCACACTAAGATCAACATAAATGAAGGGAAAATTTACAGATCCTGAATAACCAAATTACTATTATAGTTATGATAGACTTCTAATCAACTAATAAAATTATGAGCTAAGAAGACTTCTGTATTTAAAATGATTGCAAAAATAATGTAACAATTCAAAGATCTGTTGTTTTTTTATTAAATACTGAATATGAAATTCTTAGCAAGGTGTCTGGCAGAGTTCAAAGATACTCTCTACTTTTGAAGTACAATATACATGTTTTGTCATAGTGGGAAAAGATGCCCCATAGCTAGACAGAGATAGGCTAAGCAATTTATTACTCCCAGACCTCAGTTTACATATCCTAATATTAAAGGATGCCCTTGAGCTCTTGGGTACTCTTTTTGAAGCTGTATTCTGCCTCTGTATCTAGACACCAAATTAATTTCCAAAGATCCCGAGCTGAAAGATATAGTGATAAATTTTATAGTAATGTTCAAAGAGGGCATAATCAGCTCATCAACATACTTCTGATTGGCTGCTGGTGAGATAAGTGAGAGTCAGCATTGTCAACTAGTCTGGGGTCTAGGTGCTGGTGGGCTGCTGCTGCTGCTGCTAAGTCACTTCAGTCGTGTCCGACTCTGTTGACCCCATAGATGGCAGCCCATCAGGCTCCGCCGTCCCTGGGATTCACCAGGCAAGAACACTGGAGTGGGTTGCCATTTCCTTCTCCAATGCATGAAAGTGAAAAGTGAAAGTGAAGTCACTGAGTTGTGTCCAACTCTCAGCCACCCCATGGACTGCAGGCTACCAGGCTCCTCTGTCCATGGGATTTTCCAGGCAAGAGTATTGGAGTGGGGTGCCATCGCCTTCTCCGGCTGGTGGGCAGTATACCCCTAATTTCTCCCACCAGGTGGGGACTTCAGTATCAGCAAAACAGCTGAAAGATATTGTTATGTACATCCCCTGAGGGGAGCCAGGACCTTGCCCTAAGGTTGCATTATTGTTTCTCTTGACTGTTCCTCCCTTGTCTCTGAGTCTCCTCCCTTCCCTAATTAGCAACTGTTTGACCCTACCTCTGGGTGAATAAAATGTATTACCAGTGGTCAAGAAATAGGGGAAACAGAAAAGCTTTTGCTCCCAGGAGTCCCACTGGGTCATGCTCAGTATCATTTCCAAATGTCACTTTATAGCAAGAAATGGTAGACATGAGAAATAAAATAAAATTCAGGACTAGAAAAAAATAACCAGGGTTTTGACAGGTTGAGAAGTTGTATCCAGTGTGTGCTCAGTACTGTCTGACTCTTTGTGACCCTTAGGACTATAGCTTATCAGGGTCCTTTGTCCATGGGATATTTCAGCAAGAATACTGGAGTGGGTTGCCATTAACTCCTCCAGGGGATCTTCCCCACCTAGGGATGGAACCTGTATCTCCTGCATTGAAGACAGATACTTTCACCTGTTGAGAAGCTGTGTAAAACTATTTTAAACTGAGTGTATAAAAGTAAAGCCTGTTAAAACTGAAGCATATTAACATTTTTTAATTTTATTTGAGCAACTTTATTCCAACTGGACCTCTCCACACTGAAAGTGGTTAGGAAGGCTGAAGACAGGAGCTGCCTGTGGTTGGGTGGGAAGTGCAAAGAGATTTTTATAGAAAGAAGGCAGAAATAGAGTAAAAAAACTATTAATTGGCTATAGCTTAAATTCTAGTTGGCTGTTTGTTATTGGTTGCACTCAAGTTTCAAATTTGTAACCTTGAGACAACTCTCAGCTCAAATTCTGATTTTCTTCTACAGATCGCACCATGGCATTAGAACCACTTCAGCCTAACGTCCTCCTTATTTAATTGGTTTAATAAGCTTTTATTAAGGAACCATGAGAAACTTCCTTTTATAAAATAAATTATCATTTTAAAAGGAAGTATCTGCCTGTGTCACCAGGTAAATTGCAGATAACTTATAATCATAGATGATTTTAATTTTTAAATATAACCCATATTGGATAGAAATTGAGCACCTTAAAATAAAGTTAGTTTTGCGTAATCTGTGCTCACAGGTTTGAGAGTAACTGCTCTTGTCATTAATTTTGGAAGAAATCCTGAAAGATACTTGGGATCAATAACTTGCCACCATGATGACTAGGATTGTTATTTTTACTTGTCTCATTGGCAGTAAAATGAACACACCTTTATGAATCTGAGTCAGTTGAATCGCACTGAAATGTATTTGGAAAGCTGTCCCTTAAAATTTCCCTGTCTTTTTTTTTTTTTTTCCTTCCTTACTTGTTAGCCTGTAGAAAGCTCTGCACATAACTATTCATGTGTAAGGACAGAAGAGATGGGATTTCATGAGAAAGGACATTGCAACTGCCTATAAGTGTTTCATTTTGCATACCTAAAATTCATTTGATGCATATCTCTCAGAGTCATCTAGAGAATAATTGAAATGTTTTAGAAACACCTACCCATTTCAAGTTACAGAGGCTTTATTACTCTGGCAAGTGATCCTTTGGCTACAGCAAATCTAAAATATGAATTGGAGAAATGTGTTACTGTTTGCAAAATCCGTCCTGCTAAATTATTTCTTTAAATAAAACCAAAGTCAGCAAAAATGTGTTTCTGCAGCTGTTTTCATAGTGCATTCCACTACTTAACCAGATTTGAAGAATTCTAAGCTTTTAAAGGAGAATCTACCTCTGTTTTGTTATTAATTCCTTTCTTTCATAGTCACAATGGGAATAAAAGAAGCCTAGTTTTTACAAATGTTTGATTATCTTGAAAGTTGACACTGGAAAAAAAAAAAAAGAGCAGTATTTCTGAGATATCTATAAAGTCAAGTTTCAATTTTTTGTGTGGAGTTTATGTGACTATTATATCAAGCTTTTTTAAAATGTGGTCAGCACTGTCTTGGTTTATTATAAATTGGTTTCCACATGAAATGCTTTATATAGTATAATAAATTGATTGCCGCTGTATATTGGTTTGTGTTTATAATATATTGGATTGACTGAGTAATAAATCTTTCTTTTCAGCAATTACTTTTATTGGTGTGAGTAAATTATACTGGTTTCACAGTGAGCCAAATGTTTTGCATATAAATTATACTGTTTTTGGTCAGGTGATGTTGAGTTTAACATTTAATTTAAAGATTGGGGATATTTGTATATATTGTATATATATACAAATATTACATTTCTTAGGGCTGTTATATAATTTTTTGCAGCTAACAATAGTTTGTTCTAAAGTCTCATATTTAACTTGAAAAGATTTGGTTAAGTTAGATAAACATTTTCATTTTCTCTCAGTTTGTCTTTGGTATATTTGATGGAAAACTGCACTGAATGTATTTTTTTGTTATTCTGGACTCCTATCAAGGTGTGTAGGATATGGAAAATGACATTTCAGTCCAATATAATGAAAAACATTTTAAGAATTATAGCTTTACAAAATGATAGGAGCTTCCTCAACTTCTGAAATAATGAGTCTTTGATACAAATGTCTATATTTTATAACAATATGAAATTATATTACAACTCAAATTCTTGCACCTGCACTTTAAGTCTTTTAAAATGTGAAAATTCTACCATTTCCTGTAGTTTATTTAATTCCATAATTTTTAAATATCGCTATGTATTTAATTATTTCAACCAACAGTAATTAAGCAACTGTTTTGTGCTTACTGCATTGGATATCACAGATAGAAAATATTTCTATTATAGCAGAAACTTCCATTGGACATCATTAATTAAAAACAAGTAATTTTAAAAAATGATAGATTTGTTTTATTATCTTAAATTCTAAATCTGTATATTACAGATTGTTTTACCATGGAAGAATTGTTCCATGGCATGTTACACAGATATATCTTTTGGTGATAGAATGATGGATTAAAAAAAAAAAAAAAAGACTATGCTAGACAAAGTTAAATAATTTGATTAGGCCAGGACTCCATAAGACCCAATAAGTCTAATGTGTTTGAACACTGTGACTATTCAAGATGGGATATATTGTATAATGTTCTCTAAAAGTATTTGGCTATAAGAATGTCACAGATTTTTTTTTTTTCTTTTTAAGAGTCTTTTTAGAATGGAGCCTGTGAAATATCATGGAGAGAGTTTTTTATATTTTGGAAAATATTTGAATCAAGACATTTATATTATGCTCATTATAGGTGCCTATGATTCTATTTTATAAAGTTCTTTAATGTGTTAATAGGGATTTTTCTCTCCACTATAAGTTTGGTAGATACCTATTATGAGATTAGAAAATGAGTGGCATCAAATATATACTAACATCACAAGGTACTACTAATTCATTAAATAAATACACTATATTTCTTTTTTAAGTGAAGTATGGCTCACTTAGAGATTATATTAGTTTCAGATACACAACACAGTAATTCAACATTTTTATAGATTCTTCCATAGACTATATTCCTAATGGAATATTTATTAAAATGACATTTCAATTTAAAGAACCAATAATAAAAGAATACATTAGAAGTTGTATTTGGAGAAGATGTTCTTCTCCCAATTAATGTTTCTATCTTTCTTCCTAAATTTCCTCACAGGTTGCTGCCTCATGAAACTTAACTTTTTTTCTCAAATTCTAATAACTATTCTGTTGCTATCAGTAGCTAACATTTACAGAAATTTTACCAAGTTTTGGACAATGCACTAGTCTTTTTATAATATCGTTGCTTTGTATGTTTGTGTGGGGGGGTGGTGGGGGCAGGCTCAGTCATTTCAGACTCTTTGCAACCCTTTGGACTCTACGTCTTCTGTTCCTGGGATTTTTCAGGCAAGATTACTGAGGTAGGTTGCCATTTTCTCCTCCAGGGGATCGTCACAACCCAGGGATCAATCCCACAACTCCTGCATTGCAGGCAGATTCTTTACAGACTTAGCCACCAAGGAAGCCACAGTTTTGAAATTTGAACCTAGATCTTTTGGACTCTTTGTACTTTCCAGCCTTATATAGTGTTTCATGTATTACAAAAGTATTGCCTTTTTTGCTGATACATTTTTACTTGTCTGGATAACATATTTCTGATTTATTCCAAAGTTTACATTGTATTTTCACTACTCCTACGTATGTTTCATGCTTGGAAACTTTGTGACTCTGTTCTGAATTGTCCCCGGCAAAAGTATGACCACCATCCTCCATCTTAACACTTTTCACACTTTTTGGCCGGATGTGTGTAACTCCAAAGCCTGGTCATTACTTGCCTCATGCTCCTTTCTCTTGATCTTCAAAGCCAGCAACAGCAGGTTAAGGCCTTTTCTCATTGCATCACTTCAACCTCCACGTCTGTATCCACCCACTGGTATCTGTATCACCCACTGGTGAAGACCTTATGATTACATTGGGCTTGTGTGGATGATCCAGGATAATCTTTCCCTGGTAAAATCATCAAATTAGCAATCTTCATTCCATGAGCAATCTTAATTCTCATAACATAGTAACAGTTTCCAGCAATTTGAACATCTGCATTTTTAGGGGGCCATTATTCTGCCTAATATGGAGTGGAATATATGTGTGTGTGTTTCCTGTCTTTTTGTTCTTGAATAAAATGCCTAGACTTTGGTGTATATATTTAGTCTGCTTCATTTCCTATTGTAGTAAACACATCTGGACAACCTCAGGAAAGCCTGAACATATGCCATACATTTCTTTTTATTAGGCTTGAAGACTAGATTAGTGACAAGGAGTATACAATCCATGAGTCACTTAGTTTCTATCTGACTTTTATGTGTCCATGATGTGATTGTATAAGGAATACTCATTTAGAAATTGCATATTGCTATTTCTTACTTACATCTTAATATTAATGTATGGCAAAATGCGATATCTGTTCCCTCATTGGAGTGCTTCTATTTGACAAATTAGGTAATCTAAGTCATGAGAGTATTATCCTCAAAAGGCAAAATAACTCATTTTTATTTTGAAAGAAACATATTTTACATGCCTATTTTTTATAACAAATTCGAATTTAGCAAAATTGTATAATCTTTGCTTTCATTTTTCAAGTCTTGTGGGAAATGTGTTAAAATGTGCTAGTGTTACAGAGATAAGCTGGATTCTACATTTACGAATCCTTTTCAATGTATTTTCTTCCGTTAGAGCTGGCTAGAAGAATTGATGCAAGATTAAGGGATGGATGGAAGCAAAAAAGTAGCTTTTGATTTAAGGAATTTATTTCTAGTGATTATCAAAAATAGATTGCTGCCAGGAGTTTTCAATAGTAGCTTTTGTTGTGGATGTTAAGATTGCAATATGGGTACCTCATTTTCTTTTTAACCCAAAAACCTTGCTTTAATCTGTGGGAAAAGACCTAGATAGTTGAAAGCTGAGCAGAAGCTGGGTAGGAAAGAATTTTTCAGTCCAGTTCCGCCATGTACTGTCCTTTAATAATCACTCTGAAAGTTGTCATAGGTGCTTATGCTGTTCTTGGTATTCATTGTTTTTGAAACTGGAGCATCTAAATATTATCTAATAATAAGTACCAGAATCTTTAACAGGCACTTGAGATTTATTTTTCAGTTGAGTACATCTGCCTACTTTGTATCTTAAGGACTCTTTATTTATTTTTTTGTACTTATTTAACTTTCCCCAAAAATACATGTTCTTGCTTTTTAAACTATTATTATTCTTTTATTCCACCTTTCATTTTTAGGCACTTTAAGAGAAACAAGAACTACTTTTATGTGCCGTGTCTGCTATCTTTCTAAAGTTCGATTTCAATATTTATTGACAAAATACTTTCTCTTTAAAAGTGGTTATGAGAGGAAGTAGCTTTAGTATATGAGGTGCCCCACAGCCTGCTAAGTGTCCACTGAAATTGTGATCACTTTGGGAAAGTGTCCAGCTTACTTTCTTAAGTTGACTATGTTTATCTCCAAAGTAATATATACAAATCAAAGTGAAAAAAAAAGTTTTTAATAGTGACTTTGAGATTTAACTTCATTTTGAATACTTGAGATAATCTATTTTTATTTCCTCCAGATTTTCATTGATTTGAAGAAATTTAAAACAATTAAATCCCATACACTTTAAATACCTAGCTGTATAAACTGTACCTCAAAAGAATGAAAATTGCATTGCAATTTTTTTTGATGATGATATTTTTTTGCCAATGAAATATTATTTTATATTGATTTTTTGGAATCTGGATCTCCTTCATAGATTGATATCTCCACATTTGGCTATAAAAATCTTATTTAGAAATTTAAATAAATCAGACTACCAGGTTCTATAACATGCTCTGCTACTGGCATTAATTATGAATATGTAGAATATGCAGAGATCAATATCAGACTCATGATCAAAATATGTCTGAGTCTTTGCAACCCTATGGACTGCAGACCTTAGGCTCCTCTGTCCATGGGATTCTCCAGGCAAGAATACTGGAGTGGGTTTCTGTTTCCTTCTCCAGGGGAACTTTCCAATCCAGGGACTGAACATGTTATCTTTTGTTTTTTTGCATTGGTAGGCAGGTTTTCTATGACTAGCGCCACTTGGGAAGCCCATAATCAACTACAGACATACTAAATTAAGCTGTCATCACTATTATGCAATCTATCATCTAATTTCTGAACACTTACTATTAAAGGTAGTGGATCACTATAGACTTGAGATGGATTTTATAGAAATAAAAACCTTCCTCAGTATTCCCAAAATAGAGATGTGACTGTGTATCACTTAATGACTGAAAAGAAGCTATGACACCTTTCATCCTTTCCTTTCTTCCTTCCTTCCTTCTTTTTTTTCTTTCTTTCCTTCATTCTTTCATTTTGCTTTTTTGTTTTAGTGAAGATTATCTAGAAGTTTCCTTTCTGAATCCCTCTCAGGATACATTAGCCAAAACTGAGCCAAATACTCATTTCCAGTACATAAAAATGGAACGATGCTGATTGGCTTAAACTTGGGCTAAGAATGTTTTACCATGGGCCATGGACAGGGATTATCTTTGCTGAGTTATATATAGGCAAGCTGCTCATACAAATGAGAACTCCTGCAAGGAAGGCAGGTAGGTAGATGATGATAACAACCAACAGTGTAGGCTGTACATTTTTTGCATACTTATATCAACAATATCTGAAAGCATACAAAGCATGTTTTGGGAGGCCCATAACTTTTATTAAATATTAGTAAACCTACTCTTCTTGATTCACAAAAATTAAGTTGAAGCTTCTCTGCTACCCTGTTTTCATGCATTAGAATAGAATTCACAATCATTTTAAAAGTTAATATTTATTAAGTCAGTTCAGTTCAGTTCTGTTGTTCAGTCATGTCCGAAACTTTGTGACCCCATAGACTGCAGCATGCCAGGCTTCCCTGTCCATCACGAACACCCAGAGTTGCTCAAAGTCTTTTAAATCTAATCAGTGATGCCATCCAACCATCTCATCCTTTGTCATCCCATTCTCTTCCTGCCTTCTCTTTCCCAGAATCAGGGTATTTTTCAATGAGTCAGTTCTTCACATCAGGTGGCCAAAGTATTGGAGTTTCAGCTTCAGCATCAGTCCTCCAATGAATATTCAGGACTGATTTCCTTTAGGATGGACTAGTTGGATCTCCTTGCAGTCCAAGGCATACTCAAGAGTCTTCTCCAACACCACAGTTCAAAATCTTCAGTTCTTCATCATTCGGCTTTGTTATGGTCCAACTCTCACATCCATACATGACTACTGAAAAAATCATAGCTTTGACTAGATTGACATTTGTCAGCAAAGTGATGTCTGTGCTTTTTAATATGCTGTCTAGATTGGTCATATCTTTTCTTCCAAGGAGCAAGTGTCTTTTAATTTCCTGGCTGCAATCACAATCTGCAGTGATTTTAGAGCCCCCCCAAAACAAACTCTTTCACTGTTTCCATTGTTTCTTTATCTATTTGCCATGAAGTGATGGGACCATTGGCCAAGATCTTAGATTTTCAAAAATTGAGTTTTAAGCCAACCATTTCACTCTCCTCTTTCAGTTTCATTAAGAGGCTCTTTAGTTCTTCTTCTTCACTTTCTGCCATAAGGGTGGTGTCATCTGCATATCTGAGGTTATTGATATTTCTCCCAGCAATCTTCATTCTGGCTTCTGCTTCATCCAGCCCAGAATTTCTCATGATGTACTCTGCATATAAGTTAAATAAGCAGACAATATACAGCCTTGATGTACTCCTTTCCAATTTAGAACCAATTCATTGTTCCATGTCCTGTTCTAACTGTTGCTTCTTAACCTGTACACAGATTCCTCAGGAGGCAGGTTTCCTGAAGAATTTTCCACAGATTGTTGTGAACCACACCCAAACATTCAAAGGCTTTGCCATAGTCAATAAAGCAGAAGTAGATGTTTTTCTGGAACTCTCTTGCTTTTTCCATGATCCAGTGGATGTTGGCAATTTGATCTCTGGTTCCTCTGCATTTTCTATATCCAGCTTGAATTTCTGGAATTTCATGGTTCACATACTGTTTGAAACCTGGCTTGGAGAATTTTGAGCATTACTTTTCTAGCATGTGAGATGAGTGCAATTGTGCAGTAGTTTGAACATTCTTTGACATTGCCTTTCTTTGAGATTGGAATGAAAACTTTTCCTGTCCTATGGTGTGTGCCACGTTTTCCAAACTTGCTGGCATATTGAGTGCAGCACTTTAACAACATCATCTTTTAGGATTTGAAATAGCTCAACTGTAATTCCATCACCTCCACTAGCTTTGTTCATAGTGATGCTTCCTAAGGTCCACTTGACTTTGCATTCCAGGATGTCTGGCTCTAGGTGAGTGACCACACCATTGTGGTTATGTGGGTCATGAAGACCTTCTTTGTATAGTTCTTCTGTGTATTCTTGCTCCCTCTCTTAATATCTTCTGCTTCTGCTACACTTGTACTATTTTTGTCCTTTATTATGCCCATCTTTGCATGAAATGTGCCTTTGGTATCTCTAATTTTCTTGAAGAGATCTCTAGTCTTTCCTATTCTATTGTTTTCCTCTATTTTTTTTTTTTTTTTTTTTGCACTGATCACTGAGGAAGTCTTTCCTATCTTCTTGCTATTCTTTGGAACTCTTCATTCAGATAGGTATATCTCTCCTTTTCTCCTTTACCTTTAGCTTCTCTTCTTTATTCAGCTATTTGTAAGGCCTCTTCAGACAACTATTTTGCCTATTTGCATTTATTTTCCTTGGGTATGATCTTGATCACCGCCTCCTGTACAATGTCATGAACCTCTCTCCATAGTTCTCTAGGCATTCTATCAGATCTAATCCCTTTAATCTATTTCTCACTTCCACTGTATAATCATAAGGGATTTGATTTTGGTCATATCTGAATGCTCTAGTGATTTCCCCTACTTTCTTCAATTTAAGTCTGAATTTGGAAATAAAGAGTTGATGATTAGAGCCACAGTCAGCTCTTGGTCTTGTTTTTGCTGACTGTATAAAGCTTCTCCATCTTTGGCTGTAGAAATATAATCAATTTAATTTCTGTATTGACTCTCTGGTGATGTCCATGTGTAGAGTGTTTTCTTGTGTTGTTGAAAGAGGGTATTTGCTATGACCAGTGCGTTCTCTTGACAAAATTATATTAGCCTTTGCCCTGCTTCATTTTGTACTCCAAGGCTAAATTTGCCTATTACTCCAGATATCTCTTGACTTCCTATTTTTGCATTCCAGTCCCCTATGGTGAAAAGGACATCTTTTTTTGGGTGTTAGTTCTAGAAGGTCTTGTAGGTCTTCATAGAACCTTTCAACTTCAGCTTCTTCAACATTACTGGTTGGAGCATAAACTTGGATTACTCTGATATTGAATGGTTTGCCTTGGAAATGAACAGAGATCATTCTGTGATTTTTGAGACTGCATTTTGGATTCTTTTGTTGACTATGCATGCTATCATTTCTTCTAAGTGGTTCTTGCCCACAGTCATATATATAGTGGTCATTTGAATTAAATTTGCCCATTCCAGTCCATTTTAGTTCACTGATTCCTTAAATGTTGATGTTCGTTCTTGCCAGCTCCTATTTAACCACTTCTAAGACCACAAACAAGATCTAGTTTCCCCCACAGTTAGTCTCTCATCAGGAAGCTTCCATAAACCTCTTATCCTTGTCCCTCAGAGGGCAAACAGAGAGAAAGCTACAATCACAGAAATTTAATTAAACTGATCACATGGACCACAACCTTGTTTAACTCAATGAAACTATGAGCCATGCCAAGGACTGATGTTGAAGCTGAAAGTCCAATACTTTGGCCACCTGATGTGAAGAACTGACTCATTTGAAAAGACCCTGATTCAGGGAAAGATTGAGGGCAAGAAGAGAAAGGGATGACAGAGGATAGGATGGTTGGATGGCATCACCGACTCAATGGACATGGGTTTGGGTAGACTCTGGCAGTTGGTTATGGACAGGGAGGATTTGCCAAACTAGGGCCACCCAAGATGGATGGGTCATGGTGGAGAGTTCTGAGAAAATGTGGTCCACTGGAGAAGGGAATTGAAAACCCTTTCAGTATTCTTGCGTTGAGAACCCCATGAACAGTATGAAAAGGCACAAAATTAAGACACTGAAAGCTGAACTCCCCAGGTTGGTAGGTGCCCAATATACTACTGGAGAAGATTAGAGAAATGATTCCATAAAGAATTAAGAAAGGGAGCCAATGTGAAAACGGCACCCAGTTTTGGATGTGATTGAATAGAAATAAAATCTGATGCTGTAAAGAACAATATTTATTAAAGAGTGTTCAATAAAATACTGAAGGTGACTTAAAAATAAGGAAGTTGTTTCATAAATCTGCCACACTATTTGCCCAATATAGAAATACCTTCCTCAGTTCAGCCTGTTTAAGAGAAGCTCAACTGGATATACTAAAAGAATTCTGGGATACAATGAGGTGAAGGTTTATCAAAATTTTATGGTATGTACCAATGTGTTAAGCTCTTTGAAGAACGCTTAGGAATAAAAGATCTCTTTCTTTCCCAAACTCTAACTGAATTTGCTCATAGTTTAGCAATAAGATGCCATAACAATTTCCAAGCCAAATAAAAAGAAAATTTAGTAATTTACCAATCTAGGATACAGAAGACAATTTATTCTATATATTATTGATTTCAATAATCAACAGAATAAACGTGTAACTTTTCATTCCAATTCATGTGTTCTTCAGGAAGCCAAATTTAAAAGAAAATCTATTTTCATCCAATAATTTCTTCTTATGACTCTCGACTTTGCTTTTCTATCACCTAGTAAAACAATCTGAAGCAACATCATTGACCAAAAAAAAAAAAAAAAAAAGAACTCCGAAGAACTTAAAAGCAGTTACATTTTGATGATTTTAGATCAACATATTGAATGGCAGAGGCTAACATCTTATAGACATAAACTTTCTCAGTTTTGGAGAGAAGTACATATGCATGTTTTAATTTTTATTTGTTTCACTTTATTTTGTTTTGTGTTGTTCTGTGTTGCTTTTAGGGGAGTTAGAAACAGCACAAAAATTCAGATCTTTTACATATATCTGGATTTAAATAGTAGCTTTATAATCATGGGGAATCAACTTCTCTGATGCCCAATTTCTTCATTTACAAAATGTTTTCACTAATATCCAAAGATTTTTGCAAATTACAAATAATATACATTGCATTGCCTGGAGCATAAAGTAAATTTCATAAATGATAGTTATTTGTGTTTTATTAATTATAACTTTCCTGATAACCCCATGAATCTCAGCATGCCAGTCCTCCCTGTCCATAACCAACTGCCAGAGTCTACCCAAACCCATGTCCATTGAGTCGGTGATGCCATCCAACCATTTTATCCTCTGTCATCCCTTTCTCTTCTTGCCCTCAATCTTTCCCAGAATCAGGGTCTTTTCAAATGAGTCAGTTCTTCACATCAGGTGGCCAAAGTATTGGACTTTCAGCTTCAACATCAGTCCTTCCAATAAACATCCAGGAGTGATCTCCTTTAGGATGGACTGGTGGATATCTTTGCAGTCCAAGGGACTCTCAAGAGCCTTCTCCAACACCACAGTTCAAAAGCATCAATTCTTTGGTGCTCAGTTTTCTTTATAGTCCAACTCGCACATCCATACATGACTACTGGAAAAACCATAGCCTTGACTAGATGGGCCTTTATTGGCAAACTGTTGGAGAAGACTCTTGAGAGTCCCTTGGACTGCAAGGAGATCCAACCAGTCCATTCTGAAGGAGATCAGCCCTGGGATTTCTTTGGAAGGAATGATGTTAAAGCTGAAGCTCCAGTACTTTGGCCACCTCATGTGAACAGTTGACTCATTGGAAAATACTTTGATGCTGGGAGGGATTGGGGGCAGGAGGAGAAGGGACGACTGAGGATGAGATGGCTGGATGGCATCACGGACTCGATGGACATGAGTCTGAGTGAACTCCAGGAGATAGTGATGGACAGGGAGGCCTGGCGTGCTGCGATTCATGGGGTCACAAAGAGTCGGACACAACTGAGTGACTGAACTGAACTGAATGTCTCTGCTTTTGAATATGCTATCATCTAGATTGGTCATAACTTTCCTTCCAAGGAGTAAGTGTCTTTTAATTTCATGGCTGCAATCACCATCTGCAGTGATTTTGGAGTCCCCCAAAATAAAGTCAGGCACTGTTTCTACTGTTTCCCCATCTATTTGCCATAAAGTGATGGGACCAGATATCATGATCTCAGTTTTCTGAATGTTGAGCTTTAGGTAAACTTTTTCACTCTCCTCTATCACTTTCATCAAGAGGCTTTTTAGTTCCTCTTCACTTTCTGCCATAAGGGTGGTGTCATCTGCATATCTGAGGTTATTGATATTTCTCCCAGCAATCTTGATTCCAGCTTGTGCTTCATCCAGTCCAGTATTTCTCATGGTGTACTCTGCATAGAAGTTAAATAAGCAGGGTGACAATATACAGCCTTGAGGTACTCCTTTTCCTATTTGGAACCAGTCTGTTGTTCCATGTCCAGTTCTAACTCTTGCTTCCTGACCTGCATATAGGTTTCTCAAGAGGCAGATCAGGTGTTCTGGTATTCCCATCTCTCTCAGAATTTTACACAGTTTATTGTGATCCACACAGTCAAAAGCTTTGGCATAGTCAATAAAGCAGAAATAGATATTTTTCTGGAACTCTCTTGCCTTTTCCATGATCCAGAAGATGTTGGCAATTTGATCTCTGGTTCCTCTGCCTTTTCTAAATCCAGCTTGAACATCAGAAAGTTCACAGTTCATGTATTGCTGAAGCCTCTCTTGGAGAATTTTGAGCATTACTTTAATAGACTGTGAGATGAGTGCAATTGTGCGGTAGTTTGAGCATTCTTTGGCATTGCCTTTCTTTGGGCTTGGAATGAAGACTGATCTTTTCCAGTCCTGTGGCCACTGCTGAGTTTTCCAAATTTGCTGGGATATTGAGTGCAGCTCTTTCACAACATCATCTTTCAGGATTTGAAATATGTCAACTGGAATTCCATCACCTCCCCTAGCTTTGTTCGTAGTGATGCTTCCTAAGGCCCACTTGACTTCACATTCCAGGATGTCTGGCTCTAGGTGAGTGAGAGTGATCACACCATCATGATTATCTGAGTCGTGAAAATCTTTTTTGTACTGTTCTTCTGTTGTGTATTCTTGCCACCTCTTCTTAATATCTTCTGCTTCTCTGAGTTCCATACCGTTTCTGTCCTTTATTGAACCCATTATTAAGGACTTATTTCACCCTTCCTAGATTTTGCAGTCTTGGGCAACTACTTTGTTTATATTGATTTGCCAATAGATCACATCGCAGCCTCTTCACACTAAACTCATGTTTATTTCAAAAATATTTTGTATGGTGAAATTGCAAAACCTCAACTAGAATCTCTAGTAATACCAATACTTACTTAAAGATATGCTTTGATTGTAGGGTTCCGTGAAAAGTAGAATGAACTGACATGTTCGCTGTTTAGTATTAAAGGAAAGTGAAAAGGCAAAATTACCTGTACAATTTCAAAATATTTTCTCTAATCAGTTACACTAGCATGAATTAATAGGATAGTTCTAGTTTTCTAGTTTTTCTTATAGAATTAATTTGAGACTGCCCACCCTATGAGCTTCTGACTTAGAGGGCTGAATTCATCAACTAAATTCACAGCAGATTAATTAGCTAGTAATTTAGAAAGTTAGTCATCATTTAGTGATACTTATTAAGTGTCTTTACACTCATGAAACTTGTGTTAGAAGATTGGTTTGGAAGGGTTTAAACCTTGTATGATAAAACATTCTGTATGAGAAAACATTTACGTGGCTTGGACACCCCAGTTTCAACCTAAATAATATATATCCTTGATGCTATTCATCCTTTTCAATGCTATTTAAAGGTAGATATTGAATACAATACATATGTGTAAGAAACCTCTGATGTGTTTGTTAGAGCCGGCATGACTTTCATGAGAGTTTGATTAAATTATATTCCATGCTAAATATCCTAAATACTTTTCAGCATTGTGTGCACAATTGACAATCTTTCCTTTCTCTGGGGAATTTTTCACATCCTGTTTCTGTTCACAGATGAAAATCAATTTCGCGATTTCTTCCTAAAAGCTAATGGAAATTTGTTCAAATCACACAGTTACTACAGAATTTGCCCAATTCAGCAGAAATTCCTGCCTTGGTTCACTCATTAAGGAAAAGGCATAATATGGAACAACAAGGGAGTTTGAGGTCATGAATGAAGTAAATCTTCAGAGTCTGTAAACTGTTTACATAAATTGTGGCCAACTCAAGTCAGCCTCTTAGTTTTTTATTTTTAATGCTGATATTTCCTTAAAGATTTATCTAACAATTACTGTAAATCTAAATATATATATATATATATATATATATATATATATATATATATATAGTCATGTAGATGTATATACTCACTCATGAAGAAGCATTTGCACAGGTATGCTGGGATGTCTTTTGAAAATTACATAGTTTGCATTGTGAGTGAAGAGATGGGAGCCACTGCTGGCCAGCTGTGAGAACCCTCCTGGGTTTCCCTGTGTTGCATTATCTTCCTTTTCTTTCTTTTTCTGTATTTGCGAAAACTGAGAAAGATGATGCACTTCAACACTTTGTTTGCCATGCTTGAGTTCTTTGCAAGTAGAAACATCTTCAGTGAGGATACTAACTATAAGATTTGTTCTTATGTGTAGAGAATTCTAGCAAAAGGTTTTCTAAAATAGCTTTCATTGGTAAAACTTTACCCACTTTCAAGAAATGTTTTGATTTTTTCCAACCTCCTTTGCCCATGGTGCAGTACAAGCAGGTTCCTTCTTACTTTGGCTTTAGTGTAACTACAGAACAGCAGGCTCAGCACCACCTTTAACCTCATGTACCCTCTTGTATAAAGTAAGTGATTACAATATATTTGCTCCTTGAGGTCATTCCATAGAAGAATCTCAGAACTGACAACTTCAGAGATATAATCTCATAGACCAGCTTCCTACAATGCTCTCAGTAGAATATTTTGTGAAATTTACAGTTATCTGATTCCCTCCTGGAGAGCTGGAGGAGTGGGAAGAGAGAGGTGCAGGCAAGGTGACATGACATTTAGTACAATCTCACCAGCATCAGAGCTAAGATTTGTAACAACATTGATTAGTGCCACTGGTCAAGACAATAAACCATCCTAAAATTTATTCAAAGAAATCTACTATGCCAGTTTTACACATGTTTTAAACAGTTTCTTTGCACTTAATAAATCCTGTTAGTATTCTCCTAAAAAAATTTAATAGACTAAGATATAAGGCAACTTGAATCTTCATATAAGAGCAGAAGTCTTCTTTATAGAATCCTATATTATTATTTTAAAAAATGAGCATGCTTTCTATGCATTTTATCCCATGAGGAAAAATAAATTTTGTAAACATTTGGATAAATAATTTTTACTTCAGATACTTGCCAGATTCATACCAAAGTAAACACACAGTGTATGGTTTACTATCATTTAATAATCAAAGCTTGACAAAATATCATCTTTATAATTCATTTTTCTTTTTGAAGGATAATAAAGGATAGTTAACATATCAACATTTTGAAATAGTTATTTGTAAAGTCATTTTTAGTGAATTAAGAACAATGGATAATGCTTTGGGAATAGAGGGTAAGATGTGGGTAAGAAAGGGTTGTCCGCCAGATGTACTAAGGAACCCAAGGTTGCACACGTGTGCCATTGATCAATGACAATTGTTTGCTATTATTAAATACTAATCTACCTTAGGCTGCCTTTTTGTGAAAGTCTTTTCCTTTTGTGGCTGACCTTGGTGTTCACATTAACCTGATTTTGTCAGTTTATAAGCATCCTGTAAGGGAAAGGTTGAATTCCTGTCATGATTTGCCACTAGCCTAAACCCAAAGAGATGCCCTTGGGCGATGCACTTCCTGTGTCCACATATTTGATAGAGAATTAAAGTGGAACATAAAATTCCTTCAGTTTTATCTGGTGTGATTTACCTCTGACCATACTCCCCACTGAGGATTCAGACATGGAGCTTTACTACTTTATTTTTGACAGCCTAAGGTAAATTGAACATTTTGTAATGCATCTCCAAACTAATTCAGATTGAATTTAAAGAACAACAACAACAAAAAAAACAAACTATTTTTGTGCATGTAAAGAAAAATGTTTTATTTTCCAATTTCATGAATTTAATTTCATAATAGTCTTGAACCCACATCAACTCTTTCATGTCTTTCCTAATGAAAAAATGTATCTGCATGAGCCTTAAGATTTTATTATATTCCTAGTTGTTTGATTGCCACAAGGTTTTGTAACAGGAGGAAAAGGGACAGGGCACAACTTTTGAATGAATAACATAGCCCAAGGACACAAGATAAACTGGTTAGAATCAAATTCGACCAAGATGGCAGACAAGACAAGACCTTGATCCTCAATCAGCAAGTGAAGTGGCACACCCAGAGAAGCATCAGAGTTCCAAGGCACTGTTAAAAGACCAAGGAGTGGGTAGTGGCCCAAACTCTAGAAATCCCTGCACCTTTCCAAAAATAGTTGGAATAATCCTCCCACTCAATAGCATATGAATTTACCCGGTCTATAAAAACTAGCCACACCATATTTTGTGGCCGCATTCGCCCTCTGGAATGGTCCACACTCTGTTTGTGGAGTGTGCTTCTCTCTGTAAATGAATAAATCCATTTGTTACCTATCACTTTGTCTCTCACTGAATTCTTTCTGCAATGAGACATCAAGAACCTGAGCTTCATTAGGTCCTGAAACAGGGTACCATGGGTTTAGGCTGGGGTTGAGTCCCAGCCATGTGGATTCAAGTCCCAAGCAGGGTTTTGGCTAGGTTTGAATCCCATCCACATGGGTTTGAGGCCCAAACTGGATTTTGGTGGGGTTCAAGTCCCAGCACATGGGTTCAAGTCCCAAACTGTGGTAAACGGTTTCAGCTTCACAATAACTGAAAATACAAGTTGTTTTTTGCATATAGTTCTTTGCATCTCTGCAAGGAGATCCAATCAGTCCATCCTAAAGGAAATCAGTCCTGACTATTCATTCGATGCACTGATGCTAAAGCTGAAACTCTAATACTTGGGTCACCTGATGGGAAGAACTGACTCATTTGAAAAGACCCTGATGCTGGGAAAAATTAAAGGTGGGAGGAGAAGGGGATGACAGAGGATGAGATGGTTGGATTGCATCACCGACTCAGTGGACATGAGTTTGAGTAAACTCTGGGAGTTGGTTACAGATAGAGAGGCCTGGCATGCTTCAGTACATGGGATCACAGTCGGAGACGACTGAGCGACTGAACTGAACTGAATTGAACTGAATTTGCATATAGTTTCTAGGGGCATGTGTTCGATTATTATGGAACCACCCACCCCTACCCCACCTCACCCAAAAGATCAGGCAGTATTTGTCAGTTTTAGTAAGAAGTAAAATTATGTTCAAATTTCAAAGAATTTTATATGAGAAAAATAGTTTTGCTTGGGGTACTGATACCAAAAATTCAGCCTCAGTGCACAGTGTTGAACTGAACATTGGAGACAGAATTTGGGTGAAGTAGAAAACTATAGTTTTATTTTTTTGCCAAGCAAATGGTTACACAGGACTTGTTCCCTCAAAACTGTGTGTACCAAGCTGGAAGGATTTGGTGATTGGTTATATAGCAATGGTTCAAGGAAAGGGTTGCTCATAAGAATTAGTTTGTATTCAGGGCCTGTGCTCTATTAATGAGGATTCAAGTGTTCTCTGAATGATCTTCTCTGGTTCTTGAGAAAATCAAAGATTCACCTTCTCTAAAATGAGGATTGCTTCATCAAGTACTTCATCTTCCATTTGTTGGAATTTTTCAGTTCAGTTCAGTTCAGTCACTCAGTTGTGTCTAACTATTTGCAACCCCATGAATCACAGCACACCAGGCCTCTCTGTCCATCACCAACTCCCAGAGTCTACCAAAACTCATGTCCATTGAGTCAGTGATGCCATCCAGCCATTTCATCCTCTGTCGTCCTTTTTCCTCCTGCCCCCAATCCCTCCCAGCATCAGTCTTTTCCAATGAGTCAACTCTTCGCATGAGGTGGTCAAAGTATTGGAGTTTCAGTTTTAGCATCATTCCTTCCAAAGAACACCCAGGACCAATCTCCTTTAGAATGGACTGGTTGGATCTCCTTGCAGTCCAGGGGACTCTCAAGAATCTTCTCCAACACCACAGTTCAAAAGCATCAATTCTTCTACTCTAAGCTTTCTTCACAGTTCAACTCTCACATCCATACATGACCACTGGAAAACCATAGACTTGACTAGACGGACTTTTGTTGGAAGTAATGTCTCTGCTTTTGAATATGCTGTCTAGGTTGGTCATGACTTTCCTTCCAAGGAGTAAGCATCTTTCAATTTCACAGCTGCAGTCACCATCTGCAGTGATTTTGGAGCCCACCAAAATAAAGTCTGACACTGTTTCCACTGTTTACCCATCTATTTCCCCTGAAGTGACGAGACCAGATCCTGTGATCTTAGTTTTCTGAATGTTGAGCTTTAAGTCAACTTTTTCACTCTCCTCTTTCACTTTCATCAAGAGGCTTTTAGTTCCTCTTCACTTTCTGCCATAAGGGTGGTGTCATCTGCATATCTGAGGTGATTGATATTTCTCCCGGCAATCTTGATTCCAGCTTGTGCTTCTTCCAGTCCAGCATTTCTCATGATGTACTCTGCATATAAATTAAATAAGCAGGGTGACAGTATACAGCCTTGACGTACTCCTTTTCCTGTTTGGAACCAGTCTGTTGTTCCATGTCCAGTTCTAACTGTTGCTTCCTGACCTGCATACAGATTTCTCAAGAGGCAGGTCAGGTGGTCTGTCATTCTCGTCTCTCTCAGAATTTTCCACAGTTTATTGTGATCCACACAGTCAAAGGCTTTGGTATAGTCAATAAAGCAGAAATAGATGTTTTTCTGGAACTCTCTTGCTTTTTCCGTGACTCAGAAGATGTTGGCAATTTGATCTCTGGTTCCTCTGCCTTTTCTAAAACCAGCTTGAACATCTGGAAGTTCACAGCTCACATATTGCTGAAGCCTGGCTTGGAGAATTTTGAGCATTACTTTACTAGTGTGTGCTGCTGCTGCTGCTGCTAAGTTGCTTCAGTTGTGTCTGACTCTGTGTGACCCCATAGATGGCAGCCCGCTAGGCTCCCCATCCCTGGGATTCTCCAGGCAAGAATACTGGAGTGGGTTGCCATTTCCTTCTCCAATGCATGAAAGTGAAAAGTGAAAGTGAAGATGATTTGTCCTATCTGACTCTTAGCAACCCCATGGACTGCAGCCTACCAGGCTCCTCCGTCCATGGGATGTTCCAGGAAAGAGTACTGGAGTGGGTTGCCATTGCCTTCTCTGAGATGAGTGCAACTGTGCAGTACTTTGAGCATTCTTTGGCAATACCTTTCTTTGGGATTGGAATGAAAACTGACCTTTTCCAGTCCTGTGGCCACTGCTGAGTTTTCAAAATTTGCTGGTGTATTGAGTGCAGCACTTTCAGAGCATCATCTTTCAGGATTTGAAATAGCTCCACTGGAATTCCATCACCTCCACTAGCTTTGTCTGTAGTGATGCTTTCTAAAGCTCATCTGACTTCGCATTCCAGAATATCTGGCTAGGTGAGTGATCACACCATCGTGGTTATCCAGGTCATGAACATTTTTTTTGTACAGTTCTTCTGTGTATTCTTGCCACCTCCTCTTAATATCTTCTGCTTCTGTTCGGTCCATACCATTTCTGTCCATTATCGAGCCTATCTTTGCATGAAATATTCCCTTGGTATCTCTCATTTTCTTGAAGAGATCTCTAGTCTTTCCCGTTCTGTTGTTTTCCTCTATTTCTTTGCACTGATCGCTGAGGAAGGCTTTCTTATCTCTGCTTGCTATTCTTTGGAACTCTGCATTCAGATGCTTATGTCTTTCCTTCTCTCCTTTGCTTTTCTCTTCTCTTCTTCTCACAGCTATTTGTAAGGCCCCCGCAGAGAGCCATTTTGCTGTTTTGCATTTCTTTTCCATGGGGATGGTCTTGATCTCTGTCTCCTATACAATGTCATGAACCTCCGTCCATAGTTCATCAGGCACTCTGTCTATCAGATCTAGACCCTTAAATCTATTTCTCACTTTCACTATATAATCATAAGGGATTTGATTCAGGTCATACCTGAATGATCTAGTGGTTTTCCCTACTTTCTTCAATTTAAATCTGAATTTGTCAATAAGGAGCTCATGATCTGAGCCACAGTCAGCTCCTGGTCTTGTTTTTGCTGACTGCATAGAGCTTCTCCATCTTTGGCTGCAAAAATATAATCAATCGGATTTTGGTGTTGACTATCTGGTTATGTCCATGTGTAGTCTTCCTTTGTGCTATTGGAAGAGGGTGTTTGCTATAACCAGTGCGTTCTCTTGGCAAAACTCTATTAGCCTTTGCCCCGCTTCATTCTGTACTCCAAGGCCAAATTTGCTGTTACTCCAGATGTTTCTTGACTTCCTACTTTTGCATTCCAGTCCTCTATAATGAAAAGGACATCTTTTTTGGGTGTTAGTTCTAAACGGTCTTGTAGGTCTTCATAGAGTCACTCATTTTCAGCTTCTTCAGCATTGCTGGTTGGGGCATAGACTTGGATTACTGTGATATTGATTGGTTTGCCTTGGAAACAAACAGAGATCATTCTGTCGTTTTTGAGACTGCATCCAAGTACTGCATTTTGGACTCTTTTGTTGACCATGATGGCTACTCCATTTCTTCTAAGGGATTCCTGCCCACAGTAGTAGATATAATGGTCATCTGAGTTAAATTCACCCATTCCAGTCCATTTTAGTTCACTGATTCCTAGAATGTCGACATTCACTCTTACCATCTCCTGTTTGACCACTTCCAATTTGCCTCGATCATGGACCTGACATTCCAGGTTCCTATGCAACATTGCTCTTTACAGCATCAGACTTTGCTTCTATCACTAGTCACATCCACAAATGGGTATTATTTTTTGCTTTAGTTATGTAGAAATGTTCAAAGATAGTGTTATGTGTATCCCTTGAGGTAGAAACCAGACCTCACCCCAAATCTGCACTGTCGTTTTTTGGGCTATTCCTCCTTGTCTCTGCATCTCCTCCATTTCTGATTAGCAACTGCTCATATCTGCCCTTTGGAGCTCGAGGAAGGTAATGGAAACTGGAGACTATTTCTTGCAAACAAGAAAAGTGGAACAAAGAAAGACTTCAGCATCCAGGAGCCCCATATGGTCCTGCTTGGTTTCAGTATGAAAGTGAAGTTGCTCAGTCGTGTCCGACTCTTTGCAACCCCATGGACCGTAGCCTACCAGGCTCCTCTGTCCATGGGATTTTCCAGGCAGTAGTACTGGAGTGGATTGCCATTTCCTTCTCCAGGGGATCTTCCCAACCCAGGGATTGAACCCAGGTCTCCCTCATTGTAGAAAGATGCTTTACCATCTGAGCCACCAGGGAACTCTTTGAAACATTGTAAGAAACTTTTTTATGGTAAATTACATCTGCATTATTTCTTGGAAGTAAGAAAATGCCTGACAGTCCACCTTTTTTTCTTTTTTCTTTTATTTTGGTAAGGAGTGCAAATTAGTATGCCGATGAACACATGCCTATTAAATTTTTTAGAGATTCCTGAATTGGTTGAAAACAGAAATTTAACTTATAGGTAATTCAGAGATAAATCATGATGTTTGAGACATTTTCCTGTCTTTGCAAATTCAAAATATCCTAATTATTTAAAAAATAAGCTTTATTAAATTAATTTCCTTCTTTCTTCCCTTCCTTTCCAGAAAACTATACTATAACTAGTTGCTTATACTTATTCTTTCCTTCAAAGACCCAAGCTCTGACCCAAGTAGTAAAGAGAAAACCTGAGTAAAGGCAAGTAAAACTCTCCTTATTTCTTCCAAGTAATTACTTCAGATTTATTCTATAAATTTATTTTTTCTTTCCCTGTCTTCTTCCCATGTTTGGTTAGTTGATTTTTCTTCTTTATCTTGAAAATACTATAGTTTGGAACTATATTCTGTAAACTAATTTTGAACTGGAGTTTTCTTAGGATGACTTGCCCTGCAAAGGCTTCTTAATTCCATGGACTACATATCTATGATCTGGATGACCTCACCTAGCCAGAAAAACACCAGACTTTTTTATTCCTTTTGGTTGAGCCAGGAAATCTAAAGATTGGGAAGAAAAATTACAGTATATAAAATAAAAAGAAAAATAATGACCAAAGGGAAGTTACATAATTCCTTTGGAATTTAGTTTACAGACTTGAAAATTGAGACGATTTATGTAAATGGACATGAGTTTGAGCAAACTCCAGGAGATAGTGAAGGACAGGTAAGCCTGGAGTGCTGCAGTCCATAGGATGGCAAAGAGTCTAACATAACTTGGCAACTGAACAACGACAACAAATCAAGAAATAAAGGGTAATAGATTAAAATTAACATTCGTTTACTGGTTTCCCCAACATCTTTTTTTTGTTCCTCTTAATACCTGTTTGAAATGTTATTTTATTCTCGTTTTATTGAAATGGATTATGAGAAATAGTCAATAAATTGTTCTATATAAGATAAAGACAAATTAAACAACAAAATTAGAGTGTTAATTTGATGCTACCTTGAGTATTCATGTCTCCAAAATTTATATTTTTCTTCCTTTTTATCTCATTATAAAAAATAAGATTGCTTGGAATCCTATACAAAAAGTAGCAGAAACAAACCGCCTCCCTTTTACGACAGAAGTGAGGAGGTTAAAAATGCAAGATTAAGATCTTAATTAGACATGGCTTTATAAACATTAACTCTGCTGAGTTTTTCCTTAACTTGCGAAGAGAGATCCAATGGTAAGATCTGGTGAAAGACAGAAGTGAATTTGATAACAGAGGGAAAGGATGAGCAGGCCCTTGTTGTTGTTCCGTTGTGTCCGACTCTGCAACCCCATGCACTGCAGCATTCCAGTCTTCCTTATCCTTCACCATCTCCAGAGTTTGCTCAAATTCATGTCCGCTGAGTGATGCTATCTATTTCATCCTCCTCCACCTTCTTCTCCTTTGGCTTCTATCTTTCCCAGCATCAGGGTTTTTTCCAATGAGTTACCTCTTCACATCAGGTAGCCAAATTAGTGGAGCTTCAGCTTCATCATGAGTCCTTCCAATGAATATTCAGAGTTGAATTCCTTCAGGAAATTTCCTAAGTAGGCCCTTAGGAGAGAACAAAGTAGAGAAAAGATGGAGACTGTGAACCAAAGGTGGACCTAGTTTCCTAACTTTGGAAATTATACAGAACTCTTTTTTGAGAACTAGAATAGCTAATATTTCTGTTTTTAAATTGTAGTTAAACTGCCTTAGTCCCTATATCTTCCTGATCATTTAATAAACTTTATTATATGGATGATTTTGCTTCATTTGGAAAGTAAGGTGATTTTCTGTTTTCAATTTCTTGGTTGTTGGACTTCAATTTGCATAATAAATATACTTGGTACCAGTTTGATGGCCTTGGGTACAGTTAAGCGATTTGTGTTTTCCAGACCACTCATTTCTGTGATTAAATATAAACAATAATAGTCACAAATTGTACTTCATTGGCTCTATTTCTGACTCCTGGAGGGATTCAATTCATCATCACATTTGTATAAAAAATTTTAGATATCTGCCACTCTTCTTTGGACAATGCTGATGGAAAACCCTTAGCTATTTCTGGTACCTTCCATAGCTTTTCCTTATGTTAAAATCAAAGCTCTTGCTTTGATGCTACTGACCAATGGGGACATTGCTTCTGCTATTGCCTGTTGAGGACAACCAAGCCAAATTAGTTGCTTTCTAAAGTCTGTTGATCCTGGCTTTCTGACTGTCCATCAGCAATACTGAGCATACAAATGTCTATATTCATCGCCACTGCCACACAGATCTGTTCCATTCTTACAGGAATGTTTGACACCAAGATGATTAACACTTAACACATAGTACTCTCATTATGGCTTCCCAGGTGGCACAGCGGTAAAGAATCCCCCTGCCAGTGAAGGAGAGGCAAGAGATGCAAGTTTGATCCCTGGGTGGGAATATCCCTGGAGTAGGAAATGGCAATGCGGTCCAATGTATTTGCCTGAAAAATTCCATGGACAGAGCAACCTTGCAGGCTACAGCCCATGAGGTCACAAACAGTCAGACAGAACTGAGCACACACAAGCATGAGCAGGCACTCTCATAATACCAAAAGTTCTATAGCAAAACGTAATTGTTTCCAATTAAAAGTTTCCTACATTATCATCTCAGGACTCAGTCATGGATTTTGTGCATAAGGACAATCGGAATCAAACCCGCCCTACTGTTCTCAAATTATTTAGCAGACAGTCCTAATCAACTTGGCCTATTGTTTTCCAACAAAATGCTTTGCAACTCAAAAGCAATGCATAATTTTCCCAGAAAATCATTAATTATATTTGTAAATAAGACTCATGGTGAATGTATGTAGTTATAAATTCCCAGAAAGTACTGAATTCTGTGGATAACCCAAAGTTTCAGCAAAATTAAAAAAAAAAAAAAAAGCAGCAGTTTATGTCAAGGGGAAACCACAATGTCAAAATCCTCTAAAACATCTTCATGTTGGAGGTGAGGTGATGAGGTGAACAATTAGAGGCGGACATTCTCTAATTGTAAAACACACTGCCTTTTCCATTACTCACTCACAGTTGCTTTACTGTTTTGATTCAAATCCATTATGTTTATTTTGATTTAAATGAAACTCATTTAGATATAATGAGCTGCAATGATATGAAATATAACCATATTGAATTGCACATTTTATGAATTGTTCCTTAGAATTAATAAATTATGTGAGATCAAGTGAACTGAAAAGACTGGAATCTAAGATCACATTACTTTGGGTATGTTCTTGAAAAATTTGTTGAATGAGCTATTGCAATTTTATATGTATCAAATAAAATGATTAAGTACTCTTTTATAGGTTAATTAAGTAAAATAAGATTATTTTGCAGGAACATGGACACCAGAGCCATGACTACAGACTCAGGGAGGGAGAGAGGTTGAATTTCTTGCCTCTTCTTTCAGATTATATGTGTCATTTTGGAAAGTACATTGTTTTTGTATTACCACTTATTAAAAATTTTCATTCCAAATATAGCAGGAGGATACTCAAAAATGAGTTTAATGAGTAATAGCCAGGAAAATATTGAATGTGTATTAAACATTAGGCACCAATATCATATCTGGTGAATTATTAACTCAATGTAGAAAATTACTAATTATTGAGCCCCAGAATGTTTTGTCACAGTATCTTTGTAATCATGAGGTTTGTATCAAAACTCCATATTAAAGAAGAGGAAGCAGAGGCTCAGAGAGTTACTAGGAGAGCTGGTACTTGGATGCAGCACAATCTGACCCTAAATTTTGTTAATACTGCCACATCGCAGGATTTCCTTGTTGGTTCAGTGGTTAGGAATATACCTGCCAATTTAGGTCACATGGGTTCCATTCCTGATATGGGAATATCCCACATTCTTGCTGTGGAACAACTAAGTCCATGTGCCACAACTACTGAAGCCCCAGCTCTAGAGTCTGCATGCCTCAATGAAGAATAGCCCCCACTCCAGGCAACTAGAAAAAGCCCACATGCAGCAATGAAGACCCAACACAGTCAAAAATAAATAAGTAATTGATTTAAAAATAAATTACCACATTGCTCCAGAGCTGCACGAAGATCATTTGCTATGTGACCTGAGATAAGTTACCTGAAATCTGGGCCTTAATTTTCTTTTCTATAAAAGTGCAAATAAAAACACTATCTCATAGAAAACTTCTGAAGAGAAACTTGAATTTATATGTATAAAAAGCTTAATGTATGATACTTTGAAAGCATTCAGTATCAGCTATTATTATCTTACATGTTATAAGTGACAATGCAGCTTTAGCAAGTATTTATAAAATAGCCTTAATTTACCTCCCTCACTTCCTTTTTTCCTTCTTTTCCAGTGATCTATTTTTTTCAAATATAGATATTTTATTGGTAATGACTACATCTCCATTCCACATACTGGATTGTTACTTTTTATATTTTGTGTATTTTTTCCCCTCATAAAAATCTCATGTGGCAAGTGTGCTTTGGAGACACTGCTTTCAAATTTATTATTATTATCCGAAACAGCTGATGTTATTTTTTGTTTTTTCACAGAAAAAAGGCTCGATAATGCTAAAGACTATATCCAAAGTTATACAAGTTATAAGTGATAGACCCAAGATTACTAAGAGAGAAAACCAAGTTAAATAAGCCAAGTAAATACCCCCTTGTATGTTTCAAAGATAGATCTTGCTTGCTTGCTTAGATTGTAAATATATTGAAATTCAGGACTATTGTCTGTGTCTTTAGAGTTGAAACACAATAGAAAGAAAGAAAAGAAAGAGAGAAAGTGAAGTCTCTCAGTTGCATATGACTCTGCAACCCCATGGACTGTAGCGTATGAAGCTCCTCCATCCATGGAGTTTTCCAGGCAAGCGTATTGGAGTGGATTTGTCATCAAATGGAATAAAATATGCTTTATAGGATTATATACATTCTTATGTATACTTATAATAATATTTGACATGTATTATAATATCTAGACATATACCTTTATATGTTTTATATAAATCAGTAATATAGATAGATAGACATGTTTGTGTGCATCCAGTAGGTATAAACCATGTTAATAAGTAATAGTCATTTAAAAAAATCACAAGTCAATGTCTCTGATCAAAACTTTCCAATCTCAATTAGAACTTCTTATCAGACTTAGACGGAGAAGGCACCCCATTCCAGTACTCTTGCCTGGCAAATCCCATGGACAGAGGAGCCTAATAGGCTGCAGTCCATGGGGTCGCTAAGAGTCGGACACGACTGAGCGACTTCACTTTCACTTTTCACTTTCATGCATTGGAGAAGGAAATGGCAACCCACTCCAGTGTTCTTGCCTGGAGAATCCCAGGGATGCGGGAGCCTGGTGGGCTGCCGTCTATGGGGTCGCACAGAGTCGGACACGACTGAAGTGACTTAGCAGCAGCAGCAGCATGAGACTTAGAACAAAACTCAAACTCTTTACTGTGGACTAAAATTTGTGCATCATCTGGCCCCTGAATAACTCCAAATGTAATCACTACTTCCCTATCTCTAAATCTGCCCCAGCCATACCCTTCCTCATCCTGTTACTTTAAAATGCCAAGTGTCCTTCTGCCTCAGTGCTTTTGCACTTGCAGTTTTCTCTGCCTTAAGCTCTGTACCCAATTTTCCATGTAGCTCACTTCCACAGTTCATTTTGTCTTCACATTTATTAAGTATGTACGAGGTAATCTCCTAAACGATTTAAGTGAGTTATTTGAAACAAGTTATTATTCAGTGATCTGGGTTAAGAATAACGAGAAAGACAAACACTGCATGGTATCACTTATATGTGGAATCTAAAAAGGGCTTCTCTGATGACTCAGTGGGTAAAGAATTCACCTGTAACACAGAAAACACAGGAGACAGGTTCAGTCCCTGGTTTGGGAAGATCCCCTGCAGGAGGAAGTGGCAACCGCTCCAGGAGTCTTGCCTGAAAAAACTCCCAACGACAAAAGGAGCCTGGAGAACTACAGTCCACGGGGTTGCAAAGAGTTGGACATGACTTAGGAACTGAGCAACAACACTATATCATATATTTGAAATTTGCCAAGAGAGTAGATATTCTCATCATAAAAAAAGAAAGCAAAGTAGTGGTAGTGTTTAAGAATACAAGTACAAAATGCAGATCTCATCCAGTGCTGACAGTATCAAAGCAACTAATGAACTGGGTTAAAAACACAAATTTAGATGTGTTATTTAGTTAGCATCTCATCATTTTATGTACATGCACACCTCAAGCTGTATTATCTGAATAAATATTTATTGACTCTTAGAACAAAATGACAAAGACACCTCAAGGTCAGACTCTCTCAATAGGAAAGGCAGTTCTAGGGAATAGAAATCAATTATATAAACTATCAGTTGAATATGAATCCAAAGTAAATGTCGGTTCTATTATATACCTCAGAAATGGACGCTAAGATACAAGATAACAGCACAGTGGCTGGCCAAGTTCTCATCAGTTCAGTTCAGCTCAGTTGCTCAGTCTTGTCCGACTCTCTGTGACCCCATGAATCGCAGCACGCCAGGCCTCTCTGTCCATTACCAACTCCCAGAGTTCACTCAGACTCACGTCCATCCAGGCAGTGATGCCATCCAGCCAGTGATGCCATCCAGCCATCTCAACCTCTGTCGTCCCCTTCTCCTCCTGCCCCCAATCCCTCCCAGCATCAGAATCTTTTCCAATGAGTCAACTCTTCACATGAGGTGGCCAAAGTACTGGAGTTTCAGCTTAGCATCATTCCTTCCAAAAGAAATCCCAGGGCTGATCTCCTTCAGAATGGACTGGTTGGATCTCCTTGCAGTCCAAGGGACTCTCAAGAGTCTTCTCCAACACCACAGTTCATAAGCATAAACTCTGATAAAACAAATGCCCATATTAGTGTGCAACAAAATGAGCCATATAACAGTGAAATCGGGCATTTGTTTTGAATAACCAAAGAAAGTGAAGTTGCTCACTTGTGCCTGACTCTTTGAGACCCTATGGACTGTAGCTTAACAGGCTCCTCCGTTCATGGAATTTTCCAGGCAAGATTACTGGAGTGGGTTGCCATTTCCTTCTCCAGGGGATCTTCCTGACCCAGGGGTAGAACGCAGGTCTCCCGCATTGCAGGCAGATGTCTTATCATCTGAGCCACCAGGGAAGCAAAATCCTCATTAATTTGGAAGCATGTATGTGTATCTAAGATGGACTATTAAACTACAGTAGAACTTTTCATTTTTCAACATTACCTTCCATGCAATGTTCCCAGCTTCTTTGAACACATCAGGGAAATTTGGGGCAAGACAGAGTGTCTTGGAGGAATTCATTGGAATTACGGCTCAGCTTAAAGCCAGTCCATTCTGTGTTGGGAGCCTTTGTTTTAGCTATTTATAATTGAGGAGACAAAGCACCCTGGGCATTTTAACTTTATATGCTGTGTTAACTTATTCCCATCTGCATAACATTCAAAATATTTTTTTTTAAATGAGCTCTGCACAAGTTTTTTAACCAGACAAACATGGGTTGGAATCCTGACATTGCAGTGTTATCAGAAAGTTGACACATTTCCTGGTTTACTCCTATCAAAACTGAAAACGATAACTACTTCATGAAGACAATTAAGACAATCCCACAATTAAGTGGGATAGTTATGAGAAACATTATCACAGGTCATGGCAGAGTAGATATTTAATGTATTAATTTCCTTATCTTTCTTCCTTCATGCAAGAATATCAAGTGGTCACATACCACTAGATAATCATATAGAATATGCCAGCCAATTATTATACAACATTCTTCAATATGTACATTTCCTACATAGTGATTATGTCAAAATATTTATTATGGGAACTTCCAAGTACTTTCTTGATTCTTAATGAGCCAAGTGCAGAGGAAGCTGCATTACTTTCTGCTCTTACTCGTTGATTCCACTAGTCCCAGGATTTTCAGCCCATTTCTGTTGAAAGCTTCTCTCTGTGTCCCCAGCCTTGTTCTAACCCTTCAGGTAAAAACTTAACCTGAACATCTAATTGAGCTGTTAGATAGTATTTCTGACATTACCTGGCCTAGAAAGACTATTGATCGATCTGCACACCCCACACCTAACATCCCTTTGCAAACCTATCCATTTCGTAACTGACACAATTTCTGCCCAGTTGCTTAGCCTAAAGCTGAGCAGGCTGCATGATCTCTTTGGATTCACTGCTTTCCGATGGTAAGTTCAACCTTAAAAACTGTATCCCCAAACAACTATTTCTTCTCATTTTCTATGTTAAAGCTACTATCATCTCTCATTTAGACTAACATAATAATCTTCTAATAAGTTTCCTTGCCTTGACTCTTAAGCCCTCTTAAAGTACATTATTTATCCAGAGATTTTGAGAGAGTCTCTCTTCTTGACCAAATTAGACGGTCTCCTCTGACTCTTCTTTTGGACTAGGTCTTATCCTTGGACCCTGTCCTTGGCCTACCGAAGCAAGTTTTAGCAAGGAATCGAGATAAGTCAGCTTGGTACCCTTGATATCTGATATCTAATCAAGTTCATTATCCCTCACCTTGATGTATAAGACCATAACCTGACTTTAGCAAGAATCTTCTTAAATCAGTTCAGGAAGAATCTCCCTGTTCTTCATGTCTCCTCTTGCATTCATGCCTGCTAAGTCGCTTTACTCATGGCTATCTCTGAGCGACGCTATGGACTGTAGCCCGCCAGGCTCCTCTGTCTAGGGGAGTTTCCAGGCAAAAATACTGGAGTGGGTTGCCATGCCCTCCGCCAGGGCATCTTCCCAGTCCAGGGACTGAGCCCACATTGCTTATGTCCCCTGCAGGTGGGTCCTTTACCATTAACACCACCTGGGAAGCCCATGTCTCCTCTTCAGTTCAGTTCAGTTCAGTCACTCAGTCGTGTCTGACTCTTTGCCATCCCATGAATCGCAGCACGTCAGGCCTCCCTGTCCATCACCAACTCCCAGAGTTCACTCAGACTCACGTCCATTGAGTCCGTGATGCCATCCAGCCATCTCATCCCCTTCTCCTCCTGCCCCCAATCTCTCCCAGCATCAGCGTCTTTTCCAATGAGTCAACTTTTTGCGTGAGGTGGCCAGAGTACTGGAGTTTCAGCTTCAGCATCATTCCTTCCAAAGAAATCCCAGGGCTGACCTCCTTCAGAATGGACCAGTTGGATCTCCATTCACTGACTTTCTCATTTGGCTGGTTGGCTCTCAGTCCTCAACTGTCTTTCCTAAGTTGGAGGTCAACTTAGTTTTCTTACTGCAGAAGTCTCCTTCTTCAACTGCAAAGCTTACTGAATCAAATCTGGTCTTTATTGCTTTTACTGGTGTCTAGTTGTGTTTCTCTTAAAGATTCTTCACCTTCCTTTAGAAAGTAGTCACACTTTCTAAAATACGACTCCCCTCTTTGTTAATGCCTTTTATTATTTCCCAATGAAATCCCGTATTTTTTGCCAGTCTTTAAGATTATTGTATACTTTGAACCTCTTTGATTTTTCTTTTACTTTTTTCCCTTTTTGTTTTCCTCTTAGAATTTTATATGGTTACCTCTTTTTCATCAGTTAAAACATTATCCAAATGTCAGTTTTCTCAGAAAGCCTTCAGTGAATTCTCTACCCAAAGTTATGCCCCCTCAATCTCATCACTATTATTTTCATTATATTTATTTTCTTTTTTGCCATTCCCAGTGTGTTAAATATTCTTCTTATTAATTTATGTGATTGTTGCCTAGTCATTCCAGTGATATGCCAGGATTTAGTGGGTACTGAATAAGCATTTTTTCATTAACTTATTTGCTTGTTTTCCTATAGAACCAGGAGATAAAAATCATAAAGGCAAAATAACATAAAGAAATGAAGAAAGAAAACACTCAAAATACTAGAAAAAAATAGTATTTTGTTCTTCAATAATGAAAAAAATTTTCAAAAATTTCCATCAGGAATTGTCCCATTAGAAATGAATAAATAATAAATAGAGTAACATTCACATATTCTCAATTCAAGGACAGATTTTAGTTCAAAAGTTTGACTAACCTCTTAAAATCCTTAATGTTCTAGATGAAAAGTCACTTCAGGGGGCAATTAGAGGATATACTCATTAAGCCAATTGTACAAAGGCCATCCAGCATGGGTGTAAGAGGTTAGGCAGTACCATTAAGAAGTAACCTGGAAAACCAGTCATTTGAACGACTTTGCCTTTGAGGTTACCTCACAGCAAGCAGACAGGAAGCAGCTGCATTTGCTTTTAGATTCAGAGTTACAGAGTACAAAGGATGTGGGAACTCTGCCCTCCCTTCTTATTTAGCTAGTTCTAATTTGAACCTCAATATGGAAGTTGAGTGACAAAGAAGTATGCTAACGACTACGAAATCCATAATGTTATTGAAATTGCATATGGTTTTAAAAGCAAGTAAGTAGCTTAAGAGCAAAGGTAAGAACTCCTCCACCTCTCCCATCAATAACATCTGAAAGTGAACAAAAAATTGGTATTTAGTGGCTAAAACTGAGCCCCTAAGTTATAAAATTGACATCTCCTTTTATATAATTGTCTATTGTACACCTGGAGAAGAAAAATCAGACTTAAGAAACTTTGCTAGACTTAGACATGGCAGGCAACTGCAATGGAGACATAAAATGATTTATCTTTTTATCTTGTGAATAAGGTCTATGGCAAAGTAGAGATCCAAAACCTTATACAAAGCAATCATGGAGATATATCAGACAAAGTCAGAAGAAAAATGATCATTTTTCTGTGCCTTTCTAACCTCTGCTACCAGTTTCAGAATTAAATTGCTCTCTCTTTCTCTCTCACTTTTTTTTTTTTGAGTTAGTAATTTGTCTCTTTGATTTCTCAGTTATTGAAAAAACAACAAAATATCATGTCTCTGAAACAGGCAGAACTTCTTTCTTTTCTGAAGGGAAGGAGATACCTTCGTGGGACAAGTCCTGCAGACAGACCTGAGAAATAACACATTTAGTAATTCTCTGGGGCTAGATGACCCAATCAATAGAACTGATAGTTTTTCCACTTATAAGCTTGAATTTTCCCACCTAGGACCTAGAGGCTTAATAAATCTATGGTATAGGGTCTGTTTTGAACAAGGCTTCAATTGACAATTGTAAGAGTAAGTGGGATAGAGACAAATCGTGATTCTCTTCTTTCAAAATTATTTCTTGACACACCAAGTGTAAGATTTCAACTCTGTGTGTGTGTATTTAACAGCTGCAGCTGGTTAATATTTAGAATCTTTGAGAAGACAATATTGTTTAAGGAGAATGAGATAGCAGCAGGAGTTATATCGCTAGACAAGTTTTTAAATCTCCAGAGTATGACCTTGAGCATTCCTAGTGACTGATGAGTCACTGCATTGACTAGCCAATGCAATTCACATCATTGAAGTGAGGTGAAGTCACTCAGTCGTGTCCGATTCTTTGTGACCCTGTGGACTGTAGCCTGCCAGGCTCCTCTGTCCATGGGATTCTCCAGGCAAGAATACTGGAGTGGGTTACCATTTCTTTCTCCAGGGGATCTTCCCGATCCAGGGATCAAACCTGGGTCTCCCGCACTGGAGGCATACGCTTTAACCTCTGAGCCTGGAGTCAATGAAAATGGGAACTCCTGAGGTTATGCGGTCCGGGCTCTACATACCTAACCAAGTGGGCCTGGTCATATTCCTCAATATCTATGAGAGTCACTGATAAAGTGAGGGTTGGGAACACTTTAATTTCCAAAACCCAGACTGGTTCTAAAATTATGGGGTTCTTCATGCTTTCTCAGCAATTTACCACATTATCAAGATCTCTCAGCAAAAAGGTTGGAGAAGGCAATGGCACCCCACTTCAGTACTCCTGGAAAATGCTATGGATGGAGGAGCCTCGTAGGCTGCAGTCCATGGGGTCACTAAGAGTCTGATACAACTGAGCGACTTCCCTTTCACTTTTCACTTTCATGCATTGGAGAAGGAAATGGCAACCCACTCCAGTGTTCTTGCCTGAAGAATCCCAGGGACAGGGGAACCTGGTGGGCTGCCATCTATGGGGTCACACAGAGTCGGACACGACTGAAGTGACTTAGCAGCAGCAACAGCAAAAAGGTAGGCATTTCTAACAACAGATTCCAGATTTTTAAGGATTTGTTCTTTTAATTTTGGAAAACACTCAGTCACTGTCCCTTTGAATATTATCTCCTCATCATGGTGTTTTCTTTCTTTTAAAACTCTGGTTTGTTTGCTGTTTTAGTCTCTAAGTTGTGCCCAACTCTTTTGCAACCTTACGGACTACAGCTTGTCAGGCTCCTCTGTCCAAGAGATTTCCCAGGCAAGAATACTGGAGTGGGTTGCCATTTCCTTCTTCAGTTACTTTTAGATTAAAACTTTTTAGGGTCCTGTTAAATTTTAGCCCTTTGATGACTATTGATCCAAAAGACACCACCAGGCCAAAGAACAGGAAAAGGAAGGATTTATTACTTGCAGAAAGTAAGAAGAACACCAGGGATATTTCTCAAAACAATGTTTCCCAATAGCAATACTGGGGAAGTTTGAAGTTAAAGGTGCATTCATATTCATGAGGAGGCATCAGTGGTGTCATTGACTTTGGGCAAAGGTTGACAGAATCCAAGCTTTAGTAGGCTGTAGTTACTGGGTTCAGGAAAGGTCAATGTCATCATTCTTTAGGTTCTAATTGATCTGGTGGTTGAGTGCTTCAGGCAAATCTTTACCACTGAAATAGAACAAAGCATCTTTACAAATGATATATTATCTTACTATTGTTATTTCTCTTGCCTAACAACATTCATTTGTTCCTGCATTTTTTTGTACCCTTAAGATCATCAGTTACTGAGACCTGTTCAAGGATAAGTACTATGGCCAGGCTTAGATCATTAAATGCCTTAGGTCAAAAATGGCTTCTCTCAAGTCAAGAAAGCCATGCCTGGTTCACTTTCTCCAAGAGCCCTCTACCTATCTGCTTACAGAACAAAAGGATGAAAAAATACATTGTAGTACGTTCAAAAAATTGAAAATTGAGTGTTTAGAATGAAGGAACTGCAGCTACACACATACAGATGACTATTAGAAGATGAATGAGTTAAAAAAGAAAGTCACAAGAAAACAAACAGAAATTATACATACATATTTAATATAAACATATTGAATATATATATATATTTAAAAGTCTGGTAAAAATGTAAAAAAAAAAGCAGGAGAATGATTTAGAAACTAAGTATAAATTAGTATTCAATGTTGTCTTTAGAGAACAGTTACAGTTCAATGATTCATAAATTAGGCAACATTCCATTTAGCAAATAGAAATGAGCTCCAAGAAACTTACAAAGTGAGAGATTTTTTTATGTAAAAGGAGACAGGACAAGGAAGTTACTACCAAAGAGTAGATTATTTTAGGGGAAGGTATCCCTTGTAGCTCAGTTGGTAAAAAATTTGCCAGCAGTACAGGAGACCTGGGTTCGATCCCTGGGTTGGGAAGATCACCAGAGAAGGAAATGCCAACCCACTCCAGTATCCTTGCCTGGAAAATCTCATGGACAGAGGAACCTGGTGGACTGCAGTCCATGGGGTCGCGAAGAGTCAGGCACAACTGAGCGACTAACACACACATAGGACTATCAGGCAGATTAGCTAACTAGTACTAAGTAGGTAATTCTGGATAGACTAGTTTAAGGTTCTACTCCTAGGAATGGTTGAAATTATAATTAATTTAGGTATTAATTCTTGCTTTGATGATTTGCACTTAGAATAAATGACTCCATTTTGAGCCCATTTACTTTTTTTTTTTTAAACACATGGAGCTTTGTTACATTATAGTTTTTAGGTTTAATTTTAGATTAATATACACTAGTCCATTAAGTTAATTCTAAAGCTGGGGCTTGTTACATTATAAAGGGCTTTCATATGCTCTATATTATTAATCACCTTAACTTTTGCTCATATATGTATTATTTGATAATTGATAATATTTTCCAATAAACAAATCTCTTATTTATCATTCCAATATGCAACCATATCCATATCTCCTTCTCTCCTTGCTGTGAGCAGTCTCAATAATTTCTTTCTTTTCTTATAATTTTATTTTATTTATTTATTTTTTTTTAATGTTTCCACCCATTTCTTGATGAGGGATTGCATTTATTTATTATTATTTTTTTAATTTTTAATTTTTATTTTTTTAAAAAATTTATTTATTTTTTTAGTTTTAAAATCTTTAATTCTTACATGCGTTCCCAAACATGACCCCCCCTCCCACCTCCCTCCCCACAACATCTCTCTGGGTCATCCCCATGCACCAGCCCCAAGCATGCTGCACCCTACGTCAGACATGGACTGGCAATTCAATTCTTACATGATAGTATACATGTTAGAATTCCCATTCTCCCAAATCATCCCACCCTCTCCCTCTCCCTCTGAGTCCAAAAGTCTGTTATACACATCTGTGTCTTTTTTCCTGTCTTGCATACAGGGTTGTCATTGCCATCTTCCTAAATTCCATATATATGTGTTAGTATACTGTATTGGTATTGTGGACTCCTTTGGATATGTAGCTTCATGTAGGTCAACTTTCGCTAAGGATGCATATTAACTGTCTGCCTCATCCTCTCTGACTGTATTTCTACTTTTGTGTTCAAGAAATACATGAATTATCCATTTTCATCTTCAGATTATTTGTTTGCTTTGTACAACACCTAAACTTTCTAGTGTTATTCTTAAATATGAAATAACACTAAACTGGGAATCCTATTTTAGACTGCAGAAAAGGAGGTGCTTAGAAGACCAAGAGTTCCACAGTAAGGTGACTTGAGAGTGTATTGTCTAATGCAACAATTCCTTAAAGAAACAAGGATTGGAAGAACCATCTACACTATCTGTACTTTGAAAGTGTATTTAAATTTATCTATGACATTAATTTCCAGACTTTCCCTCAAACTAATTCCACACTCACATTTCAAATATTTCTTCTTTGAATATGTTATATAAGAAAGTGTCCCCAACTGTTAGGAGGCAAATCAGACACATTGTTCCTTTAGATGTTCCAAGACAAAGTAAAGCATAATGCGAGCATTTTTTTTCTTCAATCAAAAAGATGCTAGGATTTTTGTGGAAAACACCAGAAGATTGTCATAAGAATGGATCCTCCATATTTCTGCAAACTTATTTAGTTACAATGCTGTTTCAAGTACCTAATACTTTAGCTTAAATAAAACGCATTTTTTTCTTAAGCTACAGTTTTTTTAAAAATTGCTATATCAAAGTGTCCAATAAATAAGCCAGACTCTTTAATTACTGAAGTCTAGTTATGAAAGGAGAATGATCAGAGGAAAGGAGGTTGTAGTTGGCTTTCTCTGGTCTTTTGTTATCTTCTCCTCTGTTTCCTACTGCGATATAAATGATTCCCTCTAGCTTGCTGACAGTAGCATTTGCTTTGGGCAAAAATAAAAAAGTATTCCTCAGAGCACTGGCTAGAAAAATGAATGTTTGCTGTCTCAACAAATTGCAACATCTCCAAAATTCAACATTTGTCATTATCCCTCAGTTCTAATAATATGAAAAGTATAGCCTTACTCTCACTTATGGAATATCCTTAATTTTCAGCTTCTGGAATGAAGTCAAAGATGCATTAGGAAAAGCACTTAGACGTCTATGGTAGTCCAGTTTCGATTCCATGTCCCCAAAGCAGAGGTCATGAGTTCCCCATCCCTGGTTGGGGAACTAAGATCCTGCATGCTGCAAGGCACCAAAAAAGAATATCATGTTTACAAAGTTTGAAATGATTACATTAACTGAGGTTAAGGTGAAACACATAATACAATAAAATTACTCTTCATTTTTTAAATCATTTAGCAACCCCTGGATCACTTATTCTTTGAAAATGTATACCTTGGCTTAATGTCACTGTCCCTGACACTGCTTCAGTCAAAATTCTGGCTTTTTTCAATGCCCAGTGAAAGTCATTCATTTGTCTGACTCTGTGACCACATGTACTATACCATGGACAGAGGAGAATTCCCTGGGCATGAATACTGGATAGGGTAGCTGTTCTCTTCTCCAGAGTATCTTCCCAATCCAGGGATGGAACCCAGGTTTCCTGCATTGCAGGCAGATTCTTTACTGTCTGAGCTACCAGGGAAGCCCTTCAATGCCTAGATTTATCCTCATTTTTAAAGTCTTGTCTCTCTGATTTTCTTATCAACCACTCTACCTCAATTTAAGTAACACTAAAGTTGTGATCTAAACCTTATCATTACAAATAATTGCACCTCTCCATAATTTAAATTTTAACCGCCACCATCTCCTCTCTCACCAGATGTTCTGTCTCTGAAATCTAACTCCTCCAATGCTTTGACTCTATCTCACTTGATTCTATTACCATTCACTCTCCCTCACTGATGTCCTTACTTCCCTCTTTTCATAGCTTGAATTTCACAATCATTATGTATTCCCATCATGCACTGTTAGCAATATTATCATACTTGCTTTCCTGCAGTCTTAGCAAGCCTCCAAATTTTGTCTAAAACTAAACTCTTATTGTTTATTTAATTGTTAGCTAGGGTCAAGGACAAATTGTTTGCTCAAAGAAACCTCCAAAATATAAAGACCTAAATAAAATAAAAATTTATTTTTTTCTCAACTAAAGATATCAAAACAAGCAGCCCAGTTTAGCAGGGAGCCTGGACTCCATGCTGGGACTTAGACTTCCCTTCTCCTTCCCCATTGTTACAGCATTATCTTCACAGTCCTGATTAGAGTTAGGTAATAGGTATGACCACAGCTCAATTCATACTATCTGGAAAGACAGAATGTGTAGTTTAACAATGATCTTCTAAACAAGTGAAGCAGGAGTTTCCCATATAATTTTGCTTGTACTCCAGGTAAAATTTAGCCACATTTTCACACTTAGGTAAAAAGGAATCTGTGAAAAAGTCTCTAGGAAGGATAGACATTTGCATAAGTAAATTGATTATTCTGAAAGGAATTTTGGTGAAAAGTTAACAGTCCTTTTATTTGAGCATAGCTGGAGGAAAGCATATAACCATGTTAACAATTATTGCATTAAATTCAGTAGGAAATATGTATGAATTCTCTGTGATTGTAACCCAAACTCATGAATGACTACATTAGATCTGTACTCTCTAATTTCAATTGTCTAAGACCATCTTGTTAGGAATTTTCCCTTTCTTTTTTTTACATTATCAATTCCCTCTTTTTATTGGATCATCCACCTTACCATAAGCATATATTTATGCTGTATATATATGCTGTATATTTATGGTATATGATATGGTATATTTATATACATCACCTTTAAAATAAAAGAATACCTCTTGATTTCATATACAATAGTTGTGCTATTTATATTCCTAATTACTGTAAAGCATTCTTGAAAGAGTGGTCAATAAATGTCTTTATTTCTTTCCTCTCTTGATATTCGTAATATTTTTACTCGCCTTCAACATTCCACCAAAGTTACTATTCTAGGATTATAAATGGAAGACGCCTTGCTAAATCTAATGGCCAATTTTATTTTCAGTGCTCATTTTATGTGTCATTTTGCCATCATTTAACACAATCACTCTACCTAAGAACGTTATATTAGATACGCATGGTATCACAATTCTCGTTTACCTTCTATTCCACTAGCTTTACTTTCTCACTTTCATTCATATTTCCTCCTTCTCTCTCTGCTGCTGAAGATTGGATGCACCCTAGGACTTCCTAGTTTTTTTGATTCATGCTGCTTCCTGTAGGAACTGCATCCAGTTTCATGGCTTTAAGTGTTATCTATATGCTAAAGAATCCAGACTTATGTATCTTACAATCAACTTAAAGTTCTCACTTAGAAGTTTAATAGGCATCTGAAATATAACATGTTTAAAAGTAAACTCACTTTCATCTCTAGATCTTGTCCTCCATCTCAATGGCATATCTGTTCTCTTAGTTGGGATAGAAAACAGAGTTATCTTTGAAAACACTACATCATATCATATATTCATTCTTTCAGCAAATACAATTGGCTTTAATTTCACAATATATACAGATTCTAAAGTATTTTTTCCACCATGATCATTCCTCTTATCTAAGCTACCACAACTGCTCACTTTTATTACTACAAGTGCTCCCTAAATTTCTCCCTGATTCTGCCCTTTTCCTCACAGTCATTCTTAATAAGATAGAAAGAGTGATCCTTTCAAGGCTAATTATGACACTCCTCAAAATATTTAAGTGGCGGCTTATCTCAAATTAAATTCTTACATGTTTATTATCACCTACTTTACCTCATCTTTGTATTCCCATCTCATACCATGCAGTGGTTCAGTGCATGGGTTCAGGAGACTTACTTCCTAGGTTCAGGAGACTGACTTCTCACTTTCCAGACGTTTAATCCTTGTACTCCTCAATGTTCTCTTCTGTACAGTGGAGACAAGAATATCTACGTCACTGGGGTTTTTCTAGGCTTGAATTAGTTACATGTAAAGTACCTGGAATATTCCTGACTAATCACTAATCACTAATCACTGTGCAGTCAGGCTTAGATTCTACTGCTTTCTTCTCTCAGTCTCCTCTACCCAGTGAACTTCTTATTGCTCCTTAAATATGTGGAGTGCATTGTTACCTCAAAACTCTCAGATTTGTTTTCCTTTGCCTGAGTTTCACACCCCCATATAATCTCATAACTTCTATTCATCTTACTTTGATCTTTGCTCAAATTTCGTCTTATTAGTGAGGCTCCGACGATCGTCATATTTGAAGTGGAATTTCCACTCCTACACTAGTACTTACTCATTTCCTACATGAACTTGTCTAGGCCATGCATATATTTACTACTTCCCCCCTAAACCTAGTAATAGGTGCAGATACTCAATAAACACCTGTTAATAAGTGAGTTAGCAAAATATAATTTAATGTATTTGTGTTCAGCTTACACACATCATATTTTATCCTAACAGCAATCTATTAAGCATTTATAATCTCTATTTCACAAATGCAAAACCAAACTTCAGAGAAGTGGTTAATAATTTTCCCAGGATCACAAAGCTACAAATGGGTAGGACTGGACTCAGACTGATGTCTTTTTGGACTCTAATATATGATTTTTTAAATAGCATGGCAAGTTGATTTTTATGACTCTTTGATGCAAAAAATTGAGATCACATGTACTTTACATCTAGACGTTAATATTTGTTCTGACTGATATTTAAAATTTGAAACATATTTTAGGGTCCTCCATCTTTAAAAATGTTTTAAAATATTTTGTGTATGTCAACTGAAAAATATGCACAACATGAGAGCTGTGAGTTTAGTTTTATTTGGAAATTGAGGCTTACAGCCTGAAAGAGAGCCTCTCATGGATCTCTGAAGAGCTGTTCCAAAACCTAAGAGGGGAGATCAGTATTTATGGAACTTTAAAGAAGGTGTACATGTAATCATGCACATATCTCAGTTGAAGGTTGTTTCTGTTTGCCAGCAATGGATGTTTCCATTGACGATTTGGTGCTTTTCTAGGTATAAGAAGATAAAAGAAATTAAATTTATAAATTTTTCTCCTGAAAACACGTAACTACCCAAAGGCTTGTTTTGCAAGCTTTCTCAGAACACAGTGTCTCACACCTGATTTTCACTCTAAACTCCTTTCAAGGGGTGTTGAAGATCAATGACTGCGGGGACTAGCAACTTCATTTTTATAGAAGCGGATGGTGAGCAACATCTTTTAGTAGTCATCTATATCTAAAAAACATTAAATCTTATCTGAAAAGGAATTGACTGTTTTTAATGAATTACTCTGATGAAGATGCACACACATTCATAATGAGAAATGTATTACTGTGCTATATAATATTTTTAATATTAACATAAATACATTCCATGTGGTGAAGAACTATATATATATATAAGATTTTGAAATTCTGAGAGCATATAAAATTCTGTTCTGTGTTCCTCACAACTCCTCTGTTTGAAAAAAATTAGGTCCTCAACCACCCCCTTCACAAGGAAAACAACACAAGAACACATTAGATTTCTGTCTAATTTTGGGCTCCAAAGTTACCAAATTACTGAGTAGGAAAGCTTAATTTCTGTGTCAGAACAGAAACTATTCTTTAAAACCTAGAGCCAAAGGAAATAAATTTGATGACTATCCAAAGAATAACATTTCCCCAGAAATTGAAAATAAAGACTATAAGCATTTGATAAGGAATGACTGCATCAAGTGTTCCTAGAAAGAGGATATTTAGGTTAGCTCAAAATCAGGTGAATTCATTTGAAACTGATCTAAGATTTTAAAAGGGGAAATATTTCTAGGTATCTGACCTTTACTATTACTGAACCAAATAAATTGGTTCTGAGAAATATGACAGAAATTGAGAATTGTAATTTTCTCATTAAGGAGATAATTACCCAAATAGGAATGCAATTACCCAATGATGAACAGTTGGAAAAGATAGATTCAATTTTACTAGTGAGAATTGAAAAGCTGTCAGAGAAAGTTCCAGAGGGAACAAAAGAAACACTCACCTTGGTCACAGATCTCCACTATTGTTAATGACAGCCATGAACATTGTACCTTTGAAAAGATACCTGCTGAGCCACACAATGGAAAGAGACCTGGGAGGAATTGATGCTTTCACAAATTCAGGGCACTTTAGTACTAGATGATGGGATAGATAAAGTGAGAAATAAGAAAAACAGTCAGCTACTCCATCTTCAAACATATCATATTATCTCAAACTAGGCATTTTTTTCACTTTCTTGACTAATCTCTTGCCCTTTTCCATCCCCAAGCCATCCTCAAGATTTCTGGTATTTCAGCAATTACTTCAGATTTTTATTTGCTTATTGAAAACCCTTCTATATTTAATAAGCTTAATAAAGTAAGATTCATAAGGTTTGTTTATAATTGCAGAGAAATCCATTGGAAAATAATGGAATTTTATGTTTAAATATCAGTTTGGTGGTGGTTTAGTCGCTAAGTCATGTCCTACCCTTGGCAATCCCATGAACTGCAGTCTGCCAGGCTCCTCTCTCCATGGGATTTCCCAGGCAAGAAAGTGGAGTTGCCTCTTCCTTCTCCACGGGATCTTCCCAACCCAAGGATTGAACCTGAGTCTCTACATTGCAGGCAGTCTCCTGCATTTCAGGTGGATTCTTTACTAACTGAGCCACCAGGAAGACACTGAATTCTCCAGGTAGTATGTATCCACCAAAGTAAAAACAACCCTTGGATGGGATATTTTACAATTTAATATTATGATGAAGGGTATCAGAATATGACATCTCAAATATACCTTTTTGGTAATATGGGTTATTTTGAGCTAAAGGCAGACCAGAAATTCTCTAAATATAGGGCACACATTTTCTTAGTTTAAAGGTAATTTGCAACTTATAAAGAAAACTGGTATTTGTAAAGGTTCTCCCTCTCCCATACCAAGACTCAAAAACTCTTAATAATGACAAAGCACTGACTTAAATCTGCATAACAAACTTTGCTAAACAACTCTTGTCTACCATACATTTATTGGTCCCCTTCCTGTAACTGAGTGGTGGCCCACAAGAATAAGAACAATGTTCAAAATGAGAACTCTGACTCCTAAACTGTCCAGTAATAAATTTTTAAAAGTGATAGAGATAGAATTAACATGTGTTAATACTGACTGAAAGGGATGAATCATTTTTACTAACTCTGATACTATGTCATGTAACTCATATCATTAATATATTTGGGCAATTCCTAGAAAACATTTAGGCTATGCTTGGGAAGGAGAATGAACAAAGGAATACATAGAAAAAATTAAAAATTATATCATAGAAATAACTGATAAAATAAAAATAAAATAGTGTAACTTACTTCCGGAAACAGAAACATGCACCGTGGTCTGCCAATTTTTTTCCTTTCTTTAGTCCTCATTTTTCCTCTTCTACCAAGTTATAGTAGCTCAAAACTGATATCTGGAATTGTACATTTAAAAGAGCTTAAAAACAGGAAAGCTTGGGAAATAGTTTTTCAGATGTTTACAGTGAAATTGTAAGAAATCTGGAAAGACTAAGAATTTTCCACTGTGACTCTTACATGCCCTTTTCTCCAACACTTGTTTCTCTCCATCTCTTCTTACATATTTTAACTTCCTAAATCTTCCCCCTCAAAGCACCTAATAAAAGCCAAATTACCAAAACACTGGTTGCTAGTTTACAGCAAATATTTCTCCTTTTTTCCAGGAGCCCTCTTTGATTAACTAGTTTCTGAAGTCAGCTGAAATATGACTGACAATTCCCTGGCTCCCAGACCAACTGAAAGATTTGCACCTGCTTTCTCCTAGATTGAATGCTCTTTCAGAGATTTCTCATGTGTAGCACTTAAAAATAATAGCTTATAATGCCACTGATACTCTGGTTCATTTTCAACCAAAGTATGTTTTCTCATAGAGCTTCCTCTTCAATAAAACTTTCCCTCAAGTGTATCCGAAGTGAGTTACAGGTGTAACCCTGGCTATTGACTTCCATGAGTGCTGAACAGTGTTGGCCTAGTCTGAGGGCGCTTTCAGCTGTCCCAGTGGGCAAGAAGAAAGATGAGCAACATCTAATACACTGAGATAGCATATAATACTCTGCATATTCTGCAGCAGTGATCTGTGTGCTCCAGCAGACAGCCTCATCTTGCCCCACTGTCCATCAGTTCAGAAGGTCCCCATGGAGCTTTTGGACAGTTCCTTGGTCCAGGTGTTAGGGAGCTGTTGACTGAAACCACTCTCCTTGACCAGGCTTAGTGATAATCACTTGCCTGAGTGGTCTCACAACAGAAGATCTCCACAAAGAATGAGGTGCTGCCACTGTAAACTAACCGGAAAAAATTAAGACTGGTAAGACTTGCCAAACAGAGGATGGGAAGTGATAATATGTCCTACCAACCTCCCAGAAACCCTCACCCTGGAATCCATCTTGGCTGGAAAATGTGCACACCACCAGGGGGGACCCTGAATTAGACCAAACATGGGCCAAGAAAGATGAACGGCCAGAGACAACCCGGGAACTAACCCCATTATCATAAAACCCGAGACTGTGAGCCACATAGCAGACCAGTTCTGGGTTCCCTTCCCTTGCTGCTCTCCACCTGGATGCTCCTTCCCAATAAAATCTTTTGTTTCGTCAGTATGTGTGTCACCATGGACAACTTATTCTGAGTGTTAGACAAAGCCTATTCTCAAGCCCTGGAAGCCGGTCCTCTTTCTTGAAGCAGAGGTGTTGAGGAATGTGCTATAGGATGAAGAGACATCAGTAGACAAACAAAACTCTAGCTAGTTTACTTTAACGGCCGAATTCACACTTATTAGATACTTCTGTCTCTCTGCCTCTAAAACCCTTCTTGTGACAGCAAAGCTAGAGGCCTAGTGACAGCATAACAATGTCTGCTTACTCTGGTCTTAGAGAGTCAATGATCCTTTGAAATGCAGACTTGCTTTCAATCTATCCTTCTAATCACCAGAAATTTCAACATTACATCTATCAATGAAAGGAAAGGAATTATTATCAGATTTTTAACCAAAAATTAAAAAAAAAAAACTATAAACTTTGAAATGATCGCAAATATCTGTTTGAAAAATTAAATTTGCTTTCATAACACATTTTTTTAGTTTTCTACATTTATCTGTTTTGTTGTTGTTAACAGTGTCTTGTAAAGTTTTTAAGATATCATTATTAAAAATGTTAATCAGATGTTACAAATAACTACTTCAACAATTAAGAATATTCATACTCACTGATGTAAGCACATTTTTCTCATTAAAATTTTAAGAGTATTTTACTTTAAAACTTATAGCATATTAAATATTAATATATTTCTCAAAACTGGATTTAGTTTAAGAGAAAAAAAAAGAGTCTTTTCTGCAAACCTTGTAAAAATGGAAATACCAAATTTAGAATCCCATTGTATCATTTCTATTGTGCAGCACAATGTAAACAACTTTGAGAAAAACTGACCTAATGGATTTGTGAAGATCTATGGTTTCTGGGTTTTGAGTGTGTGATTACTCAAGTTTCTATATGTCTTGGCTGGAAAGACCATGTGAATAACACAGGCAACCCACACTGGGGTAACACAGTGGCACTCATACTGTGTTCCTACATCTGCTGAAAATCACACCTAAATTTATTTAAAAAAAGTAATAGATAAATATATGAACAAATGGATAATGATAGATAATAGATATAGAGATGAAAAAAGGTGTATTCTCAATAAACATTGATAGTGCACAGATTCATTTTTCCATTTTCTAGATTTCAAGTTCAACCATGTGAGGGCTGCATATTTTGGAGTGTTTTGTACATAAAATAATCTTTGAAACTGTGCTGCTCAGAGATTTGATATAACTCACTGAAGCTTTTTCATGATTGGTGCTTTGTTTATAATGCTTTTCATTAAGTTTTGGGTTATTGGCATTTAAATTCTGTATATAAAAGTCGTACACAATTTATCAATAAGCGGGTCAGGAAACAACATTTAGAACTGGACATGGACAACAGGCTGGTTCCAAATAGAAAAAGGAGCACGTCAAGGTGGTATATTGTCACCCTGCTTATTTAACTTCTATGCAGAGTACACCATGAGAAACGCTGGGCTGGAAGAAGCACATGCTGGAATCAAGATTGCCAGGAGAAATATTAATAACCTCAGATATGCAGATGACACCACCCTTATGGCAGAAAGTGAAGAGGACCTAAAAAGTCTCTTGGTGAAATTGAAAGAGGAGAGTGAAAAAGTTGGCTTAAAGCTCAACATTCAGAAAACAAAGATCATGGCATGCAGTCCTATCACTTTATGGGAAATAGATAGGGAAACAGTGGAAACAGTGTCAGATTTTATTTTGGGGGGCTCCAAAATCACTGCAGATGGTGCTTGCAGCCATGAAATTAAAAGATGCTCCTTGGAAGGAAAGTTATGACCAACCTAGATAGCATATTCAAAAGCAGAGACATTACTTTGCCAACAAAGGTCTCTATAGTCAAGGCTATGGTTTTTCCAGTAGTCATGTATGGATGTGAGATTTGGACTGTGAAGAAAGCTTGAGTGCCGAAGAATTGATGCTTTTGAACTGTGGTGTTGGAGAAAACTCTTGAGTCCCTTGGACTGCAAGGAGATCCAACTAGTCCATTCTGAAGGAGATCAACCCTGGGATTTCTTTGGAAGAAATGATGCTAAAGCTGAAACTCCAGTACTTTGGCCACCTCATGCAAAGAGTTGACTTATTGGAAAACACTCTGATGCTGGGAGGGATTGGGGGCAGGAGGAGAAGGGGACAACCGAGGATGAGATGGCTGGATGTCATCACTGACTCGATGGATGTGAGTTTGAGTGAACTCTGGGAGTTGGTGATGGACAGGGAGGCCTGGCGTACTGGGATTCATGGGGTTGCAGAGTCAGACACAACTGAACGAAATGAACTGACTGAACTGAACCTTCTCTTTTCCAAGATTTGGTTTATATCTTGAAAGGGTACCTATAATCCTACAAAAATAAATAAATAAATAAAAGAAAAAGGTAATATACATTGGCAAATAAAAGATAACCAAAAACTATCTGTCGTAAATTCCTGCTCTACTATGAAACCTGTTTTACTATTTATTATTGTCTGTAACTTTTCTTCCTTATCTTGAATCATTGGCATACCACCTAATCTTGAGTAGACTATACATTCTAAAAATAGAGAAATCATCATTCTTTCCCTGGCATGTTGTTTGCCACGTGATAGTTACTAAGTATTTGCTGGATGTTGAATGAATACATTTTACTCTCTATTTTCTTGTCTTTTCATAAATCTCTTTGAATTTATAAAATATTTTCATTTAATTTTATGTCATAATGTAATTGATTTAAAATGTTTAGCATGCTTTAACTACATAATTTCTAAAGTATCTTTTAAAAAGAATGTTTCACTTTAAATTTTCACTAAAGTTTTATGTAACTCATTAGGCAATAATTCAATTAGACTGCCATATCTGACTATGGCTTTTTTTCATTCCATTTTTTACTCTTCAGGTGGCTACCTGTTTTTTTTTTTTTTTTAATCATTTTAAAATCCCTTTTCTATGAGATAAACTAAAACCAAATTTTTGAAAAATATGTTATTATAAATTTGGCATCAGAATCTCACAATTTTATTTTGATTTAAATTTACATTCTGGAAAAAAGATCAGAAGAATGTATCTCTTTAATACATAAACATAAACATCAAATATATCTGAAAATAGATGGATATTTGATTTGTTTCCTTATCAGGCAGAAAATAATTCATCCCTACCCTATAGTTGATGGTGCACTGTATTTTTCCTTCTGAAAAGTTCTAACTTTTGGATAATTTCAACTTTGCCCTCTGATTGTTTGTTGTTGTTTTTTTTTCTTCTTCTATGTTTTATGAGCTACATACTAACTTATTTCAAAATACCCTTCAGCCAGGATGAAAATCAATGAAACTCTTTTTCTTAAAGTTTAAGGAGTTGTTTGTCCCTTTTATGATATCTTTAGTCCCCTTTGCTGTCTGTTGAGATAGACATACAAGTTCATATCTGAAAACATATTAAGCTTTATATTTTGAAATGACAATTTTAATTTCAATTCAATTATTATATGTTATAGCTTAAAAATCCCTGTAGAAATCTAAAAAATAAGCATATTCACTGTCAATGAGAGTAAAATCACATTTTGTTTATAAATCATAATTGACTTGGGCATAAATACTGGTTTCAACATTTAGTAAGCAATCTTGAAGAATTTATGCTTCAACTTTTTGAATGCCAGATTCCTCAGATCTAAAATGGGAATTCTCTAAGGTTCTTCTAGGGTTTCTATTAAACAATGAAGATAATGATAGCATATAGTAATTGACTAATAAACAATTGTGTTATAATCACTAAATTATTATTATATAAACAATAACTCCCTCATGCTTTAAGGTAAATTTGATAAATTGAATTCCCTTACTCATTTACTTTATTTAGTAGATATTTAAACATGTATCAGGCACTTCTACATTCTGTGATATAAGACTATGGACAAACCCTACCCTTTTTAACACTTATTTTCTACTAGGAAAAACAAAACAAAACAAATCAAAACATGATTCAATGCCATTCATTAAGAGTAAATGTCAAAGCAATTTGTTTAATAATGAAATCAATATAATATACCATGTACGCTATAGTTCTAATGCTTTATGTACATTAATTCATTTAATCCTCACATGACTATCACATTTATCCTACTTTTATCATACTTTAAGGTGAGAACTATGAATCAATAAAGGTGAAGTAATCAGTCCATTGTCACAAAGACAGTATATGGTAAAATTTGGGAACCCCTGATATTCTGTTTTTAAGCCTCACTCATAAAATTACTAAATAATCTTATTTCATTACAAAAAAGAAAAAAAGGAACTGAAAAATGTGTTCAGTATGTCAAAGTCATAGAGTAGGATTGCTGGGTCATATGGTAGTTTTATTCCTAGTTTTTAAAGGAATCTCCATATAGTTTTCCATAGTGGCTGCAACAGTTTACATTCCCACCGACAGTGCCAGAGGGTTCCATTTTCTCCACAACCTTTCCAGCATTTATTGTTCATGGATTTTTTGATAAAGCCATTCTGGCTGGTGTGACGTGATACCTCATTGCAGTTTTGATTTGCATCTCTAATAATTAGTGGTGCTGAACATCATTGCATGTGCCTATTGTCTCCAAATAGACATTGGAGAAATATCTATTTAGGTATTCTGTCCATTTTTTTCAGTAGGTATTTTTTGTTTTGATGCTGCTAATCATCATGAGCTCTTTGTAAATTTTGGATATTAATCCCTTATTCATCACATCATTTGGTGATTCCTAGGATGCATGTTTCCTTAGACATAAAGTTGAGAAGGCAGTAGTCATGACAGAATGGATTATTATAACTGAACTCTCTAACACCTTGTAACATTTAGAGATTATACTTAATAGAACACAACTTTTTTTCTGAAAATAGGTAGAGTGAGAAATCCAGAGAAAGGAAAGATTAACAAGATGAGGGCACTAACATTCATGTTTACATATCAAACACTATTCATTCTTAATATCACCACATGAAACTCATTTCCAATTATCATACTTCAAATGACTTAGATAGATAGTTAATAAGCAGCAAAAATAGTATTTGAACTTAAATCTGTCTTACTCTGAAGCTATGCTCTTTTCAGTACTCATGTTTCTTTAGTAAGGAAGTCAAATAACTCTAGCTTCATTTCCAAAGCCAAACTATAACCATGTGGCTATCTCCAGTAAACTGTGAACATAAAACTTTATGTGGTGTCCAAAGAAAGGATGAGATTCCACAGTTAACTGACAACTTATGATCCAGAGAATAGGGACAATCTTTCCCGCTCCCTGGAACTGTCAAAGGACAAATCCTGAAAATAAAGTTTTATAGGTAAACAGGCTTCAATATACAAAGAGAACTAGAACCTTTAGCTCAGTTTCTAAAGGTGGAGAATTCTGCTCATACCTTAATTTCATGCCTTGGAGTTGTGTTTGCAATAGAAATGCTAAATCGATCATCCCAGATTTGAGACAGGAGTCTCAAATTTATACTGCACTAAATACCTAAGATGCCCCTAGGTAAGGTATTCTGAATCTCAGAGTTTTATCATTGGAACGAGACAAAGAATGCAATCAAATGCCCTCATTTACAATGTGGACATTTTAAATGCCTTACAAATTTGCCTAAAATGAGTAAAAGTGACAGTGACAGAGCTCGGATCAGAATTCAGTAAAGAAATCTATATCTGCTCTAAATAGTGTAGATTTTCTTTTTTTATCCCTCAAACAAGCATATTACTTCAGCTATCTAGTAATATTCCATTTAAAAGACATTTGATTGTTTTCGTTTACTATTTTGTTTTATATATAAATAATAAAAGAAGTATTAACTTATAAAGAATCATTCTTTCTAAATGAAAATGTCTATCATACAAACTATATTACAAATGTTTTTGAAGAATGCTTCCAAACCCTGAGAACAAATTTTAAGACTTACCTTTAATCTGTCTCAAACAAATTTATTTTTGATTATTCAACACATTGAAAGAATGCCTTGGCCTTAGATTACCAATCACAAATAAACAAACAAATAGGTAAGCAGATATAGGAGAAATCAGTGACATTTAATTAAATCCTCGTTTAATTTTAATTTGTTAGGAACCTATAGATTTTCTTGTATAAGACCCTCCCATGTACAACATTGTCACATCTCAGTCCTTTTAAGCTAGTGTTGCTCACTTTGAAATAAGGAATCAGTCTTTGTCATATTATCTTTATATCTTAGCATCTAACATCATATCTTGCACGGAATAGGTATTCAACAAAAATGTTAAACTAACAAATGATATATAGGAACAATCATGCTGGTAATATAATTACAGCAAAAAAGACAATGTAGTAATACTATCAGATTTTAATTCATAAAAGCAGCATACTCTAGTCTGTAAAAAGGTTTAGTTATAATGAAATATAGAAAAAGTATTTGTCTGAAATCTGGGAGATTCTTAGAAACAACAATCAAAATGACAATTAAGCAAGACCTTTTACAGAATGTTTATACTTGACAAAGGAAAGATACATTTTAGTGAACAGTGGAAAGTTTTAGCACTTGGATGGCATCACCGACTCAATGGACGTGAGTTTGAGTGAACTCCGGGAATTGGTGATGGACAGGGAGGCCTGGCGTGCTGCGATTCATGGGGTCGCAAAGAGTCAGACATGACTGAGTGACTGAACTGAAATGAACTGAACTGAACTGAAAAGCAAACAGTGTTCAGAAGAAAAGGAAAGTATTGATATTAGTTAATGAGTGTTTTTCAGTGTCTTGAAATACAGAATTCTTAATATTGGAAATGTTTTCTTTACAGCAACAAATAAATACACTGAAGGTTGCCTTGAAAATGCCATCTTTAGGCATCTTTCTGTTGCCAGCACTCAGTAGGTGCAGTGTAGTATCTATTGTTACCAATGTTTGTTCCATTTTCCAAATTAGAATCCGTGCCCTGGAGTGGTGTAGTCGAAACATGATTGACGTGGAGTGGCCATAGAGGCAAGGTAGCAAAGGTGATGTGACGAATACCAGTTTAGTAGCAGCTGCAGATCAATACTGGTGAGTGCAGATTTTCAGATGTCTCTATTTAACCAATTTTGGTGGTAAGTGCTAATAAGCAGTGAAAGAGAGCATGGTTGAAAGCAGAAACACTGCTTGCTCTATAATTTTTCTCTTGAGTCACACAAAGTAGGCTAAACACCTCAGTTTTGGACAAAGTCCTTTCAGTTTGGATTGCTTTGATATCTTCCATCTATATAAACAAGGACTAACTGGATAAAAGGAGCATTGCTTTCTCAATCAGACTAGGCAATAAGTGAACAGCCACACTTTTTGGACAGTCTGACAGCCCCATGATAGTGCATTAGGGTTTGACCATCTGGTAGAAACTTAAGGGAATATGTAATCTCCAGATAATGCCTTTATTTTTAATTCTGTTAACAGAAATTTCACTTATGTGTGTTGTATATATGTAAATATACATGTGCATAGTTTACTCATTGTTTCCTGAAGATGTTCTAATATTAGACTATGTTTTCTATGTCTATCCTCCAGATTCTGATCAAGAAACAATGAAATATACTAATTACTGGTTATCATGGGTTCACTTCTTAGAATTAGAATTCCAAAGTTATCATGGATTAAGTATAACAGACAGATTTTCCTCATATAAGCTATCCAAGATAATTCTAGCTTGAATAATTCTAGGGTAGTACTCAACCACTATATTATTCAAAGATCCATGTGTGTCTGCCTTCTTCAACACGTACTTTCTAATCCAACCCACAGTGTGATGACCAGCCAATAAAAAGGAAAAAAGAGGAGAAGTGCTTACAGGGCCATTCACAGAAGAGGGGGGTGGAACAGGAGGTGGCATGGGGTGAGGTGGCACCAGGGTGGTTAAGAACCATGCCTGGAAGTATACATATTACACTGATAACATTTTATCAGCTATAATGTAGCCAAACCTAAAACCAAGAGAAACTGAAAAATGAGAACTACTTCTGTGCCCAGGAAGAAAAGAAATAGGTGATAGTGAGGTGCTATTTATCTCTGGCACAAGTGACATGCACAAGAAATGGGGGAGAATGCTATAGAACGCTGAGAGCTTTCTATAGTCAGCTTTTAGTTCTGATTTAGTTTATCTTACCTATGTCTCATAAACTATCATTTCTTGTTTTATTAACTCTTTGCATTCGTATTTTCTCCAGACAAAATCTCCTAGAGATATTTGTGTTTGTTTCTCTTAAACCTACAAAAAATGTTTCCTTTAAGTAAAAATTTAATGTACATAAAAGAAAAGAAATATTTTATATTTAAATGTCTTAAAGGTTTGCTTAATAATTATGCAAAGCATTTTCAGTGGTGTATTTGTGAACCAGGATCCACTTTATCATATATTTTTTTAAATCAATGAATGAACTAAATAGGTATTCTTATTGTAGCAGTGGCTTCATAAATCTATGTTGTTGACATTGCCATTTACAAAGAATGGCCAGTTGAAAACACTTTTCTGAATTTCTTTCATGTTGTTTCCCTTACATAACTAGTTTAGACTTCTGGAGGCTAATTTTTTCCACACATAATTACAATTTTATGAGAAATTCACTAGCGAAAGTTATTATACATTTGGAAGAGTACTTCAGAGCCTATTTACAAACCAGGCAGGAAGTATGTAGATTTCATGCATGGAAAAGCATAAATAAAATTCATTTTTAATCATGTAATTGTACCGTTGTTTGTTTCCATGTAATTGGTGAGGAATTACATTTCTATTCATACCCTGGGTCCACTTTTGGAATAAAGCAAATGTAGTGTGAAAATGTCAGCAGCATAGTTTAAAATTACTGCTTTTAAGTGCTATAGTGTTTTATTTTTCAGTGTTTGATCAAGTGTAAGAAATATCAGGTAGAAGAACATGATGCATAGTCTGAGTTTATAAGTAGGAAATTAATTAAACAATCAAAATACTGAGATACTGCTTTCACATAAGGTTGCTGCAATGGGAAATTATTTTTTAAAAAGAAATTATCCAGTAGTTACTATTTTAAGTACAAGTGTCTCTACTGATGTGTGTAGAGAGGGGTGAGGAAAGGTGTGAGCATATATCTGCATGACTGTTCTATGATGAAGGGGCCACATAATTCACCTAGCCTACAGCACCCTTATTTTGTAGATCAGTCAGGGAACTATATTTTTCAGAATCACAGATTCCTCAATCCTAGAGAGAGGAGAAAACTAACACATATGTCATAATAAATTTAAAGAAAGAACACAAGTGAAGCCAAGCCCACTGCCTGGTATATTATATAAACTTTTCACAATTATTGTTCCTCCTTTTTCCATTATCACAGGCACATCTTTATAGGCAAAGCCACAGCCAGAATCTGATCCTGAAGTTTCTGATTCCATAGCTGGGATGTTTCTGTAACTAGCAGCTCTTATTAGAATATTCAAAATAGGTTAGTAAACTCGAATGCAGATGTCTTCCTGGTGTAGGTGTATGTATGTTAGTTGTGTTTGACTCTTTGAGACCCCATGGATTGTAACCCACCAGGGTCCTCTGTCCATGGGATATCCCAGGGAAGAATACTGGAGTGGGTTGCCATTTCCTACTGTAGGAAGTCTCTCTGACCTAGGGGTCAAACCTGCATCTCTTGGGCCTCCTGCATTGGCAGGTGGATTCTTTATCACTGTGCCACCTGGGAAGATTTCATTGTACGACTCTATTTAAAAGACTCCTCCACCACCACTATGAAAAAAAAAAAATAAAAAAGATAAAGACAAATGACAAAACAACAGCAGCAAATAGGTCCAAGAGAAAAGAAGCAGTATAAAAACTGTGATGTCAAAAGAGAGAAGAGCCATACCATATAAGGAATAAAGGCATTCATCACTTTTTCTATGTCTTAAAAATAATCTCTAGTGATAAGTCAGACAGAGAAAGACAGATACCTTATGATGTCTTTTATAAGTGATATCTAACAAATAAACAAACAAGGAAAAATCATAGATACAGAGAAATCAAATTAGTAGTTTTCAAAAGTGTGGGGGTGGGGAGGAATGGAGTAAGGGAAAAAAAACAGATCTCCACATCCATAGTGCCTACTATTTTCAAAGAAAGTGTCTCATTTCCATTAATAAGGAAACCTCCTAATTCACAAATATACACAGTGGGTGATGTGTGTTAATAGCACTCTTAGCAACTGATAATGTGGTGCAGTTAATGTGTCTCAGCTTGAATTAACTTTACCACAAGCCTTTGTTTCCTTTTTATACAGCGCAGGATCCTGTGGAAAACTCTTCTTAGAATCTCACAAGAGGAATTCAATTAACATTACTCACTACTGTATAGCAACATAAAAATGGAGGCTATTTTAACCTTTCTCAAGTTTCCTGCTGATTAATTCAATACCTTCCATTAGTTTAACTCGGGTTATTATAAACTCACTTTCATTGTCCAGAAAATATCTTTCCACTTATCGGGCAGAGTACATCTGCCAATAGGAGCCAGAATAAGAGAAACAGACTAAAAAAATTTCCGAATATACTCTGTAGGTTTATCTTTGGTGTAACATCACTTAACATGATATTTTTTTTAAGCCCAGGAGCTTCTACTACAGAACTGATTCCATCCTATATGTTTGTCATTGAAAATATTATTAATTTTAGTTACCAGAAAATTATAACATAGATTTACTTGAACACACAAATTATTTATCCTCTCTGATACAAGCTAGAAAATATAGGTGCTGAAAGGCTAAAATGTCACTATTTGCATCCTTCTTCCTTGGTGCCCATATTGCATCCCACAGATTGTGTTACTAGTCTTATTCCCCAATGGTGTCATTTTCCCCCATCTCCATAGTCACCACTCAGCTCCAAAAAGACAGACTTCCAACTGGTCTCCCACGGTCATTCTAGCACATTTAATTCCTTCCTTGCACTGTAATAAGAGATGTCTTCAAAATTCAAATCTCCTCATGACATTTGCTGTGATAAAATGTCTCTGTATATTGCCCAAGCTCTTAGGCTTAAAGATGAACATCCCTGCAGATAGTCTTGCTCAGCTCAGCCCTTCTTCAGCTTCTTAAACATTACACACCTCACACTATCTTTTGATCTCTGGGCTCCAATCACACTGATCTGTGATTTTTGATTTTTTAACTATGCCTAGCCTTGCACATGTAATTATCAGTTGCTTTATTAACATATACACAGGGAGCAAGTGTGTGAGAAGACTGTCTTTACTTGCTATAATATTGTGGATCTATTAGTAATGACTGAAGGGAACAGATAATATATATATAGACGCTTTCTGTGGTTCCAGAAAGAATAGAGAAATTTTTAGATTTAGTTAATCAAAAACACATTCATATCTTCCATCACTGATTTCCTACTTTTGGGTTAGTCATGCAGTTCCCAGCTGGTGCTGGTGGAAAAGAACCTGCCTGCCGATGCAGGAGACATAAAAGAGTCAGTCTCAGTCTCCGGGTGGGGAAGATCCCCTGCAGGAGGGCATGGAAACCCGTTCCAATATGTTGCCTGGAGAATCCCATGGACAGAGGAGCCTGGTGGGCTGCAGCCACAGTTCTTGAGAAGTCCGACATGAGTGAAGTGACTTAACACATGGATTCAACAAAGTATGAGCAAGGGAGAGATAATTGTATATTCCCACCAGGTGCTCCATGGAAAAGAAATGCAAAAAAGCAAAATGGCTGTCTGGGGAGGCCTTACAAATAGCTATGAAAAGAAGAGAAGTGAAAAGTAAAGGAGAAAAGGAAAGATATAAGCATCTGAAAGCAGAGTTCCAAAGAATAGCAAGAAGATATAAGAAAGCCTTCTTCAGAGATCAATGCAAAGAAATAGAGGAAAACAACAGAATGGGAAGGACTAGAGATCTCTTCAAGAAAATTAGAGATACCAAGGGAACATTTCATGCAAAGATGGGCTCGATAAAGGACAGAAATAGTATGGACCTAACAGAAGCAGAAGATATTAAGAAGAGGTGGCAAGAATACACAGAAGAACTGTACAAAAATGATCTTATGACCAAGATATTCACGATGGAGTGATCACTCACCTAGGGCCAGAAATCTTGGATATGAAGTCAGGTGATGCTTAGAAAGAATCACTATGAACAAAGCTAGTGGAGGTGATGGAATTCCAGTGGAGCTATTGCAAATCCTGAAAGATGATGCTGTGAAAGTGCTGCACTCAATATGCCAGCAAATTTGGAAAACTCAGCAGTGGCTACAGGACTGGAAAAGGTCAGTTTTCATTCCAATCCCTAAGAAAGGCAATGCCAAAGAATGCTCAAACTACCGCACAAATGCACTCATCTCACACACTAGTAAAGTAACGCTCAAAATTCTCCAAGCCAGGCTTCAGCAATACGTGAACCGTGAACTTTCAGATGTTCAAGCTGGTTTTAGAAAAGGCAGAAGAGCCAGAGATCAAATTGACAACATCCGCTGGATCATGGAAAAAGCAAGAGAATTTCAGAAAAACATCTATTTCTGCTTTATTGACTATGCCAAACCCTTTGACTTTGTGGATCACATTAAACTGTGGAAAATTCTGAAAGAGATGGGAATACCAGACCACCTAACCTGCTTCTTGAGAAACCTATATGCAGGTTAGGAAGCAACAGTTAGAACTGGATATGTAACAACAGACTGGTTCCAAAGAGGAAAAGGAGTACATCAAGGCTGTATATTGTCACCCTGCTTATTTAAGTTCTATGCAGGGTACACCATGAGAAACGCTGGGCTGGAAGAAGCACATGCTGGAATCAAGATTGCTGAGAGAAATGTCAATAACCTCAGATATGCAGATGATACCACCCTCATGGCAGGAAGTGAGGAGGAACTAAAAAGCCTCTTGATGAAAGTGAAAGAGGAGAGTGGAAAATTTGGCTTAAAGCTCAACATTCAGAAAACAAAGATCATGGCATCCGGTCCCATCACTTCATGGGAAATAGATGGGGAAACAGGGGAAATAGTGTCAGACTATTTTTGGGGGCTCCAAAATCACTGCAGATGGTGACTGCAGCCATGAAATTAAAAGACGCTTACTCCTTGGAAGGAAAATTATGACCAACCTAGATAGCATATTAAAAAGCAGAGACGTTACTTTCTCAACAAAGGTCTGTCTAGTCAAGGCTATGGTTTTTCCAGTGATCATTTATGGATGTGAGTGTTGGACTGTGAAGAAAGCTGGGAGCTGAAGAATTGATGCTTTTGAAAACTGGTGTTGGAGAAGATTCTTGAGAGTCCCTTGAACTGCAAGGAGATCCAACCCGTCCATTCTAAAGGAGATCAGTCATGGCTGATCAGTCATTGGAAGGAGTGATGCTAAAGCTGAAACTCCAGTACTCTGGCCACCTCATGTGGCATTGACTCATTGGAAAAGACTCTGATGCTGGGAGGGATTGGGGCAGGATGAGAGGGGACGACAGAGGATGAGATGGTTGAATGGCATCACTGACTCAATGGACATGAGTTTGAGTGAACTCCGGGAGTTGGTGATGGACAGGGAGGCCTGGCGTGCTGTGATTCATGGGGTCAAAAAATTTGGACATGACTGAGCAACTGAGCTGATCTGAGCTGAACCAGATGCTCACAGTGTATTTAGAAATACAACAATGAAATGAACTGAAAATTGGTAAAGAGCTCCCATTTATTCATGTCATCCTGCTTGTTATTTTGTATTACTAAATATTTTTCACATCAGTATGACAATGTTAGGTTGTCGTATAGCTTCTCTCCTTTTTCTTCTTTTAATATTAATTTATTTCTGGCTGTGCTTCATCTTCATTGCTGTGCACAGGCTTTCCCTAGGTGTGGCAACCAGGGACCGCTCTGTAGTTGTGGTGTGCAGGCTTTTCATTTCAATGGCTTCTGTCATTGAGGAGCATGGGCTCTAGGCATGTGAGTTTCAGTAGTTGTAGCACTTAGGCTCAGTAGTTGTGGCTCACCAGCTTAGCACCCTGTGGCACATGGGATCTCCTCCAACCAGGGATCATACCCATGCCCTGTGCCTTAGCAGGTGGATTCTAAACCACTGGGCCACTGGGGAAGCCCTAGCTTTTTAATATGAAGATACTTTAACTCTTGAATTTAAAAGAAAGAAAAGCCTTTGAAGGACAAGACTGGACAGCTTGAGAACTAGTTACTGGAGTCTTTCCATACAAAGATGCTTCCCTTTTTATAATATTGATTGAGAAAAGATATATTCATTCTGAGTTTTGAATTTTGGGGACATTGAAAAGCATGGGCCACCTCTGTTTACTGCCTCTCTTTGACCATGGATGATTAACGGCTCCCAGTAGCTCTGGCATGTGTTTTCTTACAGAAGATGACCCATCCATTTGTTGTTCATTTATGCTGATTTACATAAGCATTTCCTGAATGTTCTATAGCCTTGATATTTTCTCAGTCCTAAAAATACAATAATGACTCAAAAAAGTAAAAATCTAGGAGGACAGGAAAAAATGAAAAGCTACAGTATAATATGCAGTTTAGATGCAATTGGTTGTTACATGATTAAGCAATAACCCCCTCGTATTTCTTAAGTCAAGGAATGATGAAGTGTCATTTGACTTCACAATGTTCGATTACTTTCATTTTATTTTTATTTATTTGATTATTTGTATTTTTCCCTTTGAAACTTAATCTACAAGTATTTCTCTTCCTTGGAGAAAGTTAAATATATTGTGTTTTTCCTCACTGCTGTGTGAGAGAAGATTCTAGACAAAAGAGAGAAAAATGAAAGTTCAGGGCATGCAGGTCAGGAAAAGCTGCAGGGCTAAGCCCTCAAGCCAAAAATATCCCCAGGACTAATGCGTAAAATACATAATCAGCATTTTGCAGAGTCTATTGGAGAAAAAGAAGTAAAAGCCTCTGTGGTCTTCATGTTAATAAGAAACATTTCCTCTGCAATAAAAGATTTTCCAGTCCTGACACCCCACTTTCTGGTCTATAATCTTGCATGAGCTATTTAATCTCTCTGAGACTAATTTCTTCTACAAAAATGATGTAAAAGAATGGTACCAGCTTCATAGGATTATAGTGAGAATTAAATAAGATTACTCATGTATTATTTTCCCTACAGTTCCATATATAAAGTGAATGTTCAGCAAAAAATTTATTTTACTATCATTATTATTAGTTTAAAAAAAATAAAATCTAGACTCAATTATATGCGCATAACATATTCATTAGATAATTATAATAGACTTCAAATAAAGCATTTTTGAATAATTGTGCAACATTATCAATAGGAAAATACCAAGTTGATAAAATGAAAATAGTCACTGCTTCATTTTGTTGATAAGATAAAATACTTTTTTCTGATACTTTCCCTAATTTTGAATCTTGCAGCAATGTAACATAAGTTACTTTTAAGGACAATATAAAAATAAATTAAAAAAAAATGTTTTTAATGCATCCATTCTAAAATTTTACTCTTTCTCTGACTGTAATTTAAAAAAAAATAATTAGAGCAATTCTTTTCTTTTAAGACAATGTTTTATTTCATTTTCTGAAGATTGAATTACAATATCTTTCTCATTCTTCTGAATATCATAATCATGTCATATATTGAAGTATACAGACATAGCAGTCATGCTTAATAATAGGCAAAATAGTACAATTTTCAGTTCATTCCATGTTATTGGGATTTTTTATGAAAACTTTTTATATTCAAATTGAATTATTTATATGTTAACTTATTGATTTTTAGTACTTCTATAGTATTATTCTTAAAATAATCTTAAAAGCGAAACTTTATAGCACTGAAGTCTTAACAGACATGACTACTGATGTTTTTATGTATTTACACTTTTGTTACCTCTCACTGAAAGAGTTAGAATATAAATATCCAAAGTTATTTCAAAATATTTGACTTGACATTTTACTTCTGTTATATGATAATCAAGTATTCTATAAATATTTGCTGAGTTACTAAAAATGTTCCAGGCATTTAGTGAGTACTGGGTTAAAATAATAATGCAACATGTTAAGTTGTATTTTATATTCAATAATATGTACTGAAGGAAAAGTGCTCAGTTGCTTCAGTCCTGTTGGACTCTTTGTGACCCAATGCACTGTAAAAATCAGGCTCCTCTGTCCATGGGATTTTCCCAGCAATAATACTGGAGTGGATTGTCATGCCCTCCTCCAGGGATCTTACCCATCCAGTAATGCAACCTGCGTCTCCTGTATCTCAGGCATTGCAGGTGGATTCTTCACTGCTGAGCTACCCGGGAAGTACAAAGGGACCATATGGATGTCAATAAGGATACACAGCTACCGTGGGAGGTCAGATCAATATAAACTTTTGTGTGTGTGTTGTGTATCCCCCAGATCAAATACCAGGGGTATTGTCACAGTTACCAGTATACTGGCTCTCAGCCTCGGACTTATTCTACATTGGCTTTTCTGCACAAATTAATGGGTCCTTTAAACAGTTGTTCTTTCTCAGACGACACAATGAAGCTTTGTTATTTGTGTGTGCTGGAGATGGAATGCAGCATGATGGGGCTTTCCTTCCTTATTCTAGTATGCTCCTCTTACATGGCCAGTGCCCAACTCCTGCATCAGGGGTGAATTCTCCAGCACCAGACATAATAGCATGTGTACCTTCTGTAGCTCCCAGAATCTGCGTGCTACACCCATCCTGTGGACAGCTTCCTCTGATACCTCAGAAGGCAGATTTCTAGCAAGTTCCATTGGTGCAGCACCAGAGGGACTTCTATGCCATTCAGTGAAGTGAAAGGGAAAGTCGCTGTCATGTCCAACTCTTTGTGACCCTATGGACTATATAGTCCATGGAATTCTCCAGGCCAGAATACTGGAGTGAGTAGCCATCTGCTTCTCCAAGGAATGTTACCAACCCAGGGATCGAACTGGAGTCTCCCACATTGCAGGTGGATTCTTTACCAGCTGAGACACAAGAGAAGCCCACTCATTCAGTGAGTCATATTTATTTCCTCTCCAGTGAGGTCTGGATCACAGCCATTGGAGCAGTGGTTTTTCCTTATCTTTGCTATTCCTCCACTTCTTAGAGTTCCCCTTAACATTTAACCATCAATTCCTCATTTCTCAAATCCCCTGGCATAATTAGTATTCTTTATGCTCTATTTCAAATTACCATTTTTCTGTCTCCTGAGTAGACCAGGCAGATACAGGCATCAAATCTAAGCTGAAGGTGTTTGAAAAGTTTTCCCATATGAGGTGTGTCATCTCAGTTGAATTTTGATAACGGTAGACACTGTTAATAGCTAGGGCTTCCCTGGTTGGCTTAGTGGTAAAGAATCCACTTGCCATTGCAGGATTCTTTACCTGCATTTGATCTCTGGGTCAGGAAGATCCCCTGGAAGAGGGCATAGCAAACAACTTCAGTAGACTACAGGAAAATTCCATGGACAAAGGAAACTGGTGAGCTACACTCCATGGGGTAGCAAAGAGTAGGATACAACTTAGCAACTAAACAACAGGATGCTAATTAAGAGGATAAGGGGAGACAAATAGGATTTAGGCAAAGTACTAATGGCTGGGGCTTTCCAGGTGGTGCTAGTGGTATAGAAACTGCCTGCCAATGCAGAAGACATAGAAGACCCAGGTTTGTTTCCTGGGTCAAGAAGATCCTCTGGAGGAGGGCACAGTAACCCACTCCAATATTCTTGCCTGGAAAATCTCATGGACAGAGGAACCTGATGGCCTATGGTCCATTGGGTTGCAATGAGTTGAGCATGACTGAAATAACTTAGCACAGCACACACAGCAATTAGTGGCTAGAACAGGGAAATGTTTAAGTTACTGGTTCTCAAAGTTTGATCCTTAGACTAGTAGCCTCAGCATCCCTTGGGAAAGCAACAGGAATATGAGTACCCAAGACTTACAGAATCAGAAACTCCAGGGCTAGGCTGAGCAATTTTTGTTTTAACAAGTTTTTACAAGATTGTTACACACACTGAAGATAGAAAACATTTGGATTGGAAATGATTTAGATGTGACTTTGTACCATTCTTTGGGATTGGAACTAAAACTGACCTTTTCCTGTCCTGTGGCCACTGCTGAGTTTTCCAAATTTGCCGGCGTATTGAATGCAGCACTTTCACAGCATCATCTTTCAAGATTTGAAATAGCTCAACTGGAATTCCATCACCTCCACTAGCTTTGTTTGTAGTGATGCTTTCTAAGGCCCACTTGACTTCACATTTCAGGATGTCTGGCTCTAGGTGAGTGGTCATACCATTGTTATTATTTTGGTCAAGTACTCTGGCCACCTCATGCGAAGAGTTGACTCATTGGAAAAGACTCTGATGCTGGGAGGGATTGGGGGCAGGAGGAGAAGGGGATGACAGAGGATGAGATGGCTGGATGGCATCACGGACTCGATGGACGTGAGTCTGAGTGAACTCTGGGAGTTGGTGATGGACAGGGAGGCCTGGCGTGCTGCGATTCATGGGGTCACAAAGAGTTTGACACGACTGAGCGACTGAACTGAACTGAACTGAACTGTACCAGTCTAATCTTACAAGCCACTCCAGTATTATTGCCAGGAAAATCCCATGGACAGAGGAGCCTGTTGGGCTACAGTTCATAGGGTTGCAAAGAGTCTGACACAACAGAAGCAACTTAGCATGCATGAATATAGTCTCACATTATAATCATGGGTAAGTATGCTACACACTAGGTCAGAATGAAGAGTATTTCAAAAAGTGACATCTGTATCTACCTTCCAAATTCTTGGAATTTGATGCTATTACCACAATGGGAAAAAAAGTCAACACAAAACAGAAACAAACAAAAAATGGGAGCATGAGAAATGAAAAAAAAATGAGTAAAGAAAAAAGTGAAAAACATTTTTTATCAAAAAATCAGCTTTAAAATATTGAGTGTTTAATACAATGTACTTTAGTTCTTCTAATAATGCCATCTCCTGCCATCTCCACAGAAGATTAAACTCTGTATTAAAATCATTACTGTCTTCCAACTTACAGGAAGCCATGCATATCAACATAACAATGTTCTCTACATAACAGAGTGTTAGAAACTTCTCCATTAACAAAGTTTTGATCATTTCATTGATTTTTTTTTTCCCTTAGTTGCCTAAAGTCATTCAATAGATCTCTTATTATTGTAGAGTGGTAACCAGAATGTATTTTAAGGTCATCTTATTCATGTGAATAAAATGTGAAAAATATTTCCATTAACTAGAGTGCCATGTACTTCTCCTCAAGGTTAATTGTTTCCTCTGATCTCCAGTTAAAACCTATTATTCTTACACCAGAGATTAACAAAGCAACTGAGGAAGCATTCAATATCTGGGAAGATACTGATTGGAAGCCTTGGTTCTTTTCAGATACGGAACAAATTGCATTCAAAAATTAACTCAAAAGGTAAAAAATGATGATAAATTATTTGATAGCTTTGCTCCTAGATATTCTGATTTAAAAAAAAAAAAAAACTTTTTTAGATACTCTGCTTTTAAAAGCTGGTTAAAAAATATTTGATGGGGAAAAATAGTCAAAAAAAAAGAAAGAAACTTATTTTCTTTTACTAATGTAACAAGTTAATCTTAGAACAACTTAAGAAGCATATGTACGTTCCCACTATTTCACAGGTGAAAATGATTGTTATTGATAAAACAAAGTACAGCTCAGATCAAAATTTTACCTGAACTGCTTTAAAACACATGTGCTTGCAGGTTTATAGGTAAACAGTGGTATTCAATTGTATGGGCACCAGAATATGACATGCCAATAATAATTAACTTAGTGTCTGAACCAAAAAGAACAATTGTAAGCTATTACTTCAAACTATTAAGGATTTTTTTTTTCAAATGCAGTCTCTGTAATTCATCTCAGTTCTGAAATTTTTTCTTTGTATAATAGAATAGATTGCTGAGATTTATTACAAGAAGCTTTTCTCTCTAACTCACTACTTCCATAATATTTGCCTTATACATTCATAGGAGCTTCCCTGGTGGCTCAGATGGTAAAGAATTTGCCTGCAATGCTGGATACCTGGGTTCTATTCCTGGGTTGGGAAGATCCCCCAGAGAAGGCAACAGCTATCCACCCCAGTTTTCTACCTGCAAAGAGTTGGGCACGACTGAATGACTTTCACTCACTTTGCCATACATTCATAGATATATACAATTCCAAGAGTACAGACATTTCTTTTTTAATCCCATTGGAGTTAAAACATCTTCAACCATTATGAAACACACATGGGGACTCTATGTACTAGAAATTTCCAAGTCAGAAGCTGAGTTTCAAAAGATAGTATCTTGTACGATAAAATTATAACTAAAACAAAAGTATCTTAAGACCTCTATTTAGAAGCCTAAAACTGGTATGAGTGCAGTATAAAAGTAGCCCATCATTTCTGTGAGTATTATTTCAAATATATAATTAATCCAACTAGTTTAATGAAAGAAAATTGAGTTTGAGAAACAGTTAACTGCAATTTCTCTTTTAAAAATACACAGGCAGGGGAAAAATCTTATAGGTGATGGACCCTCAGATAAAATCAATCTTGGGTCCACATTCCCCCAAAAAAGTGATATTTGAGAGCCCTGCCAAAAAGCAGACAATGAATTATTTAACTTCCTGCCCATGTCATCTTTCTGTCTCTATCCCCCTTACCAGAAAGTCTTTGAGTAAATATGAGTGATCAAAATTCCTACCTTGAGAAAGTCATTTTAAGAAAATATGAGTGACTCTTAGTCCACCATTTTATAAATATTTGGCTAAATGATACCAAATAAATGCTATCTCTTTGGGCCCATTTAGCTAAGTGGAGGAAACAAATAAAGAAATAACTAGAAACTATCGCCAAAGCCACAGTATTATTGCTGCAAAGTAATACAGAGCAAACTGCACCTTACATCTTTGTGGTGTGAAACTATAAGAGCTCAAACAAAAATACTGACACTGAATCACAGTGCTCCTGTTATACCAAACAGAAAAGTAGTTTTAGAAAGTTCTTTAGCTCTTAAGCACTGAAAATATTAGGCCTATAATACGCAAAGGGACAGCAGTAGCAGAGTGGAACATTACCTTTTAACACCACCTTCATGTTCTCATCTATCTTTTGTGCATTTTGCTAAGTGTATGTACCAGTTTGTGATTTTGGGCACACATGATCACTACTTTTTTTCCCTCCTCTATATATCTTACAGACCAATTTTTTGACTCATATCAGTTCAGTTCAGTCACTCAGTAGTGTCTGACTCTTTGCGACCCCATGAATCAAAGGAAACTTGGAAATTCCCTGATGGTCCAGTGGTTAGGACTCTGCTCTTACTGTATGGCTAATAAAATAAAAAATAAGTAAAAATGAAAAATAAAAAGGAAGCTTTATGTTACCACTATAAAAATAAAGCCAGTATCATTTAACAGAAGGAAACATGCAAAACAATTAATCAAAATTTTGTTAAAATGTAGAAGACACCTTGGCCAGCTTATGGATCTGGTCCTAAGATTTTCTGTAGTTCTGTTAATGGAGGCAAGTTACTTATCATCTAATTGATAAAATCTAATACTAATTAATGAATATGACTTTTTCCTTCATGGTAGTAGACACATTGACAGAGAATCAAAACCCCAGACTATTTAACTGACTGAAATGTCAGAAGACAGATGATAAGTAAGAGATCAAAACTTATTCGGCTAAAAACAAATGATTTAGATGCCAAGAATTAAAGAGTAAGTTAGACTGCTCAATAACAATAGTGGATCTAGTTGGTGACAGAGCAATGCTTTCTTACTAAGGAGAAGACATTTCATCCTGGCACTCTATGCTTAGACAAATTTTCAATCAAAAATTCTAGGAGAAAAGCATTTTCAGATATGCAAGAATTCAGAAATGATCTAATATGTACCCATTCTTTAAAAAACCAAGAAAAATGAAGTGAAATCTACACATCAAGATTTCCTACATTAGAAATCAAGAAGTTAAGTTTAGGGTGTAAAACCTTCAGTAAGCCCAGAAAGTAAATAGCTAAGATTGAAGTAGGACAGAGAATGGTGAGAGAGAATCTACTAGGAAAACAAAACAGATAAATAGTAGATAGACAGACAATCTGATAGCTTTAAGAACTGTCAATATTAATAGTCAGCTGACATATAAACTGGTTTACTGAAATTAACCAGGGTTCTGATCCCTTGATGGGGAAGATCCTCTGGAAAAGGAAATGGCAAGCCACTCCAGTATTCTTCTCTAGGGAATACCATGGATAGAGAAGCCTGGTAAGCTACAGTCCATGGGGTCACAACAGTGAGCATGACTTAGTGACTAAACAACAGCAACAACAATGACACAATTCCTTTGGACACAAGCAAGTAATGTTATTTGAAATTATTTTTAATATTAATATAATTCTCATTTATTGAATGATTCTAAAACACAAAGATATGCAAACTTTCTAATTCTTGCAGTGACCTATGATTACCATGGTAATTATTTGGTGATTACCAATTATTGCTGTTGTTTAGTCACTCTGTCCTGCTGACTCTTTTGTGAGACCATGGACTGTAGCCTGCCAGGTTTCTCTGTCCAGGCAATTCCTCAGGCAAGAATACTGGTGTAGGTTGCCATTTCCTTTTCTAGGGGAGCTTCCCCACCCCAGGGATTGAACCTGTATTTCCTGCATTAGCAAGTGGATCCTTTACCACTGAACCACCAGGAAAAGCCAATTACTGATTATCTTTATTTTACACAGAAGGCAATTGAAGCATAGAGTTAAATACCTTGCTTAAAGTCACACAAATTCATAAATGATGAGACTAGAATTTAAAACTGTCGGTCTCTGCTAAACTTGCTTCTAAACAAACAAAATGTAGGCCAGAGGCTTCCTAATATATTTCTATGATCCTAAACCTAGCACCACCGTACGTGGCATTCTGGTGTACCCAGTGAGTCCTACTCTCCCAGCTCATCTGTGTCTGAGCTTTAGAGCTCTTGTCTCTAAGGCAATCCCTCTATATTTGTCACCTCCTCCCCTAAGGAAATAGTAAGATGACTCAATTCAAAGGCATGCCAGTTTAGGATTACACTAAACTCAGGAGATGTCTAGGAGGCAGAGACAGCCTCTTTTGTGCATATCACAGATGGTTAGATTTGCTCATAATACTGACTTTGGATACCTGAGCTCTAATACAGAATAGGGAGTACTAGTGCCAAAAGTATCTTTAATATTGAGGTTAGAGAATTTGTATAGCACACATTCTCTCACACATGCACACTCATCCCCACACCCACATTAGGAAACAACACTGGTCTTCCAAAATGTCAAGTTCTAAGTGAGCAAGCTTTTCACAGAAATAGTTGGATTTTAGACTTTTGTTAGAGATTACCTCTAATATAACATGTATTTTATAGCAATTGTATTTCATTATATATTTTTTAATTTTTACAAAAGAGAAACCTGTACTGTGTTGGAAAATCTAAAAGTGTTTAAAATTTTGGAAAATAATAGGAGCCAAAGCAATAATGGTTATCATGTGCATGATTTCATATGACAAAATATAACACAATTTTAAAGGTTTTAAGACTGCGTGCTCAGTCGCTTCAGTTGTGTCCAACTCTTTGCAGTCCGTAGTGCTGTAGCCCACCAGCCTTCTCTATCCATGGGGTTCTCTAGGCAAGAATACTAGAGTGGGTTGCCATGCCCTTCCTCAGGGGGTTCTTTCCAAACTGAGGATTGAACTCACATCTCCTATGGCTCCTGCATTGCAGGCAGATTTTCTACCCACTGAAGTACATGTAAAGCTCTTTAAAACTGTAATGGTCACTAATTTTTAAATATCTTATCACTGTACTGGAAGGAGTTTTGCTAGAATAAGTTAGAACTTGAATAATCACTGCAATAACTAGGAGAATTAATTATGAAATTCTCTGCAGTGAAACAACAATTTTCAACTACATTTCAGACCATACTTTTCAGTGAGTGTCTTGTTTGTTTGTTATATTTCTCCTCATGGGCTACTTTAGAAGACTTATTCTTAAAAATATATGCTGTAGATTTATTCAGAAGCACTTCATAACTTTCGCATAAGTATTTATGTCAAAAGGCACACTCTGGAAGATGAAAGTTGGTAGCAAACGTGGGACTAGGGAACATTTTTTCTAGTACAGGCTTTGCTGCTCTGTAACAATAAATAGCCTTTCTGCACTCAGTAGGTTCCAGCTCCAGAAATTAATGCTAGCACTCAAACTGGAAATCTCACTGGACTGAACACTAGAAAAAATTCTGAAAGATCATAGCAACAAGAAAAAATACTATTCAAAGTCTAAAACCTGAAACTAGTTTAAGCTGTTAGAAAATCATTGCAAACTATATTTTGCGTAGTGTTGTGTGTGTGTGTGTGTTTTAAATCAAGAAACTGCCATCTCCAGACACATTTTATTTAATAACTTGTCATTGTTAACTTATTTATTACCTTTTACCACACCACACCTACCCCACTCTGCCTTCCACTCTTACCTTCTGCCTATTCTAACAAAAGCAGAAAAAGGAAACAACAAAATAAGAAGAGATTATCAGTATATTTGTAAATAAACCAACCTGTATATGCAAAAAAAAAAAAAAAAAAGGGATTACATGTGCAATATACCAGGCAAGTAGAAGTATTTCTTTAGCACTACACAGTAGAAGAATAGTAAGTTAGGGTCTCTGATTGACTCAGTTCAGTGGCTCAGTCATATCTGACTCTTTGCGACCCCATGAATCACAGCACGCCAGGACTCCCCGTCCATCACCAGCTCACGGAATTCACTCAGACTCACATCCATCGAGTCAGTGATGACATCCAGCCATCTCATCCTCTGTTGTCCCCTTTTCCTCCTGCTCCCAATTCCTCCCAGCGTCAGAGTCTTTGCCAATGAGTCCACTCTTCGCATGAGGTGGTCAAAGTACTGGAGCTTCAGCTTTAGCATCATTCCTTCCAAAGAAATTCCAGGGCTGATCTCCTTCAGAATGGAGGGGTTGGATATCCTTGCAGTCCAAGGGACTCTCAAGAGTCTTCTCCAACACCACAGTTCAAAAGCATCAATTCTTCGGCGTTCAGCCTTCTTCACAGTCCAACTCTCACATCCATACATGACCACAGGAAAACCATAGCCTTGACTAGATGGACCTTAGTCGGCAAAGTAATATCTCTGCTTTTGAATATGCTGTCTAGGTTGGTCATAACTTTTCTTCCAAGGGGTAAGTGTCTTTTAATTTCATGGCTGCAGTCACCATCTGCAGTGATTTTGGAGCCCCCCAAAATAAAGTCTGACACTGTATCCACTGTTTCCTCATCTATTTCCCATGAAGTGATGGGACTGCATGCCATGATCTTCATTTTCTGAATGTTGAGCTTTAAGCCAAATTTTCCACTCTCCTCTTTCACTTTCATCAAGAGGCTTTGAGTTTCTCTTCACTTTCTGCCATAAGGATGGTGTCGTCTGCATATCTGAGGTTACTGATATTTCTCCCAACAATCTTGATTCCAGCTTGTGTTTCTTCCAGTTCAGCGTTTCTCATGATGTACTCTGCATAGAAGTTAAATAAGCAGGGTGACAATATACAGTCTTGACGTACTCCTTTTCCTATTTGGAACCAGTCTGTTGTTCCATGTCCTATTCTAACTGTTGCTTCCTGACCTGCATATGGATTTCTCAAGAGGCAGGTCAGGTGGTCTAGTATTCCCATCTCTCTCAGAATTTTCCACAGTTGATTGTGATCCACACAGTCAAAGGCTTTGGCATAGTCAATAAAGCAGAAATAGAAGAAATAGATGTTTTTCTGGAACTCTCTTGCTTTTTCCATGATCCAGCGGATGTTGGCAATTTGATCTCTGGTTCCTCTGCCTTTTATAAAACCAGCTTGAACATCAGGAAGTTCACGGTTCACGTATTGCTGAGGCCTGGCTTGGAGAATTTTGAGCATTACTTTACCAGCATGTGAGATGAGTGCAATTGTGCGGTAGTTTGAGCATTCTTTGGCATTGCCTTTCTTTGGGATTGGAATGAAAACTGACCTTTTCCAGTCCTGTGGCCACTGCTGAGTTTTCCAAATTTGCTGGCATATTGAGTGCAGCACTTTCACAGCATCTTCTTTCAGGATTTGAGATAGCTCAACTGGAATTCCATTACCTCCACTAGCTCTGTTTATCCGGGTCATGAAGATCTTTTTTGTACAGTTCTGTGTATTCTTGCCACCTCTTCTTAATATCTTCTGCTTCTGCTAGGTCCATACCATTTCTGTCCTTTATCGAGCCCATCTTTGCATGAAATGTTCTCTTGATAGCTCTAATTTTCTTGAAGAGATCTCTAGTCTTTCCCATTCTGTTGTTTTACTGTATTTCTTTGCATTGATTGCTGAAGAAGGCTTTTTTATCTCTTCTTGCTATTCTTTGGAACTCTGATTGACTAGCAAAGAGTTAAAACAGTAAGTAATGAAAGATGAGAAAAGTAATGATTCATATTAATTAAGGAACAAAATTTCCTGTACATTGAAAGTTACATACTGCCAAATCTGTGAAAAAAGGTAAAACTCATTTTAATCAAAAGTCCATATCTAGTCTCAAAAACAACAATCTCTTTTTTTTTTAAATATATATTTGGGTCCATTAAACTGACATGAATTTCATAGAGCTAGAAGTTTTAGAACTCAAAATAGTTTAGCTTTATTTTTTTATTCTAAGAAGATAATACACCTTACAGGATGTCATTCACAAGGTTTGATTCAGCATTTAATGATTACAAATGTTGATATTTTAGAAATAAAAATGAGTACTCTCAGAAGTATAATTCTGATGGTTTAGCCACAAATGTACCTTACGTGCGAGAAAATGTTTCTAGAGGAATATGTAAGGTTGCAAAAAGTACTGCATGATAAACTGGAAAACAAAAAACATATATAAAGTAATAAAAATTTGAGAAATGATGCAGATGGAAATGAACAAGGGGTATTCATAGATTCAGAGAATGTTTGTGCTTGGGGAGACTTCAGAGACTATAGAACAAACACCTCATTTTTCAGCCGGGGAAACGGAAGCTCAGAGGTATTACAAAACTCAAATGATATAGTCCTAAGGTGACCCAATGTTGTAAAATTACTAGACTCATTATTAAAATTACCCAGTCTTGTTTACAAGACCAGAGGTATGCTCTATTTCTCACTTTCTTAGAAGATTACCTCTAAAGGGAAAGATAAGTTCAGTAAATGTTTCCCATTTACTACCTAATTTACTTAGTTTACTTGTTCTAGTTTCAGCAGAAGCTTCATACAGTGATGACCAGGAACCTAGCTAACTTTCTGCAAGTCCTTAATTGCTGCTGCTAAGTCGCTTCAGTCGTGTCCGACCCTGTGCGACCCCATAGATGGCAGCCCACCAGTCTCCCCAATCCCTGGGATTCTCCAGGCAAGAACACTGGAGTGGGTTGCCATTTCCTTCTCCCGTACATGAAAGTGAAAAGTGAAAGGGAAGTCACTCGGTCGTGTCTGACCCCTAGTGACTCCATGGACTGCAGCCTACCAGGTTCCTCTGTCCATGGGATTTTCCAGGCAAGAGTACTGGAGTGGGGTGCCATTGCCTTCTCTGCTCACATGCTGCATGGTGCAGCAAAAAAGATTTAAAAAAAAGAATGAGATTAATTATGATCAGGTGCTTTTCCCATCACACTTTATTAAGAAGTTCAGGTGTCATAAATGAGAATGGAGGGCATTCATTTTATGGGAAACAGTATCATGAAAAGCTATTTTACAAATAATTTTGTGGGAAATATTCAGTCATTCATGGTATACTTTGTATTTAATTCCTTAGTTAAACAGAATTATTTATTCAAAGACTGCTAACTGAAGTAAAAATATTGGAGAAAATAGGATATTAGGGGATATAAAGGAGGAGAGACTATAAATTCAGAGAAAAAATATACAGAAAGTGATTATTTATCAGAGAGAAAAATGAGAAAAAATTGACTAAGAAAGGAAAGTAGGTCCAGAAATAAAGTTACTAAACGTAAATTCTGTTTGTGACAACACTTGTCCCTCTAATTTTTCAAATATGAATAAAAATAAACTTTTAGTTTTCCTATAATTTCCTTCATGTAATACATCAAATTGAAAGAACTTACCTTTAAGTTTATATCAAGGTAATAATTTTAGGCATGTTGTCTATTGTGGGTATGCTGCCAGATTCTGCCTTCAGTTCTAGAGGATTTATTCCTTCACATCCTGGGAAGGTTGTTGGCTTGCAATTTGGAGCTATGAGTTCACTTTGGGAATTGTCTCAGCTTACGATAACCACCTTCTTGAAGGACAAACTCTGTTTCCCAGGAAGACCATGTCCAATGACAGGTAAATGCTGATAAATAAAGACATGACCTGCTTGCCTCAACCTGGGAAAACACTGAAGGATCATCTCAGCTTCAGTGTGTCCCATAAGATACACTAAATTTCTTACTGTAACTATGTCATAGCTCAACATACCTCTGTGATGTGAGGCATAAAACTTGAGGGCACATCTCAGTAAAACTCCAGCATCTAACCTCCTTTGCCCAGTCTATTTCCCCAGGAAACCCAATCTATAACAATGGCCTTCTTTTTTACCATATTTTAAAATATGATATTCCTTGGATTACTTTTGTATAAGCACTTAAGATCAAACTGTAAGGAATCTATTTTATCTTCATGCACAGACCTACACAAATCCTTAGAGAAAGGATGAGTTAAGTATATTGAAAGAATGAAATTATGAAAAATGTCAAGTTAGTTTTCAAGATATTGGCAAAGATCAAAAATACTTAAAATAAAGAAGAAAAAGAAGGGATGAGATGGAGGGAAACCATCTGAACATGATCATAGAAAATGAAGTAACACTTGAATACCATATACAGGCATGTATGGTTTTCACTTTTGTTCACAAATATTTTAATCGTTTCATGGACTCTGTAGATGCAACAAAATGCTCCAAAAGAATAAAATTAAAACATTAAACATGTTTTTAAAAATTATGTAGGAAATACATGCAAAAATAAGATAATGGACATCCTGAACTTTTGAAAAACTTTTACTTTTTGCTGATAAACAGAAATATGAAGTTAGATTAGAAATTAACTTTTATTTTATTTTTATTTTACTTTAATTTATTTTCACTCTAAGGATTATGTTTTGGCTGGATACACAATTGTGAATTGTGCCTGAGATTTGAAACTTTGTGTACTTTTCCAAAATGTTTAGATTTTCCAAGGTACTAACAAACAAAATCATAAAGAACAGTATAAAATTGCTATAATTCAATTTTCAAAAGTATTCACTTGTTGGGTCTCTATGAATCATGACTAATGATTTGGACTAATATGACCTGCTTTCAGAGCTCAACAAACAACTTTCCATAAATAAAGAACATTTTCATTGGTAATAGGATAAATTAAGGTACATATATGTAGGCAGGCATGAAAACAAAAATGTTTGGTTAAAAAGTGATAGAGTTCCTTGCTTGTATTTAATGGTGGTGTGGAACAGTAAGAATCATTAACCAGTGCAATTTGTTCCAAGTGCTAGTCAGATATTTTAGATACAAAATATAATGTACCAAACCTCCCTTTCTTCTTCAGAATAATTCAAAAATAAAAACCTTAACAGAAATAACAGGAAATTGCTGATTATTTTGGAATTGATAGAATAGGAGAACCAGAAAGTGAATTGCAGCTCCAAAATGAGTCTTAAAAGAACAAATAACACATGCATTAAGCCTCAAATAAATGTTCAACTTGTAATTTGTAAGTGTACTCATATAAACATGAATTATTGTACATTTCAGTTACACTAGAGATCTAACAGTGAATTAGGTTGGCACACTGACAATAAACCAGAACTTCAGAAGGGATTTTAATTGAGGATTTTACCTTAATTATGAAAGGGAACATCTAAGAAGTAGTTTAAGCCTAAAAGCAATAGAATTTAACAAGAAACAGTTCAGAGTCTGGCTAAAGGTGATTAACCTGAAAAAAAATCTATTTTATTTAGGAGTGCAAGCACCTAAAATTGTAGAAGTAAGGAAGCAAGCATCGTCTCCCTTTGAATATATAAAAATGTGCAGTCTAAAAACTTGTTGGAAAAGCTTTTCAGTTTCTTTAGAAAAATTGTACTTAAGCTTAGTTAGCTATCATATTATGTAAAATTATCTATAGTTCAAAGATGCTATTTTCACATGGTTGATTAATCTAGTAAAAGCTTCTTTGAATTTCTAAACTGCATTTTTGAAGTGTTTTGGCTGCTGATAATTTTCTCCTTTGTAAGTTAATCATACCAAATGCAGATAGGCATAGCCATTAACACTTTTAATACTGATTTATATTTAAGATGCATCAATGCTAAATAAGTATATGAGGAATATTGATGGGCATGACACAAATATTGACTACCATTTTTTACCAAATAAAAAATTGCAGTTGTTCATTAGATTTTTTTGTCTCACATGGCGTTGTGAACACTACTGACTTTTCAAATTCTGCAAATCTAACAGTTAATAATATAAGCTTACACAAATATTCAGTTGGAAATATTTTTGGTGAAGTTGTAAGGGCTCATTTAAAGGATATTAAATGAATAAACCAGGAGAAAACACTGTTTTCAAATTAGTATATCTTTTGAAATTGTGGTTGCAGGGAAGAAATTGAGACACAGAAATAGAGAACAGACTTGTGGGCACAGTGGGGAAGGAGAAGGTAGGATGAATTAAGAAAGTAGCATTTACATATATACACTATCATGTGTGAAATACATGGCTAGTTGTTTTTGTTGTTCTCTTGCCAAATTGTGTCTGATACTTTGTGACTGCATGGACTGCAGCATGTTGGTCCCCTCTATCCTCCACTATCTCCTGGTGTTTGCTCAAATTTATGTCAATTGAGTCAGTGATGCCATCTAGCCATCTCACCCTCTGTCCTACCCTTCTTCTCCTACCCTTAATATTTCCAAACTGAGTTGAATCTTAGCATCAGGTGGCCAAAGTATTGGAGGCTCACTTTCAGTACCAGTCTTTCCAATGAATATTCAGGGTTGATTTCCTTTAGGATTGACCTGTTCGATCTCCTTACTTCCAAGGGACTCTCAAGAGTCTTCTCCAGCACCAAAATTTGAAAGCACCGGTTCTTCCGTGCTCAGACTTATTTACTCACATGTGTATATGACTACTGGAAAAACCATAGCTTTGACTATACAGACCTTTATCAGCAAAGTGATGTCTCTGTTTTTTGATATGCCATCTAAGTTTGTCATAGCTTTCCTTCCAAGGAACAAGCATCTTTTAATTTCATGGCTACAGTCACTGTTCTCAGTGATTTTGGAGCCCAAGAAAAACTCTGTCATGTTTCCACTTTTCCATTTATTTGCCATGAAATGATGGGACTAGATGCCATGATTTTTTTTTTCCAATGTTGAGTTTGAAGCCAGCTTTTTCACTCTCCTTTCACCTTCATCAAGAGATTCTTTAGTTCCTCTTCACTTTGTGCCATTAGAGTAGTATCCTCTGCATTTCTGAGGTGGTTGATATTTGTCCCAGCAATCTTAATTCCATTTTGTGATTTATCCAACCCTCTTTTTTCATTAATGTACTCTGAATGTAGGTTAAATAAGCAAGGTGACAATATATGGTCTTGACATACTCCTTTCCCAATTTTGAACCAGTCCACGTTTCATGTCCAGTTCTAACTGTTGCTTCTTCTCCTGAGTACAGGTTTCTCATGAGACGGGTAAGGTGGTGGTCTGGTACTCTTATTTCTTTAAGAATTTCCCACAATTTGCTGTGATCTACACAGTCAAAGGCTTTAGTGTAATCAATGAAGCAGAAGTAGATTTTTTTTTTTTTCTGGAATGCCCTTTCTTTCTGCCTAATTCAACCAATGTGAGAGATTGGGAAGTTGCTATATAACACAGGGACCCCAGCTTGGCCAATTGTGATGACCTAGAGGGGTGGAATGGGACAGAGAAGGGAGGGGATATATGCATAATTATGGCTGATTCGAGTTTCTATGAAGCAGAAACCAACACAACATTGTAAAGCAATTATCCTTCAATTAAAAAATAAAATTAAAAAATTAGTGTGTCTATTGACTTTCTGAGATGTCAGTAGAGCCTTTAGGTCTTAAAGCAATGTGGCTTTCCAATTGTTGCTATGTGTTCAATCACTTCTTACTTGAGTTTATATCTATTTCATATGTTTCAGGATTTCATATGCTTCAAGTCAAAAGGTAAAGTGCAGAAGTTGTTATCCAGACCAAGGCAGAAATTACTCCTATTCTGTGCTGTTGCTGCTAAGTCGCTTCAGTTGTGTCCTACTCTGTGCCATCCCATGGACGGCAGCCCACCAGGCTCCCTCATTCCTGGGATTCTCCAAGCTAGAACACTAGAGTGGGCTGCCATTTCCTTCTTCTATTCTGTGAGCAAATACAAATACAGTCTACTTGGGAAAGTTAAATTAAGCCTATAATGAATAGAATACATGTCTTCTGCAACATTTTTAGAAGCTTTCTAAATTCATTGACTCAGATGTGTTAATTGAATTCCGTTTCTACTTTGGTTTCTAAGGTTATATTTGTAAAATGGGGATGATAATCTTTGCCATCTTGACAGGATTGTTATGATTACTAAATGGGATAGCAGATGCAAATGTGTTTTTGTAAAACTATAAAGTGCCTTGCAAATACAGAGATGGCAATACTAGTATTGCATTGTATTAACTAGATCTTGTCTGCTACCTATATATTCTTGTCATTCCACTCTGTCCTTTCCAGGTCCAGTCTTCTTTAGGAATAAGAATAGAAGGGTCACATTAAATGCCTGTTCTTCTGTACATTTAAAAAAACTATATAGTATGGCTTAATTACAGACATTATATGTGATATATTAATAACATGGACAAGGGGAACACACAGAAGGGACACTAAACTTAGTCCAGGAGCATCCACAAAAACTTCCCAATGGAAAAACATCAATGTTGCTTGAATTAAAAGTGTTCTGTTTGCTCTAGGTAGTTAAGGCAAGTGTGTGGTGATAATAAAATGATCTAAAATATTAATATATGATACCAGAAAAAACTTCTTTATTATTTAAAAAAGAGTTTTAATTTGTTATTTTTGGTTGCAGCATGTCTTTCTTCCCTTTAGTGATAGAGTGATGGAGGATTCTTCTTTTTAAGGGGCTCCAGTTTCACCATCCCTTATTTCTGTATCATTCTTTGCACATAGTTATTGGAAAATAATGGGGCTTCTAAGGTGGTGCTAGTAGCCAAGAATCCACCTGCCAATGCAAGAGACATAAGAGACACAGCTTCCATCCCTGGGTCGGGAAGATCCATTGGAGGAGGAAATGGCAACCCACTCCAGTATTCTTGCCGGGGAAATTCCATGGGCAAAGGAACCTGGTCTTACGGTCCGTGGGGTCACAAAGAGTCAGATATGACTGAGTGACTAAGAGTGGAAATAATAACACAATATGGAGGAGGCAGATTTGTGTTTCAAAGCCTTAGACCAGAACTGGGATTTCTTTGACAAAAACTAGTCACATGGCCAATCCAAGAGGGAACAGTGACTAAGAAATATATTGCATGGCTAGAAAGCTGTCTTTGAGTAATGACTCTGTACTTTGGAAGCAGTTAATGTAAGTTAGACAAATAGTCATCTCAGACATAGGGCTCAAATGTTAGGAAGGTGCAAAGTGTGCAAGGGTGCAAGTGTTAGGAAGAGTAGTAAGATAGAAATGTTAAAATATAACAGTCTAGGATCTGTTCATGCTTTATTCAAAATAAAATGAATATGGTGCATATATATACTGCTCAGTGTCAAGAAAATTAGAAAACAAACATACAAAAGAAAAATTATCTGAAACATCTGCAAATGTTAATAGAAACATAATGTGAAACTGTTAATTGCTCAGTCATGTCTGACTCTTTGTGACCCCATGGACTATAGCCCACCAGGCTCCTCTGTCCATGGGAGTCTCCAGGCAAGAATACTGAAGTGGGTAGATTTCCTTTTCCAGGGAATCTTCCTGACCCAGCGATTGAATCTGGGTCTCCTGCATTGTAGGCAGATTCTTTACTGTGGATGTCACCAGGTAAGCTCAATAGAAACATATTTAAGAGCTAAAGAGAGTCTTTTTTTTTTTTTTTTTAAATGGGAACAAGTGGATCACAATAAACTGCGAAAAGTTCTGAAAGAGATGGGAATATCAGACCACCTGACCTGCCTGTTGAGAAACCTATATGCAGGTCAGGAAGCAATAGTTAGCACTGGACATGGAACAACAGACTAGTTCCAAATAGGAAAAGGAGTACGTCAAGACTGTATATTGTCACCCTGCTTATTTAACTTATATGCAGAGTACATCATGAGAAACACTGGGCTGGAGGACACACAAGCTGGAATCAAGATTGCTGGGAGAAATATCAATAACCTCAGATATGTAGATGACACCACCCTTACGGCAGAAAGTGAAGAGGAACTAAAAAGCCTCTTGATGACAGTGAAAGAGGAGAGTGAAAAAGTTGGCTTAAAGCTCAACATTCAGAAAACTAAGACTGTGGCATCTGATCCTATCACTTCATGGCAAATAGATGGGGAAACAGTGGAAACAGTGTCAGACTTTATTTTGGGGGGCTCCAAAATCACTGCAGATGGTGACTGCAGCCATGAAATTAAAAGACACTTACTCCTTGGAAAGAAAGTTATGACCAACCCAGACAGCATATTAAAAAGCAGAGACATTACTTTGCCAACAAAGGTCCATCTAGTCAAGGTTATGGTTTTTCCAGTGATCTTGTATGGATGTGGACTATAAAGGATTGGACTATAAAGAAAGCTGAACACTGAAGAATTGATGCTTTTGAACTGTAGTGTTGGAGAAGACTTTTGAGAGTCCCTTGGACTGCAAGGAGATCCAACCAGTTCATCCTAAAGGAGATCAGTCCTAGGTGTTCATTGGAAGGACTGATGTTGAAGCTGAAACTGCAATACTTTGGCCACCTGATGCAAAGAGCTGACTCATTTGAAAAGACCCTGATGCTGGGAGGGATTGAGGGCAGGAGGAGAAGGGGACTACAGAGGATGAGACGGCTGGATGGCATCACTGACTTGATGGACATGGGTTTGGGTGAATTCTGGGAGTTGGTGCTGGACAAGGAGGCCTAGTGTGCTGCAGTTCATGGGGTTGCAAAGAGTCAGACCTGACTGAGCAACTGAACTGAACTGAACTGAACTGATGGAAACAAGTCATTGAGACTTTTTTTTTTAATGAGATCTTCACGGTTTGAGAACCCAATTCTGATTGATTAGATATAAATTTAAAAGATGACAAATTTTGGACAGAAGTTGGTCTGTCCTGATGATCTCAAGTTAGGATTCAGTCCGCTTATATGACAAGGACACCATTTATATATTGATCAATTCAGATATAAAGCTAGTTTAAGTACTGAGTCCCAGGAGAATTCCCTTGTGGCTCAGCCAGTAAAGAATCCACCTGTAATGTCAGAGACCTGAGTTCAGTCCCTGGATTGGGAAGATCCCTGGAGAAGGGAAAGGCTACCCATTCACTACATATTCTGGCCTGGAGAATTCAATGGACTGTATAGTCCATGAGGTTGCAAAGAGTTAGACAGGACTGAGCGACTTTCACTTTCCCAGGAGGATTTAGGAGCCAATAGAACAAGAAAGGTAGGCTCTGGGTCAGGTTTACAAAAGGTTTAATCCTCAGGATGTCCAGTAGTTAAAGTCCCAAATATAATGATTAATGTTTTACAAAAAGGGGATCAATTCCTGAGAAAAAGGCAGTGGATCCAAGCAAGAAGGGGATCAAATTCAGAATATTTATATTGACAAGATATTGTACAAAAAATTAAAAGAGCAGGTAAAATATGAGACAGAAAGTTTCCTGAATCTACTCAAGAACCTAAAAGCTGAGAAGAGAGTAATAGGAAAAATAAAAGTTGATATTTCACTTTCTTTTAGATCCCAGTGGGAGCATGGAATCAGCCTGTGTCCCTAGCTGCCTGCACAATACCTATTGGGTCTCATTTCCACTGATTTACACCTAGGTTCCTGAGCAGTGCTTTGCTGTCTCTAGAGTTCCAGTTTCTACCCCTGAAGGCAGGTCAAAAAGAAAGAAATGGAGACAAAAGAAAAAGATAGGGAGGGATGGGGGGAGTAAAAGAGAGAGAGAAAAAAAAGAAAATCAACCTTGACAAGTCTTTCATTTTTACCTTGATTTTAATTGTATACTTAAGCTTCATTACATACTCATTCATGGGTTATTTCCTACCACATAATATAAGCTCTGTGAAACAATGCCATTGTTTTCTTCATTGCAACAGGCACAGTAAGTTAATTTAATTGAATAGATTTTACATAACTAGGCTATCAAATGTTCTCCCATCCTGAGTATGAGAATCTCTAGAGTAGAACAGAAGAATCAGTAAGATTTACTTAGGACATATGCAATATAATTAGTGGCTTAAAGTTTAGTCTGTGTAAAACTCTCATAGGGAGTTTATAGACAAAAGATTCCATAGTGAATTCTCTTTATTTGAAATTTCTTTATTTCAAGTTTAAATATATGTGGTGAACAGTATGAGAGTTAAGTTGAGCTGGATTTGACAGAGGGCACAGGTTTTATTGTATCTTTTATTCTTGCCTACGTGATTCTTGGTTGATAGGAGGCTTCTTTGTATTAAATGATTTCTGAGATCGCCTTCTATTGTAGTCTGGATCCTTCCAAACAATTTGCCAATTCACAAGGTTTTGTATGTCAACTTCTATGGAGTAGTCGAGATAAGATGAACTAATCCTGATTCTATGGCATCAAACTGATCATCTTTGTCTTCCTCTTCTAAATCTCCACCTTTCTTAGACAGGCCTAAGTAAACCCAATGGACAGGAAGTGAAGATATTTTCTGGCTGTGTTGGTGCATTCCAGTAACCATGTATACATTTTCCCAGATTTTTCTGGTTAACATTATTGTACTGCAACAAGTGGCTGTTAATTGCCCTTTAGAGTTAGAACCTTTACTCTAGGCAGAACACTTAGTTTGGTCCAATCTAATTAACCAGAGTTGTGAAGTTATTAATATAGAACCATTTCCTTTATCAACTTTTTTGTGCCCTTTGTACAGATATCTCCCTTAAGGACTTTTCAGGAAAAAGAGATCATAGGGCTAAAGCATAATTAGAAGATTTCTGGCTCCTTCAGCCTAGGCTGATCTTAATATTATCACTAATATCTCACTTTGTCATTCTTATTTTTGCATTAAAATTAAATAAACTAGTTTCAAACAAAACTAGTATTAATATTTTACTGTCTCAAAAACACAATAGTTCTAGTCATAAGATTCTTTTTTAATGAACTAAGATATATCAATTTACAACTTTTATAATTCTCCTTGAGATGTTGAGGGAATGTGTGATTTCCTCAGTTCTGTCTTGTCACAACAAAAATTTGAAGTGACAGACCAGCGTTAAACCCTCAGACAGACCGTGTCACAGCTCTTGGACAGACTGTGTCACAGTTCAGTTTTATTTAGAAAATAAAGGAAAATACATCCTTGAGGCATGAGGGCATCTGACCCAAAAGACACGAAGAGAATAGAGGGGGTGCCGGGGGGGGGCGGGGGCAGGGAGAAAGGAGACAGGGAGAGAGCACGCATGTGAGAGAGAGACCCCGGCCCCTTGACCCATCTTTCCATATGTTTCTCCTCCCCCGGGCCTGCCTTGTGTAAACTGGGCTAGCCAGGAGTGCTGTTTGTTCTACCTGAGGTCCTCACTCCTGTCCTCGAACCTTCCTTTGTTCTATTTTCTCAGGCTTTTCCCTTCCTTGTCTTTTAGCCACCACCATTCTGGACTCCCTTTTCCCTATTCTAACTACCTACAATTTCTCCCTCAAGAGATGGGAAGCCCCATTCTTTGGGAATGGGGCATTGAGGTCTTTCTGGTTACTTACTGCTGGACTGGTACAGCGAGGGGCATTGGGCCTCCCCCTTTTGCTAGTCTCAGACCTCAGAGTCCTTATAGCAGTGTCTGTTTAAAGGTGGGTGATATTTTCTGTGGTCGACTGTAGTTTTATATAACCTTGTTGAACTGGCATTGCATGCTGTAACTTGTTGACCTGGTCAGAGACAAAACAGGTTAGACCATTGATAATACATGGAGCAATCATAAGCAACATCAATATGGTATAACAGGGACTAGTAGAGGCATTAGCCAACTCCAAATTTCCATCACCAGGATGGCTCAAGTCCCTCCCCCTTCAGCGATCAGAAGATCTATCTCCTGTCTGTTTTGGAGTACAACCCCTGCTAAGCTGTGTTGGCTTTTTAGAGCTGTCCTGAGAAATCTTATCCCCAGAAACTAGATTTTGGGGGTTTTGTTAGAATGGCACTCATTTGTAGTTCTGAATAGGTATCTGAGATCTCCAAGGGACTCACAGGTGTATTGAGTGTCTTCTTATGTTTTCTTCCATGGCTTGACTCTTGAGTAGTGAATCCAGGAGTCGTGTCCTGGTATCTTGACTGCTGTGGGGGTAGAGAGTATTACAGGGTAGGGCCCTTTCATGTGGACTGGAGTTGAGTCTTTGATGACCCATCTTTCTAGACTTAAATTAGGACTTGAGTCCATGGAGCATTTAGTGGTGACTCCTTAGAATCTTTCGGGCCCTGGTTTATCCTGGTTCACACCCCACAAGCATATATCATGTTGGAACTGCCCAATGGCCATGGTATAAGACGGGAGGGTCTGAGCCTCTGGATCTAGGAAGAGGTCATTGACATAAATAAAAGGTCTCCCATATAGCATCTCATAAGGACTAAGACCAACGTGTTCCTTAGGGGCAATACGGGTGTAGAGGAGTGTTATTGGTAGTGCCTCCTTTCATTCCAGGGAGGTCTCCTGGGTTATCTTTTTTATCGCTGATTTAAGAATTGGTTGGCTCTTTCTACTTTTCCTGAAGACTGAGGCTTCAAGGCACAATGGAGATAATAAGTAATGCCCAATGATATAGAGACCCTTTGGGTGACCTTAGAAGTAAATGATATCCCATTGTCCCTTTGTAATGATCTGGGCAGACCAAATCTAGGAATGATTTCATGGAGCAGTTTTTTGCCATCTCCTCAGCTTTCTCAGTCCTGGTGGGAAAGCCTTCAATCCATCCTGTGAATGTATCTATCATGACTATTAGGTGTTTATACCCTTGAGAAACTGGCATCTGGGTGAAGTCCGTCTGCTAGTCCTCTCCTAGGTAGGTCTCATGTCCCTAGACAGGCTAGTCCAGCTGGGGTCTTCAAGCTCCTTTGGGGTTGTTTAATTGGCAAGTGGGACAAGAGGAGACCACTTGCCTTATAGTCGTTTGGAGGCCTGTTCCTCTGAAGGACCTTTCTAGTAATCTTTGGAGGACCTTTTCCCTGAAATGAGTGGTGGCATGTAAGGAGTTAACCAACTTCCATTGGAGCTTCCCAGGCAGAAAAAGGAGTCTCTCTTTTTGGAACCACCCCATATGATCTTGAAAGCCCTCACTCTTAGCTTTAAGAGTCTCACCTTCAGTATATGAAGGGTTTTCTGGCAAATTAGTCTGTGGAACTAAGGTGGCAACCCCCATTAGGTCATTGTTCTGTAATGCTGCTCTCTTAACTGCCTGATCAGCTGCTTGGTTCTCTCGTGCTACTTCTGTGCTCCCTTTTTGGTGTCCTTTGTAGTCGGAGACTGAAACTTTAGCAGGCAGATGGACTGCCTCCGAGTGTCTAAGGATTTGATCACCATATTTGATTGGGGACACTTGGGTGGTCAAGTGGCCCCTTTCTTTCCAAATAGCAGCATGTGCATGTAGCACCAGAAAGGCACGCTTGGAGTCAGTGCAAATGGCTATGCTTTTTCCTTTTCCCAGCTCTAAAGCTCGAGTCAGGGTTCAGCTAATTGGGCGGAAGTGCCTGGTGACAAAGTTTTAGGCTCTAAGGTCTCAAAATTGGAGACTACTTCATATCTGGCTCTTCTTTTTCCATCCAAGACAAAGCTGTTTCCATCAGTGTACCAGATTTCCTCAGGATTGGTCAGAGGATCTTCTGACAATCCCTCTCAGGGTTTTGTCCAGTGGTCCAAGGTTTCTAGGCAAAAGTGAAAGGGGAGAGAGCCTTTAGGGGTAGGCAGGAGGGTGGCCAGGTTAAGAACCTCACAAGGGGATATAGTGAGGGGCTATCCCCTCACAAGGGGATACAGGCCTGGATTTTCCATCAGCACTACTTGATATCTGAGGATTCTTTGATGAGACATCCATAAATGACCTCTCCCATTTAGGAGTTGTTTTACTTGGTGGCTGGTAAAAATAGTCAGTTTGGCTCCAAAAGAGAGTTTTAAAGCATATTCTATCAGGATTGCAATAGCTGCAAAATTTCAAAGGCAGGGAGGCCTGCCTAGGGTGATTGGGTCAAGCCTCAGATAAGTTAGCTACAGGCTGGAGCTCACATCCCAACCTTTGAGTTAACACTCCCAAGTCTATTCCTTCTCTTTCATGGATATAAACTTAAAATCCTTTTTCTGGGCCTGGCAACCTCAAGTCAGGTGCTTGAGTTAAGGCTTGTTTTAGTGTAGTCTCGGACTTCTTTTGAAGAGTTCCCCAATTCAGTGGGATTGAATCATGCTGTTCCTTTAAGCTTTCATATTAGGGCTGGGCAATTAGACTATAGTTGATATCCAGATTCTACAATATCCAGGAAAGCTCGCAATTGTTTTTGAGTCATGGGGGAAGGCAACTGGAGGATTCCTTGTACCCAATCAGAGGACAGCCTCCTGGACTTGTGTGTAATCTGAACTCCCAGATAAGTTCTAGACCACCTGTGCCTTAGCACAGGAGACTTTATTTCCCCTCTCTGCCAAAAAGTTTAGAACCTAGATTGTACATTGTTGGGCATTTTTCTCATCTGGAGAGCCGGCTAGTAGGTCATCTACATACTGTAATATTTTCCCATTAGGTCCCAGGTCCAGATCTAAGAGATCCAGGCTAAGAGACTGTCCGAGGAGGTGGGGGCTATCTCTGAACACTTGAGGTAATAATTCCCAAAGTCATCTGTTTTTATTTTTCTCCTGGAGCTTCCCACATGAAGGCAAAAAGATATTGGATTCTTTAGCCAATGCTATGCAAAAAACAACAACAAAAAAGCATCTTTGAGATCCAAGACTGTAAACCACTTGGTACTGGGTGGAATTTCTCCCAAGATTACATAGAGATTGGGTACTGTGGGATGGAGGGGGACTACAGCTTCATTTATGATCTGGAGATCGTGAACTATTCACCAGGTTTCGTCCTTTTTCTTTACAGAGAGGATCGGGCTGTTACACAGTAAATTTATGGGGACCAATAGACCACAAGCAAGGAATTTATTTATTAGAAGCTGTAGTCCCTCCTGAGCCTCTCTTCTGAGTGGATATTGTTTCCAGTTAGGAAACCAAGTGGGATCTCGGAGGACAATGATGACCAATTCAGCTTGGAGGGCTTGTCCAGGAGTCCCCTGGTCCCATACCTGGGGGTTAATTGTGTCCTCCCATAGTTTTGGGTCCCTCTGTATTGGAGAATGTGTAATGGGTTCTTCAGTAGTAACCAGAAGCTGTAGGGCTCTAGGGGCTGAAAAGCTTCCCATCGCAAGGGTGGTCCCCAGTTTAGTGAGTATATCTCTTCCCCATAAGGGAGTAGGACACACAGGGACCAACGGACTGGTGGGAAAATATTTGTCCATCCCAGCAACAAAGAAGTGCTTGGATGAATCTTTTAGTAGTTGTTTTTCCTATAGCACCCCAAATGGTACAGGTTTGGGAGGAGAAGGCTCAGGAGTAGGAGGTCAGGACAGAACAGGTAGCCCCCGTGTCAACCAAGAATCTCGGACCTACCTGCCACATCCGGTTGCACCCTTGGCTTCAGCCCTGTGATGATTATCTGTGACAGGCAGGCTGGCTGGAGTGGGCCACTTCAGTCCTGTTGAAACATTCTGAGGGAAGGCTTGCCACTTGACCTTGAGGCTCTTGGGTCCCAAGGGCAGAGTGCCATTCAATGTCCCAATTGTCCCATTTTAGGAGACTTGTCACAGTTTGGACACTCTTTGGCCCAAAGCCCCACCCTTAGGCGTTTGCCTGGTGCCTTATCCTTCAAGGAGTTGGGGTTTGCCATAGGGTTTCCCTGGAGGGCAGCCAGCATCTGGGCATGCCTTGTCTCTTTCCTTTTCTCCCTCTCTTGGGCCTATTCTTTGTTATAAAAGGTATTGGTGGCTGTCTAGACCATCTCATCTAAAGAGGCAGCAGGGTCCTGCTACTGTAGCTGTTGTAAGTTGATTCTGATGTCTGGTGCACATTGGGACAGGAATTTGTCCTTTAAAATCACCTGTCCCTCGTAAGAGTCTAAGTAAGTCCAGATTGGTAAACTTTTGGAGGACCTCTTTTAGCCTTTCCAGAAAGGCAGTGGGGTTCTCACTGGGCTCCTGAGTTATTGCTGAGACTCAGCATAGTCCCACAACTAATAGGCTTCCTTCTATTTCCATTTCCATGGGTGGACTTCCCTAGGGGTGAGTCTTTCTGAAGCTTATCCTACCCAGTACTGTTGCAACCTGAGAGCCAGGCATCCCCGGGTGAGGGTGCAGATCCAAGCAAGCTGAACCATGACAGTCTCCTGGAGACTGAATCCTGGGGCAGGTCAAGGGAGGTCGGCCTCCCAAGAATTGGGTCCCTGGGCAGGTCAAGGCATGATAACCACCTGGGACCCCTGGACTGGCAGATCCCAGAGCAGGTTGAGGCATGAAAAACTTCTGAGGACCAGATCCCTAGGCAGGGTGAGGCATGTTGACCTCCTGGGACCCCCTGACTGGTGGGTGTCCCTAAGGTCTCCATCATGACCAGTGCTGGATAGGATGAAGGGGTTCTAATTTTAACTTATTGCCAGTTTGTTCACCACAGATGGAAATAGATATCACGATGTAAAGCAGTCCAAGTCTGTGTCCTGAGATTGGGAACCTGGTGAAACAGTTATAAGCCTTATCCTCCTATTGCTCTGCTGCTGCTGCTGCTGCTAAGTCACTTCAGTCGTGTCCAACTCTGTGCGACCCCATAGACAGCATCTCCCCTGTCCCTGGGATTCTCCAGGCAAGAACACTGGAATGGGTTGCCATTTCCTTCTCCAATGCATGAAAGTGAAAAGTGAGAGTGAAGGCACTCAGTTGTGTCTGACTCTTCACGACCCCATGGACTGCAGCCTACCAGGCTCCTCCGCCCATGGAATTTTCCAGGCAAGAATACTGGAGTGGGTTGCCATTGCCCTACTGCTCTAAGAGATTGTAAATCACTGATTTCCTCCCCTAGTCCTCCATACGAGCAGCTTAGGGTGTCTCCAATGGTAAACATTTCATTTTGATAGACCCACTTTAGGTAATAAGAGAAGTGATGACAAAGAAATGGGTTATCTGGCCCTGTTAGGGGCACTAAGATTATTTTAATAATAAATGGGATGGAGCAATGTTGCCCACAAGGGGGCAGGGTCCTGGTTGTAGGAGTCAATAAGTGGCTTAACAAATTTATAAGAGGTAACAGACCAGATGTTCCATAAAAGTGGAGTGGAGATTTGATCTGGGGGTATGTTTGTGACTTTAGGAGAAGAGTGATGGGCCCAAATGGCCTGCAGGGATAATTCCCAAAGTGACAAATATTATCACTGGAAGCCCAAGTGCCTTTGAAGGGATGTCAACAGATAGATTTCTAGCAGGAATTGCATGTCTGTCTCCCACCCTAGCAGGTTCACTGAGAGTTGCTGATGTTTCACATGTTATAGGAACCATAGAAGATGAATGCCTGAATATCTAGAGGGAACATTGTGGGCCCAAAGGGACTCAGGAAAGAGCATAAAACAGGAGGGAAGGGGGCAGGGCACAGCTTTTGAAAGAATGACACAGCACAAGGGCATAACATAAACCAATTAAAATCAATTGGCTCCAAGATGACAAGTCAAATTCAAGTAAACCTTAATCCCCAATCTGCAAGCTAAATGACACACCCAGAGGTGGCAGGACAGTTCCAAGACACTGTCACACGATGGACGAGTGGGTGGTTCCGCATATGAATTCACCCAGCTTGCAAAACCTAGCCAGACCACATTTCATGGCCAAAACACTCCCTCTGCAATGGCCCACACCCTGCAGAGTGTGCTTATCTCAGAATCCTAACAAATCCACCTCTTACCTATTGCTGTGTCTCTAATCGAATTTTTGCAATGAGACATCAGAGCCTGAGCTTCATTATGTCCTGAAGCCAGGCATCATGCATGGGTTTTGGCCAGGCTCAAGTCCCAGGAGAGAGGAGATGAAGGACAGGAGGAAAAAGCAATGGGAAAAACGTGCCAAGGAATCCTCTTAATAACCTGCCTGAAAATCTGCTAAATACCTGATCTGTGCTCACAGTTTTCATTGGCCTGATCCTTGCCACAAAGAAGATTAAGGACAGAAGACTCCACCGGCCTGGATAACAGCTACTGGGGCTCAGCAGATAGTGGAGCCTTTGGGACATACTGAGGAGTAGCCTCTCCAGAGTTTCTCAGTTGCACCCACTGCAGCTTGCCTGTTCAATGGGGCGGGGGGTGGGGGGGGGGGGGGGGGGGGGGGGTGGTGTGTGGGAGGAAACAAGAAATGAGACAGCCATAGGAGCGAGGACCTCCTATCTTAACCAGAGGTCTTCTGGAATCTGAGACTGAGCCCTGAGAGCTTTCTGCTGAGTTTGTTTTTCACTGTCCCAGTTTTCATCATGCTGGGCTTCTTGTCACTTACCCTGCACTGGGTTTTCTTCGTGTTTTGCTTCCACTTCAGGAGCTTTTGCCAAGCTGGGCTCCTGCTGTGCTTGGCCTCCTCCTCGAGGGGGCCTGGCTGAGGTTGTTTCAGCCAGGTTAAATCAGAGTCACAGCACCATAGATGTTGAAGGAGTGTGTAATTTCCTCAGTTCTGTCTCATCACAACAAAAATTTGAAGTGACAGACCAGCATTAAAGCCCTCAGACAAACCATGTCTTAGTTCTTGGACAGGTCAGTGTCACAGCTCTTGGACAGATCAGTATTACAGCTCTGTGTTACAGCTCACTTTTATTTAGAAAATAAAGGAAATTACATCCTCGAGGTGTGAGGGCATGCTGACCCAAAAGAAATGAAGAGAAGGAAAAGAGAGGGAGAAGGAGAGAGGGAGATAGGGAGAGAGCGCGCGCGAGAGAGACACCCCCTTCCCACCCCAACCCCGGCCTTTGGCTCCTCTTTTTATGTTTTTTCTCCTCCCCCTGGTCCTGCCCTATGTAAATTGGACTAGGCAGGAGTGCTGTTTGATTTACCTGAGGTCCTCACTCTTGTCCTCGGACCTTCCTTTGTTCTATTTTGGCGGGTTTTCCCTTCCTTGTCTTTTAGCCACCACCATTCTGGAATCCTTTTTCCTATTCTAACTACCTAACAGAATGAAGTAGTTACTTTTGGAAACTTGTTTAAATCACCAGAATAACATTTAGAACATTATGACTTCTTAACTTTTATAGAATAGTGCTCCAATAACCTGGAAGACACTGTTTAGTTTTTAAAACCTACTTCTAGGAAGACATTGTAGATCATAAGGATTAACAAATTAAAACAAATTAAAATTAGCAAAATAAAACAGAGAACTCTCTCTGAATGATGGAAATAGGACAGACTCAGTAACTTTTTAACCTGAATATTATCAAAATGTTAAATATAAGAGTGATTGAGAGGTTTGGAAAGACATTAATGACATTCATGCTAAGTAAATTTAAGGCAATAAAAAATTATAATATTTTAAAGTGTATTTTTTCCTTTGAAGGAATTCTTCATGAGCCCTAAGGGAATCGCTAATTATTACTTCTTCATAGATTGCGAGAGACACAAATTATTAGAGTTCTAAGAAAACAGTTTTTGTAATGCTTTAATGCTCCAATCTTAATGTTTAATTGATTTAATTAGCTTCTTCAAAGGCTTATATGTTTAAAAATAATAAATTTAAACAAGTTTCACAGTTTTGGAAGAGTTTATACTATTTTATTATCAGAAATTAAATGTACCCTGAAGCTACTACATCAAATACATATGTGTTAATTGGGACATTAGAAAATGAATTTTGGCTGTGTTTCTCAGTGATAGAGACAGCAAATTACTGTGAGATTCCTAAATGTACTCTATTAAAGTGTGGGTTTACTGAAATATCCCTGGTCAACATTTAATCATATTGAGAGATGGGAGAATGTCTTATTCATCTACAAAATACTAGCATCTAGCAAACTTATAGTTCCTACTTGGACTTATATATATATATGTATGTGTATATATATGTATATATATATAAGAAGAATGGAAAGATACATTTAGAGCACAAAAGTAGTTTATTTAGATACTCATAAATGTATAATTTATTTGTGCTTCAACTGAAACTTAATCTGCTATAATTTTGTCTGTTAAACATAATGCTAAACAGAGTTCATGCCATTATATACAGAGCAGATTATAACCTGCTGTGAATGAAAGTGGAGGTTATGATATTTCTGTAAGAGAGTGTCATATGAGGAAGTATTTTCCAAGATACTCAATTATTTTGTGTGTACATATGGTCAGGGCAATAAGCATACTGCTAAAACATAGTGAAATGTGAGAATTAAGAATGCTTCCATGTATCTTTGAGACATCATTATATTATAAGAACACTTGAGCTCTACTTGCTCTACTTATTTGATGCTATTTTGGATCTTACTTCTTTCAAAGACACTGACAATAATTCTTATACTGAAAAGTTTTCCTTGACTTCCTGGCATCTAGCAGAAGTACTTTGAAATGCTACTACATAATGAACAAGTTTATACTACAAATTGAAGAGAAATTCAAGTTACACAGCAATGAGTTAATATTAACTAATTTCATATGAACAGTCATACATTATAGTTTAAATTATGTTATACTGAAAATGTGTATAGCCCAATGGGCCAAATGTATTATATTTTCACTTTAGGCCATAAGTATAGGTACCCACCCCCAAAAAAATCTAATTTCCTTAAGTTCTGAAAACTACCTCAATAATTATTTGGACCATTTTAGATTGTATAAAATAGTCTGATTTAAAATCACATACATTGTGTGCTTATTTCAGTAAGTACCCTTGTCTATATTTAAATAATTGTTCAAGTATACATGCAATTAACAGAATTATAGACACTTTTACTAGGGCAGTGTCTTAGGTAGTTGCTATATACTTTGCCAGTTTTTGGGTTAAAAAGATTTTTTTAAAAACAGATATGCTTATTTGGCTATAAAATAAAATTCATAGAAGATATTTCATTAATAAAATTACTGGTATCATTTATAATCATGATAAATATATTTTGATAGCTACTCTTACACTGAAAAAACTGCAATGAATAGATTTGAAATTATAGAAGTGAAATTAATTTAAATTTACCAACACAATACTCTCTGAAAGTTATATTTGCCCTTCTTTAATAAAAGTTAACTTTTCCTCTTGATAGCTATGTGTGGATGGAAATTTTGTTGTTGTTCAGTCACTAAGTTTTGTCTGACTCTTTGTGACTTGATGAACTGCATCAAACCAGGCTTCCCTGTCCTTCATTATCACCCTGAGTTTGCTCAAAATCATGCCCATTGAGTTGGTAATACCATCCGACCATCTTATCCTCTGTTGCCCTCTTCCCTTCTTACCCTCATTTTTCCCCAGCATCAGAGTCTTTTCCATTGAGTAGGCCCTTCTCATCAAAGTATTGGAGGTCAAAAGTATTGGAGCTTCAGCTTCAACACCAGTCTTTCCAATGATTTTTTTTTATATTGATACTGTCGAATTATTTTGTGTGCTAATAAAGTGTCTGGAATAGATTTTTATTCAAAATTTTCTCTTCACCCATTTTTTGAAAGAGTTAGATATAAATCTTACATGTCATAATACATGGCAGGCCAACATCCTGACCAAAGATAAATCCATCTTTGTCCATCCTTTCTTCAACTGCATCTGTAGCCAGAAGGCAAAAATTATCCAGTGCTTACTTTGGATCATATGAGTATATTCCCTTAGTTTATATCAGACTAATAATATTTGACTTACCTGGTGGCTCAGATGGTAAAGAATCTGCCTGCAATGCAGGAGTCCCATGATCAATTACTGGGTCAGGAAGACCTCCTAGAGGGAATGGCAACCCACTCCAGTATTCTTGCCTGGAAAATTACATGGGCAAAGGAGCCTGGTGGGCTACAGTTCATGGGGCCACAAAGAGTTGGACACTTGGACACTACTGAACAAATAACACACTTCAACAGTATTTATACCAAAGCTTCTCCTTCCCCTAGACTTGTAGCCACAGAGTCAGCATTTTATGATTCTTCATTTATTGGCTGTTCTCTATGGAATACCTTACATTTGAGAACTTTTTATCATTTGATATTCTGTTGTTATCTTTACATATACAAAGCTTAGAAGAATACTGTACTCATTGTAATTTTAGGCAATTAGTTTCATGAGATTATTTCTGTAGTTCTGCTATTAATAGTCATAGACAGACAAAGATTGTTGAAATAGATTTCATCAGCCATTTCTTGTGCCTCCAGATACCATATTCCAATCTGACAGATAAGGTAGGCAACCTGTTTCAAAAAGTGAAGGTGTGATTCTAGAAGTCCTGTATGGTGAAATTTGTAGCTGACTTACTCTTCAGCATTGTTTCCTGCCTAAGGACTTGAAGTAAATTGTAGGATATGATGGGCAATTTTTGAAAATCCATGCTATAGGATGGTGACAGCTTAAATATTTTCCTGACAATTATACATCCATCTATAATCTATCTATGTATATATATGTGGTTGTTCAAATGCTTGGTCATGTTTGACTCTGCAATCCCATGGACTGTAGCCTGCCAGGCTCTTCTGTCCATGGGATTTTACAGGCAAGGATATGGGATGTGGGTTGTCATCTCCTTCTCCAGGAGATCTTAATCCAGGAATCATATCTACATCTCCTGCATCAACAGTCAATTCTTCACCATTGAGCCACCAGGGAAGCCATATACATGTGTGTGTGTGTCTGTGTGTGTGTACATGCATATGTATGTGTATATACACATTAATGTGTACACACATGTGTATATGTATACACATATATGCACACATATATACATATATGTATACGCACATATATTCTCCAATACACACACACACATATTCTCAGTTACACTCACACACACACATTCCCAAATACATATATTTGGGGAAAAATTGAGATGAAGCTAAATGCTAAGATCCTGAAAGAAATTTTAGTCATAGAAAGGAATTTGAACTTTATATTGAATATAAAGGAAAATCACTATTATTTTTTAATACTGAACTGACGTAAAAAACTATTGATTTTAGAAAGAATTCCTGAAAATTAACTGTGAAAGAGCTGAGATAAGTAAAGCTGTGCATGCATTGGTGTGTGCTCAGTCGATTCAGTCATATCTGTCTCTTTGAGATCCCATGGGCAGAAGCCCATCAGGCTCCTCTGCTCATGGGATTCTCCAGGCAAGAATACTGGAGTGGATTGCCATTCCCTCTTCCAGCAGATCTTCCCAACTCAGGGATCAAACCCGGATCTCCTGTGTCTCCTGCATTGAAGGTGGATTCTTTACCTCTGAGCCACCAGGGAATCTAAAGATGTAAATCTCTAAAAATTAAATGATTTATGGTAACATAATTGATAGAAAATATATAATACCAGTTATCCAGAGATGGATAACATCTGTGTTCTATGGCAGAAGCATATGGAAATATATAAATCTAATGATCGAGTACAATTCTTTACGCATAGAAGCCATTTATTAAGTGCTTATTGAATTAATGATGAATGAAGAGTTCTAAGAACTTCTTAGGAGCCACACAAAGCAAAACTCATCTTTATTTTCAAGAAATGAAACATTGAAATATGGTAATTTTTTATTCTCTGCTTTCAATTTTCAAACAAGGATTATCTCAGTTGTGGGAAAGTATTTTAAAGTGCTATGAAATTCATTTAAAGCTCCAGTATAAAGTTTGAATAAACTATCATTTACCTAAATAACATAGCTGAATAATCATTTTTAAAATATCTCAGTGAGGCCACTCTGATATATTCTTTGAAATAATAATGATACAAAGAACTTAAAAGAAGGATATATACAGATATTTTGAATGCACAGAGAAGTGTGTACTTAATTTCCACTTCAGGACAGATGAATGCAGGAAAGCTGCAAAGCATTCAAAAACACATTTCAAAGGAGATAATATATTTGAATACATTTAATAAAGTACATTGTTGGAAAGTAAAGCTCAGTATCTCTCTAAAATAAACTAATATCTCCTGGAAAACAGTCTCTTGAGAACATGGAAGACTACCTTACCACTAAAAAGAAATTTGTCTGCAAAGTAAAGGTCAACCTGGAGAAACTGTCAATTTTCTTTCTGTAAAGTTAAATAAGCTTTTGTTTGGAGGGAGTGGGTGAGGAGATGACAACAAGGTTGAGTGAATCTCTATTTTATCATTCAGATTTCCAGTTGGTTTCTTCAAGCAAGTAATTGCAGAGAAGTGAATTCTTTTCTCAGTAGCTAGTAATTTTTCTTATTCTTCAAGCTACAGCTTTCATATCAGTCCTAGGGGCTTTTTTTGCTATTTGTATTTACTCTGACTTACAACTAGCATTAAGGCTCTCAGTCAAGATGGACATGAAGGAGAAGTGGATGACGGCTTTTAGGGCTAGGAATAAGAGCTTCAGGCTTTCTTCTTAGATGTAACCACATTATTTTAGATTGCTTTTTATTTTGCAAAATTATTTTGTAGACTTACTCCAATTTCAGTTACAGATTAAGAAACAAAAAGCTTAACCTTTAAGTTCCTGACTTAATTCTAAGGAAACTAGGCAATTACAGGTCTGTGTTTTCTATACTTCCAAATGCAGTGGTTAGTTCACTCTGTTGAATTATATAAACTAGGTTTATTTATCAGAGTTCTTCAGAAAGAATATGCAGTAAGAAAACTAATTATAAGGAATTGGCTCACATGATTATAGAGTCTGGCAATTCCCAAGATGTGCAGGGTTAGTGAGGGAACTGGAGATATAGGAGACCCAATGTTTGTTTTTCCTAGTTCATAGGCCAGAAATCTACAGATCCTGGAAGAGCTAATATTTCAGCTTGAGTATGAATGTAGGAAAAAGCCAATGTCTCAGTTCAAAGGCAATCAGGCAGAAAGAAATCTCTCTTACTCAGGGAACTTTCAGCTTTTCTGTTCTATTTATGTTTTCTCCTGACAAGTTGAGGCCTATACACATTATGGAGGGTGATCTCCTTTACACGGTCTACCAATTTAAATTTTAATCTCATACAAAAATATCCTCACAGAAACACTCAGAATAATATTTGACCAAATAACTAGACATCCCATGGCCTACTCGAGTTGACACAGAAAATTAACCATCACATTAATAGTATTTTTTTCCGTTGCTTCAAAGCAAATGATCAGTTAAAATAACTCAAAAACAAGCAAAAAAGAGGAGTTAACAACTAGAACTTATAAATTTATTTATTTTTTTCAAAACTAAAAACATAAATTATAAATATGTACTCTATGCATACAAGATATATAGCAATTATTAAAAATTAATAGAAATTACATCCAGTATTTATTCAGTATTTGAAATGTGCCAAACATTAGGCAAGTTATTTAACATTCACTATTAGTTAGGAAACTATTCTTCCTACTCAAAGAAAGACTGACACACAGCTGGAAAATGGAGAAGTAGGGAAGTCCAGGTAGAACTGAACATTTCTTGGAGCACAGCAAATTTCCATGTTTTCATTTCTACACTGTATGAAGTATATGAATTTGGCCCAGAACCTCAACTGAACTGTGGTTTCTGTTTATGTGAAACTTGCTAAAATGTGGGAAATGATCAAATGAGACATATCACTGCTCATTGGAAGGAAACTCTCTTCAGTTATTAATGTAGTCCAGCAATAGACAAAACCCATATACTCTCTTATCCATGCAGGTCCCAGAAAAGTACTTTTATGCATTTTATGGAGGCTATTTAAGAACTAGGTAAAACATGGGATTAGAGAAGAAAGTCTATTTGTCCTTTTAATTCTGAAATTCCATCGAATGTAGATAAGCATTTGTTTTGGTAAAAGTTTAATTCAGGTTTTTTTTTTTCCACTCTAAAAATATACATTTTTAAAAATCTTTCAGAAATTAATTTCACATTGCATAAGATGAGACTTAAAAAATATAACTCAAGGTAAACATTAAGATATACTTTAAGTTATAATTCAGTTCAGTTCAGTTCAGTCGCTCAGTCTTGTCCGGCTCTTTGCGACCCCATGAATCACAGCATGCCAGGCCTCTCTGTCCATCACCAACTCCCAGAGTTCACTCAGACTCACGTCCATCGAGTCAGTGATGCCATCCAGCCATCTCATCCTCTGTCGTCCTCTTCTCCTCCTGCCCCCAATCCCTCCCAGCATCAGAGTCTTTTCCAATGAGTCAACTCTTCGCATGAGGTGGCCAAAGTACCGGAGTTTCAGCTTTAGCATCATTCCTTCCAAAGAAATCCCAGGGCTGATCTCCTTTAGGATTGACTGGTTTGGCCTCTTTGCTGTCCAAGGGACTCTCAAGAGTCTTCTCCAACACCACAGTTCAAAAGCATCAATTCTTTGGCACTCAGCCTTCTTCACAGTCCAACTCTCACATCCATACATGACCACAGGAAAAACCATAGCCTTGACTAGACGGACCTTAGTCGGCGAAGTAATGTCTCTGCTTTTGATTATGCTGTCTGGGTTGGTCATAACTTTTCTTCCAAGGAGTAGGCGTCTTTTAATTTCATGGCTGCAATCACCATCTGCAGTGATTTTGGAGCCCCCCAAAATAAAGTCTGACACTGTTTCCGCTGTTTCCCCATCTATTAAGGTATATCATATTTGGGTAATATGATTCGTCAATATGGGGTCATCCTTCATATAAAAAAGAAAAGTTCCATTCTGAGAATTGATGTTGACAATGCAAGAGGCTTTGCATATGGCTGGAGGGATATATGAGAAATCCCTATACCTTACTCTCAAATTTCTTCTATACATAAAATTTCTCACAAAAAATCTTTTAAAATGTAACTCTACTGATCTAGTAATTCCACTTATAGTCATTTATTTTTAAAAAGTAATTAGAGCTAAAGACTTATAAATGAAAATGCTATTTACTAATATATACTTAGTGGGTTGAAATATTACTATAACCTAAACAGTCAATCTTTGGAAATTAGTGTAATAAATTGTTTCATAGTCATAAGATTTAATGCCCAAAAGCCTCTGTAATGTGGTTAGGAAAAGAAAAAAAAAGGAGTACTTAGTAATATAGAAAAAGTTCGAAGATAATGACCAAGTTGGGTAGTTTATTTGCTCATAAACCCACCTAATTATCTGGTCATTCCACTTCTAGGTATTTAAGCAAGAAAAATGAAAACCCATTCAAAGGCTTATACACAAATATTCATAGCAGTAGTTTGTAAGGAGTGATTTTTTTCTTTGCATAAATGGATCCTGAATGATGAGCTCATCATATACATCTGATGCTAGCAAGGATTTTTAATCACATGTGTAAAATCAAATAATTTCTCACACTAATATGTAAAAAAGTATAGCTCATATTCTGCTCAGGGGGGAGTTCATAAAACTGCCTTGATCATGATAGAGTTATCTTTCCACATTCTATCATTCATATTTCAAAGGAAAAGAGACTATGAGGGGTAAATCCATCAGTATGAGTTTCACCAGACACCCTGCAGTGGCCACATTCTGCTGGAAGAGGCTGAGTGGGGAGTTCATCACTTGAGGCATCACAAAAGTGGTATTGCACAAGGAGCTTAAAGATTTTATATAAAATAATTCTTGAGCTTCAGTATGGTGAGCCTTAAATTGCAGATACCATATTAGCTTTTTCTATTTTTATAGTTTCCTAGGATTCATTTCTTTGGGACTGTGGAGGCTGAGGACAAGCGATAGTCCTCATGTGCAATGGATAATCCTTGTAGGGCTGGCTGCAGGCTGTACACTTTGGAGCTGACTAAGCAGGTATAAGTAAAAATTATCAAGTTACCTATGAAGAGGCTCTTAATCTTGAGCATTACATGTTCTAAGAAGCATGAACCATCTAATTATCAAAACCTTGTGAGTTTTCAAATGGTAAATTTGAAATTCATGGGTAACTTGATAAATCCAATTAACTAATTTTTGCTAAGGTGTTAATGACATATTGGCATTATGAAAAAGCTCATTGGTAACTGACTAATGAAGTCCTAGACATCATTTCTCATTCATATTTTCTATCAGTAAGTGTGCCTGATGCAAAGCGGACTTCATGGAGTGAGTATTTTATCTTACTAGGTTCTGATTTATAGGAATTATCGGTTTCAAATTGGTCTGTATATATAGCTGGTGTTCAAACGGTTAGTTTAGCTCTCAAATAAAGGAAAGAATAGTGAAAACTCACTTTCTACCTCTTGGGTTTACAATATTTATTTGGATACTTTCAAGTTCTACATTTACCTTAGTAAGAATTGAAGATACTACAGAGAGCCAGAACCCACAGTATAAATCACCAAAATACTGAGGCATTCAATCTACAATTACAGATAAAAAGAAACAATTTAGATTTTTATCCATATCAGAATACAAAATGAAGTTGTAACAAGATGCTTTAGAGACAATTATCCAGCCCTTTCCATATATTATTGTAGAAATATAACTTTCCTTTATACAGTATTTGAGATTATAAACTATGGATGTGTTTTGTGTGTGTGTATAGTAGATCCAAGCTAGGGGAAAGGGCATCTAAACTCAATCTCTAATGTACCTTTCTCCTGCGAAACAAAAGAAAAAATAAATGGGAGAATTACCACACAAAAATCTTCAATTTATTCAGGGAACTTTATTCATCGATATGGAAATTTTGACTTTAGAATAATTTATGTATTTCATAAGAGAAAAAATAGAATACAAATGTGGTTGTTGGATAATACCACTTTATTCTCTCTTTTCTTCTTCTGAGTAGTTCTCTAAAGACCATGGAGAGCCCTGCCACAAAGATAGCTGTAGAAGTGTGAAAATGATTTGAGGTAGTAAATAAAATGAGAATCTATAATCTTTTCTATTAATTACATGGAAAAAGGAAGAGCACATGATGATTCTGACTGAATGAAAAAGAAAGCCTTATAATTCACATTTTTTTTTTAAGGTCTGGCTCCAAAGATTTATATTTGCATATGAATTCCCATCAACTTACAAGATCTCAGTTTGCAAAGTAAACTAAGAATAGAAAGAAACAGTGAAAAACTTTGTTCCTCAAAGATTGTTCTCTTTTCATAAAATGATTTTTGTAATATCTTTATTTAAAGGAGTCTATTACCTTCTGAGCTATTGTTTGAAGAAGTCTACTGAAAATCTATTATTTAAAATTGAAGACTTTGGGACTGTATTATACTATCTGCTTCATGGATAATAAGGCTTACTCCTTTATCAGATATTCCTTTCAGAGAGAGTTTACATTTATTCCATGTAAGTTTCAATTGCCATTCAGAAAATGTATTCTTTCAACAGCCCTTGTTTCTGAATAAAAACCCATTTAAAGTGCCTTCACTGGGCTGAATCTCTGTAGACTTCCTTTCCTTTCCCAAAATGAGCAATATATTTTATGAAAAAGATATATTTTTGGCTCTTTGTTCATTTCATATTTTTCACTTGTGGATGTGAAAGGTGTACTCATCTTTTCCTGTTGATACAGAAAGAAAATAAAAGTTACAATCATCCAATAAACGGCAAAAAGAATCTCATTTTCTATATACCAAGGAATTGACTCGAACATACTATTAAATAATTTTTTAAGAAAAGCAAATTTCACAAGCAACTGGCATACTGATTTTGAATAATCTTAATGAGAGGTTAGAAAAAAAGCATACAGCATATCTTTGTATCTTTATGTTTGCCTCCTATAATAAAACTTCATTTTTCAGGATTTTTTAAATATTCTTTTTAAAATTTGCTGTTGCTGTCTAGTCGCTAAGTCATGTCTAACTCTTTGGCAATGCCTTGGTCTGTAGTCTGTCAGGCTCCTCTGTCCATGGGATTTCCTGGACAAAAATACTGGAATGAGTTGCCATTTCTTTCTCCAGGGGATCTTCTGGACCCAGGGATCAAAACTGCATCTCCTTGTTTGCAGCTGAATTCTTAACTTCTGAGACACCAGGGAAGTCCAATGGAATAGAGGTATTCAATAATTAATCTTTAGCCCTCAAACTAAATTTAGGTCTACTATGGGGCACAGTTTGAGTCATTTTTAATATGGAAGAGCATAAAGATTGAAAATAATATAACATACATTCATGTAGACATTCTGTTAATTTATGTATTTCTGGTCCAAACTGTTGCTATGTACAAAGTTTACTAAAAAATATATTTGAGTTTTTGGAAAAGTGACATCTGGTAAAAGGGCTTGGTTAACAGTAATGCTGATACAACCATGGTTTTGCTTCCAAATATATTTGATGAGATAAACGTAACAGCTTTGACAAAAATGAAAAAAATATTGTATCATAGTGTAACAAGCATCAGCTTTTCAGATAGAACCATCTGTGTGTATGTTCCAGTTCTTTTTATGCAATGCTTTACAATCTTAGAAAAATTAAAATCTCTACACCTAAAACTATGGATGTAGGTTTGTGACACTGTATAGGAGTCAGGGATCAAGATCATAGCCAAGAAAAAGAAATGCAAAAAGACAAAATGGTTGTCTGAGGAGGCCTTACAAATAGCTGAGAAAAGAAGAGATGTGAAAGGCAAAGGAGAAAAGGAAAGATATACCCATTTGAATGCAGAGGTCCAAAGAATAGCAAGAAGAGATAAGAAAGTCTTCCTCAGTAATCAATGCAAAGAAATAGAGGAAAACAGTAGAATGGGAAAGATTAGAGATATCTTCAAGAAAATTAGAGAGACCAGGGGAAGATTTCATGCAAAGATGGGCACAATAAATTACAGAAATGATATAGACCTAATAGAAGCAGAAGATATTAAGAAGAGGTGGCAAGAATACATAGAAGAACTGTACAAAAAAGATCCTCACAACCCAGATGATGATGGTGGTGTGATCACTCACCTAAAGCTGGACATTCTGGAATGCAAAGTCAAGTGGGCCTTAGGAAGAATCACTATGGATCAAGCTAGTGGAGGTGATGGAATTCCAGTTGAGCTATTTCAAATTCTAAAAGATGATGCTATACAAGTGCTGCACTCAATATGCCAGCGAATTTGGAAAACTCAGCAGTGGCCACAGGACTGGAAAAGGTCAGTTTTCATTCCAATCTCAAAGAAAGGCAATGCCAAAGAATGCTCAAACTACTACACAATTGCACTCATCTCACACACTAGTAAAGTAATGCTCAAAATTCTCCAAGCCAGGCTTTGACAGTACATGAACTGTGAACTTCCAGATGTTCAAGCTGGATTTAGAAAAGGCAGAGGAACCAGAGATCAAATCCCCAGCATGCATTGGATCACTGAAAAAGCAAGAAAGTTCCAGAAAAACATCTACTTCTGCTTTATTGGCTATGCTATAGCCTTTGACTGTGTGGATCACAACAAACTGTGAAAAATTCTTCAAGAGATGGGAATACCAGACCAGCTGACCTGCCTCTTGAGAAATTTGTATGCAGGTCAGGAAGCAACAGTTAGAAATGGACATGGGACAACAGACTGGTTCCAAACAGGAAAAGGAGTACCTCAAGGTTATATATTGTCACCCTGCTTATTTAACTTCTATGCAGAGTACATCATGAGAAACACTGGGCTAGATGAAACACAAGCTGGACTCAAGATTACCATGAGAACACCAATAACCTCAGATATGCAGATGACACCACCATTATGGCAAAAGTGAAGAAGAAATAAAGAGCTTCTTGATGAGAGTGAAAGAGGAGAGTGAAAAAGTTGGCCTAAAGCTCAACATTGAGAAAACTAAGATCATGGCATCTGATCCCATCACCTCATGGCAAATAGATGGGGAAACAGTGCCAGACTTTATTTTTGGGGGCTCCAAAATCACTGCAGATGGTGACTGCATCCATGAAATTAAAGGATGCTTACTCCTTGGAAGGAAAGTTATAACCAACCTAGACAGCATATTGAAAAGTAGAGACATAACTTCGCCAACAAAAGTCCATCTAGTCAAGGCTATGGTTTTTCAGTATACATGTATGATTGTGAGAGTTGGACTATAAAGAAAGCTGAGCACTGGTGGTGTTGGAGAAGACTCGTGAGAGTCCCATGGACAGCAAGGGGATCCAACCAGTCCATCTTAAAGGAAATCAGTCCTGAGTATTAGTTGGAAAGACTGATACTGAAGCTGAAACTCCAGTGCTTTGGCCACCTGATGCAAAGAACTGGCTCATTTGAAAAGACCCCAATGCTGGGAAAGATTGAAGGTGGGAGAAAGGGATGACTGAGGATGAGATGGTTGGATGGCATTATCGATTCAATGGACATGAATCTGAGTATACTCCAGGAGTTGGTGATGGACAGAGAGGCTGGCATCCTGCAGTTCATGGGGCCTCAAAGTGTTGGATATGACTGAGCAACTGAACTGACTGTAACCTAAATTACATCATGCATAATGGCCAAAATAATGTCTACCTTTCATTGTTGTTGTGATGACTTAATGACTTAGATTATGGCTATAAACTAATTAGTACACTACTGGCTCCTAGAAGATATAAAAAAGGATGATTATTATTTGTCACAGAGATACGTTAACCCTTTGTTAATTCATTTTCCTCCTTTTAGGCAAATAGATAGTGAGCATTTTCCAGTGTTACTTGCATCATTGTGAGGTTGTGTCACTGATGTCCAGCAAACAGAAGTGACAGGCATCACTTCGAGACTTGGCCCATGAAAACTGCCCAAGTAGGATTTTCCCATACTTCTTATCATGTCATCAGCTTATATAGACAAGCTCAGCATCTTTATTATGATGTGTTGTAGTTGGCAGAGATATAATGAAAGAATTTGGGAAAAACTCACTAATTAGGGTAGAACTACAGATCAAAAGTACCTGTTCTAGATTATACATGAGTTAAAAATAAAATACTATATATTGCCTATTTTTTGAGCTTTTGTTTTTGTTTGAGTTGCCAGTTTTCACTTTCACTAGTGTTATCTTAACTGACTATAGTGTCATTAGCAGACCTATTTATTGTATCCATTGTGTCAATAGAAAATAATAACAACCATTAGTAGCACCAATAATATGCTGCTGGATGTCAGGTCCCAGATTCTTCATAGAGTATATTCTACATCATATGTTTATTGATGAGAATCAGTAATAAGCAAAATTAACTTTGATTTACTTACGTAGAAAGTAAACAAAACATTGATTTTAAGCAATCCAAAGGGTCAGCAAAGAAAACTTAAAGAACAGGGTCAGAATATGGAAAGAAACCAAGTGAAATTGATCTCAGATGGCTTCTTCCTGCAACAGCTAGGAGTGGGGCTTGGGTTCCCGAACAGAGATTGGGGTCAGGTGGCCGTGGTGAAAACACCAGATCCTAGTTGCTCAATCAGTGGTCAGTGACCAGGGCCCAGGCCCTTCAGCTTTGCAGAAAAGAATTTTCACAAAGACAGAAAGCAGTAAAGCAAGTAAATAAAATGTGCTTTTTATTTTTTTATCTTGTGTGCTTTTTTTCTTGTTATTTATTAAAAGGAAAAAGAATATAGTACATGTGGATAAACACATGGGCAGACTCAGGGAGAGAGAGTTACAGAATTGCTTCCTCACTGCAGTTTGAATCTCTTTTATGGAGCATTTCTTCTGGGCTTCCTTTGGCTAATTTTGCCAAAGGCTAATTTTGCTCAGTTTGCCTGGTTCACACTCCATATTTGATAGATCCAGGATCCTCCCATGTGTGAGCTTGCTTCTCTTAGCCAAGATGGATTTTAGTGAAAAGGCATATGGGTAGGGAATATCCTTGATATAACTCCCCTTTGACTTCCAAGGAGCATTTTTTCTGTGTATATTTGGTCAGGGAGGTCTCCTGACTTCGAGAAAAGAATTGTGTGGTCTGGGTAGGTCCCAACCTCCTCCCTTAATTGTCTTCTATTCGTGTCTTCCCTTGTGCTTCCCTTGTGGCTTAGCTGGTAAAAAATCCGCATGCAATGTGGGAGACCTGGGTTGGATCCCTTGGTTGGGAAGATCCCCTGGAGAAGGGAACGAATTCCATGGACTGCATAACTGTATAGTTCATGGGGTCGCAAAGAGTCAGACATGACTGAGCAACTTTTCACTTTCATTCATGTCTTGGAGCTTCAATCCACAGGGAATGAATCTCCAATCGCTTTACCCTGGAGTAAGGGGCATCTACCTCCTGCCTCCAAACCAGATCCAAAAAATCTACCCATTTTATACAATAGAAACAGTCTAAAGAGAATTCTTTCATTGGGTGTACACCATTAGGTGATTCATCATTCAGAGGACACCGACATGCATGCTGGACATCATCTCCGTGAAATGTCACAAGACTTGTTGACAGCACTTTATCCAGACCAGTTGGGAACCTCTGCTTGCCTGAGACAATACCATAGTCCAATGCGTCAACTCCCAGCAGCTGAAGAGAGTGAGTACTGGCTCCCTTAAGCTTTGAGAGTAAAAGGCATAGACTTCTTTTTTACCAAATTCACATATTTGGAATTCTTAAAAGTAGAAAGGTAATTTAGTTTCTAGTTAAACAAAACTAAATAGAAGTTAATGCTGCACTTCACTGTTTTAAACTCTAAATATTTATATACATCTTTCTTCCTCTTATATTCCCCCAAAATATGCTCTGGCTTAACTAACTCTGGGGTAATGGGGCCTGGACTTACCTTTTCCCTAGTGGGAGACACATAAGGTTACCATCAATATTGACATCAATATGCAGGAACTCTTTATTTATTTTGGCAACATATTATCAAATATATTAAAGGTGAATTCTACCAACAGTTTTTACACATGATATTGGGAAAGAAAGGAAAAAGGTGGAAATCAGTTGTAGACTACCTGCCTCATTCTACAACAAATCAATCCACCGAAGTTTGCATTACAGCATCCCTCCTCTTTCACATCCCCCCTTTCACATTTTCTTTTCCTCCAGCCATCACTTTAGTTAGTTGAGAGATCTTTTAATACACCTTATAATAAAAATCTGTATTCCCAAAGTATATGTGGCTACTGAAGCTGTACTTTGGTCATCTATTAGCATGTCAGGTAAAATGAACTTAAGTAGTTCTTCCATCAGGGATAAATTACTACTCTTCTGTGTCTGAAGAGGTCTGATTATAATGCGTATGAACCTCTAGGCCTGATGAGCATAATAGGTAATGCTTATACCATGTGTCAGGCACTGATCTGATAGCCTATTTGGTGGGAATTGCTGTCATTTCCATTATACAGTTTTGGAATCATACTGGAGAGTGAAGTTGTTTGCTACTCAAGATAATTAGTATCAGTTTTATACTTCAGTAACAGGACAGTCAGTCTAGTCTTGCTAAAGAGAAAGCCATTATTGAAACTATTCAGAGCCTACCTCTCTTTCTCACTGATCATAGTTCTTTTTGATATTAATTTCATTGGGAAAACACTGGATTTGCTGACTCCCATCCCCAAAGCAGTTGAAGCTGTTACACTTAGTAAGTTTCTACAGTGGTTAGAGTTATAATGCTGAGCATTTGCAAACCACATATTCTCACATTCTGAACCCACCCAGAAAAGACCCTCTAATCCATCTTCCACCAAGTTTCTTACTATCAATAATTCATTCTTGTTCCTTCAAAACTCTTGATTATTTTCATAAAATTTACCTCTTTCCATGAATTGCTATAGCTTCTAACATGTCAATTTTCTTCCAAGGAAAGTAAAATACAAGATGCTTTTCTTGACATTTGGCTCATGAGAAGTTTTAGCATTTCTATTTTCTGGGTAACTGAGCACATTTTCTTTCTATGATACTTCTGGATGCTCTCACATAACACTTGCTCAGTTGTGTCTGGCTCTTTGAGACCTCATGGACTGTAGCCCGCCAGGCTCCTCTATCCTTGGAATTTTCCAAGCAAGACTCCTGGAATGGGTTGGCATTTCCTACTCCAGGGGATCTTCCCAACACAGGAACTGAACTCACCTTTCTTGAATCTCCTGCACTGATGGGCAGATTCTTTACCACTGTGCTGCCAGAGAAGCCAGCTACATAATAGGCTACTGTTTGTGTTGCGTGTGTATTTATTAAGTATATTTGCATCATTTTTATAATCTATATTCAAATTGTTAAGCAGAGCTCTCCATGAGATTATGAAAGTGGATTGAAGGAAAATCAACACTATGGCAAGAGTAGGTCAGATGATAGGATGAGCCCCATGACTGTGAAATACGTGTATGACTTTAGTACCTACTCAGGCTCATTCCTCACATACACTCTCACTTGAAGATAGAATCTTGTTGCTTATAGGTAATTGATGGGTCCCAGAAAGAAATAACAACCAGTGATGGTTGCTTAGCATCCACAGTCCATTGTTTCCTTTCTATCAGGGTCTGCTAGTTAATCAGAAGCTATTATTTAAATTCGTTTTTAAGATTCAGATTTATAAATCCTTCCTATATTTTCATAGTTTTATTTTCTTTATTTATCTTTTGGCTGCACTGCACAGCATGTGGGATCTTAGTTTCTGCACCAGGGATCAAATCTAAGTCCCCTGCATTGGTAGTACAGTCTTAACAACTGGACCATCAAGGAAACAATAAAAGCTATTTTTTTTAAAAAGAATAATGCTATCTTCTGTGATTCTGAGCCTTGCTATAGGTTCTATATGATGTAACGAACAGCAGAAGATACTTTGAGCTTCATGGAAACTGGTAACTTACAATGACTTAGTGAAAGAGTTAATGATTTTGGAAACTGGTCCAGCCCATAGATCTTCCCCTGCTGTGAGCTCCACTCAAGATTGAAAACTTTCAGGGTCAACATAAAAATGAGTATGAGCAGTGCAGCCAAAAGTAACATAAATTGATTCTAAAACCCATAAGTATTTAAAAATAATTATATAGAAAAATAAGTTATTTGCAAAACACGCATGCCATTTCATGAAGGAAAAAAAATACAAGTTTAGGTCCATCAGGTAATGAATGTTTTCATTATTTTGCTCATTTAGCTCCTAAACCTGTTGTTTATTTATTGTGTATAGTTATCTTTTTATCTTTATTTAGTTTTCCTTCAAGGTAACTAAACTACCATATAAAGCCAGATGCAGGCCTTCTGCCAAGTTGCTCCTAAAGTAAGGCAGGAGGTTTTTCAGTGTCATAGCTCTGGGCTCCAATGCTTATGCTGATCTCATAATTCTATAATTGTTTTCATTATAACTTCAAGGACTTAATCCTCACCCTCCATCTCCCTGTTAAACTATTCCAGTGTGCCACTGCTCTGAAGGCATATCTGTCTTGTTTTTCATATGTTGAAACATTACACCCAAGGTGATGATACCAGGAGGTGAGGTCTTTGAGAAGTGATTAGTCCATGATGGCAAAGCCTCTGTAAATAGGATTAATGCCCTAACCAGAGAGACCGTGGAGCTCCCCCAGGCCCTCTACCATGTGAGAACACAGAAAGAAGGCACTGTTTGTCTCTCACCAGATACAGGTCTGTCAGTGCCGTGATCTTGAGCTTTTCAGGCTTCAAAGCTATGAGAAATAAGTATTTATAGTTTGTGAGCCACCCAGTTTATGATATTTTTATACCAAGCTGGATAGACTAGGTACCCATGGAATCTTGGAATGTAATCAGCACTCTCACTTTTATTTTTTATCATTACGTAGTATATACCTTTGCTGTGGCTCAGTGTGTTCCTCCTAAACTCCAATGAAAACACATTGGTTCTGGTAAACACACAGCTCTCTCTGGAGCCGAAGCAAAATATGTTTATTTTTACAAATTTCAGATACATTAGAATCGGGGGTTAGAGCTGACAAATACTTCATTGTCCCATCTAAATATCCCTCTGAATCTATAGTACTTGGTTTTGAATTTCAGCTTTATGAAGAATAAACTCTGTGAATGGTGTTTGTTTTTATTCAAAAATGTTCTGAGTTGATATTAGGTGAAATCAGAAACTATTCTGAAACAGACACCAAGAGTATATTTTCCATTAAAAATTTAAAGAGTACACTGAAATTTAGGTCATGGTTATACAAATAACATACTGGGATTTTAATTAGAAATTTAATGTGGTTATCTGTGCTGTAAATTCTCAATTTAGAAATGAATTAAAATATTTTATAGAGAAGATTCATAAAAAATCAAAAGTATAATTTTGGCTTGATTAAAGGGAACTTCTTTTAAAAAATCCTGGATTGACCCATATGCTCATTTTGACTACTGCTGATTATCAAGATACTCTGCTTCTATTGATTTATCTGCCTTTTCACAGTTTCTGCTCATTTAAGAACTTTCTTCAGTAGGTGAGAGGAGAGAAATTAAAACTCTAGGCAACCTTGTTTATTACTTACAGATTTATAATAAAATCAAACCCCCAAATGAGTTCTTACTACTTGCAGGTTTCATTAATTAAAGAATCATATGCTTTCTTTAATACATAATAATAATGTGATAATTGAAATATCAATAACCTCAGATATGCAGATAACACCACCCTTATGGCAGAAAGTGAAGAAGAAATAAAGAGCCTCTCGATGAAAGTGAAAGAGGAGAGTGAAAAAGTTGGCTTAAAGCTCAACATTCAGAAAACTAAGATCATGGCATCTGGCCCCATCACTTCATGGCAAATAGATGGGGAAACAATGGTAGACTTTATTTTGGGGGCTCCAGAATCACAGCAGATGTGATTGCAGCCATGAAATTAAAAGATACTTGGTCCTTGGAAGGAAAGTTATGACCAACCTAGACAGCATATTAAAAAGCAGAGACATTACTTTGCCAACAAAGGTCCATCTAGACAAAGGTTTTTCCAGTTGTCATGTATGGATGTGAGAGTTGGACTATGAAGAAAGCTGAGTGCCGAAGAATTGATGCTTTTAAACTGTGGTGTTGGAGAAGACTCTTGAGAGTCCCTTGGACTGCAGGGAGATCCAACCAGTCCATTCTAAGGGAAATCAGTCCTAAATATTCATTGGAAGGATGGATGCTGAGAACGATTGAAGGTAGGAGAAGGGGACAACAGAGGATGAGACAGTTGGATGGCATCACTGACACAATGGACATGAGTTTTGAGTAAACTCTGGGATTTAGTGATGGATAAGGAGGCCTGGCATGTTGCAGTCCATGGGGTCACAAAGAATCGAACATGACTGAGTGACTTAAATGAATAATGTAATAATAGATAAAGTAAGAAAATACTTTAACAGTAATTTAATATTATAACACTTTCTAATAGCCCTATTCCATGCATTGTAGGATCACTGACATAATTGTTTATTATTTAAATAATAATAATACATTATTATTGCTTATAAGTACAATAATAATTGTTTATGTAATAATTGTTTATAAGTACAATCTGAATTAAAATCACATTTGGATGCACACACAGAAATGCCATTGCTCTAAAAAAAATAATCTTGAGGTTATTCTTCATCCTTTTGTTGTTGTTATCTTTTTACTTGGTGTTTGGACATTAATACAGTAAAGACAGATCAAAAGCTTTGCCGACTTGGACATGGTTAAGAAACATTAATTTCAGTGTTTAATGGGAATTCAGTATGACCTGCTACTTAACGTTATTCACTCGTATACATTTTTGTTGTTAGTTTGACTTTTACATTTGGAATTGCATCTATGAAGCATTACATTGCAATACGTTCTTTGCAAATACCTTCATAAATATTCTTTATAGCATCTTTGTTTGCATTTCCTTCAATTGCATCAATCTATCCTTGTCCCCTATTCCCTATACACTTTAAATTTATTCATCCTAAATGTACTGCAAAACCTATAAAATTATGAAGTCAAAGTGTTGCTATAGGAGACTTCTTTTAGCATCTTACTCAAATTATATTATTTTTTCTTACTATTCCCAATAAGTTTTATAAACTTTAGGTATTCAGCAACTTCATCAATAAGCTAAATTTAAATATTTATCATGGCATTAATTTTGGTACTGCTGTGTGTTAAGTGGCTAAGGTTGGTGTCTGTGACTTGCTAGGGAAGTTGACTCCTTTTGATCTTCTAGACCACATCCAGTCTGAAGATCTTTATTATGATTAATTTAGTGGCTCTGGCTGAAAACTTTGAATTAAATTAGTTAGTGAAAAATTAAAATATAAAGGTTACTGAAAATATACTGCCTTGTTTTCTACAAGGAGTTGAAGGAAATTTTGACATCTCACAATAGTTACTTTAAATGATGTGTCTTACAACTACTCAAATATATTAAAGTTTGTCTGTGATGGTTCATTTGTGATAGTGCAGTGGTTCTAGGGAGTTGTGATCACTGGCATTCTAAATTGATCTGTCAGGAGAAGGGGATGTAATATATACATTTTCCCCTCCAAATTCTCAATAGCCTGAGGCCATTCATTCTGTTTCAAAGTGTTAAACTTTGGGGAATTTTGGGCTTGCTTATTAGCAATTCTAGGTGAGTCTGAAAGACTTTATGCACATTACAATCTCTGTAAACTATAAAGCTATAATGTGGAAAGTGTTCTAAGGTGAATCATAGCTTTTAGGTTTCAAAATAAAACCAGTACAACATAATGAAGTTAATTGAAGTATTAAGGGTTTTGTTGTTGTTGTTGTTGTTTAATGATTACATCACATGTACATCACATGTAAACATTAGGGGCATTTTTCCCTCCATATTCCAGTCCTTCCTTTCTGATGTACTGAGAATGTAACCATCCTGACTCAGAGTACACATATCTGAACACTTAGGAAAGGAGAAAATCCTTCTGGTAGATGAGAAATGATTTTGCTATTAAGTTTCTACCATATCTTCTGCCCTGTGATTATATTTTGTGGAATAATTTGGATGCTCTGCTTTAAAAAGAAAACAAAATCTGAACCAAAAGCTAACATACTAACACTTTTGAAATATCATTTCTAGAAGATACTTTTTTCCAAATGTTGTATTTTGGGAGGTGATATTGTTAACAGTTCAATGGTAACAACAAGAAAAACACTACAATCCAATAAAAATCCTACTTAGTGGGAAGAAGTGTGAGAAGGGGATTTCTGGAAATACCCTCACAAATTTTATAAGCAAGATACCAGCCACTAATGTTTTCCACTAGAAGCTTGCACTTTCAACTTACTGTAGATTCCACTGTCTGCCTTTATGTTTCTGCTATAACAGAGACAACAACAACAACCAAAACCCAGCTATATGTACTTGCCAAGCAATATGTTACACCATAAATTACCCACAAGTGTTTCTATGAATATAGAAATTATACTTAGCATGTTGAATTAATCCAAAAGAAAGAGAAATTTGCTAGCCTTTCCCACAAATCTAGTCTTCAATTATGTTTGCGAAAGGCATACACTAACCATTTGCCAGGTAAATTGCTCCATATAGATATTTTAAACTGTTTTCCTCAAAGATGAGAAGAGTGTAAGACACTTAAGTATTTGCAGTCTTGACTAATACACCCTTGGAGAGTAATTATATTGCTCTCAGGAGTAATTCTTTATCCCAACATTAATTTCCTAAGAAATTGTCAAAAATATGCTTGAATGGAAATCCTTTCTTTTATGGTTAAAACCACATGCTAAAAACTAGGAGCTATGCAGCAATTTCTTATGGATCTAATTGCCAGTAAACAGTCTTTAACTGTAAAAAGATCACCACTGATACACATAAAAGGGATTTGGGTTTTGTCCTTGTCTGCTATTTAGCATTTGAGGAACAGTCAGCTCTCAAGTAAGCATCTGCACTGTAAAAGCTGTATTAATAGAATAATATTTTAGTTATTATAGTTATTATAATCTTTGCTTTAATCCAGTTCTAGTGGTTCCAGGCATAGAAACAAACCATGGAGAACATTGTTTCCCCCTCTGTAGTATTTAAAGATTTTTTTCAATTTTTCATTTTATTTTGTTTTCCAGAATATTTCAGTTTCCATAGACAAGATTGAGTGACTTCTCTTTCACTTTTCACTTTCATGCATTGGAGAAGGAAATGGCAACCCACTCCAGTGTTCTTGCCTGGAGAATCCCAGGGACTGGGGAGCCTGGTGGGCTACTGTCTATGGGGTTGCACAGAGTCGGACACGACTGAAGCAACTTAGCAGCAGTAGCAGTATAGAGTTTTTAATAAATATAGACATTAGGAGGATATGTAATTTGCATATATAAATTTCAATACAGATTTTATTTATAATGATAGAAAAAGTCACAAACTTTATCATTACCTCACTATTTATTAAACTGAACTCATACAGCCATATCCTCACTCTAATCCCATTACTGAATAAGAACAAAAAAAATAAAACAAAACAAACAGAAAACAGAGAAAACACTAGACAGGGGTGCACACTTTACCCAGTTGAACTTGTGCAAAACATTGACTAAATACCAAAGCCTCTTTATCCTGAGCCATGTTTGTTAGTTCAAACAAATAACTTTTTAAACGTGGCAATTTCCCACAGAAGAAAAAAATATTGAGGACATACAATTTACACTATCTTTAAAGAAAGGCAGATTGCTTACACTAGTGCTTTATGAATATAATCATTAGATATTTTGATGGTTTAGCATACTATTTAATCTCTTCTAAGGGTCAATTTGATTCAACAGAATATTTTTGGAGAAATTAACTATCTTCAAAGAGTCTAAATAATCCATAGGTATTGGAGTTGTGACTTATGCTAGTATTAAGATTTTGAGTTGCTGCTTAGCAAATATCATAACAGTAAAAATATCCCTTAAAAAACACTTAAATTACCCATAAAATAGAAGTATTGTCTGCTGTTATTAAAAGTCATGTTTAAATGATCAGATACTATATGCTACACAGGGATCAGCAAACTATAGGTCGTGAGACAAATCCCTTCTCTCCTTTGTCTGATTTTTTAAATAAAGTTTTATTGGAATATGGCCAGGCTATTTCTTTCCTAATCTATGAGTATAGTAATTATAATACAGTCTATCTAGCTGCAGAGCTTAAAAAAAATTATGATTTGGCGCTTTACACAAAGTTTGCCAATCTTAAAAGTAGATTATAAGGGCTGAATGAAAATTCTATATATGACTTTCTAGTTTCTCAAAGTATTCAGCATTCTGATTTTAAATTTATACTGATGAGGAGAAGTTGCTGAAGATTTCCAAAATATTCTAACTCTTCTAGAAGTCTTATTCCATTTGGCATTAATGTTAGGTTTCTATAAACAGTACATATGAATGGAAATTTAATTGTTGTCTGTTGTGTAAAGCTAGTATTTGTGAAAGCACTTATGGAGAGGTGTAGCACATTGATAGGTATTAAATAAACACTACTTACATTTGAATTGAAATCTTGCTTGGTAATAATCACCTACATTTGTTTTCTTGGAAAGTTTTCTACACACTTTGCTATTACATATTATCATTGTCCTGTAATGCACAAATGAGTTCCGTGGCTTCTAAGAATCAAGTCTAAAACCTCTTTATGAGTTAAAATGTGGATGGAGTGGTGTTCACCCCAAGAGTTCAGATTCTGTAAAAAGTACCCACAATTACAAAGCAGGGGTTTGATGCTTATAAGATGACAGATTGAGTTCATAATATGTTATATTATGTTATAATATGTTAATTATATTTATAGCTAGCAATTGTAGGGTCTTTTCTCTGAGACAGAAAACACACTAACAAAAAAAGCACATAGCAATTGTCACAAAACTTTTAGGTATTGTTATCATTATGGTTATGATTATTATCCTTAGCTGAGAGCTCTTTGTACTGTACCAAGTCTTGATGTTTATTCTATCTCTTTCATTTTCCCATTTTTCATCAATTACACTAACTCATTCCTTTTTCTCTCTCTTTCTCTCCCTCTCTTTTAATCGTACCATGTAGTTCTTAAATAAAGTATAGCATGAAAAATGGATTCACTGTGAAATTAAATAAGCTCCACTTAAGCGGACCCTTTCCAAAACCTTGAAAGTACCTTAACGATGACTTGGTTTTGTTTATTTGCAAGTTCTTCACAATGCAATATTTTAGCTCAAGTCAGTTAAGAATACTGTCTCCTTCTACTCCAAGTTCCCTTTATTTTCTGTTGTCAGATTGAAATTGTTGTTTTTGATTAATGCAAATGATGTTGAGTTGGAAATATATTTAATTTAAATTTAATGGGTTATATTTATGTGGTTCATGTAGGTATTGTTAGCTAGCCGTCTTATTAATAGTATAGGAACGGCACCTAAGAACATTTATACCATGCACTGTGCCAATTCAGGAGACCTGTTCCATCCCTGGGTTGGAATATCCCCTGGAGAAGGGAAATGTTACCCACTCCAGTATTTTGCCCTGGAGAATTCCATGGACTGTATAGTACATGGGGTTGCAAAAAGTTGGACACAACTGAGCGACTTTCACTTGTGCCAGTTCACCTACGTTAGGACTCAAAAATTCGTGATCTGAGGTGTGATTATAATAGTAGCCAGAAGTATGGCGGCGGCTGCTGCTGCTGCTGCTGCTAAATCGCGTCAATCGTGTCCGACGCTGTGCGACTGCATAGATGGCAGCCCGCCAGGCTCCTCTGTCCCTGGGATTCTCCAAGCAAGACTACTGGAATGGGTTGCCATTTCCTTGTCCAATGCTAAGTTGCTTCAGTCGTGTCTGACTCTGTGTGACCTGATGGACAGCAGCCCACCAGGCTTCCCTGTCCATGGGATTCTTTAGGCAAGAGTTCTGGAGTGGATTGCCATTTCCTTCTCCAGAAGTATGGCTAATGGAGAAATAGCAAGTTTGGACATGTTCAGAGACAGAAGCTCTGGAAAATTCTCGTATCATTGGACTTGTAAAATAGTAAGTGAGTAATTCAGTTCTATAATGTTTCTAGTTAATTCGGAAGTTCTATTTTTGATAGAGTTTTCCTGACTTAACATTTTTCTAAGTGAGCATCTCATCAGTGATATAATTAGAAAGCTTAAATAAACTTATGTGTTGATATCACTAACAAAAAAACAATTCTGATCAATCCCCAAAGAGAATAATATACATTATCTTTCTATTTTAAATGTAAAATCAATATTGCAAAATCTTTTGAAAAAGCAATCATTGTTCAGACAAAGAACTGGGAAAATGAGAAGTATCAGTTAGTTAAAAATTAATGTGCTTTTTCAATATTCTGTCTTTTCCATAGTGTTTCTGTCCTTTTTGTGTATTTTCAGCTTCCTCAACAGCTAAGATATCTGGCCTTGTTGGAATCCCTCTCCAGCATCATTAGCTTTATTGAGGATTGAGATTGGTATCCACTGGAGAACAGGTCCTTGAAGAAGCTGTAAAACAAGAAACACTGTCTTTGATTTTTAACTTGATTTCAGTGGTTAGAATATTATGCATGAAATTCAATTGAAACTGCAATTAGATAATTACATTTGTTCTCCCCAATTCACCTTAGTTCATTCTATTCCCAACCATTGTTTTAAACTTCAATACCTAATTTCAGTGTGGAAATACTCTCTCTAGGAGCACTGATGGTAGACATTTTGAAAGTCTTTGTGTTCCAGACCTCAGTGTCCTATAAGTATTTTCCTAAAACCAATTAGATCAGCCTTGTGTCTATCATGTCGTAGGAAATGTAAGAATATATAATCATGGACTGGGAAATTTCATAGTCTGAAGTCCCATGTCTTTGCCTTTTCTCTTCCTTTTCATTTAGATGTTGACCTAAAAATGTATGGATCATTTTTAAATGTGATTTCAGCTCAGCTAACAGCATAAACTTGGGACTTGGAAAATTATTATTGTTAGTTCTGATAATAAAATATTTAAGAATGCTGACAGACTGGTAGGTGCAAATCTGCATTAAATCTGTCTTTACTGAGTTTGTTTTAAGAAGATACAGTACTGCATATGAAGTGTAGGATTGTGGAATCCAAATAATCCAACTTATGTCAAAACTAAACAAATCATCTACTATGGTTCTAAGAAAACAGTAATAATAATTGCCTGTCTAGAGAACATTATCTGTAGCAACTGGTGAACAAAATTCTATGAATATATTAGCATGCAAGGATATATATTACAATGTGTGGATTCTGCTTACTCTCAGTCCCCAGATTTTTAAAACTTCTTTGATAACCTAATATACCAATTTGAGACATGCATTTACTGACTAAGGAATTTCAGGCTTCAGAAATGCTGGTCTGCAAACTTTCCAGTCCTTCTTACTCTTGCATTAATTACTGCAAACTGATAGGTTGAGTTAAACAGGGCTCACTGGCAGTTGCATCAAGTACAGTATACTTGCTATCTATTCTATAACGGAAAAGCTGAACGCAGAAACTCAGAAAGAGGGATGTTATAAATATCTCCTTTACCGTTCCTCTCAAATAGGTTAAAGCTGTAGGGGCAGAAAAGAGAGTAAACTTCAGTTAGAGAAATAATCTTCCTATTAAAAATATGATGACTAGAACTGTGGTGTCCATTTTGGACTATCCTTCTCAAAATTATCCTCAGAGATTTGGACAGGATCCAAAACAGAATAATGAGAACTATTAGGCAAGGGAAAATCTGGCATTCTTCTGCTATAGTAGACTTGTATGTAATTACATCCAACACCCATCCATATCTACTGACAGCTGTATTTTACTTCAGCTGAAAGGATGGGAATTGAGTGGGAATTTTAGTTAATATAACCTCAAGATGTTTTTTGCTTGGTAAGAATGAAAACTAATTTAACCATGTGTAAAAAATATGACAATCATAATATTTGGTAGTTGCTTTTAGGGTTGCATTCTTGATACACAGAGAATGAGGAGGTGTCAAACTAGAAACAATCAAATTTGAAGAATATACCACAAAGCAGTTAAACAAGCATCTTCTTCCTTGAAAGTGAAACTCACTCAGTTTTGTCAGATTCTTTATGACCCCGTGGACTATACAGTCCACAAAATTCTCCAGGTCAGAATACTGGAGTATGTAGCTGATCCCTTCTCCAGCAGATCTTCCTGACCCAGGAAACCAACCAGGGTCTCCTACATTGAAGGCAGATTCTTTACCAGCTGAGCTACCAGGAAAGCCTGTTTTAGACACTGCACCTTTTACTCATTAATTTTTGATTTCCGACTAATTCACACAGAATAAGGATCCTTTTGATGCCTCTGATCTTCTTGATATTGAAGATCATGGCTGATTGTGTCTGCAAATTTGCAGATGGATATTATTTTATTTCATTACCCTTGTCATCCTTGACACCCTTGAATCAGGAGCATCAGTGTCTTAGCCATTGGTAGAGATGGAGTTTTCCTACACATCTACAGTGTCAGAGTGGTTCCAGTCTTACAGAGAAATATCAGAGAATAACTAAAGTTATTGACAGCTCTGATTTGGCAGTGTATTTTTACAATAGGCATTTAATTTTATTTAATTCTAATCAACTGTTTTGTAAACTCGGGGGCAGGCATTGTGCTAAGAGAATAAAACACAATCCTGCCTTCAAGCAGATCATATCCTACTATATATAACAGGCAAATTCATCAAAAGTAGAATTCACCTTAAAGTAGAAATTTACTCCAGATGTTCTGAGAGCAACCAATTATGTACAACTCACTTAGCCTGGGTAAATCAAAGACAAATTCCTTGAGTGGATAACAGATAGACTTAGTCTTGAAAGATGAGTAGGTATTAGAGAATGAGAGCTAGAGGAGAAATCCAGACAGAGGGCAACGTGTACAGATATCAACCAGCTTGAGGAATCATGATTTGCAGAAAGAAGTGTGTATAGTTTGACTTGGCACATATAGATGGTTAAATGGAGAACATTTTATGGAGAGATCCAAAACTAATTTGGAAAATTGGACTTTACACCAAAACAATATGGGACCATAGATGGACTTTAGGAGGAAAAAAGAGAAAGGTCACAATAAGATTTTTATTTTAAGTGTTTCACTTTGAATATTTATTGAAAACGGATAAAAGAGATTTGAAGTGAAATAGTTACGATGGCCCAGAGGTAAAGAATCTGCCTGCCAGTCCAGTAGATGCGGATTTCATTTCTGGGTCAGGAAGATTCCCTGGAGAAAGAAATGGCTACCCACTCCAGTATTCTTGCCTGGGAAATCCCGTGGACAGATGAGCCTGGTAGGCTACAGTCTGCAGGGTCACAAAAAATTCAGACAAGACTTACTGACAAAAAGCAAAACAAGAAGTTAAAGGAGACAAAGGCATTAAGTGACAATATCCTTTATTAAATACCATATGATCCTTTTAAAAAATTGATTGAGGATAACAATTGGTTGAGGATGGGTTGCAATTCTAGACGTGTCATTCATTAACTATATTCTTTTCAGTCAGTCAGTTCAGTCGCCCAGTCGTGTCCAACTCTTTGTGACCCCATGGACTACAGCATGCCAGGTTTCTGTGTCCATCACCAACTCCTGGAGCTTGCTCAAACTCATGTCCATCGAGTTGGTGATGCCAGCCAACCATCTCATCCTCTGTCATCCCCTCCTTCTTCCATCTTCAATCTTTCCCAGCATCAGGGTCTTTTCAAATGAGTCAGTTCTTCGCATCAGATGGCCAAAGTATTGGAGTTTCAGCTTCAGCATCAGTCCCTCCAATGAATATTCAGGACTGATTTCTTTTAGGATGGACTGGTTGGATCTTCTCACAGTCCAAGTGGCTCTCAAGAATCTTCTCCAACCACAGTTCAAAAGCATCAATTCTTCAGCACTCAAACCTCTTTAGTCTCAGTTTCTTCTTTCTTTGAATTTTTGAAGGATTAAATACAGCAGTATATGTAATGTTGATATAATGGCTGGATTATACTATGCAATAAATTAATTTAAGAAATCCATTAAATCATTATTTCCAATGACAATAACAATAATGGTTAAAAATAACACTTATGAGTAATTTTTCATTGTGGTAAAATGTCAACCAAACATAGAAGTAATGTTTCTGAAGAGAATATTACCAAGATGATCCTTAACTAAAAACACAAGCAAAAAAATTATTATCAGGACTCACACCCACAAAAAGTGGGCTTCCTGGGTGGAGATATGGTAAAGAACCACCTGCCAATGCAGGAGACATTAAGGACATGGGTTTGATCCCTGGATTAGGACGATCCCCTGGAGAAGGGCATAGCAACACACTTAGTATTTTTTTTTTTAATTTATTCATTTATTTTAACTGGTGGCTAATTGCTTTATGTATTGCGGTTTTTTTTGGTCATATATTAACATGAATCAACCGTGGATGTACATGTGTCCTCCATCCCGAACCCCCGTCTCACCTCCTTCCCCACTGCATCCCTATTATTCATCTATTAAAAAGAACGCATTTGAATCAGTTCTAAGAAGGTGGATGAAACTGGAGCAGAGTGAAGTAAGTCAGAAAGAAAAACACCAATACAGTATATTAACACATTTATACAGGATTTAGAAAGATGATAATGATTACCCTATATGCAACACACTTAGTATTCTTGCCTGAGAATCCCATGGACACAGGAGCCTGGTCAACTATAGTCCATAGGATCGCAAGGAGTCGGACACGAGTGAAACGAGTCAGCACGCACAACCACAACAATTACAACAGCAACAACCACAATTAGCCACAACTAGAATGAATTTGATTCTTTCTTTGTTACGACATAGAACAAAACCAAGATTTGAGACAATTTGCCTAACTACTTATACGTGTTACATCGTCACAAACAGCCTATCTTCTTGTGTCATTATTTCTTGCAAATTTGGCTAAAAATAAAAAAGTAAAAAATCCAGAAGTAGCAGGAAGCAAAATGATACTTTTTAGGGGAAGCAGAGAGAAAAGAACTTAAGAGAGACAGAGAGAGGCAGGAAGGTGAAAGGAGGGTATGAGTAGATAGAGAAATAAGAGTCAGGGAGAAGAAATCCATATATGCTCTAAACATTTACTTAGAATGATGCACTACTATTTGGGGCATAATGAATCTTTTTAACAACACTGTAAAATATAGAGGATTGTTACTATTTCATTGATTGGGAAACAAACTCTAGAAGAATAAGTTAATTGTGAATAGTGACATTCACCCAACTGTGAGGAAGTTATGGTCAAAAACAAAGAAAATAATAGTAAAGGAACCAAAAAATGACTCCAGGATGGATCTTCTAATGTCTGAATCTGAAGCGATAGAGATTCTTCTAAGTGGTTTGATGTGGGTTAACCACCTATGTGGGCAAAGAATGCTGTGGGGCAAATATTCTGTTTGATAAATGTGTTCTGCTAGCATGCTTATTGAAATATCTACTAACCAGAGGTAAATGCCTTTATTAATAGTCAATTAAAAATCATTTAAGAAATGGGAGATACTTGATAAATTGTTTCTGTTGACTGAACCTGTATATACCACAATATAATTTATTTTAAATGATTGCTTAGGTGCATTAGGTCAGGTAGGAAAAATAGTTGATTTCCAGAGGGTAAAATATTACTCAACAGAAAACTGTTCAGTGAGGAATCACTGAAGACTATGGTGAATGAATATAGAATTTTATAATCTGTACATTAAGACAAAAAAAAAAATTGCCAGAGGCAGTTGGCAAAGAAATTACATCTGGGTGCAGTAAAGAGAATCCTAAGAGGAAAAGGTTCATTCACTGAGTGAGCTCTTTAGGGGAGCTATTATTTGATTAAGCAAGCTATTTGTTTTAAATAGAGTATGCTCTAGGACTAGTTTAATCCTGGCCCTGAAGGCTATTTTAATGGGATTGAGGGTTACTTAGGCAAAACATTCCTGATTTTTTTGATCACAGCAAATTTAATCACAGAGATAAACCCCTTTACTAGAAACCAGTTGCTCCTGATCAACTTAAGGCAACATGCACAAGGGAAGTTAAGAACTATAAAGTCTAATCTGATCCTAGGTAGCATTTCATTGTTTCTCCTTCCAGAAGCTTTTAAGTGAACCTAATTTATTGAAGAATGAAGGAATCTCAGAGGTAATAGAAAAATAATATTTCATTTATGTGAGACCTGCTGAGAAAGACGCATCAACAGAAAAAGAAAGAAAGTAAAATCAGGGATCTCTTTTAGATCTACATGGTACCTTTGGAACTTACAATTAAAGCAATCCTTGGGTCACAAAATCTCTAGCCACTTGCCTTCTTCTCTTCCTCTTTCAGAGTTTTCATGTTTGTTTTATCTACTATTAGCATAAGATTTAATTTCTATGATTTTTAGTGGTACTTAGTAGGAAAACTCAGGGAGTTGGTGATGGACAGGGAAGCCTGGCATGCTGTAGTTCATGGGGTTGCAAAGTGGTGGACACCACTGAGTGACTGAACAGAACTGAACTGAGAGGGAAGAATAAAATAAGAATTTCAACTCCATTTTCACAGAAATGGAGTCTTGTATTGGCTTATTTTTTGGGGGGTGGGGGGCACTTATTTTTAAACATCCCAGCTGAAATACAGAATTGACAACAAAGATCTAATTGTTCATAAATTAAAAAAAAAAATGGCGACATGCAATATAAGGTGAAAAGTGAAAGTTGCATCTGACTCTTTGGGACCCCATGAACTATACAGTCCATGGAATTCTCCAGGCCAGAATACTGGAGTGGGTAACCTTTCCCTTCTCCAGGGGATCTTCCCAGCCTAGGGTTTGAACCTAGATCTCCTTCACTGCAGGTGGATTCCTTACCAACTGAACTATGAGGGAAGCCCGATGTAAGATAAAGTGAGTATTCTATATTATATGTGTTAAGTAATTTTATTATAAGTGAATCAGTGGAAAAATGAATGAGAGTATTCAACCAGGACTTCCCTAGTGGGTCAGTGTTAAAGAATCCGCCTGCCAATACAGGAGACGTGGGTTTGATCCCTGAGTTGAGAAGACCCCCTGGAGGAGGAAATGACAACCTATCCAGTATTCTTGCCTGGGAAACATCAAGGTCAGAGGAGCCTGGCTGGCTACAATCCATGCAGTCACAAAAGAGTCAGATACGACTTAGTGACTGAAAACATGAAGAATTAGATCAAGATTTTATCTTCTGGGACCATACTATGTTTTAAGGACACATTAAACAGCAACAGGGATTATTTACGCCTCTGGATTCAGACATCGCTATGTCCCACCTCACATCATTTCAGCACTCCTTTTACATTATTTCTTGCTTTATTTAGCAAGCAGCTTGTCACAGTTGTAACTGACAGCAGCTTGAATCACGACTTCATACATCTTTCCCCAAATTCCTTTGACAGATGCCATAGCCTGTCCAGGTTTCAATCACATGTGTCTTGGTAGTTCTAGGGACTGTGCAGCAATCCTTGAACAATTGATGCTAGTGGCCAAATAACACACTTTTCCCTCTCTTTTTGCTTCTATGAATCATTGTTATTCTTGCTCTAGACAGTTCCTCAAAAGGTCAGCAAGACTGAGTCTCAGTTGCCTACTGTTTGACGAAATGGAGAGTATACTTATAGACTTTTCCTCATATCTGTTTTACTGTCCCCACTCTCCAACTTCTGTCTTTGAAACTCCTACAAAATCAGTCCTTGTCTACGGTTCACCTTGCCAGTGGCAACCAAGTGTGAGACATATATTTTATACGAGAAAAAATAACAGAGCAAGATTATGTTTTACCTATAGAAAGCAGTGTGTAAAATAGAGTTAGGAAAGTTTGTCACATCTGCTAAGTTGGGACTCAACAGCTATTTAGATTCTACCAGGTTGTCAGAATGAAAATATTCACCCAGGACATAAAATGACAGTAAGATATTCTATAGATGTAAGACAATTGACTTTTTAAGTGGGAATGCAGAAATTAAATATGTAAATTTGGTAAACAGAGCAATATGTCAGGTCCAAGTTTACATTCAGAAGAGTAAAGAAGATAAAATTGAATTTCTTTAATAAACTTGAGGAAGAGGTAGAAAAGGAGAAATTAAGTTATCTGAGAAAAGATATTAGATGATACCTTAATATAAAAAATAAATATATATTGCCATAGTACTAAAACATAGAGATAGCATATGGATTTCAATATACTGTACAATATTTTTACTAGGCTTCCCAGGATACAGTGAGAACATTGAGAATTCCACACTGAGGAACTGAGAAACACTATATTGATTAAAATACTTGTAAGTATTTAAACAATGAATGTTGAAAATGTTTATTTTTCATCCCACACATTGTTACAGTAAGTTTTTGTCTTTTGTTAAACATACAATTATTGTTAAACCAAATACAACTATCCCCCACTCTCTGAAGAAGAATGTTCCTTTGAAACCTTTCCTAAGCCACAATGGAGTAAAGGAAAAAAGCAATTATATCTAGAACACATCTTGCTAAGAGTGTCACAGAATTAATCGAGATGAAGCACAGACGCTCACAGACACAGTTCAAAGCTGTGGTGACTGGATGCCCAGGCTCAGAGTGTAGTTCCTGGGGAAGGAACTTGGTGGTGCCACTCTCACGGCTTGAGATGTCCACTGCCTTTGTAATGGCTCACTGCCAAACACACACTGAATGCTACTTTAGTTTTTTACCTTTTTTCTTTTTCTTTTCATAAAAGTGAATATTCTCTTCAGATTTTTTGGTTAGCAACTGCTAAGTCAGTTCAGTCGTGTCCGACTCTGTGCAACCCCATAGACGGCAGCCCATCAGGCTCCTCTATCCCTGGGATTCTCCAGGCAAGAATACCGGAAAACAGAGGTGCTAACGTAGGTCTTTTGCAAAAGTGAAATGCATGAAGTAAAATTTGCAAAACGAGAGATACTTGCAATTATTTCAGTCATTACAGTTCATGAAACTGTCAAACTTAAAGTTGTTCTGTGAGAGTAGAGTCAGTCAAAAATGTTAATGTGTAAAATCCCTTGTTTGAGACACAGTGCTACTTTTTAAAGAGATAACTATAGAAAGTCTTGTAACATTTCTAAGATACTTTCCTCCCACCACCAATTGTCCCTTCAGAAAGGTTATATTACCAAAAAAGAGGTTTTATTACAGATGAAAATACTAGCAAAATGGACTGTCAAAGCTTCAGTTAAACAATACCTAATTTTAAGGTATTGTTTCTGTATGTGTACTTATATTGTTAACTCTCCAAAGTACAAAACTATTTTCTAATCTACTCTATATGGCAGAGATGTAAATGCCTTTCCTTTTTTAACACTTAAGTTTTAAAAATAAAATTGGCTAGGACATTAGAAATAATTGCACGAGTATGAATTTTTTCAGTAAGTTATTATACTAAGACATATTGGATAGGAAAACTGATTTTTATGTGAATAGAAATGAGAGAGAGTAACAATTTTTAGAAGCAATTTTTAAAAGGAAAAAAAGCAAAAGGTGATATTAGGTATTTCTGTATTCTTGTTGCCTATTTCTCTCCCAGTTTCCTTCTTTTGGAAATCAAAAGTGTTCTATAAGATGCTGAATGTCAGCAAATGTTGGCTAGAAGAGCTAACAGTTCTAGCTCTGCTAGAATTCTGCTGCTGCTGCTGCTACTAAGTCACTTCAGTCGTGTCCGACTCTGTGTGACCCTATAGACGGCAGCCCACCAGGCTCCCTTGTCCCTGGGATTCTCCAGGCAAAAACACTGGAGTGGGTTGCCATTTCTTTCTCCAATGCATGAAAGTGAAAAGTGAAAGTGAAGTTGCTCAGTCGTGTCAGACTCTTAGCTACCCCATGGACTGCAGCCTACCAGGCTCCTCTGTCCATGGGGTTTTCCAGGCAGGAGTACTGGAGTGGGGTGCCATTGCCTTAGGTCCAATTCTGGCTCTGCTCTTAAGAGTTTTGACATCTTTGATCCATCACTAGCCGCCACACGGTGTCAGCTTTCTCCTTTATGTGGTGAGCATGGGTGCTGTACTAGCTGATTATAAATTTCTGTTCTCAATGAATATTATAAAATTCATATATGTATTTTTCTCTGTATGTTGCACCATGCAGCATGTAGAATCTTAGTTCCCTGATCAGGGATCAAACCTGCGCCCCTTGCATTGGAAGCTCAGAGTTTTAACCACTGGAGCACCAGTCTTAGTTGTTCAGTCATGTCCGACACTTTGTGACCCCATGAACTGTAGCCCACCAGGCCCCTCTGCCCATTGATTTCTCCAGGCAAGAATACTGGAGTGGGTTGCCATGTCCTTTTCCAGGGGGTCTTCCCAACTCAGGGATCAAACCTGGGTCTCCTGCATTGTAGGCAGATGCTCTACCATCTGAGGCACCAGGAAAGCCCCAGGGAAGTCCCCAATTTATACATTTTTGCTCACTCTGAGGAAATATAATTACTCATCCCAATTCACTACATTTTATATTAATCTCTCGAAAGAGAAAAGAGTTACAAAATAAGATATTTATAAATATCTGACATTCAAATCAACATACCTAAACAGTGTACCTTTCTTATTGAACCATGGTAGTCAATGCATTTTTGAGTTCTCTTGCAGAACATATGCTTGAAAATGTAGGCTTTGATACTGAAGGTGTTGTGTAGTTGCTCATTTTTGCTAATGTAATATTTACTGGCTTAGACATGAGGCATCACAAGACACTTTTACAGGTAGAATTGCAGACATGTGAGACACCTAAGGCATGTATATGGGGAACGTAGAGCAGGAACAAGTGAAGCAGGAACAGGGATCACTAGTCACTGGATTCTAGTAGATATTGGGTCCCAGTAAAACTGGGCCTATAGGAATGGAGTTCTGACCTGGGACAGTACCCAGAGGACTTCCCACCTTCCAATGTGATCAGCTGAGTTACCTCAATCTTTCCTAACTCTTCTATTCTTTTTCCTTTTACTATTCTTTTCTTTTAAAAGTGACCCTTTTAGCATCGGTCACTTTTTAGTTGAACCTATGAAGGCAGGGTCATTTTATTTCATTAAATGCAGAGGTTCTGAAATAACCATGACTTTTTTTCGAATTCAAATCCAGGGAATTTGTTTGTAGCATTTATTTCACTTCAGCATCATAGCTGTCAAGAGTAGAACACATGGGATCCAAATGTTTAAGATATGCAAAACTTTGTGCCCCCAAAAGTATCCTGCATTTGTCCTGTGTTAAAGGATTCAAGTTGCTACATCTAATTTCCATAAAATATGGGATAACATGAGTTCATATTTTTCTATTGGTCAATTTCAAAGCTTTATGCACAAGAGTATACATCATAATAAGAAGCTCAAGAATCCAGTCCTTCCACTTGAAGAGAAAAAAGGACATCTCTTTTGTATTTCCAGTTATTTTCATTTTGCTTATCAAAACAAAATTATAACTATGTAAATAGTACTATATTCTCAGAATATATTGCAGTAATGAACATTTTTGACCCTTGAATGAATATACATGACACATATACATGTGTCATTCGAACACTCAAAAAATTTTTATTAAAGCCTTACTACATAAAAATTAATATTAAGAATTGGAAACTTTATTTTTAGATTTAAGTCCATGAATTCATCAGGTCTCTATCAAAACATCATTTAGGTATCAGATATGGAAGTTACCTGTGACAATTTCCCAGATTGTGGTTAGCAACAATTTTCTTTCATCTTTTAAATAAACTGTTAATCATGAAAAATACTAAAAAATTTCCCCCATCATCAAACTTACCAAACAAAGCACTAATGATACTTAAGAAAACTGCAGTATGCACTTTTCTCATCACATTTTCCTTTATATGTCTCACAGGGGCCACCACTCTTAAATCTCTATTTATTGTTCTTTTGATTTTTAACAATTTTACCAGATACTTCATGCATGCGTGCGTGCTAAGTCAATTCAGTCATGTCAGACTCTTTGCAACCCTACTGACTGTAGCTTGTTAAGTTCCTCTGTTCATGGGATTCTCCAAGCAAGAATACTGAAGTGGGTTGCCTTGCCCTCTTCCAGGGGATCATCAGACTCTTCATAAAAGAATAAAATTAACAAATGACAGTGTGAAAAAAATGGTTGAAATAATTAGTTAACAAGGAAATGCTAACTAAAACCACAGTAAGATGCTACTATACATTTTTTAAAAGAGCTAAACTTAAAAAAAAATAATAGGAAACATCAAGTGTTGTTAAGGATCCAGTGCCATGGGGACCTCTCTTGCACTGTGAAGAGAAGGTGCAGTGGTACAATCATATAGGAAAACATTGGTCAGTCTCTCAAAATGTGGACATATCCTATCGTATGACTGAGGGAACTGACTCCTACCAATTTAGTCAGAGAAACAAAAGGATATATTCATGCAAAAAAAAATACTATACAAGAATATTTGTAGCAACTTTACTTATGTGTTAGTCACTCAGTTGTGTCCAACCCTTTGCATAGACTGTAGTCTGCAAGGCTCCTCTGTCCGTGAGATTTTCCAGGCAAGGATACTGGAGTGGGTTGCCATTCCCTCCTCCAAGAATGTTTATAGTAACTTTTTGCTATAGCTCTGAACTAAAAATGATCCAGCTGTTCACAATCATATATATTCTATTCAATGTCCACAAATTATAGTATATTTTTACAATGGAATATTTCAGCAATTAAAAAATGTTAATCCAGAACAGCAAAGATTATGAGTCTCAAAATTATTATGCTGAGAGAAAAAGCCAAGCAAAAACAAATTTGTACTACATGAATAATTAATATAAAATTAGAGTATTAAAATATAAATAAATATAAACAGCAAAAACAGTCATAAACAATATAAAACAACATATATTTATAAATAAATATAAAACAATTATAGCTTGTTTAGAATGATAAAAAACAAGTTAGTCATCACCTACAGACAGAGCAGGAGAAAGAAATGGGATTAGAAAAGGGCACAAAAAACCTTTTCGGGTGATGAGAATATTCGCTATCTTGATTATGGTGATAATTTTCATAAGCTTACACATATTTCAAAACTGATCAATTGTACAATTTAAATATCTTCTGCACGCAATTATATATATTTCAAAAAGTCATTAAAATACATAATCATCTGATACCCACAGGGATGACATAGGAGTAGTTTCAGATCAGCGAATTGAGAAGAGGAAAACTCTGTTCCTTTTCTTGTACCATGTTGATACTTTTCACTCACAACTGAAATATATCATTCCTATAACCCTGAATTGTATTTAGGGTGTCATGTATATTCCTCATATTTTCTTTGTATACCTCATTAATAGCAGATAATTTAATTAAATAATATATTACTTGTTTACCTAGGGATTATTTAGGAAGCAGGCTTCCCCAGTGGCTCAGTGGTAGAGAATCTGCCTGCAATGCAGGAGACTTGCAGGAGATACAGGTTTAATCCCTAGGTGAGGAAGATCCCTGGAGAAGAAACTGGCAACCCACTCCAGTATTCTTGCCTGGGAAATCCCATGTATGAAGGAGCCTACAGGGCCTCAGTTCATGGGGTCACAAAAGAGTTGGACACAATTATGTGACTAAACAAACAACAATATTTATTAAATACCTATTTATAACAGAAAGTGTCCTAAGCACTGGGATATAGCAGAAATTAAGTTTCATTCTGGTGAAAAGAGACAAGTATTGCAAACTAAAATATGTAAAGTGGAATAATTATTAAAAGAATGAATGAATGGGTGAGTGAATGAATAAATATAAATTTGTCTTGCAAGTACAAATATATTTTAAATTTAGCTATGTTGTAGAATTGCTTTTAACAAGGTAAAAAAAAAAAAATGCCTAACAGTAGTTAAAGGAAGTGTTTACTTTTATCATAAAAGGCAAACTTTGAAGCGAGGCAACTGCCATCCTTGTTCCAACTACTCAGTGTTCCATCTGTTATACTGCTCACTCTGCCTTTCATAGTTCTAGCCTTATTGTATTTGTTTTATTCTTTTTGCCTATATATTCCAACATGACTGCTATACTATCAGACATTTAGACTTGGCTTAAAATTATCAATTATCTCTCTTATTTCCAAATTCACTGGATAGATAAATACAGAAATCAGACAAGTTTAATATGTCTTCTTTGCTTCAGATCATCCTCTCTTGGTGACATGTCTCAGCACTGTAGCCAAATCAATTCTCTAAAACATATTGCTGAATTAGACACACAGACATGTGCCATGACCAGCTCAACTAGACTTTTGAAGACCTCCTTTTCTAGGACAGATTTTGCTATGGTGCATTTACCACCTGACTGAGCAGAGAAAACCTTTGTTCTGAGGGCCAATGTTCCAAGACCTAGGCTAAACATTCAGTTTCTTTCCCCAATTTTTCTTTCTTTCTGGGAAAGGAATAGAACAAGCAGCAAGAGGACGTAAGCAGCCTCCAGATTATAAATCAAGAAAATTTTGTGTGGAGTGTTGAAAAAAGTGGAGCCTGGATATTTAGGGAATTGATTTTTCAGTCTTAAAAGCTTTAATAAAAAGTATATATTTAATCTAGAAAAGACTCAAGAAATAGCTGGACCTAGGCAATAAATAATAGTCTACAATCAAAATAGCACTGAATTTGAAGTGAAACGAAAAAGGTTTAGAGGCCTTAAGCATATTGCAAACCTCTCTATAATAGTCTCTGTTATTGATATGTTCAAAGCAGGTATCATGTATGTGTTCATTATCTACTATCTATCTAAAATACCAGATCTTAAGTATATGTGTGTATATCTTAAGTTTGCATATATATACATTTACTCTGTGACAAGAAGTCTTGATTTTGTTCTTTGACTAAATGACTAAACTTCAAAATTAGACCAATTGCTTTGAAAATATTGAATCTGAGTCAAAGTGATAACAAAATAAAAAAAAAACAAAATCACCTCAAGCACTGGACAAAAAATATAAATATTCGAAGTCAGGTGATGATGTATTTTTGAAAAACTATATAAAATCTGTACATATCTCACAAAATAAGCCATTTTTATCTATCATTCAAGAGAAAAAAATCATTTGCTTTAGATAATGCTGCACTACTAAACAAAACACAATTTTTTAAGAGTATTACTTGTTAAAATTGTAATTACCTACCAATAATTTGATCTTCCCAAATACCTCAGTGGGTAAAGAATCTGCCTGCAAAACAGGAAATGCAGGCACAGTGGGTTCGAATTCTGGGTCAGGAAGATCCCCTCAAAGAGGGCATGGCAACCCACTCCAGTATTCTGGCCTTGAGAATCCCATGGACAGAGGAGCCTGGTGGGCTGTAGTCCATCAGGTCACAAAGAGTCTGACACACTGAAGTGACTGAGCAGGCACACACTTACCCTGTAACATTTAAAAAGAGAAAACTTATTTATCTCTTGTTTTATACCACCTCTGTCTTCTTTTCTCCTTTATTCTTAGGCTGATTTAGGATCTACTATCTGATCTTTCTAGGGATTTCCATGTGTAGAGTCTTCTCTTGTGTTGTTAGAAGAGGGTGTTTGTTATGACCAACGCATTATTTTGGCAAAACTCTATTAGCCTTTGCCCTGCTTCATTCCTTACTCCAACGCCAAATTTGCCTGTTAATCCAGGTGTTTCTTGACTTCCTACTTTTGCATTCCAGTCTCCTATCATGAAAAGGACATCTTTTTTGGGTGTTAGTTCTAAAAGGTCTTATAGGTCTTCATAGAACTGTTCAACTTCAGCTTCTTCAGCGTTACCGGTTGGGGCATAGACTTGGATTACCGTGATATTGAATGGTTTGCCTTGGAAACAAATAGAGATTATTCTGTCATTTCTGAGACTGCATCCAAGGACTGCATTTCAGACTCTTTTGTTGACCATGATGGCTACTCCATTTCTTCTAAGGGATTCCTGCCCACAGTAGTAGATATAATGGTCATCTGAGTTAAATTCATCCATTCCAGTCCATTTTAGTTCGCTGATTCCTAGAATGTTGACATTCACCCTTGCCGTCTCTTGTTTGACCACTTCCAATTTGCCTTGATTCATGGACCTATAACATTCCAGGTTCCTAAGCAATATTGCTCTTTACAGCATCGGACCTTGCTTCTATCACCAGTCGCATCCACTACTGGGTATCGTTTTTGCTTTGGCTCCATCCCTTCATTCTTTCTGGAGTTATTTCTCCACTGATCTTCAGTAGCATATTGGGCACCTACTGACCTGGGGAGTTCCCCTTTTAGTATCCTATCATTTTGCCTTTTCATACTGTTCATGGGGTTCTCAAGGCAAGAATACAGAAGTGGTTTGCCATTCCCTTTTCCAGTGGACCACATTCTGTCAGACCTCTCCACCATGACCCACCCGTCTTGGGTGGCCCCACATGGCATGGCTTAGTTTCACTGAGTTAGACAAGGCTGTGGTCCATGTGATCAGATTTGCTAGTTTTCTGTTATTATGGTTTCAATGTGTCTGCACTCTGATGCCCTCTCACAGCACCTACCATCTCACTTGGGTTTCTCTTACCTTGGACTTGGGGCATTCTTCACGGCTGCTCCTTACCTTGGATGAGGGGTATCTCCTCATGGCCACCCCTCCTGACATTGAATGTGGAGTAGCTCCTCTCAGCTGTCATGCACAGGCGGAGCCTAAACTCCTTGGATGTGGGGTTGCTCCTCTCGGCCGCCACCCCTGACCTCAGGAATTGGGTCAGGGGTGGCGAAATCAGGTTGATTATCAGATTGACTATATTCTTTGCAGCCAAATATGGAAAAGCTCATACATTCAGCAAAAACAAGACTGGGAGCTGACTGTGGCTCAGATCATGAACTCCTTATTATCAAATTCAAATGTAATTGAAGAAAGTAAGAAAAACCACTAGACCATTCACGTATGACCTAAATCAAATCCTTTATGATTTTACAGTGGAGTGAGAAATAGATTTAAGGGACTAGATCTGACAGACAGAGTGCATGATGAACTATGGACGGAGGTTCATGACATTGTATAGGAGACAGAGATCAAGACCATCTCCATGGAAAAGAAATGCAAAAAAGCAAAATGACTGTATGAGGAGGCTTTACAAATAGCTGTGAAAAGAAGAGAAGTGGAAAGCAAAGGAAAAAAGAAAAGATATAAGCATCTGAATGCAGAGATCCAAAGAATAGTAAAGAGAGATAAGGAAGCCTTCCTCAGCATTCAATACAAAGAAAAGGAGGAAAACAACAGAATGGGAAAGACTAGAGATCTCTTCAGGAAAATTAGAGATACCAAGGGAACATTTCATGCAAAGATGGGCTCAATAAAGGACAAAAATGGTATGAACCTAACAGAAGCAGAAGATATTAAGAAGCGGTGGCAAGAATACACAGAAGAAACTGCACAAACAAGAGCTTCACAACCAAGATAATCACGATGGTGTGATCACTCATCTAGAGCCAGACATCCTGGAATGTGAAGTCAAGTGGGCCTTAGAAAGCATCACTATGGATAAAGCTAGTGGAGGTGATGGAATTCCAGTTGAGCTATTTCAAATCCTGAAAGATGATGCTGTGAAAGTGCTACACTCAATATGCCAGCAAATTTGGAAAACTCAGCAGTGGCCACAGGACTGGAAAGGTCAGTTTTCATTCCAATCCCAAAGAAAGGCAATGGGATCTTCATTACTGTGTGTCTAGAATACCAGACCATTTTACCTGTCTTCTGAGAAACCTGTATGTGGGTCAAGAAGAAACAGAACAACTGACTGGTTCAAAATTGAGAAAGGAGTATATTGTATATTGTCACTCTGTTTTTTTAACTTACATGCAGAGCACATTGTGTGAATTGTCAGGTCTATGAGTTACAAATTGTAGTCAAGATTGCCCAGAGAAATGTTAACAGCCTCAGATATACAGATGATACCACTGTAATGGCAGATAGTAAAGAGGAACTAAAGAGCCTGTTGATGAGGGTGAGAGAGAGTGAAAAAGCCAGCTTAAAACTCAATATTAAAAAAAAAAAATAAGATCATGGCATCTAGTCCCATCACTTCATGGTGAATAGAATGTTAAAAAAGTGGAAGCATTGACAGATTTTGTTTTCTTGGGCTCCAAATTCACTGTGGACAGTGACTGCAGCCATGAAATTAGAAGATGATTGCTTGTTGGGAGAAAAGCTATAAGAAACCTAGGTGGTATATTAAAAACAAAGACATCGCTTTGATGAAAAAAGTCTGTATAGTTAAGTCTATGAGTTTTCCAGTAGTTGTATATGGGTGTGAGTGTTGGACCATAAAGAAGTCTGAGTGCTGAAGAGTGATGTCTTTGAACTCTGGTGCTGGAGAAGACTCTTGAGAGTCCCTTAAACAGCAAGGAGATCAAACCAGTCAATCCTAAAGGAATTCAACCCTGAATACTCATTTGAAGGGCCAGTGCTGAAGCTGAAACTCCAGTGCTTTGGCCACCTGATGAGAAGAACTGACTCATTAGAAAAGACCTTGATGCTGGGAAAGATTGAAAGCAGAAGAAGAAGAGGGAAACAGAGGATGAGATGATTGGATGGCACCCAACCATTTAATCAACCATTGATTTAATGGACATTAACTTGGACAAACTCTGAGAGATGGTGAGGGATAGGGAAGTTTGGTGTGCTGCAGTCCATGGGGGTACAAACAGTCAGACGTGACTTGGCCATTGAATAAGCAAAAAAAGAATATTTAAAACTCAGAAAACACATCCAAAAAATTAAAGCTGATTAACTGACATGTAATGATGGATATGAAGTTTTCCAGAAAATCATGTGTAATGAGTGAGGATGTGTTTGAAAACACATATAAATTAGTCTGTGTCTTCCAGGAAGCTGCCTCCAAAATGAGGTAAGATATACAAGAAGTTTATGAAAGGAAAAGCCTGTGAGGACAAATGAGGAGTGCTCCATTTGGGGGTCGGGAGAAAACCTTCTGAACTTGATGCAGTTCTGCCTCTTAAGAAAGGGAAAAAGGAAAAAACTGAGATTAATTAAAAAAAAAAAAAAGTTTGGTAAGGCTGTCAGTGCTCTTGAGCCTAAGCTGTTAGTCAGAAAAATCTGTTGGCTCTCAGAGAGAGAGCTGTGCTGAGTTGATAGTTGGAAGCAGCTAATGGGACATTATTGGCTTCCCTTGTGGATCAGATGGCAAAGAATCTGCCTGCGATGCCAGAGACCTGGGCTCAATCCCCAGGTTCGGAAGATCCCCTAGAGGAGGGCATGGCAACCTACTCCAGCATTCTTGCCTGTAGAATCCTCATGGACAGAGGAGTCTGGTGGGGTTGCAAAGAGTTGGGATATGACTGAGCGACTAAGCACAATGGGACATTGTGGTGTTTATGAAAACTTGGTAATGGATTTCAGAGTGCAGCAGCTAAAATAAATTTCATAACAACCCATTCCCTTCCTGCTACTGAAAAAGATCCAAGGGGGTAGTTTTCATGGCCAGCTCCTCCAAAGTTTCTGTGAGCTTCTTTTAAGAGGAAACTTAAAGGAGGTTACCGGGACCAAGTGCAGATCTGCTGCTGTAGTTGATATCATGAGCACAACAGGTGCTTATAAACTCCCCCTATGACCCTACAGTATCCATTCAAAATGTTTTCCCTTCAGCTATCACCTCCACAGTCTTGGTGGTTAACTTGGTTTTGTAACACTTCTTTTCTGACTGTTCTTAATGTTAGATAATTATAACTTTCCATCTTTGTTTGGACTACTACAACAAGGTACAGATGAGTGCCTTGGAATCAAACATTTATTTTTTCACAGTTCTGGACACTGGAAGGTTACTAACATGATCAATTTATGGTGAGAATTATCTTCCTGCTTAACAAATGATAGCCTTCTTGCTGTGTGCTCACATGGAGAGAAAAAGAAAGATCATCCCTCTCCTGTGTTGTCTTATAAAGGCACTAATCCCATTCATGAGGGTGCCACCCTCACGACTTGGTTATCTCCCAAAGACCTCATCTCCTATCACCTTGAGGATCAGGCTTCAACATGTGAAGTTGCAGGGAGTGGCACACTCAGTTCTTAGAGCCATCTTAGGCCAGATTTGTCACATGGGTATGTTCAAAGTTACAACATGATAAAGGAGTGTGGAGACACCAAGGGGTTCACCTGTGTTACACAGATATTTCTCCCTGCTTCAGTGTATTAATGTAGCCCTGCACTCTCTTGCTGCTCAGTATAGTTAATGACTATTGCTGCCATGGTAACTGTCCCCTATTAAGCATGCACCATTCTTGGGAACTAGAGCCTACAATTTTGTGTGGCATGTTTTTGGTTTAGTACTAGCTAAAGACTCTGTCAATCACCTATGACCCCATGGCTATAGCTGATGCAAGGTAGGTGGTTGCACATCTGGGGTTTCTAATATCTTTGAAATAAATGGACTCTTAACCTCAAGAAGTCAGGAGGTCAAAATTAACAATCAGCAAGATAAGAAGGACAGCTAAGGGAGCTTGACCCAGGGGATCGAAGAGCTGTCATTCCATTGCTAGTGACAAAATAGACTATTAATAAAGGTGGTGTTTGACATAGAGAGAGAGAGAAAGAATAAATGAAGAAAGATAAGAATGCAAGATCAGGAAACAGGAATTCAACTTCACCACCTAAAAAAAGGCACAATCTAGGTTTCTGGAACTCAGAAAATTTTGTAGTCCAGAATCCCATCATTGATGAGCAGGCAACTCTGTAACAGGAAGGACCCTACGATAGGACCTTCTACAAAGGGAATTATGACCATGTATTCTGGTAATCGTGCCCTACAGAAAAGGAAATATCCATATATTTGAAGGTGAGTGGGCACAAAGTCTCTTGTTTAGAGATTCAAAGTTTCTCTTTAGGCTTTTATTAAAGGGGAAGCTGAAGGTGCCAAGTAATGCATGATGCTCTAGTCTTAAGTGTGGTACATAGTGTACCTAAGGGATCCATAGAGTCACCCACTAGCCAGTTTCCCAGTCCATGAGTGCGTAACTGGAAATGTTATACTTGGATAATTCCCACACTGAGTCTCTGAATTACATGTAAGAATTATGTTACTGAAGAAGGTCAGGGAGAAGCTTTAGAACTTGTCCCTTCTCCCCAACCACAACAGTACGTCTAAAACCATACTGCATCCTAGACAGTTGGGGTAGCAGAGATTAGTGTCACCATTAAATAACTAAAGCATATAGTGGTGGTCCCTATTATATCTCCATTTAATTTGCTTGTCTGATCTTTGCAGATACCAGTTGGGTCCCAGAGAATGATAGTACATGATTACAGGCTCAATCAAGTAGTGGTCCCAACCACAACTGCTGTGGTAGCTAGTAGATTAATTAAGTTTTGGAACATGATAGATGTCCATTGATTTGTTAAATATAGTTTGAACTTCAGTTACAATAGAGGAATCAGAAATAGTTTGTACTCCTCTGAGACAGACTATAATATTTATTTACAGTTTTACTTCAGAGCTATTAATGCTCCTGTCCTCTTTTATAATAGAGTCTGAAGAGATCTGGACCTCCTAGAAGCCCCCAGAGCAAACTACACTGATCCATCATGTCAGTGTATTTATTTGGGTTGAGCAGGACAGGAAGGAGATGGCTAGTATATAGGTGGCCTTGGTAGGGCACATGAATATCCCACACTAAGGGATACAAGACTACAATGGAAAAGAACAACTCATCGCTACTCATCAGCATATAGATGACTTACAAAGACATGTTGTTGAATAAAAAAAAGCCAAACACAAAAAAGTGCATACTGAATGATTCCATTTACGTACAGTTCAAAAGCAGGCAAAAGTAAGCTATGGTGTCAGAAGTTAAAAGATTATAAAAGAATATGGACTCAGTAGTGAAACCAGGGAGCCCACTGGAACTGGAAATCTATATTTCAATCTGAATGGTCCTTGCATATTTAAAAATTCCTTAAATTGTACACTGAAGATTTGGGCACTTTTATTGTATAAAGTTATACTTCAATGAACGAAAATCAATAGAAAGCTGTGGTAATGAAATAAACATCATCATAGAACAGCTGGCCAATTTGGGAGGAAAATAATTCAACTTAAATTCTTATTTTATGCCATGAAATTAAAAGACGCTTACTCCTTGGAAGGAAAGTTATGACCAACCTTGATAGCATATTAAAAAGCAGAGATATTACTTTGCCAACAAAGGTCCGTCTAGTCAAGGCTATGGTTTTTCCAGTGCTCATGTATGGATGTGAGAGTTGGACTGTGAAGAAAGCTGAGCACTGAAGAACTAATGCTTTTGAACTGTGATGTTGGAGAAGACTCTTGAGAGTCCCTTGGACTGCAAGGAGATCCAACCAGTTCATCCTAAAGGAGATCAGTCCTGGGTGCTCATTGGAAGGACTGATGCTCAAGGTGAAATTCCAATACTTTGGCCACCTCATGTGAAGAGTTGACTCATTGGAAGACTCTGATGCTGAGAGGGATTGGGGGCAGGAGGAGAAGGGGATGACAGAGGATGAGATGGCTAGATGGCATCACCGACTCGATGGACATAAGTTTGCGTGAGCTCCGGGAGTTGGTTATGGAGAGGGAGGCCTGGAATGCTGAGATTCAAGGGGTCACAAAAAGTCAGACACGACTGAGCGACTGAACTGAACTGAGTTGAATACTAAGATTCAAAGACGTTTAAGTGATCTTAAATGCATGCCATGAGATGGGTAAAAAATTTAGACTAAAGTCTTTGTCTCTTTTCTCTCTTTGATGCAATTTCTATGATAGAAGTGCACCATCAATTATTTTGCAACATAAATTTGGGTTCAGAAAAAAAATTAATAGTATAGAGAATCACATTTTTGCTTTTGGGTATTGATTGTAGACAGAATGATGACAAATGTAAAATTGTGTGTCTTACATCACTGAACAAGAACAACAAAGCCCAATAAGTCTGTATTTAAATTTCTGAGGTTATCTGTTTAAAATGTACTGGCCAGTGGTGAACTGCACATATGTTAAAGGAAAATGTATTTAAGGGAGGCCAAAAATATGGAAGCCCTGAAATATGCTCCCTGAAAAATATGGAAAAATTAATTGCTTCTCTGCTGTACAGTTATACTTGGTTAAACTGGCTTCAAGTTTAACCTTATTCTTCTTGGGTTTGCATCAATGCATTTTTAACTGTTCTGCTCTAAAAATTCACATTTACTATAAGAGCAGGCTCCTATTTAAACATAATTAGAGAATGTGCTAGAAACAGCCTCAAGCACTTAAAGTCCAGCATGTCATAAATATCTAGCATCAGAGAAATTCAACAAGGCAGCTACTCTGATGTGCTACCAAATAAGAAGAAAATTAGGACTAGTAGTAATTTTGATGACCTCCAAAGACAAAGAAAAATATGAAAAATATTGAGCATATTGCATTCACTCTCTTTTTACATTTAACAGAAGGACTCTGAACATTTAGAAGTTCTACAACTATTTCATAGTTAATTTAACATTTTGATAATATACTTCTTTCAAATCATATTTTGTCATTTCTGTACAACCTGCTTCCCTAAGATAATCAATTAAGTTGACAATAGCAATAGATGTTAAGTTTGGAGCTTCTTTCATGTTCTTGTTTACAAAGTATCAGGAATCTTAAATAAATTTAATTTAAAACATAATAAGACATTGTGTTGTTTAATAACAAAATAATTAACAGGGCCTGCTTTTTCAATTTATGTATAAAACTCTTTATAACTTGACTTTGAAGGTAAATGACAACACATATTTTACAAATTGGAAGAGTTTAAGTATACCCAAGAAATTGTGAGTATGTGGCCTAACCACCACTAAGCTTGAAGTGTGCTAACTTTTTCCTAAGCCTGCATGCTCCATTAGGAATAGCATTCCTTCTTGGATAATCCTTTCCTTAGGGTTGTTCAACTCTATATCACTGAAATTATCTTGTGAAAGACAAAGAAACAGAATTCTGATTATGCAGGGGAGCTTGTGAGTTCTGTCTCCCACAGGTTCTCTACTATAGGGATTTTTCACATATTAACTTTCATTATGTTACCAAGAGAGGCATCCTGTCAAAGTCTTCATCTATCTTCTACGTCTATATTCATTAAAACTTTGATTAATAGGAACTTAAGATCCAAAGCCTCAATTAACTGATTTTTTTTGTGTGTGTTCTACTTTTAAGAGAGAAAAGCGCTTCAGAATGGCATTGAAACATGTATACTATCATGTAAGAATCGAATCGCCAGTCTATGTCCAATGCAGGATACAGCATGCTTGGGGCTGGTGCACGGGGATGGCCCAGAGGGATGTTATGGGGAGGGAGGTGGGAGGAGGGTTCATGTTTGGGAACGCATGTATACCCGTGTTGGCTTCATGTCAATGTATGTCAAAACCAATACAGTATTGTAAAGTAAAATAAAGTAAAAATAAAAATTAAAAAAAAATAAAATAAAATAAAAAAGATAAGTTTAGGATTTATTATACAACCTCAACTTTTAGCTGCTTTTTCAAGTCAGTGACTTTCTCCATTTACTAGACCTTCTATATATCAGGTACTGTTGATGATAAAGGAAATTCAAAGATCACTGCCTTCTAAATGCTCAGGTTCAACAGGAAGGATAGATACACACAAGTTACAGGGTCAAAGGCAAGAAAAATTAATGACTTCTACCTGGAAAAGAGGAAGAAATGTGTTAAGAAAGGCTTAAGAAAGGAGTCAATTTTTCTAATATATCCTATTTCTTCTTTAATTACATTATTCTAAATCATTCTGAATCTTTCGAAGTCACAAATCACCAAAGATTAAGTAATGTTTATTTTGTACTAAGAAAAAATGTATATTAAAATATAATTATATATAATTTTGCTAGATATTAGTGGAGATGATAAAATTCCCGCTGAGCTATTTCAAATCCAGAAGATGTTGCTGTTAAAGTGCTGCACTCAATTTGTCAGCAGATTTGGAAAATTCATCAGTGGTCACAGAACTTGAATAGGTCAGTTTTCATTCCATTCACAAAGGGCAATGCCAAAGAATGTTCAAGCTAATACACAATTGTGCTCATTTCACATGCTAGCAAGGTAATGCTCCAAATCCTTCAAACTAAGCTTCAACAGTTTGTGAACTATGAAATGTCAGATATACAAGTTGGATTGAAAAGGCAGAGGAGCCAGAGATCAAATTGCCATTGGATCATAGAAAAATAAAGAGAATCCCAGGAAAACATCTACTTTTGCTTCATTGCACTAAAGGCTTTGACTGTGTGGATTACAACAGACTGAGCAAACTTTGGAAGGTAGTGAAGGACAGAGAATCCTGGTATGCTACCGTCCATGGGGTCACAAAGAGAGGGACACTAGTTAGCAACTGAACAACAACAACATGGGTATGGAAATCAGTACACATCTTACAAGAAAACTGATTAAACACAACCTCTAACTTTGTATATCCATGAAAGATTTTCTCTCCAATACTTCTTATTTATACCATTCTCTGCTTAAAGCACACTTCAGGGGATATAATCATAAATCCACTATTTTTTTTACTCTTCCTTTAAATTCATTCTCTGGAGCAGGGTTTTCCCAAGTAACTGGTTGAAATCAAACATTAGTGTTATTTTATTATATATATTACATTATATATATATTTATATTACTTTCAGGTAATCAAAAGTAGCAATTAATATCTAGTCTATTATATATTAATAATAAAATACAATCTTAAACTTTATTGCCAGCTACTCTCAGTTTCTCTATTGAGAATTCTGTAGGACTATACTGAAAGAGGGGTGACGTTAGCCTCCTTTTCTCTCTCCACTTTTATTTCTTTCTATTTACATTTTGCTATTAACTTTTCTTTTTTCTTTTTTTTTTTTCACTTCAACAGTGTAGGGCCTGGGGTTGACGGTGAGGGAAGTAGAAAAGGAGTTTGGAGAGCATGGATGGAATAGTTGGACTAACACTGAACTGTTTATTTTGGCTACTGAAAAATTTAAATACTGACTTTTTCTTTTAATGGTTTTTTATTGACTATCTTGGAGATTCACTCACACACCCACTTGGAGGACATTTTGCACATTCCATTCTATTAAGAAGCCTGAGGACCTGTCTCTCCTGAATTATCCTTTAGATCTTCATCAGTTCTGAAATGACCTAAAATCCATCTTACTAGTTTATGCTTCCTTGTGGAGGAGATTGATAGCTAAGTAGCAAATAGTCACACTCCTCTTTCATATTGTAGAGTTGTTTCTTCACTTTGGTGCCTTAGCCAGGGGCTACATTTGGGGGCATCCCTTTTGCGTCTATGCAGGCCTTGTGATCTGAAAATACCCAACATATATCAGTACTGAATCCAAGTGGATAAGAAGATGTGCCTTTTCAGCACTCAGCTGAATGGAAAGAAAAATTCTAAGAATCTAGAAGGACAATGCACTAGAAAGACCTTGGATCCATAAATGACTACAAGGAAGGAAACCTCCTTCCTACCTACCTGAACTTAACATGAGCAGAAATAAAATTTCATTTTGTTAATCCTCTGAAAGTATAGGGTGAATGTCTTTATAATAACAATCCTAGCATTATTGCAACTAAAATATCCTTCCATGAAGCTATAGGTATAAGCCTTGTTATTGCTTATGATTGTTGATTATGGTCAAAGGTAAACACTTCACACTGTCTTCTCCGAGAAAATTTGGGCACACAAGTTGCTCAACCTCTACTTTCTGCCAGAAGGTTTTAAATTTCACAAAACATTTATCCTACCTTATTTGTAAGCTCTTGGGAAACGTCTTGCAATTTATATCAAAATGTGTCTATTTCCAATGAGTTTCAAATAAAACTTCAATTTCAAATTTATTTTATATTCATAAAGCACTTTGAAATAGTCAAAACATTATCACATTTGCTTATTTATTTGATCTCATAACAATATAAAGTAGCTTCAGTTCAGTTCAGTCACTCAATCATGTCTGACTCTTTGTGACCCCATGAATTGTAGCAAGCCAGGCCTCCCTGTCCATCACCAACTCCCGGAGTTCACTCAAACTCACGTCCATCAAGCTGGTGATGCCATCCAGCCATCTCATCCTCTGTCGTCCCCTTCTCCTCCTGCCCCCAATCCTCTCAGCATCAGAGTCTTTTCCAATGAGTCAACTCTTCACATGTGTTTCAACTTTAGCATCATAAAGTAGCTTAGACTCATCCTAAAGTAGCAACCATTGCAAACACGTTGGGCAAATTATTTTCCCCCAAGAGTTCTTGAGTCTTCCAGTTACACTTTCTCAAAATTATTTTAAAATAACTGTCATGAATTTATGTTATTTAAGGAGAAAAGAAGAGGCCAAAAGTTTTTAAAACAATAGAATTAACCTTTTTCTGTTTCCAGTAAGTGGTGAGTGTTAGAATTGTGATGAAAAATGAAATACAGAAAAAAAGAGAGAGAAGAGCCTAACATCATATAAGGCATGATATTTAAAAGGTACTCATTAAATTTCATAGCATGCTATCCAATATATTCTGTTCTTTAATTTATCCTGCATGAAGTATCTTTTCATTTGTTCTTAGGAGGTGAAAAGAACTGTTCTCAATAATTTGTGTCCTATAATTGATTTCTAAGTAGTGCAGGGTGAAGACAGGTCAACAATAAAACAAAGAGGTAAAAAATGCCAGCACTGAATGTGGGAATTCTATCAGGAGAAGATATAGGTCTTCTTAATGGTATTGAAGTTTAATCCTCAAGGCATTATCAAGTAGCCTGGCAAATCAAAGCCCCCAGCATTAAGTTCAAGGACAAACAGCAATGAATTACAGAATGCCAGGCTCCGAGTAATTCAGGCGATGGTGTCTTCTAACCCCTCTGCATCCTCTCGTTTAGTTTCATTTCTAAATGAGGACACAAACACCTGTTCCAGCAGCAGGTGGCATTTGTTTATTATAGCTTTACCTGCTGGGTTTTAATCAGTCTGCAGCTGTAGGAACCCGCTTAAATAACAGTTTATAGGACCACATTTTTACAGAATGGTATTTTCCATGAAGAAGCAAAGTTTCATACAGCACTTTCATCATACACAAAACGCCATATAAGTGGCTTTTATTTCTTCATTTCTCTTCCTTAACATTTAGAACTACTAATTAGTGAATCATTTCACATGCAGAGTTGGAAAGCTAAGTTGGAAAGCTCTTACTCTTCTGCCTTCAAGGAGATTCTGTGTTGTATGCTCTCACTTACAAAATCCCTGTTTCTTAGGAAGAGAACAACCAACCTTCTCTCTGCTCATAGTTTCTCTCCTGTAAGCCTCAGAAGCATTGTTAAGACAACTTACATCTTAGAAGGGGAGAAAATAATTGAAAAAAAAAACAAAAACAAAAACAAAAACCACTAAGTCTCGATGAGAACGAATTTCTGTATTTAAACTCCATAACAACTCTAAAAAACACCCAATAGAGTTTGAAATACCACAAGGTAAAATAGAAAATGTTTTAAAAAGTGGCTTTTCTTCTTGATGATATTGAGATTTCTTATAAATGAAGTTCTTTCTTGAATCTCTTTAGAAAGTGCATGCATTTTTTTTTTTCTGCTTGTTTTGGAAGATGATTGTCAATCAGTTAATATTGGTAGAACATTTATGTAATTGATGATTAAAATAATGAAATATATTAGTTATTCTGAAACTCTTTGGGAGAGTAACACTTTCATTCATATTTTAAACACTCATATTTCAGTGTTTGGCAGAGATGCTACAAAAATTAGAACTGTTTAAAATCTTTGAAAAGCAAGTGAATGAAAGAGTGCATCCTCAGGTTTCTGTCTTTCCTCATTAACACCTTTATTCAGATGACATGTTTGTATAGAGAAATAGTATATTAACCCCTCATCAGATACATGATTTATGAATATATTCGCTCTGAGTGAATTCCGGGAGTTGGTGATGGACAGGGAGACCTGGCATGCTGCAATTCATGGGGTAGCAAAGAGTCGGACATGACTGAGTGACTGAACTGGACTGAACTGAACTGAGGCTCCGCTAACTTCCAGTATATCCTCACCATTAACAAAGTCCTAGATCAAGCATTTTGTGCATTGTTTTTCTTATCTGTCAAATGGGTATAGTATTGATATTTATCTCAAGAAAAATTAAATAAGCTAATATGTGTAAGGAACTCAAAATGGCATTTTGGCACATGGTAAGAACAAATTAAATGTAGTTTAAAAATACATTGCATATAATCACATTGTAAATGCAAGTGTAACTATTTACAAGATTTTGGTTTAAGTCTTTATGAACATGTGACCCTGCTATGACTGTTTTAGGTTCTTTCTTCTATTAGAGTTTCATGTTATTCGAAAATTACTTCCTCTGAGGAATAACAGGATCAATGATCAATTTGCTGAATGGTTTCTGTCTGGCTGCCTGGTGATACTGAAAGTACCGGATTCAGTTCAGTTCAGTTCAGTTCAGTTGCTCAGTTGTGTCTGACTCTTTGCAACCCTGAATTGCAGCACTTCAGGCCTCCCTGTCCATCACCAACTGCCGGAGTTCACCCAAACTAATGTCCATCGAGTCGGTAATACCATCTAGCCATCTCATCCTCTATCATCCCCTTTTCCTCCTGCCCCCAAGAGCAAAGCTAAAGGAGGTGATGGAAATTCAGCTATGCTATTTCAAATCCTAAAAGATGATGCAGTGAAAGTGCTATACTCAATATTCCAGCAAATTTGGAAAACTCAGCAGTGGACACAGGACTGGAAAAGGTCAGTTTTCATTCCAATCCTAAAGGCAATGCCAAAGAATGTTCAAACTATCACACAATCGCACTCATTTCACATGCTAGCAAAGTAATGCTTAAAATTCTCCAAGCTAGGCTTCAACAGTATATGAATCAAGAACTTCCAGATGTTCAAGCTGGTTTTAGAAAAGGCAGAGGAACCAGAGATCAAATTGTAACATCCGTTGGATCATTGAATAAGCAAGAGAGCTCCAGAAAAACATCTACTTCTGCTTTATTGACTACGCTAAAGCCTTTGACTGTGTGGATCACAACAAACTGTGGAAAATTCTGAAAGAGATGGGAATACCAGAACACCTTACCTGTCTCCTGAGAAACCCGTATGCAGGTCAAGAAACACCAGATAGAATAAGGCATAGAACAACAGATAGGTTCCAAATTGGGGAAAGAGTGCATCAAGCCTGTATATTGTCACCCTGCTTATTTAATCAATATGCCTAATATGTCATGCGAAATGCTGGGCTGGATGAAGCACAAGCTGGAATCAAGATTGCCTGGAGAAATGTTAACAACCTCAGATATGCAGATGGCACCATCCTTATGGCAGAAAGTGAAGAGGGACTAAAGAACCTCTTGCTGAAAGTGAGAGAGGAGAGTGAAAAATCTGGCTTAAAACTCAACATTCAAAAAGCTAAGATCTGGCATCCAGTCCTATCACTTCATGGCAAATAGATGGGGAAACAATGAAAAGTGGCTGACTTTATTTTTCTGGGCTCCAAAATCACTTAAGATAGTGACTGCAGCCATGAAATCAAAAGACCCTTTCTCCTTGGAAGAAAAGTGATGACCAACCTAGACAGCATATTAAAAAGCAGAGACATTACTTTGCCAACAAAAGTCTGTCTAGTCAAAGCTATGGTTTTTCCAGTAGTCATGGGCGAATGTGAGATTTGGACTATAAAGAAAGCTGGGTGCTGAAGAATTGATGGTTTTGAACTGTGGTGTTTGAGAAAGCTCTTGAGATTCTCTTGGGCTGCAAGAAAATCCAACCAGTCAATCCTAAAGGAAATCAGTCCTGAGTGTTCATTGGAAGGACTGATACTGAAGCTGACGCTCCAATACTTAGGCCACCGGATGTGAGGAGCTAGCTCATTATACAATATCCTGATGCTGGGAAAGATTGAAAGCAGGAAAAGAAGAAGATGACAGAGGAAGGGATGGTTGAATGGCATCACCGACTCAATGGACAAGAGTTTGGTCAAGCTCTGGGAGATGGTGAAGGACAGGGAAGCCTGGTGTGCTGCAGTACATGGGATCACAGAGTAATACATGACTGAGTCACTGAACAACAAGATGGAAAATGCATAATATAGAAGGAGAAAATAAAGAAAAAATAATTTGTGAGCACAGCTCTTCCCTAAATTGTAACTGACATTTTAAAGTTGGTTGGTTAAAATACAGTTGATTTTGTTGTTGTTTTTTTCTCTCTCTCTCTTCTGTTGAAAGAGCTTATTTAAGCTAGGGTTGAGGAGTTAGAGATAGATATTGAAAAATAACTCAACGTGTTAACTTGCTTCAGTGGCATTTGACTCTTTGCAACCCCATGGACTATAGCCTGCCAGTCTTCTCTGGCCATGGGATTTTCTGGGCAAGAATACTGGAGTTGTAGCCATTCCCCTCTCTAGGGGTTTTCCTGACCCACGAATTGAGCCCACATCTCTTACATCTCCTGCATTGTCAGGTAGGTTCTTTAACATTAGTGCCACTGGGAAGCCTAAGAAAGATAATATATGAATATAAATACTGGGATAAGAACAGAGGTAGACAAGATTGGAAATGATTGTGGTATCTTTAAGTGATGCCAGAAGCCAGAGCCCAGGGACTGGATTCTCCTCTAAGCTCTGATGCTGCTTAGCACAGAGAGCTGTTTCAAATCATCTCTGTGACACTCAGGTTTTTCCTTTTAAAATGAGTATTTTGAACTAAGTTGTGAATAATTAAGGTTGCATTCAGCAGTAGAAGTGACACTTTTTCATCAACATGATAGTTGCCATTTAGAGACAGCAGTTATGAAGAAAGGAGGTGATTATAAATGGAAATCAAAGGGGGTTAAGAAAGTATAAAAATGGTTAGCTTTAGTTAAAATTATTTTTCAGTATATGAAGCTTTTATATTTTCTACAGGTCGAGGTATTATTCATATTTTGAAAAAATTTCAGCAAACTGAACCTAAACACATACATTCCATTTCCATCTGTACTGTTGAATGAGAAAAATCTTTAAAGGTGAATATGTTAAATAAATATTAGTTTCAGAGCAAGTTGAATATACTTGTACTAAAATCTCTGTGTGTGTGTGTGCATGTATAAATCAGGGCTTTCTTTTAGATTTTTACAATTAAGAACAGGTGGCAAGAATACAAAGAAGAACTGTACAAAAAAAAAATCTTCACAATCCAGATAATCATGATTGTGTGATCATTCACACTCACCTAGAGCCAGACATCCTGGAATGTGAAGTCAAGTGGGCCTAGGAAGCATTACTACAAACAAAGCTAGTGGAGGTGATGTTATTCCAGTTGAGCTATTTCAAATCCTAAAAATGATGCTGTTAAAGTGCTGCACTCAATATGTCAGCAAATTTGGAAACCTCAGCAGTGGCCACAGGACTGGAAAAGGTCAGTTTTCATTCCAATCCCAAAGAAATGCAGTGTCAAAGGATGCTCAAACTACTGCACAATTGCACTCATCTCACATGCTAGTAAAGTAATACTCAAAATTCTCTTAGCCAGAGTTCAACAGTACGTGAACCATGAAATTCCAAATGTTCAAGCTGGTTTTTGAAAAGGCAGAGGAACCAGAGAACAAATTGCCAACATCTGCTGGATCATCGAAAAAGCAAGAGAGTTCCAAAAAAAACCCCACCTATTTCTACTTTATTGACAATGCCAAAGCCTTTGACTGTGTGGATCACAATAAACTGTGGAAAACTGTGAAGGAAATGGGAATACCAGACCACCTGACCTGCCCTTTGAGAAACTTATATGCAGGTCAGGAAGCAAGTTAGAACTGGACGTGGAACACAGACTGGTTCCAAATTGGAAAAGGAGTACGTCAAGGCTGTATATTGTCACCCTGCTTATTTAACTTATATGCAGAGTACATCATGAGAAACGCTGGGCTGGAAGAAGCACAAGCTGGAATCAAGATTTCTGGGAGAAATATCAATAACCTCAGATAGGCAGATGACACCACTCTTATGGCAGAAAGTGAAGAGGAACTAAAAAGCCTCTTGATGAAAGTGAAAGAGGAGAGTGAAAAAGTTGGCTTAAAGCTCAAGATTCAGAAAACGAAGATCATGGCATCCGGTCCCATCACTTCATGGGAAATAGATGGGGAAACAGTGGAAACAGTGGCTGACTTTATATTTTGGGGCTCCAAAATCACTGCCAATGGTGCCTGCAGCCATGAAGTTAAAAGACACTTACTCCTTGGAGGAAAGTTATGACCAACCTAGACAGCATGTTAAAAAGCAGAGACATTACTTTGTCCACAAAGGTCCATCTAGTCAAGGCTATGCTTTTTCCAGTAGTCATGTATGGATGTGAGAGTTGGACTATAAAGAAAGCTGAGTGCCTAAGAATTGATGCTTTTGAACTGTGGTGTTGGAGAAGACTCTTGAGAGACCCTTGGACTACAAGGAGATCCAACCAGTCCATCCTAAAGGAAATCAGTCCTGGGTGTTCATTGGAAGGACTCTTGTTGAAGCTGAAGCTCCAATACTTTGGCCACCTGATGCAAAGACCTGACTCTTTTGAGAAGACCTGCTTCTGGAAAGATTGAGGGCAGGAGGAAAAGGGGACAACAGAGTATGAGATGGTTAGATTTCATCACCAACTCAATGGATATGGGTTTAGGTAGACACTAGGAGGTGGTGATGGACAGGGAGGCCTGGCATGCTGTGGTTCATGGGTTGCAAAATTCTGACATGACTGAGCAACTGAACTGAACTGAATCTTGGAAACTGCCTAGGATTTTTCTAACCTCTCCTCCCTCTTTTTTCAAGTTAAGGGTCACAACTTTTTCTGTAAAAAGGAAGATAGTAAAGATTCTGAACATGGGGGCTATAGACTTCTATTGAAACTACACAACTGTGCCATTGAAGCATGTAAGCAGCAACGGAAAGTTCAGAAATGAATGGGCATTCTTGTCTTCCAGATAATCTTATGTACAAAGTCAGATGAGGGCTGTGTCTGGTATCTAGGCTGGAGTTGACCTATCTCTATATTGGTTGGGTCTGTTAATTAGTAAGGAAGGAAGTGTGCCATTGTCTCTGGTTTATTTCAGAGTTTTTTTTAAAGTATCACAAATATTTGATATTTTAATATGTAAAAAAGAAAAAACCTAAAATGTGTTGTGTTCCATACTTACCTTGTAATTTAAACTTTAGAGCACTCTCCCTAAAGCACAGATTTTATTTTTTGCAAGTTTTTAACCTGCATTCTTTTTAAATTTTGTTTTATTGAAGTATAGTTGATTTACATTGTTGTATTAGTTCCAAGTTTACAGAAAAGTGAATTAGTTATACATATGTATATATCCATTCTTTTTAAAATTATTTTCCCAGATAGGCCTTTACAGAGTATTGAGTAGAGGTCCCTGTAGTATATAGTGGGTCCTTGTTAGTTATCTATTTTATCCGTGTGTGTGTGTACACAGTTGTGTTTGACTCTCTGTGATACCATGGACTGTGAACCACCAGGCTCCTCTGTCCATGGAATTTTCTAGGCAAGAAATACTGGAGAGGGGATTATCCCAGCACAGGGATCGAATCCACATCTCTCATATCTCCTGCACTGGCAGGTGGATTCTTTACCACCGAGCCACTTTGGAAGCCCTTATTTTTTTGTTTTATTTTATTTTTAGTTTTTGATTTTACTTTACAATACTGTATTGGTTTTGCCATACATCAACATGAATCCACCACTGGTGTACATGAGTTCCCAGTCCTGAACCCCCCTCCCACCTCTCTCCCCATACCATGTCTCTGGGTCATCCTAGTGCAACAGCCCCAAGCATCCTGTATCCTGCATCAAACCTAGACTGGTGATTCGTTTCTTACATGATATTATACATGTTTCAATGCCATTCTACCAAATCATCCCACCCTCTCCCTCTCCCTCAGAGTCCAAAAGTCTCTACTATACATCTGTGTCTCTTTTGCTGTCTTGTATACAGGGTTATTGTTACCATCTTTCTAAATTCCATATATATGTGTTAGTATACTGTATTGGTGTTTTTCTTTCTGGCTTATTTCACTCTGTATAATCGGCTCCAGTTTCATCCACCTCATTAGAACTGATTCAAATGTATTCTTTTTAATGACTGAGTAATACTCCATTGTGTATATGTACCACAGCTTTCTTATCCATTCATCTGCTAATAGACATCTAGGTTGCTTCCATGTCCTGGCTATTGTAAACAGTGCTGTGATGAACATTGGGGTACACGTGTCTCTTTCAATTCTGCTTTCTTTGGTGTGTATGCCTAGCAGAGGGATTGCTGGAAGCCCTTATTTTATATATAGTAATGTGCATATGTCAATCTCAGTCTCCTAGTTTGCCCCACTCCTTCCCTTTCCCCCACACCAGTAACTAAGTTTGTTTTCTACATCTGAAGTATATATTTTTAAAAAATAATCTTTATATATGAAAAACTTACAATGCAATGAGGTTAAATAATTTGACAGCACAACCAACAGTCACAGTCAGAATTTGAAAAGAAAGTACAAACAGTCTTTCCACTATATCATAGTTCATGCTATAGACAATCTTTTAGGTGCTTCTTTTCTGGAATATTTAGAAGAATGAGTTGGATATTGGGTGCATCATTCTCTGAAATTCAGTTTTTTATCCAAAATTTTCCCTAAATGTAGTATGAGGAAGTGTTATTGAGTCTTTGAAAGGGCAAAGTGGTTTATCTTCCAATCATGAAGATATGTTTAAAAAGATCATGCTATTATAGTTAGTCCAGAAGTTCACTCCATAAGCATGATTGACTTATAGGAACTGAAACTCTGGAGCAATACTGAAATTCAAGACAGTCTTTAGTTGCTCGTGATGGAGGAAATTTGAACTCCACAAACAGTTCTGTGTGAGATTTTAAGGTTCTGTTAGTTTAGATTATTTCTGCTTTTTCTCCTTATTTTTACCTTTATTCATTTCCCAAAGATAGAGTAAAACAAGTTTCTTTGTTCTTCACTCATTATATAACAGAAGGAAAAAAAAAAAAAAAGAAATTGCACTGCTTTGAACTTTTGTTTTCAGATTTATAACTGAGAAAGGATAGCGCAAATTATAAAAGGAAAGGTTTTTATTATTCTTTCACTACTTAACAAAACAAAGCATTATAACCCACGTTTTCAAAGATGTGGCCATTTTTAGGTGTCTTTCTCTCTTCTCTGTGGTCCTTTCTCCTGGGAGAACAAAGTCGTCACATAGTTTACTATATACACTCCTTTGTCAAAGTAAATACAATTATTAAGGTCTTGTCTGAGCGGGGACCCTCTCATTTGGGCCATCTGTCTTTTTATGCTTTCTTGAGGGAATTTTTTTAAAAAAATGATTTTTTTTCTTCTTTTTTCTCTTATTTAGTGTTTTTTTTTATGAAACTGTGTGTTAAGACATATTTTAAGAATTTGAACAAGTAGAGACCCTGTCACTTTGAACATTTTTTTTTCTTTCCTTTTGTGCTTGCCATTTCAGTTGTAAAAATCACACATTTGTTTTGTTTTCCTCTGGTAATATTCAGGGAAAGTCTATCTTAAGATTACTGCTCTCAAGGTCAATTTTGTCCTCCCATTATCATTTTTACTTCAAGGATATGATCTTGGGATTGATGTACATGCAAGCCTAACCTGCCTGATGGATACTCACAGAAAATTAAATGACATACATTCATTGCTCAAATGGCCAATTGCACCCACATCAAGGTGAGATATTTTGCCTCTTTGATAATAAATGGGAAGAAAAAAGAGAGTGGGGTTGGAAAAGGAGTTCTCATCTATCAAAACAAAAGCCTTAACCTTTCAGCATATCTATAGTAGTTCAAAGTTTCCTTTTCTAAACTTAGCTGAGAGAAGAGTAAGGACAATCATTTGTGATTATTATTTTACTAAGAAACAAAAATAAATTAAAAACCAAATATTTTATAGGAAATATATCAATATTTATTATATGTAATAAATAATACTTAATGACTCCTAGTCCAAATGAAGTCATTACTGAAATAAGAAAAACAGAAGTGTCAGACCATGAAGCCAGATTACTTGGCATCTTCTCAATTTGGAAACTCTACACATCACTGCACAGTTGTTTTACTGCACAGTACCCTGGGTGATCATTATGATGACATTGATCTTAAATTATCTCAAAATTCTTACAATAACTCTTCCCCCCTTACCAATGATCACAGGCTCTGGCAGTGAAAGCAGCAAGTTTTACCCACTGGACTGCCAGGAAATTCCCACAATGAGAATAGTTTTATGGCTATTAATAACATGTTGGTATTGATGCTGTTCCACCTGTATATTCAGTAACAAGTATGAGCTCTTTCCTATGTACCAAGCACTGCTGTAGGCCATGAGAAAGTAGAAGTGTAAAGACAGATGGGTCTCAGCAACCAGTAAGTCTAGCTTATACAAGAACACATCATTTTTTAATATCACAAGATTATTTTCATTGGTGTTTATTCAACCTATATTTATCAAGCTATACTCCAAGCACAGTTCTGTAAGAATACAATACAGTGGTGAAAGAAACATAGCTTGTAGAAACATATCAAAAATATACAAACAAATAGACATTGGGATTTAGAACTGCTGTTAATTTTTATGATTTAATATATAATTATTGAGTAACAACTCTGTGCTAGTATTCTGACAGCCTCTTGGAATATAATATGAACTAGGATATGATTTATGTCAGAGGAAGACAGATTATGGATTTATAGTATGATGGGAATAAGTCTCTGTGGGAATTGAAATGAGCATATTAAAAAAAATTTGATTTATTTGGCCATGTTGAATCTTAGTTGAGGTACACAGGCTTTAGTGGCATTTGGGATTTTAGTTCTCCTACCAGAGGTCAAACCTGAGTCCCCTGCATTGGAAGGCAGAATCTTAATCACTAGGCCAACAGGGAACTCCTTCAAGTAAACATTCTTTAGTAGCCAAGGAAGTCTTCTTATTAAAAATGATCTCATAAGGAGCTAAAAATAATAAAATTCAGTCAAGAAAGAAGAGGATTTCGAACCTTTTAGCATGTTTCAAGGTAATAACAGAGACAGAGCCCTATGGGAAAGAAAGAGCATAACCACACTCATGGGGCCTGGTAAGAATCACTCAGTTTACCTGGGGCTTAAATTTCAAGATGTGGTCTAATGAAATAAGTCCAGAAAGATTAGCAGAACCCTAGTCAGTATGTAAAGGTCCTTGTCAGATATATTAAGCTGCTTGAAATTTATACTGAGGGCATTGAGAATATGAAGAGAACTAGTAAGACCATGAAGTAGCATAATGGTATCTCTTTGGGTGACTGTCAACTCATACCAAGATTTTTTCTTGAGAAGCACCAAATATACTGATTTAGGTCTTCACCAGTCACTTCTATTATTCTGCTTTTTTGGCCACAGCTTATTTATCCAGATATAGACATCTGACCGTAATTAAACCTTTCTAAATTAACAAAGAAATACACTCACAAAAACACAAACAAACAAAAACAAACAAAGAACTGATATATCATCAGTTAAGTCATCTTATCACTATCACAAGACAGACAAATTCCATAAATTCCTACTTTTGAGATTGCTGGAGTGATCCTGATTGCTTTCCTTCTATATTTTTCAATGTTTATCTTTTTGTTTTAATGGGTTACTTTAGTGTTTATTCATTCTCTTGTTGAACAAATTAACAGGGCTTTCCATTGTTAGCAAATAATCCTAATTACCACCAGGCATGCTAAAATGGTACCTTTTCTAAGAAACCTTCCCCAGCTCCTCAAGTTTGAATTATCTTACTCCTTTGTGGTCGTGTTGAACCCCATGCTTATTCCTACCATAACAGTCATCAAATGGTCTTGTAATTAGCTTTAATTTAACTTTCTTATGACTAATCCACACTCTGTCTGATACTTTAACTTTCTTGTGGCTATGTACCATTTCTTATTTATCTCTATGTTCCTAGAAATTAGTAAAGAAGCTCCTACTAAGTGATAGTAAGAGCTCATTAAATGTTGGTCAAGTATTAGATAAATGAATATGATTATTTGAAAGGGAAGACCAAGTCAAGAAACAATTTAGGCCATATCAGCAGAAATTTTAACATTTTTATTCTATGAACCATATTATTGGATCAAGAGAGAAACTGAAGACTCATTTATGACTTTGTATGTTTATGTTCTTGCAAAAATACATGAATAAATGAAATATAGTTGACCCTTGAATAATGTAGGGATTGATACCTGTATAACTCATAGTTGTCTCTCCATATCTGAGGTTCCTCTTTATCTACAGATTCAACTGGCCACAAACCATGTAGTACTATAGTGTTTCCTAATATCACCTCATACAGGTCAGAATTGCCATCATCAAGAAGTCTACAAACAATAAATGCTGGAGAGAGTTGGAGAAAAGGGAATGCTCTTGCACTGTTGGTGAGAATATAAATTGATACATCCTCTATGGACAGTAAGGAGATTCCTTAAAAAACTAGGAATAAATTATTCCAGCAATCCCACTCCTAGTTTCCCAGAGGAAACCAAAATTGAAAAAGACACATGTATCCGTTGTTCATTGCAGCACTATTTCCAATAGCCAGAACATAGACGCAGTCTAGATGTTCATCAACAGATGAATGGATAAAGAAGTTGTGATACATATACACAATGGAATATTACTCAGCCATAAAAAGGAACACCTTTGAGTCAGTTCTGATGAGGTGGATGAACCTAGAACCTATTATACAGAGTGAAGTGAGTCAGAAAGAGAAAGATAAATATCTAATGCATATATATGAAATAGAGAAACATGATACTGAAGAATTTACACAGCAGCAGTGGAGAAGCAGACATAGAGAACAGACTTATGGACATGGGGAGAGGGGAGGAGAGGGTGAGATGTATGGAAAGAATAACATGGAAACTTACATTATCATATGTAAAATAGATAGCCAATGGGAATTTGCTGTATGGTTCAGGGGCTCTGTATCAATCTAGAGGGGTGGAATGGAGCAGAAGATGGGAGGGAGGTTCAAAAGGGAGGGGATATATGTATACCTATGGCTGATTCACATTGAGGTTATACAGAAAACAAAATTTGGTAAAGCAATTATGCTTCAATAAAAAATAAATTTAAAAATGATAAGCAAGATAAAATTATTTGTCTTCCCATGGAAATTCTTATCCTTCACTTATTAAATTTTGGATTATAATTTGGTTTCCTAGGCACATCCCTAACTGGGAAGAAATTTAGGTTAGATTATTCTAGATCTTTTAGAAGTTTATGTATATCATTCTTAATTAATGAAATAGAAACTTGATCTTTGTGTTAGTAATAACTTGGTTAATATGACTCTGTCCCTAGAACATGATTCATAGATACAGAAAGAAATTAAAAATTGAGATTGAAGAACTCTGAACCATTCCTTAGGATACCTAAGTCATTAAGGTTTTCTCACCCCCTGAGGCCCTAGAAAAAGTCTGGTCAAACTGTTCTTAATTATAAACTTTTCATACAGTTGTATGGAATATATTCTTTCAGAATGAATCACACTTGAAACCTGAAGGGTACAAGATGTGTGATCCAGGCCAGAAGTGCTAATGGAGGTCATAAAGGGGTATTTTGCCTTTGGAATACAGTTGGAAATTGGTACCACTCATACCAAATCACATGACCAGTGAGTGGTTCTAAAATGAGCCATGACCAATAATTTTTAAAGCAATCATTTTTGCTTATTGTTCCTAGTGACATTTTGCCTTTAGTGTGCAATGGAGAACTCAAGAAGAAGCTGTTTTTATTATTAAAAAAAAAAAACTTACCAAAAGGGTTAAAATATTTTTGTCCAATTACCACTTCCTCTTGCCACCTGAGACAGTCAGCAGTAAGCTTGAGAAAGTGATAATGGAAAGATAATACCTAACTATGCCACATTTCCTTTCAAAAGAATAAGTTGCATATAAAATACATGTTCTTTCTGACCCTGACTTTCATTTCCTTCTTGACTTAGAATTTAGCAGATATTGGTAGCAAACATTTCAGAAGAGGAAGTAGTGACAAGTGTAAGGGAAAAGGCCCCATGTTGGACCAAGAGTTTTGCTTCTAATAGTTCTTAGCTGCTCCTTTTCTCTGAGTGATCATGGGCAATGACCTGCCTCACTCTGACAGTTAAGTGCAGTCTCTGGCATTGGATACTTGAAATGATTTAAAGAAAAGTAGTGATTTAAAATTATTATGAAAGGGATGAAAAGGACATTTCACATTATTGTTAGAATTTTAAGCAACAATGGAAATCAATACAAAGGAAGTTAACAGGTCATTTTCACAGCCACTAGACTGGGGTAAGTACTTTAAGCACATCTGGAATAGAATCCTCACAAAAGCACTAAAAATTGGATGTTATTAGTTCCATTTTATGAATGTGAAAGTGAAGGTCTAGAGAGTTTAGTTAACCTGCTTAAAATAACTAAAAACTAAGTGAAGGATCAGGGTTTCAAGACACATATGGCTGCCCATACACTAGATTACAATTCCAGTATCAGCTTCTGAACACACGAAAGAGAAAAGACTGAGGAAAGGGATAATTTTGAAAACATCACATGAACAAGAAAATGTATTAGGATAATCATATACACTTTCAAATATTTTTAAGTATTATACAGTGAAAAAATTCTTTAACCAAGTAAGTTTAAGAAATCTTGAGTTAAAGAAATAAACCAAGTTTCTTTGATATAAGACTTCTTGTAACCTGTAATATGAATTATATATTTCTGGGACTTTATAGTAGATATAACATTTTTCTACATATGAGACTATGAAACAATTTTTTAGAAGGATCTGCTAAGATTAGTTTTTGTTAGATATACATTGTAAGATACTCATAGATGGGAAGGAAAAATGATACCAAAGATTCTTTGGTATTTGTACTGAATGAGGGCAATCCACATTAATTCCAGAAATCTAGGAAATGTTCTGTCCTAGGGATTGGATATGAGGGTAGAGATTAGAATAAAAATTGAATAATCTGTATTATTAACAGATCTCTTTCTAATTTACTCCTTTTTCTTCTAGATACTGAAATAGAAAGTGAAGTGAATCAGATGTTGCCTTTAGGGATATCACAATTTAACTCAATGGTTTGTAATGAAAAGAATCACCCAAGAAGCTCTTCCAAGGTCCATATGCTGTTACTTATGGAGTGTTTGTTTCATACATTAGCTCATTCAATTTACAGTAGCTCCATGAACTAGATGCTCTCTTTGTCTCTTTTTCACAGATGAGAAAACTAAGTAGAAATTAGATTAATTTGCCCGACATTCTATATCTCTCATGTGTGGCACCAGAATTTAAACTCAGGTCTATAACATTGCCCTTGAGAACTAGGCCAGAAGAATATAAACTTTTACAAGCAGGGGAATTCCTGGTAGTAGGTGAATCATGGTGTGAACAGTCTGATTCTGTGTATAAATGGAGATATCAACGAAAATACATTTTTACAAAGCACCCAAGGAGATTTTAATTCTCTTGACCCATAGACTACAGGCTGAGAAACAGCATGCTGATCCATACAGTATTCCGTAAAGAAAATCATAATTTAATTAAAAAATTATAATTTAACTTCTATAACTTTTAAGTAAGCAGCTACTTAAACTTTGCTGTAAAAATATTTAGGTAGTCCTGCTGTTTCAAATATAATATTTGTACTTTTTGGTTTGCTAGTGAATGTTAACCCATTCTCTGGTTATAGGCAAGCTCACAGACATTTGTCGTATATATTGAAAACAAAAGACAAAAAAATAGAATACAGATGGACACACAGAAAAGTACCACTTCTTTCTTGAATTTACAAGAAAGTAAATTTACATGATAAATTTACATGAATTTATCATGTAAAAATCTGTCATTTCAGATGAAAATCTCCAAAATGATATTCTCCTAGCATTTGCTCAGTAGAGACAATTCATAGTTGACTTTATTGTTTACAAAGGAAAAAGATGAGAAAAAATACTCAAGAAACTCAAGCTTCCCCAATATTATTGTTAATGGCAAGTATCTGTTCAATGTCCTTAAATGTAAGTGAATTATCATTAATGATCCCTGAAATGTGACTTATACAGTTAAAAGACCATCAGCATGCAATGTGACTTTGAATAAGTCATCTACCTTCTCTGAGTTCCCTTTTATGATCATTCAAATAAAAATCCAATGATTCAATCACAAAGTTATCTTTTAATATGTGTTTAATATGGATGCAACTATGTGTTAAGTGCTTTACCTATATATATCCTGATTTTTATTCCTTATTACAAAATCATATGATACAGTTCCTTTCTTCACTTTACAGTAGGTATAACTGTGATAAAGGAGGGTTAAGTGTCTTGACAAGTGACTCGGGCAACAAATGGTTAAGGTGGGTTTTAAACTCAGCCATTTCAGCTATAAAACCTATTTTCCAGAAAGGATATTGCAGGCTTTTCTTACATAAGAATTCCCTCCTCCCTTAGCCATGTAATTCTTTGATATTAAAAGTGTTAAATAAAAACACTACCTTAATGCTTCAGAAGAGTTCTTATGACTTCTGACAATTAACTCATATTTCAAGACATTTTAGATTGAGAAAATTTGGCTCAGAGTTGCATAGGCAATTACGAAGAAATTTTGCTTTGTATTTCATACATTTTTACAACTGTAATTGGTAGAAATAATGAGAATAATTATGTTCTTCAGTTTGATTTGTTAACTACCTATTTCCTGTCTGTAACCTTATCAAAGAGAAACATAGAAAACCCTAGAGAAAGGCTTTATTGTTATAATATTAGACTTTGGTAATTTTTCTTTGATCTCTTTGAATCTGGTTTCTTACCTGGGAATCTGACCAAACCTCTTCTTCATATTTTTAATATGTTCTAGGTACAGGAAAAAAGCCAAATTTTCAGGTTTATTATTTTAGTTCATTTAAGTTGCTTTTGATACCAAGGCAGACAGCAGTTATATAGAGGATTGCGCACCATCCATGACATGATTGTGCAAATTCTCAGAGATGATGAGAGTTCTGAGTTTTCCATATTCATTTTTAGCTTATCATTGAGTCTTTGAACTGGAATAAACTTTTGAGCTCAGATAGTTTGATATTCCTGTTTTATAAATAGCAGCATAAGGAAAGAAGGAAGGAAGTTCGGGATAAAAGGAGGCAAGAGGGGAAAGGAAAGAAGGATAGAAGATGGAAGAGCAGGAAAAAGTAGTTAAAAATTAAGATTGACTTAATTATTTGTCGACTACTATATTACACCTGTCATATATGTTATCATAGTTAATGGATTTATTATTAATGCTTAATAATTTGTAGATGGGCTTCTCTGGCAGCTCAGATGGTAAAGACTATGCCTGCAATGCTGGAGATCTGGATTTGAATCTTCCCTGAGTTGGGAAGATTCCTTGGAGGAAGGCTTGGCAACCCACTCCAGTATTCTTGCCTGGAGAATCCACATGGACAGAGGACATGGTGAGCTACAGTCCATGGGGTTGCAAAGAGTCGGACCCGACTACATGACTAGGCGCACAATTTGCAGATAGAAAAACAAGACTTCAAATACAACAGGAGATTTGCCATAGGTGTGTACTATTATGGAATGCATGAGTGCTGTGCATATGTACTCAATGGTGTCGAAGTCTTTGTGACCATGGGACTGTAGCCCGCCAGGCTCTTTTGTCCATGGAATTTTCCAGGCAAGATTATTGGAGCAGGTTGCCATTTCTTATTTCATGGGACCTTTGTGACCCAGGGATCAAATCCTTGTCTCTTGAGTTTCCTGCATTGGCAGGCAGGTTCTTTACCACTCCACCGCCTGGGAGGTCCATTTTATGGGTTAGTGTAGGGTTAAAGTCTAAAGTGATTTTGTATAATGCTTCCTTTGTATCAAAAATTAAATAGTAAAAGACCTGCAATTTTATTAAAGACTTTTTTGACATGGATCATTTTTAAAGTCTATTTATTACAATATTGCTTCTGTTTTCTGTTTTAGGTTTTGGGCTATGAGGCATGTGGGATCTTAGGCCCTTGACTGGCATGCCCTGCCTCAGAAAGTGGAATCTTAACCAGCAGACCACGAAGAATGTCCCAAGATCTGTAATTTGAATTAATGTTTCTTATTTCCTTCCTGTTGTCCTTTCCATTATAACTTGCCATTTATTCTCCATGACATGAACACTTATAATCCATTGCAGAATTTCCAAAGTCATTGAATTACATGTCAATAAAGAAAAAAACAAGAACATTAAAGGGGCAGGAGTAGCTCCTTTGAAGCCAAGTTCACTCTAATTTTATGGAAAGAAAAATGGAGACTGTTGCAGTTGTAAGTTTGATAGACCAAAGCAGATTGAACATATGGCCATCAATGTGAAAATTATTATATTTTGGTGTCTGTGTTATAGAGTGAATCAGTTTATTTGATTTGCAGAGAATTCTTAAAAAAGAGGTTTCATGTGTATGATGCTTTATAGTGAACTGTTTTTAAAATTACAGCAATGTTCATGACAACTCTGTGAAGATTATGTCATCCTTGATAAAAAGAGGAGAAAATAAAACACTGAGAGGTAAAATGACTTCTCTGTAGACTTAGTAAATGCCAAACTTATGTTTGAAGCCAAGTACTCTCAACCTAGAGTACTTTTACTTCATATAGACAACTCAAAATAGTTGACATTTGTACAACCTTCTACCTAAAAACAGAACATTCATTTCAGGTGCCCTTGCATCCTTCATCAAAATATTTTATATTTGATTTCAGAGAATTCAAGTCTTATCTTCAAATTCTTTAATAACTTTTGTATCTATTAATGTTTAGGTGAATTAAAGCTATTTATGTTCCACTCTTGGTCTTTTCTCATGCACTGAAATATCTTTTCTAGCATAGACACCTCCTTGTATTATTTGGTAGCTGGTTATCAAGTGTAGGTAATCAATGAATATATTAATGCACAGTGTGAACTTTTAATTACAAAGACAGTTATACGCAACATCATGCACACATGGTTTGCTCACTGTGACTATGTTTCATAAATCATGTCCTCTTTCTTTTGCAACTCCCATCCTCCAAAAATTTCTAAGCCATAGTCACCTTATAAAATCAGATACACTAGTTCACTTTGGGTAAAAATGTTGACTTATAGCTATGTAGAAAGTCTTTCTTCATCACTTAATCTCAGCATGGTTAAATATTGTTAATCTTGCAAGTCTTTCCAGAAGTGTAGCCCCAAAGAATTTCTCATTCTCTGCTATGTGGTCCTAATGTGTGTTATATATAAACTGGATTATAGCAGTTACCATACTCATTTTATTTACCTTTCTATAGTAAAGAAACTTCCCTGGGTTTCCTAGAAGAGATTTTATGAAATTAGAATCTATCTGGAATTGATTACTGTTACCATGAGAAATAGCAAAAGGGTACACATTTTGGTTATAATGTGTACCATAGGGAAAAGAGATCCTATGACATCCTAAAGGACATACAATTTCCTCTTTTTATGAATTAAGTGCATCTGTGCTATGCTGAGTAAATCTCTACCAGCAAAGCAGAATCTACCCAGTGACTGGATAACTCTGCTTTGGTAGCCCTAGCAAGGTTCTACATGGAGCAAATTTACTAGAATTCTAGTTCCTTATCTTATTTGACCCATCAGTGATGTCCAAGAGAATAAATCCCTCACATTTTTCTTGAAATGCATTTTTACCTTATCATAGAACACTCTTCTAGGGTCTCTTCCATCTGAATGGATACTCTTTCACAGGCTCCATCCCTGAGGTCATGTTTTGACCTGATACCTAAGTTTTGAGTTTCCTCCACTTAAGATGTGCCCCAGGTCATTAGGTGCCCAATATGCTACTGGAGATGAGTGGAGAAGTAACTCCAGAAAGAATGAAGGGATAGAGCCAAAACAAAAACAATACCCAGTTGTGCATGTGACTGGTGAGAGAAGCAAGATCCTATGCTGTAAAGAGCAATATTGCATAGGAACCTAGAATGTCAGGTCCATGAATGAAGGCAAATTGGAAGTGGTCAAACAAGAGATGGCAAGGGTGAACGTTGACATTCTAGGAATCAGTGAACTAAAATGGACTGGAATGGGTGAATTTAACTCAGATGACCATTATATCTACTACTGTGGGCAGGAATCCCCCAGAAGAAATGGAGTAGCCATCATGGTCAACAAAAGAGTCCAAAATGCAGTACTTGGATGCAATCTCAAAAACGACAGAATGATCTCTGTTCGTCTCCAAGGCAAACCATTCAATATCACAATTATCCAAGTCTATGCGCCAACCAGTAATGCTGAAGAAGCTGAAGTTGAACGGTTTTATAAAGACCTACAAGACCTTTTAGAACTAACACCCAAAAAAGATGTCCTTTTCGAGATAGGGGACTGGAATGCAAAAGTAGGAAGTCAAGAAACACCTGGAGTAACAGGCAAATTTGGCCTTGGAATGCAAATGAAGCAGGGCAAAGACTAAGAGTTTTGCCAAGAAAACGCACTGGTCATAGCAAACACCCTCTTCCAACAACACAACAGAAGACTCTACACATGGACATCACCAGATGGTCAACACTGAAATCAGATTGATTATATTCTCTGCAGCCAAAGATGGAGAAGCTGTATATAGTCAGCAAAACAAGACCAGGAGCTGACTGTGGCTCAGATCATGACCTCCTTATTACTAAATTTAGACTTAAATGGAAGAAAGTAGGGAAAACCACTAGACCATTCAGGTATGACCTAAATCAAATCCCTTATGGTTATACAGTGGAAGTGAGAAATAGATTTAAGGGCCTAGATCTGATAGATAGAGTGCCTGATGAACTATGGAATGAGGTTCATGACATTGTACAGGAGACAGGGATCAAGACCATCCCCATGGAAAAGAAATGCAAAATAGCAAAATGGCTGTCTGAGGAGACCTTACAAATATCTATGGAAAGAAGAGAGGCAAAAAGCAAAGGAGAAAAGGAAAGATATAAGCATCTCAATGCAGAGTTCCAAAGAAAAGCAAGAAGAGATAAGAAAGCCTTCTTCATCAATCAATGCAAAGAAATCGAGGAAAACAACAGAATGGGAAAGACTAGAGATCTCTTCAAGAAAATTAGAGATACCAAGGGAACATTTCATGCAGAGATGGGCTCGATAAAGGACAGAAATGGTCTGGACCTAACAGAAGCATAAGATATTAAGAAGAGGTGGCAAGAATACACGGAAGAACTGTACAAAAAAGATCTTCATGACCCAGATAATCATGATGATGTGATCACTCATCTAGAGCCAGACATCCTGGAATGTGAAGTCAAGTGGGCCTTAGAAAGCATCACTACGAACAAAGCTAGTGGAGGTGATGGAATTCCAGTTGAACTATTTCAAATCCTGAAAGATGATGCTGTGAAAGTGCTATACTCAACATGCCAGCAAATTTGGAAAACTCAGCAGTGGCCACAGGACTGGAAAAGGTCAGTTTTCATTCCAATCCCAAAGAAAGGCAACACCAAAGAATGCTCAAACTACCGCACAATTGTACTCATCTCACATGCTGGTAAAGTAATGCTCAAAATTCTCCAAGCCAGGCTTCAGCAATACGTGAACCATGAACTTCATGATGTTCAAGTTAGTTTTAGAAAAGGCAGAGGAAACAGAGATCAAATTGCCAACATCTGCTGGATCATGGAAAAGCAAGAGAGTTCCAGAAAAACATCTATTTGTGCTTTATTGACTATACCAAAGCCTTTGACTGTGTGGATCACAATAAACTGTGTAAAATTCTGAAAGAGATGGGAATATGAGACCACCTAACTTGCCACTTGAGAAATCTGTATGCAGGTCAGGAAGCAACAGTTAGAACTGGACGTGAAACAACAGACTGGTTCCAAATAGGAAAAGGAGTATGTCAAGGCTGTATATTGTCACCCTGCTTATTTAACTTCTATGCAGAGTACATCATGAGAAACGCTGGACTGGAAGAAACACAAGCTGGAATCAAGATTGCTGGGAGAAATGTCAATAACCTCAGATATGCAGATGACACCACCCTTATGGCAGAAAGTGAAGAGGAGCTAAAAAGCCTCTTGATGAAAGTGAAAGAGGAGAGTGAAAAAGTTGGCTTAAAGCTCAACATTCAGGAAACGAAGATCGTGGCATCCAGTCCCATCACTTCATGGGAAATAGATGCGGATACAGTGGAAACAGTGTCAGACTTCATTTTGGGGGGCTCCAAAATCAGTGCAGATGGTGACTGCAGCCATGAAATTAAAAGACACTTACTCCTAGGAAGAAAAGTTATGACCAACCTAGATAGCATATTCGAAAGCAGGGACATTACTTTGCCAAGTAAGGTCCGTCTAGTTAAGGCTATGGTTTTTCCTGTGGTCAGGTATGGATGTGAGAGTTGGACTGTGAAGTAGGCTGAGTGCTGAAGAATTGATGCTTTTGAACTGTGGTGTTGGAGAAGACTCTTGAGAGTCCCTTGGACTGCAAGGAGATCCAACCAGTCCATTCTGAAGGAGATCAACACTGGGATTTCTTTGGAGGGAATGATGCTGAAGCTGAAGCTCCAGTACTTTGGCCACCTCATGCGAAGAGTTGACTCATTGGAAAAGACTCTGATACTGGGAGGGATTGGAGGCAGTAGGAGAAGGGGATGACCGAGAATGAGATGCTGGATGGCATCACGGACTCAATGGACATGAGTCTGAGTGAACTCCGGGAGATGGTGATGAACAGGGAGGCCTGGTGTGCTGCAATTCATGGGGTCGCAAAGAGTCAGACACAACTGAGTGACTGAACTGAACTAAGATAACCCATTGATATCATGACTTTAAACATCACCTGTGTGCCAGTAACTCCAAAATACACACATTTTAGCCTACATATCTCTTTTGAACTACATTTACAATAGCTTGTTTGACAGATCTACTTGAACACATCTTAAATATTTCCAACTTTACATTTTTAAAACAAAATCATTACTTTTCCCTTCAATGTAATTCTTGCCCAGGATTTTCATCTTAGGAAATGACAATATAATTCAAACAATTGCTGAAGATTGTTGACCTGAGGCAAATAGACTATCAAATATTTCTCCAGTAAAAAAGAGTTTATTTGAGATCAGTAGAGAATTGCAATTCCAGATCTGCAAACATGATGAGACTTATGCAAACTACACATGGCATGGGTAGACCACTTTTATAGAGAGGAAAAGTTGGAAGAGCTATAGAAGACAGAGTTCATGGCCTTTCTTTGGCTTACTTCTTCCCAGGAAAGAAGAGATGCATTTCTTCTTCCTATTGGATTCTGCTGTCTTCGTAGGGCAGGAGAGATCTCCGTCTGGTGTCTCAAACTAACTTAGTTGAGATTCTGTTTATTAATCTTTTACAAGACAAATCCTGAGATATACCCTTCTCACCATCTCAATTACCACTATCCTAATGAATGATATTTTTCACTAATTGATTTCCCACTTTCCTCTTTTCCAGAACAAATCCATTCTTCACACAGCAACCTATACCTTATTTTCAAAATGTAAGTCAGAGCAGGTGACCCCCTCCCCCTGCTTAAATTTGCTCAGCTGTTTTCTGCAGTATGTAGAATAAAATTCAAAGTACTTGTTATTGGGTTCTGCTCATCCATCTCTAGCCTGTCTTCTAACCATATGGGATTCTGTGTTTTTCTTGCTAAAAAGTAATCAGTACATTTTATCAGGTTCACTTGAGGAATAAGACAAGAGGACTGGGAATCCATTTCCTAGTTTCATGACCTTGATTTTTCTTTTTCTTTGACTTGAGTGACTCAATACTGTTCATGAGGCAAATACCCATCCCTATGGAAGCTTTACCTGATCACTGCATCTAAAGTAGACTCAGTGATATCCTTCATGTAAACATTTGTAATTTCATTGATAGTACAAATTAAAATCTGATATTATTTCACATGTTGTATGAGTATTTTCATATATTTTATGTTTATATTATAAATGCTTGTCTAAAAAGCAAGGTTTCTTTTTTAATGTTGAATAAGTTTCTTAACGTTTCTTTTACTTTTAATGTATCTTGATTAATTAACTAATCTTATTTTGTAGGGTGAGCCCTTAGTTGCCCCATGGTATGTGGGCTTATTTCCCTTCCAGGGATTGAACCTGTGTCCCTGGCACTGGCAGGCAGATTCTTAACTGCTAGACCTCCAAGGAAGTCCCTAAAAAGTAAAGTTTCTGAACCAACATGTCATTGTTCTCTATTTTATTTATTTTATCTAGTGCTTGTTACACTAGGCACTCAAGAAAATGTGGAATAAATAAATGAATGAATATCCAATTTTCTCTTTGGTGGGCATGCTGTGTCTCTTCATGAGGGAGAGAAAAAGCCAGAACAAATGATTTAAGATTCTATTTGTGAGCTTCTTGTACATTTATTTATTTATCTTATTTTTGGTTGCACTGGATCTTGGTTGCAGTGCACAGGTTTAGTTGCTCTGTGGCAAGTGGGATATTACCAACCAGACATTGAATCCATATCCCCTGCATTGGCAGGTGAATTCTTAACCATTGGACCATCAGGGTCATCTCATTTGTGAGCTACATAGGCATGATATAGCCATTGTGTTCAAGAAATAGGAATAAAATATTTTCTTGATACCAGTTAATGGGAAAAATGATAAATTGTTTTTGCTTGTTTCTTTATAATGGAAAATTCACATATGAGTTGTTGTTCTTGAAACGAGAAAGGGGGGAAACAAAAGAAAATAGTAGAGGTTTGAGGTGCTAAGACACAATTGCTTTTCTTACATAAGTTGTTGAATTAATCTATTCATTTACATATCCATTTTCTAATTAACTGATATAAACAGTTCAGGCCTGATAGTTTATTGCTGCATGGTAAAATGCCTCAATGGATGTGCAATTCTAAAAATGGTTCTGCAATTATAGTAGTTTTATTTATCCATAGGCACTTATTGCATCAAGTAGCTTCTAATTGCTAACAAAGAAAGACCTAGCCTTTCCCAACCTGTTCTCTTCCCTGACCTATGTGTAGAACAGATTTTTTTTCATTTCTGACAAGAAGAATGAGACCAACCACAAATAATATGTGACAAAAGTAATTAATTTGTACATGTGAGAACATATCAATCCCGTTCAGCAAACAGTTCTCTTAGGAAGAATTTTCACAAAATTGCACATTTTCCAGCCAAGTCCCTTGAAAACTGGTAAACATAAAATGTACTGCCCAAAATTTATAGAGTCTGTTTCCCTTTCACATATGGCCTGTGATGTCCTAAAATTAGAATGACGGGTACAGACAACAATGACCCAACATAAAGCAAATCTCATTCACAGACAACTACCACCAAAGACATAACCTATTTAAACAAAGTAACAGGGAATTTCATACAACAAAAGCAAATGAGAAGATAAATTAAGGTAATATTTTAAAATTATGTTGCAAATAGGTAATTAGCAGGTAAAAATAGCAAATAAGCTTGCTCCAACTATCTCCAGGTAGAATTATCAACAGAATTTAGATGAATCTAATATTTGGCTCTGTAAAGCCAGCTAAGTGAAGCAGAGGTTGTGAAGTTCAGGTGGAAACACCATGAAGAAAATACTTACTTTTTTGTTTACTTGATTCATATAAATGTCGATTGATGTAAACATCATTTTACAGAACACTTCTGTATAACAAAGTCATTTTTATGTGCCAGTGCATGACTCATAGTAATAGGGACCTGAAAATGTGATTAAAACTAATTTCCTGGTTAGAAATTCTTTGTGAAAATTTTTTCTTAATTTTCTATATGCTCCTTATAGTGATAGTACCTGAGTTGCAATGGCAGAGAGATAGAAGAGAAACTTGTTTTACATTGACTAATATGCAGTGTCTTTACTTTGCCATTAGCAATATTTTTTTGTTAACAACTTTCATTTTCTTTCCTTAATGATCGTGACATGAAGCATTCAATGAAAACTACATAACGACTCTCTTTGTTTTAGAATATTTAAGACAAAGCACATACATATAACTCCTCTGTTACCACAAGGAAGTTTTCAAAAATCTAGGTTTTTCCCTTTATTTGTTTATGTTTTAGGATCTCTGCTAAGAACTTTTATTCTTATAAGAACATAAACATGTCTACAGTTTGATTTAAATCTTCTATTAAGTGTTAATTACATACAAGTAATATTTTCATCAAGTATGCTCAAATAATAAAGCCTAAAATGCTGGGCTGGAAGAAGCACAAGCTGGAATCAAGATTGCCGGGAGAAATATCAATAACCTTAGATATACAGATGACACCACCTTTATGGCAGAAAGTGAAGAGGAACTAAACAGCCTCTTGATGAAAGTGAAAGAAGACAGCGAAAAAGTTGGCTTAAAGCTCAACATTCAGAAAATGAAGATCATGGCATCTGGTCCCATCACTTCATGGGAAATAGATGGGGAAATAGTGGAAACAGTGTCAGACTTTATTTTTGGGGGCTCCACAATCACTGCAGATGGTGACTGCAGCCATGAAATTAAAAGATGCTTACTCTTTGGAAGGAAAGTTATGACCAACCTGGATGGCGTATTCAAAAGAAGAGACATTACTTTGCTGACTAAGGTCCATCTAGTCAAGGCTATGGTTTTTCCAGTGGTCATGTATGGATGTGAGAGTTGGACTGTGAGGAAAGCTGAGTGCTGAAGAACTGATGCTTTTGAACTGTGGTGTTGGAGAAGACTCTTGAGAGTCCCTTGGACTACAAGGAGATCCAACCAGTCCATTCTAAAGGAGATCAGTCCTGGGTGCTCATTGGAAGGACTGATGCTAAAGCTGAAACTCCAGTACTGCAATCAATAACCTTCCAGAGACTCCAGAGAGAGCTCTGAACTTTCTACCTCCCAAAGAGTGAAAGAGTGAATTCCTGTTGTTTACAGTAACCCAGGTTGTGACACTTGGCTACAGCTGCTCAAAGAAATAAATACACCCCTCAAATGTGGTGATACTATCATTGCGTTGTTCAAGAAATGTTTATTTATATGTCCCCATACATTTCTAATATCTTGGTTCATGATTTTTGTGTGTGTGTATGTGCCAAACAATTTTCTATCTGGGATTTATTTCATTTTATCTGGTGCATAATCTAAAAAAATATTTATATGGAGGGTTTTGGTGATAAAAACAATAGAAACCAAAGCAAAAAAAAAAAAAAAAAAAAAAGAGAGAGAGAGAGAGAACAAACCTAAATTTGGATTCATCCAATCATGTCTTCATTTTGCCTTCATTCTTGGAAGATAGTCCAAGAATCCACAGGGATTCATTCTTAGGCTCACAGTTATTTTCTCTTAGCACAATGCATGAAATGATGTTGTCTTCTAGTTACTACTTAAGCTATTGGAAAATCAGTTCTCAGTCTCACCATGGTGCCTCTGTAGGTAATTTATCTTATCATTCTATACAATTTTCAAGTTGGTTTTTTTTTTTTTAAGCGTTTGTTCAGATTAAACTGGTAATATGTATAAGTTCTGATTCCTTTTCACTTAAAATTGTTACGAATTGATTATATTTCTAAATCTGAGGATTATTCCAAAAGTAGAAGAAAATTATCAACCATTATCTCTTTGAATATTGTCACGTCTCTTTCTTATGCATCTAGGCATGTTCTATCTTCTTAGTCATCTGCATTTATCTTCTTTTCAAAATATTTAACTTTTTTCTTCTGTGATTCTATTTGCAAAATTTATATAATTCAGTTTACATTTTAGTTAATCCTTTTTCTTGTCTCCTTAGATATTTGCTTTGTCTCTTAAGTATTTATATTTTACTTGCTTTATTTATCTAAAATAATATATAATCATTAAATTTTATTTTTTCTTACAACCTCAAATCTGTTCTTTTCGACAATCTAACTTTTCTGTGTCTTATTTCTGTAAGTTCTTGCTCATGATTGTTTCTTTTATTATTAGTTGTGTGATTTTTAAAACTGTGATTTTATTTCTTCTGAAACATTATTTATGGGATTGTGGTCAGGCCTGATTGAAAGAAGCATTTCTCTAGAGAGTACTTGCATTTGCTTCTGCCTGGTGCCTGAAGGGACTTACATGGAATCACTTACAAATAAATTCTCAACTTGAAAGTTTTAGCTCACTAGCTGCAAATCCAGATGAGGACCAGTTTGTGAGTATGAATTCTCAAGAGAGATTTCTTTTTCTTTCCTTCCAATGCCAAAATCCCAACAGACAAGTTTCTTTCTAATTTTTTTTTCCCTATAGTAAATTTATTTCTCTTTTACTTTATTCCACTAGCAGAAGTGCAATTGAGCACAACAGGCCTTGGAAACTGTTTTATTAGTAGCACTAAATTTGAATAAACATATGCCCTTTGGTCAAGCAATTTTTCTCTTCTGTATTTCTATTCTGTATTTATTAAAAAAATGTGTGTGTACAAATGCAACAAAATATACAAAGTGTTGATGGATGTATTAGCCTTACATAAAAACCAAATATAGTGTCTAAATGCCCATCAATAATAGAATAAATAAATAAATAGAGCTATTGTTAGAATATTATACAGAAAATAGATGGAGTATATTACTGTTGCTGCAGGCAGAAACAGAATAAAATAAGTCAGATACCAAGATTTGCTATGTGATGTTATTTATATAAAATGTTAAAGAGACAAAATTTATCTAAAATGTTGAGTGTCAGGGGGATGATGGACCCTAGGAAAAGGGTGGGATAAAGATAGGAAGAAGTTACTGAAGGTGGTCTCTGGCAACAAACACAAGTTACAAAGGTGTGTTCACTTGATTATTATTATTTGAATACTGTGATGGTTAATTTTGTGTGTCATGCCCATGAGGCAGAGGAGGGGACAGATTCTGGATGTATATATGAGACCATTTGCATATAAGATTCCCATTTGCATCAGTGGGCTCAATAATGTGGGGAGGGGCATCATTCAACTCCTTGAGTGTCTGAATAAAACAACTGGTAAAGGAAGGAGAAATTTATCCTGTTTTGCTTCCCGCCTGCCTCTTTGGGCTGGGACATCTCATCCCACATTCTCCAGCCCTTTGACTGGGAAATTGGGTTTAATACCACAAGGGTTGGTTCCCCTGGTTCTCAGGCCTCCAGACTTAGAGACTGATGATATTACTGGCTTTCCTAGATCTCCAGTTTGCAGACATCAAATCATGAGACCTCAGTCTCCATAATCATGTCAGCCAATTCATCATAAACTTATCATCTGTCTCCTACTGTTTCTGTTTCACTGAAGAATCCTTACTAATACAAATATACATTTATGATTTATGAACTTTAGGTCTGTAAAATGCTCAACTAAAAGAAAAAGAAGATATATATTGAATCTTACCTCCAGCTTCTTTGTATCTCTTCACTGACTCACTGTGCACTTAAGATATAATATATAATCCTCATCAAGGTATACTTAGCCACACAAGGGCAACTGTTCACCTTCATCTCCAAACTAATGGATCATCAATTATCTCTTACTCACTCCCAAAACTAAACTGATATTTTATTTCTTTCAAATAGCAACATGCTTCTCAAGATAAGGCATTTACATGTGTTGTTTCTTCTCTCTGACATTATCTTCCTATACTTGCAATATATTTGCTTCCTACTCAACCTTTAACTCTCTTTAAATGAAACTTTTAACAGGACACTTTCATGGATCCTCAATTTATAGTCCACCTCACCTCCAGTTTTGTTTTTTTTTATTTGTTTGTTTTTAATATGTCATATTATTTTCCTTTGTGGCTCTTACTATGATATAGAATTTGTATAGTTATTGAATGATGTTTGTTTTCCTTAGCTTTACTATCAGCTCCATAATAGCACAGTCCACTTTTATTTTATTTTCCACTGTATAGTCTGTTATGATCCTGGCCCACACCTGTTTCAGGGTGGATACACGGTTTGTTGAATGAATTAAATATTGATCCATTTTTGATGTAATAGCAATTAAAGAGGCAATAGGAAGTAGAAATTAATCGTCTACCACTCATCATTTTATTTTATCACTATTGTTTTAAGGAATTATGAGAATCATTGCCAGTGATCATTATTTCTTTCTTTTATTATCTATATCTAATATACTGTGAAGCCAGAAATAGAATAGCATCAGAAAATATTTTGAATAAATTACACTGGAGTGGTGCTGAATTGGAAAAGAAAATTTTAGCATTTAACATTTATTTATAAAAGCATTTTCTTTAAGACAAAGGTTTCTTAGATTATCCATCTAAAGTCACGGAGTCATGGATAACTTTGAAGAAGAGACTGAAATAAACTGAACATGAAATTCACTAAGAAATGAGAATTTTATATATCTTAAGGTTGGAAAGTTTATTTTTCATTGTATAATCAATTTTATCTCAAGGCAAAAATATATAATTTCCAGACAGTAATATATGAGAAAGAAACCACCATATATATATATATATATATATATATATATATATATATATATATAAATATATATATATAAAACCCTGTACAGTGTTGTATCATTTACATATTGCTTAGTAACAAACCTTTCCAAATGTTAATACTCTAAGTAATAACCATTTATTTTGGTTATTTAATAATTTGGTCATGATTTTCTTGATCAATAATTTAGCCTGCAAGTCTTCCTTTGATGGCTCATTAGTAAAGAATCCAACTGCCAATACAGGACATGTGGGTTAGATCCCTGGGTTGAGAAGATCCCCTGGAGGAGGAATTGGCAACCCATCCCAGTATTCTTTCCAGGGAAAATCCCATGGACAGAGGAACCTAGTGGGCTACAGTTCATAGGGTCGCAAAGAGTTGGACAAAACTGAGCAACTGAATACAGTTTAGCCTGAGGTCATTCAAGTGGTTCCTCTGGTCTCAGTGCTCTTTCCTATGTGTCTGTTGAATATTGTGAGTTTGCAATCTGCTTCTAGGTGTAACCTGCCTGTAGGATGAGAGCCTCTTTCGTGTTGACTCATACTGCAGCAGGCTAGTTCAGACTTTTTCTCTTGGTGGAGATGGAAGAGGGGAAAATGAGGACAAAGGGAGAGAGAAGAGAAAAGGAGGGTGGAGGAAGGGGAGGAGAAAAATAAGACCCTTGTCTTCAAGGCTTTTAAGGACAAAACTCAGAATTTGTACAGCATCCATTGTATTCCATTAAAACACACACACACACACACACACACACACACACAAGTCAAACACAGATTTCAGAAGTGGGAAAATTAATTTCACTTATTGAAGGAAGAAGCTTCAAAATCAAATTGTATGGATACAAGAGATCATTAACCTGGCCATCATTGCAACCAATCTACCACATATAGCAACCAACCCAAAAATATTTACTAAATATATATATAATATGTATATAATATGCTTGTAGTACCATAAGATAAAAGGGCCACAGAAGTATGAAATGTTACTACCTTAAAAATTCTTTAAATTTAACCAATTTAGTTAATAATATTATGATTTTCAATCTCTTTTTTCCCAATTTAATTTAAGAAAATGATACTATTTTATTTGTTTAAAAAAGGGAAGGGAGTGGGCTGCCAGAGACATTCAACGAGAGAAGAGAGGTGTTAAAGTGAGAACATGTCTTACTAAGTCATATAGACATTTTAGAAGGTCAAACCAGTGGTCTCAAAAGCTATAGGAGGTCATCATCTAGAGTGAGAAAACAGCCCTGAAGGAAACACAAACTGGTCAGCTGTAACATAAACACGGGAAATCAAAAGAATAATGAAGACCTTAGGGCAGAGTAATACGAGGATGGAGAAGAACATTTGTTCGTATGATTTTCTCAGCAATTCAGTGTTGATATTTCAGAGAATTATCTCCCCCTCTCTATATTTTTGCATAAAATTTTGATTCCATAAGATAAAATGATCATATGACATCAGCATCAATATGTAGGTAAGAAAATAGATCAGCAATCAAGACTTACTGTTTATTTGCCATGTTGAGAATCAATATGTCAAAAGAAATAAAAATCTGTGTAGAAGTTTTAAACACCACAAATTATTTATCTGTATTGAGGCTAGGTTTTTTCACATATACCAACCAAAACAACATATTGGGAACAAATAGGATCAGCATGCCTTCTATTAAGCAATATATTTAAAAAATTTGTAAAATATAACAATGCCAATCTTTGTGCTTTTTTCTTTTTAAAAAATATACATAATTTTCATTAAAATTACCTTATAGTATCATGTAATTGATCTATTATTTTAAAGGGGTTAATATATCATTACTTTTAAATTAGTTTTATTTAAAATACAATAGATACCAATCCATATACCTCACACAAACCTAACTGGCAACTTTACTAATTTTAAAAAATATGAAGAAAGTATGAGACCAAAAGTCGAGGACTTTCTTATATATACAAAGTACTTTAATAAAGGAGAAATAAATTATTCCTGGGCATACTCATTGCATAAATAAGGAACTTCAGGAAGACTGAAAGTTGTAACATTGCCTTTCAATGAAGGAGAGCAATAAGTAATGTTTTAACGGTATTCTACTTAAGCTATAGAATATCAAAAAGTTATTTTATCATGGTTCTTTATTTTCAATTTCTCTGATATTCCAAGCAAGAAATGTGAACAAATATGCGGAACAATAAAAGGGGACACATGTTCTCTGAAGATAGTAAAATATCCAGTACACCTTTGGAGAAAAACAGTAAACAAAGAGCAAAACACAAGCCAATGTTGGAGGGTCTACTGTGTATGGGATTTGACCTTTCTTTTGTACTGGAGATCTTCAGAATATGGTGCAAAGATAATGGAGAGGTCAGCTTTGAGTGTGTAATGAGGATTCATTGGTAGTGTGGAAGAGCCCACAGAACCATCAGATGGGAAGCTTTTATCATAATCTTGGTGGCATGATAAGGGTCTTAACTAATCAAGGAGTGTGATAATAGAAAACATGGATTTAAGGTATAAAGAGGACATTGATTTTATATGTATGCTTTTCTAATTAGGGAAAAAAGAAACATTTGGAATGAATGATGATCCTTTCCCACAGAAGCTTATGCAAAACTGGTATTGTAAGTTTGAATATATAATTAACATTTGACAAACAACTAAAATATTTTATGTGGTAACAAAACTTGATTACATACGCCAAGTATTGTGGCTTAGAATAGATTAAAATTAGATTAGTCAGGAAAGGCAGGTGGGAATAAGAATGAGATATTTAGTATTATGTGGTATTTGTAGTTCACCAAAGAGGAACTGTTGGTTTGACAGTAAAAGGGAAAGGTGGTTAAGTTGGAAATTTTAGATGGAAAAGGACTGAAAATTAGGTGGGAGTTAAGCTTCCTGGAACCACTGAAGAACTAGCTGGGAAATTATAAGATTCAATACAGGTGTGTTGAATGAATAAATCAATTCTGTCACATGAATAAATGACAGAAAAGGATTAGCCTGGCTTGTGGTGTGTGTAGAATGTGAGAACCATTAATCAAATTTCTATTTTTGAATATTTTGAAGCCCAATGTAGAGGTAAACTCAACAATTTGAACTTTATAGAAAATTAATAAACTTACCTTATTGCTCATGCTTATAAAATTCAGCTTATCTCATTAACTTCTATGTTATTGCAGTATCTTTTTATACCTAATGCAAAGCATAAACCAAGTATGGCTATTGTTAATATTTAAATTAAAAAATAATAATTTCTAACAAGAAAGAAGTGTTAAAAAAAGAAAGAAGTGTTAAAACACTTTTTATTGAAACAAATACCTAAATTATGTCATTAATTTATTTCCTTGCATTTTCAGAAAGTAATATTTGTAAGGACTTATAAGTATAATATATGATGTTAGTTGCTCAGTTGTGTCTAACAACTATTTGCAACCCCATAAACTGTAGATTGAAAGGCTCTTCTGTCCTTGGAATTCTCCAGGCAAGAATATTGGAGTGTAAAATTTAGCAAATTGACTTAAAAAATAATGATCCAAATGTTCCTATTACAGAAAAATAAATTTATACACCTGAAGGTGAGGAACTGAAAAGCTATGTTGCTTTCTACTTTTTGAAATATTCAAAGTATAATTTATTCTTTGTTTTCTAATGGAAATCATTCATTAAACAGGATTTTTACTAATGTAAGGCACCAGAAAGTTCATGCCATCCTTATAGACAGAGAGCACATAGGTGCTGATAAATTATAGATTTTTATATTTAAATATAATTTCAATAAAACATTAATTATATTATGCACTTAATCTGGTGCATAATATATATCATTGATTTGAAATTCAGTGTAATGTACATTGTATTTCATTATGATGTAGTATATATTTCATTGTAATATACATTTAATAAAACATACATCATGTTCTGAGAAATCTGTATGCAGGTCAAGAAGCAACAGTTAGAACAGGATATGGAACAACAGACTGGATCCAAATTGGGAAAGGAGTACGTCAAGGCTGTATATTGTCACCCTGCTTATTTAACTTATATGCATAGTACATCATGCGAAATGCCAGGCTGGATGAAGCACAAGCTGGAATCAAGATTGCCGGGAGAAATGTCAATAACCTCAAATACGCAGATGACACCACACTTATGGCAGAAAGTGAAGAAGAACTAAAGAGCCTCTTGATGAAAGTGAAAGAGGAGAGTGAAAAAGTTGGCTTAAAGCTCCAACATTCAGAAAACGAAGATCATGGCATCTGGTCCCTTCACTTCATGGCAAATACATTGGGAAACAATGGAAACAGTGAGAGACTATCTTTCTTGAGGCTTCAGAATCACTGGAGATGGTGATTGCAGCCATGAAATTAAAAGACACTTGCTCCTTGGGGAAAAGAAAAAAGTTATGACCAACCTAGACAACATATTAAAAAGCAGAGATACTACTTTGCCAGCAAAGGTCCATCTAGTCAAAGCTATGGTTTTTCCAATAGTTATGTATGGATGTGAGAGTCCAACTATAAAGAAAACTGAGGACTGAAGAATTAATGCTTTTGAACTATGGTGTTGGAGAAAACCCTTGTGAGTCCCTTGGACTGCAAGGATATTCAACCAGTCCATCCTAAAGGAGATCAGTCCTGGGTGTTCATTGGATGGACTGATGTTGAAGCTGAAACTCCAATACTTTAGCCACCTGATGCAAAAAACTGACTCCTTAGAAAAGACCCTGATGCTGGGAAAGATTGAAGGCAGGAGAAGGGGACAACAGAGGATGAGATGGTTGGATGGCATCACTGACTCAATGGACATGAGTTTGAGTAAGCTTCTCAAGTTGCTGATGGACAGGGAAGCCTGTCATGCTGCAGTCCATGGGTACACAAAGAATCGTACATGACTGGGTGACTGAACTGAACTAAACCGAGCAGCATGGTTAGGTTTTCCAATGTGTACTGTAGCATTTTCATTACACTGCAAATACAACCTGCCTGCCAAAGCAGGAGACCTAAGACACACAGGTTCGATCCCTGGGTCAGTAAGATCCTCTAGATAAGGGCATGGCAACCCACTCCATATTTTTGCCTGGAGAATCCCATGAACAGAGGAGCCTGTCTGGCTACAGTCCATAGAGTTGCACAGAGTTGGTCATGATTGAAATGACTTAGCATGCACACACATACACGTATAGCACAGATCATGCACTTAGAAACAAAGTTGCAAGTATTAGAACATTACTTAAATCTTTCTTATTAGTTCTTAAATTGGAATGATGAAGGCAATTTTGACACCTATTTTCAAAATAATTAGAAAATTGAGGGACTTCTAAAATTCTCCATTTTCCACTGAATTTAGAAAAAAAAAGCTATTTTCAAACTGAAGGTGGGCTACTGTATAGCATAGGAGATTGGTTTATAAAGTTATTAGAGTGAAAAATATAAGAAATGTTAACATTAAATGACTTGGAAACTCTAAATCGTTAATTTTTATTACCCTAAATATATTTTATAGATCTCTGTAAAATAAACTGAAGACAATAGAACACTTTTTGGTTAAATATGGATTAAAAATATTAACACTATATCTGGATTAGTTAACCAACTTCTCTAGGGGATACCATGGCACAAATTATTACATCTGCAAAGCACAGGTAAATGAGCAGTTTGTAACTGAGTGCTGAGCTTTTGCTGAGCATAATACAATGCTTGAGACTATGTTGGAAAATATACTACTATTTGCCAGTTTTATCTCATGGGCAAAGCCCTTTTCTTTTTTGAGGAACAATATCTAATTTTACACATAAGCAAAATGCATGTTTGATGGTAATATATGAGTCATAGTAGAGGCAATACTGAAAGTGTAAGTGAAATAATATTTTGCAATGTTATGCAAATGATATACTGCACATTATCTGAGCTAACTGTCACAAGTGAGATTTAAGCTGAGAGGGAGATTATTCAGGAAATGAAAGGAAAGTAAAATGATCCTGTGTGATTTGCTAGCTTAGGACAATCATACAACATTTCTGAGAAATAGACATTTTAATTGACATCTTATATTTCCAAACTGCACTTTAAGTCTACAGGCAATCTTCTATTTTGGAAAAGGTGTCAAATAGCAGACACACTCACACAAAAGGAAAATTGAAATAAAAAATGTAAAGAGAAGAGAAGTAAAATTTTAGCCAGAAATAAATATAGATAGATAGATAATGAAAAACAGCATGGTGTTAGGAAAGAATCACTGGTGCTGCTACTAACTCTGTGACCTTCACCAGCATAACTAGACATTATGTAGAAGTTTAATGTATACCCATAAAATATTGATAATCTTAATCATAATAATGATATCAACAGCTACCACCACTGCCACAATGATAGCAATAAATAAACATTCCTGTCCTATAGGATTTGTAAATTAGTAAATGATTGAAAAGAAAGAGAAAAATGATAAAATTTTAAAAATAAACCTAATTTGCAAAAAAATAGTAATTAAATAAATGAGTATTAAATAATTTCAAAAGTAACTAAAAAAAAGAAAAAATACCTTTGAATAAGAAGGTTTAAATTGTTGTGAAGAGGATTGGACTATTAAAAATAGTGGTCAAAATATTTCAATAAATAGTAACCAAATCCTTCATGGTAACTGTTTGACCCAACAGTAATGTTTAGATACTTCAATTCTGTTGGATTTTATAAAAGAGCAAAAACAACCCAGGAAAGAAAAGTCACTACCTTGAGCGACAGGGAATAAATCTAATTCCTCTGCCAAGTGTCAGCTCATCCAAAAATCAAACAGACCTATAATATCTCTCAAGCCATGTCTTCTAAGCAGCTTGAGATTTAAAAGACTGCACTTCACTTTCTATGCTCAAAGTGCTTCACATGTGTAAGAGAATAATTACTGAGACACTCAATTGATCTAGGTGTTAACTTTATTATCCCTATTTTATGGAAATGGAATTAGAGTTGACAAGGCTCAGGGGGTCAGTCCAACTGGGAAAATAAAAACTATTAATCTAAATCAACAGCATAATGCTGGCTGGCCTAGTGCCCTTGAATAAGTCATTTAGCTTCAATCTCTTTGTCTGAAGACAATGACAGAAGGTCAAAAAAATTATCAAAGAGTTTAAGTCAAATGCAGAATGAACATGAGCTTTTATGATAATATGATATCCTGACCCTGAGGTCACATGGCAAAAAGAGGTTGCACTGATTGAGAAATGGGACACTAAGTGTTTAAATAAATAGCACAAGGCAAACAAGTGATACAGTTTTATAAAGTACTTTGAACTCTGACTTCCCATCAAATATTGTCATCTGCAAGCATCTCCAATAGAATCACATTCCAAAATGTGAATACATGGCAATAGGGTTATTTTACCTCCTTCATAATTTATTCCAAACTAGTGTTCCAAATACCCAGTCTTTCAAAAACAAAAAGAAACAAAAGAAGAAGGAGAAGGAGAACAAGGAGCTAATTTTTTAAAGGTCATTTTGTTGGGTTTTAAATAAGAGATGGAGTATCTTAATAAAATTTAATTCAGTTAATGATCTTTCTGAGGGTTTCCCAGGTGGCACAGTGGTAAAGAATCTACCTTTAAACTTGGCATCCCATTTTTCAATTAGTGCAACATCTTTGCAGGCTTCCCTGGTGGTTCAGTGGGTAAGAATCTGCCTGCAATGAAGGAGGAGACGTGGGTTCAGTCCCTGGGTCAGAAAGATCCCCTAGAGAAGGAAATGCCAACCCCCTCTAGTACTCTTGCCTGGGAAATCCCATGGACAGAGGACCCTGGTGGGCTACAGTCCATGTGTTCACAAGAGTTGGACACAACTTATGACTAAACCACTGATGAACATTGCATATATGATTTACTGACCAAACCTACTTTATTGGAGTCATCAGGATATACTGTTTTAACTAAGACAAATAATATGTAAAGTTATTTTTCCAGGAGTTCATTTGAATTTGTACAATTGTGTGGAATATTTAACTGCCTTTTGTTATTTAGAAATTTTGACATTTTCTAAATACTTCATTATGTGTTAGTTATTTTCAAGTAAAATTGTTTCCTTACAAAGTATAATTTAGCCTACCATGAAAGAAACCACTTCTATTTCACTCATTTATCCCCAGTTTTGAATATACATAGTTTGTAATACTATGGCCCATGATTGTGCATCAGGCTAGGATCCACCCTAATAGCCTTTCTTTAATTCTAATTTTAAAGGACATATCTGAAAATATAGACATTCCAAAATACTTGGGGGGCTTCCCTGGCGGCTTAGATGGTAAAGAATCTGCCAGCAATAGAGGAGACCCAGGTTTGATCCCTGGGTTAGGAAGATTCCCTGGAGAAGGGAATGGCTACCCACTACAGTATTCTTGCCTGGAGAATTCCATGGACAGAGGAGCCTGGTGAGCTCCAGTCTTTGGGAATCACAGAGTTGGACACAAATGAACACCTAACACTAAAGTACTTGAGGTTAAACCTTCAACATATGAATTTTGTGGGGATACCGTTCAGCTCATAATGTATAGTATTTTGTCTTAAAGTTATTTAACTTTCTCATGCTTGTTTTACTTTGTAGCTAGTGGTACTGCTGCATTTCCAACTCCTGTTTGTTGATATATATATATATATATTTTTTAAATACTAAATACTTGATAATTTCTCTCCCTAGTACTCTGTGGTCTGAAGAACAAGACATGCCTCTTGTTGTTGTTTTTGAGGCATGCATTGTTGACCAACTTTCTTACTCATAAATCATTAATAGTAAAATGAAAACCTTGAAAAATCAAAATTTCCTTTTTATATGCAGCTCAATACATAGAAATATCTTGATTTTAATAAAGAGCTCCTTGGCCATGGTACATTTTCCTTAAATTTGATATTCCATATTTCTCTAACTCAGGCAGATTTTTATGCTTCTCTAGACTTAGTGGTATTTATACTTCCAACTTTTTATAATCAATGTTCAAAGTATAGCACTTCTTTTCGAAAGTTTCAAATCTAACCTATTTTAAGGATAAATGCAATTCTTACAGTTTTGTTCTACAGTTCTTTTTGAAATTACTTCCAGATGCATTTATTCAATTTCTTTCATATTGACTTCTGGTAACTTTTTAGTTGAAATTTTTGAATCCTATTTCAGATTAAGCATTTTATGTGGGTTTAATAAAATGGTTGCTCTGCATGAATGTATATTGAATGAGCAGTTGAATGTATTATGATTTATGTAACCTCAGGAGACTATTTTCTTAGATAAGTTTAATCAATTTTAATGCAATTACAGATGCCGACAACATGTAGATTCTTCATGCATATGTTATTGATTGAATAATAATGTCTCTTTTTCAAAACTGTTGAAAATATTGGATTTTATAATCTTCATACTTTTTTCTTTGTTATTATTGAAAATAGGCATTTGTTAAATGTCATATGTAAAATGTTCTTTGTCTTGATAGGCACTGAATAATTTTGAAATCACTCTTTATATTTTGCTATTTGACATGCTTTTTCTGACTGCTGACCCCTTTCTTATTGTCATAATCATATGTGTAGTTTTCTTATCAAATACTGTCATTTGATGCAGTCTCCAACTATAGTCTGATTGATGAGTTTCACTGTAGGATAACCTCTTACCTCTGTTAACATAAGATTTTCACCATAAAATCATTACAGCAAACTTCAACTAAATATTTTTGCCCTATATAAAAAAAAGCTGATTAGAATCCATATTTTATACTGTACATTAAATTAAATTGACCTTCTCAAATAGCAACAGAGTCTTTAAATCTTTGAAAACGTTGTCAAGAGGACATGACCAGAAGATGACCCAAGAGCTGGACTTGGGCAATCAAAGTCTCCTCACTCCCCTTCCCCTGTCCTTACCCCTAGTAATTACATTCTGCTCACTGTTCCAGTAGCGAGACCTGCTTTCAAGGACCCAGCCTTGGGCAAGCAATGTGTTGTTGAGACCATCTTGATGGTGCATGGTACTAAACCTAGTTAAAATCATATATAAACTTTTAGATTCTAGCAGGTGTGTGTGTAGCTCTATTCATCTTGTAGCCATCCAAGACAAACTTTGTATATAAGTTCCCTTGTTTATTGAACCTATTACCTACCAATCTGGAGTGGCTTGCCTCTTTTGGGGGCGTCTTTCCTTGACCTCCATACGTAGGGGCCAACAATTGGCAAATCAGTCAGGAAACTGAAGAAATGGGACTTGAGAAAAGGCATCCACAAAAGAAATCTTGAGTTAGCCATGGACCTCTATGTAGGGAGGGGTGGCCCATAGGTTTTAAATACCTGTGGACTGCCATGTGAGGGTGAGGGCCTTGAAATGCTGGCTGGTCTGATGTGCGTATTTGAAGAACTGCACCTAACGCTGCAGCAAAGAAGGGGGAAGAACCACCTGCATTGGGTGGTCTCTACTATGGCAGACTGTCTGGAAACCAATGTCCAACAAGAGTTGAATTTCTAGTTAGAAAGTCTGAAGAAGAGCTGAGGATAGGGAAGAATGTTCAGGTGTTCACTGCTCTGCTGGCTTCAGAGCTGGCAGATAAAGTGGGAGAGGAGGATATTAAATTGGAGACCTTAAATGCCATTTTGCAAAGTGTGGAGGGAGCAAGCTGACTTGGTTTAAGATCTGAACTCTTGTGACAAAGCCTGATTACGATGCTAAGAGGTGGAATCCCTGTGAAAATGAGAACAAAGAAGATGTTGTGATGATTGACAAGTGAGGGATAGACAAGCTCCCATAGCAGTTCATTTTCTGATACAAAGAAACATTTTAAATACTAATTGCCTTGCATGCATGCTCAGTCTCTAAATCATGTGCAACTCTGTGCAACCCCATGGATTGTAGCCTACAAGACTTCTTTCCATAGGATTTCTCAATCAGGAATACCGGAGTGGTTTGCTGTTTCCTTCACCAGGTGCTTACTGATCCAGGTATCAAACCCATGTCTCCTGCATTGATGAGCAGGCTCTTTACTGCTGAGCCACCAGGGAAGCCCCTAGTAATTGCCTTAAGCTTATGGTAATAGAAAAATATACTCCAAACTTCCTAGGAGAAAACATGCATTTTTTCTTTGCTCCTGGAAGGTATAAATATCATTCTGTTTGAAATGTAAACCCCCAGGTGATATATAACACACTGCCCAGGATTGCTTGAGAATTAACAGAAATTTCAAGATGTGCTTTGCCAAGAGCTGATTGCTGGTGGGTATAATCCTTGCCTCCCTTCTCTGTTTCTATCTGATCCTCAATGGGAAAGCCTGGCAGATTTCCCCAATGATCCCTATAAGAGGAGACCCAAGTGGGCTACTTGGGAACTGCAGGAGGGGGCTGGGTGTCCCCCTTAGACTATTTTCCCGTTGAAGGAACCCTAGGCCTAGCCTCAGGGAGGGGCAATGCAGGCAGTGTAGTGACTCCTTTACCTTCCAATTGCTGTACTAGATCTCTGAGGCCCTGAGGTTGCTTCAACCTCTTTCCCAAGTTCTGAGATTTTCATAGCAGTGTCATATATATATATATATATATATATATATATATATATATATAGCTAATGCTGGCCCTATTGTGAGGGGAACAGATAGGGAACATCCTGTGTCACCTTCTTGAAGACTTCACTCTTTCTTTTTTTTCCTTTTATTTTTCATGTAGCATTCTCATTCTCTACTCATAGAAAATTTGATTTGTCAATATCCACTTCAACTTATTTTTCTGTTTCTTTATAAAAGTCCTTTATTATCTCTACCCACATTAGGCATTTTCCAGTTGCATGAAGTTCAGTAATGTATTCTTCAGTGCAACATCCTATCTTCATTGTCAAATACAATGGCTAAAATATATCAGATGTTCAATGAATATTATTGAATTGATGCTTTCAATAGATTAAAAATGAAGTGTTCTATAAAAATAGTTTTACTAAACCTTCCAAGAAATAAAATCTTATGCTTTATAATACATTTAAAAATATAATGAAGCCTAAATACAAATATACTTTTCACTTGAATGAAATAAATATAGCAGTTAAAATTGATCATTGGATCCCAGTAATGACTGGTCAGCTAATCTGTGGCAAAAGAAAAATGAACTCTGAAATTATTTATGGTCAAAAACTTAATGTGTTTTATTATAAATATTTTCATTTATTAAAATTTTAAATTCCTTTTGAACATATATACTTATGAAAAAATATACATCTAATTATTTTCTTGAATATTGTCATTTTCCTGTCTATTATGCATCCATTTTCTTGAGACACACTCCCATAAGTTAATTCAGGAAATAGAAATATGTATGGGAAAGAAAGAATGAAGGGAAAAAATCGGCAAAAGAAAAAATGATAAAAGAAAAAGAAGTAAAAAAAAAAAAACTTCAATCATTATGCACTGCTTAAAAAAATGCTTATTGTGTTTTGCTATCAGTTTCAGTTTGCGCCATTTTCTTTATTAATTTAAAACATACATTTATGTCTATCTTTCCAGAGAACAAATGCCAATGATGCAAAATCAACAATAAACTAAAAATTAAAATATCTTAAAAATATAGAGCTTCTAATACTAAGTACTCTCATGTGTTTGTATGATCTTTTGATATCATTATGAACCTACTTATTGATAAGACATACCTAATTCCTAAATTCAAGAGAAATTATTTAAATTACTGCCTGACATACTTCACACTCTTCTGGAAGCACACAGAATAATTTCTAGTATGAGAAATAATTTCTGGTATTTACTAGATACTAAATTTAAATACTAAATTATTAGTATCTAATAATTTCTAGTATTAATAGTAATAGTTAATCAGCTTTTGTGTTACAAAGGGACACAAAGTAATTAATGCCTAAATGTGTAGGCAGATTCTCAAAAGCTCAAACTTTTTTGAGACACTTTCACACACACATATATAATCAATACTTGTTTTTCTGAGGAAAGTGAAATATGAAGGCTTGGTTTTTTACTTGCAGTTCTGAAAAAGTCTATATTTCAAATCTTATATCTAATGGATGACTGTAGTAAAAAGGATTATCTTTACTGTACTCAAATGTTTGTTTGCTCACTTATTTTTTAACCTAATAAATAACTAAAACATAAAGGTAATCTGTGCAAACCATGTCAGTAAAATTTTAATAATAAAGGGAAGGATAAAAATATCCATATTTTAGTAATAATGTTCAGGTTCAGTTTTCTTATAATGATCACCATGAACTAAATCAGAATACTATCCAAAAATATTTAAACGATTATGTTTTGGCATAGGCTTGCTAAAATAATGGATACATGCACCTTCTACCACCTAACACCCAAGATTCTCAACACAAACCACAAAGACCATCATCATTGTAAAACCACAGCATCATTAGGCCAAAATCTAACAAATATAAAACTTCAGATATAATCTCAAATAAGCTGTAATTATTGTTTTTTTCATGAGAATGGACTGTAAGCATTTTGTGCCTGTGCATTTGTGTGTTAGTTACTAAGTCATGTCTAACTCTTTGTGACCCATGGATTGGAGCCTGCTAGGCGCCTCTATCCATGGAGTTCTCCATGCAATAATCTTGAAGTGGGTTGCCATTCCCATCTTATTTAGGTGAGAGTAAGCAATTTGACTCTCACCATGTTCAGTTACTCCTCATATATGATGTCTTGGCCAAGATAACCGTAATCGTTGTCTGCTTATTGAAGGAACAAAAGTCTGGAGCATCCAATCTATCCAACTTTTAGGAAGTTTAAAAAGGTGAAATTTTAACGATCTAATGATAGAAATAAAAGTGTGTGACAAGATGGAACAAAGTAAACAAATAAATGAAGATACCTAGAAGTGAAGCTATCTCTTATCTCTAGAGTGTCAGTGGGAGCTTATATTTGACGGGTCTTTTTGCCAATACTCCCTTCATGTCATCCATTCTGAGGAAAATAATCCATCCTGCTAGAGCAGAAATGAATTATTTCCAGGAGATCTCTGAATTTTGATTTTACTGTCATGATTACCTCTGAAGGAATATACCCTCCACTCCTACAATCCAAAATATTATTTTTCTTTCCATAGCAAGATCAACCACATCCTAAGAAACAATAGGAAAAAATACTTAAGCTACCCTGGAAGCTCCTCTTAAGCAAATACCAACTCAATAATATATAGTTTATGATTTACATTTTTGCTTAAATTTGTTTTCTTCTAAATTTTCTATTATGATTTTTGAATATTTACATAATTTTCCACTAATGAGGAATAGTATGTAATATGCATGCATACGTACTAAGTCACTTCAGTTGTGTCTGACTGTTTGTGACCCTATGGACTGCAGCCCACCAGGCTTCTCGGTCCATGGGATTCTCCTAGCAAGAGTACCGGGTGGGTTGCCATGTCCTTCTCCAGGGCATCTTCCTGACCCAGGGCTCAAACCCAGGTCTCCTGTGACTACTGCACTGTAGGTGGAATCTTCAGCACTGAGCCACCAGGAAAGCCCATGAAATGTGAGTTATCCTCAAATCTTAGTATCATAGTCATCAACTTTTTAGCTTCTCTCTAAGAACTTCGGTTTTAGTATCTTGAACATAAGCATAAAATATATGCTAATAAAAAAATATAAAGACATTAATTTAAAAAATAATATTCAGGATAGCATTTCTCTTTCCCAGGACGTACAGGTTTTGTTAACAGTTTGAATGCTCAGCCCATCAAATAATTCTGCTTTATCTATAAATTGAAAAGAGTTCAATTATCTATGCTTCATATCACCAGGTTGTATTTTTTAAAAGTTGATTAATTAGTGTTTATGAATAATTTTACTTTATGATACATTGTCATGTTGACAAGATGGAAAGTGTAGTTGGCAAGTAAATCTTGATTCCATTCATTTCTTCCTCTTCTGAGTACCTCCTTGTTATATTTTGCACATTAGTGCATAAATCTGGCATTCCTTCTCTGTCAAGTACTCAGTCAAGTTCATGCATTCCCTGTTCTGTTACCATTGCTTCATTGAACAGGCCTTCTGTTTCAGAATCTCTTTCCACCTGCTTTATTGTGAGTGCACTGCTAAATAACTATGTTGTGTATATAAAGCTCTCTTTATTTCTTCCCCCTCCTCCTCATTTTTCCTGACCCAAAGATCTCATGGAATTATAATTCCCGTTAGTCTTGTTCTAGGTTATACCAATATCTGTATCTTAATATCCAAGCAAAATTGTTTAATATTATGTATCTTCAGCACTGCTAATTAAATCACTTTTCTACAGTGTCTTTTTACCCTTTCTTTTGTTATGTACTGCTCTCTCAGAATTACAATCTGTTTATTTTTAACACAGCGTGCTTTTTTAATTTCAGTTGGCTAAGAGAAATAATTCTTTCAACTGAGACCTCTCTTCTGCTTCACTTTCCCTTAGGTTGTCATCTTAACTTAGGGTAGCCATGAGCATTTTGAAAATCTGTGAAGGAGATTCTGCTAAGGAAGGTTACACTTTTTATAAGTTTAGGTGGATATTTCCACGGGGTTGCAATCACTTCCCTGACTAGTATTATCAGCTCATGTAGAAAGGCTTCAGGAGTTTTTACATGATTTTGCAAAATTAGAAATCACCTGAAAATGTTCTACAGAACTGAGGTCTGAATTATGTAAGTAATGAAATGGGAAAAAAATTTTTTTAATTACTTGGAACAGAATCTAACCAGTGTGAAGTTCATTTAATCAAATGCTTAAATGTTGAGAATTTGTTTCCCTTCAATAAGTCAAAACAGATGCTCTCCCCTATCAGTAATATATTCAATGGTTTAGCCTTGTTTTAAGGAACCCATTATTATGTTTCATCAGCATCAGCCCCTAAAACACTTGGATCCAACTCTTTTACACATTTTTTTCCATGAATGAATTGCCAATATTTTAAGATAGGGCATGCTATTTATATATTCATAGCATATTTGAACCATTTTTAAATATATAATTCAGTGACTAGGTATTCACAAAGCTTGCAAACTGAAACTCTGTAACCATTAAATACTGTCCATCTTCTTCCAGCCCTTAGTAATTATTAGGAAGAATGTCCCAGCTAATTATAATATGAGTACATAGAACTGTCTATACCAAGGGAAAAACATTTGGGGATGACTTGGAATATATGTGTTGAGGTTGTTCCAATACTTGTTTCCCTAAAAGAAGTATTCAGATGAAATGGAGAGAATATGACACCTTAGCAAGGCTGTTGGTATGCAACAAAACAATTATGATTATACATTCAAATCCTAATGTCTGCAGCAACCTATTGAAATAAGAAAGATATGAATTAAATTAAAAAAAGGGAATGAGTAACAGTGTGCAATGAGTCCAAAGTAAATGTATAGAGGAAAGAGCAATAGTCATTAAAAAGTCAAGAATGAGAAAAATTCAGTGCCAGAATTTGAGATAAACAGAGGAAGCAACAAAACTCTACAGATGAGATTAGTGATCTGAAAAAAGTATAGTCTTACCTACAAGTAAGGTAAGACTATATGGGCTTCTCAGGTGGTAAAGAACCTGCATGCCAGTGTAGGAGATAGACATGGGTTTGATCCCTTGGTTGGGAAGATTTCCTGGAGGAGAGCATAACAACCCACTCCACATTTTTTCCTGAAGAATCCTATGGACAGAGGAGTCTGGGGGCTGCAGTCCATAGGGTCACAAAGAGTCAGACATGACTGAAGCAACTTACATATACACACACATGCAAGTTAATACTATATACTAGTTTGTTTGGAAAAACTAGTTACAGTGGCATTTCCAGAAAAATAGGGTCTCAGTTTGGATGATAAACCTTATCCTATTCAGTAGGGTATATAGCTAAGGAAATTATCAAGTAAAGGTGAACTGATTTTTAAGAGTATTGCCTAATTAGCTTTGAAGTTAAAATTGCTTAATAAGTTTACTCAAGTTAATTGAATAAGACTCTGCCCTTAGAAAGACAGAAATAAGTTATTATAGCATCTTAAAACAGGTGTTCCATCTAGCAAGGATATGTCTCCTCTACAATGTCAAGAGGAGATATTTCATGTAAGTTGAAATAGTCTTCCAATATGCTGAGCAGAATTATTTCTATAGAAAAAACAGATGAATTACAAATGACTTGATGACACTGGTCATTAAAATCTTTAAGGGCTTCTCCTTGCTATGATTGTATGCTAAACATATAATGTATCAATCATAAGCTTCTTTTCTATAGAGCTTCCTCACTGAAAGATCTCGCACCATGGACATTTGTTAGCTTGCCAGTTGTATCATTTTAAGGATATAAGAGATTGAATCTCTGGATTTTACATCAGTTGTTTCTGTTGGGTTAGTGTGAGTTGCTGTTGCTGCTAAGTCGCTTCAGTCGTGTTTGATTCTGTGCGACCCCAAAGAAGGCAGTCAACCAGGCTCTGCCGTCCCTGGAATTCTCCAGGCAAGAACACTGGAGTGGGTTGCTGCTGCTGCTGCTAACTTGCTTCAGTCGTATCCAACTCTGTGCGACCCCATAGACGGCAGCCCACCAGGCTCTGCCGTCCCTGGGATTCTTCAGGCAAGAACACTGGAGTGGGTTGCCATTTCCTTCTCCAAGGCATGAAAGTGAAAAGTGAAAGCGAAGTCGCTCAGTCATGTCCGACTCTTAGCGACTCCATGGACTGCAGCCCACCAGGCTCCTCTGTCCATGGGATTTTCCAGGCAAGAGTACTGGAGTGGGGTGCCAGTTGCTAGGTCCCATTATAAACAATTGCATCTATGAAGATTGGAAAATCTTTCCTGGGTCTGAAAAGTTGAGGCCAAATTAGTTTTGATTTCATCCAAAGAATTGTCCTCTGGAGGTACTTATTACAGAGCCAGAAGGACTTTCCGGGTTGAAAAATCAATGTAGTTTTTACCTTAGTTGCATTTGGTCAATGCCAGTATTCAAAGGAAGGAAGGGAACCTATGAAGTTTATTTCTTAAAAAAAAAATACTATTCTTTTTTTTAATTTTTATTTTTATTTTTATTTTTACTTTATTTTACTTTACAATACTGTATTGGTTTTGCCATACATTGACATGAATCCTCCATGGGTGTACATGCGATCCCAAACATGAAACCCCCTCCCACCTCCCTCCCCACAACATCCCTCTGGGTCATCCCCGTGCACCAGCCCCAAGCATGCTGTATCCTGCATCGGTCTTATGCAACATGTGGGTTTAAGGATTTTTAGTGTCAGGTTTCTAAGTAGAAGCAGAAAAATGATTGAAACCCACACAAAATAACTTTAGATCTGCCCTATATTCTAATTATAGGAAAAGCACACATTCTAGTCAGAAACTTGAAAGCCCCTGGGAATGGTGCAGTGAGAATTTTCAATGAAATGCTGATGCCTTTAATGACAGTCAGAGTGAGATTTCACAAACCACAGCTAGTTTGAAGGAGAAAGCATTAATGTTTATGTGACAAAGTTGATCAAGTCGTCACAGCCCTCTAAATGTTAGAGACAATTTAATGATTCCCAATCATTTTTCTTCCAATTGGATTAGTCTGTAGTACTACAGAGTATTATTACTACTCTGTAGACTTCAGAACATATTCAAAAACAGCTTCTTTCCTGATGAAGACTTTGTGTACTATAAGACAACAGATATTTCAATGACAAAGGATACAGCAACCAGAGGTAACAATGCCCAGTCAAGCAGACACAAAACGCGAACGTGCCCAGTTTTCATAATATAAATTTGTTTCTTTACTGGCATCCCCAACATGAGAAATATGACAAGAACTGACACAAACAAGGGTAGTGATTCAGAATTGATATTTGACAAATAAGAATAGAAAAGAGACACACTAGATAAGCTTTTGGCATGTACACTTAGAATTTGATGAGGAAGCCTTGTGCTGGGAGGTGGAGGGAAAGGAATGAATATATTGAGTGAGAAAGAAAGTGGATGTGAATGGTTGTGCTATCAGTGCAGTAATGTAACTGCTAGTTTGGAGATAAATAACTTTTCTGTATATATTAGGGCTGGTTTGATTGATAGTGATAGCATAAATAAAGGCATTAAATATTGAGCACATGTGTGAGTTCTCTCTCTCACACACGCAGGTATATGCATGCAATAATACTTAAATTAAGACAAAAATTATGTTCATAATATTTGCATTTATATGTCTTTGTGTATAAACACTGATTTATCCTGTATCAACTATGGATGGCATTATTTGAAAGGACCACACACATTTCATAACAGCAAGAGATGAATATTTTTATTATTCAAACCTAAAAATTAATGTAAAATATTTTAAAAAGTGTTGACAAGATTGGTGAAATGATTGTCTGGGGTAAATAAGGTATTCTTAGCTAAGCTAAGCTAAGTCACTTCAGTCGTGTCCGACTCTGTGCAACCCCATAGATGGCAGCCCACCAGGCTCCCCCGTCCCTGGGATTCTCTAGGCAAGAACACTGGAGTGGGTTGCCATTTCCTTCTCCAATGCATGAAAGTGAAAAGTGAAAGTGAAGTCGCTCGGTCATGCCCGACTGCTAGCGACCCCATGGACTGCAGCCCACCAGGCCCCTCTGTCCATGGGATTTTCCAGGCAAGAGTACTGAAGTGGGTTGCCATTGCCTTCTCTGAAGGTGTTCTTAATGCAATATAATTAATTTTCTCAAGTATTAGTCTTACAATCAGGAAAAATTAAAAATGTTTTTCTAAGTCCATTTGAACTTGTTAGCCTAACACTGCTTATATAAGTTGACTTTGCCTGTGTTAAACAAAAAATGTGATGTTAATGTTACGGTATTATGTTATAGTTCCATACCAAGTGTAGATTACTTTTACATGTCCTAAGTTATTTGAGAAATAGTTAGCTTAGGGAACTAATAACGTGCATGATTCAATCAGTTTTTAAAGGAGGGTAACCATAAGACATAAAAAGAAGATCAGTTGATATGTCAAAAGGACAAAAGATCTGATGGAATGAATATTAGACTTGTACTGTATAAGTTAAATATTGAAATCATTTAAAATAAAATTCCTGTTTGATTGAATATGAACTATATTGGAACTAGAAGCTTATTCCCAGTTTCTTTAACTGAAATAGATTTTGGGCCACTGAAATTCAGAAAATGTCCACAGTCTTATTCATTGTTTGACTTTGTATCACAATGACATGGATTTAGGCTCCCTTAACTTAGATGGAATTTGAGATAATTATCATGAATTAAGTATGAATCATCTGACATCATATTATGCCTCATCTGCCTCACCAATATTTCTCCTCTTAGCATCCTTGCTTAAATTATCTCAAAGACTTTGGAATCTTACTTAACTGAAAGTCCTCTCTGCAGAATGACAACCCTTATTACCTAAGGCCACATTTCAGGGTTTCTCTGGATCCCCTGAATCAAAGCCATTTACATATGACTCAGTCTCAGGACATGTACAGGTCAAAAAAACACTAACCAGCCAGCAAAATGATTCCAAACTAATTTATTTTCTTGCATACCTTCAAGTCTGTAAAAATTCTATATCAGTATTTCTTAACATTCCCAAGGTTCTATCCCATTCATATATCTCCTGGGTCAGAGTAGCCTATGTCTTCAACTACCCCAGACCAATTATTTCAGAGCAGTACTCATAGATTATCTCATGTCTGCTGCCATCTTATGTCACGTTCACTACCCTCATGAAAGTATCAGCCAGAGTCCAGTTTCACTAGTAACTAGTCCAGAATTTTCTTTATTACTTTATTCCACCACAGTCTGTCTTATATCCATAAGAACACTCCTTTTTATTTTAAAATGTCAAGTCACTCAAATAAAACATTAATTCAAGATTTGGTTTTGTTTGGATGTCATGTGAGGCATCTCCCAGATAAGACAATGCCTTATCCAACAAGAATGAGTTCTAGGGTAAAATTTTTACAATGTGTAATTTCAAACTATTTTGTCACAAGTTCCATGACACAAGCAAATCTATATTTCATATATGCAGAACACTGTTCTTTGTGCTCAAAAAGGAAGTCTCAAACAACAACAACAACAACAACAACAACAGAGAACTGAATAAGAATGAAAATAAACTAACATGTGTAAACTGAAACTGGGACGGATATTTATAATACTCAATGGTTGCATTATAAAAGAGGAAAGGTCTTAGTCTGAGTTTCTATTGCCCCAAACTAGAAAATGAGTGAAATAAATGTAATGCAAACAGAGAAAAGGGAACAATAAGAATAGATATCTGTGAAATAACTGGTGTAATTCCTTTGGCTACTCAGCATCCATAAGTATTCTCTTTACATAGTTCAACTAAAGCACTCACTTTTACGCTGCATTTTTATAACTTCTTGCAGATATTCATGCTTGCATGAATTTACCAGTTTATTGTTTAACTCTTCCAGCTATCCATTCCAGTTGCACTGGAATTAATCCATTTATTTCTCCAGCGGTTGGAATGAGAAGTCGTAGAAGTTCAGTTCAGTTCAGTTGCTCAGGAGTGTCCGACTCTTTGTGACCCCATAGATAACAGCACTCCAGGCTTCTCTGCCCATCGCCAACACCCAGAGCTTGCTCAAACTCATGTCCATAGAGTCAGTGATGCCATTCAACCATCTCGTCTTCTGTCATCCCCTTTTCCTCCTGCCTTCAATCTTTCCAAGAATTGGGGTCTTTTCCAATGAGTCAGTTCTTTGCATAAGTATTGCAAGTATTGGATAGCCAAAGTATTGGAGTTTCAGCTTCGGTATCAGTCCTTCCAATGAACATTCAGGACTAATTTCCTTTAGGATTGACTGGTTTGATCCCCTTCCAGTCCAAGGGACTCTAAAGAGTCTTCTTCAATACCACAGTTTAAAAGCATCAGTTTTTCAGTGCTCAGTTTTCTTTCTGGTTCAACTCTCACATCCATACATGATTACTGGAAAAACAATAGCTTTGACTATAACAAACTTTTGTCAGTGAAGCAATATCTCTGTTTTTAAATATGCTGTCTAGGTTTGTTATAGCTTTTCTTCCAAGGAAAAAGCATCTTTTAATTTCATGGCTGCAATCACCATCTGCAGTGATTTTGGAGCTCAAGAAAATAAAATCTGTCACTATTTCCATTGTTTCTCCATCTATTTGCTATGAAGTGATGGGACCTGATGCCATGATCTTAGTTTTTTGAATGTTGAGTTTTGAGCCAACTTTTTTACTCTTCTCTTTCACTTTCAAGAGGCTCGTTAGTTCCTCTTTGCTTTCTGCCACAAGGGTGGTGTCATCAGCACACCTGAGGTAATAGATCATAGAAGGGACATAGTAGATATTCTGGTAAGGGCATAGAAATCTCACAGTCTGAGTTAGGCATAATTATGGCACCTAAAGGGCTTCCCTGATGGCTCAGTGCAAAGAATCTGTCTGCTAATGAAGGAGCCTCACAAGATGGCAGGTTTGATCCCTGGGTCAGGAAGATTCTCTGGAGAAGAGCATGGCAACGCACTCCAGTATTCTTGCCTGGAGAATCCAGTGGACAGAGGTGCCTGGCAGGCTACATACAGTCCATAGTGTCTCAAAGAGCCAGGCATGGCTGAAAGCGATTTAGCACACACACATGCATGATACCTAAAACTTACTAAATGTTACTTATTTTCAGATATTTTTTGAAGAGCTGTTCATACCTATGTTAATTCAATTATCAAAACCACTCATAGAAGGCTCATACACAGAGAGATGTGTCATGCTAAACCTCAATAATAAACAAAGCCACTTAAGGTAGGCAGATGACACCATATATTTATGGAAGAAAGAAGAGAGGGAAAATATATAATATAATATAATATAATAAGTTAACATAAGCAGGGTGATGGCAATCACATCAGTTGGAATTACCAGTTGTACTTGAAATATGACATCAGGTCACTTGATTTTTTTTTCCATTGGAAAATGAATGGGTAGTGTCACATAATGTGTCTTATCCATTTTATCTCTGACAGTTTGTGATTATGGATTTTAGGGACAAGCAATCCCACCGCTAAAAATTATTCTTTACTTAGGTATTCTGCAATATCTCCAGATCTACTTCATTTCAATTATGTAGACTGAAAAGTGAGTAATTTTGATATATGCAGGTGGCATGATTTTGCGTTTATGTTTGTGTGTGTTTATTTTTTCAGTTTCTCTTAGCCTTAGGTTACCTAAGCTTTTCATTGTGAACTGAGGCTCCTTGGAACCAAGATAAAACTTGAGTCTCTGATGAAATAGCTTGCAAATTCCACAAAATAACATAGATATGCTCCAAGTAAGAAATGTAGCCTTAAACTATGGCTACTGACGCCTAGAAAGGGTAATGGGTATCTTCAATCTGGAGTTTATATGTGAATCACAGAAGAACTGTAACAATATGATATAGGATGTATTAAAAGGCAGTTCCATGAAGATGCAATTGTAGTTGTTCAACTTCATTTCCCACAGTCTATGCAGATTTTTAATCTTGGAGACGGAGAACTATATCTGAGAAAATTCTATGTGAATATGAATCATTATGTAGATTGTGTTTTAGTTTTTTTCAGCAAGAGACGCACACTCTTCATTCTGTGTTTCTTTACTATTTAGTGATCAGTGTTACCTGGTATATTCTCTGTACTAGAGATGTGCTAGTGATTATTGAGGCTATCTGTAGTATTAGAAGTCTAGAGGGAGGAAACACAGAAAAGAAGAGCAGAAAACTCAGCAAGCATCATAAAGGACATTGGACCATTCAAAATATAACGTATTTCTAGAATCCTATTATCTTGTTCATCATTCAGATTAAGATATCATTGCTTCCTTCCATTGTTCTTTGAAAGATGAAAGTCACTCAGTCGCATCAGACCTTTGAGACCTTGTGGACTGTAGCCTGCCAGGCTCTGCTGTCCATGAAATTCTCCAGGCCAGAATACTAGTGGGGGTAGCCATTCCATTTTCCAGGGGATCTTCCCAACCCAGGGATTGAACCCAGGTCTCCTGCATTACAGGCAGATTCTTCACCTTCTGAGGCACCAGGGAAGCCCACTCTGCAGTTATTATGATTCAGCTATATTTTATTTTATAATCATTTTTGTATCTTTACCATAACTGATTCTCTTTTTATCACTATTATTGATAATTTTTTTCCTTATTCTTAGTTTCTACAATTCTGTAACTAGGGAAGTCACAGCTGCATTTTGTGACATATTTTCATTGCCTAGGTTTTGTTGTGTAAGACCCTGGTTTTAGAATCAATTACAAGGAGTGATGGCCACTTTGTTTTTGGCAATTGTCTGTGTTACAGTTGGTTGATGAATTCTCTCCAGAGTGCTGAGTGTGATTCTGCCGCCATTTACACAAGAGGTAACTCAAATATTCAGTCTGCAACAAAAAGATCAAAACAGGCCAAATTATGTGTAACTGTACACTGTATTCTCTTGACACCTTCCAGAACAATGTGGGCAATGGTAAATATCTACATACATTGAATTAATGTCCTGCAACTTAACTTCATCGGCGTTGATTTAAAAAAAAAAGAAAAGAAAAGGGGAGTGGGGAAAGAAACCTTTGAGCTGTTTGTCATGGCATTAAAAATTAGGCTTTTCTCCTGTTAAACATAAAAATAAGCTCAAGTAAGGTGACTCTGTGACTCTGTATTGTGATGGGAGGAGACAAATGAAAAAACCATTTCTTAGACAAAACCAATAACTCAATGCAAATCACAGATACGACCAAGCATCTTCTCCCTAGACTAACATGAGTATCTGCTCATTCTTTTTGGTAAATAATTTGGTACAGCTTTAACTTTTCTGCATTCTTCTACCAACTAGATGGAAATTATCAATAACTGATAAAATTGGCTTCTTTCTGCCAGTACCCTGTCTAAAGCAAAGTTTTGCTTCCATGAACCTTTCCTAAAATTGCTCAACACAAGTCCAGATTTTATAACCAGTCCTTTCTTCCTATGGAGATCCCTAGTATTTCTTTCACGGTGTTTGATCTATTTTGCTACATGTACCAATTAGCTTAACTTTGAAATAATCTAATATGAAATTCTGTCAGCTATTTCAAATAAGGAAGTAAAGGGGACCTGGTAGGATTTAAGTTTAAAAAAAACTCACTAAGGCTACTGGGTGAAGAAAGGATCACAGGGATAAAGGTGTGAAAGAGGAAACTATATTTACTTCAGTGGTCCATTTAAGACATAAGAAAGGCTTGGACAATGGCAGTACTTATGGTGAGATATATCGAAGAAACAAATATTTTGGAGAGATTAGATTTTTTTTCCTTTTGTTGGATCTCAGGTTTGGAGTAATAAATAAATCATATACCTTCAGTGCATGAAATATAATCATTTATTTACTTATTATCATTTATTTATTTATAGGAAAGTGAAGTTGCTCAGTTGTGTCAGACTCTTTGCGACCCCATAGACTGTAGCCTACCAGGCTCCTCTGTCCATGAGATTTTCCAGGCAATAATACTAGAGTGGATTGCCATTTCCTTCTCCAGGGGATCTTCCCAAGCCAGGGCTCGAACCGTCTCCCACATTATAGACAGACGCTTTACCATCTGAGCCACCAGGGTTAGTAGGGAATAGAACTTAATAAATAAATCATATACCTTCAGTGCATGAAATATTATCATTTATTCTTTCAAAGTTTATCTCTAGTTTTCCTTTATCCTTATCCCCTCATCCCCTATCCACCCTCCACAGGCAACCATCCTGATGTACTTAATGAATTATATGTTGATCTTTGTTCTTGTAAATATGTATTACTCTTTTTCTTGTGTGCATTTGCACTTTTTATTTGGCAATTATATATTTTATTTTTCATTTAACTTTTCCCTTTAGTAATACATATTTAGGGCTTCCCTGGTGGCTCAGATAGTAAAGAATCTGCCCGCAATGCAGGACATCCAGACTTGATCTCTGGGTCAGGAAGATCCCCTGGAGAGGGGAAAGATTACCCACTCCAGCACTTTAGTCACAGTTTGAAAATTTCAGTTAGTTAATTGCCTTTAACTGTTGCAAATACTTTTATGCTTTATACTGACAATTACCTACCTGATACCCCAAAGATTAAGAAGCAGATGGCCTCTACTGCCCTACTACCACTCATAACACAGGGTTTAGTATCTATGTATATAATTCAAAAGTGAAAACATGAAGTTGTAAATGGTGGATGGAATTGCATTATCGAAAGACATTTCCATAACACAATTTATTTATTATTTTTATAACATGTTAATTTGGCAGAAGAATATATAGAATATATATAAACTAAGGAAAAAAAACTATAATATTGGGCATATTATACTCTTAGTTTGTGTTATAAGCTTCTCAATCTTGCCCCAAACAATGTGAAGGACAATACTTTGCCATTGTGATACTACAATGTGAAATGATAATACTGTTTAGAGCAGTAATTGAGCAATTAAAATTAACAATAAGCATTCAAACAAATGTATATAAAATGTTTATTTTTAAGGTCTTTATTTCTAAGTAGTGATTTTTTTAAAATAAAAAAAATATTCCATAGTAGGTATTTGGGCAAGAAAATTTCAAAATATATTAATTGATTTCTTGTTGGTGTTTAGTGGCAGCATGGCAGCATATGCTGAGTCCATATAATAACGTAGTTTTTCAACATTTAGGATATTTATATAAAACACATTTATGCTTAGACATGTGGAATTTTGTTTACTCCCTAACTGCTAAGCGGATTCACATTTAAATGTAAATATCTTCTCAGAGAGCAGTGTGTTGAAATTACTAATTTTCGTACTAGACATTTCAAGATTTGCATGTATAATTGCACATTCCTTCATGCAAATAAAAACTTAGTTTTTGCCCTCCTGGAAAAGGTATTTATGTATTTATCTATGCACACTAAATGTGTATGCAAACTTTTGGATTTACATATATACATATTTATTGTGTTTATGTACTTATTGGCTTTATGTAGTGTGCTCCACACATTTTAATTTTAATACGATGAATGTTGGTATACTCAATCTTTAGCAAGTTTATAGAAAGTATGCTTGCCATCCATGGTTTCTAAATTTTATGGATATTCTCTCCCTTTTGAGTATTCAGGGGACATTTTTAAAAAATACATTGTAAAATATAGAATATATAAAGCTTAGAAACATTGTTTATTTTGAGGAATGACACTCAAATAACAATTACATAGTATATATATATGTATATAATATGTAATATATAAACTGTAACTGCTACAAAAAGGAGCTTTTTTGAGTAGGATAAGTTAAGGATAGTCTCAGGCCAGATGCTATTTACTGTTAGCTTTGCAACAATATGAAGGAAAGATACATAAAATTACTCTATTTGTTATATATGACTATGATCCACACAGGATTTCCCAGTCACATATGCTTCCTGGTACATGGAATATGTCACAGCCATTTAGTACTCAATTCCTCTTTCTAACTATGAAGGCTTTGTGTTGTCATCATACACATTTAGCTTCTGAGATTGATGGATTTCTTCAGTGAACAAGATTATATGGCATTTTTTTTTCTTATCTGAGTCAGTGTTTTCCTCAATACCATGAAGTAAATTAAAATAAAGTGTTTAAATCTACTACTTATGATAAAGAAGAACAAATCTCATTCTAATAAATGTGAAATACAGCTTGTCATGTTCCTTTCACTCTGTAGAAATGCTACCACAAGGCTTCGCCAGTTAAGTCTAATATGTTGACATTTATTTTTGCTGCAATAAATGTTAGGATTATATTTTTGCATTAAATTCTGGCATTTTTAAAGATCACGATGACAAGTAATTTATTCCTCAAATCACTCTGGTTTGTTTTTACTTTTTGAATATGGATTTGGCCATGTGTCTCCAAGGCACAGTACAAAGCATATTTCATATGTTTTGCAACCTATTAGTTTGATTTAAATCCACTTTTTCATCCGGATTTATGCAAGCCTTCCTTGATGTTGTTTGCTCTGAATTATTGCCCAGAAATAATCACACTGAATCCAATTTTACATTGACTGTGTGGCCTACCAAGTCTGTCACTGTAAAGCTTTAAAGGCTTTTATAGTTTGTTTCAATGAAGGTAATTTCTCAATATTTTGTATATGAATATGTACTATGCTGTTTTGACAAACATTAAGAAGCTATTTTTCTCTACATGTCCATAAATATGGAATGAATATGATGACATTTTCAAAATTACAATTGTCATAGAGATAGTAGAACAAAACAAAATGTAAAAGTAATGCTTTTTGCATAGTCCATATAAAACCCATATATAATAGACTTGGGCAATTTCAATATAATTTGAATTGAAACTTTGAACATAAGTAATTTAGTCCCAAAAGCACTGATTCAGTTCTTTTTCAATTTGAAGTTTTATTTCTTTTAGTAATACAATGGCTGAAGGAGAATGTAAATTTGAAATTCATTTTTTAGCCACATTTTTAAAAGGACTATCTTTCTCTAAACTGAGTAAAGAGTGAAATAGAACATTTTTCAAAGTAGGTAATCCATACATAAAACCTATCTTTTGTTTTTCATTTCTTATTGGAAGATAATTTTGTCCTGTATCTTTTAGAGGAAAAAAAAATTCAATTATTTCTACCCATATTTAGTCATTAGTTTTCACTGACCTTCAGAGAAAACCTAAAATGTTGACTAAATACCAAATTGCAGTAGAAAGCTGAGTTGTTTTCAGTCTGTGTAAAAATCTAGAGAATTTCTATTGGTTAGTTTACATAGGTAAATGTGTGGGTCTATTATCTAATTTTGGAGAAGTAAATGGCAACACACTCTAGTATTCTTGCCCGGGAAATCCCATAGATAGAGGAGGCTGGCGAGCTATGTGGTCACAAAAGAGTCGGACACAACTGAAGTGACTGAGTACCATCTAATTTGCATTCTGACCACATCTGAGGAAGTTTAGACTATTTAATATTTGTTAAGTAGAAATGCGTGTCGGTCATCTTTTTGGAAAAATGGTATATTTCTTTCTTGTGATAAGCTTACTTTCAACCTCTTTTGATGCATAGCTAGAATCAAAGTCTATATTGAAAAATTGCCAGCAAAGTTGCGTATAGTCAAAGCTATGGTTTTTGTAGTAGTCACGTACAGATATGAGAGTTCGACCATAAAGAACGCTGATCATCAAAGAATTGATGCTTTTCAACTGTGGTATTAGAGAAGATTCTTGAGAGTCCCTTGGACTGTAAGGAGACCAAATCAGTCAATCCTAAAGGAAATCAACCCTGAATATTCAATGAAAAGACTGATGCTGAAGTTGAAGCTTTGGTCACCTGATACCAAGAGCCGACTCACTAAAAAGACCCTGATGCTGGGAAAGATTGAAACCAGGAGAAGGGGATGACAGAGGATGAAATAGCTGGTTGGCTTCATTGACTCAATGGATATGAATCTGAGCAAACTCCAGGAGATGGTGAAATATAGGAAAGCCTGTCAGATGCCAGTCCATGGGGTTGCAAAAAGTTGGACACGACTGAGTGACTGAACAATAATAATAAATTTAATTAACAAATATTTATCAAGGAAAAGAAATATGAGGTTAGAAAATGTCCTAATTATGGATCCAAATACTTTCTCTATTTATTTGGATGAAGGGGCTTGGCAAGGTAAAATATACAGCAATCATTTGTATACTTTTCAATACAGATAAATTGGGAAAGGAGTTCATATTGTCACCCTGCTTATTTAACTTATACACAGAGTACATCATGCAAAATGCTGGGCTGCATGAAGCACAAGCTGAAATCAAGATTTCCAGAAGAAATATCAATAACTGCAGATATGCAGATGACACCACCCTTATGGCAGAAAGTGAAGAAGAACTAAAGAACCTCTTGATGAAAGTGAAAGAGGAGAGTGAAAAAGTTGCTTAAAGCTCAACATTCAGAAAGCTAAGATCATAGCATCTGTTCCAATCACTTCATGGCAAATAGATGGGAAAACAATGGAAAGAATGAGAGACTTTATTTTTGGGCCCTCCAATATCATGGCAGATGGTGACTGCAGCCATGAAATTAAAAGACGCTTGTTGCTTGGAAGGAAAGCTATGATCAAGAGAGGCAGCATATTAAAAAGCAGAGACATTGCCAACAAAATTCCATCTAGTCAAAGCTATAGTTTTTCCAGTAGTCATGTAAGGATGTGAGAGTTGGACTATAAAGAAAGCTGAAGAATTGATGTTTTTGAACTGTGGTGTTGGAGAGGACTCTTGAGAGTCCTTTGGACTGCAAGGAGATCCAACCAGTCTATCCTAAAGGAAATCAGTCCTGAATATTTGTTTGAAGTACTGATGCTGAAGCTGAAACTCCAATGCTTTGGCCACCTGATGCGAAGAACTGACTCTTTGGAAATGACCCTGATGCTGGGAAAGATTAAAAGTGGTAGAAGGAGGGGACGACAGAGCATGAGATGGCTGGATGACATCATTGACCTGATGGACATGAGTTTGAGCAAGCTCTGGGAATTGGTGATGAACAGGGAAGCCTGGTATGCTTCAGTCCATGGGGTCGCAAAGAATTGGAGGAACTGAGCGACTGAACTGACTGACTGAAACTTCATGCTATTGAACTCAAATATACACAGGCAAAGCAAAATAAAGGAATGAGGTAATTTATTCTGTGATTCTAGACCTAAAAATGACCTCAACCCAAAATTAGAAAATTGAAAATATTTTCCCTTTTCCTTTCCTTATTTAAATAATTGTTTTAATTCTCATCTCTATCTATTTACTATGGATAAAAGTGCTTTTCTCTTTTAGAATAATTATAATTATATTGCTATAAAATATCACATAAATAATTATTCAACTTAATTATCACTTGGAGATGATCATTTATAGTACTTTGCCTCCATATATCCTTCTGCATCACTGACTCAATGGACATGAATTTGAACAAGTTCCAAGAAATGGCAGAGGACAGAGGAGTATGGCATGCTATAGCCCATAAGGTCTCAAAGAATTGTATACCACTTAGCAACTGAATAGCAAAATTTCTGCATGATGGAGAAAAATTGCTATATTCTTCATGGGAAGTTTTGATGAATTAGCAAGGTAATTGTAAGCAAACTGGGACATCATAAGGAACATGGTTGTGGTTTAGTCACTAAGTCATGCCCAACTCTTGTGACCCCAGGGACTGTAGCTCACCAGGCTTCTCTGTCCAGGGGATTCTCCAGGCAAGAAAATTGGAGTGGGTTGCTGTTTCCTTCTCCAGGGGATATTCTGGGCCCAGGGATCAAACTTGGGTCTCCTGCATTTCAACCATATACTTTACCAACTGAGCCACCAGGGAATTCCTGTATAGCATATGTGTGTGCTCACATGTCCAGCTCTGTGCAACACTATGGACTGTAGCCTTCCAGCTTCTCTGTCCATGGGATCCTCCAAGGAAAGAACACTGGAGTGGGTTTACATGCCTTCCTCCAGGGGATCTTCCTGACCCAAGGATCGAACCTGTGATATCTCCTGCATCTTCTGCTTCACAGGTGGGTTCTTTACTGTTGAGCCACACCTGAAAGTCTATATAGACTATAAGTAATGTGTTATATTTTGAAATGTAACCTCTCATGCAAATCCAAAATTTGTAATGATATAAAATTATTTAAAAGCTAATTAAAATATATCATTTGGATGGCAAGGACTTAGTAATTTTTATGGTAAATCTTTAAAACTTGGAATAATTTTATGTCACATTAAGATCTATATTATATACATTTTTTCATGATTTATCCATGTTGTAGCATGTATCGTACTCCAGTACTTCTATTGGTGAATTATAGTCCATCATAAAAATTCAACACATTTTATGATCTTATTTATCCATTCATCAGTTAAAGAATATTTAGGTTATTTTTAACTTTGGCTTAGTGATGTTGTTATAAACATCAGTATACACATTTTGTATAGACTGTGTTTTCGTTTATCTGGGATATGTATCTGGGAATGAAATTGCTAGATCACATAGCAACTCTGTGCTTAACATTTAGAGAAACTGTCAAACTTTTTTAATGCAGCTTTATCATTTTCCATTCTCAACAGAAATGTATGAAGATTCTAAATTTCTCCCTCTCCTTGACTCCATTTATTATCTAGCATCTTTGGTTATATTTATTATGGAATATGTGAAGTGGTATTTGATTGTGGTTAGATTTTCATATCCTTAACAGATAATGCTGTTGGACATTTTTTTCATGTGCTCATTGACCATCTGTGTGCTTTCTTTGGAGAATTTTGTAACCAGATTCTTCATCTATTTTTAAAAATATTTTCTTTATGTTGTTGAGTTTATATTACATTATTATTTATTATTTACCTTTGTATTATTGAGTTGTAAGAATTTTAAAATATGTTTTGAGTACAATTTTTCATCAGACATATGCCATAAATATATGTTCCTCATGTGTGTATATTTTGATATTTTTAATGGCACTGTTTGTAGTACTAATGTCTTTTTTAAAAATAGAGTCTAATTTATCTTTTTTTGTCATATGTTTTTGGTGTTATATCTAATCAGGTTCAGACTAACCTAGGTCAAATGTATGCTTATATTTTTGTCTAACAGTGCTCTAGTTTTTATTCTTCTATGTATTTCTATTGTCCATCTTGAGTTAATTTTCAGTGAAATATAAGGGAGAAATCCAACTTTATTCTTTTGCATGTGAATATTCAGCACTATTCTTTTCCTCACCAAATTGTCTTCATTAGTATCCTATTCTTGTTGAAATCAGTTTACCATGAATGAAAGTGTTTATTTCTGGATCCTCAATCTGTCCATTTATCCATGACTATCCTTCTACCATTACCACACTTTCTTGATTACTTTAACTTTGTAGTAGGTCTTGACACTGAGAAGTATTAGTTATTTAACTTTGTACCTCATCTTCCCTGGGAAGGTTGCATAGCATGACTTCAAGCCACCATTCCCAAACAAAATAAGCATTTTAACTGCTTATGTATGAGAGTCAGAACCAGCAATTTAAAGATTAATCTAAATTAAAGAAGTAAAAATAGCTAATAGAGATAGGTATAGCAGTTTGACTATGAATGGAAGGAGAAAGATGAAGTAACAGTTTTAGGAGTCTGAGAAATTCATTATCATCTCAGTTTTGTATTTTTTTAAAAATATGGTAGTAACTTGAGTGTGTTTAAATAATAAGACAGATCTAGACAAGGGAATTTAAGCGAATTCCTGAGTTTTTGGCTTGAAATTGGAGAAGTAGTGAGTCGATGGCTTCAGGTTTCTGTGTGAATTATGAGAGATGGTCATCTGCTAAGAGTTGGGACTAGAGAAGTGTTAGAGTTTACAAGTGGAACATGCAGAAGATTAGAAATTGTCCACGTGGTCAGTGCATCAGAACCTATTAGAAAAAAATGTAGTCAGACTGGAATTTATTTTTTATTTTATTTTATTTTTTATTTTTTATTTTTTAATTTTAAAATCTTTAATTCTTACATGTGTTCCCAAACATGAACCCCCCTCCCACCTCCCTCCCCATAACATCTCTCTGGGTCATCCCATGCACCAGCCCCAAGCGTGCTGTATCCTGCGTCAGACATAGACTGGCGATTCAATTCTTACATGGCAGTATACATGTTAGAATGCCATTCTCCCAAATCATCCCACCCTCTCCCTCTCCCTCTGAGTCCAAAAGTCCGTTATACACATCTGTGTCTTTTTTCCTGTCTTGCATACAGGGTCGTCATTGCCATCTTTCTAAATTCCATATATATGTGTTAGTATACTGTACTGGTGTTTTTCTTTCTGGCTTACTTCACTCTGTATAATCGGCTCCAGTTTCATCCATCTCATCAGAACTGATTCAAATTAATTCTTTTTAACAGCTGAGTAATACTCCATTGTGTATATGTACCACAGCTTTCTTATCCATTCATCTGCTGATGGACATCTAGGTTGTTTCAGCTGAGGTTGATAAACAGATTCAGATCTACATATTTTCTCTGCAAGCATTTAACTAACTTATTTGGCATTTTCTGAAAGCATTTTGAAGAGATGAACAGAATCTTCCCTTAGTTTAGTAGAATTCAAGAATTTGTTTCTTCTCTAATATTAAAAGAGAAACTAATTTGCATCGGAATATATCTTCCTTAGTTGTACAATTAGACTGTCTTCTTAAGTTTCTTCATAGCCTTGTGAAGTAAAGACTTAGTGTGGGTAATCATATGTAAGTCATGCTGAGGACAACCTCCCTACATTGGTAAACTCTCATTGCATTAATATCTTTGGTAAAACTATTCAAGGTCACAAATGAAATCTTTGTAAACACTTACCCAGATGTGAATATTCAATGTGATGTCATGTGAGTGAATTAATGGTAGTTGTTTCTGATATCTGTTGAATTATAACATTCACTTTTGGAAATAGTTTTACTCACTGACTTTCTTCTATTGTACTAAAGGACCAAATTAGTAACCACAGTTCTCCTTCTTAGGATGACTGACAAGTAAATGGCACATTCTGGCAGTTGACAATTACCAAATTGCATTTCTTCTTTTTCCTGAGGGCAGTATAGACATGATATTTTACTACTTTCTCACTAATTAGGAATGTGTAAATTTCTTAAGGCTTGGAAACTGGATTCTCTTTGGATATGGCTTGTCTGACTGTCAAACTGATACATGGTACGACATGAATCAGAGACATCTAAATCTTAACACCTGGCTGAATTAGTGCTTCTCTTACATCCAATGATCCCACAGTCTGTTAAAAATGGACTCATTATAGCCCCATGTGAATTATTCTACTCTGACTTCCAACCTTTCTTTCAGATCTCATTTAAATCCAAATATTATTTTTCCTTCTTTTGGGCAATAAATGATGTGTAAGTAGGTTAGGATAGCATAAATCAAGGGGAACCTAAGGCTCAGAAACCTGGAAATGAGATTGCCTTGAGAAAGAAACAGTCTAACAGTGTGTAAGATTAGCGACATGCAAATTCCTCTGTTTATGACAGATTTACTGCTGGAAGGGAGTAAGCCTTTGATTTTTAACACATTTAAATAAAAATGTCACAATTAAAAGAGATTTGATGAGAAGGAAGGCAATCAAGTAAATGATTTGCTCAGCCGTATAAGTATAGACCATTGAAATTGGAGGTTATATGTGGGAAATTCTGTTAATATCAATAAAGTCCACTCACACATTGCATAACTAGTTCCAGGTCCTATTCTAAGGACTCTATGAAAATCACTTTATGTGATGTTCATAATAGCCTTATGAGGAAATTTTTCTTCTCAAATTTTAGTTGGCCGACAAGGAAGCGTAGACCTGTGGATTTTAAGCAACGGGACCCAAATTCCACAATTAGCACAACCAAACCTTATTCTTAATTATTTCTTGTACTTGGTGAGATTAATGGTAAGGAGAAGAAGAGAAGACTTTTCTTACCATTCTCAGCTGTGAAACTTGAAGGGGAATATTTAGGTTTTCCTAACTCTTTTGCTTCTGATGGGCATCAAATGAGAAATAATACTGGAAAAACACTTTGCTCAAATATTCTGCGGCTGTAAATCTCAGAGCCTCTTGAATTACAACTAAGCAATTCTTATGTGTTAATATACTAGAAATGCACTTAGATAGTTAGTTCAGTCGCTTAGTTGTGTCCGACTCTTTGCAACCCTATGAACTACAGCATGCCAAGCCTCCTTGTCCATCACCAACTTCCAGAGTTTACCTAAACCCATGTCCATTGCATTGGTGATGCCAGGGTCCTCCTGATGCTCAATCGTCCCCTTCTCCTCCTGCCCTCAATCTTTCCCAGCATCAGGGTCTTTTCATATGAGTCAGGTCTTCGCATCAGGTGGCCAAAGTATTAGAGTTTTAGCTTCAACATCAGTCCTTCCAATGAACACCCAGGACTGATCTCCTTTAGGATGGACTGGTTGAATCTCCTTGCAGTCCAAGGGAATTTCAAGAGTCTTCAACACCACAGTTCAAAAGCATCAATTCTTTGGTGCTCAGCTTTCTTTATAGTCCAACTCTCATATCCATACATGACTACTGGAAAAGCCATAACCTTGACTAGATGGACCTTTGTTGACAAAGTAACATCTCCATTTTTTAATATGCTATCTAGGTTGGTCATAAGTTTCCTTCCAAGGAGTGTCTTTTAATTTCATGGCTGCAATCACCATCTGCAGTGACTTAGGAGCCCAGAAAAATAAAGTCAGCCACTGTTTCCCCATATATTTGCCTTGAAGTGATGGGACCAGATGCCATGATCTTAGATTTCTGAAAGATGAGTTTTAAGCCAACTTTTTCATTCTCCTTTTTCACTTTCATCGAGAGGTTCTTTAGTTCTTCTTCACTTTCTGCCATAATGTGGTGTCATCTGCATATCTGAGGTTATTTATATTTCTCCTGGCAATCTTGATTCCAGCTTGTGCTTCATCCAGCTCTGCATACAAGAAATGCACTGGTGGAATGACTATGTGTTCTAAAGACCACAATGACTTATTACAAAAGATAGTATGGTTTGAGAGTACATGTCAGAGAGGTGGTCAAGTACAACAGGCAGTAACACAAGTATGAGAATTGTGATCATAGCGATCAATTTGGGGCATGAAAACAAGTGGCTGAATATCCACAAGCTCAGAGGTATGTTCATGAGCTTGTTGATTAATGAAGCTCAGCACTATCATGACTACTGCTATCCATAGTTATCTACAAAAGATAGAATTATTTTCATTTCTGGTTGTACTTAATTCATTAGTGACACAACTATCTGGTAGGCACACAGATACTTCCCTTTAGGACCTTCAAATAGCCTGAAATTAGCTAGGAATGAATTTTAAAGATTTTCAGTCAATGTTCTTTGTGTGTATGGCAATTACCATAATCGCATTTTTATTTATAAACTATCAAACCTTAAATGAGAAACTTCATATAGGTTCAATTAATATTTAAATTTTGGTTTGTGTTACTATATTTTGTTTCACTCAATTCTCTGGTGTTTATTAAATTATTTGAGAGGAATTTGCAACTAAGACTATTTGCTTTACAAATCAAAAGAAAATAACCCTAGATTAATGATTTCCAATTTTTTTCTATTCGTGGTACATATGACAAAAAATCTTTACATGGTATCTGAAAGAAGGATCACTTTTGTGACTGAGGGAAATAGTATCTGGGTAAATCACTATATTCTGGCTCAATGTTTGGCAAGTTCTATGAACAGTAGCAATATTTATTTCAACAAATATTTAGTGAGTTACAATGAGTTAGAAACATACAGAATTATTCACATGAAGGGGCCAAAAATGCTTTTATTTCAATAAGGTGAATGTAACTTTCAATTAAGTACCCCCTTCTGCTGATGAACACACAGTGTTTTGCAAATTAAATCATTCACTTCTGACTTTAAAAAGATAATCTATTTTGATTGATTTCAGTATGTCTAGGGGGACTTATGTCCTAGCTTTAGTGAAAAATCTATTCAAAGAAAAATATAGCCTTTATAGGTCAAGGAAGTTGGCTTAACTGTGATATTCAAACTAAACAAAGCTTTTACAAATGAAAATGTATCTACCCAAGTTTTACATAGATAAATTCAAAAACACAAATATTCTGTGTTTTGTAAAAACTGGATGAGAGCCATTGTGTAAGGATTTGGGAAAGATCTCTAAAGGAGTTTAATTAGCTGTAGACAATATTTTGGCATTTCCAGGTGACTCAGTGGTAAAGCATCTGCCCACCAATGCAGGAAATGTAGGAGATGTAGATTTGATCCTTGGATCAGGAAAACCCCCTGGAAGAGTAAATGGCAACCCACTCCAGTATTCTTGCCTGGAGAATCTAATGGACATAGGAGCCTGGTGGGCTATAGTTCATGGGTTGGCAAAGAGCCAAACGTGACTTAGTAATTGAGTACCATTTCACATTTGTGGAATTCTTCAGTGAAGAAATCAGACAAAAATACTCTTGCTTTCTTGTATATAATCATATTGATGCTAGACAAAAATTAGAAAAAAAGAAATTATTTGGTATGTTAGAGAGTAATAAGTACTAAGTAGAATGTATAAGACAATGATGAAAAAACTAGTTTATTGAGGGATTGGGAAGTATATTTTAGATAGGGTAGCCCACAGTGACTTACTGAAGAGTAATTTTGACAACAGACCTGACCTCATGGAAGAGGAACTCATGGCACTATCCATAAGACCCTTTCAGGAAAAGGGAAAAACAGGGGCAAAAAATCTGGCAAAGAAGCCCAGGCATATTTGAGAAACTTAAGGAGACCCTTGTAGCTGCACAGAGACAATTTGGATGGGAGTCATAGAATTGGAATCAGAGTTTATAGAAGTCATATTTGGTGAGGCCTTATAGATCATAGATGTTTGCCATGGCCTGATGTTTTAGTCCTTCCAAATTCATGTGCTGATATTATAATCCCCAATATAATGATATTTTGAAGTGGGCCTCTGGGAGGTAATTAGGTCATAAGGGTGAAGTATTGCTATGAAAAAGAGCCAAGAGAGGTCACTTGCCCCTTGTGCCATATGTGGATGGAATAAGAAGATGGTCACGAAGAAATGGGCTCTCACCAGACACTGAATCTGCTGGTACTTTGATCTTGGACTTCCTAGCCTATAGAACTGTGAGAAATAAATTTTTACTGTTTTTAGGCTACCCAGTTTGTGGTAGTTTTTTTTTTTTTTTTTTTTTTTTAAGAGCAGTCTGAATGTACTAAGACAATAGATACTTTTAACCTAAGTGGATAAAGAGCCATTAGAGGGATCTGAGCATAAAGTTGGCTTGACTTAATTCACACATGAATGTAATCTCTCTGGCTACTATGCTGAGAATTTGAAAAAGTGAAAGTGAAAGTCTCTCAGTTGTGTCCAACTCTTTGTTACCTCATAGATTATACAAACCATGGAATTCTCCAGGCTGGAATACTGGAGTGGGTAGCCTATCCCTTCTCCAGTGAATCTTCCTGACCCAGGAATTGAACCAGAGTCTCCTGCATTGCAGACGGATTCTTTACCAACTGATCTACAAGGGAAGCCCTGAGAATATGAAAAGAGGTATAAATTGGGAAACTAGTTAGGAGTCAGTTCATTTCAGTTCAGTCACTCAGTCGTGTCCAACTCTTTGCTACCCCATGAATCGCAGCACGCCAGGCCTCCGTGTCCATCACCAGCTCCCAGAGTTCACTCAGATTCATGCCCATTGAGTCAGTGATGCCATCCAGCCATCTCATCCTCTGTCTTCCCCTTCTCCTCCTGCCTCCAATCCCTCCCAGCATCAAAGTATTTTCCAGTGAGTCAACTCTTCGCATGAGGTGGCCAAAGTACTGGAGTTTCAGCTTTAGCATCATTCCCTCCAAAGAAATCCCAGGGTTGATCTCCTTCAGAATGGACTGGTTGGATCTCCTTGCAGTTCAAGGGACTCTCAAGAGTCTCCTAGTATATGGAAATAATTCAAATGCAATTTGGTAGAGGATTGGATCTATGTGGGATTGAAGGGCTGGTGAGAGGTGGTGAAATTCTGAATATGTACTGAAGGGTTATTCTAAATATTTGCTGAGAAACCAGATACAGTGTGGAAAGAGAGAAGATGGAGTCAAATTTGACCCCCAAGTTTCTGATCTGGCACAATTAGAAAAATAGAATTTCAATTAATTCAGATAAAGAATGCAGTTAAAGATACATGATAATGGGAGGAGGAGCATATCAAGAGGTCGGTTATGAAAATTATAAGTTTGAGATGCTAATTATATGACCAAGTGTAAATGTCAAGCTGGCTTTTGAATTTTGTTTTGTGAAGGTCTAGGGAGAGGTCTATGTAGACATACATAATTGAAAGTCAGCCATGAATTGATGGCAATTAATGCCATGAGTCTGAATAAGATGATCATTTTATAGAAGAGCAAGGAGTAGCAAATATATGGTAATTTTATTAATGTAAATTATATAGCAATTGGTGATAATGGAATTAAAAAGTAGGACTTCTAATTCCAAATCCGTTCTCCATTGTGTAGATAATTTGTTCTGCTCACTTTCAGAGCAGATGAAAGATCCTCTTCATCTTCTGAGCAGATGAAAGGAGGTACTTCCCAACCTCCATTAGGGCTGGATGGGACTACATGTCTGATTCTGGCCAATAAGCAGCGCAGTTATGTTTACTTAATTGCTGATATAGGGGCTCTTTTTTCTGTCTAGTACCATGCTTGGTAACTTTTAAGGTGATGCATGTTTCATCAGTAACTATTAGAGATATTGACTGTTTGGTGACAATGAAGCCAAATCCATGACAGACATTTTAGGCTACATAAGACTTTGCTATTTAACTCATCAAGATTTTTGAGTGGTTTATGTCCTTAGTACAATATAGACATTTGTCTTAACAACTAGCTTTTAGATTTTCTGTAATTCAAACTTATAGTTTCTATATATTTTTAAAAATTCATTGAAACTCTTTAATTCCCATTTAAATCATGACTATATATTTTGTAACATGACTGCTACAAATATAATTTTAATCAAGAAAAATGTAAAATTAATATTTTATATTTTAGGGAGATTATTTTTATTATAAATTACATAGGAAAGACATATATTTGAAAATCATAATCATAAATTTCAAAGGTATGTGAATTACCTTAATTGTTTTCGAGTGGAAAATATTTTAAAAATAGTTTGAAAAGGTAATTCTTTTAAATGTTCATATCTGCATAAAATATTTATACATCAATCTATATCTTTATAAAACTGGAGGAAAACTTCAAAGATGTACAACCCAACCGTCAGACAGACTCTGAACTTACAAAAAGTCAACTATGTTATAAAACATCCTTTATTTTTAAGAACAGGAAATACAAGAGGAATTTTATTTTGAGCTGTAACTGTCATATTACTTATATTTTTCTTTTTCAGTTTTGGAAAACTGAAGATGTCTGAAGTTGAACGACAACACCTTCTTCAGTGGAGAAGTGGCTTAGCTAAGAATTATACTAGTCAGTCCATTTGAAAAGAAGAACATGTCTTGATTGAAGAGCTAGTAAAAAAACAAAACAAAACAAAACTATGCAATATATAACAGATTTACAGCAAGGATTAGATTGAGAAAATTCAGTTGTGTACAAAGTATAGAAATACTCATTGAACTGAAAATGTCCATTCCTTGTGTATGATATCCTTCAAACAAGAAATTCAAAACTGCCTACCAAGGGTAGTGGTGACAAATGAAGCACTCAGGTTCTCAGTGAACTGGACATAAAAGCAGAAGAAAAGAGGAATCTAGGTACTTCTGGTTCTCAGGACTTCTCATTCAGAATAGAATTTTTACCATTGGTTTTTGGTTCTCAGGAGCTTGCACTGTACCACAGACTTTCCTGTGTCTCCAACCTGCAGACAGATCATCTTGGCCTTCATAATTGCACTATATGTGTGTGTGTGTGTGTGTGTGTGTGTGTGTGTGTGTGTGTGTGTGTTGGAGAAGGAAATGGCAACATACCCCAGTATTCTTGCCTGGAGAATTCCATGGACAGAAGAGCCTGACAGGCTACAGTCCATGGGATCGCAAAGAGTCAGACATGACTGAGCTACTAACTACATAACTATATATATGTATAATATATAATATATATATATATATATATATATTTCCTTGGAAGCAAAGCTATCACAAACTTAGACAGCTTGTTAAAAAGCAGAGACATCACTCTGCTGACAAAGGTCTATATAATCAAACTTATGATTTTTCTAGTAGTCAGGTATGGATGTGAGAGTTGGACCATAAGGAAGACCGAGCACTGAAGAACTGCTGTTTTCAAATTGTGGTTCTGGAGAAGACTCTTGAGAGTCCCTTGGACAGCAAGTAGATCAAACCAGTCAATCCTAAAGAAAATAAACTCTGAATAAAGCTGGAGCTCCAATACTTTGGTCACCTGTTGCGAAGAGCTGACTCATCAGAAAAGGCCCTGATGTTGCAAAAGATTGAGGGTAACAGGAGAAGAGGACAGCAGAGGATAAGATGATTGGATGAAACCATTGACTCAACGGACATGAGTTTCAGCAAACTCTGGGAAATAGTGTAGGACAGGGAAGCCTGGTGTATTGCAGTCCATGTTGTCCCAAGGAGTCGGATATAATTTAGCCACTGAACAACAAAAAAACAACAACATACATACATATATACATATAATTTCTTGGGAAAATCATGACTAATCTATGGTCTGCCCCTGATCCAATATGAGTATTATCCTTGTAATTACAAAGAGGAAATCTGAAGACAAATGAACATAGAGGGAATATGTGAAGAGACACAGAGAAGATAGCCATTTACAAGCCAACGAGTGTCCTGGAGTAGATCCTTCCTTCATAGTCATCAGAAAGAAACAGTATTTCCAGCACCTTGATCTTGGACTTCTAGCCTCCAGAACTGTGAGACAATAAATTTCTGCCATGTGAGTACTCAGTTTGTTGTACTTTACGGCAGCAGCTCTACTAAACTTAGAAAAAACAAAAAAGATTACTTTAAATTTCACATCATTGTCATCTCTTACAGTCCAAGTTGGTTACACTCTTGCAAAAATATACTTGGCTAATTATCAGTTTAGTTCTAATTAACTCCATGTACTGGTCTTATTACTATTTTTCTGTTCTGTTTCATCTATGCCACTTTCCTTGGAATCAGCTGTAAGTTGATCTCAGTCTATTAGTCTTTCAAGGAAAAGTCACTTCTCAGTGTTTTCCCCTGAGCAATTTTTCACTTGGAAGTATTCACTGTGCATCATCTGAACCCATTTATTGCCATTGATTTGATTTTAATCAGTCCTTGTGACTCAAGCTATTTCCTAAGTTTTTCTTTTGTGACTTGTAGTGGGACAGAAGTTGCCTCTTCCTGTTCAGTAAGAACAAAACTTCTGGGCTCTCTTTGTTTGCCTTTAATCATATATGTGACTGGCCTATTTTTAAATTTTTTTTCTGAGAGCATCTCTTTCTTGGACTACCTCGTAAAATGCAAAATAATGGTAAAGTATAACTGCTTTTAGCATTTTATGTTGTCCAAATTCTGTAAAATTTTAAGTTCATTAGATGTTATCTTTAGATAGCCTCAGATGCTATCTCTCCCTACAAGTTGTCATGGATTAAAGTTTGACCAAATAGTCCCATGACACAAGCAACCATTGTTCCAGTCTTCACTAACAGGTCTACCATCTGACTCTAAAGAGAATAAAATATGTTTTAGGTAAATTATTACTTTTACGCCCCATTTCCTATACTAATCTGTGCATTTATCAAGATTAGTGAGGTTAGGTTTTAATAACAACTTAAAAAAACACAGTAAATTATAGTAAGAAAAGTTTTGTGTTTCTTGGTTGATTGATTCACTTGTTTGTTTTCCTACTGGAAATATTGGAAAGTTAGCTAGGGTACTCAGACTACTGGAACAGGAAAATATGAAATGATTCTCTCAGAGTTGCATATGATAAAAAAGTTCCTTCCTTTTCCAGAGAAGGATGAAAATAGAGCACTGGTTGGTGTTACATAATCATTACATTTTTAGCCTGAAAGTGAGATATATCACTTGTGTTAAAAATTCATTGACTAGAACAGGTACGTGGTCCCAGACAAGAGTCTCAAGCCATGCAGCCCTACTATGAATATTGATGGAAGGATGAATTGAAATATTTGACAAATAAAATGGTGTGAAGAATATTGATATTACCCCCATTTGTTAAAACAAAGTAACAGAGCTTAGGGCATCCCAGGTGGCACCAGTGGTAAAGAACCCTCCTGCCAATGCAGGAGACAGAAGACACCGTTTCAATCGCTGGGTTGGGAAAATCCCCTGGAAAAGGAAATGGTAACCTACTCCAGTATTTTTGCCTGGAGAATCCTACAGACTGAGGAGCCTGGTGGATTCCAGGCAAGCTACAGTCCATACAGTCTCAAAGAGTCAAACACGACTGAAGTGACTTAGCACAAACACAGCTGAAACAAAGGATCTAGAAACCTTAGAAATATAATTGCTATTTGAATCATTGTTTTCTGTTCCCAAAGGTTTTTTTTTTTTTTCTTATCATGTGTTTTTCTTGATATATTCTCTAAGACAAAAAAGAAAAGAAATATAAAGCAACATAGAAGGGAAAGGAATGAAGTAAAATGAAGAGGACAATACCTTTATTAAACAATAGAGACTGAGATAGAGATGTGCATCCTGAAAAAAACATTCATTGATACTTAGGAGTACTTATGCCTGATTCATCACTAGTCACTTTCATTTCAGTAATAATAGACACTCCTTATAAAATAGCATAAAGAAAAATACCTGTGTACAAGTAGGCATGCAATTTAGCTGTTTTGAAATAAATTCTTTTTACCAGATATAATAATGATTGAATAGAGAGAGTCAAATATAATTCATTTATGTAGGTGGATGCAATGCACACAAGTCTGTGGCTCACACAGAACTTAAGCTTGAGGTGAACAGAGGCTCACCATTGCCTCCCATATTCCCAAGCATGCATGCTCTTTCTGTAAGAATTGTCTCAGGAAAATGGTCTCAGCCTAAGGGGCTGTTACTATGATAAATGTATTCTCTTCAGATACAGATTTCTTCTCCCTCTCTGGTTTGCCTAGTGAGCTGAAGACTCTCCCTGATGGGAGTGTTAATAGGCCTCTCTAGCCTGAAGGCAATTTTGCCTTTTCACAGTCAATAGACTAAAAATTTTGAAAAGAAAACACAGGCTGAAATTCATATTAAAAGTGTACCGATTTTGTCTCTGTCCCTGAGAAGCCCTCGTCTTGAGAACAGTTTTTATTTCACTGCATGCCTCCATACCACTCCTTTCTGCTAGCAACTTATTAGATTTCTTTTCCTTTTCTCCCCTTCTTATTGGAGCTACCTTTTTTATATCTCTCCTGTCTTAAAATAACCCTTTACCACTTAGATCTTGTCTACCTCTAGTAATGTTCTTTCCTTTTTTTCTTGACTTCTGAACTCCTTGAACATATGGTTTACTCTATCTTAATTCCCTAAATGCTGTATTATCTACCTTTTAGCTCCTGAAATTCTGTCATTTGAACTTGAAGGAGACTCTCCTTGAGCTACTTTTTTGATAATCAAGGGCTATGTAATACTGAATCAGATATAGCACATGCTTCTATATTTCCTTTCAAAATACATAAATGAAAATTGCAGTTAGTACTTAATCTATTTTAACTCACATTTCTGAGACCAAATTACACAGTTTTTTCCTCTCAACATCAAAAATTTGAAGTCTTTTTCAACATTATTTCAACTCCCTGAGAAACTGGTATCCAAGAATTCAATTTAATTCTGACATTATCTACCTGGAGCTCGTATCAGATGTCACAATTTAAATTGTTCAATCTGATAAAGCTGTCCCCACCTCACATCCTAATCTCCAGCCCTGCCACCTGCTCCTCTGACCAGACTGGCTAAATGCTATGAACCCCTCTTCAGCGTCGTCCTTGATAGCTCAGTTGGTAAAGAATCTACCTGCTATGCAGGAGACCCCCAGTTCGATTCTTGGATTGAAAAGGTCCACTGGAGAAGGCATAGGCTACACACCCTGGTATTCTTGGGCTTTCCTTGTGGCTCAGTTGGTAAAGACCCACCTGCAATGCGAGAGACTTGGGTTTGATCCTTGGGTTCGGAAAATCCCCTAGAGAAGGGAAATGCTACCCACTCCAGTATTCTGGCCTGGAGAATTCCATGGACTGTATACTCCATGGTGTTGCAAAGAGACATGACTGAGCGACTTTCACGTTCACTACTTCTCCTCCTCAGTGTCAACAACTTAGCAGAACATCTCAGAGAACTCAGAGAAATAATTTACTTAAGTTTACTGTTTACTATAAAGGATACAGGTCAGGGATAACCAAACAGAAGAGATGAATAGGGCAAGGTATGAGTACATGTACGTGTGTGTGTGTGTTTGTGTGTGTGTGTGTGTGTGTGTGTGTGTGTGTGCACGCATGCGCAAAGCTTCCATGACCCCTCTAGGAATATCGGTTCAGCATCTCAATGTATTCACCAACCCAGGATCTCGCTGAAACTTGCCCTTTAAGAATTTTTGTAGAGTTCAATGGCTATCCCTCCCTCTCTCCCCAGGGGTCAGAAGTGGGAATGAAGTTGCAAATCCTTTAACCACTTTGTGTATTTGGTGTCAAAACTAATCCTGAGATTATGTAGAGGCTATTCAAATGTTCCTTTATTAGAACTGAATATGTTCTGATCACCCCATCATTTGGGACACTGCAAAGGATTCAGGAGCTCAATGTCAGGAACAAGGGATAAACACCAAACATCTTTCTGTGATCACAGCACTATAAACCAAGTGTTGGCTAATTCCATGTCCCAGGCCAAACCTAAACTTTTATTGTAAATGAAGTTTTATTTTCTTGGTTCTCAAATGAAGGCAATTTTGTTCACCCATGCCCTCCCCTTCCCCTTCCCCCACCAGAGAACATCTCACAATACAAATATCTGGACACATTTTGGATTATCACAACTTGAGGATGTTATTGGCACCCAATGAGTGTAATACAAAGGCTGCTAAACATTCTGCAATACACAGGACAGTTTCCACAAGGGATTTTCCAGATTTAAAAGCCTAATACGCAGAGATTGATGATGCGCATCATGTCCATCCACTTACCTGTCTTTTATGGCTTAGTCTGTGCTTTCATGACGCAGTTGAGTAGCTGTGTTATAGTCTGCTGTTAAGTCACTTCGTGTTCGACTCTGTGCGACTCCATAGACAGCAGCCCACTAGGCTCCTCTGTCCTTGGGATTCTCCAGGCAAGAATACTGGAGTGGGTTGCCGTTTCCTTCTCCAATGCATGAAAGTGAAAAGTGAGAGTGAAGTTGCTCAGTCGTGTCGGACTCTTAGCGATCCCATGGACTGCAGCCTACCAGGCTCCTTCATCCACAGGATTTTCCAGGCAAGAATATTGGAGTGGGATGCCATTGCGTACAAAGCCCAATATTTTATTCTCTGGTTCTTTACAGAAAAGATGTATTGAGACTTGAGATAAATTAAAACTACTATAAGATCTTATAATAGCGTTTAGGACTAAGTTGGAAGATGTGATAACCAAGGAATGCTTCTCTGATTACATAGAAATTAAGACTAGAGAAATTAGTACACATTGATTAGAAAAATAGAAAAGAGAAGAATATTCCAGCAACTGAGAGAACACTTTTTGTTGCAGACTGAGGCAAGAAAGAGGAGGATCTATTCTGTAAGCTGAATGTGGCTATAGGATGAGAGAAATGAGTACATGTGAGAAGAGACCAAAAAAGCAAGTAGGAATCAGGTCACAGAATCATGTTAAGGCATTTGAAAATGTAAGCATGAAGAGAAATTACTGGTTTTTAAGCAGGAACATAACAGATTTACACTTGAAAAGGATCAGACTGGTTTCTATACAAATAGTACAATTTAGCAAGGAAATATGAATATCATTATATATTCAGGATTAGGAAAATATTAACATATTCTAGAAATAACAAACAATCTTGAGTGAATGCAATAGCAAAAGGTTGGCAAGAAAGATTTAATAAAGGAGGACTCTGGTAGAACAATGAAGCATCTTTGAAAAGTGAAAGTGTTAGTTGCTCAATCATGTCCAACTCTCTGTGACCCCATGGACTGTAACCCACTGGGTCCGCTAACCATAGGACTTTCCAGGCAAGAAAATTAGAATGGGTAAACTGTTTTTTTTTTTTTTTTTTAATTTTCCAGGGAACTTCTCAACTCAGGGATCAAACCGGGGTCTCCTGCATTGCAGGAAGCTTCTTTACTGTCTGAGCCACAAGGAAAGCATCTTTAATTTCATGCTAAAATGTTGGAATTTTATGTTATCATCATTAAGAAGTCATCCTCGAAGAGAATGAGTGTGACAGAATTAGCAATGCTGAAGGTATATAGATTTACTGGCATTGAACAGAAAAGACTGGCATGTGGAGGGGCTGGAAAGAGTGGAGTATTCACATTAAAACAAGCAAACAGTCTCAGGATTCTAATAGTCCTAGCAGACATGGAAAAGAGAAGTTTTGAGATTTTGAGAGATATAAGTATAGAAATAGAAGAGTTGGACAACTGATTGTGTTCCTGGGTATTGATTGTGATGATAGGATGAAAACATAAAGTACAGGGACAAGACTGGAAGGTTAGTAGTCCAGGCTTAGATGTTAATTTTGTTTGAAAAAGACCTTTGAAGCATGGTTTCTTCCTTCACTGACCAGCCACCCACGGTGTGGCATTTATTATCGTAGGTCAAGATATAAATATTTATATTCAAGGCAGGAGGATAAAACAGGCTTCATATACCATGTGTGTGTGCATGCTAAGTTGCTTCAGTTATGTCCAACTCTTTGCATCCCCATGGACGGTAGCCAGCCAGGCTCCTCTGTCCATGAGATTTCCCAGGCAAGGAGAGTGGCGTGGGTTGCCATGGCTTCCACCAGGCCATCTTCCCAACCCAGGGATTGAACCAGCTTCTTTTATGTCTATTGCATTGGCAGGAGAGTTCTTCACCACTAGTGCCACCTGGGAAGCCCCACTCTATGGTGAGAGATGTTAATAATGGGGGAAGCTATGTATGTGTTTGGGCAGAGCCTATGGGAAGTCCCCGTACCTTCAACTTTTCTGTGAATGTACAACTGTTCTTAAAAAGTGAAGTCAGTAAAAAACAAACAAACAAAAAATTGACAGATGTCCTCTTTGGAAGTTTATTGCGTCACATCTCAAAGTATTAGAAGAATACAACTATCTGTTGGACCCTAGATTTTCTGAGTTTCTGATCATCATATACTGAGGACGAAATACTTATTGTGAAGAGTAAGCAACCTTGTCTAGTCTTTCTTTCACGTGAGGCTGCAACTAGCATCGTGTAGTATAGCAAAGGCTATTATTTGAGCAACTGACTTTGATTTCACATAAACTGGAATGTACATATGATGGCTCAATAATAATGACATGATTATTATAGTGGTTCAGAAAGGTATTTCTAAACACTTACTGTTCCTCACCAGTTTGTCTTTGCCACTGAGGGGTGTGAGATGCTGTTACTTAATGCATTTGACAGTGGATTATAGTAGAATTAAACGCTAGTGGAAACAAAGTTCTATTAATGGATCTGAATAATCTAAATGTAGAAATTATTCTAGTTCAATGGAGGGTAAAATTATAGGATGTTGAATTCTTTCCAACAAGATGAATTGGGAAGATGAGATATGGAGTTTAAATGCAGACTACTGTATAGATTTGTACTGTAACACTAGTAAAAAAATATATGCTAGAAGGGTAGGAAAGAAAGAATTCTAGAACACAGAAAAAGGGATTCCAGTTCATTAACTATAGGGCTGTCAAGGAGCTACAAATTCTGTGACAGTACAGTAAAGACAAAGAGTTCTAAAAACTCCTTCTGTTCAGTGATAAAATTCCTAACTATTGAAAAGATTTTTGCATTTGTCAATGAAAGGCCTTTGCTGGATAAAGATGAAATTATGGCATGTCAGCTCATTTAATATGCTGTGAAGTTCTTTAAAGGAAAGTTGTTGGCTTATGTTGTTGTCTTTAAAGTGGGGTAGGTGATTAAAAATATCATAGTGTTTTCTGTAGTAAAAATGCCTTATTTTTTTGGTTAGTCGCTAAGTCATGCTTGATTTTTTGTGACCCCATGGACTGAGGCCTGCCAACCTCCTCTGTCTATGGAATTCTTCAGCAAGAATAATGGAATGGATTGCCATTTCCTTCTCCAGGTGGTCTTCCCAACCCAGGGATCAAAACTGCATCTCCTGCATGGGAAGGCAAATTCTCTACTGTTGAGCCACCAGAAAAACACAAAAACCATGCCTACTACCTCATTATTATACATTTGAATGTTGCTTACTAAGAAGAATTAATATTTAATCTCAAAATTTGTTTACAGATCATTTACATGTTCAATAATATTTTATTGAATAGCTGCACAGTATACAACACCATGCTGGGCAGTGGCAATGCAAAAGTGAATTAAACAATCTCTGTCCTCAACAAGCTGCACTCTCTCTAGTTAAGGCTCTAACTACACCAATCATTTACAATAGTATAATTTTAATAAAGTATTTGGGGCAGATGTGGGTCATATTGGGATCACAGGACTGGTGATGGTCTGGATTAAATACTTTGGGAAAGATTTCACAGAGGAAAACATGTTGTGAAATATGAGTAGTACAAGGATATGTTAAAATATGAGCAAATCATGGAAGTGTAAAAAAGTAAGGGTTTAAAATGTCATTGAGAGTGCAGGGACATGGGGAAAGAATGTTAGATATAAAATTAGAAATATTAACAGGAGTCATATGATAAAAGATCTGGCATGCCACACTGTAGGAGTATTATTGATTTTATAAATGATGTGTACTGTTGCAGGCTTCTCTACTGGCTTTTTGGTGAAGTATCCACCTGCAGGGTAGGAGACATGGATTCAATCCCTGAGTCAGAAAAATCCTCTGGAGGAGGAAATGGCAATTCAATCCAGTATACTTGCCTGGGAAATCACATGGACAGAGGAGTCTGGTGGGCTACAGTCCATGAGTCTCAAAGAGTTAGACATGACTTAACAACTGAAACAAATAATTGTAGCAAACATGATAGATTAGGTTATACTGTCACAAAAAGGTTCTCTAGTTTTCATACTAAGACCACAAAATATTCTCCCCACAAAACATATTCAGTTCACCACACAGGGCCATGTTGTCTTCACTTGGACTCAGACTACCAAGAAACATTTCTCTGGCTCAATACTGGTGTTCATGGTGGCACCGATCTTAACCCTTTTAGCCATAAATAACACATCTCCCTTCTGTTCATATTTAATTGGCAAGTCATGTGACCATTAGTGATTTCAAAAGAAAAGAGTGTCATGACAAGGGAACTGTCAATATCTGGTAGTAGTAATAATACAATCTGTCACAGAAACACAAGGATATTTACACTTTAAGAAAGGCTGATATAATAAATCATACATGTACTATCTCGAAATCATTTTGGAGCTTACAGAGCATGGATTGGAGATTAAGAGTTTGCTGTTGTGTCTATGGTAAGAGAATCTGACAGTATCTTTGCAATGCAAAATAAAGAAAGATCTTATTTGAGATGCCAAATTCTTAAAACAAGTAAAGGAATGTTCAAAATTCTCCAAGCCAGACTTCAGCAATACGTGAACCGTGAACTCCCTGATGTTCAAGCTGGTTTTAGAAAAGGCAGAGGAACTGGAGATCAAATTGCCAACATCCGCTGGATCATGGAAAAAGCAAGAGAGTTCCAGAAAAACATCTATTTCTGCCTTATTGACTAGCCAAAGCCTTTGACTGTGTGGATCACAATCAACTGTGGAAAATTCTGAAAGAGATGGGAATACCAGACCGCCTAACCTGCCTCTTGAGAAACCTGTATGCAGGTCAGGAAGCAACAGTTAGAACTGGACATGGAACAACAGACTGGTTCCAAATAGGAAAAGGAGTATGTCAAGGCTGTATCTTGTTACCCTGCTTTTTTAACTTCTATGCAGAGTACATCATGAGAAACGCTGGACAGAAGAAACACAGGCTGGAATCAAGATTGCTGGGAGAAATATCAATCACCTCAGATATGCAGATGATACCACCCTTATGGCAGAAAGTGAAGAGGAGCTAAAAAACCTCTTGATGAAAGTGAAAGAGGAGAGTGAAAAAGTTGGCTTAAAGCTCAACATTCAGAAAATGAAGGTCATGGCATCTGCTCTCATCACTTCATGGGAAATAGATGGGGAAACAGTGGAAACAGCATCAGACTTTACTTTTTTGGGCTCCAAAATCAGTGCAGATGGTGACTGCAGCCATGAAATTAAAAGACACTTACTCCTTGGAAGAAAAGTTATGACCAACCTAGATAGTATATTCAAAATCAGAGACATTACTTTGCTGACTAAGGTCCACATAGTCAAGGCTATGGTTTTCCAGTGGTCATGTATGGATGTGAGAGTTGGACTGTGAAGAAGGCTGAGCGCCGAAAAATTGATGCATTTGAACTGTGGTGTTGGAGAAGACTCTTGAGAGTCCCTTGGACTGCAAGGAGATCCAACCAGTCCATTCTGAAGGAGATCAACCCTGGGATTTCTTTGGAAGGAATGATGCTAAAGCTGACGCTCCAGTACTTTGGACACCTCATGGAAAGAGTTGACTCATTGGAAAAGACTCTGATGCTGGGAGAGATTGGGGGCAGGAGGAGAAGGGGATGACAGAGGATGAGATGGCTGGATGGCATCATGGACTCGACGGACATGAGTCTGAGTGAACTCCTGGAGATGGTGATGGACAGGGAAGCCTGGCGTGCTGCGATTCATGGGTTCGCAAAGAGTTGGACACGACTGAGCGACTGAACCGAACTGAACTGAAGGAATTACTGAAAATTGAGGTGGAGATCAAAATCTAGAAGTTTTCCAATATATCTGATGCAGGTGTCAGTGTTGATGGAGGAACCATTGTTTGGATAAGGAAATTAAAGAAAGTGGGTAGCTCGATTAAAGAATAAGAAGATATTCAAGTGCTAGAAAGCATTCCCTAGAAAGACAAATAACTTGTCCAGTTAGCAGAATTCAGCCTTAGACCATGAAGTTACAAGTTTAATGTCACTTTATGCAAACAGTTACTTGTAAAGGTGTTGAGTCAGGCACATCTGGCTCAAATTCTGACCTTACCAGGGGACTAGTTCTAAGCAAGGGACTTACCTCTTTTAAGGACTTCCCTGGTGCCTCACAAGGTAAGGGATCTGTCTGCAATGTGGGAGACCTGGGTTTGATCCCTGGAGAAAAAAAAATTATTACCCACTCCAGTATTCTTGGAGAATTCCAGGGACAGAGGAGCCTGGCAGGCTACAGTCCATAGTATCGTAAAGAGTCAGACATGACTGAGTGACTAACACTTTCACTTTCTAACTTCTTTAAGTTTTCTCATAAGTATAATAAGGATAACAGAGATGCTTATTTTATAGCTTTGCTCAAAGTTATAATGCATGTAGAATGTGAAATAAAATGGCATCAACTTATGACTTTACATTTTAAAAATTTTCTAAATTTTTGACAGTTATTAATCTTTGGGATTTTGCAATAGTAAATTGGGATTTCTGGGAATTCTCAGGAATCCTAAATCATGATTTTCTGGGCTTTCTCATCATTTTATTTACATGTTTTAAATAATAATGAATGATCATAATAAATTACAAGTCAGTCTATGGTAGAGGGTGATAGGATTGTATTAAAATTTGAGACTATATATATATGTGTGTGTGTGTGTATGTGTGTGTGTGTGTGTATACTTATATTTAAAAGATAAGCTGAGGCTTATTAAAATTTTAAGAGTTTATTAGACCAAAAATTGATTTGAATCAGGCATCCATTCTAGCAGATAGAAAGTTCCTTTAGGAATCAAAATGAAAGACATTTATAGTCAGAAGGGAATGAAAACAGTGTCACATTAGGGGAACAAAAAGTTTATTGTTGCAAAGTTATTTTCCTTTAGATAATGACAGAGGTCTATCAGGACCATGGCATAAAAATTAGGTTAAGTCCCAGTTTAGTGACATAGAGCTAAGCATAAGCAACTCCATTTAGGGCTTATTGTCTTATTTTTTTAATTAGATATACGGATACCTTATCATTATGATTATGGCATATATTTTGTGATAAGGATATCTATTTCAATAAAATGAAAATTATCCATATATGCTATAGGTGGTGGTGTTAGTTGCTCAGTCGTGTCCAACTCTGTGATCCCGTGGACTGTAGCCTGCCAGGCTCCTCTGTCTTGGTTCAGACGGTAAAGCATCTGCCTGCAATGTGGGAGATCCGGAGTTGATCTCAGGGTTGGGAAGATCCCCTGGAGAAGGAAATGGCAACCCACTCCAGTATTCTCGCCTGCAAAATTCCATGGACGGAGGACCCTGGTAGGCTACAGTCCATGGGGTCGAGCCACTTCACTTTACTTCACTTCAGGCAAGAATACTGGAGTGCATAGCCATTCCCTCCTCCAGGGAGTCTTCCTAACTCAGGGATTGAACCCAGGTCTCATGCACTGCAGACAGGTTCTTTGCTGTCTGAGTCACCAGGGAAGCCCCTATATATGCTATAGATATTTGTCAGTAGAAACATTAGAAAAGGGAATGGTGGTGGTTTAGTCACTAAGTCCTGTTCGACTTTTGCAACTTCATAGACTAGCCAACCAGGTTCTTGTGTCCATGGGATTTTCCAGGCAAGTATACTGGAGTGGGTTGCCATTTCCTTCTCTAAGAGGATCTTCCTGAGCCAGGAATTGAACCTGGGTCCCTTGCATTGGAGGCAGATTCTTTACCAACTGAGCTATGAGGGAAGCTCCAGAAGAGGGAATATTAGCACATAAAAGTAGCAAAGTTTTTGGAATATCAAATTAAAATCACTTAAAAATCAAAAGATGAAGCTATAACATTAAATACTTAAAATTATCATTTCTTATTCTTCAAAACAATCTTAAGCATGCAAAATATTAATTGATCTTTCTAATCATTTGGTATTTGTTTAAAGCAAATATTTCAGAGATGGACTTTTTTTTTCCATCTTCTGTTGACTGAATTTTTAAGTGTTTATATTAGAGTATCTTCATGCTCATCATTAGCTGCATGTTGCTTCATATAAGCTCTTTTCTATTTTTATGATAAAAATATTTGTCTGCTTATACTGAGTTTGGTTCTACCTTTGAAATTAATGCTGTTTTTGTTAATTCAGAACTTTGATCAATTTTTTTTTTATTTCGTGCGTCAAAGAGGATTCCACAAGAACATTCACAGTTTCTTCACCTTGCATTTCTTCTGTTAAAAACATTTACAAAGAAGTATTGCCTAGAGCAAATTTTTAAACACTATAAAATTCCAGTAAACATTACTGGATAGTATTCAAATAATGTATTTGATTGACTAGTGAGGCTAATGGCACTACACAGAATTATGTGCAGAAATAGGCATTTAAGTTTGTATTTTGCTTACAAAATATTATTTTTTAGTATTGTACACATAAGATTTATATAAAGTTAACTATGTGATTAAACTTATTTCCTTTGCAGTAATGACTCACCATTAGCAACAGATTTCATGAATGCATGTTTAGAACATGAGAACAGCTACAAGCAAAATCCTATTTTTCTCCTATATGGTCCTGTCTGGGCATGCAAGCTCAGTCGCTTCTGTCATATCTGACCTTTTGTGACCCTTTGGACTGTAGCCCTCCAGGCTTCTCTGTCCATGAGATTCTCCAGTCAAGAATACTGGAGTGGGTTACCATGCTCTCCTCCAGGGTATCTTCCTGACTCAGGGATCCAACCCATTTCTCTTGCTTCTTTCTCTTCTATTTTCTTCCTTAAGCTGATGATCATCAGAATCACCATATTTATTATGTACCACGATAATATGGAAAAAGCATCCAGTCAAATGGACCAGGTTTCTTCTGGGTTCTGCTACCAAATATATAATGCAATAAAACTAAAAATTGCAATGCTGTCAGCATTAAAGGAAATCATGTATTGTGACAAGTATCTAACATATATTCAATAAATATGATCACACCAATCAGTGTGTCTATGTTTTATAAGTATAGTAGACCAACAGACACTAATGTTAAAAATTAAGATTATATGAGGATAAAGGGTTTCTCCTTTTTCAATTTGACCACTTTTTAGGTATACTAGGAGTAGGAATTGACCTAGAATTTATCACAGAGCACAAAGTTTCCATGATTCAAGTTTATCATAGTGATTTTACAGACATTTCTTTTGACATTATGAACAAAATTTAAGGAATTAAGATCATACAGATTACTGGAAAAAATAAAAAATCTCCATATATAAATTACATTCTACATTCAAACTGCATATATCCCAATTTTGTATTATTTCTAAGGGTGCACAGTTCTAAATGATAAATGGTGTCCCAAAAAACCATTAGAAGGCATAACTAAAATACTGAAAAATTAAGAAAAAATTTTAGCCATTCTAAGTAGAATTTTCCTTATGCAGAAAGCTGCAATTGTATTTTATTTTCAACTACAAGATTTGATATACAAATTTGTTTTCTCACATTTATCACAAGAATGCAGTGAGTTAGCACTCTGCCTCCCCCTGTGGCTCTATCATCCCAGGTAATAAAAGCTGCATGGAATTTCCATTGTTTTAAGTATAAATACATGCATTATTAGCCTCAAAAAATTTAATGAGTCCCTTTCTGAGCAAGTTATTATGCTTACACTCCCACCCCCCCCCCCACCATGTTCATGGCCATTAAATAAAACAAAACAGAAAGCTTATTTGGCAAAAGTAGAATAACTCTTCAGATCTTTACAAAAGAAAGAAAAATTCTGCTTCAAGTCATCTGTAGTCCATCTCCAAGATCTCAACTAAGAATAAGTGAAAGTAGGAGTAAAGTGCCTAAAGGAAAAAATAAAATTAAAAACCAGTCTGGTCCTCCTTTCTGCCTGTACATCAAATGCCATGTTCAGTGTAAACATTTTGCTTCCTGGAAAATTCATAGCCTACAAAGTTGATCACTGCAAATTTGTCCTTGGTGATAATATTTTTACTGAAGAAAATCTCTCAACTTCTATTAGCCTTGGAGCAGACTTGAATTTCATTCTCATTTCCTTTGCATTAATAATTATGTGGCATAATTAAGTTTACTAATCAGTTTATTCCTGTTTTCTCTTTTATGGGAATAATAATATATGTTTTATTTCATTAACATTAATAGAGATCACATAAGCCTATGAAGAAAGATAGTTATAGCAAGAACTATATAATTTGTTGCAAAGTGAGGCACAGAGAAAATGATAACAAAACCCACAAGAAAAAGAAGTTATTCTTTGCATTTTTACTTGTTCTTTAACATTTTTTTGAGAGTAGGATATGGGTCTGGCTTTTTACTGTGTAAACAATGACTGATAGATCAGTCAGTTCAGTTCAGTTCAGATCAGTCGCTCAGTCGTGTCTGACTCTTTGCGACCCCATGAATCGCAGCACGCCAGGCCTCCCGGTCCATCACCAACTCCAGGAGTTCACTCAGACTCACGTCCATCAAGTCGGTGATGCCATCCAGCCATCTCATCCTCTGTTGTCCCCTTCTCCTCCTGCCCCCAATCCCTCCCAGCATCAGAGTCTTTTCCAATGAGATAGATGATAAGCATTAAACAAACATCTGTTGGACGAATACTGCAGGTATCCTTTTTGAACTCATCTTCTATTATTTCATCCTTCTTTTCCTTTTAAAGGCAACTAGACTGAAGTGACTTAGCTGCAGCAGCAGCAGGCTTTCTCAAATAAAGCAACTGCTTAAGTTTTAGCCAATCATATAACTCCCTGGCTTTGCTTCCTTCTCTGCTCTGGATGAAAGTTTCCTCTAACTTCTGTTGGTATAGGGCTCCTAACCAGTTTCTAACAACTTTTGGTTTGATGCTGCCTGACTCAAACATAATTTCTTCCTTGTAATCAAGCTGTACTAGTTTTTCTGCTCTTCCTAAAACACATCTAACTTATTTCCTTCTCAGGACTTTTATATTTTTTATTACATGAGCCTGAATTAGCCTTTGCCTATATATTATGGGGTTCCCTTATAGCTCAGATGGTAAAGAATTCGCCTGCAATGAAGGAGGCCCAGATTTGATCCCTGGGTCAGTAAGATCCTATGGAGAAGGAAATGGCAATCCAGTCCAGTATTCTTGCCTGGAGAGTAGCCTTTCTCATCATTCAATTTTCTGCTCAAGCATCATGGTTTTAGGAAAGCTTTGAATTTTAAAGCTTGAAAGCTCTAAAAAGCTTAAAGCTCCAAAACCCAAAATCTAAAGCAAAGCATCACATCAACCTCTCTTTGCCTTCTGCATCATGCATAAAGCCTCCTATCTGTTTTTTTTTTTTTTTTTGTATCATCCACATAAAAAGAAACATCTTGAGCACAAGGGTTTGGTTGATAGTGTTTTATTATTTGTTGATTAATATTTGTGGTCAAGAAATATGAAAAATTGTTCAGTATTATTAATGACCTGGGATATAAAAACTAAGACTATATTCTCTACAATCAATTGGGGAAAATAAAAATTATGATGATAATATATATCGGAGAGAATGTCAGTCATAAGATCTCTTGCTAATTGAAGCAGAAGTGTTGCAAATATTTTGAAAAACAGACAGCATCCCATAAAGTTAAACCTCATATAAAATGGGACACAGAAATTATATTCCAATTTAAACATATGAAGAAGGATATATGGACAAGAATATTCTTGGAAAAAGTATGGAAATAATCCAGTTTTCTACCAGTGTGAGAAAGGATAAACAAAAAATGAAATATTCATACAAATAAAATATGATACAGAACTCTAAGTGTACATGGGTCAGGTTCACCAACATGCTATACTATAAGGTTTTCCAGTAGTCATGTACAGATATGAGAGTTGGACTATAAAGAAGGCTGAGTGCTGAAGAATTGATGCTTTTGAACTCTTAAATTACTCCCCATCTTCTGTGTCAAGGAGTCCAAATTAGATTGCATTTTTTTTTTTTGCTCTGTTTGCCTGTCTAGTAATTTGCACTTTCTCTATCTTTAAATCAGACTTCTTAAAAAGTTTAATTACGTGAGCTTGCAATTTCAAAATATTTTTATTTTTTTTACCACCAGAATTGCTGTTTCTACTGCTTCAAATACTTCCCAGGTGGCACAGTGGTAAATGAATCCACTTGCCAGTGCAGGAGACCAGGAAATGTGGGTTTGATCCCTGGGTCAGGAAAATCCCCTGGAGTAGAAAATGTCAACCAGTTCCAGTATTCTTGCTGAGATAATCCCCTAGATGATGGAGCCTGTTAGGCTACAGTCCATGGAGTCACAAAGAGTTGGATACAACTGAACACACACATGCCTCCTGCTATTCAAATACAGCATTTAAGCTTCATTATCTCTTGCACACATGCTCCCATATAAATTTAAGTTCTCAGCATAGTATCTCAGCTTTGACATCATTTTACCTCTGACCTCTCCCTTATCCTTTGTCCTTCCTATTTGTATCAGACTGCGTTCTCTATGAGATCATTATCACACACATTACCTCGTTGCTTGGGTGTATTCTTCACTAATATTTAGCTAGTAAAAGCTCAATTTGTAAGATTAATCATAGGAAAGGTCCTTATTTATGATCATAGTCTCAGTTGTTGGCATGATGCCTGGTATGCAGCCATCCTTTTGTATATTTGTTTCATCAGTGAACAATGGACAAAAGAAATTTGAATCACAAACAATGTGCAAACGTTTGTATTTGCACATGGGTAAAAACACATTTTTGAGTTCCCTGGTGGCTCAGACAGTAAACTATCTGTCTCCAACGTGGGAGACCTGGGCTCAATCCCTGGGTCAGGAAGATTCCCTGGAGAAGGAAATGGCAACCCACTCCAGTACTCTTGCCTAGAAAATCCCATGGATGGAGGAGCCTGGTGTCCATAGGGTTACAAAGAGTCGGACATGACTGAGCAACTTCACTTCACTTCAAACATGTTTAATGAATATATTAATATTAACATCTCTTGGCCTGGAATGCTCACACTATCTTTATTTCTGCTGAATATGTATTACATAGTGACTTTTGCTATTTAAATGTCAGGATGAACAGACTGTTTCTAAATAGGAAAAGGAGTACGTCAAGGCTGTATATTGTCACCCTGCTTATTTAACTTCTATGCAGAGTACATCATGAGAAACGCTGGACTGGAAGAAACACAAGCTGGAATCAAGATTGCCGGGAGGAATATCAATAACCTCAGATATGCAGATGACACCACCCTTATGGCAGAAAGTGAAGAGGAACTCAAAAGCCTCTTGATGAACGTGAAAGTGGAGAGTAAAAAAGTTGGCCTAAAGCTCAACATTCAGAAAACGAAGATCATGGCATCCAGTCCCATCACTTCATGGGAAATAGATGGGGAAATAGTGGAAACAGTCTCAGACTTTATTGTTTTGGGCTCCCAAATCACTGCAGATGCTGATCGCAGCCATGAAATTAAAAGATGCTTACTCCTTGGAAGAAAAGTTATGATCAACTTAGATAGCATATTCAAAAGCAGAGACATTACTTTGCTGACTAAGGTCCGTCTAGTCAAGGCTATGGTTTTTCCTGTGGTCATGTATGGATGTGAGAGTTGGATTGTGAAGAAAGCTGAGTGCCGAAGCATTGATGCTTTTGAACTGTGGTGTTGGAGAAGACTCTCAAGAGTCCCTTGGACTGCAAGGAGATCCAACATGTCCATTTTGAAGGAGATCAGCCCTGGGATTTCTTTGGAAGGAATGATGCTAAAGCTGAAACTCCAGTACTTTGGCCATCTCATGTGAAGAGTTGACCCACTGGAAAAGACTTTGATGCTGGGAGGGATTGGGGGCAGGAGGAGAAAGGGATGACAGAGGATGAGATGGCTGGATGGCATCACTGACTCAATGGACGTGAGTCTGAGTGAACTCTGGGAGTTGGTGATGGACAGGGAGGCCTGGAGTGCTGCAATTCATGAGGTCGCAAAGAGTTGGACATGACTGAGCGACTGAACTGAACTGATGTAAGTTTTTGGGTAATTTTTAAATTGTTATAGATTTACAGAAAATTAGGAAAGTAGAAGAAGCCTCTGGGCAACATTCTATAATACTAACTAAAAGTGATAATTGATCAAATATTTATATGCAGCAGGCTTCCTTTGTGGCTCAGCTGGTAAAGAATCCACCTGCAATGCGGGAGACCTGAGTTCGATCCATGGATTGGGAAGATCCCCTGTAGAAGGGAAAGACTACCCACTGCAGTATTCTGGCCTGGAGAATTGCATGGACTATTTAGTCCATGGGGTTGCAAAGAGTTAGACATGACAGCGAACTTCACTTTATATGCAGCTGTTTTATAAATATGTGCATGCTCAATAAATTGTAAGAAAGTATTTTTCAAGTGGTTAGATACTGTGTTAAGTAAGGAAATATTTACTCAAAGTGTACCTTATTATACTGGTATGAAAAGACAAGAGCAACAGTGTTACTCTCTATTGCCAGGTAATGATGTGCAAGGGATCATGGCTAGTGAATACAACAGGTAGATGTGAAGGTCATTTTAAAAATGCGACATTACTTAAAAAAACAATCCCTCAGGTAGGACATTCTCCTGGGCTTAGTCCAGGGCTGCATCTTCATATTATATTAACTCTGGAAACTGGTTAATAAGCACTTTATGATTGTGATGGGAAGTGTTAGAACAAGTGATGATAATGAAGGCGGGAATATTTTATTTGTCTGACATGTTAGAGAAACTTTGAGTTAAGAAAAATACATTCTTAGTTGCTATAATTTACAGAGCCCTTCATAGTCTTCCTGAACATCATCAATCTCCAAGGGTAAAATAGCCCAGGTAGTGTACACTAAATTTAATTGAGCCTAGACTTAGTTTTCCTCACAGATCATCTTTTATGGAACTGTCATTTGTACAATACATTCTGAAACAATGCAAGGTTGAGAAATTAACAAAATTGTGTTCATAGCTTGAAAAGTATGACTTGAAGGAAGATAAATGTCAAAATACATGAACACAGGAATAGAAAAATAAGCCAAAGTCTTAGCAAAGCAAGTTTGTTTAGAATCAGTCAATTTATATCAGTTCAAGTATATATTATTTATTTTACAGTCTAGCACTGCTCTAGGCATTACAAATACAACAATATATCACTTATTTCAAAAGTTTTAAACAATAAAATTATAAATTGATATTTTATTATCTATTTAGCTTTAATTTTCACAATTATTGCACAAGATAAGAATTATTATTCTTGTTTTATATTTGAAGAATCTATCATTAACATTAGCATATCTAAGGTTATTTATCCAATGTAGCATACTGGTGTTGATAAGCTGATAATTAAAAGTAACATGATCTATGTCCACTTGCTAACCTGCATCATAATTAAAGAAAGAGTGATAGACACAGGTTATAAATGAAAACAGAACAAAATACTATTACCCAAGTTACTTATATGATATTATTATTTTAGACAGACGTTAACTCATTTAGATTTAAATCTTTTAAAAACACTCTAAATGTAACTATCAGCCCTATTGCACATAACAGTAAATGAAAACTGGAAATCCTTACTAATTAAGGATTGGCTGATGGTGGTAAGACACAGGGTTCAGTTCAGTTCAGTTCAATCACTCAATGGAGTCCGACTCTTTGCAACCTCATGAGCTGCATCACCCAGACCTCCCTGTCCAACACCAGTTCCCAGAGCCGACCCAAACTTATGTCCATTGAGTTGGTGATGCCATCCAAACATCTCATCCTCTGTCGTCCCCTTCTCCTCCTGCCCTCAATCTTTCCCAGTATCAGGGTTTTTTCAAGTGAGTCAGCTCTTCACATCAGGTGGCCAAAGTATTGGAATTTCAGCTTCAACATCAGTCCTTCCAATGAATATTCAGAACTGACCTTTAGAACTGACAGGTTGGCTCTCCCTGCAGTCCAAGGGACTCTCAAGAGTCTTCTCCAACACCACAGTTCAAAAGCATCAATTCTTCGGTGCTCAGCTTTCTTCAAAGTCCAACTTTCACATCCATACATGACTACTGGAAAAACCATAGCCATGACTAGATGGACCTTTGTTGGCAAAGTAATGTCTCTGCTTTTGAATACGCTGTTTAGATAGGCAGATGACATCACCCTAATGGCAGAAAGTGAAGAGGAACTAAAAAGCTGCTAGATGAAAGTGAAAGAAGACAGTGAAAAAGTTGGCTTAAAGCTCAACATTCAGAAAACTAAGATCATGGCATCTGGTCCCATCAGTTTATGGGAAATAGATGGGGAAACAGTGGAAACAGTGTCAGACTTCATTTTTTTGGGGGGGAGCACTCCAAAATCAGTGCAGATGGTGACTGCAGCCATGAAATTAAAAGACACTTACTCCTTGAAAGAAAACTTATGACCAAGCTAAATAGCGTATTGAAAAGCAGAGACATTACTTTGTCCACAAAGGTCCATCTAGTCAAGGCTATGGTTTTTCCAGTGGTCATGCATGCATGTGAGAGTTGGACTGTGAAGAAAGCTGAGTGCCGAAGTATTGATGCTTTTGAACTGTGGTGTTGGAGAAGACTCTCAAGAGTCCCTTGGACTGCAAGGAGATCCAACCAGTCCATTCTAAAGGAGATCAGTCCTGGGTGTTCTTTGGAAGGAATGATGCTAAAGCTGAAACTCCAGTACTTTGGCCACCTCATGCGAAGAGTTGACTCATTGGAAAAGACTCTGATGCTGGGAGAGATTGGGGGCAGGAGGAAAAGGGGACGACAGAGGATGAGATGGCTGGATGGCATCACCGACTCAATGGACATGAGTTTAAGTGAACTCTGGGAGTTGGTGATAGACAGGGGGACCTGGCATGCTGCGATTCATGGGGTTGCAAAGAGTTGGACACAACTGAGTGACTGAACTGAACTGAACTGAGGTTGGTCATGACTTTTCTTCCAAGGAGTAAGTGTCTTTTAATTTCATGGCTGCAATCACCATTTGCAGTGATTTTTCAGCCCAGAAAAATAAAGTCCCTCACTGTTTCCACTGTTTCTCCATCTATTTACCATGAAGTGGTGGGACTGGATGCCATGATCTTTGTTTTCTGAATGTTGAGCTTTAGGCCAACTTTTCACTCTCCTCTTTCACTTTCATCAAGAGGTTCTTTAGTTCTTTTTCACTTTCTGCCATAAGGTGGTGTCATCTTCATATCTGAGGTTACTGTTATTTCTCCCGGCAATCTTGACTCCAGCTTGTGCTTCCCCCGAGCTCAGCCTTTCTCAAGATGTACTCTACATATTAGTTAAATAAGCCAGGTGACAATATATAGCCTTGATGTAATTCTTTTCCTATTTGGAATCAGTCTGTTGTTCCATGTCCAGTTCTAACTGTTGCTTCCTAACCTGCATACAGGTTTCTCAAGAGGCAGGTCAGGTGGAGTGGTATTTACATCTCTTTCAGAATTTTCCACAGTTGATTGTGATCCACACAGTCAAAAGCTTTGGCATAGTCAGTAAAGCAGAAATAAATGTTTTTCTGAATCTTTCTTGCTTTTTCGATGATCCAGCAGATGTTTGCAATTCGATCTCTGGTTCCTCTGCCTTTTCTGAGTAGATCTGCATTCACTCTCAGATCTGCAGATTTGCTGAGTCCAAATCTCCCATTCGTTCCACTTCACTGCTGCCTCTTGATTATGACAGAAACAGTAAGGATGGCGTGTGTTTGAGCAAGAAGACTAAAGAGGAAAGGGGTTCAATCTTTAAAAGAAAGCAGGAAATAAAATTGGTCTGGGACATAGAAATCTGAATCTTATAGCATTGTCCTTCTCTGAATCTGTTCATATTTCAGTCCTGACTGGTACAAGAAAGAGCTGAGGGTTTTCAAGTCACTGCTACTTCTCTCCTCCTCCTCCCCTACTACCAAATTTATGGCAAGATTTTCTTAAATCACCAAACATTCACCCATTGAGATTTTCACAATAAGGAGGCATGCATTCTATAGTAATGACAGCTATTATGCCTCATGTTTTCTACTTCAACACTAATTCTAAATTAATATTAAATATTTGGGTATTAATCAGGATGGATTTATTTTTGTAGTAACTGCAATAAAATAAGTGGAGTTAAAGAATAAATATTTATTTTTACTCATGAACAGTTTAACACAGAGTTTCCTGGTGGAGTGGCTATCTTTCAAGCAGTGACCCAAACTCAGGCTTCTTCCACCTATTGGCTCTACCATATCCCTGAGATTTTATAGTTCCCCATGGATCTTCGGCCAGTATACCACATCAGTTGGAAAATAGTCACATGATTTACAAGGATGGCTGGGAAATGCTAGGTTAGCTTAGTGCTTAGGACAAAGAGGAGAATGCTTTGTTGAGCAGAGTCTGCCATATCCCACCTTTTGTGACATAAAATATCTCTTCCCCATGTCTCACACAGATACAGTAGACATCCTTTACCCAAGAGATATTATCAATCTGGGATGATCAGGAAATTGAAACCTCTCCAGAATTTACAAGAAAAGAAATTATTGAATACAGGGAAATATATATCTAATTAAAAAAAAAAGAACTGAAGAACAAATGTAGAAATAATTGCAGCTGACTTCAGTAAAATCAGAAAGCTTCTGATTTGAAGTAACCTCTTTCACAATTGCAGTTGATCATAGAACCTGTAGTCTCTATGTGCTAAATCAGAAGCTTCTCAAAAGTCACACCTGCTCTCTTCCCACACATCTTCCTCTTGAAAGTGTCTCTTGGAATCTAGACCAGAGCTCACTAGCAATGAATTTGAGAAGTATGGTTTCCAAGTGTTTTGTCTCTACTGCACAGAGACAAAGTAAAAGGAGCATGGAAGTCTGCAAGGTGATCGACATATAATAGTTGGCACAGGAAAAACTAAATTAAAAAAAAAGAAAAAAGATCCCATTGAGTCTTTGCAGCCATTTCAAAGTCTAAGGTCTTATGGGGATAAATTACACATTGCTCTTTGTGGTCTGACATTAGAAAGACTAAAAAGACAAATTATTTTCAACTCTCCACCCAATCCCCAACCATGCATTCAACATGGAATGAATTCAGACTCCTTTAAAAGGAGGAAGGGGCTTCCCTGGTGGCACAGAGGCTAAAGCGTCTCCCTGCAATGTGGGAGACCTGGGTTTGGTCCCTGGGTAGGGAAGATCCCTTGGAGAAGGAAATGGCAACCCACTCCAGTATTCTTGCCTGGAGAATCCCATGGACGGAGGAGCTCTGTGGTCTACAGTCCACGGGTCGCAAAGAGTCGGACACGACTGAGCGACTTCACTTCACTTCACTTAAAAGGAGGAAAAATAGGGAACACACAGGGGTACACTGATCCACAGCAATGCGAGAATCCTGCATGGCATAGAGGGTGAAAACCTTCTCATCTTGATGAAAAACCAATGCTACTCTCTGCTAGGCACTCTGTTCCCTACTCTGCATGATCTCTGGGTCTGCCTGTATGTACTCTTCTGTTTGGCTCCTTCAAAAGCAAGCTTTGTAAACTTTCTGATTGTACTACACTGCATTGACAGATAACTCATGGCTGGAGCAAAGTCATGGCCACTACAACTGCTTTTCAGGTAAACAAAATTTTATAGGCATAGCCTTGTAGTTCTTTAGACCACAATTAACTAAAAAAATTGATATTTGCTGGGATTAATTGTTTCTAATCAGTTCAATGCACCAGTTGTCAGAAAGTTTTTTTTTTTCTTCCTTTCAAGTCCTTTAAAACTGATTTATTGCTTTGCATATTAGTACCTATCTCACCGATCTTCCATAACTTAAAGAAGATATTCTGAAGTTATTTCATATATTTGGAAGCTATCTGGACGTTATCTAAAATAGGCTTGGGTGGGCCCATCTTTAATTTGATCTTTGATCCAAAGTAAAATCTTAAGTTTTTCCTCACTCAAAACCGTTCTCAGCCTTATTTGTTAGGTCTTAAAGTCTAAACAGTCAGCTTTTCCAGTCACTCAAGGCATTTCTGGTCATTCTCTACTCAGTTTCGTTTATGTTTTTCAGCTGGCAAGTTGCTGTGTGAACTCATCTCTGTCTAATTATACTGTGTGATACATGCCTTACAAACACTCAACACACATTCTAAACTGTGCTTTTTATCATTTGCCCCTAGAGCGTCAGTGAACACATGGTCTGACGTTCATATCATTGTAGGTGACTTGAACTTTGTGGTTTAGTATATATTTTTATTTAATTGCAGGTCACTTTAGTAGCCTCCTTCTGTGTTACTAAAATTATGTTAAATAATACAACAAAAAATTCCATCCTGTCAATGACTAAGCACAATACTATCTTGTTTCTGGGTTGGGATATATGGACAGTCATCCAGAACAGTTGTTTTGTAGTCTATGATTAAGAGATTTAAGAGTTGATGTGATGAAACCTTTCCTTTGGGCTTAAAGTCCTTCCCTGCATCTCCGCAGAGAGGTGGTAGTGGTAGCTGAGTTGCTAAGTCATGTCCAACTTCTGTGAATACATGGGGGGTAGCCCATAAGACTCCTCTGTCCATGGGGTTTCCCAGGCAAGAATACTGGAGTGGGTTGCTATTTCCTTCTCCATTCTTCAGAGTAGAGGAAGCATAAGAGCAGATCATTGTGCTGGAAATCTGCACTTGTAACATGTGACAGGACACAGTTATCTATTCTCTCCTATTTAGGAAAATGGGGTATGTAGTTTATCTATGTTTACATAGGAAAAAAAGATATTTCTAAGAAAAATTAACTGATTTCTGCAACAAGTTATATGCAAATGCTTACAATAAAATAAAGTCTATTGTATATGAAGAACAGATATATATACATAAAATGAGGTAACATTTACAAAGAAACATGTATAAGTGGTTGTTTTTCTTTAAAAAATTGCCACTATGGGAAGATGTACATTAACTCTAATATTGCAGCAATTATGCATTCGATGTTTTATTTTTCTACTAAGTTTTAAATCTTGAATATATTTCAAAACCACACAAAGGAATCATTTATTACTTTATTATGATGATTCAAAGCTGTCAAAATTTCCCCTTGCTATAGTTTATATAGACAAGATTTACATAAATAGATTTTAACAATGGATTAAACAGCATTGAAATGAAATTTGTATGGTTAAAAAATGTTTCCATTAATAATTCTATATTTATTCCTACTGGGTTTCATGATCAATAAATCTTGCATACATTGAAAATAACATTGTCAGCCTATTCCTTGAGGAATGGAAAGTGCTTTGAAATGATAGATTTCTCTTCCAGCTTTGTAGGGGGACTGAATCAGATGGATTTTTTCTGTTGGTGAAATGATAAGATATAGTTAGAAAATTTCGCATTTTGGTAGCTAAGACTGACTTCATAATTTGCATGAAATTTTATCCTCAAATTTTCAAGAAAAAAGTTTGATTGGTAACCAAACTCCTCCTTGGTATTAAATAGACTATATCAGTTCAGTTCAGTTCATTTCAGTTCAGTCTCTTAGTCATGTCAGACTCTTTGTGACTACATGAACTGCAACATGCCAGGCCTCCCTGTCCATCACCAACTCCTGGAGTTTACCCAAACTCATGTCCATTGAGTCAGTGATGCCATCTCATCCTCTGTTGTCCCCTTCTCCTCCTGCCCTCAATCTTTCCCAGCATCAGGGTCTTTTCAAATGAGTCAGCTGTTCACATCAGGTGGCCATAGTATTGGAGTTTCAGCTTCAACATCAGTTCTTCCAATGAACACCCAGGACTGATCTCCTTTAGGATGGACTGATTAAATCTCCTTGCAGTCCAAGGGACTCTCAGAGCCTTCTCCAACACCACAGTTCAAAAGCATCAGTTCTTCAGTGCTCAGCTTTCTTTATAGTTTAACTCTCACATCCATACATGACTACTGGAAAAATCATAGTTTTGACTAGATGGACCTTTGTTGACAAAGTAATGTCTCGGCTTTTTAATATGCTGTCTAGCTTGGTCATGACTTTCCTTTCCAGAAGTAAGCGTCTTTTAATTTCATGTTTTCAGTCACCATCTGCAGTGATTTTGCAGCCCAGAAAAACAAAGTCAGCCACTGTTTCAATTGTTTCCCCATCTATTTGCCATGAAGTGATGGGACCAGATGCCATGATCTTCATTTTCTGAATGTTGAGCTTTAAGCCAACTTTCTCACTCTCCTCTTTCACTTTCATTAGAAGGCTTTTTAGTTCCTCTTCACTTTCTGCCATAAGGGTGGTGTCATCTGCATATCTGAGCTTACTGATATTTCTCCCGGCAATCTTGATTTCAGCTTGTGCTTCCTCCAGCCCAGCGTTTCTCATGATGTATTCTGCATATAAATTAAATAAACAGGGTGACAATATACAGCCTTGACATACTCCTTTTCCTTTCTGAAACCAGTCTGTTGTTCTATGTTCAGTTCTAACTGTTGCTTCCTGACCTGCATACAGGTTTCTCAAGAGGCAGGTCAGGTGGTCTGGTATTCCCATCTCTTTCAGAATTTTCTGCAATTTATTGTGATCCACACAGTCAAAGGCTTTGGCATATTCAATCAAGGAGAAATAGATGTTTTTCTGGAACTCTCTTCCTTTTTCCATGATCCAACAGATGTTGGCAATTTGATCTCTGGTTCCTCTGCCTTTTCTAAAGCCAGCTGGAACATCTGGAAGTTCGCAGTTCATGTATTGCTGAAGCCTGGCTTGAAGAATTTTGAGCATTACTTTACTAGCGTGTGAGATGAGTGTGATTGTGTGGTAGTTTGAGCTTTCTTTGGTGTTGCCTTTCTTTGGGATTAGAATGAAAACTGACCTTTTCCAGTCCTGTGGCCACTACTGAGATTTCCAAACTTGCTGGCATATTGAGTTCAGCACTTTCACAGCATCATCTTTCAGAGTTTGAAATAGCTCAACTGGAATTCCATAACCGCCACTAGCTCTGTTTGTAGTGATGCTTTTTTAAGGCCCACTTGACTTCACATTCCAGGATGTCTTGCTCTAGGTAAGTGATCACACCATTATGATTATCTGGGTCATCAAGATCTTTTTTTGTACACTTCTTCTGTGTATTTTTCTACCTCTTAATATCTTCTGCTTCTGTTAGGTCCATACTATTTCTGCCCTTTATTCCCTATCTTTACATGAAATGTTCCCTTGGTATCTCTAATTTTCTTGAAGAGATCTCTAGTCTTTCCCATTCTTTTGTTTTCCTCTGTTTCTTTACACTGTTCACTGAGGAAGGCTTTCTTATCTCTCCTTGCTGCTCTTTGGAACTCTGTATTCAAAAGGCTATATCTTTCCTTTTCTCCTTTGCTTTTTGCTTCTCTTTTTTTCACAGCTATTTGTGTGGCCTCCTCAGGCAGCCATTTTACTTTTTTGCATTTTTTTTTTCTTGGGGATGGTTTTGTTCCCTGTCTCCTGTACAATGTCACGAACCTCCATCCATAGTTCATCAGGCACTCTGTCTATCAGATCTAGTCCCTTAAATCTATTTCTCACTTCCACTGTATAATTGTAAGGGATTTGATATAGGTCATACCTGAATTGGCTAATGGTTTTCCCCACTTTCTTCAATTTAAGTGTGAATTTGACAATAAGGTGTTTATGATCTGAGCCATAGTCAGCTCCCAGTCTTGTTTTTGCTGATTGTAGAAAGCTTCTCCATCTTTGGCTGCAAAGAATATAATCAATCTGATTTCAGTGTTGACCATCTGATGATGTCCATGTGTAGAGTCTTTTCTTATACACAAGTGACTAAATTCTGCAATCCAAAGAAAAGCATTAGATTTTTAGATAACTTGGACTTTTTATATCATCTCGGAATGAAATTTATTTAAAGGACCACCATTAGTGTAAATAACATGTACACAGTAGAAGAAAATAAAAAGAAATAAACTACTCAAAAAATTAAAATTTTCAGAGAAAATGAATGACAAAAATGACAGATTTACCAGACTGATATAGAATACAAAAATTTGAATTTAAATTCTACAACATGTTGTTTGATCTTATAAATACTATATATGAATTCTAAGCCCGAATTGAATGATCTTAGCAGTGGGAATATCTCTTTGGGAAACCATATTGTTATAAATTTTAGATCCATAAACATGGGCAGGCCTTCTTTTAAAGTGAGCACTTTTTTAAATGAATAGTATTTGGAAATGAATAAATATCTTTACTTTTAGGAAATGGCAGTCTTGGATGAGGAATATGAAGAAAGTCCAAAATTATAATGAACCTTGGTGTACTATGATGATATTTACAGAAGGTTAGAGATGAGAGACAAAGGAAGAGCCCACAGCATTTGGTGGAAATGAGCACATGTTCCAAAGAGAGAGTGTTGTTGCAGCTCTTTCTCAGTAAAAATGTAGATGTTTTCAAAGAGGAGAAAAGAGAGGGTATGTCAAGCAAAAGGATAATGTGAACAAAGGCAGAAAAGTGAAAATTCTGAGTACATTTATAGAAGGACTAATGTGTTCTGATTTAGTGGCATTGAAGAGAATTTAGGAATTTGATATTTTTAGGTCTTGACGATAAGTTTGGAAAGTTTTTTTTTTTTTTTTTCCTGAAAGCCATTGGAGTTCAAGAAAGAATTTTAAGGCAGACAAGTGACAGATAAAATCTTATGCAAAGGCACTCTGCATCAGTGAGAAAGTTGGAATAGGGTAAGAATAAATTTGGAGAAATCAGTTAAGTTATTTATCCAAGTAAGACCAGATATAGGCATAGAACAGGGTCTAGATAAATACAGAAAAGAAAGTGAAATGAAACAAATGTAAATGTATGATTCAGTAGACCTCAGACGTGAAAAGCAAGGAGACAAGGATGTCCACATTCCCATCCTCTCACTAGAGCAGCTACACAAACAGGGGTGCTGTGTATCTTAACCGAAAAGTCAAGATAAGTCAAGATGTATATTTTAGAAAGAATTTAGTGATGCATTTTAGAGGATATTATATTCAGAGAGCATCAGATATTATATTTTATAGAAAATATCATTATTTAAAGAGAGTAGCAGAACAAGAGGATAACAAAGAACCAGCAAGAGGAGGAATGACAAGTCGGGTGGTAGAAAAGGATAAGGTGATTGTATGGAAGTTAAGAGGAAAATGTGGTTTAGACAGATTTTCAGGATTAGATTTTACCGAGAAATTACATAAGAACTAAAACGTGTCTATAGCAGCTGAAAATAATGTTAGAAGTCTTGCAGTTACATGATGATTTGCAAAAGTTCCATCAAATGGTGTTTATTTAATGAAAGAAGACAATAAAACTGTCATTGCATTTACACTTCTAAAGAAAAACAAACTTACTCAAGTACAATTATTTAATGTGAATTTAGAAAATGACATCAGTCAATATTTTGTTAGTCCTAACACAGCCTTAATTCTTCCATTGTGGAGGGTTCATAGATATAGACCCTGTAGAACATACATTTAAAAGAGAGGGAGAGAGAATGAATAAGTGAATATCAGTTGTATTAATTTTGCATAAATCCCTCAGACATACATAAAACACACATTTATTTGCATCACTCTCCTGTAAAGTCATGGACACGAATATGAGTTTTATTCAGCCATCATTTAATTTTAAAATAATTATCTTGATAAGGGACTTATTTATTATTGTCTTGGGATAATCGTAGAAGCTTCAATCCATCAAGGTTTCAATTTATTTGGGAAAATATAAAGTATTCATTTTTAGTTATTACAGTTCGAGCAATTCTCAAGTTATGAATAGAAGTTATAAAGAGGATATGCTCCCCAAATTAATTTGAGATTATAACCCATTTTCCAAGAAGAAAATGATAAATAATTTTTAGCTTCCTAAACAAATTCACAGAAGTGCATATGAATGATACTGGGTAAATTTAAATAGCAGCTAATATGATTTAATATTTTTTATATTTTTATTTTAATAGCAGCTTAAGTTTCATTTTCTAATCTGAAAATGATCAAGTCATGCTTTAACTGAAAAAATATCTGGTCTGGAGCCACTGAAGATTATTGATATATATCTTGCAGCTTTTAATAATTTTTAAAATACTTTAAAAATTAAATAACTTACTATGGGAAGTTAAATGAAATGATATTTTAAACTGGTAGTTTCTATATTTTATTTTAAATATTACACACAATTTTCAATAATAGTTCTATAAAGAATAACAATATTGAACCACCAATAATAAAATGATACATATATAAAACAAAACTAAAACAATAAAATAACAAATAAAAACTAATATAGAAAAACATCAACAAAGAAATAAATTAAGACAGAACTTAAGAATAAAGAAATAAGAGTTTTCAGGGAAACAGTTGTATATAGATGGATATTACACATTATCCTCCTGCTTACCAGAGGAGAAAAAATTATATAATATAAAAACACTACAGGAGTTTTAAAAGTGTAAACAATTAATGATATGACCTTTGAACTATGTAATTGCTATATTTATTGTATGATATAACAATCTTATCTTGATCAAGATAAAACAAAAGATTAAACAGTGATCATATCTCAATTCATATTAAAATATCTATGAGAATACTGAAAATTATTCTCTGTACTTCAAAAGGTAAAACCCTGAAAGGTAGATTTCCCAGATCATCTTGCAGGCAAATTCTTATTACAAGTCACTGAGAGACATTATTGTGAGATTGGAAACTTAGAATTTAAAAATCCTTTATTCTCAAATGCAAGTTGCAACAGGTACATGGTCTACAAAGAAGTCAGTTTTAGGTTTTCCCATGGTTTAGGTTTTGCCAGGAAGGTACTTCTTTCTTTGGATCAGTTCAGTTGCTCAGTCGTGTCCGATGCTGTACCCCATGGACTGCAGCATGCCAGTCATCCCTATCCATCACCAACTCCCGGAGCTTGCTCAAACTCATGTCCCTCAAGTCAGTGATGCCATCCAACTATCTCATCCTCTGTCATCCCCTTCTCTTCTGGCTTCAATCTTTCCCGGCAACAGGATCTTTTCAAATGAATCAGTTATTCGTATTAGGTGGCCAAAGTATTGGTGGTTCAGCTTCAGCATCAGTCTTTCCAATGAATATTCAGTACTGATTTACCTTAGGATTGACTGGTTGGAACTCTTTGCAGTCCAAGGGACTCTCAAGAGTCTTCTCCAACACCGCAGTTCAAAAGTATCCATTGTTCGGCACTCAGCTTTCTTTATAGTCCAACTCTCACATCCATACATGACTACTGGAAGAACCATAGCTTTGACTAGATGGACCTTTGTCTGCGAAATAATGATTCTGATTTTTAACATGCTGTCTAGGCTGGTCATAGCTTTTCTTCCAAGGAGCAATCATCTTTTAATTTCATGCCTGCAGTCATCATCTGCAGTGATTTTAGAACCCCCTAAAATAAAGTCTCTCACTCTGTCCATTGTTTCCCCATCCATTTACCATGAAGTGATGATATGGATCTATTGATGTGGATCTATTTGCCTTCAGCTATCAGGGAAACACCTAAAAATGAAAGTGAAAGTCATCCAGTCCTGTCTGACTCTTTGCGACCACATGGGAGTTCTCCAGGCTTGAATACTGGAGTGGGTAGCTTTTTCCCTTCTCCAGCAGATATTCCATACCCAGGAATCGAACCTGGGTCTCCTGCATTGCATGCGGATTCTTTACAAACTGACCAACCTAGAAAGCATATTAAAAAGCAGAGACATTACTTTGCCAACAAAGGTCCATCTAGTCAAAGCTATGGTTTTTCCAGTAGTCATGTATGGATATGAGAGTTGGACTATAAAGAAAGCTGAGCTCCAAAGAATTAACGCTTTTGAACTGTGGTGTTGGAGAAGACTCTTGAGAGTCCCTTGGACAGCAAGGAGATGCAACCAATCCATCCTAAAGGAAATCAGTCTTGAATATTCATTGAAAGGACTAATTCTGAAGCTGAACCTCTAATACTTGGCCACCTGATGCGAAGAGCTGACTCATTTGAAAAGACCCTGATGCTGGGAAAGATTGTAGGCGGGAGAAGTGGATGACAGGGGATGAAATGCTTGGCTGGCATCACTGACTCGATGGACATGAGTTTGAGTAAGCTCTGGGAGTTGGTGATGGACAGGGAAGGCTGGTGTGCTGCAGTCCATGGGGTCAGAAAGAGTAGGACACGATTGAGTGACTGAACTGACTGACTGATTTGCCTTGAAGTGATCCTTGGATCACCCACTGTCATATTGGAGGCAAAAAAAAAAAAAAAAAAGAAACTTCCATGGGTTTTTAAACCTTTTTACCTAGCCTTTTCAGTGGTGCTATATGTATCTAGTTGTTTTCCTATTTAAGATACCTAGAGTTGCGTTATATTTTTGTGTGGCTCCTGTAGTATTTCTCGCTCCAGTAGTATTTCTGTTGTGTTCAATCTGAAGCTCTCTGTCAGAGTCATTGACTCATTTTTATTTTTGGATTAGGCTTATTTTGGTCAAAAAGATCAGCATGTTTTCCCCTATTATTAATAGTGATAATACAATGTTTAAAATGTGTCTTCAATTTTGATAAAACAAAAGATTTTATTAAGCTCCAAAATAAAGGATGTATTTTTGTGTAAATTCAATTTTGAGGACCATTCAGTAAAGTTTATAATACTGAACATAATTAGTATTATATGCTTAATTCTTATGAGAGTATGTGGGGCCTTTCTTGGTGGTGCTAGTGGTAAAAAACCCACCTTCCAATGCATGAGACACAAGAAATGCAGTTTTGACCCTGGGGTTGGGAAGATACCCTGGAGAAGGAAATGACAACCCATTCCAGTACTGTTGCCTGGATAATTCCATGGACAGAGGAATCTGGCAGGCTATAGTCCACAGGGCCACAGAGTCAGACACGACTGAGGGATTGAGCACAGTACAATATATTAATATAAGAGTATGCCAATGAGAATTGGATTCCTCAGGGCATGATTAAAAAACTAAAACAACAATATAAATGACTTAGTTCAAGGAAATTTTAGCTTTCTTTTAATATCAAACTTCAAAATATCAAAGCAGGGGAACACTGCAAATTATGCAGAAATTGACATTTAGGATAGATACAATTATGTACAAATAAATGTATACAGACTTGTAACTGGTTAAACATATTTTTACAAGTGGTGACACACAGGAAATAAAATTAAATATGTAAAATAATTAGATAGCTTGAGAAATGACAGAGCTAGTGTGGATTATAGTTAGAGCTGAGATATCTCTAATCTTTGTGCTTGTGCTTAAAGGCTGTCTAGTCGGACTCTTTGTGACTCCATGAACTGTAGCCCACTAGGCTCATCTGTCCATCGAATTCTCCAGGCAAGAATACTGGAGTGGGTTACCATTTCTTCCTTCAAGGGATCTTCCAGACCTAGGAATCAAACCCAGGTCTCCTGTATCTTCTGCACTGACAGGTGGATTCTGCACCACTGAGCCACCTGGGAAGCCCATCTCTAGAATTTAGAGAGCCTTCACTAGGTTGTTGTTACAGGGACCAAGTGAGCCAAAATTTAAACAGTATACAGTTTTTCAATAATTATTTAAGAGATTGCATCATTTTCTTATTTAATTATATCTAATGCTGACATATTATATATTCACTTCTTCAGCAGTTTGAAAACAAGCTTAGCAGCCACTTAGTAAACATTAGTTTGAGGAGGGGTCCCCCTCAACTGCTAATTGTCATATCTCATAATTGTGAACTCTGTATGGGCTTCCCAGCTTGTTCAGCGGTAAAAGAATCCACCTGCCAATGCAGAAGACTCAGGAGACCCAGGTTCGATTCCTGGGTCCAAAAGATCCCTTGAAGGGGGAAATGGCAACCCTCTCTAGTAGTCTTGCCTGGAGAATCCCAAGGACAGAGCATCCTCTGGTGGGCTACAGTTCATGGGATAGCAGAGTCGGACACAGCTGAGTGACTGAGCATGCAAGCATGAGTGTGAACTATGCACTTCATAAATTAAAAAAAAAAATTAATATTGCCTCTAGCACTAAAACTTAGCTCCAGGGATGATAGTCAATACCCAATCTGTTAGAAACTGAATACCATGCTAGACTGACCTTGGAATTAACCTAGGGTTACAATTAGTATGTACAAATATTTAAACCATTTTGTATTTTAATGTTCAATTTTAGGGTTACTCCACCCATTTTTTACCTTAATTTTCCCCTGTATTTTCATGTTTTTTTTCTTCTTTATGATGCAAATATTCCTACGATAGCCAAATTCTACCTACATATGTGACATTGCTGAAAGTGGAATTGAGAAAGTTGCACAATGGCACATCAGTATATGTTATTTTAGTATATACATGAATTGTGTGTAAATAACCATAGACATAAGTTAATGTAAGAAAAACCAATTAGAAAGTGATATGTTTTGAGGTATTATTTTATTTCTTAATGTTATTTAAGAGTAAATTTATATAATTAATCTCTAATTATGTAAATGTATGGATGTGAAAGTTGAACTTTAAAGAAGGTTAAGTGCTGAAGAATTGATGCTTTTAAATTGCAGTGTGTGAGAAGACTTTTGAGAGTCTCATGGAGAGCAAGTAGATTAAACCAGTCAATCCTTAAGGAAATCAGTCCTGAATATTCATTGGAAAGACTGGTGCTGAAACTAAAGTTCCAATACTCTGGCCACCTGATACAAAGGACTTATTCATTGGAAAAGGCCCTGATTCTGAGAAAGACTGAGGGCAAGAGGAATAGAGAGGATGAGATGGCAACCCACTCCAGTGTTCTTGCCAGGAGAATCTCAGGGAAAGGGGAGCCTGGTGGGCTGTCGTCTATGGGGTCGCACAGAGTCGGACACGATTGAAGTGACTTGCAGCAGCAGCAGCAGCAGCAGAGGATGAGATAATTAGATAGCATAACTGCTGCTGCTGCTGCTAAGTCACTTCAGTCATGTCCGATTCTGTGTGACCCCATAGACGGCAGCCCACCAGGCTCCCCTGTCCCTGAGATTCTCCAGGCAAGAACACTGGAGTGGGTTGCCATTTCCTTCTCCAAAGATAGCATAACTAACTTGGTTCAATAGACATGAGTTTGAACCAACTCTGGGAAATGGTGAAGGACAGGGAAGCCTGGCATGCTGCAGTCCATAAGGTTGCAGAGTTGGACACTACTTAGTGACTAAACAACAAACCACCTTTACTAACGTCTGTATATAGCAATTAGCAAGCAAATTTCCTGAAAAATGAATGATCAGTTTTCTTTGAGGCAGGGTGGGCTGGCTTCTGTACACCATTGATTTTTGTGATAGAATACAGTGGTCCAGTAAATGTAAAGTCTTGTTTAAAAGGATCCTAAGAATTATGTTTAATCTGTTCAATCAGTAAGTTCATGGTTTTTTTTTCAAACTATATTTTTGCCTAAAATTAAAAAGAAACAACAAAATAGACAGAACTTATTTTTGAGAGGATGTGAATGCATAAACCATACAGCAATATGCAAACACATTTTAAAAATGAAAATGCCTGTTTTAAAATGTAAAAATATTTATATTGGCAATACATGCATGCTAAGTTGCTTCAGTAGTGTCTGACTTTTGCAACCCTGTGGACCATAGTCTGCCACGTTCCTCTGTCCATGAAATTTTGCAGACATGGGTTGTCATGCCCTTCTTTAGGGATCTTCCTGATTCAAGAATGAACCTGAGTTTGCATTGGCATGCAAAAGACTTTACCACTAGTTCTACCTAGGAAACACATATTTGCAATAAAGCATAAATAAAAACTTGACAGCACACTGCAAATAAAACCAACCACAGGCCAGAGTAGTAGTTTCTCTTACAATATTATATAATCCCTTATTACAAATGACTTTGTTTATAATATCAATGCCAATTCTTTTTAATATATTTTAAAATTAATTACAAATTTAACATCATTAAAGTATTTGAGTAATAATAACTAATTTCTGAATATTTTTATAACTGCCAATCTAATGTCAGTTTAGTGTAGTTGTCTGACAGAATTACAGCTAAAAATATAAACTTTAAGAAATATTAAAAGTACTGATTGTAACTGGGGAGTCCTCAGCAAAATCTAAGGCTAAATTCAATTATTTTCTTTAACTGTAACTGTTGGGGCTTCCCTTGTAGCTCATTTGTTAAAGAATCCACCTACAATGCATGAAACCAGGGTTTGATTCATGAGTTGGGAAGATCCCTGCAGAAGAAAATGGCAACCCACTCCAGTACTCTTGCCTGGAGAATCCCATGGACTCTAGCCTGCCAGGCTCCTCTTTCCGTTGGGTCCCAAGAATCAGACATGACTTTGAGACTAAACCACCACCACCATTATTGTTAGAGTTCTTTTGCATTATTAAATATTGCTGTAAGTTATTTATTCTAAAACTGAGGGAATAATTTTTTTTTAAGAATAGATGGTTTATTTTTGTTGGTGTGCCATCTTCCCCTTTGTAAACATTTGAGGATACTTTAGAGACATTTTTTTTCCCTGATAGTTTTGCTTTTACTGGAATGTCAAATAAGTTAACCAGATATTAATAATATGTAGAAATTTGTGTTTGCTTTATTTCCATCAAGTATGATGCTTTGAAAGTTATTCGTGTGTTTGCATTTCTTAGCAGTCTGGTCCTTTTTACTGCTTAGTAGTATCTGATTTTATAAATGTAGTATAGTTTCCTGTCACTCATGACAGATATTTAGATTGTTTTGGAATTTTTGGAGAATATAAGTAAAGCTGTTACAAATATTTATGTACAGGTCTTTGGGAGACATGAGTTTTCTCTTAGGTAATACCTGCTGTTGCTGTCGCTTCAGTCATATCTGACTCTGTGTGACCCCACCAGGCTCCCCTGTCCTTGAGATTCTCCAGGCAAGAACACTGGAGTGGGCTGCCATTTCCTTCTCCAATGCATGAAAGTGAAAAGTGAAAGTGAAGTCACTCAGTCGTGTCCGACTCTTAGCAACCCCATGGACTGCAGCCTACCAGGCTCCTCTGTCCATGGGATTTGCCAGGCAACAGTCCTGGAGTGGGGTGCCATTGCCTTCTCTGAGGTAATACCTAGGGGTAGGTTTATTGGGTGACATTTTTAAGGAAAATTTTAAGGAAAAATTGCAAATAGAAAGTATAACTTTAAAATGGATCAGAGAAATGGAGAAAATGGATAAGTGTCTGAGCAGACACTTCACTAAAGATATAATGCACCATATATTCATGAGGGCAAATGGTTTAATGAACAGATGTTTGACATGATTCAATCCCACTTCTGGGCATACACACCGAGGAAACCAGAATTGAAAGAGACACATGTACCCCAATGTTCATCGCAGCACTGTTTATAATAGCCAGGACATGGAAACAACCTAGATGTCCATCAGCAGATGAATGGATAAGAAAGCTGTGGTACATATACACAATGGAGTATTACTCAGCCGTTAAAAAGAATTCATTTGAATCAGTTCTGATGAGATGGATGAAACTGGAGCCAATTATACAGAGTGAAGTAAGCCAGAAAGAAAAACACCAATACAGTATACTAACACATATATATGGAATTTAGGAAGATGGCAATGACGACCCTGTATGCAAGACAGGGAAAGAGACACAGATGTGTATAACGGACTTTTGGACTCAGAGGGAGAGGGAGAGGGTGGGATGATTTGGGAGAATGACATTCTAACATGTATACTATCATGTGAATTGAATCGCCAGTCTATGTCTGACGCAGAATGCAGCATGCTTGGGGCTGGTGCATGGGGATGACCCAGAAAGATGTTATGGGGAGGGAGGTGGGAGGGGGGTTCATGTTTGGGAATGCATGTAAGAATTAAAGATTTTAAAATTTAAAAAAAATAAAAAATAAAAAAAGAAATAAAAAAAAAATAAAGTTATACTTTCGTACTTTTCCCTTCTCCTTGCTTGTTGCCACTCCTTGTTCCAGCTGTGCTCTCTGTACCTCATCACCATGCCTCTCAAAATTGGGGAAATCAAAGACTTTCTGCTTACAGTCAGGCAAAAAGATGCTAAGTCTGTCAAGATCAATAAAAACAAAGATAACGTGAAGTTTAAAGTTGGATGCAGCATATACCTTTACACCTATTTGTTCATCATAGACAAAAAGAAAGTGCAGAAAGAAAGAACCTGCCTCCAGGTTTGGCAGTGAAGGAACTGAAGTAAACCACACACACTGATTTGAACTGTATTAAAATTTCTAAAATTCTTGAAAGAAATTAGACTTTTGTCTTATTAAAACTTTGATGGTCATTATATATTCTGGACACAGTTACTTTATCAGAAATATGTTTTGGATACTTTTTATTCTTTTAACAGTGTCTTTTGAACAGGAGACAAATTTTTACTGCAGTCCACTTATGGAATTTAAAAAAATTATTAGTGCTTTTTCTCTCCTAGGAAATATTTGTCTATCCCAGGATCACAAAGATTTTTTGTTTTTCAGAAGATTTTTATGTTTCTTTTTAAACCTATGATTCGCTTCAAGGCTTTTTGTTTTTGTTATGTTGTTGCCTGAATGCATCAGCCTCATAAGTTGAGAATTCTCCTTTCTTTATTACCTATTAATTGACCACAAATATGTGGTTCTATTTCTCAGTTCTGTATTCCATTCATTGATCTCTGTTTCCACCATGTCATGCTATTAGAATAATGTGCTTTTAAAGAAGGTCTTGAAATCATGTAGTGTGAGTACTACAACTTCGTTTCTCATTTTCAAAATTATTTTTTGGTTAATCTAAATCCTTTGTTTCACTATATAAATTTTAGAAATGTTTAGGCAATTGAAAAAAAAAAAACAAAGCTTGCTGGTGTTTTGATTGGAACTACACTGAGTGTACATCAATCTGATGAGAATATTATAAATACTCCTTCTCATAATCCATGAGTGAAGTATATCTCACCATTTACTTACTTTTTTTTGATTTTTCAAATCAAATTTTATAGCATGTCATATATATATTTTGGACGTATTTTGTAAATTTTCCCCAAATGTTTCATGTGTTTTGATGTTATTGTAAACGGTGCCGTTTTACATTTCAGTCACACACACAGTACAGATACAGGTCTCCTCTCTCCCAAGGACTCATCGCTTTCTGAACTTAGCTCTGTTATCTTTCATTCTCCTGATAATTAAAAGCAAAAGCAAAAACAAAACCCCAGAACTATAAATGTATATCTTATCTGGTTTGTTTTAATTTTTAAGATTAGGGTAACACTATCTTTTTCATTTCTATATCATAACTTGAGGCAAACATATCACTTTCATATTATGTCAACATTTTGAAACTGAGGATTATACACTTATGCTTTACCACCTAATTCATCCCTCATCTTTTGTTTATCTACTATTTTGTGTCTCTATGATAATAAATTTGATGATAAGTGCTCACTAATAGCTTATATTAATGCTGCTATTGGTGAAAAATAAAAAAGAAAACTACTGGAGATGGAAAAAGAAAGATACAAGGTTTGTGTTATCACACAAATAATCTTGAATAGACAATGTTGTATTTTGCTTGATTCATGTTATATTTTAATCCTTTTATGTTAGTCTTTATATTAAATATTTCCAATAAATATATACAGAATTTAAAAAGCTAGTTTACTAATAATATCACTGAAGATGATTTCATCAATGAGGACTTAAGAACATACTCAGTGATACTGCTAAAATTCAGAGCATGAGGTTCAAGAAAAGAATTCAAATTAGCAGTTTACACTCTAAGTTTGATGATAATCAGGTTGTATTTCTTGGGATAATAAAAAAGAATTTGGAGGAAAATATCCTACAACAAATACTTCCTATTAGTAAGTAGCTAATTGAAAGATTGAAAAGAAAACAATGAAGGAGCTTATTATATTGAATGAAACTAGCTTTTCATTGAATTCATTGGGTAGTCATTTGTTTTAATAAGTCCTAAATTTACCATTTTTATACTTTTTAAAAAGTAGCATATTCAGATATATGTAATGGATCATAAATCCTGGTCTCTTGCATTGCAGGCAGATTTCCTTATCATCTGAGCCACCAGGGAAGTCCATACATTATCATGCTGTAGGTATATCAGTATTATTATTTATATTAATTATAGAATCCCATAGCAGATTATCTTTGAATTAGTCCTAGAACTGCTAAAGAATTCTTAATGGTATGGCTAGCATTAGAACAAAAATGATGAAGTTGTTCTCATGTATGAGAATCACATCAATATATATTTTCTAAAACTATATAACATTTTTATCACTATGAATAGTATTCCTTAATTCTCTTTTACAAATTTTCTCTTTTCTATGTGTTACTTTTTAACAAGTCTCTGGCGAAGACAAATGCTAGTTTGGGGTAGCTACCAATATTGCCCACTGAAACTTTTTGTCACAAGGAATGAAAAGTTCACAGCATATTTTAAGCAATAATTTAAAAATAGGTTAAACTGGTGACATTCATGCTCCTTTGTTATTTGTGTCAATAAGCATCCTAGAATAAAAGATTTAAAACTAATACTTATGGATCTTCTAAAAAATTATGTAGTTTATTTGGTAACTATCAAAGAAAGAAATCTACAATGTTTTTACTCAGTGAAATACATTCCCCCTACAGGCATTCATATTTTCCCTTTCTCAGAATTATTCATCATTCAATAATTACACTATAGTTAATAATAGATCACAGAACAAAAATTTTGTTTCTCTTTTAATAAATGTTCATGGCTAAAGAATAAATCAAAAGACTATTCTTTTAATTTCAATAAATATGAAGCATTTTAATGAGCCCAAACACATAAGAACAAAAATTATTAGCCCAGCATGCAAACAGAAAAATGCAAATTAATTAGGCATGCAACATATAATTATTGAGTAAAATTTCTTCCAATTAGCAGAGATACCAGTAGTTATTTATAAATTAGATAATTTCGGAAGTTATGTGATTTCGTTGTTTTACCTAAACTCCAACATGACTTAGCTAGTGTATGACTATATAAAATTTTTCATCTAGAAGCCACATCTTCTGTTTTGGTTTCCTGCCTGGGCCTCCTTTGATAAAAGGAAAAATTGCTGATTTTCTTATCTACCACCCACCTCCAAGCTTCTCTTACTGTGAAATACCTCTTCTGTTTTGCCCAAAATGCCAATACATTTAAAAGCTCAAGTTCATAAGTCAAAGCAATTAGACAACAACATAAAAAGAAAGGGACCAGAAACAGGTCAAAATTCTACTTGTCTGGCCTTTTGACACTGAGGAGATGGCCCTGCCATTTCAGCTTAGAAAATGAGATACTCAGAAACTTCAACAATGTGAAAGTAGTCTGGACCTTATACATTTTCCTTCTGAAAAGTGGTCTGCAGCTATAGATGGTTTCCCAAAGACAATTAGTAAGTGACCTTCTGGCTTGGAAACTAGCTAAAATTGGGAATTTTAGTGGAAAGAAGTAAGACTATTACTATTGCCTTTTTGGTGTTGAAAAAAAATGTAAAATCTTTTTTTTTTTTTTGCATTATGAATTTAGCTACACAGTTCAAGAGGATAGTTCTGAATAGAGCGAAGTGAAAGGAGAAAATAGTTTATGGTGAGATGTAATGAAGACCTTATACAGTTTGTTGGAAAGATATAGGTATACTGTGTGTGTGTTAGTTGCTTAGTCATGTCCAACTCTTTGTAAGCCTGTGAACTGTAGCTCACCATGATCCTCTGTCCATGGGATTCTCCAGGCAAGAATACTAGAGTGGGTTGATGTTTCCTTCTCCAATAGATATATTAAAGAGATACAATTTAACCGTGATTGATATTGGTTACATTTGTGAATAGCAATGTATTTCTTTCTTTATGCTATTCTCCATCATTCTGAAATTTAGTACTGAACTGAAAGATTTTATCAGATTTGAGAAAATGTTTTATTATGCTTTGATTGTTACAAATATCTTTGAAATGTAAAATAAAAGCCCAATGTGTCTAACATGCATCATTAAAAAAATGTGTAAAAAATTAAATGTTCTGAAGTAGGAATTGTGTTTTCTCTAACTTCATTAATTAAAAATACTAAACAATACGGACAGGTTTTTTTGAAATACGTAGTTAACTTACAAAATACTTTCTCTGCCTTCTTTAGTCTCTCTTTATTGTTAAGCATATCCATGAAACAAGTATATTTTGATTTAAAAATACAGATTACCTGATGTTTTACAGAAGTTAGTTCTTTAGGTGTTGATATGATTGCCTTTTCAGCTTCATAAACTGCTGGGTTAATATATGCATCATTGAGAAAATATCTTTGCTTTTGTACTTTAAAATATCTTGTTGTTTTTGCTGTATTAATAGTACATTAGCAATTTTGTTTTAATGCCAGATATGCAGATACCAAAAGTTGCATTTCTATACTTGCTTTTATTCAAATAAATTTAATGAGATTAAATAGTATGCCATTTTATATGTTTACTATTCAATTAATTGAGATTTTTTTTTTTTCAAAATACCTGTGTCTTTCAACATTGAAAGTCAGGAAATGGAGAGGAAAATAAATGACAAAAATAATTCCATTGTTTAACTCAGTCATTCTTTTGATATGATAACCTCTACTTCAATCACAGAGAAAAGTGAGTGCTTTGTCCACATGATGTTCATATCATCAATAATTGACCACTTTTTTTTTTTTCTGGAGACTAAAGTGTTACATACAAACTATTTGCTACATATTGCTACACTTAATTTGATTCTCAGTAAAATAATCATTTTACTTAATAATTTTTCGACTTATACTAATGATTATACCCTTAGATATGTTTTTCTTTAAAAGGATTAATGCAATAGCATTTTATTACTTCAGGGCTTGACACTTTTGAGAGAGAATTAAGAAATACTAGCTAACGATGGGATATTTATCTTTTTCCTTCTTTTTATGAGAATGGCTCAAAGCATTCAGAATAATGCGTGATGTTCAGACTTAGTCCTTTAATATTCTCTCTTTGTAAGTCATATTATAAATGCCCTTTGACTGTATTTCCCAAATATGATGATGTGGATAGTATATGTGAAATTAGTAATAAGATGAATTATACTGTCTAAAAAAATAAATGATAAAAGTCTCTGAATTCAAGAAATTGATTTTTGATCATCTATTTTAATAACTTCTAGAATTCAGTTGCTTGTATTCTGTTAAACATCTTGTTTATATCTTTACATGAGTGATCATGCCAGGTAATTAACAATATCAGCCAACACTCATATAGTATTAACAGTGTGTTAACATCTCTTCTAATTCCATTGCATCTATTACCTCATTTGTTCTTCACAACAGCCCTCTAAAGAAGATGTTCTATTAATATTTCATGTTTATATATGAGGAAGATGAGTGCAATGGACTGAAATTTGTCTGAAAAAATTCATGTGTTGAAACTGCAATACCCACAGGGATGGTATTTGGAAGTGAGGCCTTTGGGAGATAATTGGGTTTAGGTGAGGTCATGAAGTTGAGGCCCTTTTGATAAAATTAGTGTTATAAGAAGAGGAAGAGACACCGGAGCTCTTTCTCTGCCTCATATGCAAGTGAGGAAGAGGGATCTCATCAGAACCTCATTGTGCTGCCATCCTGATCTCAGACTTCCAGCAGCAAGAATTGTGAGAAAATAAATCTCTGTTGTCTAAACCACTCAGTTTACTTTTTCAATTTTTATTATATTTATGGCAATCTGAAATGACTAGTACATTTGTAATGTTACAAAGCAAATAATGTTTGAAGAGTGAATAAAGAGTAAAGCAAATAAAAAGTGAAGCCAGACTGAATCCAGTCAAATTCATTATAAAGTACTTATTGTTAGCCACTTTTGATATCAGGATTATGCTTATTTCAGAAAACAAACTGGAATGTTTTCCACAAATCCCCCAATTAAGAAAAATAATTCTATTAGGTGAAAATTACCTGATTCTATGAAAAATCATACCTCAGAGACTAGTGATTTAGTTTTAATATTTACAAACTGTTTTCTTCTGTGTATGTGTTTGTTGGATGTTAGATTTTCTTTGTTTTCCTTAAAATAAAGCATTTCACTAAGATATTCAAGTGGTTTTGATTTCATTATTTAATTAGTCATGTAAATCAAGGAATGATTTCATCCACAGAGTCATTGCTTTTAATTCAGAAAATATTTTCTTTATAATAATTTGAGTATTTTAATTTTCTCCACTTATTCTTGACTCTCGGGTAATTTTAGTGATTTTGATACAGTTCCAAAGCTAACACTATCTTAATCCTTGCACTGCTACTGCTGCTAAGTCACTTCAGTCGTGTCCGACTCTGTGTGACCCCAGAGACGGCAGCCCACCAGGCTCCCCCGTCCTGGGATTCTCCAGGCAAGAACACTGGAGTGGGTTGCCATTTCCTTCTCCAATGCATGAAAGTGAAAAGTGAAAGTGAAGTCACTCAGTCATGCCTGACTCTCAGCGACCCCATGGACTGCAACCCACCAGGCTCCTCCGTCCATGGGATTTTCCAGGCAGGAGTACTGGAGTGGGGTGCCATTGCCTTCTCCGAATCCTTGCACTAAGTAAGTCCTACTCTAATTCTAATGCTAACCCTAACTCACCTAGGTTTCATCTTCTTCCTTCAGATGATCATTAACCTTTCAACTTCCCAACAAGAATTCTCAACTAACAATGCTGATCTGTTTTCTACATCACCTGAGTTTTTACATAATTGTTTCTGTTGCGAGCAAGTTACAAAACATTTAAAATTAATTTTACTTTATTTCACTTCTATTGTCACTTTCTTGTTTTATAGATTTTTAGTCTTTTCCCCAATTTTATAATTTCAATCAAATCTTTGATCTTGTCTACATTTTTTTGTTGTTTCATAAATTTCATTTTTTCTTTTAGGAGCACAAACCAGAAGCTCTCTATATTAACTTCCATTTTTGATAGCACAACCTTTTTCAAAAGTAATTTTATTGCTTTGAGTGCCCGATTTTCGATCTTTGGCTTCAAGGATTCATTTTATAATCTGAACATTTATTTTTATTTTATTTTTGAATGATGAAATTCTTACTCAATATATTTCTGCTAAAGTAAAGAGTATCTTGATTCCTTGCCCACTCCAACTGGATTTTATCATTGATATTTAAATAGCTTAAGCCATAGGTTATCAGATTATGAGGTTCTGTTTCTTAAAGGGGCTTAAAATAATCAGGATAAATGAAAAACTGGCTTTTATTTTTGCAATGATTATCTTTCTACTCTTAATTCTGACCATAATGGACAGCTTGCCATTTACAGGAAGAATCAGGCTCTTTGCCAATTATCTTTTTGCACTTGCTTTTTCCTCTCACAAAGTGTTCATGACATCTTTAAGCAACCAGTTAACTCCCACTCATCATTTAAAGATAATTTTAAGCGTTACCTTTTGCTAGAATTGTCCTGTGAATGTCTATGTCTAAACCAGATAACTCTAATTTCAAATTCCATGGCAACCTATGTGTGCTTCTATCATATACCACACATAAAAGCATTTATCACTTTAAGTCTCCCAAGAAAGCATATTTGGTTTACAAAATCTTTTGAGCTTCTGATTAATATAAGAATATTTTCTTAAAAATGCTGAAAAGAAAAGATTATAACATAACCAAATTTGCATCAGATTTCATCAGTTTCATGAACTGTCCAAAACACTCATGTTTACCACCTAACATTCCATATACTTTCTTGAATATTTTATATAGGTTGCTTATTGTTACAGGAATCCATACAGGCTTTCTCCGTGTAAGATGAATATTTGTTTAGCCTCTAAACAAAGCAAACACAAAAATGTCAGCGAGAAAAGATTTGGCTTTCAGATATGTAGTTCTGGGTGACACTCAGAGTAATCTGTTCAATCTCAAAAACTTATTTTTGCCCTTTTATTTTTCCAGGCATTTAGCTCTTTTGATACCTAAATAGAACTTAACATGGGTGAGGTTATATCCAAGAGTTAAGAAGGGAGTCAGGCAGAGGTCAGCCCTGTGGCTTTCTGAGCCCCTGATATCTAGAGTCTTGGAATGAGGATCTCTCCACATTGGTACAGGGATACCTGTAATAAAGCATCCTACATCCTATTTTCATCTTGCCTGTTACCTGGTTCATAGCTGTACATTCAAAGCATGTATCTTTACCAAATATCCTGAAAGCTCACTATGCATATTTTCCTTAATTTCAAGATGAAACAATTGGTTTCTTATTATTATGAATGACTTGGCATATTCTAAAACTTTCTGGCTTTCATTTCAATTTTGTGTAAAATTAAGATAAGACCTCAAAATCAAGGCTGCAGTAAAGTTTAGGAATAAAATGTGTGCAGCGTAATCAGTGAGTAGAAAATTGTTAGGATGGTTGTTGTTGCTTTTACTAGAAGCATGCATCAATTTCCCCACTCCATCAACATTGTTTTAAGCATCTACTATCCACTGGGCACTTTGTTACATGGAGTGTGCGAGGGTGAACTGTCCTGTACCACTCTTTGCAAACACCATGGACTGTAGACCATGGGGCCCTTCTGTCCATGGAATTTTCTAGGCAAGAATGCTGGAGTGTGTTTCCATGCCCTCCTCTAGGCGAATCTTCCAGACCCCAGGATTGAACCTGCATCATTTTGTCTGCTGCATTGTAGGTGGACTCTTTACCACTGAGCTACCTGGGCTACATGGAGACCTCATATGGATTAATGTATTACATTTATAAGCATAGCTGTTGCTCATATCACTATATATAGTATCTTCTATAAGAATATAATCTAATAGTGTTACAAATGAATTTTTGGAAAAAGTTCATCAGCCCAGGGGAGTCTATGGTTTCAATTTCAGTTACTATAAAATCCTAGTTTGTATTTTGAGTAAGGACAGTTAAAATGAATTAGTATTGTGCCCACACTGACTGCTTGTTTCATAGGGGAGAGAACTTTTGTGCCACTTGAGCCCTTGGAAAACATTAATAAACAGGAGAGGGAAGATTTTTTTTTTTAATTTTTTGTCCTCCATTGTATTCATAGTATATATTCCAGTCTCTGGTTTATAAGCAGTGTCTGTTAAGTAATTTTGATTTAGTAAAATAATAACAGAACAAGACAATATCAGTGTTTAAATTTGTTACTTACATTATGAATGTTACTTTAGACATAAGTAAATGTTATAGGCTTCCCCGATGGCTCAGCAGTAAAGAATCATCTGCAATGCATGAGGTACAGGAAATGCAGGTTGTAGGGGGTAGGGAAGATCCCACGGAGAAGGGAATGACAACCCAGTGCAGTATACTGAAAAGTTCCATGGGTGAAGGTGCCTGGCAGGCTGCGTCCAACAGGCTGAAAAGAGTGGGACATAGCTGAGTGACTGAGCATACACGGAACCTATGTAACCTTAGGAAGGAAATGAACTAGGTCTGTGAAAAGTAAAACAAAATGGAGTATTTAATTATAATCTAAAATTGAGTGTTACCACAGGGTTCATACTATCACCGTTGCCAGAATACATACTTAATTCAGGTTGTGTATGATTTCTTCCAAAGGGTTAAGTGTCACCCAGGGTCCAAAAATGAGAAAAGTATTTTCTCTACATGATTCAAAAAGGCAGTATTTTTCTGAATTGCTTAATTTAATGTAAAAATTGAACTAAATGGTAACTTTAGATTGGAGTGAAAAAAAAATAGCTGTTTCACTTAAAATAACAGTTACTTACACACTTATTAAGAGTTTACCATGCTCCAAGAATTTTTCCATGTGTCCCAATATCACTTAATTCTTAATACAAACTTATGAGATAAACTGTCTTTTCCTCAAATGAGGAAAATAAATCAGAAAAAGTACTTGATTTACTTGCAGTTATAATTATTTGGAGAAGCAATTGGCATTGTTCTCCAGTATTCTTGCCTGGAGAATTCCATGGACTGTGGAACTTGGAGGGTTATGGTCCATGGGGTCGCAAAAGAGTTGGACATGACTGAGCAACTAACACTTTCTTACTTTCACTTATACTTCTTAAGGTGTTGAACCTGGATTTTGATCTAGTCTGTTTAACTCCAGGTTCTTCAATCTTGTCTACACAGCCTTTCTACTTGTTTAGACTAGCTCACTTTGTGTTTTGTGTTAAACAGTATGCTGCAAATTTATAAGGATATTTTACTAATATTTACTACTGACTTCTGAAATAGGCTCTTTTTTAGTCTCATTTTCACAGAACACTAACTGCCCAAATACTGTAGTTTTTATTTGTAGAGCTGCAAATATACTGTAAGTGAAAGTCATTTAGTTGTGTCTGACTCTTGGCGACTGCATGGATTATACAGTCCGTGGAATTCTCTAGGCCAGAATACTGCTGCGGGTAGCCCTTCCCTTCTCCAGGCAATCTTCCCAAGCCAGGAATTGAACACAGGTCTCCCACATTGCAGGTGGATTCTTTACCAGCTTGACCCCAAGGAAAACCGAAGATTACTGGAGTGGGTAGCCTATCCCTTTTCCAGGGGATCTTCCCAACACAGGAACCTGAACCAGGGTCTCCTACATTTCAGGGAGATTCTTTACCAACTGAACTATCAGGCAAGCCCCATAAATTGCAAAGGACTAAATAATATGTATCGTGTCCTGTGGGCACAAAATCCTTAAACATGTTGATTAGTTTTGGCATACTTTTTTGAATCACACGGTCATCAGATTAGGAAATTTATTTTAGCAATGGGCACTCATAGAGTCAGACAGGACTGAGCAACTTCACATTCACTTTCACTCATAGACATGGCTTCATTCTCCCCTACTATAAATTTTAAAATTAAAAATAAAAATTTGGAGGTGTTAAATAAATACTTTTAGACCGAGAATTTTCTTTCTAGTCATTTAGTTATTTCATATTTTCTTTTTGACCCCATTAATTTACACTTAGTGCATCTTAGCAAAGGATTTGATAAAATGAAAGTTACTTTAATTTTAAATTTTACACCAGGATTTTCAAAATATTGGCTAATTTATTTAGTCTCCTGCATTACTGAGAAACACATTTCTACGTGTTTTTGATATAATTCTAGCCACAAACTCCACTGGAGCCTTTCAAGACTGTGATATCACAGCAGGAACACTTATTCTGGGGCCAGAACAATTTTAAACACCTGCTCAGAGGTTGCCTGGAAACGACACTTGTTTCACATTAAGCATCCATGTTAAGACACTTTAAGTGGGATTGTTTTTTCTCTTAGAACAAAGAACTTTGAACCACACTTGTCCAAAAATGGCTGGCAGTGTTTACTCAGGTTTTTCTCTGGGTACTGTTTTTGGAATTTCATATTTGAATTCATGTATCCAAACGCAATACTTATTTAGAGATTTCTAAAGCAAATGCAAGATTGCATTTCTGAAATTCATATTTTATATTGATATGCATTTTTATGGACTTTCCTCATGGCTCAGTGGTAAAGAATCTGCCTGCCAATGCAGGAAACTTGGGTTTGATCCCTGGGTCAGGAAGATCCTCCAGAGAAGGAAGTGGTAACTCACTCCAGTATTCTTGCTTAAAAAATCCGCTGGACAAAGCCTGGCAGCCTAGAGTCTGTGGTACTGCAGAGTCAGACTTGACTTAGTGACTAACCAACAATAACAATGCATCTTTCAGAAGTAAATGATCCAAATGTTGAAAAAATGAGGAAAATAATTTGAAAAGGCACAACACAATTTGTTTAGCTCAAATTGTTATGCTAGAGCAAAGAGGGAATACCACAAAATATGCTGAAACAGGTCTTAACTTTTCTTAGCTCATACAGTTAATATTGAGTTCACATATCACATCTGTCCCTGGCTCATGATTTTCATCTGCAAAATGGGATAATTCTTCACTGTATGCTGCATAAGATTTATTTATTAGATGAAAAATATATGACATGCTTAGAAAGTATTTATAAATTTTGTCTTACAAATGTTAAGTATTTTTGTTTATGTAGTCAAAGTGGTAGATTCACTTATAAAAGTAGATGGTTAGCTTTCCTATAAATGATTAACTGCTTTGAAAAATGGATTGCATTTTAACAAAACAAGATGATTGAACTAAGAAGAGTCAATGTAAACTTACTCCTACAAGTGGAGAAAAATTAAAGTGCCTATTCAACCTCAGAGATTTAGCAGTGTAATTTTTTTGCATGAGGGACAGCTATTTACTGAGTCTCCACACAGTGCCTAGCAACCAGGAATTGCTCCAAAGTTAGTTATTATTGCTGAGTGCCAGTCACTATGGTAAAAATTGATAGATGACAATCTAAACTTTTACATTGCACTAATTCAATTAAGCCTCATGAGAAACTTTTTGGATTCTTATCTATTTTATAGCTGAAAGGGAGGAACAGTGAAGCTAGACAAATTGTACATAAGCATCTCAAAAATTATTGGCATGAAACAACTATCATTTTATTGTATCTCACAATGTTTTAGATCATGAAAGTCAGCAGGGATCAGATGGTATTTCTTGTGTTCCATGTGGCATCATCAGGGGGGCATTAGGTAGCATTTAGATGGTAGCTACTCTGGCCTAGGTGTTTAAGATGCCTTCATTCAATAGGTCTATGGCCTAAAGTGAACTACTAAAAGATAGGAATCAGAGAAGCAACTCTTCCCTTCATGTAGTTTCATATCTTTTTTTCATGGCCTTATCATCAGGGACTTCGAGCTCCATATGCAATGGCTCAGAGCTTCAAGTGTGTAACTGAGCAGCACCTTATGGTGTCCTCCTGGGCAATAAAGCCTTTCTGTGTCCCCTTTTGTACATGTAGGCAAAAGGTTTCTAGACCTTCCTGAATACTAAAGAGTAGATTCAAAATGTTGTCAGTCAGGGAAGTAAGGGAATTCAGAAGTAAAGAAGGAAAAAAAATCAAGAACCTACAGGGCATAACTTTGTTCTTTCTTTTTTTTGGCCATAATAAAAAATGAAATAATGCTATTTGCAGCAAAATGGATGGACCTCAGTTTCTGTTCAGTTCAGTCGCTCAGTCGTGTCTGACTCTTTGCGACTCCATGGACCGCAGCACGCCAGGCCTCCCTGTCCATTACCAACTCCCGGAGTTTAACCAAACTCATGTCCATTGAGTCAGTGATGCCATCCAACCATTTCATCCTCTGTCGTCCCCTTCTCCTCCTGCTTTCAATCTTTCCCAGCATCAGGGTCTTTTCAAATGAGTCAGCTCTTCGCATCAGGGGGCCAAAGCTGGAGTTTCATCTTCAACATCAGTCCTTCCCATGAACACTCAGGACTGATCTCCTTTAGGATGGACTGGTTGGAACTCCTTGCAGTCCAAGGGACTCTCAAGAGTCTTCTCCAACACCACAGTTCAGAAGCATCCATTCTTTGGCACTCAGTTTCCTTTATAGTCCAACTCTCACATCCATACATGACCGCTGGAAAAACCATAGCCTTGACAAGACAGATCTTTGTTGACAAAGTAATGTCTCTGCTTTATAATATGCTGTCAATATTGGTCATAACTTTCCTTCCAAGGAGTAAGCGCCTTTTAGTTTCATGGCTGCAATCACCATCTGCAGTGATTTTGGAGCCCAAAAAAGTAAAGTGTGCCACTCTTTCCACTGTTTTCCCATCTATTTGCCATGATTGTTAAGCTTCAAGCCAACTTTTTCACTCTCCTCTTTCACTTTCATCAAGAGGCTCTTTTTCTCTTCTTCACTTTCTGCCATAAGGGTGGTGTCATCTGCATATCTGAGGTTGTTGGTATTTTCTCCCAGCAATCTTGTTTCCAGTTTGTGCTTCCTGCAGCCCAGGGTTTCTCATGATGTACTCTGCAAATAAATTAAATAAGCAGGGTGAAAATATATAGCCTTGACATACTCCTTTTCCCATTTGAGACCTAGAGATAGTCATACTGAGTGAAGTAAGTCAGAGAAAGACAACACATGTCATTATTTATATGTGGAATGTTGAAAGAAAGATGCAAATGAATCCATTTACAAAACATAAATAAAGTCATTGATGTAATAAACAAACGGTGAAAGAGGGGGAAGAATGAATTGGAAGATTGGGATTGACATATACACACTACTATATATAAAATAGATAACTATAAGGATTTACTGTATTAGCACAGGGAATTCTACTCAATATTCTGTAATGTCCTATATGGGAAAAGAATCTAAAAAAAAGAGTGGATATGTGTACATGTATAACTGATTCACTTTGATGTATAGTAGAAACTAACACAGCATTGTAGATTAACTATATATATATATATATATATATATATATATATATATATATATATATATTTTAAGTAAAGAAACTGTAGTGCAGAGATTCAAGCAGGATCCCGTTTCTTCCACAAGGGATATAGGTATCTATCTTTGAGTTTCTCTGGAGGAACTAAGGCTCCCACCACCCAGGTGGAGGATGCTGAATTCAGACTGAGCAAAAGCTTCCTAGAACACTGCCCTCTTACTTCACGGTCAATCAATCAGAAGAAAGTCACACACTAGGAAGTCCTCACCCCCAATTTTTCCTATAAAAATTTCTTCCCAAAAACCATCAGGAAGTTTTAGGTTTTATGAGCATGAGTAACCCATTCTTCTTGCTTTGCCCTGAAATAAACCTTACTCTACTACAGACTTCATTGTTTTGGATTGTTTGGCTTCATCGGCTTCACAAAGTTTGGCACACAAACTTTCATTTGGTATCATGAGCAAGAAAGAAACTGTCAATGGGCTGGAACTAGATTTGCATTTCCACTGCACTCTATTGGTCAAAGGAGTCATAACTCAATGGGTGAAAAGTATCACTTTACCACTTTTAAGGAAATAGAAAAAAATTATATCCCTCAATGGGAGAATTTACAGTCACATTTAATCCACCACAATGTTCAAGTCATTTTAGTCAGAATATTATTTTTTCCCAAATCACTCTTTCATGTATTTAGTGAAAATACTTCTATTACTTTATCTAAGGATTTTATTGGGTGATTCATCAGAGTAATATCCTCTTTCAATATTTTGTGCCATTTAAAACTTATGTCCATGCAACAACCAAAGAATATGCCCTGGTTTTATCACAAACAAACCTTCAGTGAAAGCATAAAGTGATCACATAGACTTATTGGCCCAAATTTGTCTTTAGAATTGATTGAAAGTTAGAAAGAAAATCTTTAGGTCAAACTTTCTGTACATTTATTCATAAGTACTCTCCATTAGGTCACAAATTATAAGATGGTTTCTCCATAATATTTTATTTTTTTATTTTTTTAATTTTAAAATCTTTAATTCTTACATGTGTTCCCAAACATGAACCCCCCTCCCACCTTCCTCCCCATAACATCTCTGTGGGTCATCCCCATGCACCAATATTTTAACATAATATATTTAAAATATAGCCATCTTTCACTTGAAACATTAAATCTTCTAAAAACATCTGTACAGTTTTCAAAAGTGCTTTCAAAGGTTTTTTATTACCTAAAATTTCAGTCTCTAGGCTCAGAGAATACACCTATAGAAGATTTCTAGACAAATTCTATCAAATTAAAGTTAGTCACAATTATATATATATATATATATATATATATATATATATATATATATATCCTTTCCTCTATTAAATCTTTAACCTTGACACCACCTTGATTTTCCAGAGATGAATAGATTTCCCACTACTTGATTGTTCGCTAATATCTTTCATCACCAGAAAATATATAAGCTGAATGCAAAATTACATGTGGCATTGTTTATGGCCCCTTGCCTAGTATGATTTTGTAACTGAAGACAAATTTAAGTATGGATTAGCAAGTATGTAACATAATGGAACCGGAGGAAAGTTTTTGGTATTTATGTCACTTTCTAGATACTTTCTGTACAACTTGTCTAGGCATAAGGAATGGATGCTGGCTTCACAAATGCTTGGCAGTTGCTTGGGGCCCTGTTTCAGGAGACTGATATTTCCCCCAAAGTTATACATTTGTAAGTACTTGTATTAGCAAGGGAAGTATTATGTAAAGCCAGCTCCTTAGAGTATTTGGATGTTCCATTTCTTTCCTGAAGTAAACAAGTCTGTGTTTATGTACTCAGTAGCAATAGCAAACATGATTGTTCCAGTCACGTTTTTTTCATTTCTATCAGAATTCCTATCATTCTTATTAACATGACAGTTCAGATGCCCTATTTGTGACAAGTTATTCTGTCTAGCTAAACCAGAATTTTCTTTTTATAAAATGGAATTATGATAATAATATCAAATTCATAGAGCCAAAACAAGAAGCAAATATGGCAATGCTTTTGAAGTTCTTATCAGAGTACCTCCCATACTATAAATGTTCATTATAGTTTACATAACATTTTTTTTAAAATCCTGGATGTCTCCTTCTTATTTAGCCTGTTACATTTTTTATGTCAGTAAATTCTACCACTATAATATTTTTCACAATTGTCTCTTCCTTTCTTTTATTATCTACAGAGAATTTCAACTAATTATGGCAAATGTCACCTATCTTTCCTAACTCTAAATGTCCCTCTAATTAAGCATTCGTACTTTATTCAACTCAACTTTATAAAATGAGGATCTGGCATATTTCTCACTTGAATTACAAATGTTAATAATGTACCTTTATCTTGTAAGGTACATGTGTTAATTTCCTACGGCTGCTGTAACAAAATCTCACAAATTTAGCAGCTTAAATCAACCCAAATTTATTCTTTTTATAATTCTGGAAGTCAGAAATCTAAAATCAAGGTGGTGACAGGGCTGTATTCCTTTCAGAGACATTAAGAGTAAATCCATTTCCTTATTTTTCTCAGATTCTAGAGGCTTCTCTCATTTCTTGATTCTTGGACCCTCGCTAGCAACACTCTGACCTCTTGTTACTATAGTCACATGTCTGCTACTGAATACTGCTGTCCCCTTAAAGAGATCCCTTTGATTACAGTTAATATATTTAATAATATAGGCTAATATATTAATATTATATACCCCAATTAACAAAAGAAATCTCCGTATCTCCAGAAACTTAATTTAATTACATATGTAAAATTCTCTTTACCATGTTAAGTAGCATATTCCTAGATTCTAAGGATTAGGGTGTGGGTATCTTGAGAGGGGTCATTGAAGTCTACCATAGTATATATTTTAAATGCTTATCAAAATTTTTAAGGACCTTCATCATCTTCTTTATCTGTTCTCAAACTGCCTTTCACTGCTTTCTTGTCATATCCTGATATTCTAATTACATCCTTGATTTTTACATTATAGGACTATATATTGAATTGTTAATATCTTATTCACTTTCAATCTACATGAGTTTCTTCGTACTCTTTTGTCTTCTTAAAATGCTTTTTCTAAGGGTTTTGCATCTAGAGAAATACTATACTTTTTTTTTTTTTTTTCCAAAATCCAGACTGAGTTTTGGGTGTTTTCTGTGCTTCCAGAATACACTGAATTTTGCATTAACATAGAACATACCATGCTATATAGTGATTAAACATATATTTGTCTACTTTCTAGACTAACAACTCCAAAGCTAAGATCTTTCAAAATTCTCATTATTTTTTTTCACATCAAACACAGAACATAGCCAAAAAATATTGTTGTTTATGAGATTAACAAACCCAGTTGCCACAGCTTGCTTGAAAATCTAGTAGATGATGACAGCTTTGAGGGCCACTGAATATTGATTTGTTACTCTTGAAAATAAATAAATAAAAAGTATAAATCCCCTACAGCTGGTTATTTGAGAATGTGAATATAATAAAGAATGTTTGATAACTCACAGAATCTCCCAAAAGACAGAGAAATAGGCTTTGGGGTCATATAGCAGAAATAATGGCCAAATCATACCATTAGATGACTCCTGTGGGGCCCAGTGAAATGCTATTGTCTCTTACAGATACCTGGAATCACAGCATCACAAAAGTTACCACTAGGCCTTGGTCACTGCTGCTTCTAAAAAACAGACCCTTCCTGTCCCTTTTGTCAGAAAAGCATTGGAAAGACTTATTCTTCCCATGAGAGCATCTGACAGGCAAAAACCAAGAGTCACTTGCCTGCACATCAGCTATATAGAAGGCGAGAATAGCTATTTCTCGTAAGTGGTTAAAGAGGTAGGTAATTTTAACAATTCCTTTTAGAGTAATAATATAGAACTATATAAGTCATTTTTTGTAAATTTGTCTTACAGAGAGAAATAAAAAATCAAAGCTATAACTTACAAAATATTGACAATTTTCATTAAGAGGGACAGCAAACATTCAAAGAAAAGCTTATTTTTTCATATTATGAAAATGAAATATTCATTTTTATGTAATGATTCAGTCAACTGGATAATGGTATGAGATACACACTTAGCAAAGTACTGAACAGTGACTTACTTGCATTAAAAGATGATAAAAGTTGGCTAGTATAGTGAAGGATAATTCATTAGATTAATAATAAATTGTGGTCCATTCTTTCTTACATTACCAATCAAAACTCATCATTATGCTTTAGACATGAAAATAGCTCTGTCTGAAGAGGTTATACAGTAAGTCCTGTCTGAATGGAAGCAACTTACTTTTTAAAGAACTAAAACTCAGTGGGGGAGCAGATTGAAAAACACTGGATTTGAGGAGATCAATTTTCTAATGCTGGATACTGACTAGCTGAAAAAAAAAAAAAAAGGAAAAAAAAATCAACTTGCCTCTATGCTCCCAAATGTAGACTTAAAGGGGGAGACTAGATCTCTTATGTCCCTGTTAGAATTGATATTCTGTGGATAGTTCAAAAGACACATTTTTCTAATCATATATTCTATAGGCTAAAAAATAAAATACCTAATAGATTGTGAATAAAATAACTTTTACTTGAGACATTTTCTATTTTTAGCAATTAGTAAAGTTGTTCTCTTTATGTTTGTAGAATATGTAGCTGTAAGTTATTACAAAAAAGAAAGAAAGAAAAAAATGTTTGACTCCTAGTCTCAATTCTTCTGACCTTGTGCAGGGAATTTATTTCTTCACCACTCAGTATCCTCCACTATAAAATGGACATCATTATATTACTTTGCTTATGGCACAGGTTTCTGGTGAAAATCAAATGAATAATGCAGAAGGAAATTATTTGCATCCTAAAATTCTCTGTTATTATAAGGACATTTTCGGTGCATGTTACTTTCACAGCTCAGCTAATGCAGGGCTTCAGAATCAAACAAATGCTCAATAATTTATTTAAGAATTTGCCTTGTAAAAATCCAAAATATGAGGGTAGACTATCACAAGTACTCCATAAATCCATTTTGCTGAGACAGAGCTGGGGAAAAGGATTGTGAAGAGAATTGTTTGTAGAATTACTTGGCTTTTTCACAAGCACACCTTTTACAATGCAGAAATATAGTGTTTAAGCAAGTCACCTTTTTTAAATCCAGCACTCAGGATTATACATACACACATTTATGTAGATATATGTGTGTGTATGTAGATAGATAGATAGGGATAGAAATGTGTATAGACTGAAAAATAGAGATAGTAATATATAAATATACACATATAAGCAACTGTCATTTTCTAAATTAGTGAAATGTTAGAAACAAAACAAAGACTTATCAGTATGGGAATAGTTGTTATGTTTCATTTATATATAATATAAAATATAGATATTAAATTATTTATATTTAGATAATGGGCTATACAGTCCATGAAATTCTCCAGGCCAGAATTCTGGAATGGGTAGCTTTTCCCTTCTCCAGGGGATCTTCCTAACCAAGGGATCAAACCCAGGTCTCCCGCATTACAGGAGAATCCTTTATCAGCTGAGCCACAAGGGAAGCCCAAGAAAACTGGAGTGGGTAGCCTATCTTTCTCCAGTGAATCTCCCAGGCCCAAGAACCAAACCAGCATCTCCTGCATTGCAAGTGGATTCTTTATCAACTGAGCTATCCAGGGACACCTATAAGTATTAAATTATATATACTAAATATATATGTATTTTGAATATTATGTAACAGTTAAAATTATTTAGAACTGTATCAGTTGATTACATTTGTGTCAGGGGTGTAACAATGTTTGTGTGTGTGTGTGTGTGTGTGTGTGTGTGTGTGTGTGTGGTTAGTTAGGAAAGAAGATACTGAAAAACTGTGAAAGAAACAATGATGATAAAGGAAAGTATATAGATATATATAGTCATAAGATATCCTGAGAAATCTTGAGAGATAAAACAAAGCAGAAAAGTGACCTGAGGCCCAATGTAATGGGTATATGACTAAAATTTAGCAACAATAAAATAAAACACAATCAAATGAGATGATATGACACCATCAAAGGTGGAGGGCTATGATGATAACTGTCCAAGTATTCAATCAAGGATAATGAAACTCAATTTTTTCCAGTCCAGATTGGAGGCAATGAAGTATCTAGTTGATAGGTGAATGGAACAGATCATTTCCATGGACTTTCTAGAAAAAAAAAAAAAAAGATAGGTTACAGGAAGAAAATTCCAATGTCAGTTCATATGTAACTGTGGAAATTAAGTGCCTTGAATTCCTCATTCTGTGCACTGAAATTTAGGACTGAGCTCCATTTGTAGATCTGACTTTGTGGCTCCATAGACTGTAACCCACTAGTCTCCTCTCTCCATGGAATTTTCCAGCAAGAATACAACTGAAGTGCCATTTCCTACTCCAGGGCACTTCGGAACCCAGGGATCAAACTCATGTATGTCTCTTTCCTCTCCTGCTTTGGCAGTCAAGTTCATTACGTCTAGCATCACCTGGTAAGCCCAAGAGCTCCATATACTAGTACCAAAATGTTTAACTTCTAACATCAGCTCAAGTTTTTGAGCCTCCCCCCTACAAATGTATCTTAGATTTCTTTTAATATTCTTTATACATTTATGGTTAGCTCTCTAAGTTAGTTTCGTTTTTGTTACTATTTAAAGATACTTATTAGGTAAAGAACTCTTCATATTCTATACATTTTCCTAGAGAAAAAAATGTTGAACTTTTATCAGATGGGAGAGAAATGGCCATGCTTCATTTATTTTAGTCAGGAAATTTATAATTTTGATATTTTAATGAAAGTGAATGGTATTTGCAGCTTATTGCAGTTGTTGATACATATAACTAGAAATATAGAGACCACTTGACCCATGTTCAGTTTCCAACTCAATTTGCTGTTTATGTGACTTTTGTTAATATGCTTAATTTCTCCAAAACTCACTTTTCTCACTAAAAATACTAACCTCAATGGAATCCTGTGTGTATTAAATGAGACAATATGAAAAAAACACTTAAAAGTTCTTGCTGAAAACTTACATGGCAAGAGTTATTATTATTATTAACCTGTGGATTCATAAAGGTCTCATCTCACATATTAAAAATAGATGAAATAATTTAATTTTAATCATAAAGTTAAGAAGTGATATTACACCTAAGGCAGTCTGGCAATGTGAGGGAAAGAGGGCTTTGGTAAAAAATTTAGTCAAACAAATTTTACATAAATATTTTGTGAACTAGGGCTTAAAATGTTACTAAGATGTGCCCCAATTTTTTATATTTAAAATTGAGATGATTGAGAAGTTCTTTATTCATTTCTCAGCTTTGAGTTGAGAATCAAATTATATAAAATGTTAAAGGACTTTTAAAATTGTAAAACACTATACAAATGTGAGCTATTATGGTAATTTTAAAACTCAAAATGTCTCTATACTGCTTATTTTAAATGCCAGATTTTGTAGGTCTTTAGGAAATTAATTCATTTGATTATCATATTTTTTAAAAATTAAGGAGGGTGCAGCATATGATATAAACGACTGTAAAACAAGGGCAGTGAAGCGAACCTTTCATAAGAGCTAGTATTTTCAAGATTCCAAGATGCTATCTGTATAAAATTTCACCCCAGTGAGGTTTTGGGATAAAAATATCAAATATGATGGAGTGCAAGAACTCCTTATCAATTCCAATTATCCATTTCATAAAAGCATTTACCACCAATGTTATTATAATGGAGATTCAAAGTTTAATTGCATATTATTTTCAGGTAAATCCTCATATGCTATAATACTGTCTTATTATGAGAAGAATTTTTGAAATAATTAATTCAATTTTAAATGTCAAATCTTTATGTTTAGCCATATGGCTTTCTGATGGCTCAGAGGGTAAAGAATCTGCCTGCAATACAGGAGACCAGGAGATATTGGTTCAATCCCTGTATCAGGAAGATCCCCAGGTCAGGAAGATCCCCTGGAGAAGGAAACAGCAATCCACTCCAGTATTCTTGCCTGAAAAAATCCCACGGAGAGAGGAGCCTGGTGGGTTACAGTCCAGAGAGTTGCAAAGAGTCAGACACAACTGAGCAACTAAGCACAAAGAGTCAGCAGAAAAAGAATTAAGATGAGTTAGCTGCATATACAAGGGGGTTACCACTGGTGGCTACCACTTGTGGTGGAATTAGAACTAAATACTCCAATTCTTACATGATAGTATACATGTTAGAATGCCATTCTCCCAAATCATCCCACCCTCTCCCTCTCCCTCTGAGTCCAAAGGTCTGTTATACACATCTGTGTCTCTTTCCCTGTCTTGCATACAGGGTCATCATCGCCATCTTCCTAAATTCCATATATATGTGTTAGTATACTGTATTGGTGTTTTTCTTTCTGGCTTACTTCACTCTGTATAATCGGCTCCAGTTTCATCCATCTCATCAGAACTGATTCAAATGAATTCTTTTTTACGGCTGAGTAATATCCATTGTGTATATGTACCACAGCTTTCTTCTGATGCAGGTTGCAGCATGCTTGGGGCTGGTGCATGGGGATGACCCAGAGAGATGTTATGGGGAGGGAAGTGGGAGGGGGTTCATGTTTGGGAACGCATGTAAGAATTAAAGATATTAAAATTAAAAAATAATAATAATAAAAAGTAGCTCAAAAAAAAAAAATACTCCAATTCAATCCCTGAATTAGGAAGGTCTCTTCGAGAAGGGAATGGCAACCCATTCCAGTGTTCTTGCCTGGGAAATCCCATAGACAGAGGATCCTGCAGGCTATAGTCCTTGGGGTCACAAAGGATCTGAGACAACTGAGTGAAAAAACAACAATCCTTTAAAAGAATTTTTATAAATGTGACAAATCTGATTTTGCATTTATCGACATGGTTGATTTTAACAAAATTTGGGTTAAAACTGAAGAGCAGTTGTATCTACGCTACGCTTTTATTCACTATATTTTTCATTGGTAGGAAAATACCAAAGTCACATGTTAAATTCACAAAACCTTTTGTGGTAGACTGTGATTTAATTGGTGAGATACGAGATGTGTAATAAATGAAGTGCTGGAAGTTGGTATAGACCTACAAAAAGAATTATTCTATATTTTTATCTCCAATCTATAAATATATCTTAAAATTAATGTTTAATGTATTTTCTGTACAAGGAAGAGTTAGTGGTCTCTATGAGACTATTTATTTCTAGAAATCTATATCTTATGTTCAGAGAATGCAATGGCACCTCACTCCAGTACTCTTGTCTGGAAAATCCCATGGATGGAGGAGCCTGGTGGGCTGCAGTCCATGGGGTCTCGAAGAGTTGGACACGACTGAGAGACTTCACTTTCACTTTTCACTTTCATACATTGGAGAAGGAAATGACAACCCACTCCAGCGTTCTTGCCTGGAAAATCCCAGGGACAGGGGAGACTTGTGGGCTGCCATCTATGGGGTTGCACAGAGCTGGACACGACTGAAGTGACTTAGCAGCAGCAGCATATCTTACGTTACCTGTGACAATTAACCAAGAGTAAAGCACAAGTAGAAAGTAGTTAATTATAATTTTACTATCCAACTTTCTCTGCATATTTGAAAGTTCCAATTACGATAGCTACATGTGGGCAAGCTACAAGAAAGTCACATTTAACATATGCTTACATTGACCAAAGGACAATTAAAAGCCATTAAAATGATAAACATTGGACATGGCATTATTAACCTGAGCATAAACTGGAAAAAAAAATCCATATTCTAGCAATTTAAAAATAATTAAATGCAAAAAAACCTCATGCATTTAAAACCATAATGACTTGAAGCCAATAAAATCCAATCACATGGTACAAAATAAAGAGAACTGGTTATTTATTTTGCAGCTGAATAAATCCTCCTAGATTCCTATGCAAATAGTAAACTCTGAGTTTTAACTTATTTAGGGAGGAAGCAAAAAACAATGGTTTGTTCTGCAAATGTCTGCTTATAAGAATGAGGGAACTGAGACTTAGGGAGATTAAAAAAATTGATTAAGGACACATCTAGTTAGGGGGAAAAAAAAACAAAACAAAACAGTGTTTGGAGTCACATCTATATGACCTAAATTTCTGTGTTCCTTGTCATTGTACTATATGTCACACAACACATTATTGATATTCAAGTTGCAAGGTTTGAGCCCCACTACAAACATTTACTGTCATGAACTTAGAAAGTTCTCAGTTTCTTCATCATTAAAATGAGGATATGAATTCCACATTGGAAGACACTTTGTAGAATTTTGTCATAATTATTAAAAGTTGAAAGGATACAAAGCAAAGCATAGCTAAAGTCATTTTGAAACTGAAAATGCTCACAGTGATCATTATATCCAACACTTTTTTACACACAGAAGACTCTTAGTTAAATAGCCTTCTTTAAATGGCATTTTATGTCAAGTTAAACACTGAATTTTTTCAAAAAACCTTTTTTGTTTTTAATATTATTTCACCAGGGCTTCCCTGGTGGCTCAGATGTTGAAGTATCTGCCTGAAATTCGGGAGACCTGTGTTCAGTCCGTGGGTTGGGAAGATCTGCTGGAGGAGGGCATGGCAACCCACTCCAGTATTCTTGCCTGGAGAATCTGCATGGACAGAGGAGGCTCATGGGCTAGAGTCACAAAGAATTGGATATGACAGAGGGACCAAGCACACACACACATTTCTGAAATACCTTCAGTTCAGTTCAGTCGCTCAGTCGTGTCCGACTCTTTGCGACCCCATGAATCGCAGCATGACAGGCCTCCCTGTCCATCACCATCTCCCGGAGTTCACTCAGACTCATGTCCATCGAGTCCTTGATGCCATCCAGCCATCCCATCCTTGGTTGTCCCCTTCTCCTACTGCCCCCAATCCCTCCCAGCATCAGAGTCTTTTGCAATGAGTCAACTCTTCGCATGAGGTCGCCAAAGTACTGGAGTTTCAGCTTCAGCAGCATCATTCCCTCCAAAGAAATCCCAGGGTTGATCTCCTTCAGAATGGACTGGTTGGATCTCCTTGCAGTCCAAGGGACTCGCAAGAGTCTTCTCCAACACCACAGTTCAAAAGCATCAATTCTTCGGTGCTCAGCCTTCTTCACAGTCCAACTCTCACATCCATACATGACCACAGGAAAAACCATAGCCTTGACTAGACAGACCTTAGTCGGCAAAGTAATGTCCCTGCTTTTGAATACGCTATCTAGGTTGTTCATAACATTTCTTCCAAGGAGTAAGGGTTATTAAATATAGAGCTAATGTAAAATATGAAATATGTACAATATAAAATAAATATTGATAATATATAAACTATATAAATACTATATAGAAATGAAATGATATGAATAAGTAATAAATTAATGAATGTCTATGAATACTTACATATAAAACAATGGTGCTTCCCTGGTGGCTCAGCGGTAAAGAATCTGCCAGCAAATGCAGAAAATGCAGGAGATACCAGTTTCATTCCTGGCTCAGGAAGATCCCCTGGAGGAGGAAATGGCAACCCACTACAGTATTCTTGCCTGGAGAATCTCCAAGGACAGAGGAGCCTGGTGGGATTCAGTCCATACGTTGCAGAGTCACACACAATTGAGTGACTAAGCACTCCTGCATGTGAAACAATAATATGAAATAATGCATATAAAACAAAAAATAGCAACAGACTAACACAAAACTGCTTATAAAATCTGGACAAATAGAATATATATCATTTGAAACTTTTCCTTTTCTCTCCCCCTATTTACTCACTCCTATCCACCTCTCTGCTTGCAATTGCCCATCTATTTTTACACATCTTATTTTTTTTTCATTAGAACCCTTAATTTATTAATCGTAGTTGTTTTAATTTACTAACTGGACAGTTCCAACATTCCTGTCATGTCTGAGTCTGGTTCTGGTGATTGTTCTTTCAAACTGTGATTTTTATCTTTTATTACACCTTGTTAATTTTTTGTGAAAGCCTGAAATGATAAAAGAGCTTCAGTAAATAGATCCTTAGTAACGTGGAGGTAAAGTATAGGGCAAGGGGAAGTGTTTTTATAGCTCAATGATTAGATTTATCTTCTATTGACTCTGTGCTCCTACAGGTACGTGCTCATCTGTCGGAAGGATAGAAGGGGTGAGAATTCAGAATTTCCTCTTCCTCATGTGGTGGCCTGCTGCTGCTGCTGCTAAGTCAGTTCAGTTGTGTCCGACTCTGTGTGACCCCATGGACTGCAGCCCACGAGGCTCCTCTGTCCCTGGGATTCTCCAGGCAAGAACAATGGAGTGGGTTGCCATTTCCTTCTCCACATGTGGTGGCCTTCAGTTCAGTTCAATTCAGTCGCTCAGTCGTGTCTGACTCTTTGCAACCCTATGAATCACAGCACGCCAGGCCTACCTGTCCATCACCATCTCCCAGAGTTCATTCAGACTCATGTCCATTGAGTCCGTGATGCCATCCAGCCATCTCATCCTCGGTCGTCCCCTTCTCCTGCCGTCAATCCTTCCCAGCCTCAGAATCTTTTGCAATGAGTCAACTGTTCGCATGAGGTTGCCAAAATACTGGAGTTTCAGCTTTAGCATCATTCCTTCCAAAGAAATCCCAGGGTTGACCGTCAGAATGGACTGGTTGGATCTCCTTGCAGTCCAAGGGACTCTCAAGAGTCTTCTCCAACACCACAGTTCAAAAGCATCAATTCTTCGGTGCTCAGACTTCACAGTCCAACTCTCACATCCATACATGACCACTGGAAAAACCATAGCCTTGACTAGATGGACCTTAGTTGGCAAAGTAATGTCTCTGCTTTTGAATATACTGTCTAGGTTGGTCATAACTTTTCTTCCAAGGAGTAAGCATCTTTTAATTTCATGGCTGTAGTCACCATCTGCAGTGATTTTGGAGCCCCCCAAAATAAAGTCTGACACTGTTTCCACTGTTTCCTCATCTATTTCCCATGAAGTGATGGGACTGGATGCCATGATCTTAATTTTCTGAATGTTGAGCTCTAAGTCAACTTTTTCGCTCCCCTCTTTCACTTTCATCAAGAGGCTTTTAGCTCCTCTTCACTTTCTGCCATAAGGGTGGTGTCATCTGCATATCTGAGGTGATTGATGTTTCTCCCAGCAATCTTGATTCCAGCTTGTGTTTCTTTCAGTCCAGCGTTTCTCATGATGTACTCTGCATAGAAGTTAAATAAGCAGGGTGACAATATGCAGCCTTGACGTTCTCCTTTTCCTATTTGGAACCAGTCTGTTGTTCCACGTCCAGTTCTAACTGTTGCTTCCTGACCTGCATACAGATTTCTCAAGGGGCAGGTTAGGTGGTCTGGTATTCCCATCTCTTTCAGAATTGTTCACAGTTTATTGTGATCCACATAGTCAAAGACTTTGGCATAGTCAATAAAGCAGAAGTAGGTGTTTTTCTGGAACTCTCTTGCTTTTTCCATGATCCAGAGGATGTTGGCAATTTGATCTCTGGTTCCTCTGCCTTTTCTAAAACCAGCTTGAAATCAGGGAGTTCATGGTTCATGTATTGCTGAAGTTTTGCTTGGAGAATTTTGAGCATTAGTTTACTAGCATGTGAGATGAGTGCAATTGTGTGGTAGTTTGAGCATTCTTTGGCATTGCCTTTCTTTGGGATTGGAATGAAAACTGATCTCTTCCAGTCCTCTGGCCACTACTGAGTTTTCCAAATTTGCTGGCATATTGAGTGCAGCACTTTTACAGCATCATCTTTCAGGATTTGAAACAGCTCAACTGGAATTCCATCACCTCCACTAGCTTTGTTCATAGTGATGCTTTCTAAGGCCCACGTTCCAAGATGTCTGGCTCTAGATTAGTGATCACATCATCATGATTATTGTGAAGATCTTTTTTGTACAGTTCTTCCATGTATTCTTGCCACCTCTTCTTAATATCTTCTGCTTCTCATAGGTCCATACCATTTGTGTCCTTTATCGAGCCCATCTTGGCATGGAATGTTCCCTTGGTATCTCTAATTTTCTTGAAGAGATCTCTAGTATTTCCCAATGTGTTGTTTTCCTCTATTTCTTTGCATTGATAGCTGAAGAAGACTTTCTAATCTCTTCTTGCTTTTCTTTGGAACTCTGCATTCAGATGCTTATATCTTTCCTTTTCTCATTTGCTTTTTGCCTCTCTTCTTTTCACAGCTATTTGTAAGGCCTCCCCAGACAGCCATTTTGCTTTTTTGCATTTCTTTTCCATGGGGGTGGTCTTGATCCCTGTCTCCTGTACAATGTCACGAACCTCATTCCATAGTTCATCAGGCACTCTATCTATCAGATCTAGGCTCTTAAATCTATTTCTCACTTCCACTGTATAATCATAAGGGATTTGATTTAGGTCATACCTGAATGCTCTAGCAGTTTTCCCTACTTTCTTCAATTAAAGTCTGAATTTGGTAATAAGGAGTTCATGATCTGAGCCACAGTCAGCTCCCAGTCTTGTTTTTGCTGACTATATAGAGCTTCTCCATCTTTGGCTGCAAAGAATATAATCAATCTGATTTTGGTATTGACCATCTGGTGATGTCCATGTGTAGAGTCTTCTCTTGTGTTGTTGGAAGAGGGTGTTTGCTATGACCAGTGCATTTTCTTAGCAAAACTCTCTTAGTCTTTGCCCTGCTTCATTCTGCATTCCAAGGCCAAATTTGCCTGTTTCTCCAGGTGTTTCTTGACTTCCTACTTTGGCATTCCAGTCCCCTATCATGAAAAGGACCTCTTTTTTTGGGTGTTAGTTCTAAAAGGTCTTGTAGGTCTTCATAGAACCGTTCAACTTCAGCTTCTTCAGCGTTACTGGTTGGGGCATAGACTTGGATAACTGTGATATTGAATGGTTGGAGCCTGGAATTAGATACTTTCCTTCCCCTGGGTCAGTTGAGATATAATAAAATCCCAATAGGTTAGTCTTTGGGGCTTCTCAGGTGGTGCTAATGGTAAAGAACCCACCTGCCAATGCAAGAGACTTAAGAGACATGAATTCAGTCCCTGAGTTGGAAAGATCCCTTGGAAGAAGGCATGGCAACCCACTCCAGTGTTCTTGCCTGGAGAATCTCATGAACAGAGGAGCCTGGTAGGCTATAATCCATAGGGTTGAAAAGTGCTTTAGTTACTCAGTCATGTCTGACTCTTTGCTACCCCATGGATTATAGCCCACCAGTCTCCTCTGTCCATGCTGATTCTCCCAGGCAAGAATACTGGAGTGGGTTACCATGCCCTCCTCCAGAGGATCTTCCCAACTCAGGGACTGAACCCAAATCTCCCTAATTGCAGGTAGATTCTTTACCATGTGAGCCGCCAGGGAAGCCCAGAGTCAAAGAGTGCGACACAATTGAAGAGATTTAGCACCCAGGCATGTACAGATTAGTCTTTCATAAAATAGTTGTGTGTGTGTGTGTGTGGTCTTATTAGGCAAAACATAATAATCTGACATCTTCAAATGGTTACTTTTCCCCTCCCACTGTGAGAAGCATTGGATTGTTTCCCTCTAATATTCACTGTTTGAACCTGGCAGGGCTCCTATTATAGGTAAAACTCACTAACATACAGCCTCCTCATACGACTGGGTCTCTCTGAAATATTTTAACACTCAGACTTTTCCACAATGAGCTTCTGACTAATTGTGAATTTTAGTTTTTTCCTTGTATAGTACTAGAATGTGAAATAAGGAGGAAAGATTATACTAAGGGATACTTCACCAGAGTGCTAATTTTTGCATAGGAATAATACACATTGGTTAAGTCACAAACTTACTAAGTAGGAGATTGTACTACAATCCTAGCCAAGTCTTTCAGGTTCAATGCTTAAGAATATTAGTGAATGTTTCCAACAGCATAATGTATAAACACTTAATTAAAAATTAATAATGTTAACATTTCAAACAATATTTTTATATTAATTCTTATGAATATGGGTGAGATTGGTTGAGGTATCCTAGACAATTACCCAGGTATTTGTTCCTTTGAAAATACACATGATTTCTCAACTAGTTTATTCAGAGTTTTAACTGAGAGCAAATATGAATTGAGTTGTATGTGTGTCTATTATCTTCCTAGATTATACCATAAAATCATAATTTAATTATCAGAATGATATTCCTACTCTTAGTTTATAATCCAGAGAAGGAAATGGCAACCCAGTCCAGTATTCTTGCCTATAGAATCCCTTGGACAGAGGAGCCTGGTGGGCTGCTGTCCATAGGGTCACACAGAGTCGCACAGGACTGAAGCGACTTAGCAGCAGCAGCAGCAGTTTAAAAGCACCATGAATTGACTGGTGTAACAACAGAAATTTGTCTCACACATCTGGAGGTTATGGGCTTCCCTGGTGGCTCAGACAGTAAAGAACTGGCATGCAATGCAGGAGACCTATGTTCAATCCCTGAGTCAGGAAGATATGCTGGGGAAGGAAATGGCTACCCACTCCAGTATTCTTGTCTGGAGAATTTCATGGACAGAGGAACCTAGAAGGCTATAGTCCATGGAGTTGCAAAGAGTTGGACATGACTGAGCAATTAACACTTTCTGGAGGTTATAAACCAGGAATCAAGGGGTTGGCAGGCCCTAGTCTCTCCAAAATCTATAGATGAAGAATTTCTTTTTATGTCTTCCACCTTCTGATAGGCCCAGATGTCTCTTGGTTTGTGTTAGCAAAACTCTCTTTTGCCTCCAAATTCACATGGTGTTTCCCATTTGTCTCTTCTCATTATCTTCACTCTGTGTTTATTGATCCAAATTTCTCATTTTTATAAGGACTTCAGTCCTAATGTGTGTGTCTTAGTCTCTCAGTCGTGTCCAACTCTTTGTGACGCCATGGACTGTAGCCTGCCAGGCTCCTCTGTTCATGGGATTTTCCAGGCAAGAATACTGTAGTGAATTGCCATACACTTCTCCAGGGCATCTTTCTGACCCAGGGATTGAACCCCAGTCTTGCATTGCAGGCAGATTCTTTACACTTTGAGCTACCTGGGAAGCGCTCACTCCCTATAAATAAGTATACAGTGTTAGTCACTCAGTTGTGTCCAGCTATTTGCGACCCCACGGACTGTAGCCCACCAGGCTCCTCTGTCCATGGAGTTCTCCAGGCAAGAATACAGGAGTGGGTTTCCTTCTCCATAAAGAAGTATAAATGAGTCCTTGTAAATGAGTCCTTTTAGGAAGGACTGAGTTTACTCCATAATATTTGGACTTTTTTTTTTTTTACTATAATAAAATATCTACTGTATTTTTGGCTTCTAATACTCAATTAACATAAATCAGAATATTGCATCTATCTTTTAAAATTATTACCTCCTGGAATTACATAAAATGTACATAATTAAACTCAGAGATGGAAGGCTGCTGACAGCTAGGGTTATTGTCTATAGGAAAAATGTGTTCTAACAAAATCAGCTTATAAATAAGTTTCTTTCTGTAATGCTGAGCTACATAAAATTTTAGCTTGATTAAAAATCTTGGCCATTTCTTTAGATATCAAAATCTCAGTTCTTTCCTAAAGCAAGTATATAACGCAAAAGAGTCAGTAAGTATTTTGTAAGGAGAAAGCGCAGGAAAAATGTAGTTCCAAATGTATTTTTTCTTTTCATTATCTGTGAAACTTCACTTATTTCACAGTTCAGTTCAAAATACTATAGCTTAGATTTCACATTCATGATCATCGATCTGTTTGCAGCCTGGGATTCCAACATCCCCATTAGAATCATTAATTTTAGAATATCAATATTCTAAGGGGAGAAAAAGCTTCTTATTTATCTTTTATCTTTATGATCTAGGTTTTAATAGACTGAAATGTAATAAAGAGTGATTGCAAGCAATTAAAAACATGATAATTTCAATTAAATAAATAACACTGCAGTCATTAAAGTGATAGCCAATGTATTAATATATACAAAATATATGCAGATTGGTACACAAAAAAGTAAAAAGTGGTATCTTTTGTTTGAATTCAATAGTGTGGCATACTATATATATTCATTTTGTTCTCTACTATAAGTCTGTCATTAAACATGAAATTGATTTGCTATCACGTAACACTAAACTCATAATGTGTCTAGGTAAATTCTCAAATATTCATTATTTTATATTTTATTCAGTAGTTAACTTACATACCATCAGTACCTGCTCTTGCTGTTGTCATTGTCCAGTTGCTCAGTTGTGTCTGACTCTTTATGACCCCATGGACTGCAGCATGCCAGGCTTCCCTGTCTTTCACTATCTCCCAGAGTTGGCTCCAACTCATGTCCATTGAGTCAAAGATGTCATCCAACCATCTCATCCTCTGTTGTCCCCTTCTCCTTATGCTCTCAGTCTTTCCCAGCATCAGGGTCTTTTCCAATGAGTTGATTCTTTGCATCAGGTGGCCAAAGTATCAGAGCTTCAGCTTCAGCATTATTCCTTCCAATGAATATTCAGAATTGATTTGTTTAGGACTGATGCATTTGCTCTCTTTGCTGTCCAAGAGACACTCAATAGTCTTCTCCAGCACCACAGTTTGAAAGCATCAATTCTTAGGCCCTCAACCTTCTTTATGATCCACTTCTCACATCCATACATGACTATTGTAAAAAGCATAGATTTGACTATATGCATCTTTTCAGCAAAGTGATGTCTCTGCTTTTTAATACGGTGTCTAGTTTTGCCATAGCTTTTGTTCCAAGGGGCAAACTAATAGTTTGTTATCTCCACATTAGAATATTCTCTTTCTCTTTAAAAGTAAAACTACTGACATATTCTAAATGATTTAGGCTAAAATGAGAAAAATTTATGAAAACTACCATTTTCAATTAAAATGAAAAATTTATATTAGTTGGACATAGCACCACTTAAATACTAGTTCTTTTTTTTTTTTTTAGTTTTTTATTTTTTAAATTTTAAAATCTTTAATTCTTACATGCATTCCCAAACATGAACCCCCCTCCCACCTCCCTCCCCATAAAATCTTTCTGGGTCATCCCCATGCACCAGCCCCAAGCATGCTGCATCCTGCGTCAGACATAGACTGGCGATTCAATTCACATGATAGTATACATGTTAGAATGTCATTCTCCCAAATCATCCCACCCTCTCCCTCTCCCTCTGAGTCCAAAAAGTCCGTTATACACATCTGTGTCTCTTTCCCTGTCTTGCATACAGGGTCGTCATTGCCATCTTCCTAAATTCCATATATATGTGTTAGTATACTGTATTGGTGTTTTTCTTTCTGGCTTACTTCACTCTGTATAATCGGCTCCAGTTTCATCCATCTCATCAGAACTGATTCAAATGAATTCTTTTTAACGGCTGAGTAATACTCCATTGTGTATATGTACCACCGCTTTCTTATCCATTCATCTGCTGATGGACATCTAGGTTGTTTCCATGTCCTGGCTATTATAAACAGTGCTGCGATGAACATTGGGGTACATGTGTCTCTTTCAATTCTGGTTTCCTCAGTGTGTATGCCCAGAAGTGGGATTGCTGGGTCATAAGGTAGTTCTATTTGCAATTTTTTAAGGAATCTCCACACTGTTCTCCATAGTGGCTGTACTAGTTTGCATTCCCACCAACAGTGTAGGAGGGTTCCCTTTTCTCCACACCCTCTCCAGCATTTATTGCTTGCAGATTTTTGGATCGCAGCCATTCTGACTGGTGTGAAGTGGCACCTCATTATGGTTTTGATTTGCATTTCTCTAATAATGAGTGATGTTGAGCATCTTTTCATGTGTTTGTTAGCCATCCGTATGTCTTCTTTGGAGAAATGTCTATTTAGTTCTTTGGCCCATTTTTTGATTGGGTCGTTTATTTTTCTGGAGTTGAGCTGCATAAGTTGCTTGTATATTTTTGAGATTAGTTGTTTGTCAGTTTAAAACACTGATGAAAGAAATCAAAGAGGACACTAATAGATGGAGAAATATACCATGTTCATGGATCGGAAGAATCAATATAGTGAAAATGAGTATACTACCCAAAGCAATTTACAAATTCAATGCAATCCCTATCAAGCTACCAGCCACATTTTTCACAGAACTAGAACAAATAATTTCAAGATTTGTATGGAAATACAAAAAACCTCGAATAGCCAAAGCAATCTTGAGAAAGAAGAATGGAACTGGAGGAATCAACTTGCCTGACTTCAGGCTCTACTACAAAGCCACAGTCATCAAGACAGTATGGTACTGGCACAAAGACAGACATATAGATCAATGGAACAAAATAGAAAGCCCAGAGATAAATCCACACACATATGGACACCTTATCTTTGACAAAGGAGGCAAGAATATACAATGGAGTAAAGTCAATCTCTTTAACAAGTGGTGCTGGGAAAACTGGTCAACCACTTGTAAAAGAATGAAACTAGATCAGTTTCTAACACTGCACACAAAAATAAACTCAAAATGGATTAAAGATCTAAATGTAAGATCAGAAACTATAAAACTCCTAGAGGAGAACATAGGCAAAACACTCTCAGACATAAATCACAGCAGGATCCTCTATGATCCACTTCCCAGAATTCTGGAAACTAGTTCTTTTTAAAAATACATTTTGTGAAAGTAATATTCAATTTAATAAAGACATAGTATGGCAATGATAGTCACAAAATGAACTAATAGAAGCACTTTGGAATATGTTTCTTATTTTTTCCTGTCTTTTGTGAAATAAAGCTCATGGACAAATTTTGCATATATATTGAAATTTCATTGTGTGTGAGATTTTGTACTATATAAAGTATGTAACTTTCTGTCACAGTTCAATGCCAAAAAAGCTTCTCTTGATGGTTCAAATGATAAAATACATGGCCTTCAAGACTGACATATATTTAGATATGTTTTTGCATGTGTAATAAGTGTGATTTGCCCAACTGACTATGTGCAAAGAATATCAATTTTTTTAACGTCCTATTCCAAGTCAGTTATTTTTCTGATCTTGCTTCACCAAGGTGATTAAGAAATGCATTGCCAATTTATTCTTTTTTAACAATTTTTTTCATTTCCTGTTTTCTGTTTCATCTTAATAAAGAGACATTAAAAGTTTAGTAAAGGTTATGTCCCTCCTCCTCCTCTTCTGCAGCCTCCCCCTTTGAAAAATCTTGCAGTCCTTTCCATTTAGAAAAGAATTTCAGGAACAAAGGCTTATTAACTCTCTTATAAAGATCAATTATTAAAGAGAATGTTCCATTCTTTGTCTTAAATCTTTTGAAACCTTCCCTACATAGTTAAGATACAAATCAAACTCTTTCCCCAGCCCATTCAAAAGCTTTTTGTATATAGCCTCTGTCTACCTCTTCCACTTCATCTCAGATTGCTCTCCCCTAGCCCTACTTGGCTACAGCAGAACTGTCTTTGTTATTCTTGGAAGAGGCTAAGTGAGTGCTTTTACACTACCTCACTGGAGTATTCTTCTACCTTATATTTGTGTAGTGATGTAGGACATGTTCTTGATGTCACACACAGGTCCTCCTTTATCAGCTGACTCATCCATCCACCTGCCACTGTGGAGTTGAGCTGTTAATCCTGGAAAACTGCCCTCAGTGGTATATGTCACCTTGCTCAGATATGACCAGAAGGTAAATTACCCATTGCAGGAGGGATAGCTGACAACCAATGAGTGGTGGTATGAGGGCATAAATTTCATCCTCCTGGTCTCACGAGAGTAGCAACCCTGTGGTGCAATTAATGCTCCAGATCTTCCTGTGGGATCAGCCTGAGAGCACACATTTCACCTAGCTCCTTATCTTGACCAATTCTGATTCCCACCTTCCCTTCTATGTTCTACCCTAATCACATCCTTGAAAAAAAATTTGTACAAGAATCCTCATCTGAGGCTTGGAGAACATAACTTAAGACAGTTGATACCAGATATAGTGCAAGAAAGTGCACTTTAAGGATGGGTTTCTAAGTTGGTACAATTTGTTTCCTGGATGGCAATGATGACCTATGACAGGTGCTTTGCAGAACACTGATGGTCCCTGGCAAGCTTCTGCAGTGTGACTGGTGAAACTCCTCTTATGTAAACTAGGTCAAAATAGAAGTACAAGAAATGTTTTGCCTTGTACAATCTCTCTGGTATTTGATAAATCTGAAGGAAATAGTACCCATATGGCCTGTGGAATTGGGTGGATACTATTAAGGCCATGGATTTGTGTCCATTATTCACAAAATATAACACAAATGTGAGAGTCAAGGGGCCTCTTTGAGAGGATGCAAAGATATCTTAATTTCCTATAGCTGGGGGGCAGATTTTGCAGCCACTTCACAGAAATAGGTGTGAAGTAAAAGAGAAAGTGTTAGTCACTCGGTTGTGTCTAACTCTTTGTAAGTCTTTGGACAGTAGCCCATCAGACTCCTCTGTCTATGGAATTATCCAAGCAAGAATACTGGAATGGGTAGCCACTCCCTTCTCTAAGAGATCTTCCCAATCTAGGGATTGAACCCAGGTTTCCTGCATTGCAAGCAGATTCTTTACTTTCTGAACCACCATAACTCTACCCAAAATGTGATTTGCTTGTTGAGGCTGATGATGCCATACACACACCAGGATACTATGAACTAGGTAATATTCAATAACTGGGCTTTCTTGAGAGAACAGGGCAGCTTATTAGTAAGCATAAAATGTCTTCAGAGAACAGAGAAAGGATATTGAAATGAGAGTTTTATGATAGTTAGGTGTTGGTATCAGCCATGTAGTTTGAATCCCATCAGTATCAAATAAGGGAGGATCCAGGTTTTCTTACCAGATTTCTGAGATGTAGGGCAGAAAAAGAAAGACAGAGAGGTTAAGTTTAAAAGGTGTCAGCAGCCAAATTTACAATAATTGATTCAGACAATTATAGAAGACAAAGATGAAAAATTGCACTTACTGTAAGATAGCCAGACATTCAGAAAAGGCTGCATTTCTTAGAGTAGCTAACGCTTTCCTGCTAAAGTAAGGAGTCTTTTTTTTTTTTTTTTAATCCAATCGTTACTCTATGCCTTTTAATTGGAACATTTAGTCCACTGACATTTAAAGTAATTATCGATAGATATGTGCTTATTGTCATTTTTAGACTTGTTTTCTGGTTGTTTTTGTAGGTCTTCCCTATTTTATCCTTCTTTTAATTTCTTCCCTTGCAGTTTGATGATATGCTTTAGTGGTATGCTTGTCTGCTTGTCCTATTTTCTCTCTAAATTTTGTGTCTCAAAATTTGATTTGTGGTTGCCACGGAGTTCCTATATGTTGACCTATATCTATTTATTTCAAGCAGGTAATCTTTTAAGTTCAATCACATTCCAAAAGATCTACATTTTTTCCCCTTAACCCTCACACTGTGTTTTTGCTATCATATTTTAAGTCTTCATATTCATCCCTTTATTGTGGTTACAGTTGATTTTATAGTTTTTATCTGTTACTCTTTATACTTATTTAAGTGGTTTATTCTCAACCTTTACTGTGTATTTGCCTTTACTAGTGGGGTCGATCCAGTGTTGAACTGCAGTGTAAAGCAAGTGGCACTAGAGCATTCATTAGGCTCATGCTTGGGCATGTGCCGGGGAGCGTGTGGAAAAGCAGTGAGCCAGCTGCATGGTCTCAAGTCTTCCTCTTCTCCTCAATTTAGGCACAATCAATTATCTGTGCACTCCTCAGGAGCAGAGTCCAGGCTTCCTACAGCCCTCATATTAGTCTCATCAGCTTTCCAACCAGGCAAGGGAGCTCATTTTTCCTTTGTGGAACTCCAGCCTAGGGCACCCAATATGTGGCTTGAACCACTTACTCCCCAGGGATAGTCTCTGCCCATGTAATCTCCCTTTTCCTCGGAGTCTCCTCCCAGGGACCCTCTATTGCTTCTCTTCATTTCCTACCTGATTCTTTACGTAGCTTTCTTACAGCCACTCTGACAGCCTCCAGTTAGTTTTCAGTGAGAATTGTTCCACATGTAGATGTATTTTTAATATGTTCATGGAGGGTGGTGATCTTCATATCCTCCTTCTCTGCCATCTTGATTCAAGTCCAGAAAAAGGCTTTTTGAAAGTACTTTCAAATATGAAGCTCTACGGTAAGAATGGGCTTCCCTGGTGGCTCAAATTACCGTTTGCAAGCATCTGCCTGCAATGTGGGAGATCCGGGTTTGATCCCTGGGTCAGGAAGATCCTGTGGAAAATAAAATGGCAGCCCATAACAGTATTCTTGCCTAGACAATTCCATGGACGGAGGAGCCTGGTAAGCTACAGTCCATGAGGCTGCAAAGAGTCGGACACTACTGAGAGACTTCATTTTATTTCACTTCACTGTAAGAATATTGTTATAAGATAATGATATTTTTTAAGAAGTCTTCAATATTTTAAGCAATCTATAGTTTATAAAAATCACAATAGAATTGGAAGTGCAAAAAATAAAAAGCAATAAAAAATACAATCATATCCGTAATGCCATATAAAAATCTTTGGTTACTCTGCTAAAATATGACTCTTGAACACTTGCCTAGCTTAACTTTTCTGATGGTTTTGTTTACATTTGTTAGAGAACAGCAACCACCTACAGTGCTAAATTCATCCTTTAGATACAGACTGGCAGCTCCCCTTGACTTCCATGTACTTACAAGAGCAGAATTTGGCCTGTTGTGATTCACATGGATGGGGGGGAGGGGGGCAGGGTGCAGGCAGAAAAACAATCTTCAAAGAATTAAAGTGGTCATGAAGCGAAGGCTCAGGAGAGGAAATGGGGGATTAAGTGGAAAGAAAAAGGGATTTTTTTTTTTTTTTTTACAGCAGCCTTGTGGGAACTCTTACTTACACTTGTTGAACAGTAAGAACATCACAGCCTCCTAGAGTTCCTAAATAGCATCCTTAACTATGAAGTCTTATATCTCAGGCATTCCTCAGGCAAAATAGTATTGGCTTAAAAGTTGTCAGTCAACAGAAGACACTCTTTAAGGACTGTCAATGACTGACACTGTGTTTTTTATTTTTTTTTTCCACTGCAAAAGAAAAATTTCCACCATGTCCTCCATTTTGATTAGCATCTCATCCAATGAAAAGAGTCATAAGGAAGGAGAGAGAGAAATAAGAAGCCTTTTGAGGATGCCAACTTCTCTACGTCTTTAATAGGTAGTTAGGAAAGGGACTCAAATATGCATAAAGCATCTTACAGAAAGTAGCTCTTATAACACTCACCTGAAGAAGTACAATTCTGCTTTAGCAGCATGATTTAGAAAAGTGATTCTTTTGAAATGGCCATATCATTCTGTTAAGCAAAGTAACTGTTTACTCTGATTTTTTTTTTTAATCAGGTATTTTATGGAAAATTTACCAAGTCTTTTGTTTTCTTATGTAAATATAGTAGGAAATATATCTTGTAACATTTAGTTAAAAGTACTTTTTAAACCTATCACTCTTTGTTACCCGAACAATTTTGTCACTACACCTTGTTAAATCTATTTACACATGAAGAAACAAAAGCTTTGAGAGGTTAAGTTAATATTATAAGATCCAAAGCTATCAAACATCAAAACTCAGCTTTAAATCTAGGTCTCTGATATGAAATTCTATGTGATTTCCACTATCTGCAATGTTACATAGAAAAATGGTTTTAAAACACTAAGTAATTTTACAATTATGGAATGATATAATTGTGTTCTTTGAAGAAAAATCAAAATAATGAAATTATTTGCAAAGTTTTAGAATTAGATCTAGAATTACATCCAAAGTCTTCTCTATAAAATAAAAATAAGAAGCTACTTAATCACGGAACTGCAGTTGTTTCACATAGCAATACTGAATACAGCACATACGAACAGATACTTTCTCAATGAAGCCCAATAATGTTGTGTTTTCTGTAGTTTCTAAGAACTCCTTGAATAATGTTAGCTTTAGGATGTTGCCCATCTCCCTCAAAATGAGTTTATTTTTCATTTTTATGTCACAATAGCGATCTGTTCACAGAGTCAGAACTGTTCTTTTATTCCCGTGTGATATATCGCATGTGTGTGTGTAGATTTAACATAAGCCATATATAGAAAGACAAACACTGCATGATCTCACTTATACGGGGGATGTAAAAAGGTCAAATTCCTAGTAGAGTAGAATAGTAGTTGCCAGGTTTGGATGCAAGGAGAGGGAAATGAGAAATAGCTGTCAAAGGGTAGAAAGTTTTAGTTATGCAAGATGAATGAGTTCTGGACATCTGACAGACAATATAGTGATGATAGTTAATAACACTGTATTGCATATTTAAAATGAGCTAAGAGGATAGCTCTCTAGCTATTTCTTTCATGGATTTAATTCCTGCTGTGTGCTAAGTAACTTCAGTCGTATTAACTCTTTGCGACCCTGGACTGTAGCCCCCCAGGTTCCTCTGTCCGTGGGATTCTCCAGGCAAGGAAATTGGAGTGGGTTGCCATGCCCTCCTCTGGTGGATCTTCCTGAACCAGGGATTGAACTCATGTCTCTTATGTTTCCTGCACTGACAAGCGGGTTCTTTAACACTAGCGCCATCTGGGAAGCCCCATATTTAATTACTGAAAGTGAAAGTGTTAGTTGCTCAGTCTTGTCTGACTCTTTGCGACCCTGTTGACTGTAGCCCACCAGACTCCTCTGTCCATGGGATTCTCCAGGCGAGAATCCTGGAGTGCATTGCCATTCTCTTCTTCAGGGGATCTTTCTGATCCAAGGATTGAACCTGGGTCTCCTGCATTGCAGATGGATTCTCTGCCATCTGAGCCATGAGAGAAGCCATTTAATTCCTACAAATATATGTGGAATGTGAACTCCTTGGAAAGGAATGATGATGAGGCTTCTGCTAAGAGTATGGGCAAAAAAGCAGAAATATAATTTGTTTGCTTATTCAAAGAATATTTATCGAGTGTCACCTATGTTGAAAGCAGTTTTGATGGGCATAAATGTAACAAAACCAAATTGTTCCATTACTCTCAATAAGCTCACAAATAGTGAGTGTGATAAATTTAAGTAACTGGTTAAAATTTTAAAATAGCAATTATGAGGAATGATTTGGTAATGTGAGAATAATTGATTATACAGTGGACTCTTGAACAATATGGTTTTGAACTGTGGGTGCACTTACACATGTATTTTTTTTTTTCACTAAATACATGCCATAGCAGCTAACTAAAATAATTAGCAGTTAGTTGAATCTATGGATGCTGAACTGGGAATACGAGGGCCAACTCTAAAGTTATAGGTGGATTTTTTGACTCTCTTCATGTTCCTAATCCCCCATGTTGTTTGAGGGTAAATTGTATCTATTAACATATCTATATAGATATTGATGTTTATAATCTATCTGTAAGCCAAATGGCCCCAAAATTGCCAGTTAATTTGGTTACATAAGAAAAATTTAAATTAACTTTAAAAGAAAGGATCAAAGTCAGATGCAATATAGGGAGTATTGGAATTATTTTGTATGATGCACATCCTTTTGGAGAAATTAGAGACAGTTTTAGAGTAACTGAGTCAGGACTTAAAGGATAAACTGAATTCTTGGAGAGTAGAGTATGGCTAGGTGCCATTATGAATGGTACAAATTAGTCTGATAAATATACCCTTGGAATTACCAGACAGTCTTTTTTTTCTTTTTTTTGTGTTTCTTTCTTTCTCAATATTCATTTCTTAGTTGTGTATCTAACACATCTGACTCTCACAGTAATTTTCAACTTTTCAATCAGTTAATGTACCAATTATTTTATGTCACAAGATTTTTTTTTTTTAATCTTGAGTATACAAACAGACAAGCACACACAGGGAACAAACACACACAGAGAGCTTGGGTTTGACAGGACAGTTCATAATTCTAGTATTTGCTGTTTTAGGAAAACTTTGAAATGCTGGAATGCTATTTTCAACCGCAGCTCCCCCAGTAAGAAAAGAAATGAAAAAAATAAGAGAAAATGACAGCATTAAGAAAATAATATTTTATCCTTTCTAAATATGTATTTGGAATATCAATGCACAGTCTTCCTGGTGAGCTAGATTGGACTGCACTGAACACTGGGCCATATATGCACCCCACATTGAATAAACATAAGGTTGTTTATCTATTTTACCACTCCCAACCTCCAAAATAAACTTTGGAATTTAACAAAGACCTGTCATGGGAAACTGGAAGGCCCAAAACAAAACAGAGTAGAATGCTTTCTCATATGAAAGTAAGATCTAGCCCTTTACCTCTTTGGTGCAATGGAGGGAAAAAAAGGAGTAGGAGTTAGCAAATCTGCCGCAAAAGGCATAGGTCAGAAGACCTTTACTGAAGAATTGGTGAAGTGGGAATAGTGACATCAGAGAAGGTTCTGTCTCCTTCATGACATTTTACCATAAGATAAGCACATCAAATCACAATCATGACTAAATATTTGTCCTAGACTGTGAATGACAATGTTGTAATACCTTCCTTTCAAGAAGGATTCATGTGGGAAGGAATAGAGAACATATCTGAACTCTAAATTCCTCTTTTAGTTTCTGTGAATGATAGTATCCTTTTTTTTTTTTTAATTTTTACATCTTTACCACAAATCAAGAAAACTAAGATCATGGCATCTGGTCTCATCACTTCATGGCAAATAGATGGGGAAACAGTGGAAACAGAGAGAGATTTTATTTCTTTGGGCTCCAAAATTACTGCAGATGCTGATTGCAGCCATGAAATTTAAAAATGCTTGCTCCTTGGAAGAAAAGTTATGATGAACCTAGATAGCATATTAAAAAGCAGAGACATTACCTTGCCAACAAAGTTCGTCTAGTCAAAGCTATGGTTTTTCCAGTAGTCATGTGTGGATGTAAGAGTTGGACTATAAAGAAAGCTGAATGCCAAAGAATTGATACTTTTGAACTGTGGTGCTGGAGAAGACTCTTGAGAGTCCCTTGCAAGGAGTTGCAAGGTTGCAAGGAGTTCCAACCAGTCAATCCTAAAGGAAATCAGTCCTGAGTAATTATTGGAATGACCGATGCTGAAGCTGAAACTCCAATACTTTGGCTACCTGATGTGAAGTACTGACTCTTTGGAAAAGACCTTGATGCTGAAAAAGATTGAGGGCAGGAGGAGAAGGGGATGACAGAGGATGAGACGGTTGGATGGCATCACTAACTTGATGGACCTGAGTTTGAGCCCTCTCCAGGAGTTGGTGATAGACAGGGAAGCCTGATGTGCTGCAGTCCATGGGGTTGCAAAGAGTTGAACACAACTGAGATGCTGAACTGAACTGAATGTTTTTGTTTTAAATAATGGATTTTTTTCTTTTTCTTTTTCTTTTTTCTTTTTTTTTTTTTTTTTTGCTATATAAAACTTTTATGTGTGTTTGTGCTCAGTCACTCAGTTGTGTCCAAGTCTTTGAGATGCTGTGGACTGTAGCCTGCCAGACTCCTCGCTCCTGGGACTCTCCAGGCAAGAATCCTAAATTGGACTGCCATTTCCTCTTCCAGGGGATCTTTCCATCCCAGGGATTGGATGACTGAACCCTTGTCTATTGCCTCTTCTTGCACTGACAGGCAGATTCTTTATCACTGCATGACCTGGGCAACCCATAGAGCTTTTATAGTCACCATTAATTGTGTATTTGTTGAAAAGTTTATTATGCATCTCTTACATGTCAGGTACCATAGTCAATATAAATAATATACTTGCTCTCATGGTACTAATAGTCTATTGATTGAGAAATGCTGAAGAATTAATAAATCACTATCTGACATTAATATATGTACTCCTATTTTATTTGTTTGTTGTTACATGCTGATGAGCTTAAGATAATTTTTTAATAGTAAGAAATTATTCATGTATGGAGAATTTCTCTTTAATTTGAGCCCCCAGAAAAGTCCTTTCTCATGATAACAGATTTGAACTGACATGTTTATGAAAGAAGAATCAGTCATAGAGCTAGCTAGAAGAGGATGGATATAAGTAAGCACCATGACCCCAAAGCATGATTTTTTGATATGTTAAGTTTTTGGCAAGAACTCAATGAGGAAAGAAGTAAGAGATGAGTAGGGGAACAATCAGAGAACAGCTCATGTCAGAACCTGTTAGCTCAAGAGAAAATTTGAGTATTTTTCTAACTGTGATGGGAAACCATTGGAGAACCAGCATGACTAGGCACAGGTAAAGGAGCACAAGGTTTGGAGATAAAGGAGTCAGGTTTGTTCTTTGTTACAAAAGTTAAAGTGCTGGCAAAAAGGGGAAAAAAAAAAAAAAACAAAGGAGAGTGATAACTACTTCCTCAACAAGATCTCTGACCCTACTCTTTCATCTCATTGCTTGAAAGAACAGCCTTTTCTTGGCAAAAGCTCATTGTTTATAGTAAGCTCTGCCTCACTTCTACCTGATACCAAATTAAATGACATAATCTGGAGGGTAAACGCAGTAAAATGGATGTAAATTTTGGAAAATCCTAAATTTGAAATAAATTCCAACTGTTCTGTTACAAAAGATGTGTTACCTTAAGGATGATATTTAACATAGTTTTCATTTACATTATATCATTTCAAAGTATAATTTCTTTGACATAGCTTTCATTTTTGTTAAAAGTGGATAAATAGTATTTTGTTAAAGGGATTGCAGTGATAATAAAACACATGTGATGTGAAACACATGATTGCCACTGAGAAAATTATAGTTTTATGGATATGGAAAAATTGAGTTCAACTTTGAAATTTACTTCATATTCAAATAATTAATAAGGGGAAGCAATTTAAAGGTTGGGAGAATGAATTCAGACTGCTGAAGGTAAAAATAATCATCAAATATTTAAATTCTTAAATTTTTTGAATGCTCCTCTGATAGTTACTAACATTTGTCCCTGTGCTTCTTCATTCCACAGAGTCAAAGGGGTTTTTGTAAAGTTCTTTATGGGTCACAAATCTTTTCCCATGCTATAAAGTGTGTTATTCACCATCTGAGAAACCAGCAAAGCCCTACGTTTCTACACTACTCCTGAAAACCACTTGGACAAATTGAAAACAATTCTGTTTTCATCAACATTGAATTACAGATATAAAATATTGTATGGGAATTATAATTTGATAAATGGGAACATTCTGGGTCCCATATTGAGTCCAGATGGTTACAGTGTCTTTAATACATGCATCCATTTGGCACTGGCACATTTGTGTATCACAGTCTCTTTCTCATTTATGTTTAATGATGGATAAATTCCAAATACTACAAGATGCTTCTCAACATGTTAAACTTCTGGTGAGTAAGTGAGCAGACAGTGAGCTCTCTTTTCCCCAGTATACTGCATACTCTCAAAATAACTGTTCAAAGAGGATCTGAACTTCAGATTGATTAATTGGTATTTTTCAATCTCAGGCAAACAACAGAATAAAATGAATAAATTCTTTCCTCAAAAAAAATATTTAGTAAGAATAAGGTAAATTTTGCAGTGCATCTAAAATTCTAGAATATATTTTTCAGTCTACAGTCAAATGTGGAATTCAAGGCAACTTCTGGTGAGGTATAGATTTTGGGAGCCCTGGCTGTTTTCAAACATGTCTACAGCTAAATTAGGGAAGTAGACAGATGTTGCCTTCAACATGATTCACATTTACTTATTACTTTATCTATTACTTCTACTATAAATGTGCCATTCCCCCATCAGAATTTTCTATCTTCGGTTTTCTTCTTTTTAAAGCCAATAAGTGTTTGTGACTTATTTACCGTGAAAAATTAGCTTTTTCAACCTACTCTAAAGTTGGATAGCTTCACATTTCCCATAAAATGCAAAATTAAATCATTTGACCAGATCATGGCATGTGGTCCCATCACTTCATGGGAAATAGATGGGGAAACAGTGGAAACAGTGTCAGACTTTATTTTGGGGGGCTCCAAAATCAGTGCAGATGGTGACTGCAGCCAGGAAATTAAAAGACGCTTACTCCTTGGAATGAAAGTTATGACCAACCTAGATAGCATATTCAAAAGCAGAGACATTACTTTGCCAACAAAGGTCCATCTAGTCAAGGCTATGGTTTTTCCAGTAGTCATGTATGTATGTGAAAGTTGGACTGTGAAGAAAGTTGAGTGCCGAAAAGTCGACGCTTTTGAACTGTGGTGTTGATGAAGACTCTTGAGAGTCCCTTGGACTGCAAGTCCATTCTGAAGGAGATCAGCCCTGGGTGTTCTTTGAAAGGAATGATGCTAAAGCTGAAACTCCAGTACTTTGGCGACCTCATGCGAAGAGTTGACTCATTGGAAAAGACTCCGCTGCTGGGAGGGATTAGGGGCAGGAGGAGAAGGGGACGACCGAGGATGAGATGGCTGGATAGCATCACTGACTCAATGGACTTGAGTCTGAATGAACTCTGGTAGTTGGTGATGGACAGAGAGGCCTGGCGTGCTGCAATTCATGGGGTCGCAGAGTTGGACACGGCTGAGGGACTGAACTGAACTGAACTGAAAAGTTGCTGGCATTTTTATGAATTATAGCTTTGAAACATTATCTCTTTTTTTCTTTATTCCCTTTTAAACATTTTTCTTCCATTAATCCACTTGGTGTTCCATCTAAATTAAAGTGGGGAGCACGTGTACACCTGTGGCGGATTCATGATGATGTATGGAAAAACCAATACAATATTGTAAAGTAATTAGCCTCCAATTAAAATAAATAAATGTATATTAAAAATAATAAAAATAAAGAATAGAATTCAGTCTAATGAAAAAAATATAAAATGAAGAGGTCTCAAAAAAAAAAAAACAAACCAGTGTTTTCCTCCCACGTTTTTCAACAGTGCATGCATGCATCCTAAGTTGCTTCAGTCATGCCCAACTCTGAGCCCATGGACTGTAGCCCACCCTCTGTCCATGGGATTCTCCAGCAAGAATACTGGAGTGGGTTGTCAATGCCTCCTCCAGGGGATCTTCCTGACCCAGGGATTGAAATGGCATGTCTCATGTCTCCTTGGATTGGCAGGTGTGTTCTTATCACAGAGCCACCTGGGAAGGCCCATGCTTCAGCAGACTTGACAACAAATCCTACTCTCAATGTTTACATATTGGATGCCTGGGATTGGTCCCCCAATACAACTTAATCCTCTGAATTTGTTCAGCATTGTAGTATGACTTCCACTCACTATCAACAATGTTGATATGAGGAATATAAATTAGTATTTCTAAGGTGAGATATGGTCTTCCCTGGTGGCTCAGACAGCAAAGAGTCTGTCTGAAATGTGGGACACCTAGGTTTGATCTCTGGGTTGGGAAGATCCCATGGAAAAGAATACAGCTACCTACTCCAGTTTTCTTGCCTAGAGGATACCATGGACAGAGGAGCCTGGCAGACTACAGTCCATGGGGTTGTGAAGAGTCAAACACAACTGAGAGAGATATACTCATATCTTTATACAGTCCATACAGATTTTCCACATGACTGTACCATGGACAGAGGAACCTGATTGGCTATAGTCCACGGGGTTGCACATGATGGATGCAATTTAGCACGCCTGCATGTACCAGACCAACCTAATTTATATAGAAGGAATGACTAGGCATCTCTCATAATAGTAGAAAACAAACGTAACAGTATAAAATTCTTCAACATGGGGGTGGCAAAGGTTGTTTCTAGGAACAAACTGCTTGACTCCCACTTCATTACTTCTAGCTAAATGGACAAGACTTTTCCAAAGGCAACATTTATTATCTAAAATTTCCTGTGTAATACAGCACTGACCAATGTGCCCAGCTAAAAGGCTATATTTCTCAATCTGCTTTGCAGGTTATAGGATCAAATTTTGGCAACAGAAAAAATGCGGAAGTGTTGAGTAAAACTCTTAAAAGACAATGTGAAGTTTATTCTCCTTCTATTTTAATTAGACAAATGTTAGACCTTTTGAAATGGTCCCATAGTTCTTGAATATTCTGTTCTTTTCTTTTCTTTTATTTTATCTTTATTTTATTATTATTTATTTTTTGGCAGTGTTGTGCAGTTTATAGGATCTTTGTTCCCTGACCAGGGATTGAACCCAGGCCCCTGGCAGTGACAGCACCAAGTCCTAACCCCTTGACTATCAAGTAATTCCCTCTTCTTTTATTATTATTATTTTTCTTTGGATTTCAGTTAGGGAAAATTCCCTGTCTTCCAGCTCACTGATCAATAAAATCAATATGTTAAGTAGAAGTGATAAGAGTAGGCATTCTTGGCCTGTTCTTGATTTTAGAAGAAAAAGACTTTTAGCTTTTCATCGTTCAGTATGACATTAGCTGTGGGTTTGTTATAAGTGGCCTTTATTGTAATAGTTACGTTACATATGTACCAATTTTGATGAGAGTTTTTATCATGAATAAATATTGAATTTTTCAAAGGGATTATCTATTCCTGTGTGTGTTTGGTTTATCATGTGATTTTTATCTTTCCTTTTGCTAATGTGGTATATCAGATTGATTTATTTGAGAATATTGAACCATCCTTGCATCCCTGGGATAAATCCCCCTTGTTCATGGTATATTATCTTGTTTATGTATTGTTGAACTTGTTTTGCTATCATTTTGTTGAAGTTTTTTTTTGTATCAATATTCATCAGAGATATTGGCCTGTAATTTTTCTTTTTGTAGTGTTTTTGTCTTGTTTTGTTATCAGGGTGATGGTGATCTCTTAGAGTGACTTTGGGAATGTCCCTTCCTCTTTGATTTTTTGGAACAGTTTGAGGATAGTTATTAGCTCCTCTTTACGTGTTTAATAGGGAGAAACATGTTGCTTTTCTGTACACTAATAATGATCAGAGAGGGAATGAAGGAAAAAAAATCCATTTAAAAATCACATCATAAAGAAGAAAATAGCTAGGTATAAGCTTAACCATAAAAAATCCATTTAAAAATCACATTATAAAGAAGAAAATAGCTAGGTATAAGCTTAACCATGGTTGTGAAAAATTTATATTATGAAAATGATAAAATATTGATGAAGGAATTTGAAAATGATTCAAATAAATGAAAAGATATCCCATATTCTTGGATTAGAAGTATTAGTGCTAAGATGTACTTACTACTCGAAGCAATCTAAGGATTTAACGCAATCCCTATCAAAATACCCATACACTGTTTTATAGAACTGGAACTAATAATCCTAAAATTTATAAGAAACCACAAAATTGCAAAAACAATCTTGGAGGAAAAAAAAAAAAACCTGGACATATCATTCTCTCTGACCTCAGACTATACTACAAAGCTTCAGTAATCAAAATAGCATGGTATTGGCACAAAAATAAATATATAGATCAATAGAATAGAGTAAGAACCTGGAAATAGACCCATACACTCAGAGTAAATTAATCTATGACAAAGGAATAAGAATTTGCAATGGAGAAACAGTCTCTCCAATAAGTGATCTTGGGAAAACTGGACAACTACATGTAAATGTAATGAATGAGAGATAAGAAAATTATTTACACTATATACAAAAATAAACTCAATGTAGATTAAAGGCCTAAATATAAGACCTAAAACCATAAAATTCCTGGAAAAGAACACAGTAGAACACTCTTTGACATAAATTGTTTTGTCTATCCCTGAATGATATACCACCTCACACCTGTCAGAATGGGTTTCATTGAAAATCCACAAATAACAAAAGTTGACCAGGATATGGAGATAAGAGAACTCTTGTACACTACTGGCTGGAATATAAGTTGGTGTAACCACAATGGAAAACAGTATGTGCTTAGTTGCTCAGTCATGGCTGACTCTTTGGGACATCTATGGACTGTAGCCCACCAGTCTCCTCTGTCCATGGGATTCTCCAGAAAAGAATACTGGAGTGGGTAGCCATTCCCTTTGCCAAGCAATCTTCCTGATGCAGGGATGAAACCTGCATCTCCTGCATTTCATGAAGATTCTTTACAGTTTGAGCTATCAGGGAAGCCCAGAAAACAATATAGTGTTTCCTCAAAAAGGCTAAAAATAAGGCTATTATATATCTAACAACCCACCTCTTGCATATATATCCAAAGAAGATGAAAACACTAATCTAAAAAGGAATATAGAACCCAATGCTCATTGGTTTTAGTAGTCTTCATATCACCTCTTTTTGACACCTGTTAAATGACATAATCTCATGGGTAAATGCAGTAAAATGAACATGGACTTTCTAGACAGAGACAGGGAAATAATAAATTCTGAATAGAATCACTTATATATGTTATCTTAAAAATGAAACAAACAAAAGCATATAGCAGACTCACAGATGTAAGGAACAAACTAGTGGTTACCAGTAAGGAGTGGGAAAGTGTGAGGAGCAAGATAGAGGAAGGAGCTCAAAAGATACAGAACAGGGAAACACAGCCATTGTTTTGCAATAACTTTAAATGGTGTATAATCTGTAAAATGTTGAATCGCTATGTTGTACATCTGAAACTAATATAATATTGTAAATCTTTAAAAAATATTGTAAACATTAATAATAAAATTAAACATAAACCAATACATGAATTTCAGCATATGAGTTTTCTGTAGTTCTCATGAAGACACATATTGCCTAGTTCTACCCCTCAGAATATCTGATTCATTAAGTCTGAGATGGGAACTTATATTTTGCATTACTAACAAGTTCTTACATGTTGATGAGAATCTATGAGAAACATGTCTTAAGTCAGCTCTTGTAAGTAACTAGTTTTCTTCTATCTTTTGCATCTAGAATAGTATTATTGAACAAAGTTCAAGGGACTTCCCTAGTGGTCCAGTGGTTAAGACTTAACCTTCCAATTCAGGGGGTACAATTTCCATCCCTGGTCAGGGAGCTAAGATCTCATATGGCCTGGAAACCAACCCCCCCCCCCAAAAAAAAAAAAAAAACTAGAAGCAATATTATAGCAAATTTTATAAAGGACTTTAAAAATGGTCCACATTAAAAAAAATCTTAAGAAGGATAAACATCTTATAAATCATTTTCAATTCAGTTCAGTCACTCACTCATGTCTGACTCTTTGTGACCCCATGAATTGCAGCACGCCAGGCCTCCCTGTCCATCACCAACTCCCAGAGTCTACCCAAACTCATGTCCATTGAGTTGGTGATGCCATCCAACCATTTCATCCTCTGTCATCCCCTTCTCCTCCTGCCCTCAATCTTTCCTAGCATCAGGGTCTTTTCAAATGAGTCAGCTCTTTGCATCAGGTGGCCAAAGTATTGGAGTTTCAGCTTCAACATCAGTCCTTCCAATGAACACACAGGACTGATTTCCTTTGGGATGGACTGGTTGAATTTCCTTGCAGTCCAAAGGACTCTCAAGAGTCTTCTCCAACATCACTGTTCAAAAGCATCAATTCTTCGGTGCTCAGCCTTCTTCACAGTCCAACTCTCACATCCATACGTGACTACTGGAAAAACCATAGTCATGACTAGACAGACCTTTGTTGACGAAGTAATGTCTCTGCTTTTTAATATGCTATCTAGGTTGGTCATAACTTTCCTTCCAAGGAGTAAGCATCTTTTAATTTCATGGCTGCAGTCACCATCTGTACTGATTTGGGAGCCCAGAAAAATAAAGTGAACCACTTTTTCTATTGTTTCTCATCTATTTGCCATGAAGTGAAGGGACTGGATGCCATGAATTTAGTTTTCTGAATGTTGAGCTTTAAGCCAACTTTTTCACTCTCCACTTTCACTTTCATCAAGAGGCTCTTTAGTTCTTCTTCACTTTCTGCCATACGGGTGGTGTCATCTGCATATCTGAGGTTATTGATATTTCTCCAAGCAATCTTGATTCCAGCTTGTGCTTCACCCAGCCTGGCATTTCACACGATGTACGCTGCATAGAAGTTAAATAAGCAGGGTGACTATATACAGCCTTGACGTGTTCCTTTTCCTATTTGGAACCAGTCTGTTGTTCCATGTCCAGTTCTAACTGTTGCTTCCTGACTTGCATACAGGTTTCTCAAGAGGCTGGTCAAGGTGATCTGGTATTTGCATCTCTTTCAGAATTTTCAACAGTTTATTGTGATCCACACAGTCAAAGGCTTTGGCATAGTCAATAAAGCAGAAGCAAACGTTTTTTCTGGAACTCTCTTGCTTTTTTGATAATCCATCCTATGTCAGCAATTTGATCTCTGGTTCCTCTGTGACTTAATTTCTTATAAACTTAAGTTGAGAAAGTTTTCCAACAATGTCACACTATTTATGTGAAATACCACTTATCTCTTTCTACCAGCCATGTGGAAACAATGTGAGAACCTGTAACAATAAGATTACTATTAGCATCTGTGAGATTGCTTTGAAAATTCTCAAGCATTGAATATAAATACTCATATTTATTGTTGTCTAATTAGACCTCTTAGAAATTACCTATGGTTAGAGTAGCCTCCACTACTTTAAACGAAATTGTTCACTAATTAAATATATGACCAAATTTATTATTGAAAATATTTATTCACTATGGGGGTCATGATTTTCCAAATGTGCTACCATGCCCTTCTTCTCTGACCTGTTTTATGTCTATAAGTATTTATGGAAACTTAACCCTGAAAACTAAGCCTGAAAGTCTTTCTGCTTTGTGCCCCTTATTCCCAAAGGCAGTAATAGTGAGAGAGTGCAGTTTTGAGGACAGCAAAATATGTTTCTACATGTGTTTAATAAAGAATGAGAATATTTCAAGTATCTCAGGTATCTTAGGATTTATGGGGTAAAACTTGCACACAATATAATATCCCTTTCCTTTACCTAGTGTTTCTTTTCCCCTTTTCTTCCAGTGTGCCCTTTCTTGCTTGAGAAAATTAAATCTGAAATTTAAATTTTCTTTCTTTTTTTTCCTTCCATATTCAGCTTGGCTAGATTATTTAGTTTTTGTTTTCATCAATTATTTTCATGATGTTCTACTTTTGTTTATTTTAGACCTCATTTGTCTTACTTCAGTTTGCTTTCTTCTGTGTTGCTCCATTTATTCCATGTTCAGACTTGTTTGTCAGCTTGTATTTTTTCCCTCTGCCGTTTGTTTCCCTTTGTTGATTCTATGATGCTCTTATTTTGCTGCTATAGTCAAAATAGATGTGAAACCAGTGTCTCATGTGAATTTACTCTGTTCTGCAAGACATTTTTCTTTTATGTTTGTGTTTGTTACAAATTATCATGGTTTATAAACCCTTCCAGGCTTTTCAAAGGATTTTGTATTACTAAACATGAAAAATAGAAGGATATAGCAGTTTCAAAGGGACAAATTTCCTTTTAGAAATCACAGATGCTAAAGTAAAGCAGTAGAATGATTACTGAGTATATTTTCCAGCATCATGAGGTAATACAGTTGCTCTTATAATGTCATCGAAGTTAATGAGGCAATTCCCTGTGATGTGAAAGATGGCTCAGAGCAAACCTCATGGCACATTCTGAACAGAAAAACAAAGGCCTTTTTGCTCACTGGGGATTACAGTTTCAAACTAATATAGAGAATAGTGTCTAATAAAGAAAAATTGAATCACTGACCTGGGTTTATCCAGGGCTTCAGATACCTGGTAGTGAGGTGGCATATATTTAGCTGGACATATTCTTTTCTAAGTACCTTGTTGACCCAAACTTGAAAGAAAGATCCTAAGCAGTCTTTTTCCATCTTAAAGTCTTGTAAGATAATATCTCATGGGTTTCTTAGTGGCAGTCTTTAGCAATCACCCAGGCTCATTGTAAAAGAAGACTTTACTGGAAGTGTAGTGTTTTACACAGAAAAGTTCTAGAAGACTGATGACTCATGGTGAAAAGCAAAGCAAAACAAACAAAATTACAAAGTTCCTTCACACCAGTCAGAATGTCTGTGATCCAAAAATCTGCAAGCAATAAATGCTGGAGAGGGTGTGGAGAAAAGGGAACCCTCCTACACTGTTGGTGGGAATGCAAACTAGTACAGCCACTATGGAGAACAGTGTGGAGGTTCCTTAAAAAATTGCAAATAGAACTGCCTTATGACCCAGCAATCCCACTTCTGGGCATAAACACTGAGGAAACCAGAATTGAAAGAGACACATGTACCTCAATGTTCATTGCAGCACTGTTTATAATAGCCAGGACATGGAAACAACCTAGATGTTCATCAGCAGATGAATGGATAAGAAAGCTGTGGTACATATACACAATGGAGTATTACTCAGCCGTTAAAAAGAATTCATTTGAATCAGTTCTGATGAGATGGATGAAACTGGAGCCGATTATACAGAGTGATGTAAGCCAGAAAGAAAAACACCAATACAGTATACTAACACATGTATATGGAATTTAGGAAGATGGCAATGACGACCCTGTATGCAAGACAGGAAAAAAGACACAGATGTGTATAACGGACTTTTGGACTCAGAGGGAGAGGGAGAGGGAGAGGGTGCGATGATTTGGGAGAATGGCATTCTAACATGTATACTATTATGTAAGAATTGAATCGCTAGTCTATGTCTGACGCAGGATACAGCATGCTTGGGGCTGGTGCATGGGGATGACCCAGAGAGATGTTATGGGGAGGGAGGTGGGAGGGGGGTCCATGTTTGGGAACGCATGTAAGAATTAAAGATTTTAAAATTTAAAAAATAAAAAACTAAAAAAAAAAAACAAAACAAAACAAAACAGAAAACAACAACAACAACAACAACAAAAACAAAGGACTTTAGATTACTAGAATGCCAGCCAAAACCTTGCCAAAGAAAGACGCTGTCATGGGAACTACTGTCAGTGGAAACACTGGTTTTGTAACAGCATACATTTTTCACTGCCCTATCTTTACTTTGGACTTCCAGGTGGCTCAGTTGTAAATAGAATCTGCTTGCCAACGCAGGAGAGGCAGGAAACATCAGTTCAATCCCTGGGTCAAGAAGATCCCTTGGAGGAGAAAATGGCAACACATTCCAATATTCTTGCCTGGAGAATCCCAAAGACAAAGGAGCCTGGCAGGCTACCATCCTTGGGGTCATAAAGAGGCAGACATGACTGACTTAGTGCACATCCATGCAACTTCAAACTGAACGTTCTAGGCAGAGTGTCATGCTGGTTGAGCCTAGAGTAGATACTCATGACCTAGAAGTCAGGATAGTGGTAGAAGTATTCACTTTCTCAACTGAGACTTGGGTACGTAGAAATTCTTATTGTGGAAGTTCCATTCCTTGAAGAGAAGGAATCCAAGATGCAGAAGAGCCAATAAAATGATGAATATTATTTATATACATGCATTATATATGCATTCCTGAGAATTATAGTTTTATCTGTTTTTTTTAAAATTTTATACAATTGAACCAATATCTTCTGTAGAGTAACATTCTTTTATTTAATATTATGTTTATAAGGTACATAGTTATATGTGTAGCAAAGAGATTTTTTCCTGAATGATATTGTGTTTCATTCCATTATAAAATGGAATATATTTGTTTATTTTATCTAGAATTTTTCCAGTATTAATTACTACAGATAATGTTTTGAACATTTTTTTTTCAATGTATTCTGACTTTCTCCAGAGTATTCACCAAAGGGGTGAAATTTCTGGGTTTTAGAGAAATACTTATGTATTTACATTTGATAAGTAGTAAAAAATTATTTCCTAAAATATTAATACCACTTCATACTGCCACAATAATTTTGTGAGAGTTCCCCTTGCACCTACATTGGTTCGTGATTGCCACAAGGATGCTCTAAACAAGCCACCTCAAACACAGTGACTGAACCCAGCAATCATTTATTCTCATTATATTCAGTGCATTATCTCTACTTCCCACTATAGTTTTGTGGGTCTAAATCTGTTTCATGTGTTCCTCATTTCAATTTCCAGTAATGATGGCAGATGCATGAGAGAGTTAGGCAATAGCACACACACTTTCAAACTTCTGCTAACATAAACTTTACTAACATCTCGCTGAACAAAGCAAGGCATCAGGCTAATCAAAAATCAGAAGTGGGGAGAGATAGTTCACCTTTGGTGGGAAATACTGTTTGGTTATGGCAAAGACACGTATATCAGTTCAGTTCAGTCACTCAGTTGTGTCCGACTCTTCGCGACCCCATGAATCACAGCACGCCAGGCCTCCCTGTCCATCACCAACTCCCAAAGTTCACTCGGACTCACATCCACTGAGTCAGTGATGCGATCCAGCCATCTCATCCTCTGTCTTCCCCTTCGCCTCCTGCCCTCAATCTCTCCCAACATCAGAGTCTTTGCCAATAAGTCAACTCTTCGCATGAGGTGGCCAAAGTACTGGAGTTTCAGCTTTAGCATCATTCTTTCCAAAGAAATCCAAGGGCTGATCTCCTTCAGAATGAACTGGTTGGATCTCCTTGCAGTCCAAGGGACTCTCAAGAGTCTTCTCCAACACCACAGTTCAAAAGCATCAATTCTTCAGCACTCAGCCTTTTTTACAGTCCAACACTCACATCCATACATGACCACAGGAAAAACCATAGTGTTGACTAGACGGACCTTAGTCAGCGAAGTAATGTCTCTGCTTTTGAATATACTATCTAGGTTGTTCATAACATTTCTACCAAGGAGTAAGTGTCTTTTAATTTCATGGCTGCAATCACCATCTGCAGTGATTTTGGAGCCCCCAAAAATAAAGTCTGACAGTGTTTCCACTGTTTCCCTATCTATTTCCCATGAAGCAATGGGACCAGATACCAGGATCTTTGTTTTCTGAATGTTGAGCTTCAAGCCAACTTTTCCACTCTCCACTTTCACTTTCATCTTGTGGCTTTTTAGCTCCTCTTCACTTTCTGCCATAAGGGTGGTGCCATCTGCATATCTGAGGTTATAGGCATTTCTCCTGGCAATCTTGATTCCAGCTTGTGTTTCTTCCAGTCCAGCATTTCTCATGATGTACTCTGCATATAAGTTAAAAAAGCAGGGTGACAATATACAGCCTTGACGTACTCCTTTTCCTATTTGAAACCAATCTGTTGTTCCATGTCCAGTTCTAACTGTTGCTTCCTGACCTGCATACAGATTTCTCCAGAAGCAGATCAGGTGGTCTGGTATTCCCATCTATTTCAGAATTTTCCACAGTTTATTGTGATCCACTTACCCGGTGGCTCAGACGGTAAAGCGTCTACCTACAATGCGGGAGACCTGGGTTTGATCCTTGGGTTGGGAAGATCTGGACAAGGAAATGGCAACTCACTCCAGTATTCTTGCCTAGAAAATCCCATGGATGGAGGAACCTGATAGGCTACCATCCATGGGGTCGCAAAGAGTCGGACATGACTGAGCGACATTTACTTTACTTTACACAAAGGCTTTGGCATAGTCAATAAAGCAGAAATAGATGGTTTTGTTTTTTGGAACTCTCTTGCTTTTTCCATGATCCAGCAGATGTTGCCAATTTGATCTCTGGTTTCTCTGCCTTTTCTAAAACCAGCTTGAACATCTGGAAGTTCATGGTTCACGTATTGCTGAAGCCTGGCTTGGAGAATTTTGAGCATTACTTTACTTTATTACTTTATGAGTGCAATTGTGAAGTAGTTTGAGCATTCTTTGACATTGCCTTTCTTGGGATTAGAATGAAAACTGATCTCTTCCAGTCCTGTGGCCACTGCTGAGTTTTCCAAATTTGCTGGCATATTGAGTGCAGCACTTTCACAGCATCATCTTTCAGGATTTGAAATAGCTCAACTGGAATTCCATCACCTCCACCAGCTTTGTTCCTAGTGATGCTTTCTAAGGGCCACTTGACTTCACATTCCAGGATGTGTGGCTCTAGGTGAGTGATCACACCATCGTGATTATCTGTGTCATGAAGATCTTTTTTGTACAGTTCTTCTGTGTATTCTTGCCTCCTCTTCTTAATATCTTCTGCTTCTGTTAGGTCCATACCATTTCTGTCCTTTATCGAGCCCATCTTTGCTTGAAATGTTCCCTTGGTATCTCTAATTTTCTTGAAGAGATCTCTAGTCTTTTCCATTCTGTTCTTGTCTTCTATTTCTTTGCACTGATCACTGAAGAAGGCATTCTTATCTCTTCTTACTATTTTTTGGAACTCTGCATTGATATGCTTATATTTTTCCTTTTCTCGTTTGTTTTTGCCTCTCTTTTCACAGCTGTTTGTAAGGCCTCCCCAGACAGCCATTTTTCTTTTTTGCTTTTCTTTTCCATGAGGATGGTCTTGATCCTTCTCTCCTGTGCCGTGTCACGAACCTCATTCCATAGTTTATCAGGCACTCTATCTATCAGATCTAGGCCCTTAAATCTATTTCTCACTTCCACTATATAATCCTAAGGAATTTGATTTAGGTCATACCTGAATGCTCTAGCGGTTTTCCCTACTTTCTTCAATTTAAGTCTGAGTTTGGTAATGAGAAGTTCATGATCTGAGCCACAGTCAGCTCCTGGTCTTGTTTTTGTTGACTCTATAGAGCTTCTCCATCTTTGGCTATAAAGAATATAATCAATCTGATTTTGGTGTTGACCATCTGGTGATGTCCATGTGTAGAGTCTTCTTTTGTGTTGTTGGAAGAGAGTGTTTGCTATGACCAGTGCATTTTCTTGGCAAAACTCTCTTAGTCTTTGCCCTGCTTCATTCCACATTCCAAGGCCAAATTTGCCTGTTTCTCCAGGTGTTTCTTGACTTCCTACTTTTGCATTCCAGTCCCCTATCATGAAAAGGACAACTTTTTTGGGTGTTAGTTCTAAAAGGTCTTGTAGGTCTTCATAGAACCGTTCAACTTCAGCATCTTCAGCATTACTGGTTGGGGCATAGACATGGATTACCATGATATTGAATGGTTTGCCTTGGAAATGAACAGAGATCATTCTGTCGTTTTTGAGATTGCATCCAAGTACTGCATTTCGGACTCTTTTGTGGACCATGATGGCTACTCCAATTCTTCTGAGGGATTCTTGTCTGCAGTAGTAGATATAATGGTCATCTGAGTTAAATGCACCCATTCCAGTCCATTTTAGTTCTCTGATTCCTAGAATGTCGACGTTCACTCTTGCCATCTCTAGTTTGACCACTTCCAATTTGCCTTGATTCATGGACCTGACATTGCAGGTTCCTATGTAATATTGCTCTTTACAGCATTGGACCTTGCTTATATCCCAGTCCCATCCACAGCCGAGTATTGTTTTTGCTTTGGCTCCATCCCTTCATTCCTTCTGGAGTTATTTCTCCACTGATCTCCAGTAGTGTGTTGGGCACCTACTGACCTGAGGAGTTCCTCTTTCAGTATCCTATAGTTTTGCCTTTTCATACTGTTCATTGGGTTCTCAAGGCAAGAATACTGCAGTGGTTTGCCATTCCCTTCTCCAGTGGACCACATTATGTCAGCTCATTCTGACATGTATATAGGGAGGAGTAAAGAATTGGGACCTGTAATTTATGGTACCTTTGCATTCTCATCAACAGTTGGTATTTTCAAACTTCTTAAAATTGTTTGTAAAGGTTTTACATTGTGATTGCAATATGTATTTGTGTTTAAGTCGCTTCAGTTGTGTCCGATTCTTTGTGACCCTATGGACTATATAGTTCACCAGGCTCCTCAGTCCATGGGAATCTCCAGGCAAGGATACTGGAGCGGGTTGCTATTTCATCCTCCAGAGGATCTTCCCAACCCAGGGTTCGAATACAGGCCCCTTATATCTCCTGCATTCGCAGGTGAGTTCTTTACCACTAGGGCTAGATCTGATAGATAGAGTGCCTGATGAACTATGGAATGAGGTTTGTGACAGGGATCAAGAACCTCCCCATGGAAAAGAAATGCAAAAAAGAAAAATGGCTGTCTGGGGAGGCCTTACAAATAGCTGTGAAAAGAAGGGAGGCAAAAAGCAAAGGAGAAAAGGAAAGATATAAGCATCTGAACGCAGAGTTCCAAAGAATAGCAAGGAGAGATAAGAAAGCCTTCTTCAGCGATCAATGCAAAGAAATAAAGGAAAACAACACATTGGGAAAGACAAGAGATATCCTCAAGAAAATTAGAGATATCAAGGGAATATTTCATGCAAAGGAGGGGTTGATAAAGGACAGAAATGGTCTGGACCTAACAGAAGCAGAAGATATTAAGAAGAGGTGGCAAGAGTACATGGAAGAACTGTACAAAAAAGATCTTCACGACACAGATAATCATTATGATGTGATCACTAATCTAGAGACAGACATCTTGGAATGTGAAGTCAAGTGGGCCTTAGAAAGCATCACTATGAACAAAGCTAGTGGAGGTGATGCAATTCCAGTTGAGCTGTTTCAAATCCTGAAAGATGATGCTGTGAAAGCGCTGCACTCAATATGCCAGCAAGTTTGGAAAACTCAGCAGTGGCCACAGGACTGGTAAAGGTCAGTTTTCATTCCAATCCCAAAGAAAGGCAATGCAAAAGAATGCTCAAACTACCACACAAATGCACTCATCTCACATGCTAGTAAAGTAATGCTCAAAATTCTCCAAGCCAGGCTTCAGCAATATGTGAACCGTGAACTTCCTGATGTTTAAGCTGGTTTTAGAAAAGGCAGAGGAACCAGAGATCAAATTGCCAACATCCACTGGAGCATGGAAAAAGCAAGAAAGTTCCAGAAAAACTCCTATTTCTGCTTTATTGACTATGTCAAAGCCTTTGACTGTGTGGGTCACAATAAACTATGGAAAATTCTGAAAGAGATGGGAATACCAGACCACCTGACCTGCCTCTTGAGATACCTGTATGCAGGTCAGGAAGCAAGAGTTAGAACTGGACATGGAACAACAGACTGGTTCCAAATAAGAAAAGGAGCATGTCAAGGCTGTATATAGTCACCCTGCTTTTTTAACTTCTATGCAGTGTACATCATGAGAAACGCTGGACTAGAAGAAACACAAGCTGGAATCAAGACTGCCGGGAGAAATATCAAAACCTCAGATATGCAGATGACACCACTCTTATGGCAGAAAGTGAAGAGGAGCTAAAAAGCCTCTTGATGAAAGTGAAAGAGGAGAGTGAAAAAGTTGGCTTAAAGCTCAACATTCAGAAAACAAAGATCATGGCATCCGGTCCCATCATTTCATGGGAAATAGATGGGGAAACAGTAGAAACAGTGTCAGACTTTATTTTTTGGGGCTCCAAAATCACTGTAGATGGTGATTGCAGCCATGAAATTAAAAGACGCTTCCTCCTTGGAAGAAAAGTTATGACCAACCTAGATAATATATTCAAAAGCAGAGACATTAATTTGCCGACTAAGGTCCGTCTAGTCAAGGCTATGGTTTTTCCTGTGGTCATGTATGGATGTGAGAGTTGGACTGTGAAGAAGGCTGAGCGCCGAAGAATTGATGCGTTTGAACTGTGGTGTTGGAGAAGATTCTTGAGAGTCCCTTGGACTGCAAGGAGATCCAACCAATCCATTCTTTTTTTTTTTTTTTTTACATGCAGATATATATATATATTAATTTTTTTTTAAATTTTGATATCTTTAATTCTTACATGCGTTTCCAAACATGAACCCCCCTCCCACCTCCCTCCCCATAACATCTCTCTGGGTCATCCCCATGCACCAGCCCCAAGCATGCTGCATCCTGCGTCAGACATAGACTGGCGATTCAATCCATTCTGAAGGAGATCAGCCCTGGGATTTCTTTGGAAGGAATGATGCTAAAGCTGAAGCTCCAGTACTTTGGCTACCTCATGTGAAGAGCTGACTCATTGGAAAAGACTCTGATGCTAGCTGGGATTAGTGGTAGGAGGAGAAGGGGACGACTGAGGATGAGATGGCTGGATGGCATCACGGACTCGATGGACGAGAGTCTGATTGAACTCCTGGAGTTGGTGATGGACAGGGAGGCCTGGCGTGCTGCGATTCATGGGATCGCAAAAAGTCGGACACGACTGAGCGCCTGAACTGAACTGAAATGAGAATGAACGTATGTTTATACCTTCATTGGCCTGTTACATGTCCCCTTTTGTGAAGTGATTGGTCAAGTTTTCTGCCCCTCTTTTTAAAAAGAATTCTTTTGTCTTTTCATGAGAGTCATTTTATATTTCAATACTTGTCTTCTCCCACCATATGTATTATCAGGTCTTTTAACTTCCTTTATACTGATTTTTACCAAAAGTGCTTACTTGGATCATAATCAGATTTTGTAACATACATCATAATCCTTTGATGTATGGTTAATGTTTTTTGCGCTGCTTAAGAAATATTTTTTCAGAGTGAGATTATAAAAATATCTTCATATATTTTATTATCTCTGAAACTCTTCATAGCTCTGTCTCATGAACTTAGTTACTCAGTGTATCTTGATAGGGCAGGGCTTTTCACTTGATCTTCTTTATGCATATCTTGGGCTATTCTTGCTCTTTTGTACTTGAAATAAAACTTAAAATCAGCATACCAAGGTACACAAAATACTGGTATATTTATTTTAATGTATAGTACAATCAAGTTACATGCTGCATAATGACAATTTTTCCAATAACACACTTAATGAGTATTTCAATTCATAAAAAATTTCGATTTTTAAAATTTTTCTAAATATTTTTGCAATTTTCTCATAAAGGCCTTAAGTGTTTTCCTGGATACTCAATAATTTTGCAGCAATGGTAATGGTGTCATTATAAAAATTTTATTTTCTAGCCATTTATTTTCTGGTAATACTGGAATATAACATACTTTTGGGATATTCTTTACTCGTTTATGCCCAGCAATACTTTTGAGTTCAGTCATTAATCCTAATATTATCTATTAGTTGCTTTGGGAATTTCTATATATGAATTAATATCACCTGTGAATATTAAGGGCCTATTTCTTCTTTGCAAACTTCTATAATATTTATTTTAATTGCTTACATTTAATGTGTTGGCTATATTTTGAAGTAAAATGTTGAATAAAAATGGTAAGAGCAGATATTTGGGCTTTAAACTGGATATGAAAAAGAAAGGTTTGCACATTTTACCATTAAATACTATTTGTTATAACTTTTGGATACTTTCTATCATTTTTTGAAAAAGTCTCTCAGGTTTTCACTTTTTAAAAAGAACAAGCCTGAAAGCTTATTTAATTTTTAAATATTTTTTTGTGGCATCAATTCAAAAGGCTATTTCATTTTTTTAACTCCTCAGTCTTTAATATGGTTAAACTTTAATTTTCTAATGTTAAATTAACTTTGCCCTCATCAGATACATTTGATTATGATATAATATCCTTATATGTATTGCTACAACCATTTATTAATACACTATTTGGGGCCTTTGCATCAAGTTTTGATATCAAGGTAGCCTAAAATGAGTTTAAAAAGGACTCTTAATGTTTTAATTTTAAATTGTTTTTATAACATTGGAAATAAATTGTTGTTGCAAGTTTGGAAAACCTTACTGGTGAAATCTTATCAGCTATAAATTATTTCATGCAAATACTTGTGTCCACTGATTTAATGATAAATTTGATATATTTTAGAATCTTAAAATTTCAATTGTTTTTGTATATTAATTTAAATATTCAAAATGCTTTATAGTCTCTAAAATTTTTTATTTTAAAGCACTTTTAATGTTTGAAATATCTGAGGTACTTTTTCCTTTTCATTCCTGTCCCAAATTCTGTGCCAACTCTTTTATCCTCTGTTATTTCTTTGCACTCTGTTCTTAATTTTTCTTGCTTTTATAACATTTTCTATAAGTTTTTATCTAATTTCTTGAATGAATGGTTAATCTATAATTTTACTTTTATAGTTACCTGTATAAGCTTTATGACTGTGTATTCCTCTTAAATTCTGCCTTATTTCTAAGTTTCCCTGGTGGCCCTGTGGTAAAGAATCCACCTGCCACTACAGGAGATGCAGGTTAGATCCCCAGGTCAAGAAGATTCCCTGGAGACAGATTGGCAATGCATTCCAGTATTCTTACCTGGAGAATCCCATGGACAGAGAAGCCTGGCAGGCTACAGTCCCTAGGGTCATGAAAGAGTTGGTCATGCTTAGTCACTAAAAACAAACAATAGATACTTTGACATATGATATTTTTATCATTTATTCCAAAATACTTGCTAACTTTCACTGTGATTTTTTTTTCCTCAAACTGTCTGTAATTTAGAAGTGTTCACTAACTTTCAGAATTTGGGATTTTATTTTTTATTATTTTAAAATTTTTATTAGAGTATGGATTCAGCTCAGTTCAGTTCAGTTCAGTCGCTCAGTCGTGTCCAACTCTTTGCGACCCCATGAATAGCAGCACGCCAGGCCTCCCTGTCCATCACCATCTCCCGGAGTTCACCAGACTCTCGTCCATCGAGTCCGTGATGCCATCCAGCCATCTCATCCTCGGTCGTACCCTTCTCCTGCCCCTCCCAGCATCAGAGTCTTTTCTAATGAATCAACTCTTAGCATGAGGTGGCCAAAGTACTGGAGCTTCAGCTTTAGCATCATTCCTTCCAAAGAAAGCCCAGGGTTGATCTCCTTCAGAATGGTTGGATCTCCTTGCAGTCCAAGGGACTCTCAGGAGTCTTCTCCAACACCACAGTTCAAACGCATCAATTCTTTGGCGCTCAGCCTTCTTCACAGTCCAACTCTCACATCCATACATGACCACAGGAAAAACCATAGCCTTGACTAGACGGACCTTAGACGGCAAAGTAATGTCTCTGCTTTTGAATATACTATCTAGGTTGGTCATAACTTTTCTTCCAAGGAGTAAGTGTCTTTTAATTTCATATTTACAAGAAAATTTTAAATTATCTTTTATCAATTTCTGCATTCCCTGAATCATGGTTAGAGAGTGTGGCCTAGATATTTGAAAAAACAAAATTAAACCTACTACACATTTCAGTCAGTATGCTGCTGCTGCTAAGTCGCTTCAGTCGTGTCCGACTCTGTGTGACACCATAGACAGCACCTACCAGGCTCTGCCATCCCTGGGATTCTTCAGGCAAGAACACTGGAGTGGGTTGCCATTTCCTTCTCCAATGCATGAAAGTGAAGAGTGAAAGTGAAGTTGCTCAGTCATGTCCAACTCTCAGTGACCCCATGGACTGCAGCCCACCAGGCTCCTCCGTCCATGGGATTTTCCAGGCAGTAGTACTGGAATGGGGTGCCATTGCCTTCTCCCTTCAGTCGTATAAGGTGATAATATTACTTAATTTCTGATTGGTTACACGTTTGATTGTGAAAGAGATGTTAACCAGCCAACTCTCCAGAAAACAGTTTGAGCAAATCAGCCTGTATAGTTGTCCAAAACATGTAATGCATCTTTATAACTTTTCCATGGGTGCTGGAAAATTATGTATTTTCTATAGTTGTTGTGCAAAGTGTCCTATATATAAATTAGTAAATTTCAGGGGAGAAAAGGGTTATAAGGAAGCAAAGATGTAATCAAGTCAAAGATCTACACCCTGTTTAAGATTTTCCATGTATTATTTGACAATTTAAAAAGGAATTATAAAAATATTCCCACTACCGCATTTAAAATAATTCATAAACACACACATTTTTGTGTGTGTGATTTTACATTCAGAGTTTTCAATGAAATGTTTAGTAAAAAGTTTACTTTCTAACTATAACTAGTATAATAGTTATATAGTTCTGACTATAACTATATAATAAAATTTGCTTTCTGACTATACTAATAAAGATTCCTTTATATGTGTAGAGTAGAGAGCTAACTAAGAATATTTGCTCAAGAGGCAAATTGAGATAATACTAATTAGCTCTCTACTCTTTTCTACATTTCTTTGTAGTCATGAACCATGTCAATCAAACCCCCTCTTTCTCCAGTTTTTGTATGACTTCAGCTTTTGGAGAGCAGAGGTGGGAAAAAGGCAAGGTCTGATTACTTATTTTCCTGGTTTGCTTTACTGGTTCTCAAGAAGTCAATGGCCAGTTCTCTACACCCAAGGCCACAGCTCCCTCCTACAGACATTGTCTTCCCCTCCACTTGCCTCTTCAGCCTGAAGGTAGGAATGACTTTCTCTCTCCTGCTTAACCCTGTGTGCTTCATCATTCCATTTTTAAAACTCCATCCACAATCTTTATATTTCTTTTATTAAAGTTTTTTTTTTAACCTGGTAATCACCTGTCACATGCCTAACACTGTATATTACTATTTTTTTCAAATACACATAAAATCAATTCAGAATGTAATTAATAATTTAAATATTCATGTGTAACATCTACAAAAATCTGAAAAAGTTTAGCGAAAGTGTTAGTCCCTCAGTCAAGTATGATTGTTTGCAACCCCATGGATTGTAGTCTGCCCAGCTCCTCTGTCCTTGGAATTCTTCAGGCAAGAATACTAGAGTGGGTAGCCATTCTCTTCTCCAGGAGATCTTCCCAACCCAAGGGTTGAAACTGGATCTCCTGCACTGCAGGCAGATTCTTTACTATCTGAGTCACTGCTAATTGTATATATAGTCATCCTTTAAGTTAACTGAACTTTCCTTAATATAACTAAGATATGGTTTCTAAAGATGTGGAGAAGACCTCCCAAAGTTAGTGACATTAATTCTAGAAAAATGACTTTTATATAATGCAAATAATGGATTTGCATTATTATCTTAGTAAGGATAATAATATATTACTTCTATGAAGTAATGTCCAATAGAACTAAAGTCGATTATAAAGCTATTAAAATCCTCACTGAAGACTAGATATAAAATTTTACCCATAGCAAATATTTGGTACATTAAATTTTCAACAGATATCACTAATTGCTTTCAAATTTCTTACTTATATAATTGTTTCTCTGCTTTCTCTGAAAAAAAAAAAAAGTGTTGTTTTCTGTGCCTCTTATGTGTACTACTGAGATCCTTAAAAACTGATGTAGAAATGTCTTATTATTTTTCAATACACTGTAAGTATTAGCTTGATATAACTGAACAATTTCATGAGAAACATTGCAAATTGTACATTAATTTTTGCCCAGATGTGAGATTTTAATAGATCTAAGAAGGAGTTAATCATGGAAAAGTGAAAAAAGAGAAAGTGAGAAAATGAGTCTTCATTCTGGATGTGTCATCCTCAGCATCCTTAATTGAAACAAAGTTGTACTTGAATACTGGAATTGGAGCATTTGGATTTTCAGGTAGAGGATTTTAACTTTCTTAATATAACTTTGCATATACCAGGAGCAAGAATTTGCAATGAGCCTGAACTTGAGAAGACTTTGGTACTGGAATGATAAGAGTGAACAAGTAGATATTTTTCAAAATGTGCCTTGTGTAAACACCTATTCCTGCCTTCCATGGCATAAGCTCTTTAGGAAAGCTGTCTCTTATAAAAAGACTGGGCTGCCAATTTCTTAGCAAGCTCAAATCTTAGAAATATCACCATTGATGAATCATTTCTTGCTGAGGAGCCAATTTGAAACAGAAATGGGCATGCAAGCTGCTAACTTTAGGGCAGAGGCTTCTGAGGTGTATAAGCATAGAAGAAGAGAAGAACAGCATGTTTTCACGTTAATTTGGTCTGTAACCTTGGCACTAAAGTGATAATGGAAATCCCATAAAGTGTGAATGAAGGTCTCCAACCAAGCTAGAGAGGATGTTAGATAATACATCAGTTATAAAACCTCTTTTGACTATATATATATATGTATGTATATATATATATATATATATATATATATATGTATACATACACTGAGTGTATTATGCCTCATAGCCCTTACCCTACTGTTATTGTGGAGTAACAGGACAAGCATGGATATTGAAGTTAGATGAGTGGAAGTCAGCAAGTGAGTACAATAGGTAAGTCACTTAACCTTTCTTGCCTTTGGTATTTTTATCTGTAAAATGAGGGTGACTAGATTATTTGAAAGGTCTCATCAAGCTTCATAAAATCTATGGCTCTACATATGTTTAATGATCAGACTCAAAGTACAGTAGATATAGCATAATGGAAAGAGAAGTAGATTTATTTCAACAGAAAATAATCCTGGTTTTGAGGTATATGTGTGCATGGTAAGTCGCTTCAGTTATGTCTGACTCTTTGCAACCTATGGACTGTAACCAGCCAGGCTCCTTTGTCTATGGGATTCTCCAGGCAAGAATACTGGAGTGGGTTGCTACCCACCCTGCATAGACCTATCTAAATCTATTCCTTTCTTACTTAGTGATCTTGAACTGGAAACTTAAAATTTATGAGACTGAAACATCTTTTCTTCAAAATAGGCATAAAAATTCTTGGTTGAAAATGATTTTATTAAAGAAAAAAATGGGAGAAAACATAGAGACACACTTTCTGAAGATTATATAAATGTAAGAAATGGGCAGCTATGAATAATATTGGTCATACTGGGTCTTGAATTAAATTGGGTTGCCTAAATTTAGACCTTTTAATTTTTTTAAAAAAGAATACATACTCCTTGTTCCAGGCAATGAAAAACAGACATGACTTTCTTGCGCTTTCTTCCACTGTCAGGGATATTGCTGTGTGTTAAGATATTAGTATTAAAAGATGGTGGCTCCTTTGTTATCCTGAGACCCTGACTGACTAACAATGTCTTCAGCAACCTGGATTAGATTGGTAAAATAGTGAGAAGTAAATCTTTCTATGACTATTATGCCACAGGAATTTGGAAGTTAGGGTCTTTCCCGTTGGTTCAGTGGTAAGGAAACTACCTGTCAACGCAGGAGGCGCGGGTTCAATCCCTGATCCAGGAAGATCCCACATGCTGTGGAACAACCAAGCCCATGTGCTACAACCTCTGAGCCTATGCTCTAGAGCCCAGAGTTCAGTTGGTAAAGAATCTGCCTGAAATACAGAAGACCCAGGTTTGATTTCTGGGTCAGGAGGATCCACTGGAGAAGGGATAGGCTACCCACTCTAGTATTCTTGGGCTTCCCTTGTGGCTCAGCTGGTAAAGAATCTGCCTGCAATGCTGGAGACCTGGGTTCAATGCCTGGGCTGGGAAGATCCCCTGGAGAAGGGAAAGCCTACCCACCCAAATACTCTGGCCTGGAGAATTCCATGAACTGTGTAGTTCATGGGGTTACAAAGAATCAGACACAACTGAGCGACTTTCACTCCAGTTGACTTCACTAGAGCCCAGAAGCCACAACTCCTGAGCCCACATGTTGCAAGTACTGAGGCCCATGAGCCCTAGAGCCTGTGCACTGCAACAAGAAAAGTCATCACAATAAGAAGCCTGAGCACCGTAAATGGAGAAAAGCCTGCACAGTGAAGGCCCAGCACAGTCAAAAATAAATTATTGGATAAACAAAATTATATTAAAACAACCCTACAGTTAATTTACTTAATGATGAAAGATTGAATTAAAAAATAGAAATTTAGAAGTTAATTTGGCTTTGCAGCATAATAACTGAACTTTCCTGAGCAATAGCATCCTTAATACCAGAGAAAAAGCTCTTGGATTTTATTAGCCAGAAGTGGAAGTAACCTGACCAAGTGTGGATATTAAGCATGCTTGAACTTCAAGGAACACAAGAACTGACTAGATAGGTAGCAGGAAAATGTAGTGGAAGTGGTTAAAAGGACACATTTTAAAGTCAATTGGTCCCCAGAGGGGTGTGATTAGTATTGGAATCACCAGAAGCTAAACGAGGTCCATGTCAAAAAGCAAGGAAGAACAAACTAGGAAACGTTTCTACCAAATGGAAATTGTATTTTTAGAACGTCCCTTTGTGGTGTCTCTTTACTCCAGAAGCTCAATATTCTAAAAAAAAAAAAAATTATTCTGGTAACAGAAAATGTCTTATTCTGGTTCCATTCATATAGACAGGGATTCAAGACAGTCCTCTATCAATGGGAAATGGGACAGTAAAATTTATATATTTTATCATATACTCATATACATATAATTTGTATACCTGCTTATGTTAGTCTTTATAACTAACAGCATTTCCACCATAGCTGGGATTTTTATCTCTTCTGTGGATCATAGCATGGATTCACTAGGTATTTGCTTTGTTTACTCATGAGATGAGTGGATAATTGAATGCAAAAAGCAGGTAGAGAATCAATGGATGAAATGTGGAAACTGGACACTGTGTGTTTGTGGTAAGAAACCTGGTGGCATTTAAATGCTAATTACTTACGTTAGAAACATTGGGAACTGGATTTAGGGCGACAAAATGTATACTAGACCGCATCTGCCCTGGTTAACACTGGCCTCTCAATATCTTTCCCACTTTAGCCAGAAATATTTCAGGAACTGATAGAGTAGACAAATTATTTTTACACTGTAGGATTTAATAAACAGGTTTTTGACCTTGACATTCTCTTTCTCAGCTGCCTCCACTTTGTTCTTTCTCTTATGCAGGTTCTTTCATAACTGTCTCACTCCCATCCCAAAATGCCTTTATCTGGTAAATTCCTATTCAACTTCTAGCTGCAGAAAGCTTTATTTTCATTCTCCCCGAATTGAATAGTTGACTTTTCTATGTATTTTTCAGTAATCATACTTTTCTATCTTTTAAGACTCACTTCTTTAACCTCTAATAATCTGGAAGCATCTATGTATAGCTTGGGGTTCATAGTAATATAGATAAAATGACTGGATAAATAAATCAATAAAACCAAAATCCCCTAATATTTTAAATTCAAGGACTGTCAATTTTGTTTTCTTTAATAGATCCATTTACCCAATTTCATTTTGAATGAAGAACATGGGGGTTCTCTAATGCCCTCAAAATAAGGAAATATATCTCTACATTTGCCCTGCAAGTGAATATACAGAAAGACTTGGCATTTTAAATAGTTTCTTTAGAACTTACATAGAGTTTGAGGTTCTTAAGATGATACATGTATACTTGGTGAAGTTATGTAGATTGGAAATGATTTTTTCCAGATATCTACACAACTCTGCAGTTTGTAAACCTAACCAGTGGGGAGCCGCAAGAAACAGGGAGGTGGGAATAATCAAAAAGTATATCAGGTTGATGTTTTTCTGGTATGAATAATGGTAGCAGATCTGTATTTGAAAAATATACACAGAGGTCAAACCTTTCTGGGCCATGTAATGAAAGATGACAGAATTATATCCTTAATCTTAGATAACAGTAATGCAATAACAAAATAAATGTGCATGTGTTTACAGTATAAAGTAGTCAGAGGTGGAGAAAAGGGAACCCTCTTGCACTGTTGGTGGGAATGCAAACTAGTACAGCCACTATGGAGAACAGTGTGGAGATTCCTTAAAAAATTGCAAATAGAACTGCCTTATGACCCAGCAATCCCACTGCTGGGCATACACACTGCGGAAACCAGAATTGAAAGAGACACATGTACCCCAGTGTTCATTGCAGCACTGTTTATAATAGCCAGGACATGGAAACAACCTAGATGTCCATCAGCAGATGAATGGATAAGAAAGCTGGGGTACATATACACAATGGAGTATTACTCAGCCATTAAAAAGAATACATTTGAATCAGTTCTAATGAGATGGATGAAACTGGAGCTGATTATACAGAGTGAAGTAAGCCAGAAAGAAAAATACCAATACAGTATACTAACACATATATATGGAATTTAGAAAGATGGTAATGATGACCCTGTATGCAAGACAGCAAAAGAGACACAGATGTGTAGAGCAGACTTTTGGACTCTGAGGGAGAGGGAGAGGGTGGGATGATTTGGGAGAATGGCATTGAAACATGTATACTATCAGGTAAGAAACGAATCACCAGTCTATGTTCGATGCAGGATACAGGATGCTTGGGGCTGGTGCACAGAGGGGTGGTGTGGGGTGGGAGGTGGGAGGGGAGTTCAAGTTTGGGAACTCATGTACACCCGTGGTGGATTTGTGTCGATGTATGACAAAACCAATACAGTATTGTAAAGTAAAATAAAGTAAAAATAAAAATTTTTAAAAAAGGAAAAAAAATAAATTAAATGACAAAAAAATAGTCAGAAGAGTATGTTCAATGCATTGACATTGTGCTAATTAATATTGAAAATTATAGCAAAAGAAAAGTAGGAAAATGGTAAACGGAAATTCTCCAAATAAAATTTCTTAAGATGTCTTTATATCTTTTTGCAGAAGTTTTTAAAGATGGCTTTTGAAAATTCTACTTAAAACACTGCTATCAACAGGTAAGGGCAGAATGAATATGCAATGTCTATAAAAGAGTAGTTGTATCACATATAAACAGATGCAATCAATTTTAAATCACTGCTCTGTAACTGCCCAAAGAATCAAATATAATATAATTGAGAATGTAGATTTAAAAAAATGTTACATATAATACATGAGTTTCAATCCTGACTCAGACAAGTTAAGTAACTTTTTATGTTCCAATTACTTCATTTGTAAAAAGAGGGAAAATGATAGCAGTTACACCTTAGGTTTTTTGTAGGGATAAAGCAAATTAGCACTTGTCTTCATTATAGAATTGAGCGTATGCCAATGATAACACACACAATGATCATCTTACTGCAAGTATTAGTAAAGAACTATCATTCTGGAGATCTGTATTCAACAATACTCAAAGGAGTTGTATTTCATTTATTGCTAATGCACAAGCTTATTTAGGATTCTGACCTTTAAGAGATTGGGTCCTTCTTCATTATATATTCTTTAAGACGTTATTCTGAGGATAATAGTTTAACATTTGTTTTGTAGTTACCATATGTCAGACGGTGTATTAATGCCTTGAATTATAAAACAAATAAATACATAACTAAAACAGAAGTACCCAGATCATCCTCATTTTAAGTTTATGGAAACTGAAATATAAAAAGGTGAATGACTGTTTCAAGTCAAGCAATATGATCAGAGGCAGCATTTCAACTCATACATTTGAAATCCATGTTCTTAATCTTCACATATCTTTTCTTGCCTCCTAGAGAAAATCTTTCTCTCTTCCTCAGTCTTTCTCTTCCTCCTCCTTTTTTTTCCTTCTTTTTTCTCTCTCTTCTCCTTATTTTTATCTCTAGTGCTGGCTCTCTTTTAAAAATTAAGTGCAGTAACTTATTAATAAAACTCATCAGGAAAAATTAATTTTCAAATGATTAAACATGAAAAACTATTCCACTCTGTACAGAAATACTTAGCTGTAACATTTATCTATTCATAAAAGATTGATTTTGTCCCTACTGTGAGTCAGGTTATGTTCTATGTGATAGAGATAAAATGGTGAAGGATAGATGGGGGCTTTTATTCTGGTACTTTAAACAAAAATGTTAACTAAAACTGAGTCAGATGCTGATAATTGCTGTGGAAAAAGGTTATAGGGAAAAGGTGTTAGGGAATATGTGAGTGTGTGTGAGAGAGAGAAGAAGTGATGTACATTGTTAAACATATGTATGAACCAGGAAAAACCTCAGCAAGATGATGATATTTGGGTGAAGAACTGAACAGAGAGCATAGGAAAACCAGGGAAAGAGAATTCTGGCAAGGTGGGGACGGGAAGTACAAAGCTCTGGAGCAGGTGCATATTTCTGATGTTTGGAAGAAGTGCATGTGGTTGGGTGGTTGTTGTTTAGGCGCTGAGTAGTATCTGACTTTTTTGTGATCCCTAAGACTGCAGGCCACAGGGATCCTCTGTGCAAGGTATTCTTCAGGCAAGAATACTGGAAAGAGTAGCCATTTCCTTCCCCAGGGAACACCCATTTCCTACACTGGCAGGCAGATTCTGGGCAAATTCTTTACCACTGAACCACCAAGGAAGCTCTTGGTGGAAGGGAACAGGGCATGAGGGTAGTGTCATACAGAGGCAGGAGTTTGCAGGCCATTTTAGGGACTTGAGAGGTCTCACTTGGATCAGACAACTAACTTTTGAATGATTGTTAACATAAGAGGGACACAAACTAATTCAATTTATCTTATCTGTGTCACTTCCCAGTGTTGGGTGGGAAAGAGACTGTGGAAGGTCAAGGGCAGAAGCAGGGATGCTAGTGGATTAGGGCAAAATTCCTGAAAAGACTTAAGAGTGTCTTAGGTCAGATAAACAGAGCGACAAATTAGATTCTGAATACAAGCCCAAAGTAAGGCTGAGAGTTACTTACTGTGACATTATCAATACCCCCCCACACAAATTTGGGGCTTCCCAGGTGGCACAGTGTTAAAGATCTGCTTGCCAATGCAAGAAACAGGAGATGCCAGTTCAATCCCTGAAGATACCCTGGAATAGGAAATGGCAACCCACTCCAGTATTTCTTGCCTGGAAAATTCCTTGGACAGAAAAGCCTGGTGGGCTACAATCCAAGGGGTCACAAAGAGCTGGACATAACTGAGGGCCCTCCCAATTATTGTAGCTCCTGCAGTTGTGCAGATTAACTCTGTGGGCAACAAAAACAGGGAGCAGAGTATGGGTCACATGGTGAGCAGTTTTTCAATGATAACCGAATTTAAACTTACTTTTTGAGAAGTTTTGCAGCCATGATTTTAAATGAATTATTCTTTCTATAGTATGGGTGCCATCTGTAATGATAATATTCCACTAAAAAAAATGTAGGATCTAAGGAATGGGGAACAAGAAAGGTAGACTGAGGAGACAAGGGGGTATCATATAGAAATAAACAAAGGGTAATGGTGTCCAGACTTTGGACCTCAAAGTATATATCAGTTCAGTTCAGTTCAGTCGCTCAGTCGTGTCCGACTCTTTGCAACCCCATGAATTGCAGCATGCCAGGCCTCCCTGTCCATCACCAACTCCCAGAGTTCTCTCAGACTCACTCCATTGAGTCAGGGATGCCATCCAGCCATCTCATCCTCTGTCGTCCCCTTGTCCTCCTGCCCCCAATCCCTCCCAGCATCAGAGTCTTTTCCAATGAGTCAACTCTTTGCATGAGGTGGCCAAAGTACTGGAGTTTCAGCTTTAGCATCATTCCTTCCTAAGAAATCCCAGGGCTGGTCTCCTTCAGAATGGATTGGCTGTATCTCCTTTTGGTTCAAGGGACTCTCAAGAGTCTTCTCCAACACCACAGTTCAAAAGCATCAATTCTTCGGCACTCAGCCTTCTTCACAGTCCAACTCTCACATCCATACGTGACCACAGGAAAAGCCATAGTATATATATATATATATATATATATATATATGTATGTATTTCTAAGTTAGTAGTGACAAAGGGATCTATACAGAGGTGTTAGGAGTATTAGCTGTGGAATGGATAAGAACACGGATAACTCACTGATAATTAATGAGTCTTTACCCCAGTAGATCAGGCTTCTGCAGGGTGATACAATTCTTAGTATCCTCCTTTAAAAAATATATAAAGAATTAAAACTACAAAGTGAGGTTCAGAGTCTTGCAAATGGCTTGTACAAGTGAGAGGTTCAGAAAATTAAGCTTTATTACCATTAATGTAAATCTACTACTAAATATAGAATTTTCATATGGAATGCATTTTATTTGCATTTATTCCTAATAGACTTCACTAAACATCAATCTATAAAAATAATAAAACAGGAATTTCTTTAATTAAAAAATTGTAAACTGTAAAGTATATATCCCAAGTTGTTCTCAAGCTGCCCCCTGAGGCCCTGAATAAAAATATGTTTAAAAAAAGACATATTCTGAAAGAAGAGCATGTAATTATGATTTTTTAAACATCTCTATTATTGTTTTAAACTGAATGTTTCAATGGTTGTTCCAAATACTTATTAAAAACTCAGGGAACATTTATCTTTGGACAGCTGTTTAGAAAATGAAATACAAATCTAAAGCAATCTAAAAACTGGAAAAGAAGTTAGAATTTAATCTTTTAAGAAATGATGAGGAAACTAATACTTTTTGATAAGAGAGGAGAAAAGAGCAGGCTGTTTGTACTTGACCAAGTCCCAGATGCAATACTTTACCTAGTGTGCAGCAAACCCCGGAATTAGGAAGCCTGTATTTCCTAGCAATTAAAACCCTCTCGTTCCCATAAACTCCTACCACTGCCAATATCTAACCTGCACATTTTTTGTTTGAATTAAAGGAATAGAAACTCTATCTTTCTCAAAATCAATTTTTATTTCCCCACGAGTGTTCAACTTTCCAATTTTTATAGTCCCATTATTTTTCTAAATTCTTGTTTTCCACATATCCAAGTTTTTCCCCCTTCTTTTGGATTCTAAAAAGGAATTAAATGAATGTTTTTAATGATTATTAGGGAACAAGTTTAAATTTCTTTATGGGTCATTCTAAGTTAGAGTTCAATGGAAAATAGGGAAAATCAAAACTCTTCTTTGGCCCCTTTAGGTTCACCCTCCGAGAGGACTATTAATCTGGAATAGAACAGCATCCTCTGCTATAATTCCATCCAGATTCTTTATGATTCACTTCAGTTTAGCTCAGTTCAGTGGCTCAGTCATGTCCAACACCTTGCGACCCCATGGGCCACAGCACTCCAGTCTTCCCTGTCCATCACCAACTCTAGGAGCTTACTCAAACTCATGTCCATTGAGTTGGTGATGTCATCCAACCATCTCATCCTCTGTTGTCCATTTCTCCTCCCACATTCAATCTTTCCCAGCATGAGGATCTTTTCAAATGAGTTAGTTCTTCACATCAGGTGACCGAAGTATTGGAGGTTCAGCTTCAGCTTCAGTCCTTCCAATAAATATTCAGGACTGATTTCCTTTAGGAGGGACTGGTTGGATCTCCTTGCAGTCCAAAGGACTCTCAAGAGTCTTCTCCAACACCACAGTTCAAAAGCATCAATCCTTGTGATTACTTCTAATAATTTGGTTGATTTACTATGCTGTATGTATCTGTGTGTGTGTGAGCAGACACAATCAGTAATGTCTGACTCTTTGCAACTTAGTGCATAAGTAGACATACTCATCTTTGAATTTAGGACAAGTCAAGAAAATATATCATGTGTCCTGGTTTATTTCTTAACCATTAAGGATTAATATTAGTTGAGTAAATTATTCTCCTAATATATTCAACAAAAATCTCTGGGTCTTGCAGTAAAGCTTGGAGCTAAATCTCAAGGTAGTAATTACATGTCATTTTACCAGGTACTGCCTTGGAAGGATCAATTATCATATTAAAATCTATTCTTCAGTGTATTTTACATTTTGTAGCCAATAGCCTAAAAGGTACCTAACTTTACCCTCTTTCCAAACAGAGGTTATTAATTTGAAATCTAACCATAAAAGTGTAACTTTTAATTTAATTGAGCAGCAGTGGAAGATATTTGCCAGAATCTATCATCTAGCACCAAACTAACAAGGGCAGGTGAGCAATTTACTCTCCCTGTGAATTATGGAAAACAAAAATAAAACAGGATTTAGTAAACACAGCTAGTCATTGCTGTATTAACTAAACAAGCATTGCAGTTAGCTTTGGATGTATAACAAACTACCCCCCTCCAGTATAATGATTTAAAATAGTAACAGTGTTATTTAGCTCATACTTTCAAGGATTGTCTTGATATTCTCATGATCTAAGCCAGTTCTGCTGGTCATGCTGGTCTCTCTTACATAAGCATGGTCAGCTGTCAGGCTGGCTGGTTGTTAGATCTCACAGCACCTCAGTCACATGACTGACAAGCCAGGAATAGCGGATCTGCAGGTGGGATGGTTCATCTAAACTACAGGTGGTCTCTCAACCTCCAATGAGCTAAGTCTGCTTTGGTTACATAACCGTTTTGCTTTTAGTCACCCGCATGTTTGCTAAGTCACTTCAGTCGTGTCTGACTCTGTGCCACCCTTATAGACTGCCGCCTGCCAGAATCATTTGTCCATGAAATTCCCCAGGCAAGAACACCGGAGTGGTTGCCATTTCCTACTCCAGGGAATCTTCCCAACCCAGGGATCGAACCTGCATTCCTTACGTCTACCTTCATTGGCAGGCTGGATCTTTGCTGCTAGCACCACCTGGAAAGCCCAGTCAGTTATTTGTGTCCAACTCTTTATGACCCAATTGACTATAGGCCACTGGGCTCTGCCATCCCTTTATAGGCAAGAATACTGGAGTGGGTTGCCATTTCCTTCCCTACATGGCAGTTTAAGCATAGGCAAAATGAGCTCTGAACTCTTTTCAAACCTTTGCTGTATCACATTTGCTAATATCCATGAACCAAGACAAGACATATGGAAACATCCAGATATAAAAAGTGAAGAAATAATCTTTATCCCTTGATTGGAACAGCTTTAAAATTACTTTGCAAAAGGACATGTATATATGGAAGGTAAAATTTCTTGACCATTTTTTGTAGTCTGCACTGTAGGCTAGTGAAGTAAAACTATTGTGCTATTGTGTTGAATTGAAAATCTCTGATGGTCACTCGCCTACTTTTCTGCCTTTCTCTTGCAGCTTTCAGAGCACAGTCTTATCTTCACAGCCTCTACTTGGAGATGAAATGCTCTTGTCTCACGCTACCCTATTATTTGTGTATTTTTCAAAACTACTAATTAGAGGAAAAAAAATCTATTTGGCTTAATAATTCTATAATATCTTCTTAGTCTAAACACATTTTTGAGTTAAATACAGTAAAACAATTTGAACAATGATATTTATTTTTGAAAAGGGAAAGTATCTTATGGTATTTGAGAGTTTAGGAATACATACCAGTATTCTCATTTCTTTCTTCTTAATGTGATTTATGCATTGTCAGTCAGTTCAGTCGCTCAGTCGTGTCCAACTCTATGCAACCCCATCAACTGCAGCATGTCAGCCTCACTGTCTGTCACCAACTTCCAGAGTTTACCCAAACTATTGTCCATTGAGTCAGTGATACCATCCAACATTCTCATCCTCTGTCATCCCCTTCTCCTCCTGCTCTCAGTCTTTCCCAGCATCAGGATCTTTACAAATGTCAGTCTTTTGCATCAGGTGGCCAAATATTGGAGTTTCAGCTTCAATATCAGTCCTTCCATAAAACACCCAGGACTGATCTCCTTTAGGACGGACTGGTTGGATCTCCTTGCAGTCCAAGGGACTCTCAAGAGTCTTCTCCAATACTACAGTTCAAAAGCATCAATTCTTCGGCACTCAGCTTTCTTTAGAGTCCAACTCTCACATCCATACATGACTACTGAAAAACCATAGCCATGACTAGAAGGACCTTCACTGGCAAAGTTGGTAACTTCTCTACTTTTCAATATGCTGTCTAGGTTGGTTATAACTTTCCTTCCAAGGAGTAAGCATCTTTTAATTTCATGGCTGCAATCACCATCTGCAGCGATTCTGGAGCCCTCCCAAAAATAAAGTGAGTTACTGTTTCCACTGTTTCCTCACCTATCTGCCATAAAGTGATGGGACCAGATACCATGATCTTAGTTTTCTGAATGTTGAGCTTTAAGCCAACTTGTTCACTCTCCTCTTTTATTTTCACCAAGAGGCTCTTTAGTTCTTCTTCACTTTCTCCCGTAAGTGTGGTGTCATCTGCATATCTGAGGTTATTGGCATTTCTCCCAGCAATCTTGATTCCAGCTTGTACTTCCTCCAGCCCAGCGTTGCTCATGATGTGCTCTGTGTATAAGTTAAATAATCAAGGCGGCAATATACAGCCTTGACGTACTCCTTTTCCTATTTGGAACCAGTCTGCTCTTCCATGTCCAATTCTAACTGTTGCATCCTGACCTGCATGCAGATTTCTCAAGAGGCAGGTCAGGTGGTGTGGTATTCCCATCTCTTTCAGAATTTTCCATAGTTTATTGTGATCCACACAGTCAAAGGCGTTGGCATAGTCAAGAAAGCAGAAAGAGATGTTCCTTTCTCGAACTCCCTTGCTTTTTCCATGATCCAGAGCATGTTGACAATTTGATCTCTGGTTCCTCGACCTTTTCTAAAACCTGCTTTGACATCTGTAAGTTCATGGTTTATGCACTGTTGTAACCTCGCTTGGAGAATTTTGAGCATTGCTTCGCTAGCGTGTGAGATGAGTGCAATTGTGCGGTAGTTTGAGCATTCTTTGGCATTGCCTTTCTTTGGGAAAACTGACTTTTTCCAGTCCTGTGGCCATTGCTGAGTTTTCCAAATTTGCTGGCATATTGAGTGGAACACTTTCAGGGCATCATCTTTTAGGATTTGAAATAGCTCAATGGGAATTCCATCACATCCATTTGCTTTGCTTATAGTGATGCTTCCTAAGGCCCACTCAACTTCACATTCCAGGATGTCTGGCTCTAGGTGAGTGATCACACCATTATGATTACCTGGGTCGTGAAGGTCTTTTTTGTACACTTCTGTGTATTCTTCCCACCTCTTCTTAATATCTTCTGCTTCTGTTAGGTCCATACAATTTCTGTCCTTTATTATGCCTATCTTTGCATGAAATGTTCCCTTGGTATCTCTAATTTTCTTAAAGAGATCTCTAGTCTTTCCCATTCTGTTGTTTTCCTCTATTTTTTTCTTTTTTTCTGTATTGATCACTGAGGAAGGCTTTCTTATCTCTCCTTGCTATTCTTTGGAACTCTGAATTCAGATGGGTATTTCTTTCCTTTTCTCCTTTGGTTTTGGTGTCTCTTCTTTTCACAACTATTTGTAAGGCCTCCCCAGACAGCCATTTTTCTTTTTTGCCTCCGTTTTTCCTGGGAATGGTCTTAATCCCTGTCTCCTGTACAAGGTCATGCACCTCCATCCATAGTTCATCAGGCACTCTGCCTCTCAGGTCTAGTCCCTTATATTTATTTCTCACTTCCACTGTATTATCATGAGGGATTTGATTTAAGTCATGCCTGAATGGTCTAGTGGTTTTCTTCACTTTCTTCAATTTAAGTCTGAATTTGGCAGTAAGGGGTTCATGATCTGAGCCACAGTCATCTCCCAGTCTTGTTTTTACTGACTGTATAGAGCTTCTCCATATTTGGTTGCAAAGAATATAATCAATCTGATTTCAGTCTTGGCCATCTGGTGATGTCCATGTGTAGAGTCTTCTCTTGTGTTGTTGGAAGAGGATGTTTGCTATCACCAGTGCATTTTCTTGGCAAAACTCTATTAGTCTTTGCCCTGCTTCATTCTGTACTCCAATGTTCCTGTTACTCTAGATGTTTCTTGAGTTCCTAGTTTTGCATTCCACTCCCCTATAATGAAAAGGAAATTTTTGGGGGGTGTTAGTTCTAAAAGTCTTGTAGTTTTTCATAGAACCATTCAACTTCAGCTTCTTCAGTGTTACTGGTCAGGGCATATACTTGGATTACCGTGGTTTTGAATGACTTGCCTTGGAAATGAACAGAGATCATTCTGTCATTTTTGAGATTGCACCCAAGTACTGCATTTCGGACTTTTTTGTTGACTATGATGGCTACTCCATTTCTTTTAAGGGATTCCTGCCCACAGTAGTAGATTTAATGATCATCTGAATTAAATTCCCCCATTCCAGTCCATTTTAGTTTGTTGATTCCTAGAATGTTGACGTTCACTCTTGCCATCTCCCGTTTGACCACTTCCAATTTGCCTTGATTCACGGACCTAACATTCCAGGTTCCTATACAATATTGCTCTTTATAGCATAGGACCTTGCTTCTAACCACAACTAGGTGTTGTTTTTGCTTTGGTTCCGTCCCTTCATTCTTTCTGGAGTTATTTCTCCACTGATCTCCAGTAGCATATTGGGTACCTACCCAATATGGGGATATGCTTAAACTTCTCTGCAGAATTTCCAGGTATCCACTGAATGATATCCACATTAATTTCCCTAATAAATCATAAATTTGAAACTGATGGGGAATCCTTACTGGGAAGTTGGATGACATACAGTCCCTAGAAAGTTTTTAAATGTTGGGGCTCTTCCAAAGCAATATGACTAAATGATGTCATCTTGTAACATCCTTTCTGGAGATGGGGTAAAAGTCATTGTGTGAACCCTCTGCAGTTCACAGGGAGCTGATGTCCATAATATTATGATCTTGATCATTACTTGGATTCAAATTATCAAATTACTGGACATGATATCAGATAAATAGAGAGGAAGGAGGGAAGGAGAGAAAGAAAGAGAGATAACTTACTACAGACTTGATATTTACCTATGGCATGGCATTCAAAAGTTTGTTTCACAGATCATTAATCTTAAGGATATTTTTAGAAAAATCATTAAAAATGGGAAAACAGAGTCTGCTGCTAAGTCACTTCAGTCGTGTCCAACTGTGTGCGACCCCATAGACGGCAGCCCACCAGGCTCCCCCGTCTCTGGGTTTCTCCAGGCAAGAACCCTGGAGCGGGTTGCCATTTCCTTCTTCAATGCAAGGAAGTGAAAAGTGAAAGTGAAGTCGCTCAGTCGTGTCCGACTCCAAGCGACCCCATGGACTGCAGCCTACCAGGCTCCTCCCTCAATGGGATTTTTCAGGCAAGAGTACTGGAGTGGGTTGGCATTGCCTTCTCCAAACAGAGTCTAATAAGGAAATAATTTGGGGAGATAATGCCTACAATGTTTTTCCCTCTTATATATTTATGATCTACATCAGAATAATTAAGTAATCTGAGAAATCTTTAAAAAACAAGTCAAATTCTCCTAACTATATTTACTGATTTATTTTTAAATAATATAATAAAGCACTTCTCAAATAGATTGATTGGGCCAGCTGACTCCATTCTGAATAAGAGCTAGATTGGGAGGGAGCCAGATAGTGGATGTTAAACCTAATCTCAGATGGCGGTAATGACTATATTTGATTTTCTTTACTTTTGGTATTATGAAACCCAGTGTCCTTTAAACTTTCCAATAAGGAAACTTGAAAACTGAAGTAGAATACCTATTCACAAGGAGCCATTAACAAAAATTTTGGTTAATCTGAAGGGGGAGAATATGGGGGAAAATGATGGTTGGAAATTTCAGTGTTTTGGTCCTACCACCAAATACATGGAACTTCCTCCCACTTTTTAAAGTGTATATATTTAATGTATGCACAATTCTAGTGAAATCTGAGGATGATTTGGGTAGAATTCATATAAATAATTATGTAAGCCATTATTCACACTGCATAATTAGTATTTGTCAGGAAAAAATGCTTATAATACTTTAATATTAACCTAATAAAGATTCAAAAGCATATAATATATTCATTTGTAAAAATTGATGTAAGAATTTGATATGCAAAACTCTCATGGTTTGTGTCTCACAACATACTTGAATTAATTTTGTATTATGTAACAATGATTTAAAATAGGTACTAAATATTAAGCCCTAGATGTTCCTGATTGTCTTTTATAGTTTTCAGCCACCTCTCACCTAAATATCTGTCCATGAGCTACATATGTTCATCTCCAACAGGACTGATCTGATCAAACCACTGCTGCTGGGTTGCTTCAGTCGTGTCCGACTCTGTGCGACCCCATAGACGCCAGCCTACCAGGCTCCCCTGTCCCTGGGATTCTCTAGGCAAGAACGCTGGAGTGGGTTGCCATTTCCTTCTCCAATGCATGATCAACCCACTAATTCCATCTAAAGGTGATAGACACTTTCACTGTCAGTGCTGACCTTCTTTTTAGACACATACATAACTATTTAGCTCAGAGGTTAAAGCATCTGCCTGCAAAGCAGCAGACCCAGGTTCGATCTCTGGGTTGGGAAGATTCCCCTGGAGAAGGAAAGGGCAACCCACTCCAGTATTCTTGCCTGGAGAATCCTATGGACAGAGGAGCCTGGTGGGCTACAGTCCATGGGATTGCAAAGAGTCGGACACGACTGAGTGACTTCATTTCACTTCACTTCACTTCACATAACTATTTATGCAATTCAAGGAGAATAAGAAGAAATAGTAATGGCAATATTTTTTCTCACTCTTCAGCTCATTACAAAATGACATCCGCTTTAGATAGTTTTGCTTCTATGACATAGAAGTCAGTTTTAGACCAATTTATCCTGTGATATAAACATAAACTATAGATAGACATTAATTACCCTTCTTTATACTGTACTGCTGGTCACAAGTCATAATATCATCATGTTCCAGAGCTAACAATGGATGTAATATTAGTGACACCCTTGGATTGTGGCTTGGTATCATTATGAACCTGGGAAGGCTCTTGCCTACAGAAATTCTGAGGTTTTGATTTTGGCTTCAGTATGCTCATGAAGTTGATGAGCAACCCAATACCTATTCCTCCTCTCTGTTCTGGGATTAACATTTTATTGCTTAGTCATTGACTTCTGCCCATGTACTTTGTTCCCATATAACAAATCTTAGTAGACTCCCTCTGGCCATTTTCCACAAAGCTGTTAAAGCAGAATGGGAATTTATTTTTCATTTGATTTTTACTCTAATAATCACTCAAAAAAGAAAGATGCCTAGCCATAACTGCCTCATATTGTTGAAACATTACAGATGGACGCATTTGGTAATATTTAGAAATTAAATGTATATGGTGGATGATGTTGACCAGTACTAGCTTCGTTTCAGTCATTGTATATTTTCATTCAGTGTAGACAAAATATGGTGTTTTATTTCAATTCTCATGCACTTAGACACCGGAAAATAACGACAAATTCTGTGAAAATTGCCTTCATTAACAGAATGACCAATGTTCGTTCTTCATATCTCAAGTTGGTGACCATACAAGACTTCTTCATATTCCATTTCTTAGGCTTTCTTTCAGGTAATATAGTTATCTGTAGAGATGCAAAAATATGCTCACAATAAAAACAACTTGTCACATTTATATAAAATATATTTAACATCTCATTGACTGTGTCATAAAAATAGCTCATTTCACATTAAAAAGGCCAAAGGTATCCCTAATGCATTTTTTTCTGTATAAGAGAATTTTCAGGGCCATGAGGATGAATTCAAACCTTTACCAATAAGCACAGAATCTATGGAGTTGCACTATTTTTTTTGTTGTTGTTTTCAAAGTGGCCAAGATTTCTGAATGTATAACCTAAATATAAGGTATAATCATAAGAGGAGCACTTCTCTTAATCCAGAAATTTTGTTTTTTAAAAAATTGATTTTCTAAGCATATGACCTGATGGAATAGAAGGATAAGAAGGTAACACATATGGTGAGGGAAGTGGGAGAGGGGTTCAGGATGGGGAACACATGTATGCCCATGGCAGATTCATGTCAATGTATGGTAAAACCAATACAATATTTTAAAGTAATTAGCCTCCAATTAAAATAAATAAATTTATATTAAAAAAAGAAAATATAAATGGTTGGAGTTTTCTTGTTATAATTTTATTTCCTATATATTTTCTTAGATCAGTAAAACTTTGCTTGTGGATAAATGAAGTGCAATTCCAACAAAAAAGATGAGTCTGTAATCAATATTATAGACTCAGCATTGCAAAACTCTGAAATGGGGCTTTGGTGAACAGATGTCTCACTTAACTATGTTTTTAAAGAAGATTGTGTTTGCTCAATATTTTCTAATGGATCTGGGGAACTTTCTAGCTCCCAGCCCCCATCCTAATCCCTATCCAACAAAACCCACTTGGGCAGATCATAGAAATCCCATAAATATGTTGCTACATCTGGTATTGGAAATTATTGCTATCACAGAAGTATTTTTATATTATGCAATACCCGTAATAGTACAATAGTAACCATTTTGAAATAATATAACATTCTCTCAATCTGAACCTAAAACTACATCTCCATCTGACTTTGTGTTCCAATGATCTCTAAATATCTCTTTTTATTTAACATCAGAACAATCAGCAGAATCTCATATATGAAATGAAATATGTTTTGAATTGTATCAAATGCATTAGGACTGGATAATGTGCATATTTTATGTTTTATAATTGCTTAGAATTATCTACACTATATTAGATGAAGCATATATACCCCTAAGCTAAGGCATTCTATGGAGAAGGAAATGGCAATCCACTCCAATAATCTTGCCTGGAGAATTCCATGGACAGAAGAGCCCGGCAAGCTACAGTCCATGGGGTTGCAGAGTCAGGCATGACTGAGCAACTGTCACTCACTCACTAAGGCATTCCAAAACTAATTTCAGCTTGAAGGGTCCTTTAAAAATGGAATCTGTAATAGAAATGCAGCCAAGGGCCCCAAAATATCTGTGTTAATGATTAACTGTGCACATATAATACTATTTATTCAACATTTACCTCTTTATCTATTGTTTAAATTCTAGCTAACAATCTAGAGCAAAAACACTGAAACACCAGGATCATAAGCTGATAAGAATGACATACTGAAGTGTGGAACATTTTTTTTTTACATTTTGACTTTTGGCCTGCCTAGCTAACACAGCCATTCTTCAAAATTATGTGGAGAACTGAGAAGTTTCAAGGAGAAGGATGGAAACTTGGAGAACTTTATTGAGACATTTGTACTAAGAATATAAAGGTAATAAGAAAGTATCATTTTTCGAAAGACATACCATCTTGAGCTGTGAGTTTGTCAATTCTTAGCAGCTGAGTAGGGTCAGTTCCTCTTAGTGCTTGAATGAGATCTCAGGAAATAATATAAAGGATTGAAAAAAATGGTGTTTATGGTTTTTAAAATGTGTTATAACTATATTCTTCTTTCAGATTTCATCTAGGATTCATAATAGAGTTAAGAAAACTACTGGTCATGTTAATTTTAAAAAAAGTTTAATGAAAAGCAATATTTTATTAGAAATTCCTCATTTTTGAAATTCATTTATATTTTCAGTCATTTATAAACTGACATGCTGTTATTGCTTTTGTCACCACAGACATTCTCATTACAAAGTTTCATATTCTGTATCCAAGATAGGTTTAGGATAACTATTAATTTCTCGATCCAAATTATTGTCCACATATGTGAGCTCAGGGTTCTTTGCCCATGTACCCAATTAAATTCTGTACTTCTGAACTTGAACCTATCCTGGCTCTATTCTCACATCTAACAAGACTTATTTGTATCTCTAGCAGAAATGAAATTTCTGTAGGGTTAATTCTTGACTTTCCCAACACTCACTTGAAAGCTTAGCTGAGAGTAGGTGCTCAGTAAATATCTGTTGAATATATGAATTAATAAATGAATTATACCAAGATAAATAATGGTGGAAGAAAATGAAAAGGGAAAAGCTATAATTTGGGTACTTCTGAACTTATAGACAGTTATTCTTCAAAACTTGTGACAAAATTCTTTGCACTCTTAAGCATATTTAGGTGTTTATTCTGTACTCTTTTGTGAGTTTATTTCTACTTATATATCCCAGTTGAAGCAATGTCTTCAGACATAAACTTATAAGTATATAAAAAACACAGCATACTCAGTGATGTGATTTATAATGCCAAAATATTTCCTCAGAGAAATGTAACTGTAATAGGGAAGAACAAATCTGAGTCCACATTGGATCAATTTCTTATACTTTAATCCTTGTATTCTATTGCTTTTTCTACAAGTGTTAGTTGCTCAGTCATGTCTGACTATTCACAGCCCCATGGACTGGGGCCCGCCAGGCTCCACTGTCCATGGAATTCTCCAGGCAAGATACTGAAGTGGGTAGACATTCCCTTCTCCAGGGGATCTTCCCAACTCAGGAATGGGATCCAGGTCTTCTGGGAGATTCTTTATCATCTGATCCACCAGGGAAGTGTCCCAACAAGTTAATCACTAAACTTGGCACTGGAGTGGCACGTGGCATCTGTCCAGTGACTGTGCAGCACTGAAGAGGTGAGTGGCCGAGAGGATATACCCCACGTCCAAGGTCAAGAGCAGCGGCCATGAGGAGATACCCCGCGTCAAGGTCAGGAGCAGTGGCTGTGAGGAGATACCCCACGTACAAGGTTAGGAGCAGCAGCAGAGAGGAGAAACCCCGTGTCTAAGGTCAGGAGTGGGGCCTGTGAGGAGATATCCTACATCCAAGGTAAGGAGCAGCAGCTGTGCTTTGCTGGAGCAGCAGTGAAGAGACACCCTATGTCCAAGGTAAGAGAAACCCCACAAAAGAGTCCAAAATGCAGTACTTGGATGCAGTCTCAAAAACAGCAGAATGATTTCTGTTCATTTCCAAGGCAAACCATTCAATATCACGATATCCAAATCTATGCCCTGACCAGTAACACTGAAGAAGCTGAAGTAGAATGGTTCTATGAAGACCTACAAGATCTTTTAGACCTAACCCCCCAAAAAGATGTCTTCTCATTAAAGGGGACTGAAATGCAAAAGTAGGAAGTCAAGAAACACCTGGAGTAACAGGCAAATTTGGCCTTGGAGTACAGAATGAAGCAGGGTTAAGGCTAATAGAGTTTTGCCAAGAGAACACACTGGTCATAGCAAACACCCTCTGCCAACAACACAAGAGAAGACCCTACACACAGACATCACCAGGTGGCCAAGACCAAAATCAAACTGATTATATGCTTTGCAGCCAAAGATAGAGAAGCTCTATACAGTCAACAAAAATAAGACCAGGGCTAACTGTGGCTCTGAACATGAACTCCTTATTGCCAAATTCAGAGTTAATTGAAGAAAGTGACGAAAACCACTAGACTATTCAGGTATGACTTAAATCAAATCCCTTACGATAATACAGTGGAAGTGAGAAATAGATATAGGGGACTAGATCTGATAAACAGAGTGCCTAATGAACTATGGATGGAGGTTCATAACCTTGTACAGGAGACAGGGATCAAGACCATCCCCCCAAAAAAAGAATTTCAAAAAGACAAAATAGCTGTCTGAGGAGGCCTTACAAATAGCTGTGAAAAGAAGAGAAGCAAGAAGCAAAGAATAGAAGGAAAGATATACCATTTTTGAATTCAGAGTTCCAAAGAATAGCAAGGAGAGATAAGAAAGATTTCCGCAGTGATGAGTTCAAAGAAATAGAGGAAAACAATAGAATGGGAAAGATTAGAGATCTCTTCAAAAAATTAGAGATATCAAGGGAACATTTCATTCAAAGATGGGCACAATAAAGGACACAAATGGTATGAACCTAAAAGAAGCAGAAGATAATTAGAAGAGGTGGCAAAAATACACAGAACTGTACAAAAAAAGATCTTCACAACCCATATAATCATGATGGTGCGATCACTCACCTAGAGCCAGACATCCTGAAATGTGAAGTCAAGTGGGCCTTAGGAAGCATCATTATGAACAAAGCTAGTGGAGGTGATAGAATTCTAGCTGATCTATTTCAAATCCTAAAATAAGAAGCTGTGAAAGTGCTGAACTCAATATGCCAGCAAATTTGGAAAACTCAAGTGGCCAAAGGACTGGAAAAGGTCAGTTTTCATTCCAATCTCAAAGAAAGGCAATGCCAAAGAAGTCAAACTACAGCACAATTGCACTCTTCTCACATGCTAGTAAAGAAATGCTCAATATTCTCCAAGCCTGTCTTCAGAAAAATGTGAACTGTGAACTTCCAGATATTCAAGCAGGTTTTAGAAAATGTCAGGAAACCAGTGATCAAATTGCCAACATTTTCTAGATCATTGAAAAAACAAGAAAGTTTCATAAAAACATCTCTTTCTGCTTTATTGACTATGCCAAAGCCTTTGACTGTGTGGATCACAATAAACTATGGAAAATTCTGAAAGAGATGGAAATACCTGACCACCTGACCTGACTTTTGAGAAATCTGTATGCAGGCCAGGAAGCAACAGTTAGAACTGGACATGGAACAGCAGACTGGTTCCAAATAGGAAAAGGAGTACGTCAAGGCTGTATATTCTCACCCTGTTTATTTAACTTATATGCAGATTATATCATGAGAAATGCTGGGCTGGATGAAGCACAAGCTGGAATCAAGATTGCTGAAAGAAATAGCAATAACTTCAGATATGCAGATGATACCACTTTTATGGCATAAAGTGAAGAACAACTAAAGAGCCTCTTGATGAAAGTGCAACAGCAGAGTGAAAAAGTTGGCTTAAAATTCAACATTCAGAAAACTAAGATCATGGCATCTGTTCCCATCACTTCATGCCAAATAGATGGGGAAAAAATGGAAACAGTGGCTGACTTTATTTTGGGGGGGCTCCAAAAATCACTGCAGATGGTGACTGCAGCCATGAAATAAAAAGACGCTTACTCCTTGGAAGGCAAGTTACGACCAACCTAGATAGCATATTAAAAAGCAGAGACATTACTTTACCAATAAAGGTCTGTCTAGTCGAGCTATTTTTTTTCCAGTAGTCATGTATAGATGTAAGAGTTTGACTATAAAGGAAGTTGGGGGCCTAAGAATTGATGCTTGTGAACTGTGGTATTGGAGAAGACTCTTGAGAATCCCTTGGACTGCAAGGAGATCCAACTAGTCCACCCTAAAGAAGATATTAGTCCTGGGTGTTCATTGGTAGGACTGATGTTGAAGTGAAACTCCAATACTTTGACCACCTGATGTGAAGAGCTGACTCATTTGAAAAGACCCCGATGCTGGGAAAGATGAGGGCAGTAAGAGAAGGGGACAACAGAGGATGAGATGGTTGGATGGCATCACCGACATAATGGACATGACTTTGGGTGAACTCTGGGAGTTGGTGATGGACAGGGAGGTCTGGAGTGCTGTGGTCCATGGGGTCACACACAGTCGGACATGACTGAGCGACTGAAATGAACTGAACTGAACTGAATCACTAAAGGGGTGTTGCCTATGGCTTAAATTATACATGACTGCCCATCTTCAAGAACTCTCTCTCCCATGCCTGAGCCTTAAGCTAAAATATCTTTGTTTAGCTCATAAGAAACGTCCCGATGAGGCCCACCTATGAATGCATCATGAATGGCCACAGGAGAGGAGAAATTGACATATGCCTTCCAGAACCTGGCAAGAAACAGGAAATATTTGCAATATGTCCCCTTTTTTACTTGACCTTATCACCTCCCCTTCTTTGTTCTATAAATACTAGCATCCATGGTCAGGCAACATGGTTCTTTTGGACACTAGTCCACCATCTTCCCAAGCTGCTGGCTTTCTGAATAAAGTCACTGTTACCTCAACAGTGCATCTCTTGATTAATTGGTCTATTGGCACTTGATTTTTTGGTGGAGCACAGTATGAGCTTAAACTCACTAACATAATTATTTCTATAATTAGGGAATTATATTTATCACTTACAATTTTAAGATTGAAAATTTTAAGATTCAGTAGAAGAGCAGTTTACTTTATCTCTAATGCCCTTCCAATTATGCCAATGAAGTAACGAATGGTCAGGGAAGTAGAAGAGAGTTGGGTTACATTTCTTGATCCACTTACTCACTGTTTTGTCGTACTGAATTAGTATCCTAGTTGTTTTCTTTTATATCTGTTAAAAACCTGTGCCTCTCATGTGTAGAAATCCAATAAATTATTTTAATTCAATATTCTTTTCACAAATATTTACTAAACCCATTTTTGCCTACGAAGCATTTCACCTTAGCTTTGCAAATCTTTGTCACTCATTTCCTGCTTTTTCAAAAATGAGATAAAAATATTGGTTTAAGCAGAAAAAGTTTCTTGGGATTGCTTATAAATTCAATGCTCCAGATGATTAATCAAAGCCATATTATTTGGGGTTTGTTTCATTTTAAAAGTAATTATCCAGAGTCTCCTGAAATAGAAATTGAACTTAACCCCTCTTTCCTCCCTCCTCTCAAACAAGAAATAGAAAAGCCATGAGACCTGGAATATAAGGGAAAGCAGCAGGCTTTGATCCTTTTCTCTTTTCATATGTCTGTGTATGAGGTAAAGGATATAAACCTGTGTAGAGACTCTTAAAAGAGGTCATTTTGAAAGTTGTTGAAAGTGTCTCCCAGTTTAACAATAGCTAAGGGCTCCCCTAGAGGCTCAGATGGTAAAGATTCTGCCTGCAGTGCGGGAGACCAGCTTTCGATCCTTGGGTCAGGAAGATCCCTTGGAGAAGAAAATGGCAATCCACTCCAGTATTCTTGCTGGGAAAATTCCAGGGACAGAGAAGCCTGGCAGGCTACAGTCCATGAGGTCAAAAAGAGTCAGACATGACTGAGTAACTTCACTTATCTTGGCCTCAGACTCAGAAAATTGTCCCAAAGCAAGTGATATCAAACTCATGCATACTCTAAGGATTTTGAGCTTCAGTCATTAGATTTCAGAAAACATACACAAAATTCTCTCCCCAAAATCAATTATACAGGAGAATAATACTGATATTGAAATATTAATAAAAGTCCTAAGAGACTGTTCAGTTATTTTTGCTGCAAATATAGTAAATTTCTCCTCATGTATTATACATTGTTTAAATTTGTGTAACATAAATAATACATAACTAAGTAATTTATTTATAAGTAATACACTTTTTCTTCACCTTCTCAAGTTCCATAGCATATTATTATTCATACTCCTCAGGTAAGCTAGTCACCTATGTCAGTTGAGTATTGGTGAACATGCATAAAATGTAAAGCCATTAGGATGACACATATCAATTTTGATAACTGCTAAGAAGCATTAGAATGTTTATAAAAGGAAAAGTAAATGTGTGTAGATTGATATTCTTATAATCTAGTTCAATTTATTTTCTTGTGTATATGCACTTCATTATTTTGAATTTAATATAATGGTAAAATAGTTAAGATTCTAATATTGAAAAAATATATATAAAGCAAATTAAAAGATCTAAGTTCTTCATAGAATAGATAATATCCTTCATTTGATTAGAAGAAATACACTCTTAGAAATATGATGAAATGTCTTGCCAAATTTCTTGCAAGAATAAGTCTTATTAGTTTGAAGGGGTTCCAAATAAGAATTCCAAAATTAATCAGATTAGCCAATGTTAGCAGTTCAGTTCAGTTCAGTTCAGTCGCTCAGTCGTGTCTGATTCTTTGTGACCCCATGAATTGCAGAACGCCAGGCCTCCCTGTCTATCACCAACTCCCAGAGTTCACTCAAACTCATGTCCATTGAGTCAGTGATGCCATCCAGCCATCTCATCCTTTGTCGTCCCCTTCTCCTCCTGCCCCCAATCCCTCCCAGCATCAGAGTCTTTTCCAATGAGTCAACTCTTCGCATGAGGTGGGCCAAGTACCGGAGTTTAGCTTTAGCATCATTCCTTCCAAAGAACACCCAGGACTGATCTTCTTTAGAATGGACTGGTTGGATCTCCTTGCAGTCCAAGGGACTCGCAAGAGTCTTCTCCAACAGCACAGTTCAAAAGCATCAGTTCTTTGGCACTCAGCTTTCTTCACAGTCCAACTCTCAACTCCATACAGGACCACTGGAAAACCATAGCCTTGACTAGATGGACCTCTGTTGGCAAAGCAATGTCTCTGCTTTTCAAAATGCTATCTAGGTTGGTCATAACTTTTCTCCCAAGAAGTAAGCATCTTTTAATTTCATGGCTGCAGTCACCATCTGCAGTGATTTTGGAGCCCCCAAAAATAAAGTCTGACACTGTTTCCCCATCTATTTCCCATGAAGTGTTAGCAGTAGTGCACCTAAATCTGGTATATGAACCAAGCTGGAAGAGTCTTAGGGATTATCATTCAAGTGGAATTCTTCCTTTTCTTTTACTCCCCAGTAGTGCCTAGAGAATCCCAGGGATGGTGGAGCCCGGTAGGCTGCCATCTATGGGGTTACACAGAGTCGGACACGACTGAAGCGACTTAGCAGCAGCAGCAGCAGCAGCAGTTAAAAATAAAAGCAAACTCTGTGTTCTAGTCAGTCTGAATGCGAACAAATGGGTTTGTTGACTTGAGCCTGATTTTATTCTCACATGAGATACTACAGAATAAAATCAGAAATAAGCTGGCACTGTAGTTACAATTCTATTCCCAACTTTCAACAAGATGTTTGCAGGTACTAGTATTTCAAAGCATGTCAAGAAATGAAGAGAATGTAAGTTTTTACATTCTACAAGAATGTAAAAATACAAACTACAAGAATGTTAGTTCTTTTTTCCTTAAAACAAATTTTGCAAACAGACATAAGTATGTATGTGGCCCCAAAAAAGTGTTTTTCTTAAGTAAACAGAAAATCAAGTAAGTGAGTATCCACTCTGTTTTGAACTCCAATCTTCTGGATTCTTCTTCATTTTATTTTTGCTATTTCGACTTCCCTCAGCCTAGGAACTGATATAGTTCTAGCCATCAATACCTAAAACCATTATGGGATAATAATAGTGAAAATACTGTCAATAAATTAGTAAATAAAATTATTGAGCATTTACAAGATAAAACTAAATATTTAACTTAAATTTTCATTTAATGAATTAATTTTTAGTTAATCCACTTACACACACACACACACACACACCCAAAGACACTTTAAGGAAATTACTTTTATAACCTGCATTTCACAAAAGAAGAATCTATAGTCTAGAGTGGCCATGTGACACATCAAACTTAAAGCAGCTACTACTGCAAAATGACTGTTTTTAAAACACACACATACACACAAATAATTGCTTAATTATTACATTGTATTAAACTTTTGTCTCACTTTTACTATAACTCCTAGAGTGAAGGACTAAATCTTATTTATCTTTAACATACTTAATATTGAGCTTCCCTGGTGGCTCAGATGGTAAAGAATCTGCCTGCAATGCAGGAGACTTGGGTTCAATCCCTGGGTTAGGGATATCCCCTGGGGAAGAACATGGCAACCTGTTCCAGTATGCTTGTCTGGGAAATCCCATGGACAGAGGAGCCTGGTAGGCTACAGTCCATGGAGTTGCAAAGAGTTGGACAACTGAACAATTAAGCTCAGCACAGCACAGCATACTTAATAATAAATGCTGTGTAAAATTCATAGTTCATAATAATCTATTGGTGGGAGTTTTCAATATTTTTTCCTCAACAGTTATGCATTTTCAACCATTTGCTTTACGATGATCTCTGATTATCTCTTAGTGATCAGTCGTGAAGTTGTTTCAGTCCTTCAGCAATAAGCTATTCTGCTGCTAATTATTGTGTTTCATTACAGGCTTTTTACCACAAGGTGGTTGGCATTTTCTCCTGGATCCTGCAGTTTCGCATTGGCTGGTTAGCTTTGTCAGCTAGCACACTGTCTTTTCCTTTAGTTTGATCATGAAATTCCTAATTCCTAGTCAAGGAGAGACTAGATCTCATAGTGAGAGAAAAGAAACTGAAGTATCTTGAAGCCCACTGAGGGTTCCAGAAGTTCAGGGGGCTCATTTGACCAGTTTTTCAGATTCCCTGGATTACTGTTTAATCATGTTACAACTATGAAGCAGAATTCAGATTTCCTGTGATTACTGTTTAATAATTTTATGATTGTGAAGCAGAATTTAGTTTTTAACCTATTGGCAATGGGACAAATATTTTCCATGTTTCTTGAGAAAAGAATAAAACTCAGTCAGAAAGAGGGTGCAAAAAGCATTCACTAGAGGGAAGCTGAAAAATCACCCTTCTATGACATTCTCTGGTGGCTCAGCAGTAAAGAATCTGTGTGCAAGCAAGAGTCTCAAGTTTGATCCCAGGGTCAGGAAGATTCCCTGGAGAAGGAAATGGCAACCCACTTCAGTATTCTTGCCTGGGAAATCCCGTGGACAAAGAAGCCTGATGAGCTACAGTCCAATGGGTAGCAAAAGAGTCTGACCCAACTTAACAGCTAAACAACATCACTTTCTCTACATTTTTCTTCTTTTCCTTCTCATTAATCCCCTACTGTGCCTTTCCTCTTTCTCCTCCGTTTTCATCTTTCTATTTCTAATTGCCTGTTTATAACCAAACACACATGCACATCTATAAATCTCCATAAATATATGAAAATTGATTAATAGATTATAAATGGATGGATAGATATAGCTAAATGGAGATAGACATGTAAATCAGAGTATTGTTGGGGTATTTCATTAATTCTGGAGAAGCCAACAAAGATCAGAATAATTTGTTATATGATAAATGATCACACGTTCTAAAACTAGGTACTTGAATGGATGTAACAAAGAACAGAATATAGATAGTGAATGTTTTTGCTAAGAATATTTTTTACAACAACTTAACAGAGAAGATGATGGCACTTCCAGTACTCTTGCTTGGAAAATCCCATGGACTGATGAGCCTGGTGAGCTGCAGTCCATGGGATCGCTACGAGTCGGACAGGACTGAGCGACTTCACTTTCGCTTTTCACTTTCATGCATTGGAGAAAGACATGGCAACCCACTCCAGTGTTCTTGCCTAGAGAATCCCAGGGATTGGGGAGCCTGGTCGGCTGCCGTCTATGGGGTCGCACAGAGTCAGACACGACTGAAGCGACTTAGCAGCAGCAGCAGCATGCTACTTAAGTTGAAAAATTCACTGGAATGTTGAAGAAACTGATAGCAAAAATTTTGTTTGTAGAGTTTGATGAAGCAAGAAGTGATATTTGGAATACACCAAGTAAAATTCTCAACTGGGTAGATTGATTAGCTTAGCCTAGGACAAAAGAGCAAAGAGAGATATTAACTGCATTAGTAGAAAGCTGCACTTACAGATTCTACCAGGTTAAACGACATTGCCTGAGACAGAATTTACTATGGGTTGCTTTGGGAAGAAAAAAAAAGTAGGTCTATCCAAAACATTTTCATGATGCCTCATGACTTCACCAAAAAGTGACTTGAGGTGGAACATTCACTACAGAGCTGATGGGTTGTTAGGTGCCAGATGGATGGTATTCCGAGTGCCAAAGGAACTGCAGGCAAGCCATCCCCAAGAGTGAATGTGTATGTATCTATGTGTGTGTGTTTGTGGACACAGATGCATGCATGAGTGAAATAGCACAAGCCCCCCTTGAATAAAAGCTTCAGTAAATATTTGGTATCAGGCATTCCCAGATTACAACTGTAAAAGTTCATTAAAAACATTTGTCTCCGTTTCCTTTCCCTTCTGTCCAAACACTGCATCAAGCGGCTGTTAAGGGGGAAAAAGAGGAGATGACCTGGGAAATAGAGTAAGGGAGGTGCCAACTTTGCTTTCTTCCAACTGTACGTTTCTTGGGCTGAAATTGGCTCAGGGTATGCAAGGGATAAGAATACAGATGAGACTGAAGTTTTTGTACTTCTGGACTGAAATTTGTATCAGGCAAAAAGATAAACCTGTTATCTGTAGTAATCAGGAAAGCTATGAAGACCTGCCAGGGACTGGAGGAGAAGGAAAAGATGTCACCTAGGAAAATAAAACATACATTTGAAAGGATGAAGAATTACTTCCAGTTTGACCCCTACAGACTTGGAGAATATGTTAGAAGTGTTGAAGACATATCCTGTGAAGGGATTCAAAATGAGCTTCCCTAAAACGTTCCACTTTGATTTGGAGATTATCTTGGGCTGAAGACAATTCATCAAGGACCAGAAGACTCAGGAAGAGCTTTTCACCTTGCCCTCAGTTACCTAAAATAATATAGATAAGTTGGCCTGAAAGTAAAAAACTTGGCTTAAAACTCAACATTCAGAAAACAAATATCATGGCATCTAGTCTCATTCAGTTCAGTTCAGTTCAGTTCAGTTCAGTTCAGTTCAGTCGTTCAGTCGTGTCTGACTCTTTGCAACCCCATGAATTGCAGCATGCCAGGCCTCCCTGTCCATCACCAAATCCTGGAATTCACTCAAGTCTCATTACTTCATGGCAAATAGATGGAGAAACTGTGGAAACAGTGACAGACTTTATTTTTTGGGCTCCAAAATCACTGCAGATGGTGACTGCAGCCATGAAATTAAAAGATGCGTACTCCTTGGAAGGAAAGTTATTACCAACCTAGTTCAGTTCAGTTCAGTCGCTCAGTCGTGTCCGACTCTTTGCAACCCCATGAATCGCAGCGTGCCAGACCTCCCTGTCTATCACCAACTCCTGGGGTTCACTCAGACTCTACCCAGACAGCATGTTAAAAAGCAGAAACTTTGCTTTGCCAACAAAGGTCCATCTAGTCAAGGCTATGTTTTTTCCAGTAGTCATATATGGATGTGAGAGTTGGACTGTAACGAAAGCTGAGAAATGATCCTTTTGAACTGTGATGTTGAAGAAAACTTGAGAGTCCCTTGGACTGCCAAAAGATCCAACCAGTCCACCCTAAAGGAAATCAGTCCTGAATGTTCATTGGAAGGACTGATTTGAAGCTGAAACTCCAATACTTTGGCCACCTGATGCAAAGAGCTGACTCATTTGGAAAGATCTTGATGCTGGGAAGGATTGAGGGCAGGAGGAGAAGGGGACGACAGAGGATGAGATGGTTGGATGGCATCACTGCCTAAATGGACATAAATTTGAGTAAACTCCAGGAGTTGGTGATGGGCAGGGAGGCTTATCGTGCTGCAGTCCATGGGGTCACAAAAAGTCACACACGACTGAGTGACTAAACTGAACTGAAGGTGGCCTGACTCAGAAAGAGAGACAGAGACTACCAAAGACAACTTTTATCTGAATGACCCATCTGTGCCACAGGGCAAACATCTAATTTCCTAATATCTACCATCCCTTGAATTACCCTTCTCTTCTTTGAAGCTTTAGGCCATATTCTAGTACTTAGCTCAAAGCAGCCTTTAAGCCTCAAGTGCCTGACTTGCCTTTAGATCTTATATTTTAGGTATCCTGTATGTACAAAATTTAATTAGTTTTTCTCTGTTCATCTGTCTTATATTATTTTAATTATTTAGATCAGCCAAAGAACCCAGAAGGATAGAGAAAGTGCCTTTTCTCCCTAACACTTGTGATTATGATCTCTACGTTTCAACCACATTCCTTAAATCATCCTAAAACAAACAAACATACAAAAAGCATATTTTAAAGACAATATTTAATAATTGGCTATAACCAAATTATCCATGTCCATTTAAGTGAAAACAAAACAAAAAACAAAAAAAAAAAAGAAAAAGGAACAAATATGTAAGGGGTCTCTACCTGTTTGCAAATATTTAAAATAATGAGTTCCCCCCACCCCCACCCTGAGCACTGATAAGAACAAAATGGGAGTTTACTGGTTATTTACAGATAGAATAATTGCTATATATAGTAAGGACAAGTATTCTTCTTCCTTGGTGGTTCAGACAGTAAAAAAAGTGCCCACAATTTGGGAGACCTGGGTTCGATCCCTGGGTTGGGAAGATCCCTTGGAGTAGGACATGGCGATCCACTCCAGTATTCTTGCCTGGAGAATCCCCATGGACAGAGGAGCCTGGCACGCTACAGTCCATGGGGGTCATAGTGTTGGATACAACTGAGTAACTAAACACAGCATGTTTTGAAAATACTTCCTCATTTTTATGCCTCATATAAAAACATATGTTTCAAAACTGGTAGATATTTTATTGTTCTCTTGTTATACATGTAGTATGACAATATCGTATGCTTCATCTGAAAAAAAAAAGGACTGTAGTTACAAGATGAAGGTTCAAAAAACCAGCTTTCATAAAATATAAGAAAAGGTTAATTTTGTGACCCAGCATTATTTTAAGTGGTGTTAAGAAAAAAATAGGGCCAATCAAAATAGAACACAATGTTTTCTTATTATTAAGAATTTTTATTTTCTATTTTTAGACTCATTTTGATGCTTGCTTTTATCAAATACCAAACTTGAGCACATGTAAAACAAATAAAATGGCTCAGTGGTAAAGAATCTACCTGCCAGTGCAGGAGACACAAGAGACTTGAGTTCAGTCTCTGCATTGGGAAGAATCCCTGACGCAGAAATACCCACTCCAATATCCCTACCTGGAAAATTCCATGGACAGAGGAGCCTGGCAAGCTACAGTCCAAGGGTTCACAAAGAGTCATGCACTGTTGAAGGAGTGAGCACACAAACACACACATAAGTGAAATAAAGTGGTTAAAGCATTCCAAAAATATCTTCTTATTCAGAGTTTGATATTACTGAATCACATTAAGTTTCAGAGTCATCAATGTCAGTTTTTCCATGTAGCATCATTTTCTGTGCCATCAAAGCATCTACAAAGTAGAATACTGTTGTCTTAAATGAGTATTCCACCATTTTCTTCGAGACGTTCTTCCAAACTGATAAAATCTACATTGCAAATTTGGATTTGCAAGCGTCTGCTTGGTCAACGACAATAGCATCAACAACTTTGGTCTTGATGACTGTAATTGTAAAAATGTCCTGGATTTCATGGATTTTTAATATGAAGGATGTACATCTTGAATTTCATAAAATATTTTAGGAGAACTTTATAGTGTCTTTTAAATGTACTCAGAGAAAAGGAACACCTTATATTTCCTCAGGACTTGATTTAGGATGTAAAGTGATGGGAACAAAGTAACATTTGCATTTGAAAGATTTTCATTTAATTCCTCAGTTGTAAAGCAGGGGAAAGGTATTGAAACTTTATTCATTCTGTGCTTTCTTACACTGCGGTTCTTTAGTTTTCACATGATAATTCCTTTTATTTTTGCCTTTTCTTTGTCTCTTTTGTTTCCTGTATTCTTCTTTTTCTTACCTTTGACTATCCTAAGAATCTGAGAGCCTCTAAGAACTTCATTTACCTCTGAGAGCATTAAAAACAGCTCCTAACACAAACCAATTAAAATAATTATTAAACACCAAAAGCCACCCTCACCATTAACTTTTAAGTTAACGCAGGGTTCTTTCTTCTGCTTCTAAGAAGGATTGAGAATTTCTTTATTCTGTGTGATCTCCTGCCAATCTCTTAGAAAGTTCAGCATTGTTGCTAATTCCTTGGAAATAAAGAATTCTGAATTCTTCAGGGGTCATTTCTAAGTAGTTTGGGAAAGGACATAGAAGAATAATAGGCACAAGAACTAGGTAGATTTTTAAAAGATGCATGCATGTTCTGTCGCTAAATTGTATTAGACTCCGCAACCCCACGGATTGTAAGCTGCCAGGTTCCTCTGTCCATGGGATTCTCCAGGCAAAAATACTGGGGTGCTTGTGCTTGTGCTTCCTTCTCCAGGGGATCTTCCTGAGCCAGGGATTGAACCCAGGTCTCCAGCTTGTAGGAGATTTCTTTACCTCTGCACCATCTGGGAAGCTCTTTAAAATGAGAGCAGGCCCATTAAGTAGTTGGAATTGGAAAAAGGAGTCCAGTCCACTGTCTTTGGCAGTGACTAAAGGACAAGAAGGGAAAAGTCTATGAAAATAGAACAAAGGAAGGTCCGAGGACCAGAGTGAGAACCTCAGGTAAAACAAACAGCCCTTCTGGCTAGCCCAATTTACATAGGGCAGGCTCAGGAGGAAGAGGAAAAACAAAAAGAGGAGCCAAAATTGCGCTGGGGATTTCTCTTCTCTTCGAGTCTTTTGGGTCAGCCCACCCTCATGCCTTGAGGATGTATTTTCCTTTGTTTGCCAAATAAAATTGAGCTATAACACTGGTCCATCCATTGCTTCAAATTTTCCTGTGGCCAGACAGAACAGAGTAAATTATACATTCTGCAGACATATATGGTGCCATGACTCGGATTTAACCTTCTTCGGATTTAACAGCCTCAGCTCGGCCCTGGTGAGGCAGAAGCCAAGCACAGCAGAAGACACACTCTGCAAATACTCCAACCATGGAAGCTGAACACGAAGAAAGCTCAGTGCAGGGGAAGTGACAAAGAGCGACAAGAAGCCCAGCATGGTGGAAACTGGGACAGCAAAAACAAACTCAGCAGAAAGCTCACGCAGCTCAGTCTCAGATTCCAGATCTCATATTAAGGTAGGAGGTCCTCATTCCTATGGCTAGAAGGACGTATGGCTAACAAAATCTCAATTCCTTTACAATCTCCTGTTTCTTGTTTTCTTGAACCCCCCATGAACCGGTGAGCAGCAGTGGGTGCAATTGAGGGGCTCTGGCAAGGACTACTTAGTAGCTGTTGTCCAAGCAAGTGGGGGTTCTTCTGTCCTTAATCATCTTTGTGTCAAGGATCAGGCCAATGAAAACTGTGTGCACAGTTCATGTATTTAGCAGATTTTCTGGTAGATTATGAAGGTGATTCCATAGCACATTTTTCCCACTGCTTTTTCCTTCCATTTTTCAGTTCCTCTCTCCTGGGACTTGAGCCCAGCCAAAACACTCAGTGCTTGAATTCAGGACCTAATGAAGCTCAGGTTCTTGATGACTCATTGCAAAAATTCAGTGAGAGACACAAGGATAAGTAAGAGGTGGATTTGTTTGGATTCAGAGAAAAACACCCCCAGAGTGTGGGCCATCAAGAGGGCAAGTGCAACAGTCATGGAAGGTGGTGTGGTTAGATTTTGCTAGCTAGGTGATTTCATATGCTAATGAGTGGGAGGATCATTCCAACAATTAGGGAATCACCCACTCCTTGGTCTTTTGACAGTGCCTTGGAACTGTCCTGGCACCTCTGGGTATGTCATTTAGCTTGCAGATTGAGGATCAAAGTTTACTTGAATTTGACTTGTCATCTGGGACCCATTTTATTTTAATTGGTTTATGTTGTACCCTTGGGCTATGTCATTTTTTCAAAAGTTGTGCCTCACCTCCCCACTGTTTCATGCTCTTTTTCTGAGCTCCTTCCTGCCCACAATGTTACCTCTAGAATCTTCTGGAAAGACAACCAGAAAATAGCTGGCCCTTGGGAGGGAAATACTGTATAATATCCAATCCCTCTAGACATTCAGGCCTTCATCTTCCATGTTTCCTACAACACGTGCAACAAAAGCATCTCTCAGTGAACATGCTAATGAAGGTGACAGGCACACAATGCTTGCTAGAAGTCCATCTGTTGGTCCATCCCTTCAAGGGCGATTGGGCTTCCAAGGATAAAGTTTGCCAATTTGGATGTTAGCCCTGCAGGCCCCTGGAACAAATCTCCACTGCACTACTAAGGAAAATCTGTTCTGTTGCCTCTTAATAATTTGTTCTTAAGCCATTTACTAACTCCGACAAGCAGGACCCTGCCCCCTTGTAGGCAACATCAGCCCACCCCACTTATTACACTAATAATAAGTGCAATCCAACCAGTGGACTGGTTGGATCTCCTTGCAGTCCAAGGGACTCTCAAGGGTCTTCTCCAACACCACAGTTCACAAGCATTAATTGTTTGGTGCCAAGCTTTCTTTATAGTCCGACTCTCACATTTATACATGACTACTAGAAAAACCAGTACCCTGACTAGATGGAACTTTGTTGACAAAGTAATACCTCTGCTTTTTAATATGCTGCCTATGTTGTTCATAACTTTTCTTCCAAGGAGTAAGTGGCTTTTTCTTCATGGCTGCAGTCACCATCTACAGTAATTTTAGAGCCCCCCAAAATAAAGTCTGTCATAGTTTCCACTGTTTCTTCATCTTTTGCCATGAAGTGATGGGACTAGATGCCATGATATTTGTTTTCTGAATGTTGAGCTTTAAGTCAACTTTTTCATTCTCCTCTTTCACTTTCATCAAGATGCTCTTCACTCACTGCCATAAGTGTGGTGACATCTGCGTACCTCAGGTTATTGATATTTCCCCCAGAAACCTTGACTCCATCTTGAGCTTCATCCAGCCCAGCATTTCTCATGATGTACTCTGCATATGAATTAAATAAGCAGGGTTACAACATACAGTCTTGATGTACTCCTTTTCCTATTTGGAATCAGTCTATTGTTTCAAGTTCAGTTCTAACTATTGCTTCTTGACCTGCATAAAGGTTTCTCAAGAGGTAGGTCAGGTAGTCTGGTATTCGCATCTCTTTCAGAATTTTCCAGTTTATTGTGATCCACACAGTCAAAGGCTCTGGTATAGTCAATCAAGAGAAATAGATGTATTTCTGGAACTCTCTTGCTTTTTTGATGATTCAGCTGATATTGGCAATTTGATCTCTGGTTCTTCTGCCTTTTCTAAAATTAGCTTGAACATCTTGAAGTTCATGGTTCATGTATTGTTGAAGCCTGACTTGGAGAATTTTGAGCATTTCTTTACTAGCATGTGAGATGAGTGCAATTGTGCTGCAGTTTGAGCAAGTATACTACCCAAAGCAATTTACAAATTCAATGCAATCCCTATCAAGCTACCAGCCACATTTTTCACAGAATTAGAACAAATAATTTCAAGATTTGTATGGAAATACAAAAAACCTCGAATAGCCAAAGCAATCTTGAGAAAGAAGAATGGAACTGGAGGAATCAACTTGCCTGACTTCAGGCTGTACTACAAAGCCACAGTCATCAAGACAGTATGGTACTGGCACAAAGACAGACATATAGATCAACGGAATAAAATAGAAAGCCCAGAGATAAATCCACACACATATGGACACCTTATCTTTGACAAAGGAGGCAAGAATATACAATGGAGTAAAGACAATCTCTTTAACAAGTGGTGCTGGGAAAACTGGTCAACCACTTGTACAAGAATGAAACTAGATCACTTCCTAACACCGCACACAAAAATAAACTCAAAATGGATTAAAGATCTAAATGTAAGATCAGAAACTATAAAACTCCTAGAGGAGAACATAGGCAAAACACTCTCCGACATAAATCACAGCAGGATCCTCTATGATCCACCTCCCAGAATTCTGGAAATAAAAGCAAAAATAAACAAATGGGATCTAATTAAAATTAAAAGCTTCTGCACAACAAAGGAAAATATAAGCAAGGTGAAAAGACAGCCTTCTGAATGGGAGAAAATAATAGCAAATGAAGCAACTGACAAACAACTAATCTCAAAAATATACAAGCAACTTATGCAGCTCAATTCCAGAAAAATAAATGACCCAATCCAAAAATGGGATTGGAATGAAACTGACCTTTCCCAGTCTTGTTGCCACTGCTGAGTTTTCCAAATTTGCTGGCATATTGAGTGCAATACTTTCATATCATCATCTTTTAAGATTTGAAATAGCTCAACTGGAATTCCATCACCTCCACTAGCTTTGTTCACAGTGATGCTTCCTAAGGCCCACTTGACTTCAGATTCCAAGATGCCTTCTCTAGGTGAGTGATTACTCCATTGTGATTATCTGGATCATAAAAATCTTCTTTGTTCAGTTTTCCTGTGTATTCTTGCCACCTCTTCTTAATATCTTCTGCTTCTGTTAGGTCCATACCATTTCTGTCCTTTATTGAGCCCATCTTTGCATGAAATGTTCCCTTGTTATCTCTAATCATCCTGAAGAGATCTCTAGCCTTTCCCATTCTATTGTTTTCCTCTATTTTTTTTTTGCACTGCTCACTGAGGAAGGTGTTCTTATCTCTCCTTGCTATTCTTCTGGAACTCTGCATTCAAATGGGTATAACTTTCCTTTTCTCCTTCCATTTTCACTTCTCCTCATTTCATAGCTATTTGTAAGGCCTCTTCAGACAGCCATTTTGCTTTTTTGCATTTCTTTTTCTTGGGGATGGTCTTGTTCTCTGTCTCCTGTACAATGTCAAGAACCTCTGTCCATAGTTCATCAGGCACTCTGTCTATCAGATCTAGTCCCTTAAATCTATTTCTCACTTCCACTGTCATCATTAGGGATTTGATTTAGTTCATACCTGAATGGTCTAGTGGTTTTCCCTACTTTCTTCAACTTAAATCTGAATTTGGCAATAAGGAGTTCATGATTTAAGCCACAGTCAGCTCCCAGTCTTGGTTTTGCTGACTGTATAGAGCTTCTTCATCTTTGGCTGCAAAGAATATAATCAATCTGATTTCAGTGTTGACCATCTGGTGATGTCCCAAGATGCAAGGGTCATGGCGGAGAGTTCTGAAAAAATGTGGCCCACTGGAGAAGGGAATGGCAATCTCCTTCAGTATTCTTGCCTTGAGAACCCCAAGAATAGCATGAAAAAGCAAAAAGATAGCACACTGAAAGATGAACTCCCCAAGTTGGTAAATGCCCAATATGCTACTGGAGATCAGTGGAGAAATAACTCCAGAAAGAATGAAGAGAGGGAGCCAAACCAAAAATAACACCCAGCTGTGGAAGTGACTGTGACGGAAGCAAGGCCCGATGCTGTAAAGAGCAATATTGCATAGGAACCTGGAATGTCAGGTCCATGAATCAAGGCAAATCAAATCATCAAACAGGAGATGGAAAAAGTGAACGTCAACATTTTAGGAATCAGTGAGCTAAAATGGACTGGAATGGGTGAATTTAACTCAGTTGACCATTGTATCTACCACTGTGGGCAAGAATTCCTTGGAAGAAATGGAGTAGCCATCATGGTGAACAAAAGAGTCTGAAATGCAGTATTTGGATGCAATCTCAAAAATGACAGAATGATCTCTGTTCGTTTCCAAGACAGACCATTCAATATCACAGTAATCCCCGTCTATGCCCTGACCTGTAATGCTGAAGAAGCTGAAGTTGAACAGTTCTATGAAGACCTACAAGACCTTTTAGAACTAACACTCAAAAAAGATGTCCTTTTCATTATAAGGGACTTGAATGTCAAAGCTGGATTTCAAGAAACATCTGGAGTAACAGGCAAATTTGGCCTTAGAATACAGAATGAAGCAGGGCAAAGGCTAATAGAGTTTCGCCAAGAGAATGAACTGGTCATAGCAAACACCGTCTTCCAATAGCACAAGAGAAGACTCTACACAGGACCAGATAATCCTCTGCTTTGTCATTACTTCTGTTATTTCCTAAAGCAGATCTATGACAATGAGACTTTTATCATTGGAAATTCCCTAAGCTGTTTTATGGAGGACAAAGGGAGGAAGCCAGTGACTTACATTCCCTCAGAGAAATAAAAGGATAAGGCTTATGGCTATTTCCCCAGGTTCCTTGTCTCAGAGCACAGGCTTGGATAGCTTTACATCATGCTTGCTCTTCCAATCTGCTGTGGACAAACCAGCACTGGGTTAAGTTTACAACCCCTTAAATCTGACCTCCCCCCCAGCACTGATCATGCTGGAGACCTTGGGGATTCCCAACTCCAGTCTTGAGGTTCCAGGAGATCATCCTGCCTAGGAATCTGGTCCTCAAAATGTTGTCATGCCTCAGCCTGCTCAGGGATCTTTCAATCCAGGGGTCCTAGGAGGTCGACATGCCTCAACTGCCCAGGTACACAATTCTCATGAGGCCGACCTGCCTCAACCTGCCTGGGGATTCACTCTCCAGGAGGCTCTCATGCCTGGGGATCTGCACCCTGACCTGAGGTCTCCTGGCTCTCAGGTTGCAACAGTACTGGGTAGGATAAGCTTCAAAAAACTCACCACTAAGGAAGTCTAACCATGGAAATAGAAGGAGGCCTATTAGTATTTTTCTTTTCCTCCCTGTCATCACTGTGTTTCAGATGGGAAGTAACCAATCCACTTTCCAACAGATGTCCTTGAGATGCATCCTTCATAACTGGAAGTTGTTCGATCCTCTAACCCTAAGGAGAAGTGGCTTAAAAACTATTGTATGCCACTGCATGGCTACCATATCCTCTGGAGGACAAGGAACACTCACCTGAGGATGGGAGTTTAAACTACAATACCATCCTGCAGCTAGACTTAGTCTGCAAAAGACAAGAGAAATGGACAGAGATCCCCAATGTCCAGATTTTCTTCTGACTAAGAGATATGACAGTACCCTGTCTTAAGTATGGGGTTGTTGTATGCCCTAAAAGTGAGCCTACTAGGCAAATGGTGTTAGGCACAGACAACCAAGAGAAGGAAGCCGCCCATGAAGGTTTACCTCCCATGGCTCTTGAGTTGCCTGGTGATCCTTCTGAAAGGTTATTGCTGAGCCATGAAAAGACTCTGGGATTCTTGGCCTCTGGAGCAGAAGAATTCAATCCGGGGCCAGAGATGAGGCTTGATTGCTCAGACCTTTTGTATAATAAAGATTTATTAAAGTATAAAAGAGATAGAGAAAGCTTCTAACATAGGCATCAGAAGGGGGCAGAAAGAGTACCAGCCTGCTAGTCTTCAGCTGGATGTTATACAGTCACTAGCAGTCTGTTAATGAAAGCAAAGAATGTCTTAAAACTCAGAATGTTGCCAAGCCCCTCATCCATAAAATGTATTTTGGGATAATCTTGGCACCAGATGATTCATTCCAGGCCATAAAACAATTGACTTGAATCTTGTAGAAAGGCAGATTACTATACAAATAGTTTCGTTTACATAGATTAGGGGAACAGTGTCTGAGTATAACGTTTTGTTAAGTAGGTTCTGAGCCATTAGGCAGAACCGACTTGAAGACAGAGTCTGGCATAAATGCATAGTACATTAAAATAGCTTAAGACAAACATTTACATAAGAAAAATGCATTGGTTAACTCAAGGATTGAGAATAGTTAACTTCAGGTGAAACCATGTGTCATTACGGCAACACAGCATTTTAAGAGAACCTTTTAAATTTGTATAGAGAAGGGAAAAAAATATCCCTAGTTTGTCTCCTCCTGCCTTTTAAGAGCAGAGAAGGCAATGGCACCCCACTCCAGTACTCTTGACTGGAAAATCCCATGGACAGAGAAGCCTGGAATGCTGCAGTCCATGGGGTCACTGGGGGTCAGACATGATTGAGCAACTTCACTTTCACTTTTCACTTTCATGCATTGGAGAAGGAAATGGCAACCCACTCCAGTGTTCTTGCCTGGAGAATCCCAGGGACGGGGGAGCCTGGTGGGCTGCCATCTATGGGGTCGCACAGAGTCGGACACGACTGAAGTGACTTAGCAGCAGTAGCCATTTAAGAGAGATAAAAATATCTGACACTTGCAGCGTATTTCTTCCATTTGGAGACCCCTGGCCTTTCTGCCTATTACTGTCTCACTTCCTTGTATTCAAACATGCCCCCATATCTGTGAGCATCCCTCCACAAAAGCCAACTTGAATATGTCCCTTAGTAGAAACTGGAGGAGAATTTGGACAAACCCAGGTTCATAAGTCCTTCTCCCTCTTAGAACTAAGATGGATCGAACAAGACCTGGGAAGCTATACAGATGACCCAGGGAAATATATAGATACATTTCAACACATTACCTTCAGTTCAGTTTAGTCACTCAGTCGTGTCCTACTCTTTGCGACCCCATGAATTGAAGCACGCTAGGCCTCCCTGTCCATCACCAACTCCCAGAATTCACTCAAACTCACATCCATCGAGTTGGTGATGCCATCCAGCCATCTCACCCTCTGTCGTCATGTTCTCCTCCTGCCCCCACTCCCTCCCAGCATCAAAGTCTTTTCCAAAGAGTCAACTCTTCACTTGAGTTGGCAAAAGTACTGGAGTTTAGCTTTAGCATCCTTCCTTCCTTCAAAACAAAACAAAACAAAACAAAACAAAACAAAACCCAGGGCTGATCTCCTTCAAAATAGACTGATTGGATCTCTTTGCAGTCCAAGGGACTCTCAAGAGTCTTCTCCAACACCACAGTTCAAAAGCATCAATTCTTCAGCGCTCAGCTTTCTTCACAGTCCAACTCTCACATCCATACATGAATACTGGAAAAACCATAGCTTTGACTAGATGGACCTTTGTTGGCAAAGTAATGCCTCTACTTTTGAATATGCTATAGCAGAGGTTGGTCATAACTTTCCTTTGTAGCCATAAAATTAAAAGATGCTTACTGCTTGGAAGAAAAGTTATGACCAACTTAGATAGTAATTAAAAAGCAGAGATATTATTTTGCCAACAAAGGTCATCTTTTAATTTCACGGCTGCAATCACCATCTGCAGTGATTTTGGAACCCAAAACAATAAAGTCTGACACTGTTTTCACTGTTTCCCCATCTATTTCCCATGAAGTGATGGGACCAGATGCTATGATTTTAGTTTTCTGAATCTTGAGCTTTAAGCCAACTTTTTCACTCTCCTCTCTCACTTTCATCAAGAGGCTTTTTAGTTCCTCTTCACTTTCTGCCATAAGGGTGGTGTCATCTGCATACCTGAGGTTATTGATATTTCTCCTGGCAATCTTGATTCCAGCTTGTGCTTCTTCCAGCCCAGCTTTTCTCATGATGTACTCTGCATAGAAGTTAAATAAGCAGGGTGACAATATACAGTCCTGATGTACTCTTTTTTTCCTATTTGGAACCAGTCTGTTGTTTCATGTCCAGTGCTAACTATTGCTTCCTGACATGCATATAGGTTTCTCAAGAGGCAGGTCGGGTGATATGGTATTGCCATCTCTTTCAGAATTTTCCAGTTTATTGTGATCCACACAGTCAAAGGCGTTGGCATAGTCAATAAAGCAGAAATAGATGTTTTTATGGAACTCTCTCCCTTTTATCAATGATCCAGCGGATGTTAGCAATTTGATCTCTGGTTCCTCTGCCTTTTCTACAACAAGCTTAAACATCAGGAAGTTCACGGTTCACGTATTTCTGAAGCCTGGCTTGGAGAATTTTGAGCATTACTTCACTAGCGTGTGAGATGAGTGCAATTGTGCAGTAGTTGACAAAGTTATAAATTGTGATTCCCACTGTTTCAGGACACTGTTCCCACTCTCAGTGTCTATGCTGAGAACTTTGTACTTCTACTCTCTAAAACAAAACTGCCTGTGTGAGTGTGTGTGTGGGGATTCCATTCTTCAGCTTTGTGGACAAAGAGCTCAGATGCCCGTTTCATTATTATCTGTAACAAATAAACTGCTGTCTATCTCACCTGTCTGGGGTCATGAGTCTTACGTTCAGCCATACCTGCAGCCCTGGAGGATGGAGGATCCCTAACTCATCAACAGAGAGAAGAATCCTTAAAGCAGAGGTACTGGCTTCATACAGAATAAATGTTCAGAAACTATGTTGAATAAAAGAACAAGTATAAGACTTACTACACAAATTTTCATCTGTGGTCATTTGCTATTTATCTGCAAACAATTTAGATTTCCAAATACTGAAATTTATTAATAGATAACCAAACTTCATAAAACTAGCAGATCTCCATTCCATGAAGGAGAACACATTTTCTAACATTTAGAGTGTCAAAATAAGTACTGAATTTTTTCTGAAGGTCTGTTTTGCAAGCATTCTTTCCTTGGGGCTTCTGGAAAGTTTGGTCTTTAACCCCAATAGTTAAAAAACTGCCTAAGGACAGAAATGCCTTTAGTTGTTCCCTGCTTCCATAACCTTGCCTCTAGGCTGTGTTAAGAGTAAAAGATAGCCTCTAAGTTTGCTATAACTTATAGAAAGTTAGCCTGTCTTATCATGTAAAGAAAAGCACTGGGGATTTGTTTATGTGTTACTTCACAAGTCTTATCTTATTACATTAGGAAAAAAAAAATCTGATAAATCACCAAGTGTATATCATAGAATTCTGGGAGTATTAAGGACAAGATGTTTTCTGGCTTAATCTTTGCTTTTGGGAAGCTTGTAGGTTTAATATAAAGTAGCTGTTCAATAAATACCAGCTAACTGAATACATACACTATAATGGCCTAAGAAAATACTGTGATAGAGTAGATGTGCTAGAAACTGTGTCAGCTAAGTAAATTATACATTATTATTATGCAACTTTACTTATATTTTAAAATTATCTCCTTTGAAAAGTTCCTTACAGCATTTGTCATTATAATCAATACATGTCATAGTTGTTATTAATCAGGTCTTTTTTCCCCTTTCTTCTTCATTGATTTTTACTGGACTATACACAGTCATGGATACTAAAGACAGTAAACTGTGTTGGTGTCTGTTTACAATGCGTCACCATGGATTGCAATTGGGAATGCATTTTAAGTGGTTTTCTCACAATTAATGGCCACTTAAATTGATAAACAAATACTATCACTTTATGCCTTTGTCATCAATAGTTTTTTTTTTAATTTTTTGACTTCTGTCTTGAAATAAAAACCATAGAAACCATAGATTACCTAGTGCACACAAAAATGTATGGCATTAGATTAGCTAGTAAAAAGTGTGCTAATTAAATTCAAATGCAGCAATAGCAAAAATTTATTGGTTGCACTGTGCTAATAGGACTTATACCTCTGTTTAATTCCTACAAGTAAGTTCAGTTCAGATCAGTTCAGTTGCTCAGTCATGTCCAACTCTTTGGACCCTATGAATTGCAGCACACGAGGCCTCCCTGTCCATCACCAACTACCGAAGTTCACTCAGACTCATGTCCATCGAGTCGGTGATGCCATCAAGCCATCTCATCCTCTGTCGTCCCCTTATCCTCCTGCCCCCAATCCCTCCCAGCATCAGAGTCTTTTCCAATGAGTCAACTCTTCACATAAGGTGGCCAAAGTACTGGAGTTTCAGCTTTAGCATCATTCCTTCCAAAGAAAGCCCAGGGCTGATTTCCTTCAGAATGGACGGGTTGGATGTCCTTGCAGTCCAAGGGACTCGCAAGAGTCTTCTCCAACACCACAGTTCAAAAGCTCAGCCTTCTTCACAGTCCAACTCTCACATCCATATATGACCACTGGAAAAACCATAGCCTTGACTAGACGGACTTTAGTCGGCAAAGTAATGTCTCTGCTTTTGAATATGCTGTCTAGGTTGGTCATAACTTTTCTTCCAAGGAGGAAGCGTCTTTTAATTTCGTGGCTGCAGTCACCATCTGCAGTGATTTTGGAGTCCCCAAAAGTAAAGTCTGACACTGTTTCCACTGTTTCCCTATCTATTTCCCATGAAGTGATAGGACAAGGTGCCATGATCTTCGTTTTCCAAATGCTGAGTTTTAAGCCAACTTTTTCACTCTCCTCTTTCACTTTCATCAAGAGGCTTTTCAGTTCCTCTTCACTTTCTGCCATAAGGGTGGTGTCATCTGCATATCTGAGGTTATTGATATTTCTCCCAGCAATCTTGATTTCAGCTTGTGTTTCTTCCAGTCCAGTGTTTCTCATGATGTACTCTGCATATAAGTTAAATAAGCAGGGTGACAATATACAGCCTTGACACACTCCTTTTCTTATTTGGAACCAGTCTGTTGTTCCATGTCCAGTTCTAACTGTTGCTTCCTGACCTGCATACAGATTTCTCAAGAGGCAGGTCAGGTGATCTGGTATTCTCATCTCTTTCAGAATTTTCCACAGTTTATTGTGATCCACACAGTCAAAGTCTTTGGCATAGTCAATAAAGCAGAAATAGATTAAGCACATTACAAAAGAAATGAAACCGAAGCTAAGTGAAATAAATTTTCCCTATATAGTGACTACATTGATTAATTTTATGTGAACTTGGCTAAACCACAGTACCTGACTATTTGGTAAAACACTATTCTAGAAGTTTCTGTGAAGTTCTATTTTTGGATGGGATTACTAGGTAAATCAATAGACTTTGGTAAAGCAGATTGTTCTCCATAATGTGGGTAAGCCTCATTCAATCAGTTGAAGGTCTTTCGAGAAAGATTGTCATCCCCTGAGGAAGAAGGAAGCCTGCCAGCAGACTCCCTCCAGACTTGAACTGCTATTCTTCTCCCAACTGCCAACCTGCCAGCCTGCTCTGCAGAGTTTTGAACTTGCCAGGCTCTACAACCATCATGAGCCAATTTCTTAAACTCCTGATAGATGGGGAGAGAAAAAGAAACGTGTTCATACCATGACAGAGTGGAATTTAATGCCAGGATTTTCTAATTGTAAATCTTGAGCTCTGTATAATTCTGGAGATAATACAAACTCAAATTATGCTGCTCTATTTTATACTTTATTATGTGCTTATCCTTCTGCAGTGTGTGTGTGTGTATACCTGTTTGACATCACTCTGGTCTACCGTCCATCCACCATGTCCAATCAGTGTGGCTCTGGTCAGGCCCCTATCATCCCCTGGATTAGGAGAAAGCACATGCTTTAAATTTGTCCAATTAAGACAAGGTATTATTTCCATCACAGTGACTGGTTTAGTGAAGGTCTCAGACAAAGCAAACCAGTTAAAGCCTTCCTGGATCTCTAAAGAAAAAGAGATTTCCTTCTAAAATTATTTTCATTGAGGACAATGTAGATGCTCATATAGGTCCTGAGCTGCAGCAGACAAAATACACAAAGAAGAAAGCAGAAGAGAGACAATATTAATGAATCACTGGAGTTTTTAACAACCTCATTTAACTACATTTAGTTTTCTGATACTATATATTCTGGTGAAAGTGAAAGTTGCCATCATGTCTGACTCTTTGTGACCCCATGTACTGTAGCCTGCCAGACTCTGTCCATGAAATTCTCCGGGCCAGAATACTGGAGTGGATAGGCATTCCTTCCTCCAGGGGATCTTCCAAACCCAGGGATCGAACCCAGGTTTCCTGCAGTACAGGCACTTCCTTTACTGTCTGAGCCACCAGGGAGGCCCAAGAATACTGGAATGGGTAGCGTATCTCTTCTCCAGCACATCTTCCCCACTCAGGAATCAAACTGGGGTCTCCTACATTGCAGGAAGATTCTTTGCCAGCTGAATTACCAGGGAAGCCTCTATATTTCTGATAGTGGAAACCAATTTATCATTTAGTTTAAATCAATTGGAGACTTTTTCTGTCACGTGATACTAAAAGAACTTAGTTATACTTAATTACAGGCTTCCCCACTGGCTCAGCAGTACAGATTCCACTAGCAATACAGAAGATGAGAATTTGATCCCTGGGTTAGGAAGATATGAAGGACGGCATGACAACCCTCTCCTTTATTCTTGTTTGGAGAATCTTGTGCACAGAGAAGCCTGGTGGGCTACAGCCCATATGTCCCCAGAGAATAGGACAGGACTGAAGCGACTGAGCAAATACACACATACTTAATTACAAGAACTTAAAAGAATCAATATTTTGTAACACAGTTGATCATTTTTATTTTCATTTTTTTTATTCAGAAAGTTTTTGATTCTAGATATGCTGGTATACATCACTATGGGAGAAATTTTAGCAGACAGCTATTATGTGGAAATACCTATTTCATTATCCACCACAGTAATAGGTTCAAACCTTCCATTTTTATAGAACTTTCTGATTTTCCAAAATTATTTTATTGGTTATTGCACTCAGGTATTTATCAAGACCAATGATATGGTTTGAATCAGTATGATAACCTCAATGTATTGATGATAAATTTGTTCTTAAGGTTTTTGAATGACAAAGTTTTACTAAAGTAGATTCACTAATTAAAATAAGACCTCAGTGGAGGAATTTCAGATACATTATTTCTTGGCTGATGTTTTGAATAGTTTGAAGATTCTATAAAAGATGATTCTGAGATCAATTTAAGATATTCTTTTGATAAGTCTTCTATAAGAAATATATATATAACAGAATATGATTTCATAATAATGTGATATTTTTAATGCCTGAATACATCTAGAGGTAATACTACATATTCAGAAAAGTAATTTCCCACGAACTTGCTTGTCTGAATTATTGTCTCTGAAAATTAAATCTAATAAAGTCCCTCAATTACTAAGAAAAAAAAATCTTGTCTTTCCTTTGCTCATGGGACAATATCTAAACCCTTTATAATTTGCCTTTTTTGCTCTATCTAGCAGTATTCTCTAAGAATACACAAAATGGTCATTTTAAATTGTATCACTATTTCAACAGGGCTTCTATCAGATCAGTTCAGTCGCTCAGTCGTGTCCAACTCTTTGCGATCCCATGAATTGCAGCACGCCAGTCCTCCCTGTCCATCACCAACTCCCGGAGTTCACTTAGACTCACGTCCATGGAGTCAGTGATGCCATCCAGCCATCTCATCCTCCGTCGTCCCCTTCTCCTCCTGCCCCCAGTCCCTCCCAGCATCAGAGTCTTTTCCAATGTGTTCATGAGAACCCCATGAACAGTATGAAAAGGGCCACTATACAGATGCAATTTTTATGTACTATTCCTCTCAGCTAAATGCCCTTGATCCCCTTTCTTTGTTTGTCTCACTCCAAAGACGACCTTGCCAACTGAAAGTTGACTTCTATCGCTATGACTCCCTTAAGCCAAAAGTGAATATTATTTACCTTCATTTCATGTTACTTATACTTTTAATATTATACTTATCTCGCTGAGCTACAATAATATCTGAATTTTTCTCTTTGTCTAACAGGTCAATGGGACCATCAAGGTCTAGTTATACATGTATTTAACTTCATATTCCTGGTATTAAGAGTTATGAATTAGACGTAGAAAATATTCATTATTTGTTAACTATTTAAATGAACATTTGAATGAATAAATTAATACAAAAATTGAATAGTTTTGCTAACTCCCTAATCTATGCTTTCAGAGGTATATCCTACTTTGATGGTGTATCAAAAGAGGTCTAAGGAAGAGAGAGAGAAAATCTCCATATAGATATTTAGACACTATCATCACAGAGATTCTACTTCTGGGTATTTGTCCAATAGTAATATACACATATGTTCATTCAAAACCATGAACAAAGATGTACATTGATGTACTATTTGTAATATCACAACTTTTTAATAATCCAAAAGCCTCATAAGCAGTTAAATGAAAAAATAACTTGTAATATATTCACATAATGAAATACTATAACAATCGAAATGAACACCCCAAAGCTTCACACAAGAAGGGTGATTTATGCTTATGTTCATAAAGCATAAGCAAGTGTAATATGGAGTGAAAAGCAACCAGATCAACCAACACAAAAAACACAAACTGTGTGATTTCATTTATCTAACGTTTAAAAAAGGCAAGTTAATCTAAGCTACTATGTTAGACATTCTGCTATTATTATAACTTTTGTTGAAGGTAATCTGGGAGAAAAAATAGTGACTCCTAGGATGCAGCAATATTTTGTTCCTTGATCTAATTGGTAAAAATTTACTAAGCTGTTGATGTAGGGTCTTTGCACTTTTGTCTATTTTTATTGTACTTCAACATAAAGTTAAAATGATAAGTTATTGCTAAAATTTTATTACAGTATTTTAAAAGAAAATAGCTCATGGTCCTATTTCATAGAGTGTCATTCTTAATCTTTCAATATTCCTTAGAGTTTGTAGCATCTCTTCCCCTTTATCTCTCCTACTAAAATATTTTTATCATTTAGAGTTTTGTCATAATTGATTAAATTGTACAAAAAATGTAGATCCCAAAGGTTTAGAAATATGATCCTGTGATAATGTGGGGGATTACTCTGAGAGGAATACTGATGACATAATCATAAGATTACTCATTTTTTAATTTGACAAATTTGAAATGTTAACATTTTGTAAAGTGTACAACATATTACTTTGATACGTTTGTGTACTGTAATGATTGCCATTGAAATAATATTTATATTATATCATTATAATATTATTGTCTATATTCATTATACTGTACAGTAGACCTTTATTTTTTTTCCTACTTGTTACAAGTTTGTACCCATAAACCTCATCAGTTTTCTCCCTTCATTTCCCATCTTCTTGTAGCCACCACTTTACACTGCTTTCTTAGAGGTTTGATGTTTTTGAATTTCATTTATAAGTAATACCATATAGTATTTGCTTTTTTCTGTCTCACTTAGCACAATGTGCTTAATATACATTGATGTCATTGTAAATGAGAGAATATCCTCCTTTCTCATAGCTGAATATTTTATTATATATATTTACAACATTTCTTATCAATTGACAGGTCTTCAGATATGGATTTTTCCCATATTTTGGGTATTATGAATAATGCTGTGATAAACATGGTGTGTATATATTTTATCAAAATCCTGTTTTCATCTCCTTCAGGTTTGGACCCAGGAACAGAATTTTTGGATCATATGGTAGCTCTATTTTCAATTTTTGAGGCACCTCCATGTTGTTTTTTATGAAGGCTGGACTATCTTACCTTCTCAGCAATAAGATATAAGGATTACCTTTTTAACACATCCTTGCCAGCATTTACTGCTTCGTATCTTCTTGATGATAACATTCCAATAGTTGTGAACTGATTACATTATATATTAACTCTTATAAAAATATGCATACATAATACTTATTGTTGTCTAATTGCTAAATCATGTCCAACTCTTTGTTACCCCATAGACTGTGCCCACCAGGCTTCTCTGTCCATGAGATTTTTCCAGGCAAGAATACTGGAGTGGATTGCCATTTCCTTCTCCTTGGGATGTTCCCAACTCAAGGATCTAAATCACCTCTGCTGAGTTGACAGGAGGATTCTCTGCTGCTGAACCATCAGGGAAGTCAATACTTCTATTAAAACTAACTGAAGTAAACACTAGTAGTAAATAAATACTATTTTATAAACATTGTGCTATCCCATTCTGTAAAATCTAAAGAGGAGATAAAATTATTATCAGTATTTTATATATAAGGATATGACGAAGGGAGACCAACAACTTGTCCCAGATCACATAGCTATCAAATTTAGACCAGGGTTATTTGACTTCAATACATATGGATTTAACTACCAACCTTATGCCACTATTGTAGCCACTTATAGGCTATACTGAGTATCGTACTGCAGCCTCAAACATACACATGAGAAATTGTGCTGGATCACACAGATTGCAAATAAGTGTTGCTATATCAAGGGAAATCATCCATACTTTTCTGGATTATTTTCTTTATCCACACTTGAAATATGTCTTATCAATATTTTAATTCTATATCACTTGGTCTGAAGAAAAACTAATGTGGAAAATACAGTTTATTTAGGATATGTTGGCAATAGACATAGGTCTATTAATATAAGTTAAGAGGCAAGCTCATTTATTTCAGAAAATATCTTCTTTTCTAATTTGTCTTCAGTTTATTTCTGCTACCTGTTCTGCTAACTGTACATCTTCTGAATAGCACTTAGGTGTTTTGTGGGAAGGAAATTATTCCATTCAAGTGCTACATTCTAAATTAATTATCCACTAATGTCTGAATAACCATCCTCATTTTTGAAATTATATTTAAAAATTATCTAGTGCCTGAATTATTTTTGTTCTCCCTAGAATTTTCTTTCAACTTGTATGATACCTTTTCATGAAAGTAAAGCCTGATATATTAAAGCTAAATATCTTTAAAGACAATTTAAATCACCTTCCATATGTCACTGGAAAATGTATAATCACCAAAGGGAACGGGAAAGTTATTAATTTCACTGGCCTATCACATAAATACATTGAAAGTTTTACTTTAACAATTATAAAACTTTGCTAAAGAAGAAGATATATGGGACAACAAGAGCCTTTTTATCTCTCGATCCTTTTCATGAAAAATCTCAAGAGAAAGCTCATAACTGTTTCTCTATTCATCTGAAGGGGAGGAAGAGGACAAATAATTGAAGGTGATTTTAGCAAGACTTCAAGCAGTAGCACTGGAATTAAATGTTGAAACAGAAAGGCTGTAATATCAGGGTACTTCTGAAGAAATATGAGTTGAACTACATCTTCATTTAACTTGCAGCTTAAGCTTTTTCAAAGTTGAGTGAAATATTTTACTATTGCAAATACTCAAAAATCATGAATTAGATTATTGGAAATTTTGTTAGAGTCTAATTTTTAGAAATGACATTTCAAAATTTTATTTATCCCAAATAACTTAAATGATGGTGGCACATGTGTGACTAACTCTAAGAATAATAAAAATATCATATAGCTTTGCTTTGATAAGGGTTGCCAGGAATTATAAATTTGAAATCAAAACAAAACAGCAGCTGTAGGGAAATATTCAGAAGACTATGAAAATACTTTTTTTTTTAATTTAGATATTACTAAAGAACTTAAAAAATTATGTCCAATCCTTTCTTATGCCTCCTCTTATGTTCCATCTTAGACAGTATTAGATACTTTCCAGGAAAGAAAATATCTGCATAAAATTACCTCTGGTGACCTTTCTAACATTTTTTTTTTTCACTCCTCCATGAAAGTGACACTCCAGATATTCCATAACTTCTTAAGTTCAGTAGATGTGACCAAACTCTCTGACCTCTATGCCTCCTGCAAGCACATACATATACATATGCCTGTGCCTTTTATCTCAGAGGAAACAATCTGGTTATTTGTGGACTATCTCTGGATCACAGATGCATTCTCTAATATTGTTTGAGACACATTAATTTTGATTAATTTCCTACAGTTAAACATAAAGGGAGCTCATATAAAAATCTGAATTTCTGACTTATCTTGAAAAATTAGAAGTTCTGATAAGTTTAGGCCTGTATTCCTTTAATTACCATTGTCTAAACCTTTGGCCACCTCATGCGAAGAGTTGCCTCATTGGAAAAGACTCTGATGTTGGGAGGGATTGAGGGCAGGAGGAGAAGGGGATGGATGACAGAGGATGAGATGGCTGGATGGCATCACCGACTCGATGGACATGAGTTTGGGTGAACTCCAGGAGTTGGTGATGGACAGGGAGGCCTGGCCCGCTGCAATTCATGGGGTCTCAAAGAGTTGGACATGACTGAGTGACTGAACTGAACTGAACTGAAACCATGATCACTTGGATCCGCTACAGTGAGGTCTAGTACTATTATAATTTGTTGATTCATAGCTAGTTCATTCCACTCATTTAGATTACCTAACTGATACCTCAATGTATTCCATAGTTGTTTCTATTTTATATGCTTCTCATTTGAAAATAATAGTATTTTATTATACATACCTATTTTTATACATGGGGCTTCTCAGGCGGCATTAGTGGTAAAGAATCTGTCTGCCAATGCCCGAGACACAAGAGACACCAGTTTGATCCCTTAATGGGGAAGAGCTCCTAGGATAGGAAATGGCTCCCTACTCTAGTATTCTTACCTAGAAAATTATATGGTCAGAGAAGCCTGGTGGGCTACAGATCATGGGGCAGCAAAGAGTTGGACACAACTAAGCGACTGAGTACAGACTTAGGCGCTGGTTCAGTCCCAGAGCTGAGAGGCTCAGAGTCATTATTATACATACCATTTTTGTAATTAAGTGTGCAGGCAGACTTTGAAACAAATATCTGGGTCAAATTTTGGCTCTACCAATTAATAGCTATCTAAACATTTTATTGTTATTTAAATTTCAATGTTCTAGTTTCTTCAACAATATAAAAAGTACAGTGATAAATATCTCAAAAACTATCTATGCATACAGAATTACATGCCATCATGTGTATCATCCTTGAGTACTATGGATGTACTTTGTAAGTGTGCATTTTTATTATACCTCTATTCATTTAAATAGGATATTTTCTTATTATCTTTGTTTTTACAGTACTCAGTAATTTGTCTGGCAGATATGTGATATTCAAAGCTTACTGAATCAATCTGATAAATGCAAAAACAAGTCAGAGCTACAGGAAATATTTTTCTAATGTAAATTATGACAAATTTATAACTAAAAAAAATAGAGAATGGTTCCCATCTGACTCAACACAGTCCCCTACACCCCAATTATTAATTTGGTTGCTAATTTATATATTTTTACATTACCTGGATTATAAGGTGAAGTATTCTTGCCTGGAGAATCCCATGGACAGAGGAGCCTAATGGACTGTAGTCCATAGGGTCACAAAGATTGCACACGACTGAGTGACTAAGTACAGCACAGCAAGGCCATGAGAGGGATTCATTGTTCCCTAATTTTTTTTGTGTGTGCTTTATAGGGAATGTACATGTTTTCAGGTATAGTCTCTGGTCCTGTTTGGAAGAAAAGAATGCACGGGTGATTTGTTCAAATAGATCTTTTGTTGTTTGTTTGTTTTTCTCCCTACAGGAAGCTGTAACTTCTTTTATAAAAGTCATGTGTGCTAAGTCACTCCAGTCATATCCTACTCTTTGTGACCCTATGAATTGTAGTCTGCCAGACTCCACTGTCCATGGGATTTTTCAGGCAAGAATACTAGAGTGGATTGCCATGCTCTTCTCCAGGAGATCTTCCAAACCCAGGGATTTAATCCATGTCTCTTATGTCTCCTGCATTGACAGGAGGTTTACCACTAGGACCACTTAGGAAAAGTCAGTGTTAACTATTTCTTGATGTAATTCCTCACTATCCCTTCTATGCAGTATGTGTTATCAAACACAGTGGTTTTCATCCCATACAGTACTATTTATGGATTCTTAGTTCATCATACATCTGCATACACGATTGCAAGTCTAGAGCTTTTCACACAGATTATATAACTAGTTCAGCCTGCTCTCCCCAAATTGCTTCAAAACAATTTTTAATATATTTAAAATATGAATATATTCTAAAATGAATTGATGAATTACATTGCTTATAAAATTCATTTGTGAAATAATTTTTCTGTGTGAAACACTCCCTGGAGTTCTCACGGTAAGTCATAGTACTTGAACTCAGCCAGATGGAAAGTTAGATATAGAAACATAAGAAAGAAACAAGTGTTCAAGAGATTTATAAGCTATATCTATGAAATACAGGTGTGGGAGTATAAAGAAAGAGTTCTTGGATTTTAGTCAATACCTACACAACAGTGGTTTGATGGTACATGGTTAAAAAAAAAAAAAAAAGTCTAGAAAAAATATTCCAGGCAAAGAGCACAGTTTGTTAAGGGTCACCGCCAATGTGGCAACATTCTTACCTGCCCAAATTTAAAGAGTTTGCAAGAATAAAACAGGAAAGTCCTAGAAAAACTGGGATAATTTTGTCATTCTAAGTAAAATAATGAGAACATGGTGATAGAACACTATTTTAATAGATACAGTGGGATAGCCAGTGGGAATATGCTGTGTGACTCAGAGCGCTCAAGTTGATGCTCTGTGACAACCCAGAGAGGTAGGATTGGGTGGGAGGTGGGAGGGAAGTTCAAGAGGGAGGGAAGATATGAATACCTATGACTGATTCATGTTGACATGTGGCAGAAACCATCATAATTTTGTAAAGCAATTTTCCTTCAGTTAAAAGTGTGTGTGTATGTATTAGTCACTCAGTCATGTTGGACTCTCCGTGACTCTATGGAATGTAACCCACCAGGTTCCTCTGTCCATGGAATTTTCCAGGCAAGAATACTGGAGTGGGTTACCATTCCCCTCTCCAGGGGATCTTCCCAACACAGGGAAGTTTGAGTTGGCTCCTACTCATATCTATTGAGTCAGTGATGCCATCCAACCATCTCATCCTCTGTTGTCCCATTCTCCTCCTGTCCTCAATATTTCCCAGAATCAGGATATTTTCCAATGAATCAACTCTTCACACAGGTGGCCGAAGTATTGGAGTTTCAACTTCAGCATCAGTCCTTCCAATGAATATTCAGGGTTGATTTCCTTTAGGACTGACTGGTTTGATCTCCTTGCAGTCCAACAGATTCTCAAGAGTCTTCTCCAGCACCACAGTTCAAAAGCATCAATTCTTTGGTCCTCAGCATTCTTCATGGTCCAACTCTCATATCCATACATGACTACTAGAAAAACCATAGCTTTCACTATAATTCAATTCATCTATAGCCTAACTAATCTGAAATCATCAATTTTGGAACCATCATTTTTAAATTACTTCTACTTAAGTTTTGGCAGGAAAATCTGAGCTAGGATCTCCCTTATCTGTTAAGATTTTTTAATACTAAATTATAAATGAATCATATGTTTTATATAATTAATTTATGAAATCTCTACCTATAAGAATTCTTGGGAATCATTTATGTCTTTTCTCACACTCATGAACAATTAGACTTTTCATGAACTTTTGTTTTACCTCATGAATTCTGTCAGTTCTATCACTTACTGGGTTTTCTCCTTCCTTAAGACTATTATATAGGAGCATAATGGTCCATAACATACAATTTGTAGATAACCTCCAATGAGCATTTTTTTCCTACTTTTGGGTCTCTAGTGTTTCATCATTTTTAAATTTTTAAAAATAATCTTCATATTGTCAATTGCTTATACCTTTGTGATAATATGTTTATCTTGGAACAAGATAAGGCATGAAAAAAGTATTTTATGATTTGCATTTATAACCTTGGGAATCACAGAAAAACTTGGTTGGTAAGATATTAAAATCCATTTCATTGAAGTATTCAAAATAGGGCTCTCATATTATTAATACCATTGGGAGATGAAAAGAGAACATGTAATTATTGTTTTAGGGGAAAATATTGTCTAAATTGAAAGATAAGATTTTCCTTAATGAGAATTATTTTTTCCATTCAAATTCCCTGTCCACTCAAGGTGAGCACAGTATAATCAACAAAATAAAAACAAAATTTCTCTGACCAGCGATTCTTCATATTTGTACAAAGGCCTAATGCCTGATAAGAGGTCTACATTGCTATTAAATGCTGTGGGAGAACACTCTATAACCTGTGGCCTACTAGTGCCATTAGCAATTCCTCCTAAGATCCCATTGAAGAAAATGGTACTAGCAACCTGGGATGAGAAGCAAGCAAGTAAATGAATGATCCAAAGTATTGTGGGCTTCCCTGGTGGCTCAGATGATAAAGAATCTGTCTGTACTGTGAGAGACTCAGGTTCAATCCATGTGTTGGGAAAATCCCCTGGAGAAGGGGATAGCAGCCCATTCCAGTATCGTTATCTGAGAAATTCCATGGACAAAAGAGCCTGGAAAGCTACAAGTTATAGGGTTGCAGAGTAAGACACAAGTGAGTCACACACACACACACACACACACACACACACACACACACAGAGCATTGTACTTAGTAATAGTATCCATCATAGGCCTTTGCACATTAAGGTGAGTGTCCAACATGACGTTAAACTCTTTGAAAGGTTGCCAGTGAATTTAGGACTTCCCTGACAGCTCAGTTGGTAATGAATATACCTGCAATGCAGGGAACCCTGGTTAAATTTCTGAGTCAGGAAGATCTGCTGGAGAAGGAATAGGGTACCCACTTTAGTATTCTGGCCTAGAGAATTCCATGGACTGTACAGCCCCTGGGGTTGCAAAGAGTCCCACATGACAGAGCAGCTTTCATTTTCAGCTCATTTAGGAAGACACTCCTCTGTTCACATGTTTCAGTGGTTGGATTTTTTCAGGGACCTAGAACAACACTAATTAAAGTCTGTATCCTTCATGAAGGGCCCATGAATGACCCATCAAAGACAGAATTTAGACATGAATGGTTACTTTGCCATATCGTGATGAAGTGGTACTTCCCTATTGTTTAATTTTTTTAAAATATCAGTTCCTTTTTTCTCCGTTTGTGGTTGGCTTTAATATCCCTATAATTGAACTAAAGTATTACAAACCTTCTGGGAATTAGTTTCTTTTAACTTTACTTTGATTCCTTGAAGGCGCAGTGGTAAAAAAAAAATCCACTTGCCAATGCAGGAGATGTGGGTTAAATCCCTGGGCTGGGAAGATCCCTTGGAAGAAGAGGTCAGGAAGATACCCTGGTGCAGTTTCCACATTACAGGCAGATTCTTTACCTCCTGAGCCACCAGGGAAGCCCTTGATGATTTGGATCATTCATTTACTTTCTTATTTCTCATCCCAGGTTACTAGTACTCTCTTCTTCAATGGAATCTTAGGAGGAATTACTAATGACACTAGTAGGAAGATCCCCTGGAGAAAGGAATAACAACCCACTCCAGTATTCTTGCTTAGAAAAGTCCGTGGACAGAGGAGCCTGGTGGGCTACAGTCCACGGGATAACAAATCGTCCTGTACGACTGAACACACATGCACACTTTTCTTTATCCATATGGAAATTGATTTAAAAGGAAGCTTAAAAGAAAAGAAAACAAAAAAGGATGGCAGCAACAAAGATAAATTTAGGTTAATGAATATAAAAATATAGACTGGATTGGTGGCTTCCATAAAAGTGAGACCACTTGGAAACAGAGTAGAGTTAGTGGTATCAGCTGAGCATTGGCTTCTTAGAGAAGAGGAGAAAAATACAAGTATGCGGGAACCATTTCATACCTGGTACATAACTTACTGGACCCCTTCTTACTTCAAACTTTAACCCTGTTTAGAAGCGCACACGGAAAAAAGGACTGGTTCCAAATTGGGAAAGGAGTACATCAAGGCTGTATATTGTCACTCTGCTTATTTAACTTATATGCAGAGAAATGCTGGGCTGGATGAAGCACAAGCTGGAATCAAGATTGCCAGGAGAAATATCAATAACCTTAGATATGCAGATAACACTGCTATTATGGCAAAAAGTGAAGAAGAACTAAAGAGGTGATGAAGGTGAAAGAGGAGAGTGAAAAAGTTGGCTTAAAGCTCAACATTCAGAAAATGAAGATCCTGGCATCTCGTCCCATCACTTCATGGGAAATAGATGGGGAAACAGTGGAAACAGTGTCAGACTTTATTTTGGGGGGCTCCAAAATCACTGCAGATGGTGATTTTAGCCATGAAATTAAAAGACGCTTACTCCTTGGAAGAAATGTTATGAACAACCTAGATAGTATATTCAAAAGCAGAGACATTACTTTGCCGACTAAAGTCCGTCTAGTCAAGGCTATGGTTTTTCCAGTGGTCATGTATGGATGTGAGAGTTGGACTATAAAGAAAGCTGAGCACCGAAGAATTGATGCTTTTGAACTGTGGTGTTGGAGAGGACTCTTGAGAGTCCCTTGGACTGCAAGGAGATCAAACCAGTCCATCCTAGAAGAAATCAGTCCTGAATATTCATTGGAAGAACTGATGCTGAAGCTGAAACTCCAATACTTTGGCCACCTGATGCAAAGAACTGACTCATTTGTAAAGATGCTGAAGCTGGTTAAGATTGAAGACAGGAGGAGAAGGGGACAACAGAGAATGAGATGGTTAGATGGTATCACTGACTCAGTGGGCATGAGTATGAGAAAGCTCCAGGAGTTGGTGATGGATAGGGAAGCCTGCCACGCTGCAGTGCATTGGGTCACGACTGAGCGACTGAACTGAGATATTTTAAAAATACTATTATTATCAAAAATTTCCAGAAGGTATCCATGAAGTAAGTAACAACTAATCACTTAGAAGAGATTTGCAGAAAATGAAATGAAGGTTATGTTTGTTCTTGCCAGACTTGTATTATGTAGAACCACGTGTAATTTCTAGTTCTCCATATCTTCCAGTTAGTGACAAAGCCAACACAGGAAGCTGTTGCTTCTAGGATATTCTAAGCACTCTTCTTAAATAATAATTAAATGCAAATTTATATTTTGATGAAAAGTTATTGTATTTCACATTACAGAATTTTAATAGAATTTTTCTTTCTCTATTTCATCTTTATCCATACACACACACAAATGTGATTGCAAATTGTCATTAATTTCAGCTATAAGTAATCATATTAAGGTACATTTGATGCATTATAAATGTCAGTGGTTTAAAATATGACAACTTGTATTTATTTGCAAAGAAACTATTGATATTTTCTTATATATGTTCTAGGTCATCACAAGTTCCATTTTGGTGTCAGACACATCAAACTGAGAGCTAAATTTCCTATTATGATTTTATTGAATATATAAGCATATTTGATATTTTAGCAGACATAATTCATTGTTAGGAACTTTATGTTAACAGCATAGTATAGAGTTACAAGTTCTTTTAAAAGAAACAAAATTTGTAGTCTTCATAGTTTGACATTCATTCTGTAAGCAGATGGTCATGGGTAACTTTTAATTCTTTAACTTATAACCACTTCTCAATGATTAATCATATAGAGACAACATTTAAAATTGAGTTATGGGTTTTTTCAAAACTTAGCTTTCAGTATTTTTTTTCTTTAAAAATTCCATTATTTCAAAAATATAATCACATAGTGACTACTATATTAAAATAAGAATTGTGGTGCATGGCCATACAGCAGCAATTAAACCATCTTCAGTGACTTTTTTTGTGCACTGCCCACTGTGCATCAACACTCTTTTGTCCAATATTAAAGTTATATTTAATCCCCAGTCTTAGAGGAGGAGCTCAGGATTCTATGAATAATTGTTGAAGTGACAAGTGGAGATCTCACTTATAACATCTGTAAGAAAAGAATATTTGTGAAAATATATGGAATAATAAGCAGGCTCATTTTTATGGCTAGGTATAGGACTCTTCCATGTATATTTTAACAAAGAAAGATGTGATGACTTAAATAAGGTGTTTGACATTAGCTACAAAAATAAGCAAGATATGTCCCAAATTAAGTAGATAACTAAGTAGAAAAGATGCATTTTCTTCTGCACTTTGGAAATAATAAGACTGTACATTTCTACTAGAAACTAATGCACAGAGTAATTATAGTATTGGGAGAAACATTAGATACTGCCTGGTCCACATTTTTTCAATGGAACTTTTGTAGTATGTGTCATACCTAGTTGCAAGATTAGCAACAAATAATCTGTACCTAGAAGTCGTTAAAGTATTGAATTTTAATTAAATGACTTTTTCATTATATGGGTAGAAATAATTAAAGATTGTCCCTAATATCTTATCTCACTTAATCATCTACATCTCCATATTTACCTGAATGAGAAAAAAAACAATGCAGTTATAGCTAAAATTGTGTAGAAATGTAAACAGTCACCAAATGATCTTACCTATATCGAGGCAATATATATGACCAGCATTTTATGGCACAGTGGTAACTAATCCTCCCACCAATGCAGGAGATGAAAGAGACACAGGTTTGATCCCTGGGTGAGGAAGATCACCTGGAGTAGGAAATCGCAGCCCACTCCAATATTCTTACTTGGAAAATTCCATAGACCGAGGAGTCTAGTGAGCTACAGTCCATGGCATTGCAGAGTGTGCAGAACTGTGCACAAGCACATGTTCACTTCTATATAATGAATAATAATATTTGCATAAATATTTATTATATATTATACATTTATAATATTTATTAAATATTAACTAATATTTATAATGAAAAAGCCCAGACAGAAGAAGGAAGCCTAAGGCACAGCTGAAATATATTTCTCTAATTGTTTCATATTTGTTTTTATCTATCCTGTATGATCTTCCTACAGTTTCTTAGGTAGTGACAGAAGGCATGGATGTACTAAATATGAGACAAAGGACTTTATTACTCATGGCACAATAAAGTGCATGAACTTCCTGTTTGCATTGGTTTTCCTTGCACCCTTTCACCAAGTCCCACAGAGATGATGTGGAGGCAGGCACAGGTACAATGCGTGTGTATCAGCCACTGAATGCTAAACAGAGAATCCCGACTCTTTAAAAAGAATTACCAGCAAACCTGTCCACCCATTACCCCAGAGGAAGACATTATCTTTATCATTTTAGTCAGAAATCAAATCTGTTCCTACTCCTCAGAGGGAGACCGTATTTGTACCTTCTAAGAATGCTTGTTATATGAACAATCTCGGGAAGATAGTTACAAACAAGAGCTGACCATGCACAAATATCATAGAACAATGTCATTTAATAGAACTCTGTTGCAACATGGCTTCAAGGGAGCTGCAAAACTACGGATGAGATTAGGTCTTAATGTGAGGGTCTAAGTAAAATATGTCCATCACATTACTACAATACCATGATCAGGTCAACTCTCCAGCTAAATAATCACAGAAATATTAGGTTGTGCCTACAGACTTCTAAGGACTGTAAGAGCCTGCTTGATTTTGGCACTGGGATGAAAGCTGGCGGTAGGCTCTTATGGCAAATAGGAGAGAAAATGCCCTTTAGTCTTGTTATCTCTCCTTACATTAAGTCTGAGCTGCCTGCAGCAGAATTAGGCAGGTCAGATTGTCCTCGAATGTCATTTGTTGGATGTATTATACATAATCAACTGAATTACTTTCTCAGGTTTGCTTGTGAATACCCCTAGGTGGAAATCTGTAGCCTGTAATTGTGAGAGTGCCATGAGATCAACTCTTTCCTTTAAATTTAAATTAATTAACTTTAATTGCTTCTGATACATAACTCTGGAAGAAAAATAAGAGAGTATAGGTTAGTGTTCTAAATTATGCTCACATGGTTCAGCTTCAGTGATTCTCTCTCCTTGCACTCTGTTTCCTAGAAAATATTTGACTCTTTCTAAAAACTCTAGTTAGGATGGTGGAATTTATATATTCATTTTCTATACTCAGAAAACTTTCCTTTTAACTCAGAAAAGTTTTTTCTTCAGAAAAGTATATACTTAACAACTAAATCTGCTTTTGTATTGATTTATTCTTCAAATGTCTAATAAGAGCCTGTAATGTGCAAGAGGAAAGCATGGTAAACACAATTTACATGAATCCTGAATGTATGAAACTTATCCTTTGGGGAAAATATGACCTTCACAAAATAAGTAAAAACTAAATAAATGAGACATTTTCTGAGATTAGGAAGATAAGGAAAAGAGAGTGTAATGGATAGGAAATGAAAGTTGGGGCTATTTTTTTTTTCCTTTTTAAACTACTTTTTATTGAGGTATAGTTCCTTTCCAATGTTGTGTTAGTTTCTATACAGCAAAGTGAATCAGCTATGTACATGAAAAGTGAAAGTCACTCAGCTGAGTCTGACTCTTTGTGACCCCATGGACCCAGCAGGCTCCTCTGTCCATGGAATTCTCCAGGTAAGAATACTGGAATAGATTGTCATTTCTTTCTCCAGGGGATCTTCCTGACCCAGGGACTGAACCTGGATCTTCTGCACTGCAGGCAGATTCTTTACTGTCTGAGACACCAGGGAAGCCCATACTTGTACATATATCCCCCTCCTTGGATTTCCTTTCCCTTTAGGTCACCACAGAGCATTGAATAGAGTTCCTGTACTATACAGTATGTTCTCACTTATTATCTATTTTATACATAGTATCAACAGTGTGGAGAAGGCAATCCATTCCAGTATTCTTGCCTGGAGAATCCCTGTGGACAGAGGAGCGTGGTGAGCTACAATCCATGGAGTCACAGGAGTCAGACATTACTGAGGGATTAACACATTCACACACATATATCAATAGTGTATTTTTGATTGTATAGGAAAGAAATATTTTGAGATATTTAAGCAAAACATGAATAATAAATGCAAGCATAGAATTTGAGAATTATGGTAGAGATAATAAAAATGCCTTAAGTTGGGAAATGGCTGAGAATTACAGAGAGACAGAAAAAAGTCAATATGACTGTTCTGAAAGTTTTGGGAACAGTGGTTTACAAAATGAGAACTTTCTCTTTATTTTGTCTCTAGGTTCTGGCTAATGTGTTTGAGCTTATTGTACAAAAGGCAAAAAACTTATTGCCATTGTAGTTACTGAGAAAGAGAAAACTCCCTGACATCTGGTGCTGACTTGGTACTGCTTGCTAGACCATAGTGTTGCTGTGAGCTGGCCTGGTACTCATAGTTAGATCTTAGTGTCTACCTGTTGAAAATACACAATTTCACACAACATCAGCATCAAGCTAGGCTGTTCTCTATCCCTGGTAGATCAAGATAAAAATAAGACTTCTCCACTATTGCTTGTGAACACAGACAAGATGATCAAACATCCCCTTATCCCAATTTATTTGAGTGACTGCTGCTTCTTTTCCAATTACAACTTTAACTTTTCTATCTTCTAGGTAATATTTGTTAAGATACCAAATTGAAGTATGATCCCTGCTTCCCAATACCATCAAAGCCAGAATAGAGCTCTATCCTGATATTTTCTCCCAAATAATCTAACACAAAGCAAAATCTAGTAGGTTTTTTGTAACATCCACTCCTTAGAGACCCATAGGCCAGAGCCAAACCAAATGTGCAAATAGGCAAGCACAGAATGAAGGTGATCCCAGCCCTCAAATGTTTCACTCTTCTGCCACAGTATCCAAGCTTTTATTTGTCTTTTTGGTGTGAGATTTGGGCATCTAGGAAGATACTCTCATATGGGGCTTAAAGATGGTAGAGGTGGGATCTGGGCTTCATTGAAAAGCAGATGTTGCCTCGAACAATGATTAATATCTTTTATTGAACACATAAACTATGGGTCTTCCACTATGTAAAGTGGGTATTTACAAACTATAGGTAGTCCACATTTAGATTCACCCTGTGTGTGTGTGCTAAGTCACCTCAGTTGCGTTTTTGTGTTTAGGACTCTCTGGGACCTTGTGGACAGTAGCCCACCCAGTCTCCTCTGTCCGTGGTGTTTTCCAGGCAAGAATGCTGGAGCGGGTTGCCGTGTCCTCCTTCAGGGGATCTTCCAGATCCAGGGATTGAACCTGCGTCTCTTACATCTCCTGCATTGGCAGGCAGGTTCTTTACAACTAGCATCACCTGGGAAGAAGATTCATGTTTAAGATGAGGAAACCGAGGCTCTCTATCATCACACAGCTGGTGAGAATCTCCTTATACTGCCCCTTCCATGAGACCTCCAATTCCTGGCAGAGCTGAGTCGGGGAGGGGAACACTTTCTGATTGGCATCACTTAGGAGCAAAGAAACCCTAATTGTAAGTCTTCCCTCCCATATATGCAGTGTGTAATAAACCCAAAGTGTTCAGCTACTGGTTTATTCCCAGTGGTTTTTCACTGGAGGGCATTTATACAACTACATCCATTTCTTACACAGAATATAAACCCAAGAGTAGACAAGGATTTATTTGCTGATGTACTTTCTTGGTAATATATATTTTGAATTATTTTTACAACTTTTATCTGGGGAAGGGGAGGAAATGAGAATCTTTTCCAGACTGGTGATGTTCTTGAGATTCATGTAATATCAATATTACTAAGAATTTAAGTTATTGTGTCCTGAACACATTATTAAAGAGACCAACTGGTATTGGATATGATGTAAATGAGTTATAAAATATCTAATGGAAAAAAGGTTATTGAGAAAAATTAAAGATAATTTTTCTTAAGAACAACTTTTCCAAGTACCCCAATTTGGGTATAATTACCAATTAGCCTACAAGAACATAATAACTGTATAACATATGGAAATTATCTGAAAATGACAAGGAATGGAAGTTCATGCTTATTATATGGGGTGCTTGGTGAAATGTACTCATGAAAATGACTTGAATTAGAATTTTGAGAGCAAAGAATGGTTGAAATATATTTACTCTCTAAAAGAGGAAGATAGATTCAAAGTTACCCAAATATAAAATGCTTGGAAAATGTTGACTTAGTTTCAAAAAACTTCAGTGTGACTCTAATACCAAGAAACACTGAAAACCAGAGGATCCTTATTTGAGAAAGAAAATACATTTAATGCAATTGGGGCTAAAATGCACAGGTTATAGAAATAAAGTATCCTCTCACATTAGATTTATTTCTTTGAAGAGAGAGACATTTTCATTCTCAGATGAATGACTACCCAAGAATTAAAGATGTAAAATTAAAAGCACAAATATTTTTCAGGAATAAATGAATGGCCACAATCTAAGACTGTCAATGTCTGTGTTCTGTTCAATACAAATATAGGCACAATATGCTAAACTTGTAGTTAGCATAATGTGATATCTATGAGACTTACATACTATGAGTCAAATAAATTGTATAATCAGGATCCAAATATCATGATAGAAATTTTTACATTATGAGGAAACGTATGGTTCAAAAAATAGTACGTCTGATTCTTTTTTACAAATATCCAATTCTGAAAGTGCTATAGAACTAAGTAAGAGGCAGCCTGGAGCCATTTATTCTCATTCTTGAATGAAAGACTCAAAACTATTCCTTGCCATATCATTTTTCTTCCCAAAAATTAAAAAAAGAAGAGAAATGTATCACGAAAAGCCGGTTTTTTTTTCTGATAAAAAATGAGCCTCAAACTTGAAAATGTGCCCCATAATCACCCAGTGAGAAGTATCAGACTTTTAATTTTTATTATTAACCAAAAGCTCAGTCTTTACTTGTTCATTTTGCTGTATAGCAGAAACTAACACAACATTACGAATCAACCATACTCCTATAAAATTAGCTAAAAATAGATGAACAAGGACCTACTATGAACTAGGACCACTAGCATGGGAGCTATATCTATGTCTTTTAATGACCTATTAATGGAAAACAACCTGAAAATTATATATGTGTATGTGTATGTGTATAGGTATATAATTGAATCACTTTGCTATACATCTGAAACTAACAAGAATTATGTCAATTATACTTTAATTAAAAAAAAAAACAAGATAGCAGCAAAACATTCCTAATCTTTAATCCCAACTAGTTCTTTTAATTATGAAGTTAAATTTCTGTATGTGTCAATACCTTTTCATACTTCCAAACTGATTTGTCTCAAAAATCCTTGGTCTTGTCCATTTTGTGAAAGAATAACTAATGAATTACATGTTTGGAATATATCTGAATTTTACAGGATGTGTAACTAGGGAAAAGGACTCAGTTTAACAGATTTCATGATAACCAAACATGAAAATAAAAGGATACATTAAAGTATAAAAGCCTCGTCTCCAGATATAGTCCCATTGAGGGTTAATATTTCAACATGCAAATTTTAGGGGGACACAAATTCACTTCATAACAGTGTCATTTTGTTTTTCTCTTTTGTTGAAAAATAAGCAATGTTGCAGACTTTTGTTCCTTAGGAAACAGATATTTTATGTATAAATAAATATATATGAATAAAACATTCAGATATCAGGCAAGCCATGTCAAGTGTAGCACCCTGCATTTGCAGCAAATGAAAAAGAAATTAATTTGGGAGTTTTTCTGGCTCTTGGACTAAAGCTTTTCATATTAGTCATTTCACTCAACAATTTTTAAATCTTTTCTATGCAAACTTATGCCTCTTATTTTAGGCAAACTTTATAGCCATTTTACTAATTTCTGTATTCTTACCAAAAGAAAAATGATCCTAAAAACTGTTATCTGCACTTGTTTTCTGATTATGCTTCAGCTAAAATTCTAAATATTGAATACTAAGAGCTTTGTTACATATTGTTGTTTTGTTGTTTAGTAGCTCAGTTATGTCCCACTCTGCAACCCCAAGGAGTGTAGCCCACCAGGGTCTTCTGTCCGTGGGATTTTTCCAGGCAAGAATACTGGAGCAGGCTATTTCCTTCTCCAGGGGATATTCTTGACCCAGAGATTAAATGTCTCCTGCATCTCCTGCTTTGGCAGGCAAACTCTAACCACTGAGAAACATGGGAAGTTCATTTTTACATATTAGACCTTTATTTTCTAATTGTAGAAGAAAATATTTATATTTTATATGACTTTCAACCATTTCAAAAAAAGGTACATTTTTAAAAACTTACAAATTACTATAAATGAGGGTTTATGAAATCAACTTGTGATTACTAAATTAAACCTAATTTGCTCAGCTTAGATTGTGTGAAAAAGTGTTCGGGGCTCCATTATATAGCCTAAAATCATGAATGGTTACTATTGAGTTTTCTCACAAATGTTATCAAAGATTTTGTCCCACTTTATTCCCTGCAACTCCCATATTTCCTGTGCTTCAAAAATGTCTAGCAAACTCTACATGTCTTATACAATTGACACTTCCTGCTTTAATATTAAATAGTATTTTGTACTATAGTTTATCATATTTAGACATCCAAAAAAGAGTCTCAAGCCTTGTATTTATTTAACTATGTTCTCACAAGTAAGAGCCATTAGTACTATTTCCTATGTTAACAGGAACAATTACATTCAGTTCAGCTTCTGCTATTTATAGTCAGAATATTTCTTAATACAACAGACTTAACATCCTGTGAGTTTACAGTGATTTTAGACCTGAAAAGGAAAAATAAAAAAGATAAGAAAACTCTAATTGTAAAATGAAATTCCTTAGTTCCTTAAAAAATATAAAGCAATAGAAAAATGAAATTATATTAAGGAAAAAATTCATGCTGGAATCTGCATTGAAATGTGCATCTAACAGTATATAATGTGTAAGAATACACATTGAATACTTTTTCCAGAATACAAAACTGAAGGTCATATGGAGAAAGAAATACTCAGGTAGACCTCTCATAAAAAGAATACACTTGACAATTATTGCTTAACCAATAATCTATGCAATAAGTATAAGAAAATATATGTATATTAGTTAAAAATACATTTTAACATATGCAGAATTATTTAGAATTTACACTGATAAATATCACCAATAGGTGGTGCTGCTGTAATTGAATCTGACTAAACTACATGCAAATCTGACCCTAGATTTTACTAGTCTTAGTTTCCTATATCCCTCTCTCTTACAGTCTACTTAGCTACTGTTCAATAGTGAATTGGTGATAAAATGCCACCAAGGATAAAATGCTTAAGTATTTGTGAGGCATTTTCTATCATCACTATTTAAAAAGATGAGAAGTAAGTCAGAGATCATAGCTATAAAAAATAGACTGCTTAAGGTGGTACTTATCTGATGAATGAATATACAAGTGCTTGACTCAAATGGAGGTTATGAATTTTGCATAAAGCCCTTCATCAAGGCTGAATTACATAATGTCTCATGTAACAGCATATCTATGTGACATTCCTTGTCAAGCATTATTTTTCTTTGTCTGACTAAACATTTGATTTGTAAGATATAAAGTGAATTTCACTGACAGTAGAAAAAGTATGTTTGCAATGTGCAATTAAACACACATGATAAGACTAGGGAATGCATAATCTATTACTATAGAAACCTATGAGTTTGGATGTGTGATATTTATAGTAAAACACCAAAACTGTTAGTGTTACTTGGACTTTATTATAAAAACATTTAATTATAAACAGATTTAAAAATTAACTCTGATTTTGCCATCAGAATTATTGTGATAAAATATGCTATGTACAATGATTTATCCAAATAAAAATCAGTTCTCAAAATTAAATATTAATAACATGCCTTAATGTGACATATATATGTAAAAGTGCATTTATTGAAAATTATGCTTGAACATTAAAAAATTAACTACTAAACCAACTCAAATTAGTTATTCCAATAATGAATTGTTTTAATTATTGTTTTCTTTATTTGAATTAATTTATGCACAGAAATTAAAATTTCTTTGGCCACTAAAAATGGGATTTTTAAAGAACAAATTGTAAATTTATGCAGCAGTGTTTTATCTCCTGGATTTCTCGATTTTGCCTGGTTTCTCTGCTTTCTCTTAGGCACATTTTGACCACTCTGCTATATAAGACCAAAGAGCATTATTAATTTCAGCTGCTAAAAATAAAATTTCTTTAAAATAAAGAATGACTTATACAACACATTCCCTTAGTTACATAAAAGATTAAATGCTATGAATTTAATCAGGTCCTCTCCCTAGTTCATATGTTGATGTCCTAACTCTCAGTACCTCAGAGTTTACCTTATTTATAGATACGGTCTTTATACAGATAACCAAGTTAAAATTAAGTCATTAGTTGGGCTTCCCCAGTGGCTCAGTGGTAAGGAATCTGCTTTCCAATGCAAGATAGTCAAGAGATGTGGATTTGATCCTTGGGTCAGGAAGATCCCCTGGAGGAGGACATGGAAACCCATTCCAATATTCTTGCCTGGAGAATCCCATGGACAGAGGAGCCTGGCGGGCTACAGTCCGTAGAGTCAGACATGACTGAAGTGACAAAAGGACGAGGTGGTCCCAAACCAATATGTCTACTGTGTTTATAAAAGGAGGAAACTGGGGACAGATACACTTAGACAAAGCCTAACGTGAAGTGGAGAGAGAAGACAGTGATCTAGAAACCAAGGAGAGGAGCCTGGGACAGACCCTTCCCTCAGATCTTAAGAAGGAACCAATCCTGTCAACAACTTGGTCTTGGACACCTGGACTTCGGAACCGTGAGAACATACGTTTTTGTTGTTTAAGCCATTCAGTTTGTGGTGCTTTGTGTGTAGCTCTAGCAAGCTAAATTGCATTAATTACCATCTATAATCTTTGGGGAAACTTTGAAACTATATAATTCAAACAAGTTTACAATGTCAGAAAAAAATGCTACTTCAAAAGTATAACTTCTGATATAATTTTATATATTACCACATTTACCACATATATTTTCCATCTCTTGAGTGCTTTTAATTTTTTTCTAGTTTTATTTCATTGAAAAATAAATTATGGGGCCATAAAAATTATATGTTAATAATACATAGATTATGACTTTCTAAAAAGAGGAAGCATTCTTGTTTTTTAAAAGTTGTAAATAAATTGTTCTTATTCCACAGGATGACATAAATAATTTACAAAGAAATTCTATAAAATATATTAAAACCTATATGAATATATCTTTTCATGATGATTTAGGTTTAGTGTAATCAACAAATACTGTTAAAAAGAATAGCAAATTTTGAGGGCAGTTACTGATGTTTGTAAACCTTTTTTTATTCCATTAAAATGATGGAATTTTTTTGTGTGCTCCTATTATTCTTTCATTGTCAATGGGCTAACTACACAGTTCTTCCAACATGCTCTGGAATATACATTTCCTGTCTGATGTGGCATGCGTTTGCTTTTATAATAAATCTATAATAAATACATATATTAAGATGATACATATTTTTCATTGCTCACATTTGAACAGACAAGACTTGAGATATGTGCACAGACAGTGAGCTGAAAGTTAATAAGCTTGGGAAAGAAAAAGCAAAAATTTTCATAAATGAGAACACTTTTCTTCGGAATTTTACCTAATTTCAGTTCTAATTTGTCTATCATTTTCTTATACTTTTCCTGCAACACAGATGGTATGCAAAGCTGCTCTATATACTTTCTATTTAATTTTTAAAAGTCACTTTTGAAATAGTTTAGGCCAGCTTTTCTACTGTTATGTCTTGCCTTGGGATGATTGTTAGACTACATCCAAAGTAGTCTAAACACAGACAACATATATTTCAGATAATTACTAATAAAAATACTATAAGTAATCAAGAGTATTAAGATTAACCAGGAAATTTAGAGCAAATGGAAACATCACCTTCATTATTTTAATAAAAATAAGACAAAAAGGCCCTACTGCTCAGAAATATCATACGGTTGATAGATGAAAATAACCTCTGGCTTCTTCAGGATTAAACAAAATTCAAACCTCTAAAAAGTTCTCAGCTATCAAGACAAGCCTCTTCAGTTCAGTTCAGTTCAGTCACTCAGTCGTGTCCGACTCTTTGCGACCCCATGAATCGCAGCATGCCAGGCCTCCCTGTCCATCACCAACTCCGGGAGTTGACACAGACTCACGTCCATCGAGTCAGTGATGCCAACCAGCCATCTCATCCTCTGTCGTCCCTTTATCCTCCTGCCCCCAATCCCTCCCAGCATCAGAGTCTTTTCCAATGAGTCAACTCTTCGCGTGAGGTGGCCAAAGTACTGGAATTTCAGCTTTAGCATCATTCCTTCCAAAGAAATCCCAGGGCTGATCTCCTTCAGAATGGATAGGTTGGATCTCCTTGAGGTCCAAGGGACTCTCGAGAGTCTTCTCCAACACCACAGTTCAAAAGCATCAATTCTTCAGCATTCAGCCTTCTTCACAGTCCAACTCTCACATCCATACATGACTACTGGAAAAACCATAGCCTTGACTAGATGGACCTTTCTTGGCAAAGTAACATCTCTGCTTTTGAATATGGTATCTAGGTTGGTCATAACTTTTCTTCCAAGGTGTAAGCTTCTTTTAATTTCATGGCTGCAATCACCATCTGCAGTGATTTTGAAGCCCCCCAAAATAAAGTCTGACACTGTTTCAACTGTTTCCACATCTATTTCCCATGAAGTGATGGGACCAGATGCCATGATCTTCATTTTCTGAATGTTGAGCTTTAAGCCAACTTTTTCGCTCTCCTCTTTCACTTTCATCAAGAGGCTTTTTAGCTCCTCTTCACTTTCTGCCATAAGGGTGGTGTCATCTGCATATCTGAGGTTATTGATATTTCTCCTGGCAATCTTGATTCCAGCTTGTGTTTCTTCCAGTCCAGCGTTTCTCATGATGTACTCTGCATAGAAGTTAAATAAACAGGGTGACAATATACAGCCTTGACGTACTCCTTTTCCTATTTGGAACCAGTCTGTTGTTCCATGTCCAGTTCTAACTGTTGCTTCCTGACCTGCATACAGATTTCTCAAGAGGCAGGTCAGGTGATCTGTATTCCCATCTCTTTCAGAATTTTCCACAGTTGATTGTGATCCACACAGTCAAAGGCTTTGGCATAGTCAATAAAGCAGAAATAGATATTTTTCTGGAACTCTCTTGCTTTTTCCATGATCCAGCGGATGTTGGCAATTTGATTTCTGGTTCCTCTGCCTTTTCTAAAACCAGCTTGAACATTAGACAAGTGATTTCTTAGTGGAGTACATTTTGGAGAAAACTGTAAAAAAAAACTTGTGAAACCAGACAGGACAGGGAAGAAGATAGGTAAAGAGGTGTTTACAAGTATAGATTAGAGTCTTACTAATTCCAGAGATAGCTATGTCTGTAAATAGCACCATGATATTTGTGTTATCCTGAAGCATTGGGCCATACCATTCTGTAGAGTTACTGGCATCTTTTATAAATTTGTCTCCATTAATGAAAGGGCAATTCTCCATGAAAGCATGAAGACTGAGGAATTTTTGCAACAATTGTTTAGATATGGAATGACGTTGACAGTGGGGATAGAGAAAAATAGGACAAAAATATAAAATGCATTTTCCATGTAGAAATAATAGTTTTACAAATGCATTTCATATAGAAAATGAGGGAAAGTAAAGAATCAAAGCCAGAAATAAGTTTGTGTCTTGAGCCATTTGGAATACTGATTATTTTTGTCCCTGGAATGGGTTAGACTACAGCAGAGTTGGAAGCATAAATCAGGGCTTCCAATTTAGGCATAAGTTTTGAAATCCCTTCTAGACATGTAGATTAATATGTCAAATGAGAAGTTGGATATAAAATTATTGAACTCAAGGAAGAGGCCAAATGTAGAGTTGTTACAACTTAGGGAGTCTTTAGCATATAGATGATTTGTAAAACTATGGAAAAAGAATAGACTACCTGCATGATAGTTGGTTAGAGAAGAGGACCAATACTGATTCCTAGGATATTTCAATATTTGGAGCTCAGGTAGAAGAGAGAGAAAAGAAATGAAACTGAAAAGGACTGACCATAAACTTAGGGAATAATTCTGGTGAGTATGGTGTCAATGAAGCGAAAGCAAAGTTTTTCACAAAAATTACAAAGTGATCTTGAGAGACTAAGTAAACTGGGAACAGAGGAGTTTCCTTTGCACTTGTCAGATAGATATTGTCGGAAACCTTGTAAAGAACCATTTCAGGAGAGTGGTGTTATTAAAACACCAATGAGAATAGATAAACAGTTGAGGGAAGAGAAGGGACATAGAGACTGAAAATGAAAGTAACTGAAAAATCTTTTCCTGTGGAGGGAAGGATGAGGGAGTTTATGAAAGATGAAAGACACTGAAAAGTCAATGATGTTATATTAGTTTATTATAATAGAAAGTAATAAATTATAATTATACACTGGTGTGGAAAAATCAGTAGATTGATTGAACCATTTTTTCTTTCAGGATTTCTTAATTTTAAACTTAGTCCCCAAACTTAAGCTGAATATTTAATAAATTTATTTAGCTTACCTATATTTATTTAGTTGGTCAGTTGTGTCTAACTCTTTGCGCCCCCATGGACTGTAGCCTTCCAGGCTCTTCTTTTTTTTAAAAAATAAATTTATTTCTTTTAATTGGAGGTTAATTACTTTACAATATTATATTGGTTTTGTCATACATCAACATGAATCCGCCACAGGTATACACGTGTTCCCCATCCTGAACCCCTCTCCCTCCTCCCTCCCCGTACCATCTCGCTGGGGCTCTTCTGTCCTTGGGGATTCTCTTGGCAAGAATACTGGAGTGGGTTGCCATGTCCTCTTCCAGGTTATTTATACTTACCTACATTTAATTCTATATTCACTATGTTTTATCTATTTAATTTTTTTAAGGTGCATCACTTTCAATATTATTTAAAACTTTCCATTCCCCCCCCCCACTATTTTAGAAGGCATTTTCAATGTGTTAAATTTTGAACTATACTTTTTTCCTGTATCTAATCTTATATTATTTTATTGTTTCTATTTCTCTCTAGATGCTGAAAATTTTCATTACTGTAGTTTCATGAAGCATATTAATGAGTCCCTTGATAATTTTCTCTTTATTAAAATTATGTCATTTATTTGTTTTTCTTTATGAATACTGAAAAATTATTTTGCAAAGCATACTAAAGTAAATTTTATTGTGAAATATAAATATTCAAGTATAGAAGATGATTGTTTAAAAACAAATACACACATCCTAGATTTAAATCATTTAAATAATTTTAAAATGATTTATTACAAACTTGCCCATAGTTAGAAATATACATGTTAAAATGACAAGAGACTACCTTTCACTTATTAAATTGATTAAGCTAAAAAGTGTGGTATAGCACTGTTGAAGATTATTTAGGAGGAAAGATGATGTCATATTTTATTGCTAAATGTATGTATATATATATATACACATATATACATATAAAATAAGCATTTTTGTAGAGAAATTTTGAATACTTCAATTGTTAAATGTTCATACTATATAAGATAGATATAGTATGTATTCATAGACAAAAGGCAACTGTTGTTTTATTTTTAATAAAAAAGTCCAAGAAATCCATTGGGAATGGCAATGAATTATAAGTACAGAAAATCAGAAATGAATCCATGTTTGTTCTAGTCCTTCAAGACTGAGAACAGAAAATAACAGATGGCAGAAGCTTCCATTGCCTCTAAAAGGTATGGTAGAACATGGCAAAAGTCAAATCTATTCACATTCCACTGGGCAGATTAAGCTAGGAGGCAAAACTTAAAGTCAGTGAGACAGAGAAAGTGAAAGTGAAAGTCGCTCAGTCGTGTCCCACTCTTTGCGACCCCGTGGATATACAGTCCTTTGAATTCTCCAGGCCAGAATACTGGAGTCGGTAGCTATTTCCTTCGCCAAGGAGTCTTTTCAACCCAGGGATCAAACCCAGGTTTTCCACATTGCAGGCGGATTCTTTACCAGCTGAGCCATGAGGGAAGCCCAGGCAGGAATAACAAAGATACCAATGAAAGGGAATGAGTGAATAATTACAAACAGATAATACATTCTACAAAGCATCAATAAGAATCATGACTAAAACCTAGACTAAAGTGTATAAAAATCCATGATTTCACAATGACAATTCCAAGTTAAAATAACCTTTCACCTTTTAAAGAGATGAAAACAATAAATCATTATTCTAAGATGATAAGTAAGGGAAAATGGGGAAATCAGGCATTTCACTGCATTTCCTCCACACGTGTAAGTTACCATAACTAAATATTTTATGATAAAAAACTCACTCTTCAGTATATTTCAACTTATATATTAAGCAAAAATTTCATGAAACTAGAATGTGACATTTTCAAACTCCTAGAGAAACAGTGCATGTAGGCAGTGGTCGTAGTGGTGACCTATACACAGACAGACAACTGTACCATCCTTATGATGGAGGGACACAGTATCGCCCCTACCCAACACACACACCAAAACAGAAAAAATCCAACTGAATAGATCAGGTTTTTAGAAGTTGACCATTTCACAGAAATATGGTAGCCAGGAGAACATGTTAAATGATATTATGGGAAAATAATTTATGAAATCCAGAATATACTAACTCCCCAGGAAAAATGATCCAGTTTCCTTAATAAGTAGATTGTCAGAAAAACCAAAAGTGGATAAAGAGTTATTTATATATTAAGAGATTTTCTTGATATATTAACAAAATTCAATGTGCTGTATTGATTTATCCAATCTGTATATCCTTCCTGATTCCAGCAAATTGCTGTTTTTTTCAAAAAGCATTTTTAGGGTAATGAAAAAAGTTGACCGCTATCATATTTGATAATATGAAACAATTCTTAGTCTACTGAAAGTTTAATAATGATACCATTATTATGTTTTTAATAAGTTTATTGGTTGTAAAGAAGTGTTTTACAACATTTATGGATAAAAAGATACAATGCCTGAGAATTTGCTTTAAGTAAATCCAGTAAAGATAGAAATGGAACAAAATTAACCTTGAATTGGCAACTGATGGGTGATGTGCATATGGAAGTTCATTTATAATGCTCTCCATTCACAAGGTTGTAAATCCATTCTATTTCAATAAAATTAAAAAAATACTCTCTATTTATTTATGTATATGTTTGATTTTTTTATAATTAAAGGTTTTCAAAAGTGTCTTTGAGATATGTATAAAGTAGGAAACAACAAATGACAACAAATTTATAATAAGAAGAAAGGAAATAATTAAATGTAAACATACTTAATTTTATATTTGTTGTCTTTTGAAATAGCTAATTAATTTTAGTGTTTTTATATGTTGAATAGAAGTAAAACTTTTAGTGATAATACTTTTGGAATTTAACAAAGTTCAATATGGCATTTTAAGTACATAACTAATGCATAATTATTATACATGGCCTTAGATTTTAATCACTTTTTCTTAGGGATGTTTAACTGTTCTCCCAGCAGGATATAATTTAGGTGTTCTTTTCCATGGGACACAAGTGTCATCCTCAACCATAAATATAGAACTAAAGAGGGAAATAATACCACCACTAGCAGATTATCCTTACTTAGCTTACCATACATATATATCATTATTATTAATTATATCATCCTTGATTATAGAAAGAATTTAGGATGACACATAAAGTTTCAATAAATATTATGATTTTCTAAAACACTGTTTTATGGGTTTGGAGACTGAAATCTAGGTCTATTACAATCTAGAATTCTGACTCCTGCACCTTTTCCACCACATGAAATGAACCTAGTGATTTGCTTTCCAAATGAAGGCAATCATTTTCCCAGTCTCTGAGTCAGAGACAAGTAACAAAATTTAACCTCAGCTATACAATATAATGGCTGGATGGCATCACGAACTCGATGGACTTGAGTCTGAGTGAACTCCGGGAGATGGTGATGGACAGGGAGGCCTGGTGTGCTGCGATTCAAGCGGTCGCAAAAAGTCGGACACGACTGAGCGACTGAACTGAACTGAATACAATATAATACTATAGAATTCAGAATGCAAGCAGTTCTATTTTGGTGTAAAATAGGATATCTGAGGTCTAAGTCATACTGTATCAGGCACATGAGAGACCAGTGTTTATCAACATGTCTGGAGAGCTGAACAAGCCAGAACAAAAGGGCCAGTGGAAGTTGTGAAGAAAAGCATGAGGAATAAAAAAGTGGCTCCCCTCTTTGTTGGAAAGCATGATTAAAAGGAAAGCTAAAGAATGACTAGGAATGAACTTCTGGTGGACTTCTCCATGACCCTTCCATTACGTACCTTTCAGATGCATTCATTCATTTTGGAAATTTGTCTACACTGGGTAGCCTCTAGAATTTTATGAGTTTGTGAATGCTGTAATGGGAGTAGATAAGCAAGTTTCAATAATAAATAAAACCCAGTAGGAAACTTGTAGGACCAGTTAATAAAAAATAAGCTAAAACTGAAACAATAAATTATTCTTTTAGGTAGAATGAACTTAATGATATTTCCATTTTGAACAGAAATTACATTTTGCAATTTTAAATCTTCATTTGACTTTGATTGATGTATGGCAAAACCAATACAATACTGTAAAGTAATTAGCCTACAATTAAAATAAATAAATTGAAATTTAAAAATAAATACCATTTTTAAAACTAATTAATAAGTTATTTTAAGGAGAGATACAGAGGTAATTATATTTTGAATTTTTATTTAGAATTCTACATCTCAGAGAATTACATTTAAGACAACCTCAGTTAAACAAGTAGAAATCATTAAAGTTTCTTTTTTTTAATTTAAATTTTATTTTTTTACTTTACAATACTGTATTGATTTTGCCATACATTGACATGAATCCACCACAGGTGTTCATGAGTTCCCAACTCTGAACCCCCCTCCCACCACCCTCCGGATATCATCTCTCTGGGTCATCTCAGTGCACCACCCCCAAGCATCCTGTATCCTGTATCGAACCTAGACTATCGATTCTTAAGATTTTCACCAAATTCCAACTAAAATCACAGTTTTGTTTTGTTTTTTTTTTTTAAGTCACAGTTTTAACTTGACATTTAAATACTTTTCTTTTTTTTTCTATGGTGGCAATATCAGCACCCAAATGAAGGTACTGAATATGTGATTGTTATGTAGTACTGAGTTCCATCTCTACTTTCAGTATTCTGACAAATCATGATGATTGTCTTGAAAAAATAATTTTAAAATTAGCAGATTCTGCATTTTATTTTTTATCTTGCTAAATATTCAGTGTCTCATATATTTAATTCATCAAGATGATACTCTTTGCAAAAGTTATTAACATACCAAATGTTATTCTTTGAGAGTGGTGATGTATTGATGTCTAGATTATTTTTATAACATATATGAGAAGACTATATAGTCCAATGTGTACGTGCATGCTCAGTAGTTCGTTCATGTCCAACTTTTGTGACCTCCGTGGACTATAGCCCACCAGGCTTCTCTGTCCATGGAATTTCCCAGCCAAGAATACTGGAGTGGGTTACCATCTCCTTCTCCAGGGATCTTGCAACCCAGAGACTGAACTTGCATCTCTTGCATCTTCTGCATTGGCAGGCAGATGATCTACCATTGGTGCCAGTTGGGAAGCCCCCATATCGTCCAATGGAGGAATACAGAAAAATTTATAAATGAAACCTACCCATTTAAAATATTGTAAGTATACAATTTAAATATATATTTATATTAACTGTTATATTAAAAATCAGATTTAACAAATACCTTCAAAAAATAATTTAACATGATTATATACGTATAATTTATGCATTAATTGACATTTGAATATTGATTTGAGAATTACTCTGTTTTGTTTGCAAAAGTTTGGAGAATAAAGAGGATGACAGATGCAAGGAATAAGAAAAAGATATTGCAAAAACTCAAAAAACTTGAGAATTCCTAGTCAAGTCTCTAATGAGAAAAAAAAAAATGTGTTTGTGCAAGTTCAACACATAGATAATTAAAACTTAACCACATTTCCTTTCTGCCTGACACTGTGCAAAGTTTTCTGATCAGGACAGTTGTTTTAGGAAGTAATAATTTCAATGAAATAGCCAATCAATTAAAATTGTTTCAGCAGAATCAACAAATAATGAGGAATCATGATTAAGTTTGTCCGAAGGAACATATTTGTCACTAGTTCATATTTTTATCTGAAAATATTAGGCCCACATATCAATTTCTTAAGAATTTTAATAGAACCCAAAAAGCAAAATGGAAACAGCAAGATTTCTCATAAAGTTCAGAGCAGAATATCCATTTAGTACTTCAGTTTTTGAGAGAGAGAAAGAAAATGCCTTCTATTTGTAACTCTTCAAATTTGTATTACTATTTATACTATTAAAATTATTTCAGCTACAAATCTGTCTTCTATATCCTGTAAATATTATTAATAAATTATTTCTAATCTTATAGGCTTCTTACTTTAATCTTTCAAAATATGATTTAGTGATAAAAACATTTACAAAAGATATTATCCAAACTTTTTAGTCTGATATTGAATGCTAATTTATTACAATGTAAGTGTGTAAGTCCTTGTCTTTACTTCCCTTTACATTATTATACAACACATAGTCCATGTCGAGTTGATTATCATTTCTTAATAAGCATGACTTTTATATGTTTGTTTCCTTGCCTCTGTTCACCACTGAAATTTCATTTGAAATGAATTACTCTTGGCTTTTTTCTGTTATGATATTTGTTGGACTTTCTTTTTCCTCCATGAAAAGATCTGTGATTTTTATACTCATGAATAAAAGAAAACACAATAATTAAAATATAATAGCTGTTTCTATCACTGTGTTTTCCTTTTATATATCATTGAAAATCAAAATTTGGAAAATATTTTGGGAAGTTTGAATGCTGAAACTTGACTGGATACTGAAGTAATACACATTAAATTAGGGATATTTTTTTTAAAGTGTCAAGATGCTAAATTTCTTCAAAAATGAAAGTAACACTTATAATCAAGAGAAAATATGGAATCTAAAAGAAAATTTTGAATATAGAATGAATCATATAAATAAAACTTCTACTTTTGTTTCAGAATTTGCTAAATCATTTTATAAAAGTACATTGATTCTAGTTGATAATTATGTGATATGTTATTTTGTGATATGTTAGTCTTTATAGCCACTACAATGACTTTAAAAATCAGAGTACTATGCTTGGGACCAGTATACTCAGAGGTATAAATCATAGGAGCTACAGCTTGTCAACAGGGCGATATCAAATGGTGTCTGAGTGGCAGTCCTTGCAGTATCCCACAGGAGAGCATAGGGTTGTCTGGTAGCCACCTGTTCTAGAAGCTCTGACCCAAATGCAAAGGTTAACATCTACTGGTGGGCATGGAAGCCACTATGGCTTAAAAACCTCAGGTGGCATGAAGAGCAACATGTCTTGAAACAATTCCATAGATACAGCTTCTAATTTTATGTAACTATTTAAAAGGTATGTGCCCATTTATAAAGGACTCTACTCTCAGAGAAATTCAAAACAAGGAGCCTCTACCAGGAGCTTATAGTTCTCCCAACAGAGATGTTGTTTTAATTAAAGCAATATTGCATAGTCACATAGTTGACACAAAATATCTTATCTGTTTCCAGAGATTAAAAATTACTCAAAGAATAATTGCCTACACAGAACAATGGAAAGGTTCTTATTAACTGTTCATTCTCAATTATTACAAGCAAGGATGGTCTTCTATTACATCTGACTGAGAGCTCTTGCAATACAGAGGATGCTAAGTATTATAATGATAGAAACAAAAACATAGAGGTATTAATAACTTATAAAATTCAAAAGAAGATAAAAATTGAGTTTTTAAATGATTAAGTATTCATAATATTTACAGAAAATTAGAGTATTTAGTAATTAAGTATTCACAATATTTACAGAAAATGAGAATATTTAATTATTTATTAAAGACTAAGAATTAGATTTTCACAATTTAGTCAGAAAATTCAGAAGCAACATAGTTGTTTTATATTTTTATATTTTTCTGTATTTTAAACCATATCTCATTATAAAAATTATTTTGCAAAATACTGTGACATTGAAGAGCTACACAAATTATGGACAATCAATAGTTTTATTAAACAGTCTGTTTATTATCAATAACTTTGTTACTGAGTGAACAAACATTAAAAAACAGTTTCTTCTCAGTACAAAGGATTTTTGTTTGTATAAGTAAATATATAATAAAAATCCTATTCCTATAGTTTAAAATTTACTTTATAACCAGACATTATGGACTGAAAATAAAGTACTGTTTTTGTAGTACCATAAGTGGTGTAATAGAGGTATTTAAAACCACTATGGTAAGAACAGACTTGTGGTTGCTAAGGAAGAGGAAGAGTGGGAGAGGGTTGGGTTGAGAGATTGGGATTAACAGATGCAAGCTATTATATATAGAATTGATAATCAACAAGGTCCTACTGTATAGCACAAGGAGCTATATTCAATATGCTGTGATAAGCCACACACAGACATTGAAAAGAATATGAAAAAGAATATATATACATATATATACATACACACACATATATATGGGTATATATATTCTTTTATATATATGTGTGTGTATGTATATATAAACTGAATCATTTTTATGCACAGCAGAAATTATCGTAACATTATAAATCAACTATGCTCCAATAAAATAAATTTTTAAAAGTAGAAATAGAAATGCTATGGGAACAATTAAAAGGAAAAGATTACTTTATATTTGCAGGTTCAAGAAAGATTTCATTGAAGGACTGGCATTTGATCTTGACATTGGAAAAAGTAGAGGTTACTAGATACTGAAGGCTATTTCATCCAAAGAAGAAAGTGGAGTAACTTCAGAGAGATATAGAAACATTTATCATGTCCATGAAAACGTAATTATTTCTTAGAATGTAGAGCAAAATCATTGGAGACTAGGAGTTGAAGCTGAAAAAAAATCAGAAAATGAGGGAAGCAGTAGTAAGAAAAAGTGAACAATTTTAAGGAACATCAAATTTGCATGAGGTGTATTCTCTACAAGAATCCTACACAGAGGCTTTGCAGTCTGTGTTATAAATAATACACCTGAGACCCAAGGATTTTAAGTCATTTTTTCAAGGTCAATTTTCATTAAATATCATCACTAAATTTAAACTTTAGTCTGACTTCAAGATTCAATCTCTTTACACTAATCCATTCAACCAGATTGAGATGGGCACACATATATCATGCTAATATGCTCAGGTTTTCTCATGTAGGATTTATGGAGTCAGTTAAATTATTTAAAAAATATTAAAGTATGGTCATGTGAAACAGAGCAAAAAATAATGATCCTGAAAGGGAATAACATAATTCAAATGGTGTAATATTTTTGTGTGTTAGTAGCTCAGTCATATCCAACTCTTTGTGACCCCATGGTCTGTCCATGGAACTCTCTAGACAAGAATACTGGAGTGGCTTACAATTCCCTTCTCCAGGGGATCTTCCGGACCCAGAATCTAACCCAGGTCTCCTGCATTGCAGGCAGATTCTTTGCTGTCTGAGTTACAAGGGAAGCCCAATATTTTTAGTCCTCAAAAAAAGACACTTTAAAACGCTTCTTCAGATTTATAGGTATTTCCTTTGTTTGGTTAAAAGAAAGTTATGTTCAGTAATTTGTTCATCCTTTTGGGGAAGGGTAGGTAGTTCATTGATCTTTGGAAGCTCAAGTTAACAAAATGTGAAATGGATAAAAATTTAAATCTACCACTCTATTTTTTGTTGTTTTTCCATTAGTTCAAAATTTGTTTTCTTTTGTGTGCACACACACACTGCCCGCATCTCACAGAGTATTTTAACATTGAGAATTGAGACAGGACTGCAAAGAGTGGGCAATTTATTTAATCATCCTCTTAGTATACATGGCAATTTAGACAATGTAGATTGTCTGAGGTGCAATACTTAAGGCGTGAGGTGATAATACATTATCAATCAGACCAGGTAAATCTTCAATGTACAATGTGTCTGAAGTGTGCTTGAGAGGTAAAACTCCTTGTCAGAATTTTCTCCTATCACTTTTCATTGCAGTATTTGAACAGTTTGGGTGAATCCTTATCATTGTTAAAATCATGGACAGGAAATAGGATAAATAATATCCTACTCTAAGACTGCCAGAGTCAGAGAATATGGCTGTCATCAGTAAAAAACATTATTACTTTTACAAGAGCAAATATTGTGGTGCCTTTTACAAGGACTCAAATTTCCTGATTCAGATTGATAATAGACTGACCCAGACATTTATATTTAAATATAAATTTATAAGTATATTTAAATATAAATTTATAAGTATTTATATATAAATTTATTATATATATATATATATATAATAAATATTTACTTTTAGACACTGGCCATATTACATCATGGGGACAAATCATTCCAAAAAGATCATGAAGATGGATTGGGAGCAAATGTATCAGAGATTCTTTTTATCTTTCCTGGATTTGATCTGCAATAATTGGTAAGCAAGTAAAATGACTCCCATTCACCTAAATTGACCTTTCATGTTTGCCATTTGCAAGGTTTATCTCTATGGAAAACTATAGCAACACAAGGAATTTGAGTAAAAAAAATCAACTTTGGAAAGGACCTGCACTCAGGATAATCAAAAACTTCTGAAATGAGTCCTGCTCATTTTCAGGCTATTTGCTGCTGCACCTGTTCAGTCACTGTTCCAACTGGCTGGTGTTTTAACCATTCCCTCAATACTTGATTAAGAACGTGTCTTTATCAAACAAGGTGGGAGGCTCTCACACCTGCATCTGAGTTTAGATTTTATTCTTTCAGAGGAGGATCTTAAATTTTGTACAGAAAATCTGGGACTCAGTTATTTTTCTGCATCTATCTCAGAGGAAGTTCTGTTGTAGGAGATACATGTTACCCTCACCCCATACAAGCAACAGGAAGACAAATTGTTTTCACCAGATATTTAGCCTCCTTTATTTGCCCTGATTTATAAGAGAGAGAGAAGTCATATTTTGGGGAGCATCACCTTTATTGTCAGGATCACCTGAAGTTAAAATTCCAACTCTGTAATTTATTTGCTATGAAGCCTAGTATTGAGCTGTTTAACTCTTTAAAGCTTCATTTTACTTGTCTGTAAATGGGTATAAATATTAATCCCATGATTTAAAGATTAAGAGAGATTATGCATTAATTAATATAATTAATTAATTAATGTATTATTAATGTTAAAAAGCATTCTAACATAATTCTGAGGCATTGGAAACTGAATAAATCGAGGTGCAAAATGTTCTTTAATTTTAAGCCCAGGGAGATTTAAACAAACTCTCACTCTTAATTAGGGCTTCCCTGGTGGCTCAGCAGTAAAGAATCCACCTACAATGCATGACTGGCAGGAGACTGGAATTCCATCCCCGGGTCAGGAAGATCTCTTGGAGAAGGGCATGGCAACCCACTCCAGTATTTTCGCCTGGAGAATCCCATGGACAAAGAGCCTTGTGGCTACAGTCCATGGGGCTGCAAAGAGTTGGACACGACTGAAGCAACTTAGCATGCATGCATGCAGCATGCAGCATGCAGCATGCATACACACTCAATTATTGTAGCCCAATATTGAATTTATTCCTAAAATGTCTCTATTCTTGTTTAAAAGTGATCAACAGATTCTTTTCCATTCGACCACTCATATCTCTTCATGCACACAGGTTTTCTATCACAATATAAATTTTAAAAAAGTCAGATACAAATATATAGAGAACTTGAAGGGAAAATATGACATTTTACAATTGTATTTCACACTAATTTTATAAATTGAAAAATCACTGTTTCACACTGAATCTCCACACTTCCTTATTAGACCTGGTAACACAACATCACAAGGTAGATTACATTAGTACTTTAGTATTTATGATATCTATGCAAGTCTATACAATATATGCTGTTAGCCTGTAAGCAATGAAATACCTAGAGAATCCCATTTCAACACAATTGCCCTGAAGAAACTCAAAGTTTCTAACTACAATTATACTTCCTATAATATATACCTCTGTAATATATCTGTGACTGTAATATGTCGATGACTTTTTGATGTCTCAAGCCAGGATAGAAACTCTTACTTAAAAGAAAAAAAAACCTTCAGCAAGAGGAACCAGTCATTTTTAGATCTCATGTGTTTTTAGTTCTTCAGGGTGTATACTATTTGAGGGTGAGAGATATGCATTTACTGTTCTAATCAAGAACATTATGTAATTATTTTTTGGGATACCTAGCAATTATGTATTTGATTCTTTAACAAAATTATTTAGATTTCATATCATTTCTCCTTCTCTAAAAAATTGACAGAACACTAAATCTTCCAGACTATAATGGTAGAGTAAAATATAAATAGATATTCAATTCAGTTCAGTTGCTCAGTCGTGTCCAACTCTGCAACCCCATGGACTGCAGCATACCAGGCTTCCTTGTCCATCACCAACTCCTGGATCCTACTCAAACTCATGTCCGTTGTGTCGGTCATGCCATCTAACCATCTCATCCTCTGTTGTCCCCTTCTCCTCCCGCCTTCAATCTTTCCAGCATCAGGGTCTTTTGCAATGAGCCGGTTCTTCACGTCAAGTGGACAAAATATTGGAGTTTCAGCTTCAGCATCAGTCTTTTCAATGAATATTCAGGACTGTTTTTCTTTCGGATGGACTGGTTGGATCTCCTTGCAGTCCAAAGGACTCTCAAGAGTCTTCTCCAACACTACAGTTTAAAAGCATCAATTCTTCAGTGCTCAGCTTTCCTTATAGTCCAACTCTCACATCCATATATGACTACTGGAAAAACCATAGCTTTGACTAGAAGGACCTTTGTTGGTAAAGTAATTTCTCTGCATAAACATCTGAAAAGCCTGGCTTATGTAAAGCCAAGCTTTTCAGATGTTTATGCATGCTATTTTTTAAGGATGTTTTTTGGCTAGAAAATACATTTCATAATAGTAATAATAAACAATAGCTTAGTAAAGTTTTGATAATTTTCTTCTCCCTGCATATTTGTGCCAAAAAAAACATAACCTCTTATTTCTATAAACATGAATTTATCCCTTTCAACCTACTTTTCTTGGTGGGTTTTGTTCTTTTTTAAGTTCATTCAAATTTTGAATTTTGCCATATTTTTACCATTCCTGTGGATAAAGACAACACCTTAGTTTCATCTGTTTTTATGTGGTTAGCTACATCATGATTTCAAAATAATGTCTCTTTGTAACATGAACTCATCATAATTTTCTTTTTAGGATAGCACTTTTAAAATCTGTAAAATAAATGCAGGTGCAGTTTTCACTGCAAAAAAAATCTTTTAAAAAATAATATGCTGCTAGACTCTTGGATATGTAATAATTTGAGTTAAGATTGTCACTCCTACGTATGCCTTTTACTGGATGTTGAGTTTCTTGAAGGCAGTGACTAAGGCACATTACCCAGTACATAGGGGCACTATAAAATGTTGGCTGACTTAATCAGTCAATGAGAGAGTTCGATTTTGAAGAGTGAGTGAATTTTCACAAGATTCCACAGTAAGAGGAAAAAAAGACACTTTTATGATTCTCAGTGCCGTACTCTTTATACTGTAGCATGCCACTTCCTGAATGAAATTTTGGTACAACATGAAGCTTTGAAAGGAGACATGATCATATTATTTCAGTGGGAAATAATGTTATCCATGCCTCCAAGATTCATGACAGGTTATCAAGGAGGAACTCTGTCTGACCCGAAATGAATCTTTATTCAATCATCACTACATAAAAATGAAACTTAGTGGGCAAGAGCTTTTTACTGTCTCTTGAAAGAAGAAGTAGCATGGGCACTTGAGAAGACTTATATTAAGAGGACTTTCCCTGAATCACATATATTTGGCATTTAATCAAAAACCTAGCTTCTTTAGCAATTCAATCTCTGGATTTTTATCCCAGTGACTTCTCATCTTATCAATGCAGAGAAGCTAGATGAGAGGCAGAGATTTTGAACTCTAAATGGGAAGCTAATTATTTATTGTTGATTTTCTATTCAATCAGCCTTCTATTCATTCCTGGAGAAGGAAATGGCAACCCACTCCAGTGTTCTTGCCTGGAGAATTCCGTGGACAGAGGAGCCTGGCAGACTACAGTCCCTGGGGTCCCAAAGAGTCAGACACGAATGAGCGACTCTCAGTCACTCACTCACTCATTCACTCACTCTGTTCATTAGGATGCTTTGGCCTTTCCTGATAGCAGCAATGGAACAAACAAGGTGACAAGCTTCTATTCTTGCATATTCCAAGCTAATTCACCAAAGCCACCAAACAAGAGAATGGGCCTTTCCTGGAGATTCCTCTCATATAGTACCATTCCTGTATTGAACAGCTGAGCAGAGTGAATGCACTGATACCTGGCTTAAACTGGCTATATGAAGACCATTTCAATAGAGGCCCTGGCAGATCTGTCTAAGATGTGCATAAACTCACATATTAAGTTTAATATCTTTTATACTCAATTTATCATCTTTTATGATATACTTTCTCCACTCCAATGGCCCCTTCAAACAAACCCACAAAGCTTCCCCGAGGTAGAGTTTGTCATACCATGTATTTTTCTTTCTTTAATTATAGTAGCATTAACATATATAAAAGTCTTTGTAATCAGGACAAAGAGAATTGAGGCTGGAAAAATGTATTCTCAATTAGACTCTATGCTTCTTCTTATAGGATGCCATATGTGTTATTTGATAACCTCACACCTATGGTTTTGACAGAGTCAAAACCCTACAGTTTTTATTTGTTTCTGTTTGTCAGAACAACTTGTTAATTATACATGTTTTCCTTAAATTGCTGATACAACAAAATCTACTTCTACTAATTAAACCTAATCTATTTGAACCTTAGGCTCAGATGTGTTTTATGACTTATAAATTGTATCTAACAATATCATTTCCTAGTTTAATAAAATGGTCTGGGGCAGGGATTGGCAATTCATGGCTATGAGCCAAATCTAATGTATTGCCTATCTTTAGAAATAAAGTTTCATTGAAATATAACCAAATCTGTTCATTTTTTTTGGCTATTTTTGAACTGCAATGACATTGTTGAGTCATTGTGACAGAGAAAATATGACCTATGAAGTCTAAAATACTTTGCATTTTGTCCTTTACAGAAAAGTTTTGCTGACCCCTGATCTGAGGTGGTACACTGAGATTTTATTATTTGTGTAATCCACCTGCATAATTATATTATAAACATTTTATACGAATGCCCTATAAAACAACTTATCTTGATTAAAAGGTTTAGAAGCATATTGTAAGGATATTATTATAGACTGAGTGCTATTAGGAAATGTTACTAGTTGAGAGGCAGCAATAGTGTTTCAGATTGACCAGACACAAATGAAACTAAGCAGGCACAATAGTTGTGTCTCCCCTTTCAGCAAGTTCAAAAACCAGAGAACTGTAGAAACTCTTCTGTGTTTTTCATGCTATTAACACAAGCTGAGTTATTCAACTGACTACACCATTAAGAGAAAGATGTTCTTCCTGCTTTTGAGAATACTAAAGAAGAAAGATAAGATTCTTAGAAAGGATGCCATGAAATAGTCAAGGTGAAGAGTGAATTCATCAGGTGTCCTTGAAAGTTTATACTTAAGGCATGCCTCCCTTCTGCCAATACGAACAGTGCAAGCAAACTTTTTGGAAAATATCTGCAATCCCAGTGAGCAGAAAATGTCAAGAAACATATAGAGATAAATGGGAACAACTAGAATCTAACTGAACTTATGATTTATTTATTCATAAATTCATTCATTTAATCCAAACATTGATTAAATGACTAGGGACCATGTTATGCCAGCTGTTCAGGATACAAAGTTGCATGAAAAGATTTTTGTTGTGAAGCATATGTAGTTCTCTGCATTAACAAGATGTGTGGTAAAGGGATGAAAGTGTAGATGAGAACAAGAGGAAGATAAAAGCAAGTGGGAAGGATTGCTTGTTCTCATTCCAAGGTATATTAAAGATCTCTAAAGAAGTTTAAGCTTAAGAATTCTTCACACACAAAAAATGTTAGTTTGGGGAAAATTGAAGAAGCAATCAGATCTTTTTTGTCTGTGTGTGTTTTCAACATATATATATATATATTCAATCATATTTATGATACGATATGCATCTCGCTATGTATACATGTACATGCATCTCTCTATGTGTACATATACATTCATAAACAGGTAGAATCACTTGACAATTTATTTTAACCTTATTCTTATTTATAATCTTTAAATTTTGAAGTTTCTGTGATGCAGTGTACTGAACACAGTGGGGTTCAAGCACTCAATGAGCCTGTTTCTACCATCTCAAAATGGTGATTTCTAAGGAAATCTTCAGTGTTAATATTTGGTCAATAGCAGGTAAGAGTAAGGCAGTAGAGGTTCATATAAACGTTTTATAAATACTCATAACACTGTCCCACATGGTTTGCAAACATAGCCTCTGGCTAAGAAGTCACTTTTTAGCAATTCCTTTACACTACAGAGACTTCCCTAATGGCTCAGACAGTAAAGCCTCTGCCTACAATGTGGGAAATCAGGGTTCAATCCCTGGGTCAGGACGTCACCTGGAGAAGGAAATGACAACCTATTCCAGTATTCTTGCCTGGAAAATCCCATAGACAGAAGAGCCTGGTAGGCTACAGTCCATGGGGTCTCAAAGAGTGGGACATGACTGAGCAACTTCACTTTCTTTCACTTTTTTTCTTTACACTGCAGAACAGCTGTCTCTGGTACATCTGTCTCTATATCACGTGTTTAACAAGCTGCTGTATCTTAAGGAGAAAAGAATAATCCCAAAGACCATCAGTTGACTTTGTTTTCCTACAGCTATTGGAATCCCTCTTAGATTATCTATACTCATCTGTCATGATTGTTTATAAATATATTTCATATTCCATAATGAAATGTATATTCTTGAAGATAGGAAATCTGTGTTCATTTTGAGAAATTTTCTTCAAAGATATATGTTATCCATGACTGTTCAAAGTTATAGGATCACTACTATTTTAGTTTCAACTGGCTATTTCAGTGGTTAGGCCCGATGGATATCTACTTATTTTGAGTTAAGTTTATTGGGCTTATTCTATGACATAATCCCTACACATTCTTATATTTATAGAACTTGAAGATTGTTGCATGTTACTGACATCAGCTAACTTTTGTGAGCTTGATAGCAATTCTGGGAAGTCACTTTTGAAGGCTACGGACATGCTCTATTATGGTAAAATAATCAAGAATGTCTTAGGAGATTGCACCATTAAGCTATTACTGCCTTACTCTGGCATGAGATCATGGTTTACTTTTACTCAGCTTTTGATATTCAGAAGAAATTTTTTTCTGGCCACTTAACTGACTCTTGACAAGACTCTTACGAGTGCATTGATTTTGTTTTTCATAAAGTATTTTCAAGCAAGGTAGCCATAAACTTGAACCTATTCCAGAGAAGTATGATGTTCACATCAGAATTCCAAAAGGACATATATTTCTAGAAACCTAAATATTATTTTAATTGATTTAATATACTGAGAGCAAGTATATAAAATGATATAATAATATGAAATTAAGAAAGGAAGTAATATGAGTCATATATTGCTTATTATATTTCCTCCCAGTTTTTTTGTGATATTGATATACAGTACTGTATAAATCTAAGGTGTCCAGCATAATAATTTGGCTTATATACATCGTGTTATGATTACCACAATAATTTTAGTGAAAATTCAACCTATCATATGGATAAAAAAATAAAAGAAAAATACTTTTTCTTTTTGATGAGAACTTCCAGGATCCACTCTGTTAACTTTCGGAAGCAACACTAGCACTGTTAATAATATTTATCATGTACATCACAATCCTAATTTATCTTATAATCTGAAATTTGTACTTTTTGACTTCCTTCATTCAATTCCACACTCCATTAACCTCTGCCTCTGGTAAATACAAATATGATCTCTTTTGCTTATTTGTTTTTGTAGCGTAATTAATAATACACATTTCAAAAATGCAAAAGTATTAAAATTAGAGGTACCAAAGGCATTTTTCATGCAAAGATGAGCACAATAAAAGACAGAAATGGTATGGACCTAACAGAAGCAGAAGATATTAAGAACAAGTGGCAAGAATACACAGAAGAATTATACAAAGATCTTCATGACCCAGATAACCACAACGGGGGTGATCACTCACCTAGAGCCAAACAACCTAGAATGCAAAGTCCAGTGGGATTTCGGAGGCATCACTACAAAAAAAAAAAAAAACCAGTGGAGATGATGGAATTCCAGTGGAGCTATTTCAAATCTTGAATGATGATGCTGTGAAAGTGCTGCACTCAATATGCCAGCCACATTGGAAAATTTAGCTGTGGCCACAGGACTGGAAAAGGTCAGTTTTCATTCCAATCTCAAAGAAAGACAATATCAAAGAATGCTCAAACTACCACACAATTGCACTCATCTCACACACTAGTAAAGTAAAGCTCAAAATTCTCCAAGCCAGGCTTCAGCAATATCTGAACCATGAACTTACAGATGTTTAAGCCAGATGTAGAAAAGGCAGAGGAACCAGAAATCAGATTGCTAACATCCGTTGGATCATCAAAAAAGCAAGAGAATGCCAGAAAGACATCTACTTCTACTTCACTGAATACACCAAAGCCTTTGACTCTGTAGATCACAGCAAACTGTGGAAAATTCTTCAAGAGATGGGAATACCAAACCACCTGATTTGCCACTTGAGAAATCTGTATGCAGTTCAAGAAGCAACAGTTAAATCAAACATCAGATCAGATCAGATCAGTCACTCAGTCATGTCTGACTCTTTGCGACCCCATGAATTGCAGCACGCCAGGCCTCCCTATCTATCACCAACTCCCGGAGTTCACTCAAACTCACGTCCATCAAGTTGGTGATGGCATCCAGCCATCTCGTCCTGTCGTCCCCTTCTCCTTCTGCCCCCAATCTCTCCCAGCATCAGAGACTTTTCCAGTGAGTCAACACTTCACATGAGGTGGCCAAAGTACTGAAGTTTCAGCTTTAGCATCAGTCCTTCCAAAGAACACCCAGGACTGATCTCCTTTAGAATGGACTGGTTGGATCTCCTTGCAGTCGAAGGGAGTCTCAAGAGTATTCTCCAAGACCACAGTTCAAAAGCACACTTCTTCAGTGCTCAGCTTTCTTCACAGTCCAACTCTCGCATCCATACATGACCACTGGAAAAACCATAGCCTTGACTAGATGGACCAGACATGGAACAGCCTATTTCCAAATAGAAATGAGTATGTCAAGGCTGTATATTGTCACCCTATTTATTTAAATTATATGCAGAGTACATCATGGGAAATCCCAGTCTGGCTGAAAAACAAGCTGGAATCAAAATTGTCAGAAGAAATATCAATAATCTCAGATACGCACACACCGCCCTTATGGCAGAAAGCAAAAAAGGAACTAAAGGGCTTCTTGATGAAAGTGAAAACGGAGAGTGAAAAAGTTGACTTAAAATGTCAATATTCTAAAAATGATGGTCATGGCATCCCTTCACATCACTTCATGGAAATTAGATGGGGAAACAATGGGAACAGTGAGGGACTCTATTTTGGGGGGGCTGTAAAATCACTGCAGATGGTGACTGTAGTAATGAAATTTAAAAATGCTTGCTCCCTGGAAGAAAATCTATGACTAACCTAGACAGTATATTCAAAAGCAGAGGCATTATTTTGCTAACAATGGTCTATCTAGTCAAAGCTATGGTTTTTCCAGTAGTCATGTATGGATGTGAGAGTTGAACTATAAAGAAAGCTGAATGCAGAAGAATTGATGATTTTGAACTGTGGTGTTGGAGAAGGCTCTTGAGAGTTCCTTGGACTGCAAGGAGATCCAACCAGTCCATTCTAAAGGAAATCAGTCCTGAATATTCATTGGAAGGACTGATGCTGAAGTTGAAACTCCAATACTTTGGCCACCTAATGCAAAGAACTGACTCACTGTATGAGAGACAGCAAAAGAGACACAGATGTATAGAACCGTCTTTTGGACTCTGTGAGAGAGGGAGAGGGTGGGATGATTTGGGAGAATGGCACTGAAACATATATAATATCATATATGAAATGAATCACGAGTCCAGGCTTGATGCATGATACTGGATGGTTGGGGCTGGTGCACTGAGATGACCCAGAGGGATGGTACGGGGAGGGAGGAGGAAGGAGGGTTCAGGATGGGGAACATGTGTATACCTGTGGGGGATTCAATACAATATTGTAAAGTAATTAGGCTCTAATTAAAATAAGTAAATTTATATTAAAAATAAAAGACCCCGATGCTGGGAAAGATTGAAGGCAGGAGGAGAAGGGGATGAGAGAGGATGAGATGGTTGGATGGCATCACCGACTCAATGGACATGAGTTTGAGCAAGTTCCAGGAGTTGGTGATGGACAGGGAAGCATTGCGTGTTGCATGCAGTCCATTGGATCCCAAAGAGTCGGGGCACGAATGAGGGACTGAACTGAAACAGATACAAAACCATAATCGTTTACAGTAATCTGTCACTATACAAAGATATTACTTATTTGTAAAAGAAAATAATAACATGCCAATGACTTACAAAAGTTTCCTTTCCTTGGTAGCATAATAAAAAATTAGTATAATCAAGATGGTCAATATGATGTATTTCATACAACAGAGGATGAAAGGAAACCAGCTTTACTTTGGCCATAAACCAAACATTGAGGATATTCAACTTTTGTTTTTAGAGAGATCAAACTAGCGTAAGACATAAAGCATCACATAAGTAAAATTCTATCTAAAACAGAACACTTGAATCTTGCAAATGTGAGCCACCAATTCTGAGCCAAAACTCAAGAAAAAAAATTGTCATATGATTAAAACATGGGTTAAGGACTTGATTTTCTTCTTCTCGCAAATATAAACATTTAGAATTGAGAACTGAAAATTTCAGTAAAATAGATCCCTCCCATGTATTTGCCTCCATCTAGCCTATTATACAGAGAAGGCAATGGCACCCCACTCCAGTACTCTTGCCTGGGAAATCCCATGGACGGAGGAGCCTGGTAGGCTACAGTCCATGGGGACGCTAAGAGTTGGACATGACTGAGCGACTTCACTTTCACTTTTCACTTTCATGCATTGGAGAAGGAAATGGCAACCCACTCCAGTGTTCTTGCCTGGAGAATCCCAGGGACAGAGGAGCCTGGTGGGCTTCCGTCTACGGGGTCGCACAGAGTCGGACACGACTGACGAGACTTAGCAGCAGCAGCAGCAGCAGCAGCCTATTATAATGATCTCCTAACAGATGCTGGTGTCCCCTATAATTCATTGTCCAACACAGAACAGGTTTGTTTCCTCTAGGTGGTTTCCCAGGCAGAGTTAGGGATGTAAGGTGTTTATAAGGAATTGGTACGTCTGAAAAGCTGTAGGAGGATGCAAGATTGCACCAAGGAAGAAGTTCAACTGTGATGCAGGAACAACAAGCACTTGACATAGGAGTTCTAGAGGAATACTGCATGTAGGATTTCTCCTTTGTTGGCTGAAACATCTAGGTCTTCCTGCCCCTGGGCTATGGACCACCCAGAAAAGGCTACAATTTCAAATGAAGTGGCCCTCTGGAGATCCAGAAGGAGCTGATCAGTGGAGGCTGTTTGCTGACTAATCCTTGAAGCTAGAATTGTTTCCTAAAGAGTGATCTAAGCACCATATCTCATGCCTACTGCAAAACAGGAGTCAAATCAAAGTTTTCAAAATATAAAGCATTTGTATCTTTACTAACACATATCTCTTTAATGGTGTCTTCTGCAGTTAGTGCTTACAAGTGTATCATAAAATACAAAAGATGGCACCTACTAATATCTCAATGTTATCTCCTTTTCTTCCCCTTTTGTAGTCACTAATTAATATTTAGTCTTAGAATTCTTCAATGAACATTTACTCTTTCGAGCTTAATGAAAAATTATTACCTTTGTGTGTTAAAATTGTTCAGTTGTGTCCGACTCTTTGGGACCCCATGGACTATACTGTCCATGGAATTCTCCAGGCCAGAATACTAGAGGGTAGCCTTTCCCTTCTCCAGGGGATTTTTCCAACACAGGGATAGAACCCAGATCTCCTGCACTGAAGGTGGATTCTTTATCAGCTGAGCCACCAAGCCCTGTATTCTATCTAGGAATTAACTAGGAGTTTCCTTCTCTCCCTGTTCTATGTCAGTCAATTTACCATATTTTAAAGTCTTAGCATGCACTCGCTTGAGTCCTTCAACAATTCGTCTGGCAAAGTGGCTTTATTATGGGAACTGCTTGGCTCCCCGTAGAGAGGGGGGCTATTTCCAGTTGCCTCTTTCCCCCTGCTTTGAAGCCAAGGCACTCCCTTTGTTTACAATAGTCCATAACTTGACTTTATCTATATGTGTTTCAGCTAGGTCTCAGTGGTTGGTAACAAAAAACAAACAAACAAACAAACAAACAAAAACCATATAAAAGCACACTAGGGTTACAAATGAAATCTAAAAATATTTAAAACTGAATTGTAATAAAACTGTTATCGAAATCTGTGGATCATGGTTAATATAATATTAATAAGAGGACAGTGAAAAAGTTGGCTTAAAGCTCAACATTTAGAAAACTAAGATCATGACATCTGGTCCCATCACTTCACGGGAAATAGATGGGGAAATAGTGCAAACAGTTTCAGACTTTATTTTGGGGGGCTCCAAAATCACTGCAGATGGTGATTGCAGCCATGAAATTAAAAGACTCTTACTCCTTGGAAGGAAAGTTATGACCAACCTAGACAGCATATTCAAAAGCAGAGACACTACTTTGCCAACAAATGTCCTTCTAGTCAAGGCTATGGTTTTTCCAGTGGTCATGTATGGATGTGAGAGTTGGACTGTGAAGAAAGCTGAGCACCAAAGAATTGATGCTTTGGAACTGTGGTGTTGGAGAAGACTCTTGAGAGTCCCTTGGACTGCAAGGAGATCCAATCAGTCCATCTTGAAGGAAATCAGTCCTGAACATTCATTGGAAGGACTGATGCTGAAGTTGAAATATCCAATATTTTGGCCACCTGATGCAATGAACTGACTCACTGGAAAAGACCCTGATGCTGGGAAAGATTGAAGGCAGGAGGAGAAGGGGATGAGAGAGGATGAGATGGTTGGATGGTATCACCGACTAAATTGACATGAGTTTGAGCAAGTTCCAGGAGTTGGTGATGGACAGGGAAGCATGGCTTGCTGCAGTCCATTGGATCCCAAAGAGTTGGAGCACGAATGAGGGACTGAACTGAAACAGATACAAAACCATAATTGTTTACAGTAATCTGTCACTATACAAAGATATTACTTATTTGTAAAAGAAAATAATAACATGCCAATGACTTACAAAACTTTCCTTTCCTTGGTAGAGTTCTGGGTTTTCTTTGGAAGGAATGATGCTAAAGGTGAAACTTCAGTACTTTGGCCACCTCATGCAAAGAGGTGACTCATTGGAAAGGACTCTGATGTTGGGAGGGATTGAGGGCAGGAGGAGAAGGGGAAAACAGGGGATGAGATGGCTGGATGGCATCACTGACTGGATGGATGTGACTCTGAGTGAACTCCGGGAGTTGGTGATGTACAGGGAGGCCTGGTGTGCTACAATTCATGGGGTTGCGAAGAGTCAGACACGACTGAGCGACTGAACTGAACTGAATCAGTGCTTAATAAAAGATGAATAAATAAATGTGAAAGAGATCTAGTTTACACCGCACACAAAAATAAACTCAAAATGGATTAAAGATCTAAATGTAAGATCAGAAACTATAAAACTCCTAGAGGAGAACATAGGCAAAACACTCTCAGACATAAATCATAGCAGGATCCTCTATGATCCACCTCCCAGAATGCTGGAAATAAAAGCAAAAATAAACAAATGGGATCTAATTAAAATTAAAAGCTTCTGCACAACAAAGGAAAATATAAGCAAGGTGAAAAGACAGCCATCTGAAAGGGAGAAAATAATAGCAAATGAAGCAACTGACAAACAACTAATCTCAAAAATATACAAGCAACTTCTGCAGCTCAACTCCAGAAAAATAAACGACCCAATCAAAAAATGGGCCAAAGAACTAAATAGACATTTCTCCAAAGAAGACATACGGATGGCTAACAAACACATGAAAAGATGCTCAACATCACTCATTATTAGAGAAATGCAAATCAAAACCACAATGAGGTACCACTTCACACCAGTCAGAATGGCTGCGATCCAAAAATCTGCAAGCAATAAATGCTGGAGAGGGTGTGGAGAAAAGGGAACCCTCCTACACTGTTGGTGGGAATGCAAACTAGTACAGCCACTATGGAGAACAGTGTGGAGATTCCTTAAAAAATTGCAAATAGAACTACCTTATGACCCAGCAATCCCACTTCTGGGCATACACACCGAGGAAACCAGAATTGAAAGAGACACATGTACCCCAATGTTCATCGCAGCACTGTTTATAATAGCCAGGACATGGAAACAACCTAGATGTCCATCAGCAGATGAATGGATAAGCAAGCTGTGGTACATATACACAATGGAGTATTACTCAGCCATTAAAACGAATTCATTTGAATCAGTTCTGATGAGATGGATGAAACTGGAGCCAATTATACTGAGTGAAGTAAGCCAGAAAGAAAAACACCAATACAGTATACTAACACATATATATGGAATTTAGGAAGATGGCAATGACGACCCTGTATGCAAGACAGGGAAAGAGACACAGATGTGTATAATGGACTTTTGGACTCAGAGGGAGAGGGAGAGGGTGGGATGATTTGGGAGAATGACATTCTAACATGTATACTATCATGTGAATTGAATCACCAGTCTATGTCTGACGCAGGATGCAGCATGCTTGGGGCTGGTGCATGGGGATGACCCAGAAAGATGTTATGGGGAGGGAGGTGGGAGGGGGGTTCATGTTTGGGAATGCATGTAAGAATTAAAGATTTTAAAATTTAAAAAATAAAAAGCTTAAAAAATAAAATAAAATAAAGAAAGCTGAGCACCAAAAAAAAAAAAAAAAAAAAAGAATGGCTGCGATCCAAAAATCTGCAAGCAATAAATGCTGGAGAGGGTGTGGAGAAAGGGAACCCTCCTACACTGTTGGTGGGAATGCAAACTAGTACAGCCACTATGGAGAACAGTGTGGAGATTCCTTAAAAAATTGCAAATAGAACTACCTTATGACCCAGCAATCCCACTTCTGGGCATACACACCGAGGAAACCAGAATTGAAAGAGACACATGTACCCCAATGTTCATCGCAGCACTGTTTATAATAGCCAGGACATGGAAACAACCTAGATGTCCATCAGCAGATGAATGGATAAGCAAGCTGTGGTACATATACACAATGGAGTATTACTCAGCCGTTAAAACGAATTCATTTGAATCAGTTCTGATGAGATGGATGAAACTGGAGCCGATTATACAGAGTGAAGTAAGCCAGAAAGAAAAACACCAATACAGTATACTAACACATATATATGGAATTTAGGAAGATGGCAATGACGACCCTGTATGCAAGACAGGGAAAGAGACACAGATGTGTATAATGGACTTTTGGACACAGAGGGAGAGGGAGAGGGTGGGATGATTTGGGAGAATGACATTCTAACATGTATACTATCATGTGAATTGAATCGCCAGTCTATGTCTGACGCAGGATGCAGCATGCTTGGGGCTGGTGCATGGGGATGACCCAGAAAGATGTTATGGGGAGGGAGGTGGGAGGGGGGTTCATATTTGGGAATGCATGTAAGAATTAAAGATTTTAAAATTTAAAAAATAAAAACTAAAAAAAAATTATAATAATAAAAATCTTTGCTCATTTAAAAAAAATAAATAAATGTGAAAGAAATTAAATTAGCTATCTCAAAATTTCGTTCAGTCATTTCAAACAGATAATTTTGAGTTGCATTTATAAAATTTTCAAGGTACAATTAATTTTTAATTAAATTGTACCAATAATATTTTTTTAAATCTCATGTATCAATTAATTTAAAAGCCCCTACAATTATGTTTCCAAAACTAGACCAAGGCTAAACAAACAAAAACAAGTATAGGCCCATTTCACTGAGAAATACAGATATTAAAATTCAAAGGAAATTACTAAGTAATCGATTCTAATAGTATAGTTATACTTTATGGTTAAAGAGCTTTATTCCATAGATGTGAAAATATTTAAATAGCAGAAAAAAATGGATTACTGCATTTGATAATCTTAACACATTGGGGAAGAAAATCTATTTTGTTTTATAAATTCTTTCAGAAAAATAACACAAATAAGTTCTTCACTTATTTGTGATACAAATACTTAGTAAAAGAATAGATACTTCTTAAGTATATAGAAGTTGACTTTATTTACCAAAACCTGGTAATAATATTACATTATACTTAATAAGTATACTTTATACATACTTCTTTTAACATCAGGAATAAAGAAAAGAATGTATAATGTTACTTTCCTACTACATTGTAATCAAGATCTTAACAAATCATCTATAAAGAAGCATAAGAGAAGTTTAATTTATTTGAAAATGATAGACTAAGTTACCTAGAAAAGCCAATAGAATTAATGAGCTATAAGAGTTAACTAAAAGTTTAACAAGACTTCAGAAATGAGATAAAAACTTAGCATGCCCGACTCAGTACTGTTTCTCTACAGCAGCAATTATATGCTGGAAAATACAAATGAGAGTAAGATATACAAAGAGCAAGTAAAAATGTAAAATATCTAGGAACTATGCTACTAAGAATTAATAGACATTTCATGAAAAACCTTTAAATATCTAATAAAGGAAAGATAATGGTTTAAATTAAAGTTTCCCAATGTTAGCATTAACGACACTTTGTAACATAATTCTTTGTCAGGTAGAATAGCCCTGGGCATTGTAGGATGTGCATCCTTGCCTAGGTTTCAGTAGTATCTCTCCAGCTGTAACAACAAAAATACTAAATATCTCTAGAAACTGCCAAATGTCTCCAAAAGGACAAGACTGCCACTGATCTAAAAGAATGAGGAGATTATTCATACTTTTATAGAAGATAACATAATAATATAAAAAGCTGATTTACCTCCACAAAGCAATCCCAAAATCAAATACACTTGTATTTGTAAGATCCTTTATAAACTTACACTTATATACATAGGAGTACAGAACAGTGGGTAACTAGATCAATTTTGTAAAAGGAAGTAAAGACGGTGACTTTTCTGGAGATGTGACAAATACTATCAAAGTCAGAACAGAGATAATATTAAAGACAATAGCAACAATAAACTACCTGAACCAATAAAAGAAAGAAACTATTGGAAGAACAAAGAGCAAACAGTAGACAGATGCACAAGGGCAAATTTATAACATCCTAAAGGGGCACCAATGCTGTATGCTAGGGAAATTTTATAAAGTTTAGCATGTGGTATTAGAAAAACTGGAGTAGCATACCAAGAAAAGTAACATTGCATTATTTTCTTAAATTCTGAAAGATATTGGATTCTTTTTTCTACACGCAAGTGGATCCTAGTTGGATTAAAGACTTACTATATAATTAATAAACATGTAAACTACTTTTCTATCCTAGATTGCAAACAGGTTGTTTTAAAAGAAACTTCAAAACACAAAAATGAAGCCAAAGATGATTAATAGATTACATCAGATTTTAATTTTTCTGTTCATAGGATGGAAGAATGGTGAAAGTGAAATGATATATAAGAAAATACGAAAATATACTCTAGCTATCTAGAAAAGACAACAAATCCTCATCCAGAATAGACAGAGAACTTCTGCAAATCAACAAAGAAAAGACTAAATAAAAATACTTTAAAAAGACAAAGAAGTTAAAAAAAAAATCTTTACAGAAGAAAAAGCTGCCAGAGCTAATGAATATACGAAAATGTCCATAATTATAAGTAAGCAGAGGAAAGAAAATTAAAGCAGAAAAGTATGGCTTTGCCTATTGGACTGGCCATAATCAAAAAGCTGGAAAATGTCAAGCACTAATGGGGATGTGCATGCGTCTCACTGCTGGTAAGACTGTGGGCATTGGCAGTCAGTCTAGAAAGCTCCATACAGGGACATGTGCAAGGTCATTCACTGAAGCAGTGTTCTTCACCAGGGAAAGGAATTGGAAGCAAACTGACTGCTCATCTTTTGGAGACTGGATGGATAAAATGTAGCAGATGACACCATGGAGTGTTATAAAGGAGTTAGAAGTTGTGACTTAGATGCATAAGTGTAATGGAGAGATCATAGATATATAATGCCTTTTGAAAAACAAACAAACAAAAAAAAAGCATGAGAGATAATATAATAATATTTAATTATTAACCAGAAACTTATATCACATAGTTTAGGCAAAATGCCTTTCTTGTAGGAAATTTTGTTCTATATCATTTGCAAATGTCATGTATTTATGTCCTCCTGGCCACCTCCCTCCTTTGGATTTAAGTTGCCTACTCATTTGTATTTCTAATCACATTTTTATACCTATAGCTAGAATAAACCAGAGTGTACATTGTTTCTATTCAAATTGCATACTATCATTTTATCATTCTTGTATCGCTATTGGTTTGTCCTCTGGTACCCTCCAAAGTATAATAAACAGAAAGTACAATACCAAGTATGCTGTGCTTTCAAAATCTGTTCTATTGCCAACTTCCTTTACAAGTTGCTCACATGTCCTAGAAAGTCCTACACAACTAAGAATACACAAATTCTCACAAAGTATGATATATTTCTTTTATTTCTCACAAAATGTAGAAAACTAAGGGACCCTTGTCTGGATTCTTAATCAGATGAGTTATGAGAAGGAATAATTACTGTGAGTTATTGAAAAACATGGAATGAATTATTAAGAAAACAGACATCATCTTCCAAATTTTCATGATACAAATGACTTTTTCAGTCAAAGGGCAGAAGGAATTGGAAAACTAAGACATCTTCACATATTTTCAAGAAGTTTTCTGTTCCATGTAATTTATCAGAGTTACCATGTTAACAGTCATGAAAGCCAGCATATATTTTCCCATAATCTAGGTATATCTGTTTTCTAAACAGCATCCTTATATTTAAAATGTTTTTATTTCCCTCTCTCTGTGTATGAAAGAACGTTTTTTATATATTTATATATATATATATATACACACACACATATTTAAATTTATGTATAATATAGAATATAAAATATTTTATAAAGTACTATATGTAAAAATTAAGAATAAGATAATTGCTAACATCATAGATACATCAAAATTTTATGTAGAAATTATATGTAGAAATTTAGATTACATATACATTTTCCAATTATATTTATATTTATACATATACATATATTCTAAGAAATGGGTTATTTCTACTTTAGAGCCTTAAGCATAAAGCCAGTTGGATCCCTTTTTCTATTTCATGCTACCCTGTTGTTCTCATTCCCTCATATACCTGCTCAAGCTTTGTGGACTCATGATTTCAATAATCTGTATTACTCTCAACTTTGTTTTAACCAGTGATAGGAATGGTATGAATTTTAGATCTTAACCTACATAACTGGAAAAAAATAGTCTGCAGTTAAAAGTAAAGGACTTTAGGATTCTAGAGCTCTCTTTTTAATTTGTCATAGATCTAAATTTGGGTGGGTAAATATGGTCAAGATGAATCCATCCTACTTGACCATCAGATCAGCTTCTGTTACTTCATCAATACTTAATTGACAGTTCTGCTGTTCAAAAAAAGCATTCAGTTAGGAGCCGGCACTGGTCTATGAACTGAAAATCTAGAATAAAATTAATAGACAAGATCTCTGCTCTCATAGATCTTTCATTTTAGTAAACCAGTCAACAAATAAACACAGTCATTTCATAAATTGAAAGGGGCTACAGAGAAAAATAACACAGAGTGATGTGATAGTAAGTACATGCCAGACTTATGTATGGATACATAGAAAAGAGGAAACTACTTGGAACTGGGTTATGAAGAAAGACTTGGTACAAATGTAATATTTGAGTGGAAACCAATGGAAAAGGAAACCCAGGCACAGGAAGACCCACAAGAGATTGGAGGCTTGAACTCATAAACTCCAGTGGGTTTTCTATTACTGTTCACTGTCTCCAATAAGATGGGATATTTCTGTTTTAAAAAGAGCCCATACATTAATTTCCTTATTTAACTTATTGTATTTGGAGTTTCCCCTTAAAGGATCACAGCCTTATCATGGTGAAGCAGCTTGTGTGATTCAGTGAGGCTATGAGCCATGCTGTGTGGGGCCACCCAAGACAGAGAGATCATAGCTTCAAAATCACTGTGGACAGGGACTGCAGCCACAAAATTAAAAGATGCTTACTCCTTGGAAGGAAATCTGTGACAAACCTAGATAGTGTATAAAAAAGCAGAAACATCACTTTGCTGATAAAGATCCATAAAGTTAAAGCTATAGTTTTTCCATTAGTCATGTACAATTGTGAGAGATGGACCATAAAGAAGGCTAGGTGCAGAAGAATTGATGATTTTGAAGTGTGGTGCTGGAGAAGACTCTCAAAAATCCCTTGGACTAAATGGAGATCAAACCAGTGAATCTTAAAGGAAATCAATCCTGAATATTCATTGGGAGGAATGATGCTCAAGCTCCAATAATTTGGCCTCCTGATGTGAAGAGGTAACTCATTGGAAAAGACCCTGATATTGGGAAAGATTGAAGGCAAAGGGAGAGGGGGATGGTAGAGGATGAGATGGTTAGATAGCATCACTGACTCAATGGATACGAATTTGAGTGCAATCCAGGAGATAGTGGAGGACGGAGGAACCTGTCATGCTGGAGCCTATGGGGTCACAAAGAGTCAGACACGACTGCTGCTGCTGCTGCCAAGTCGCTTCAGTCGTGTCTGACTCTGTGTGACTGCATAGACGGCAGCCCACCAGGCTCCCCCGTCCTGGGATTCTCCAGGCAAGAACACTGGAGTGGGTTGCCATTTCCTTCTCCAATGCATGGAAATGAAAAGTGAAAGTGGAGTTGCTCAGTCGTGTCTGACTCTCAGTGACCCCATGGACTGCAGCCTACCAGGCTCCTCCATCCATGGGATTTTCCAGGCAAGAGTACTGGAGTGGGTTGTCATTGCTTTCTCCATCAGACACAACTATGTGACTGAAAAACAAATATAATTTGGAAATATGTAAAAAAATATATTTACAAAATATATTAATTTTGGAGTTCTATATTTTTCCTCAAATTGTTGTGAAAGGGGAGATTGCTAAAATAAAAATACAGAATTACCATATTCACTATTTCAGTTATTCATCCTTTAATAAATACTACAGGATACAACTTCTTTAAAAGAAATAAGGAAAAGATTTTAATTTGTACATTTGAAAGACATATCAAATCTATATATTTTGGTCACTATGTAGATAAGAAAAACAAAATATGTAACTTAATTCCCCACTCTTTTTTAACGGTTCAGTTTTAAGTTTTGCTTGTTTATTTGACTTGGGATGATTATAAAGCAATCAAAAATATTTTGATAGGGTGGAGTTATTGGAGGAAAGCTGTGTTAAGATACTTGAAAAAGAATATAAGAAGTTTATTTTCTTCATTTAGAATTATTCTAACTGTAGACGAACTGAATAGAAAATCATGCTTGCCATCTGTAACTTCTTTCCTCAAAGGACAAGGAACAGAACAAAAGATTATTTATGCCATTAGAAACCATCACTCCCCCATTTTTTTATCTCCTATTTTTAAACTAATCAATAAAGTAGGCATCTGCCAACATATGTGTGGGAGAATTTTAAAGTGAGATTTCTAAATATTCTAGGAAATGGTTTGCAGATGAATTGATAAGATTGGTGATATTGAACATGCAAAAAAAAAAACCATGCTGAGAAATCAACTTAGGAATCGAAATATAAACATTTAAATGGGGACAGTAGTGTTCAATTTCATAAATGTACAATAATTAGGTTAGAAGCAAAATATGGGAAAGCAGAGAACAATCATATGCTAACCTGATGCTCAGAGACTACTCTCAGATTCAGTTGAATATTTGCAACTGTTCATAAGTGTTTTAGATTGCTTTCATGCTTAGTTCATCAGTTTGAAAAAAGTTATGCACATATTGTAAAATTCTTGTGCATATGTTACCACCTCTTTTTCTGCTGTTTATATCATCACTAATTAACATTTTTAATTAAGACAAAAAACACTGTTAGCATAATACATGAAAAACTGGAGCAGGTGTTTAGGGTAATAATTTGTATAAATAGCTATTGCCCTGCACTAGCAACTAAATTATAATCATTAACTAGCTTTTTAGTGGATCAAAGTAAAATTCTTCCTTTTATTTAAGAAGAAAATAGAAAGGAAAAATATGCCACAAAAATAAATGCAGACACTACAAAATTCTACTCTTCTCATCATAACCCTCGTGTCCACTATGTTTAAAACTTAGGTTTCTTGAAGTTCATCTGGTCCTCTTCCCCTCCACCACCTCTGACCTTGTACTCTTCAAGCCATTCCTAAAAGCACAGTTCTAAACAGAAATGTCCTTCCTGATGCTCTCTGCTCTCCAACTTTTTTCTCCCAGGCAAGTGTGAGTGTGTGCTAAGTCGCTTCAGTTGTGTCGGACTCTTTGCAACCCTACGGATTGTAGCCCACCAGGCTCCTCTGTCCATGGGATTCTCCAGGAAAGAATACTGGAGTGGGTTGCCATGCCTTCCTCCAGGAGATCTTCCAGACCCGGATCAAACCCTCCTCTCTTATGTCTTCTGCATTTGCAGGTAAGCTCTTTATCACTAGTGCCAGAAGCAGAGTGGGTTTTTATAGAAATTTGTAATATATTCCATTAAAACAGGTACTCACCAAATTAAAATTAGTTAATAAATATGCCCATTTTTTTCTCATAAAAGAGCAAAGATTACAGGACTTATATCACTGACACATTGCTAAATTACGTTGATTTAGCTCATTGAAGCAAATTAAATTAGCTATTTAAACAGAGCTACTTAGAGTACATGCGTCACATGTGATATACCAAATTATTTGGTTTTAAACTTACCTAAAATTCAAAAGCTTTGTTTCTTATTCCTCTTGAAAAGGCTTTTCTTCTGCCTGTGTTCAGAATCTATATTAATGACACCACTGGACTCCTTGATGCCTAGGAAGAGACTGCAGATCTATCTATAAGGGTTTTTTTTTTTTTTTCTCTCTCTCATCTCTGATAGTGCTCACAATATACCATGACAACTAAAATTATGTGAACATGTATTATGCTTAGGGCTGAGAATGTAATAAAGTATAAAATACTGTACTCTAGCCACACTCTTTTGAAATGTCTCTGTTATCACCACTTCTATCACTTCAATCCTTTGCCCTGCTCATATTCTTATCATTTGCCTAGATTATTTTAATAGCTGTGATTTGAGATTCTAGCTCTCAGTCTCTAAACCTTCACACTGTGGCCAAATTATTTTTTTCTAAGTTTTTCCATATAAAACTTGTTATACTTTACATACTTTGTCACTCAGTCATGTCAGATTCTTTGTGACCTCATGGACTGTAGCCTGCCAGACTCCTCTGACCATGGAGAGTCTCTAGGCAAGAATACTGGAGTGGGTTGCCATGCCCTCCTCCAGGGGATTTTCCCAACCCAAGGATTGAACCTAGGTCTCCCTCATTTCAGCCTAACTAGCTGCTGTCTGAATCACCAAGGAAGCCCTTAAGATTATTAATTTATCCTTTTTTTCTATAGCTAAGTAGTAGCTATAGTTGAGAGAAGGCAATGGCAACCCACTCCAGTACTCTTGCCTGGAAAATCCCATGGATGGAGGAGCCTGGTAGGCTGCAGTCCATGGAGTCTCTAAGAGTCAGACACGACTGAGTAACTTCACTTTCACATTTCACTTTCATGCATTGGAGAAGGAAATGGCAACCCACTCCAGTGTTCCTGCTTGGAGAGTCCCAGGGATGAGGGAGCCTGGTGGGCTGCCATATATGGGGTCACATAGAGTCAGACACAACTGAAGTGACTTAGCAGCAGCAGCAGCTATAGTTGTTTCTATGTAGCAACTTAAATATATCACATATTCAATTTTTGACTATTTAATTTTTAAATATTCTAAACAGCTTTAATCTGACCCTAGCTTATTTCTCTAGGTTTATTTCTCATTCCATTATTCTCTGGTATACACAGAACTCTGCATCATCACCATGGCACTGTATTATGTATAATTACCCATGGAAGTTTGGTCAGATACTCAGACTGAATTAAAGAATAATAATCACCATATTAGTCAGGGTTCTCCAGAAAAAGAGAAACAATGTGCTATATGTATGTAGTTAGAGTAGATATAAATAGGTAGAGAGATAGTAGAGATATAGCAGATATAAATAGGAGGAGACATTGCAGGAATTGGCTCATGTGGTTATAAAGACTAGAAATTTGCATTGTCTGCTGTGCGTAATCTGCAAGCTCTAGAAAAATGGTGGTGTAATTCAGTCATGTCCTCTAAAGGCTGAAGGACCAGAGGAACGAGTGGTGTCCCAGTTCAAGACCAAATGGGGCTGAGTGACTGATTTAAGTCTCAGATTCTGAAGACAGAAGTTGCAACATCTAAGGGCAGGAAAAGATGGATTCCCAACTCAAGAAGATAGAGATTTTCCATTCTTCTGCCATTTTGTTTTATTTGAACCCTCAAAGATTGGATGATGCTCACTCATGTTGGTGAGGGTGGACCTTTTTTACTAGGTCTACCAATTCAAATGCCAGTCTCTTACAGAACCATCCTCACAGACACACCCACATATAACATTTTACCAGTTGTCTGGTGATCCCTGAGCCTTGAAAAATTAACTTGGAAAAAAACAAGGAAAATTAACTGAGTCGTTAGTCAACTCCATACTTATACACATCTCCTTAGACCATACTTAGAGCCTAGTCAACTTAACACTCAAAATTAATCATTACAATAACACTAAGACATAAAGCATTTTCTATTTGTCATATAACTTTCTAACTGCTTTAGGTTCAGTACTTGTGAGGCAGATATTAAAATTTTATCCAAATTATAGGTGAGAATACTGAGGTACAAAGAATTTGCTCAAGCTTTTTCAAGAGTTAAATAGAAATATCAGGGTTCAGATTCAAAATCAGTTCAGTTCAGTTGCTCAGTTGTGTCTGACTCTGTGCAACCCCATGGACTGCAGCATGCAAGGCCTCCCTGTTCATCATCAACTCCCAGAGCCTACTCAAACTCATGTCCATTGAGTCGGTGATGCCATCCAACTATCTCATCCTCTGTCATCCCCGTCTTCTCCAGCCTTCAATCTTTCCCAGCATCCGGGTCTTTTCAAATGAGTCAGCTCTTCACATCAGATGGCATTAAAGTTTCAGCTTCAACATTAGTCCTTCCAATGAATAGTCAAGACTGATTTCCTTCAGGATGGACTTGTTGGATCTCCTTGCAGATCAAGGGACTCTCAAGAGTCTTCTCCAGCAACACAGTTCAAAAACATCAGTTCTTTGGAGCTCAGCTTTCTTTATAATCCAACTCTCATATCCATACATGACCACTGGAAAAACCTTAGCCTTCACTAGATGGACCTTTGTTGGTAAAGTAATGTCTCTGCTTTTTAATATGCTGTCTAGGTTGGCTGTAGCTTTTTTTCGAAGAATTAACTGTCTTTTAATTTAATGGCTACAATCACCATCTGCAGTGATTTTGGAGCCCAAAAAATAAAGTCTGACACTGTTTCCCCATCTATTTGTCCTGAAGTGGTGGGACCAGATGCCATAATGTTTGTTTTCTGAATGTTGAGCTTTAAGCCAACATTTTCACTCTCCTCTTTCACTTTCATCAAGAGGTTCTTTAGTTCTTCACTTTCTGCCATAAAGGTGGTGTCATCTGCATATCTGAGGTTATTGATATTTCTCCCAGCAATCTTGATTCCAGCTTGTCCTTCATCCAGCCCAGTGTTTCTCATTATGTACTCTGCATGTAAGTTAAACAAGAATGGTGACAATATACAGCCTTGACATACTCCTTTTCCTATATGGAACCAGTCTGTTGTTCCAGTCCAGTTCTAACTGTTGCTTCCTGACCTGCATATAGGTTTCTCAAGAGGCAGGTCAGATGGTCTGGTATTCCCATTGCTTGAAGGATTTTCCACAGTTTACTGTGATCCACACAGTCGAAGGCATTGGCATACTCAACAAAGGAGAAATAGATGTTTTTTTCTGGTACTTTCTTGCTTTCCCGATGATCCAGCGGATGTTGACAGTTTGATCTCTGGTTCCTCTGCCTTTTCTAAAACCAGCTTGAAGATCTGGAAGTTCACGGTTCACGTATTGTTGAAGCCTGGCTTAGAGAATTTTGAATAGTTCTTTACTAGTGTGTGAGATGAGTGCAATTGTGTGGTAGTTTGAGCATTCTTTGGCATTACCTTTCTTTGGGATTGGAATGAAACTGACCTTTTCCTGTCCCATGGCCCCTGCTGAGTTTTCCATATTTGTTTGCATATTGAGTGCAACACTTTTACAGCATCATCTTTTAGGGTTTGAAATAGCTCAACTGGAATTCCATCACCTCCACTAGCCTTGTTCATAGTGATTCTTCCTAACGCCAGCTTGACATCACATTCCTGGATGTGTGGCTCTAGGTGAGTGATCACACTCTCATGATTATCTGGGTGATGAAGATCTTTTTTTGTGTAGTTCTTCTGTGTATTCTTGCCACCTCTTCTTAACATGTTCTGCTTCTGTTAGGTTCATACCATTTCTGTCCTTTATTGTGCCAACATGTGCATGGAATGTTCCCTTTATATGCACAGGTATGTTTAATTTTCTTGAAGAGATCTCTAGTCTTTCCCATTCTATTGTTATCCTCTATTTCCTTGCACTGACAACTGAGGAAGTCTTTCTTATCTCTCCTTGCTATTCAGATTCAGAATGTTTGCACCTAAAATGCATGCTCAGAAATCACAAGCTAGACTAGTCCTTATACTGGGTTCCCACATGAGTGTACACCTAAAGTGTACACCACACTGAAGTGTATAACTTATTTTATTCACGGTAACAGTTCAACTACAGTACCTCATAACTCTGTTTTCATTTGACTTACACAAAAATAAGGCAGTGCTTTCTATGAAGCTTTTTTGTATGTATTAAAATGGGGCGGCTGTACCACAATATATTTTTGATGTCAAATGAACGATGTGGTACTTAATAAATTCAGAGATAGTGTTAGATATGACTATTATACACCAATATGCCTAATGAAAAAGGAAAAAATTAAAATAGTAATCAAACTGTATGATGGATGGTTCAAATTATGTCCACTCAAAATTGCAATATGATATTAATGATTTTCAATGTTCAGTTGTAATATCTTAAGATGTTTGCAAGTTAATGACATATAAAACAACTTTGAGAATTTTCTCTGTATTCATTCCACAGATATTTTTAAGTTTGTAATCGTTAAATGCATTTGTCTTTTTTTATGTATCTCATTGTCAATTTTGCTATGAGCTGAGGCAAACATAAGTAATTTTCTGAAAGTGAAAAAAAAGGTGTTCTAAACTTCTACCATGTCCTTTTGACTGCAATAACACTTTAGTGTAAATTCATTACTTTATGTGATTTTAGCCTATTAATTCAAAGATGAAAAGAAAATTATTCCACATATTGTGTAGTTTTATTTTTCATAGAAGTTACCTCTCTTTGAAGTCATGTTTATTTACTTGAGCATTTCTCTATTATCTGTCCCATAAGTATAGTATAAGTTTCATAAAGCCATCATTTTGTTTGTCATATTATCCATTGAATAACCAGAATCTGGAATAATTTTTGGCCCCAAACAGATATTCAGGGAACAGTATGATGAAAGGTACTTCAGTTTTTACACCCAGAGTAAGTGAACTTGATTTAAGGTCAAGGTGTTTGTGTTTTCCTTAAAGTCATAAGCTGAAATTCAACCCCAAGATGATGGTATTAGGAATGGGGCCTTAAGAGGTGATTAAGTCATGAGGGTAGAATACTCAAAATGGGATTAGTGTTCTTGTAAAAGAGACCCCAGAAAGCTCCCTTGCTACTTCTGCCATGTGAGGATATCTTAAAAAGATAGTTGTTTCCAAACCAGTAAGCAAGCAGGTATCAGACACCAAATCTGTTGGTGGTGAATCTTGGACTTCCCAGCCTCCACACAGTGAGAAATAAAAGTTTGCTGTTTAAACTACTCAGTCTGTGTTATTTTGGTATAGCTGCTTTCATGGACTAAGTTAGAATCTGTGTAGCTTCATGAGGATTCATAGAACAATCAAGACACTGAGCAAATCCTATATATAAAATTGTATGTCCACTTTCTTTCAGTGTAAGTGGACATGTGATTTTTATTGAAGTAAAGACATTTAGAAATTGTACTATACTTATTTCACAATCAAATCTACTTATACTTGTTATGTTACCTCAAAATTTGAAAAGACATAGACCCAACAGAAATAAACAATTTTGAATTAAATTGTTACAAATAAACAAATAACATGATTAAAGAAAAACAAGAACTTCTCAAGGGTGTGTACTATGGATAAGCCACCACAGATTCTGATGTTTTGAATATAAATGTATTTCATGCAGTGGTTCAGAATTAGTTACTTGTATGTTTGGTATGATTTTATTTTAGATGATAATCTTTGTAGTCAGTGTTTAGCTTGTACACACTGTATGTTAAAATTTGCTTAAGGAACATTTCTCTAAAGTAACTTACCCAGTTGAATTCATTAATCTTTCAATTTAATATTCATAAATGATATTATACCAACAGAATTGAAATTAAAAACTTAATCACAATTGCACTTTGTCGTACCAACTATTTACTTTTACTAATATTCTGTTCTAGATTTCACTGTTCATATTAGTGTGCTTTTGTCTATATGCATTAATTTATGGTTTATCTGGAAGTAGCCACAGAATAAATGTTTTTACATTGTTACATCATCTTAATAGATATTATTACTGTAATTTTTTTAACCATGTTAATATTGTTCAAGGACTAGCTGCTTCTAAACAGAAGATAAAATTGCAATGGATATCTTCAGATACTGTGCTTTTCCTCTATTTTGAATGATTATCTTTGGATAATTTATAATTAATAATATTAAAAATATATAAAGCTTTTTAAGATTCTATCAGTTGAGTTCAATTCAGTCACTCAGTCATTTCTGACTCTTTGTGACCCCATGGACTGCAGCACACTAGGCTTCCCTGTCCATCACCAGTTTCTGGATCTTGCTCAAACTCATGTCCATTGAGTCAGTGATGCCACCCAACTATCTCATCCTCTGTCGTCCCTTATTCCTCCTGCCTTCAATCTTTCCCAGCATCCGGGTCTTTTCAAATGGCTCAGTTTTTCACATCAGATGGCCAAAGTATTGGAGTTTCAGCTTCAACATCAATCCTTCTGATGAATTTTGAAGACTGCTTTCTTTTAGGATGGACTGGTTTGATCGCCTTGCAGTCCAAGGGACTCTCAAGAGTCTCCTCCAACACCATAGTTCAAAAGCATCAATTCTTCAGCACTCAGCTTTCTTTATAGTCCAACTCTCACATCCATACATAACTACTGGAAAAAACATACCTTTGACTATATGGACCTTTGTTGACCAAGTATTGTCTATGCTTTTTAATATGCTTTCTAGGTTGGTCATAACTTTTCTTCCAAGGAGCAAGTTTGTTATAATTTCATGGTTGCAGTAACCATCTGCAGTGATTTTGGAGCCCCAACATAGAGTCGTTCATTGTTTCCATTATTTCCACATCTATTTGCCATGAAGTCATGGGATCAGATGCCATGATCTTAGTTTTTTGAATGTTGAGCTTTAAGCCAACTTTTTCACTCTCCTCTTTCACTTTCCTCAAGAGGCTCCTTAGTTCTTCACTTTCTGCTATAAGGGTGGTGTCATTTGCATATCTGAAGTTATTGATATTTCTCCCGGCAATCTTGATCCCAGCTTGTGCTTCATCCAGTCCAGCATTTCTCATGATGTACTCTGCATATATGTTAAATAAGCAGGGTAACAAAATACAGCCTTGACGTACTCTTTTCCAGATTTGGAACCAGTCTCTTGTTCCATGTCTGGTTCTAACTATTGCTTTTGACCTGCATACAGATATCTTAGGAGGCAGTTCAGGTGGTCTGATGTTCCCATCTCTTTCAGAATTTTCCAGTTTGTTGTGATCTACACAGTCAAAGGCATTTGTGTATTCAATAAAACAGAAATAGATGTTTTTCTGGTGTTCTCTTGTGTTTTTGATGATCCAACAAATGTCAATTTGATCTCTTATTCCTCTGCCTTTTCTAAATCTGGCTTGAAAATCTAGAATTCCATGGTTCACATACTGTTGAAACCTTGCTTAGAGGTTTTTGAGCATTACATTGCTAGCTTGTGTGTTGACTACAGTTGTGTAGTAGTTTGAACATTCTTTGCCACTACCTTTCTTTGGGATTGGAATGAAAACAAATATTTTCCAGTCCTGTGGCCATGGCTGTATATTCCAAATTTGCTGGCATATTGAATGCAGCACTTTCAGCACATCATCTTTTAGGATATGAAATAACTGGAATTCCATCACTTCCACCAGCTTTGTTGTGATGCTTCCTAAGGTCTACTTGACTTCACATTCCAGGATGTTTGGCTCTAGTTGAGGGATTACCTTTAGCTCAGTGTTAACCATAGTTATCTGGGTCATGAAGATCTTTTTTGTATAGTTCTTCTGTGTATTCTGCCACCTCTCCTTAATAGCTTCTGTTTCTGTTAGGTCCATACCATTTCTGTCCTTTATTGAACCCATCTTTGAATGAAATGGTCCCTTGGTATCTCTAGTTTTCTTGAAGAGACCTCAGTCTTTCCCATTCTATTTTTTTCCCTCTATTTCTTTGCATTGATCATGGAAGAAAGTTTTCTTATCTCTCCTTGCTGTTCTTTGGAACTCTGCATTCAAATGAGTATATCTTTCCTTTTCTTTTTTGCTTTTTGCTTCTATAATTCCAGATTCTAGAATTAAGATTCTATAATTACTGTCAAATAACTTTCTAAAAAAAGTTTTAATCTTTACATTTCATTTTGCCTTTCTGTTATCATTGACATTGGAAAATGATTACACTAGTTCATCATGGGCAAAGATAAAAGAAAATACTAGTCCCTGAAGAACATGTTCATAAGTCAAGTATAGTTCTTGGAAACCACATCTACTATGGGTTGACACTGAGTTCCCATAGAGTGGGGACAATGTTCAGTTACAACCAGAATACGTAGGACAGGTGATGATTTAATAAACATTTGGAGGATACAAGCATTAATAAAAGTTGAGATGAATAAAATTCAGAGATAAAGAATAAAAGCAAGAAGAGAATCATTACTCAGACAGCATGGTTTACCCAAATGCAATACAAGAGAAGATTCCTCAAGTGACTCAGGAAGAAATCCACCAAGGATCACATTTAACCTTCCATTAGATAAGAAAGCTTATGAGTCCAATCCATGTAGACAATGGAGCAAACATTCAATAGTCTGCCTTTTTCTTGGGTATATTTATGATTTGTTGTTTTTGTTTGATATACAAGACAATGACAACTCCATTTTAGTTTAAAAGGGTAAGCTATTTAAAATGTTCTCTGGAAGGGATCTAATTGGTTCCTGAGAAGATGTGGGCCATATCTGGAAAAGATATCTTGTAGAATATAGAGAGCAGAGCTGGAGCTGGAAGGAGTAAAGGGTGACATTACTATCATCTACAAAACATGTAAAAGCACCTTTAATTTCCATTTTAAGGAAAGGAGCAATAGTGTCCTGCTGTCTTACTTGGAAATTAGTTTATAATTATTTCTAAAGTCTCATTTTAAAAGTAATTATAGTCTTCTTTTTGTTTTAGATCTTTCCAGAACTACTCTCAGTCACCACAGAAAATATTGTCAGCAAAGTCAGTGTGTGTACCTGAGAAAAAGGAGAAAAGAGATAGACAGAAAGAGAGAATCAATCTTTTAAAAAATGGTCAAAATCTATAAGATTTCTTGAGGCAGCTATTCACCATTCCTCCAAGCTCTATTTATAACTGCTATAAAATAATAATCCCCTTTTCTTGTTCACTTTTATAGGCCTGTCTACAAGCCTTAGAAATATTGTGTTTGGATGAAGAGGTAGAAATCTTAAAAACAGTAAAATCTAGATTTGAGCCTTTGAGCTTTAGCAAAGGAACCTGCTGGCAGAGGGTGGTATTTGCATTGAACCCTCAAAGAAAATATTTATTATCAAATATCTGTGAGTTTTGAACAACCTTTTATCAAGCTGGTCTGTGATGTATGTACAAATACAGTAAGAATTCCAAAAAGTGTATAGTATTCTATTTTCTATTGTGCTTCTAAATTATTTATCAATTAAATCAGCTAAGTTTTCAGGTCATTTTGAGACTTAGTTGGGTACCACTTATGACCTAAGGTAATTTAACCTGTGTAATCTATAGTCTTCTCATTAAAAAAAATAATGTTTTTTAAGATCCTTGAGAATTGTTCAGTTGCTCAGTCGTGCTCGATTCTTAGTGACTCTATGGACTGCAGCACACCACCAGGGAGTAAGTAGAAAGCATAATCTCCTGAAAATGATAGGGTGACAATATACTGTTTTGTTTACTTTCTCCATCCTTCTTCCAAATTCAGTTAGCCCACATTAAATATTAACTTTAAAATCAACAGAAGCTTATCTTTCATAGTTTACAGGTGTAATAAGAATAAAGAATAGTTTTACTTGCATTTGTCAGAATAGGAAGACATTCCATGAACTACTAAACTGAATACTCTTAGATATAAACCCTTGGAATTAAAACAATATATTAACTTAAGTATAAGCTATGAGAGTCCTGAAGCAATAGAAGTATTGCTGGGGAAACAAGTCCATTTATATGTGCTCCAGGTAGATTTAGCAGGTGTAAAGATCTATCAAGTACATTTACAATCGTTAAGAACTAGGAAATCTTCGGTTCTATGTATCTACACAGTGAAAGTAAAAGGCAATAAAGTGTTAGATAGTGTCCTGAGTTCCGAAGTTAGACAAATCTAGAGAGGGTTCTGGCTCTGCTTTTCAGAGGACATTTGACTTTAATCTCACTGAGCATCTTCAGTTTTATCTTCTAAAGAGTGAAGAAAGCATCTGTTTCATACAGTTGCCATGAGGCCTAAATAAACAATGTGAATATATAATGCAATATGATGCTTGAGGTAGTTGTTAAATAAATCATGGTGATACAATGACTTAGGACACATAGATTATTTGGCTTAATTGTTTAGAGAAACATTACAGATGATACATAATATTAAAATATGGCAATATATTTTATCTTATTATATGTATATTATATCATTTTCATGTATCTTTATTTAAGGTATCTACCTAACTTCTACACACAGGCTTTCTCTAGTTGCAGAGATCAGGGGCTACTCTTCATTGTGGGTGCACAGGTTTCTCATTGAAGTGATCTCTCTGGTTTTGAAGCACAGGCTCGAGGCATGTGGGCTTCAGTAATTGCAGCATGCGAGCTATAGAGCATAGGCTCAGTAGCTGTGGCACATGGCTTAGCAGCTATGAGGCACGCAGAATCCTTCGAGACCAGCGATTGAACCCATATCCCCTGCACTGACAAGCAGATTCCTATACAGTGTGCTACCAGGGAGTTCACCGAACTTACATTTTGTTAAATAATTTGATATATAATTTATGTGTTGTCTTATTCTTCACATTCTATAGAATTCTCTCTCTCATCTGTTTTGCACTAGAATATTGACTAACACTCTAGGCTCCCAGAATACTGTGTGCATTTTAAATCATGTTACATTTTACATTTAATTGTAATCTGGCTTAATTATGTAAAATTCATTTTTTTTAATGTGGCAAATGGCATAAAGCACAAGATGGCTTCAAACAAGCTAGCATCAAGATTGCCAGGAGAAATATCAATAACCTCAGAAATGCAGTTGACACCACTTGTATGACAGAAAGTAAAGGGTAACTAAAGAGTTTCTTGATGAAAGTTAAAGAGGAGAGTGGAAAAGCTGGCTTAAAAGTCAACATTCAAAAAACAAAGATCATGGGATCTGGTCCCATCACTTCATGGCAAATAGATGGGGAAGCAATGGAAACAGTGACTGACTTTATTTTTTGGGGCTCCGAAATCACTGCATATGGTGACTGCAGCCATGAAATTAAAAGATGCTTGCTCTTTGGAAGAAAAGCTGTGAACAGAAAACATACTAAAAAGCAGAGACATTACTTTGCCAACAAAAATCCATCTAATCAAAGCTATGGTTTTTCCAGTAGTCATGTATGGATGTAAGAGTTAGACTATAAGGAAAGCTGAGTGCTGAAAAATTGATGCTTTTGAATTGTGGTGTTGGAAAAGACTCTTGAGAGTCTTTTGGACTGCAAGGAGTCCAAACCAGTCAATCCTAAAGAAAATCAGCCCTGAATATTCATTGGAAGGACTGATGCTGAAGTGAAATTCCAATATTTTGGCTACCTGATGTGAAGAACTCACTCATTAGAAAAAACCCTGATGCTGAGAAAGACTGAAGGCAGAAGAGGATGACAGATGATGAGATGGTTGGATGGTATCACCGACTTGATGAACATGAGTTTGAGCCAGCTCTGAGAGTTGGTGATGGACAGGGATGCCTGGTGTGCTATAGTCTATGGGGTTGCAAAGAGCCAGACATGACTGAGCAACTGAACCGAACTGATGGCATAAATCTTCTGTGTGTGTGCTACTCTTACAGTGTCTGATCAAGAGAAGGAACTCCAGAAAAGGCACTGTCTGAACTAAGATATCTCAGTGTTGGGCTATTCAACCACACTTATAGTGATAAACCAAAAAATTTCAACTCATTATAAAATGAAGGCAAATTATGCTTGTTCATGTTTTGTGGATAAAATATTTTGTACTAAATGGTTGGATCCTGCTGATATGTAAATGTTTGCCTCTCCTCAAACTGTTGAAACAGACATGAATCAATAATGGTGCTTTCAGGGGAAAAAATCAACTATGAAGCAAATGTGCTCAGCTGCTCAGTTGTGGTTGATTCTTTGTGACCACATGGACTATAGCCTGCCATGATTCTCTGTCCAAGGAATTTTCTAGGCATGAGTACTGGAGTGCTGCCATTTCCTGCTTCATGGGATCTTCTTGACCCAGTGATTGAAGTCTTGTCTCTTGAGTCTCCTGCATTGGCAGGTGGATTCTTTACCTGGGAAGTTGTAAATTAAATACACAGGGCAAATTTTCTTTCGTTTTCAACTATTATTCCCTTTATACCAAAGGTTAAGATACATAAATAACAGTTTAAGAGGAATTTTGTTAAAGTTTTTAAAAGAATCCCATAGCATGTACACCTTAATGTATACATTGTTATATGTCAATTATATCTCAATAAAGTTGGTAAAAAAGATAATCCCATAATTAATTATATATCCTCCAGGAAAATATTTTAGCATATTATATGGATAAATATTAAACAGGAAGGTTGTATATATTACAAAATATTCTCGCAACTTCTTCCCCAGGTATTTAAAAAAAAATTCTCTGAAAATTCTCAGTATCATAGGGAAATAAAAGAAGACCTCCTCCCATCTCCATCCACCCAATGGGGCAGAAACTTTTCAGACAATTTGAGAAAATGCCTTGTTTATTTGTTTTTATATTTAAAAGCTATCATCAGATGGATATCTACTACACAGTTGATTTTCCTTCAAATAATAAACCTGTTATGGCCAGCTTTATCTTTTGCTGTCTGATTGACGCTTTCCAGTACTAATAATATGTGATGAATAAGAAGCTGGAGTGGAAAACCCTTTGTAAACCCCCTCTGCAGTACATTTGTCAGTTTCAGGTTTTTAACTTCTGACTGCTACTGTTGGGAATTTTCTAATTCATTCTCATTTGAGAGTCCTCATTTTATCTACTTTTCAGAGTGCAGTATTATCTGATGTTATTTCAGATGTTATTTCACGCTGAGATGAAACACTGACTGTATCAGTGGGGATAACTGCTGAGAAGAAAGAACAAAAGAATTGCACATATCTAACAGTCCAGAATTTTCAGTGGGGTTGTGCTGAGTTAGAGGATTTACTTATGTCCCAAAAGGATTGTTTCATAATATATAGGTTCCTATAAACTTTGAGACTTGTAAAGGATGTAAGAACTCAACTACAAGTTTCACATTCAGGTGAAATTTTCAAAGAGATCTTATTTTTGTCACTTTCTTTTTATTTCCCAAAAGAAAACAGTTTTGCATATGCAACAAAATTGTCCTTGGAAACTTTTGATCTAAAGGATAAATCTTGAGGGTTTAATCCTTGAAAATAAGCAGAAAACTACCTTTATTGATCTGATTACTTTGCAAAAGTGCTCATAAAAGTGCAATTGGGAATAAACATTTCAAAAAACCGTGACATAATAAAAATGATTGTTAAGACTATGCAATCCACAGTTTAAAAAAATTAACTATGAGTTAGGTTTTTCTCTTGTGTTATAGTTATGATCCATGCTTAGAATACATTGCAAAACAAGTTTAATTTTAGTGACCTCAATAGAAGAACATTAGAGTTTAAAATATCCAAAGATATCTGTAAAGTCTCTATAGAAATCATGCAGTGAAACCCGTATCAAATTTTAGCTTTATCCCTATTTGAGACTATACACAATGATTTTCAAAATGCCTCCTCATCATTACAGTTTGAAGGTAAATAAGATGATGCTTATAAAACTCCTCACATCAATCTTGAAACATACCTTAACATGTTTAACGGTGTAAAATAGAAATCAGGGTGGTAGTAGTGAAGTAGCAATAATAATAATTTTAGAAAATTTATTTTTTAAAAGCTAGTGTAAAATATTTTAATAACATTTGACATCAGCAATTATCAGAGTCACTAATGAGAAGATTAGATTTGTTGTTTCTATTCTGTAATTCATGTTTGTATGCAAATTGTGTTATTATAATTATAGCCACTTGCTTATTAAGACAAAGCTATTTTATGTGTTAGGTTAATGTTTAACTGACATACATAGAATTATAAACAAATGCAAAAATGTAGCAATGTGCTTCATCTTAATTATATTCATATTTTTAAGGATTTTTTCTTTTTTCTCTCTCATAGAAAAAAGGAAATATTTCATAACAACCTTTATAATATGAAACAACATATGGTTAATTATTCAATCCATTAGAGAAAACTGAAAAGAACAGGTTGTTCTTTTGTGATGCAGTGATCCTTACTTCACCTTCCATTACAAAATTCTGACTCAGAGTTTCAACTGATACCAGATCTTTGATCATGGTTACCAATTTGTCAGTTACCAATTTGTTAACCCTCAGTGAAGATTCCCTGGTGGCTCAGACAGTAAGGGATCCCTCTGCAGTGCAAGAGACACAAGTTCAATCGCTGGGTCAGGAATACCCCCTGGAGAAAGGCATGACAACCCATTCCAGTATTCTTGCTTGGAGAATCCCATGGACAGAGAAGCCTGATGGGCTACAACCCACGGGGTTACAAAGAGTTGGACACAACTGAACAACTAACACTTTAATCCTCAGTAATGCATCTACTGCATTTCTAGGTTTCTTCATATATATAAGAAAGGTAGCACTCCTACCTGTCAAAATATAATTAAATATTCATTAGTAGATATATTTGTATTTTCTTATATGGTAAGTGACAAAATAAAAAATAAAGAAGATAGTATAGTCCAATGTTACTTTTAAACTTGACATATGCATCTATCTTGGAAGACTCTAATATATCAAACACTATGCTGTGGTGCATATGCCTTAGAAAACTTCATTTATGAAGCAAGTGATTGGGTGGGGAAAACGTGGAAAGAAATTAAATATTTGATTAAAATCAATAAAATCAGTGCTCAAGCACTTACATGAAGAGGTGAAACATTGCAGGTCATAAATAAATATAAGTCATAATGTAAATGTGAACTATAGGCACAAATAGAATAATATTAGGATCACTTAATGTGATGGAAAGGACTTCCTTGGTGGCTCAGGGTTGAAAAATCTGCCTGCAGTGTAGGTGATGCGGGTTTGACCTTTGGGTCGGGAAGATCCCTTGGAGAAGGAAATGGCAGCTCATTCCAGTATTCTTTTTCTGGGGCATCCCATGGATAGAGGAGCCTGGTGGGCTACAGTCTAAGGGATCCGAAAGAGTCGGACATGACATAGCAGCTAAACAGCTGCAACAATAATATAAGTGAATAGAAAGTCAATTGGTAAACCATTAAGTATTAACCTGAGTCCATATCTTATATTAGCTTTCACTCTTGGTCTTGATTGTCTATGGGTTTGAACAAATGTATGATGGCATGTATCCATTATTATAATATACAGAATAAATTTAAATGCCCTAAAAATCCTCAGTGTTTGCCTCATCATCCGTTCTGTTTACTTAATCCCAGAAACTACAGATTTTGCCTTTTCAAGAATGCCAGTTGTATAGTTAGAATGAAGCAGTATGTAGTCTTTTACTTTGCTTCATTCACTTAGTAATAGACATCAGAATTTCCTCCATATCTTATTATGATTTGACAGCTCATTTATTTTTTGGTACTGAATAATATTTAGAACTAGCACCCAAAAAAGAGGTCCTTTTCATTATAGGGGACTGAAATGCAAAAGTAGGAACTCAAGAAACACCTGGAGGAACAGGCAAATTTGAACTGGGAATACGGAATGAAGCAGGGCAAAGACTAATAGAGTTCTGCCAAAAGAATGCACTGGTCATAGCAAAAACCCTCTTCCAACAACACAGGAGAAGATTCTATACGTGAACATCACCAGATGATCAACCCCCAAATCAGACTGATTATATTCTTTGCAGCCAAAGATGGAGAAGCTCTATATAGTCATCAAAAACAAGACCGGGAGCTGACCGTGGCTCAAATCATGAACTCCATATTGCCAAATTCAGACTTAAATTTAAGAAAATAAGGAAAATCAGAGACCATCCAGGTATGACCTAAATCAAATCCCTTATGATTATATAGTAGAAATGAGAAATAGATTTAAGGGACTAGATCTGATAGATAGAGTGCCTGATGAACTATGGGCTGAGGTTCGTGCCATTGTACAGGAGACAAGAATCAAGACCATCGCCAAGGAAAAGAAATGCAAAAAAGCAAAATGGCTTTCTGAGGAGGCCTTACAAACAGCTGTGAAAAGAAGAAAAGTGAAAAGCAAACGAGAAAAGGAACGATATTCCCATCTGAATGCAGAGTTCCAAAGAATAGCAAGGAGAGATAAGAAAGCCTTCCTCAGCAACCAATTCAAAGAAATAGAGGAAAACAACAGAATGGGAAAGTTAGAGATCTCTTCAAGAAAATTAGATACCAAGGGAACATTTCATGCAAAGATGGGCTCGATAAAGGACAGAAATGGTCTGGACCTAACAGAAGCAGAAGATATTAAGAAGAGGTGGGAAGAATACACAGAAGAACTGCACAAAAGAGATCTTCATGACCAAGATAATCACAATGGTGTGATCCCTCACCTAGAGCCAGACATCCTGGAATGTGAAGTCAAGTGGGCCTTGGAAAGCATCACTACGAACAAAGCTAGTGGAGGTGATGGAATTCCAGTTGAGCTATTTCAAGTCCTGAAAGATGATGCTGTGAAAGTGCTGCACTCAATATGCCAGCAAATCTGGAAAACTCAGCAGTGGCCACAGGACTGGAAAAAGTCAGTTTTCATTCCAATCCCAAAGAAAGGCAATGCCAAAGAATGCTTAAACTACCGCACAACTGCATTCATCTCACACGCTAGTAAAGTAATGCTCAAAATTCTCCAAGCCAGGCTTCAGCAGTATGTGAACCATGAACTTCCAGATGTTCAAGCTGGTTTTAGAAAAGGCAGAGGAACCAGAGATCAAATTGCCAACATCCACTGGATCATGGAAAAAGCAAGAGAGTTCCAGAAAAACATCTATTTCTGTTTTGTTGACTATGCCAAAGCCTTTGACTGTGTGGCTCACAATAAACTGTGGAAAATTCTGAGAGAGATGGGAATACCAGACCACCTGACCTTCCTCTTGAGAAACCTATATGCAGGTCAGGAAGCAATAGTTAGAACTGGACATGGAACAACAGATTGGTCCAAATAGGAAAAGGAGTATATCAAGGCTGTTTGTTGTCACCATCTTTGTTTAACTCATATGCAGAGTCCATCATGAGAAACGTTGGGCTGGAAGAAGCACAAGCTGGAATCAAGATTACTGAGAGAAATATCAATAACCTCAGATATGCAGATGACACCACCCTTATGGCAGAAAATGAAGAAGAACTAAAGAGCCTCTTGATGAAAGTGAAAGTGGAGAGTGAAAAAGTTGGTTTAAAGCTCAACATCTAGAAAACTAAGATCATGGCTTCTAGTCCCATCACTTCATGGGAAATAGATGGGAAATAGTGGAAACAGTGTCAGACTTTATTTCTTGGGCTCCAAAATCACTGCAGATGGTGATTGTAGCCATGGAATTAAGATGCTTACTCCTTGGAAGGAAATTATGACCAATCAAGATAGCATATTCAAAGGCAGAGACATTACTTTGCCAATAAAGGTCCGTCTAGTCAAGCTAAGGTTTTTCCTGTGGTCATGTATGGATGTGAGAGTTGGATTGTGAAGAAGGCTGAGCGCTGAAGAATTGATGCTTTTGAATTGTGGTGTTGGAGAAGACTCTTGAGAGTCTCTTGGACTGCAAGGAGATCCAACCAGTCCATTCTAAAGCAAATCAGTCCTTGGTGTTCTTTGGAAGCAGTAATGCTAAAGCTGAAACTCCAGTACTTTGGACACCTGATGTGAAGAGTTGACTGTTTGGAAAATACTCTGATGCTGGGAGGGATTGGGGCAGGCAGAGAAGCGGATGACAGAGGATGAGATGGCTGGATGGCATCACCGACTCGATGGACATGAGTTTGAGTGAACTCTGGGTGTTGGTGATGGACAGGGAGGCCTGGCGTGCTTCAGTTCACGGGGTTGCAAAGAGTCTGACATGATTGAGGGACTGAACTGACTGAATATTTCTTTATCTGCATATTTGTTTGGCCTTTCATTTACTGCAGGGCATGTGGGTTGCTTCCAAATTTTGGAAATTATAAATAAAACTACAGCAAACGTGTGCAGGTTTTAGTGTAGAAAACGTTTTCAACTCCTTTGTGTAAATATCAAGAAGCACATTTTTTAAGGAGAAGGAAATGTTGTTGTCTTTTGCCAAATCAATCTGCTTTCACATATTTTGAAAGTAATTATTTTTAATATTGTGTATCCCAACACCATATAGTCCATATTAAACATTTTTGCAAACTGTTTTTAGCCCACAGATGGTGAATGTGTAAAACCTGCCCCAATATATCAATATAGTGTCTTGAAAATTTTCTAAATAATTTACTACTATGGTTGGACAAGAAGAAAATTTGAATTATCTTCAAATTAACCTCCAATTAAAATAAATAAATTTATATTTTTATAAGAAGAAATAACACTGAGAAACCTGTAAAAACTATTTATCCTAATACTAAATGGATCAATGCAAATCCCCACCAAAAGCTCAGCAAGTCTTCTTGTGGGTATCAATAAACTCTTTCTATACTTTAAAAAGGAAAAAAAAAAAACCTGCTATTTAGAAGGACTAGAACAGAACTGATCATTTAAGATTTGTCCTAGTGGACAAGACTTCATGATAAGAGTCTATGTTTACTGAAAAAGAAGCAGAGACTGTGCTTGCTGCTGCTGCGGCTGCTAAGTTGCTTCAGTCGTGTCCGACTCTGTGAGACCCCATAGACGGCGGCGCACCAGGCTCCCCTGTTCTTGGGATTCTCCAGGCAAAAGTACGGGCAGTGGAGTGCCATTGCCTTCTCCTAGGGTTATTGTAACCAGCCACAACAGCTACATCCAAAGGAAGCAGATACCAAGAGGGACTCTCGGTTGTTTAGAATAGAAATTGCTGGAACCATAGATGACAGTATCATTGAAAGATGGAAATTTGACAGAAAATCTTTTCCTCTATATTTTAATGTGAAGTTCTCGCGTCATTTTCTGGATGTCAAGTCAATGAATCAATAATTCCTTGACTTGACCATATCTCTACTTGATTCAGGCTCTTTGAAAGAACTTTGTATCCTGCCATGCAGACAATTTTTTGTTACCCTACACCAAAAAAAAAAAAAAAAAGTCAAGCCCTATTTCCTTTAATCTTTTGCTGAACCCCAAGATCATACCAAGATTTTGTATCATAGACTCTCATGGTCCCTTATATTTCCACTCCATACATTTGTTGTTATTTATATGCCCCCATCAGAGTATAAACTTCCATAGAGGCCAGAGTCACAATATATTTATTTTACCTAACACAGTCTTTGCATATAGTCATGACAGTGTTTATTGAGTTAATGAATGAATATAAATGAATATATTTTTGGTCTTTGTGGACGTATTCTTCCCTGAAAACATAACAAGAAAACATTATTCTATTTAAATACTTGGTGGAATTAAAAAGGGAAAAAGAAATCCTGGAAATGAACTCAAGAAATTGCAGATGACTATAACATAAACAAAAGAATTCTTTCAATTTCTAATCATCATAGCATAACTTGAAATGGTTGCCAAATACCAATAAATCCATTAGAAACTAACACTAAACTGTTCACCTTGTTGTGAAGTTGAACATTGTTCCCTATTTTATGCATCTATGTCTATGTTAACACTAATTCAAGAAATACTTAATGGAAGCTTTATCTTATGAAATTAATTGTTCACTTTAAGTGGGCAAGTCCAGAATCATGATATGATTTTCCTTACATTTTTTAAAAGCCCTAGATTATTATGTCAGAATTTTATTTTCTTGAGATTTCTAATAATAAAACAGAATTTTCAGTTTAACAGCTGTGATGGTTCCTTGGTTTCCATAGAAGAGGTTTTTTTTTTTTTTTTTTTTTTTTTTTTTTTTTAATAATGCAAGGACTGAGAATCCATCCATATTCAAATATTCCCCTTTCATGATGGTTCAATTATTATTGTTGGTACTAATCATCTCAGTACTTGGCAAGACTCATTCATACTGCAGAAAAGCAAACTTTCCCAGAAATCAAAACACCAAATGTTCTGAACAAAATAATTGGAGGATAAGAGGCCCCTTAGAATCTGAAATTTTCACTTGACAGAACCTTGACAAATGTGAGTGGGTGTTTAATCAAAATGATATTTGTCATAGAGCATAGCTCACAATTTTCAACACAGCAAAGGAAATATTTGGTTCTTATGGTGCAATTGGAGCTTAAATCCAGGCAGACCATTCCAAGTCTGTGATCCACATTTCTTTTTAATTCAGAAGTCAATGGCTTGAAGATTCAGTTTCTGGTATTTGCACAGATATGAAGGCAATGGTCTACTTTCCTACCAAAGGCAATGGTTTTAGAATTGGTGCATGGCTACACTCAACAGGTTTCAAGAGCTAAGGCAGAGTGCCTGAATTAAAAAAAGATGCCGTGTTCCTTTCTGCATATTTGTAAAATCTAAATGATATCATCAGAGATGTAATGTTTCTGTTATACACATTAACCTTTTGGAAATGATTTAAAAAGAGAGAGGATGTGAATGTTCAATTTACATTTTTCTGACAAAAAATTACTGAAACTTATGATTTTAGGCCAACTCACACATTGGAAGATGCCACTTATTTAGTGTGAATTAGAATAACCTCGGAGATTGTTTAAAGCTACTAACATATTCTAATAGAATCTACCCAGCTATTAGAATAACACTTTTTTATATAACTTGTTTTTCTCCTCATAAATGTTTATAAATTAGAAAGGTTAGAAGAAGCTTTAAAAAGAGTATAAAATCAAATAAATGCTATTCTTAAAAAATAACTGTGTGTACATGTGTGTCTGTGTTAGTCGCTGAGTCGTGTCCAACTCTTTGCAGCTTCATGGACTGTAGGCCATCAGGTACCTCTGTCCATGGAATTCTCCAGGCAAGAATATTAGAGAGTGTTTCCATTCCCTTCATCAGGGTATCATCCTGACCCAAGATCAAACTCAGGTCTTCTGCATTGCCGGCAGATTATTTTCTGACTGAGCCACCAGAGAAGCCCATGTGTACATATGTAATACTATATATTTAGATCACTTTTGGAAAAACAATGTAATTGTTTACAATTTATATTGCATATGATATATTTTATTACATACATTCAGGTTATTTACTTTTGGAAAAACAAAAGAGTTTATAATTGTGGAGCCCTTACTAAGTATTGAGCTTATTAAAAATAATCTAATTTTATGAGTGAACATATTTTAAAGTACACAGTGGTTACAGCAAGACAATGAAAGAGCTTGGATACCAATCCAGATTATCTCATAAGTACATTGTTCATTCAATAATATTGTTTTCATGTAACTCTTCTTCCCATGGATGTGCTATTGCTTTTCACAGATTGGTGGATCAAGCTGTATCTCAAATAGATTTGTTACAATTTTCCTGATTTTTTGTTTAACCAAGCAGAAGACGTGGACTGATTACCAATGCCAGGAAAGGACTTCAACTACATGAAGTATAGCAAACATCATCACAGTAGCACCCTGCAGGATTAGAAGTCCAACTATGTCTACCCATTACATCTTGGCATCACAATATCAGAGGAAAACACAACACAGTCAAGCACTGGATGGAACAATGCCTTTACTCACAGGGAAGTGAAAAAGTAAGATCAACTCTGATAGGGTTCATTGGTCCTCATGACTAGCAACACCCAGTACCCCTCCAAGCTGATGCAGGGCAATTGGTCTAAAGGCATTCCTTAGTGCTGCAAAAGAGGGACCCCTCTTCCTTCCCCATGAAGTCTTCAGTGCTGAAAGTCAGAGAGCCACTGAGGCATATGAGTAAGCAGAACAAAGGTACACCCACTGACTATTAAACAAGGCACAAAGTTGCTAACCCCAGCACAGGCTGTGTGGTCTCTTTATCTCTTGGTAAGGGATGTTTGCACAGGTCAAATGACTGTATGCATGATTTCCCTTATTCTTATACAGTATGAGAAAAAATATTTTTATTTTTATTTATTTTTAATTTTTTTTAGAAAAAATATTTTTAAAATAAGTGAATTAACTTAAGTGGTTTTCATTCTGTCTGTCCTCTGACAGAAGACTATTGAAGCTTATGGATGCTTCCTGATAGGGGAGACTGACTGGGGGGGAAACTAGATCTTATTCTGATGGGCGGGGCCATGCTCAGTAAATCTTTAATCCAATTTTCTGTTGTTTGGCAGGGCTGTGTTCCCATCTTGCACTGCCACACTCTGTGCCCCCCACCCTGAAGCAGGCCCCTGCTGACCCATGCCTCCTCCAGGGATTCCTGGACACTCACAGGCAAGTCTGGGTCAGTCTCCTCTGGGGTCACTGCTCCTTTCTCCTGGGTCCTGGTGCACACAAGATTTTGTCTGTTCCCTCCAAGAGTCTGTTTCCCCAGTCCTGTGTAAGTTCTGTAATCAAATCCCACTGCCCTACAAAGTCAAATTCTCTGGGGGTCTCAGCCCCTTTGCCAGATCCCCAGGTTGGGAAATCTGTTGTGGGTCCTAGAACTTTCTTAATAGTGTGAGAATTTCTTTGATATAATTGTTCTGCAGTTTGTGGGTTGTCGGCTTGGTTGGGTCTATGGTGGGGTTCATGGCAATCTCCTCCTAGAGAGCTTATGCTACAGGCCGTGTAACCCAGGTAGCTGCACCCAGAGCCCCTGCCCCTTTCAACTGGCCAATGCTGACCCTTACCTCTACAGGAGACTCAAACAAGATCTGGCTCAGTCTCTGTCGAGTCTCTTGGTCCTGGTACACACAAGATTTTGTTTGATCTCTCTGAGTGTTCTTTATTCATCATAAGGGACTGGAAGTAGGAAGTCAAAAGAAACCTGGAGTAACAGGCAAATTTGGAGTATAAAATGAAGTAGGGCAAAGGCTAACAGAGTTCTCCCAAGAGAATGCACTGGTCATAGCAAACACCTTCTTCCAACACAAGAGAAGACTCTACACATGGACATCATCAGATGGTCAACACTGAAATCAGACTGATTATATTCTTTGCAGCCAAAGATGGAGAAGCTCTATACAGTCAGCAAAAACAAGACCGAGAGGTGACTGTGGTTCAGATCATGAATTTGTCATTGCCAAATTCAGACTTAAATTGAAGAAAACAGGGAAAAGCACTAGATCATTCAGGTATGACCTAAATCAAATCCCTTACAATTATATAGTGGAAGTGACAAATGGATTCAAGGAATTAGATCTGATAGATAGGGTGCCTGAAAAACTATGGACAGAGGTTTGTGACATTGTACAGGAGGCAGTGATCAAGAAAATCACCAACAAAATGAAATGCAAAAAGGCAAAATGGTTTTCTGAGGAGCCCTTACAAATAGCTGAGAAAAGAAGAGAAACAAAAGGCAAAGGTGAAAAGGAAAGATATATCCATTTCAATGCAAAGTTCCAAAGAATAGCAAGAAGATTAGGAAGCCTTCCTCAGTGATCAATGCAAGGAAATAGAGGAAAGCAATAGAATGAGAAAGACTAGAGATCTCCTCAAGAAAATTAGACATACCAAGGGAACATTTCATGCAAAGATGGGCACAATACAGGACAGAAATGGTATGGACCTAACAGAAGCAAAAGATATTAAGGAGAGGTGGCAAGAATACACAGATAAACTGTACAAAAAAGATCTTCATGATCCAGATAACCACAATGGTGTGATCACTCACCTAGAGCCAGACATCTTGGAATGTGAAGTCAAGTGGGCCTTAAGAAGCATCAGTACTAACAAAGCTAGTGGAGGTGATGGGATTACAGTTGAGCTATTTCAAATCCTAAAAGATGATTTGAAAGTGCTGCACTCAATATGCCAGCAAATTTGGAAAACTCAGCAGTGGCCACAGGACTAGAACACGTCAGTTTTCATTCCAATCCCAAAGAAGGGCAATATCAAAGAATGTTCAAACAATCCTTTGAGCACAATTACACTCATCTCACATACTAGCAAAGTAATGCTCAAAATTCATGAATGGATGCTTCAACAGTATGTCAACTGTGAATTTCCTGATGTTCAAGCTGGATTTAGGAAAGGTAGAGATCAAATTGCCAACATCTGTTGGATCATCAAAAAAGCCACAGAGTTCCAGAAAAATATCTACTTTTGCTTTACTGATTACATCAAAGCCTTTGACTCTGTAGATCACAACAAACTGTGGAAAATTCTACTAGAGATGGCAATACCAGACCACCTGATCTGCCTCTTGAGAAATCTGTATGCAGGTCAAGAAGCAACAGTTAGAACCAGACATGGAACAACATACTGGTTCCAAATCTGGAAAGGAGTACGTCAAGGCTGTATATTGTCACCCTGCTTATTTAACTTATATGTAGAGTACATCATATGAAATGCCAGGCTGGATGAAGCACAAGATGTGATCAAGATTGCTTGGAGAAATATCAATAACCTCATATACACAGATGATACCACCCTTATGGCAAAAAGAGAAGAAGAACTAAAGAGCCTCTTGAAAGTGAAAGATGAAAAAGTTGGCTTAAAACTCAACATTCAGAAAACTAAGATCATGGCATCTGGTCCCATCACTTCAGGGCAAATAGATGGGGAAACCATGGAAACTGTGACAGACTTTACTTTCTAGGGTTCCAAAATTACAGCAGATGGTGACTGCAGCCATGAAATTAAAAGGCACTTGCTCCTTGGAAGAAAAGTATGACCAACCTAGGCAGCATATTAAAAAGGGGGATAGTACTTTGCCAACAAAAGTCCGTCTAGTCAAATCTATGGCTTTTCCATCAGTCATGTATGGATGTGAGAGCTGGAGTATAAAGGAAGCTGAATGCTGAAGAATTGATGTTTTTGAACTATGGCTACTCCTTGGAAAGAAAGTTATGACCAAGCTAGACTCTTAAAGGTCTCTTGGACTGCAAGGAGATCCAATCAGCCAATCTTAAAGGAAATCAGTCTTGAATATTCATTGAAAAGCCTGATGCTGAAGCTGAAACTTCAATACTTTGGCTACATGATGTGAAGAACTGACTCATTGGAAAAGATCCTGATGCTGAGAAAGACTGAAGGCAGAAGGAAAAGGGGACAACAGAGATTTGAGATGGTTACATGGCATCACCAACTAGATGGACATGAGTTTGAGCAGCTCTGGGCATTGGTGATGGACAGGGAAGCATGGTGTGCTGCAGCCCATGGGTCACAAAGAGTTGGACATGAGTGAGCAACTGAAGTGTACTGAACCTAAGTGGAGAGTGATTTGTTTTCATTATTATGAACATGTTACAGATGGAATATTTAGACTGATCAGGCTCATATCTAATCTACACTATTAGGAATTCCTGTCATATTTAACTTGGAATTTCACCTTAAAAATGAAAAAAAAAAGGCAAAATACTTAAACCGAATTTTGGTTGCATGCAACAGACATTTTTACCTGAGTTCATGAGTTTAAGATAAACACTTTCAATAAATATCCTGTTAAATAGATTCCATGACATTTTACAACCAATGGTGGCAGACTAATAACATATTTGTATGTAAATGACAACCCAATCTCAAATATACTTTATCATTTTTCCATATTTCCTCTTTGGTATATTACCTTTTCTCCTATAATTGGAAGTTTATCCTCTCACCACACTGTAAAATCTTTGAAACAATGAACAAATACCTTCTACTTGGACACACCTCATCATCTGTTTGATACACAGTGATTTTGGACCAGCAGCAGACAATAAGATTGGGTGAATTAATGAAATAGTTTCAGATGCAGATGTAAACAACTTGTCACCATCATGTATATCCTGTTTCTATACAACCCTTTTACCTTACACCCTGACAATGGGATATATTTAAAATAACATTTACTGACGTGGATGTGTTAATTTTCTATTGGTGCATAAATAATGACAACAAACAGAGCTAAAAACTGCACACTATTTCACAGTTTCTGTGGGAGAGAATACTGGGCATGACAGCTGAGTGCTCTGCTCTGTATCTTACAAGGCAGCAATCAGGATGTTAACCAGGTGAGCAAGATTATTGGGATGCTTGGTTGGGGAAGAATCTGCTTCCAAGCTTGGTCATGTTGTTGGCAACATCTATTTCTTTGGGCCTAGGGAAATGCAGATCCTGTTTTCTTGCTGGCTGTTATTTGAAGGCCATTCTCAATCTCTAGAGGCTACCCACAGCTCCTTGCCACATGGCTTTCTCACAATATGGTAGTTTATTTCTTCAAGGCCAAGAGGATCTATTTTTCTTAACATTGCTGCATTTGTCATAATTTGACCATGGAAGTAAAATCCTAACACTGGTACAATATGATAGAACCTAAAGGGAATGACATTCCATCACCTTTTCCATCTTTAGTAGATTGAAAACAAATTACAAGTCCTAACACTCAAGGCAAGAGGATTGCATGTGGGTGTGTATGTATAATTGATATTCTTCTGCCACAAAGGAAAGATTGAGAAAATTTTACTGATGAAGTTTATAACTCTTCTTGGTGGATTTTTAGTCTAATTTATATAATTGCATTTCTATCACTATCTATATATTTCACAGTGGACATGGGTCTATTTAACCAACAGAGTAAAAGACTATTAATTACTAAGAATTTAACAAAGCCAAGTGTCTATTTTTTTTTTCTGATATTGACCTTTTAAATGAAGAATTTAAACCGTCAAATTGTAAATAGATTGGCCAAATAATTGCAGTCTTTTTTAAGACCATATTTTAACCAATTTTCATACATTCTATTTATATACATATTAATTAGCTTAGGGATAAGTGGCCAGAAAAATATATGGTTTTAAGGTTTTAGAATATAGAATATTAGTGTACCTGACTGGGATATCTGTTTTTCATGAGATATTGCCTGCTCACCAAAGAAATTCCTCAATGTCTATCTATCATGGACTTCAATTTTCCAACAGAACAGCCTGACTCATCACTGTTATGCCAGTGACATCCTGCTCTATCTGTCATTGCCTATTGATTCCCCTGTGGAAACTCTAATATTTCAGGCTTATATGGAAGATATTAAGTTTGATATCACATAATATGTTGCACCTAAGAATTACTAGAAGAGAAGATATGCATTGACTTTGACTATTCATACAGGAATTTTAGATAGTTAAATTTGAAAAGGATCTCAACTTATTGTTAAAAAAAAAAAAAATTTCCGAGATAAAATTGAAGCTCAAGGAGGAAATATTATTTGGCCTTGACCACCAAACCAATTAGATAAAAAAATCCAAACCTACATTTTCTAGTTTGAAAGCAGGGTTTGAGCCCTTTCTGGAGAAGGAAATGGCAACCCACTCCAGTACTCTTGCCTGGAAAATTCCATGGATGGAGGAGCCTGGTGGGCTACAGTCCATGGGATTGCAAAGAGTCAGACACAACTGAGCGACTTCACTTTCACTTGCTGTGCCATTTATTAAACATTATAAATACCTTTCACCCCAGCCCATAAGAGAATTTATAGCTCTAATGTTATAATCACTTCATGGAAAATAGATGGGGAAACAGTGGAAACAGTGTCAGACTTTATTTTGGGGGGCTCCAAAATCACTGCAGATGGTGATTGCAGCCAGGAAATTAAAAGACACGTACTCCTCGGAAGGAGGACCAACTTAGATAGCATATTAAAAAGTTTGCCAACATAGTTCCATCTAGTCACGGCTATGGCTTTTCCAGTGGTCATGTATGGATGTGAGAGTTGGACTGTGAAGGAAGCTGAGCACTGAAGAATTGATGCTTTTGAACTGCGGTGTTGAAGAAGACTCTTGAGAGTCCCTTGGACTGCAAGGAGATCCAACCAGTCTATCCTAAAGGAGATCAGTCCTGGGTGTTCATTGAAAGGACTGATGCTGAAGCTGAAACTGCAATATTTTGGCCACCTCATGTGAAGACTTGACTCATTAGAAAAGACCCTGATGCTGGGAGGGACTGGGGGCAGGAGGAGAAGGGGACGACAGAGGAAGAGATGGCTGGATGGCATCACCGACTTTATGGACATGAGCTTGGATAAACTCTGGGATTTGGTGATGGACAGGGAGGCCTGACATGCTGAGATTCATGGGGTTACAAAGAGTTGGACACGACTGAGCAACTGAAATGAACTGAACTGAACTGAATGTTATAATAGTACCATGATTCAGTTCAGGGAAACCCCTGTGGCTCAGCGGTAAATAATCCGCCTGCCAATGTAGGAGACACAGAGTCCATCCCTGAGTTGAGAAGATACCCTGGAGAAGGAAATGGCAACCCATTCCAAAATCCTTGCCTGGGAAATCCCATGGACAGAGGAGGCTGGCAGGCTACAATCCATGGGATCACAAAGAGTCAGGCAAGACTGAGGACCAAAAATCAACAACATGGCGAAGCTGCATGATGCTGACAGCATTTTTTTCTTGGCCTTTACATTTTGGTCACTCTACCATCTCCTGGATCTCTGCATCCTTTTCAGCCTTTCCCCTCTTCCTCTGGGTATTTGTTCTTACAACAACTTACAAGAGGGCTTCTCTGGTGGCTCAGACAGTAATGAACATGCCTGCAATTCAGGAGACCCAGGTTCAATCCCTGGGTTAGGAAGATCCCTTGGAGAAGGAAATAGCAACCCACTCCAATATTCTTGCCTGGACAATTCCATGGAGAGAAAAACATGACTGAGCAATGAACACTTTTCAATTTATAAAATATAATTTTTAAGGGATTGTATCAGTTGTCAAAAAATTTTACTCTAATAGGGACCAATTCAGTGTCTTCTGTTGTCTCTGTGCTATTATCACTCTATGTTGCCTTTTCTCACCTATGCATACTTATATTCCATTAGCCACGACTGTTTACTGCTGTACCTTCTGATTTCTGGTTCTCTGCACTCTAAAACCAGCCTTCTAACTTTTTGAGCATGATAATCACGAACATTCATTGACCTGTTCTCCAACACTAGGAGATTCCACCTATGAGAGTGGGATTTTGATAAAGAAAGGGATGTAAAAATTTTGGAACTACACCATTTATATGTTCATTCATTTACATGGACATGGATCTCAGTGGGTATGGAAATGATCTTTAGGAAGGCCATATAGCCAGAAAAATTAAAAAATCTTTTGTCCTCAAAACATATATATTCTAGTGATGGGTGTAAATAATCAACAAATAAAAATATAAATGGCTATAAATATAATATTAAGGGATTTTCTTTGTGGAAAAAATAATTAAGGCCATGGTGACAAAACATGTACAACACAGTATATAAACAGTGTGGATGAGCCACTTAAATCTAATGTTTAACAAGACAAATTACTATCTGATTACATTTGTAAGTAGCTCAAAAATGGACAAAATAGTTCATGGTGTCAAAATAATAATTTATTGTAGGATAAAGGAATAAACAGCATGATTCCTTCTAAGAAGTTTAGAGTATTTCATTTTCTGAACATGGAATATTTCTTTTGTAAAAATTCATTGAGCTGTAATAATTAATGTCTCTTCTGTGACAACAGAAGCAGAAGATATTAAGAAGTGATGGCAATAAAATACAGAACTGTACAAAAAAGATCTACAAGACCCAGATAATCATGATGGTGTGATCATTCACCTAGAGCCAGATCCTGGAATGTAAAGTCAAGTGAGACTTAAGAAGCATCACTGTGAACAAAGCTCACGGAGGTGATGGAATTCCAGTTGAGCTATCTCAAACATAGCTGTTTAGGTTTCCTTAATCTTCAAGAATAGTCACAAATACCATAAGGCAAAGTTCATTGTTTTAGGGTTTTTTAAAAATGTGTTGTACCTAAGGCCATACTTACTCTTCTATGCTATCACTGTGAAGGAGTGATATGTATGTATTATATGAAAAAAAAAATCCTTAATGCATTGTTATCGCCTAAATATTTAGTAAATTAATATATTTAATTTTTTTAAAAAAATTGTCTGTGTAGACACTGAAGTATTACACAAAATCTGGACTGAAGATGTCCTTTTTAACAACAATTTAAAGTACTTTTTATATATGTTATGTAGTATATCCTTTCTAAACTGCCTAGTTTCTATTTCCCATAATTCCTCTATGTGAAGTGCACCTGTTCTTGTCTCTCTTTTCAGCCATTTTTCTGCATGCATCCCTGTTTGTGCGACTTTAGACATGACTGTGTATGCTTTGCACACACACTGTGAGGTGTGCACTGAAAGCCGGCTGCCCCCCAGCGGGGCCTGCTCCCCGGGGTGCAGGACAAGCTTGCAGCTTTGGAGCCAAGTGTTTCTTGCTTTTGAGTTTTCCTGACATCCTTCTTGAAATGACTGTTAGAAATGAATTACATTGCATTTATTTTATATTCTTGGTTGTAATAAAATTTAATTGACTTTGAAAAAAAAAAAAAGACGATGTTGTGAAAATGCTGCACTCAATATGCCAGCAAATTTGGAATATGCAGCAGTGGCCATGGGACTGGAAAAGGTCAGTTTTCATTCCAATCCCAAAGAAAGGCAATGCCAAACAATGCTCAAACTACCATACAATTACACTCATCTAAAATGCTAGTAAAGTAATGCTCAAAATTCTGCAAGCCAGACCTCAACTCTATGTGAACCATGAACTTCCAGATGTTCAACTGGTTTTAGAAAAGGCAGAGGAACCAGAGATCAAATTGCCAACATTTGCTGGATCATGGAAAAAGCAAGAGAGTTCCAGAAAAACATCTATTTCTGCTTTATTGACTATGCAAAAGTCTTTGACTGTGTGCATCACAAGAAACTGTCAAAAATTCTGAAAGAGTTGGGAATACCAGACCACCTGACCTTCCCTTTTGAGAAATCTGTATGCAGGTCAAGAAGCAACAGTTAGAATCAGACATGGAACAACAGACTGGTTCCAAATCAGGAAAGGAGTACATCAAGGCTATATATTGTCATCCTGCTTACTTAACATATATGCAGAGTACATCATGTGAAATGCTGGGCTGGAGGAAGCACAAGCTGGAATCAAGATTGCCAGGACAAATATTAATAACCTCAGATATGCAGATGACACCACCCTTAAGGCAGAAAGTAAAGAACTAAAAATTCTCTTGATTAAATGAAAGAAGAGAGTGAAAAAGGAGAGTGAAAAAGTTGACTTAAAGCTCAACATTCAGAAAACTAAGATCATGGCATCTGGTCCCATCACTTCATGGCAAATAGATAGGGAAACAGTGGAAACAGTGAGAGCCTTTATTTTGGGGGGCTCCAAAATCACTGCAGATTGTGACTGCAGCCATGAAATTAAAAGACTCTTACTCCCTGGGCAATGACAACCCACTCCAGTACTCTTGACTGGAGGATCCCATGGACAGAGGAGCCTGGTAGGCTGCAGTCCATGGGGTCACAGAGAGTCAGACACGACTGAGAGACTTCACTTTCACTTTCTCTTTCATGCATTGGAGAAGGAAATGGCAACCCACTCCAGTGTTCTTGCCTAGAGAATCCCAGGGACAGGGGAGCCTGGTAGGCTGCAGTCCATGGCCTCACAGAGAGTCAGACACGACTGAGCGACTTCACTTTCACTTTCACTTTCATGCATTGGAGAAGGAAATGACAACCCACTCAGTGTTCTTGCCTAGAGAATCCCAGGTACAGGGGAGCCTGGTGGGCTGCCGTCTATTTGGTCGCACAGAGTCAGACATGACTGAAGCCACTTAGCAGCAGCAGCAGCAACTCCTTGGGAAGAAAAGTTATGTCCAATCTAGACAGCATATTAAGAAGCAAAGACATTACTTTGCCAGCAAAGGTCCCTCTAGTCAAGGCTATGGTTTTTATGAGTCTTAAAAGTGGCTCAGACATTAAAGTGTTTTCCTACAATGCAGCAGACTGGGTCAGGAAGACCTGGAGAAGGAAATGGCAACCCAGTCCAGTATTCTTGCTTGCAAAATCCCATGGATGCAGGAGCCTCATAGGCTACAGTCCATGGGGTCACAGAGTCGGACATGACTGAGTGACTTCACTTCTTCACTTCATGTTTTTCCCAGTAACCTTGTATGGACGTGAGAGTTGGACAATAATGAAAGCTGAGCACTGAAGAATTGATGATTTTTTAAAAAATTATTTATTTTAATTGGAGGCTTTTGAACTGTGGTGTTGGAGAAGACTCTTGAGAATCCCTTGGACTGCAAGGAGATCCAACCTGTCCATCCAAAGAAAATCAGTCCCAAATATTCATTGGAAGGACTGATGAAGCTGAAACTCCAATACTTTGGCTACCTGATGCGAAGAGCTGACTCATTTGATAAAACCCTGATGCTGGGAAAGAGTGAAGGCAGGAGGAGAAGGGGACAACAGAAGATGAGATTGTTGGATTACATCACTGACTCAATGGACATGAGTTTGAGTAAACTCCAGGAGTTGGTGATGGACAGTGAAGCCTGGCATGCTGCAGTCCATGGGGTTGAAAGGAGTCCGACGTGAATGAGTGACTGAACTGAACTGTGACAACTTTACAACAATAAACAAATTAAAAAATACCTCTAAGTACCAGTAGAAGTAGCTAAGGCAGACATTGGGAGAAATAAATCATTACGAGTAGAGCAGCCTCCCAATTTAGATCCTAGAATGTAAACACCACAGTACATTGTAGTAGTTCAACACACATTTAAGCACATATTAGGTGATAGATGATCTTCCAAAGACCAGCATTATTCAGATTCTAACAGGAAGGACCTTACCAAGTGATTAAGAGATAAATCAGACAATTGAAATAATTTTTTTTAATCAAAGAATTTTCTAAAATGTTGGCATTCATAGTATTCTGTGGAGAATAGTATAAAGCTATTGTTCAATAGAAAACAGATTATATATGAAGCAAGTGAAGACTTGTCCGTTAGGAATTTTATGAACACTTATTATTAATGAGCTGACATGATGTTCCACTACCTAAGGTCCTTGGTTTATTTCTGTATATCCTCTGGGTAAGATCTCAGTTCTTTATGACTTATTCCTCTTTTCGTCCTGTGCTCATCTTTCACTGAATACATACATTCTGAAAATTCCTTCTATTCTCTTATCATTATACCTTTATATACTGTTATTTTTTTTATTGAAATCTCAAATCTTCATCTGGCTAAGTCTTGTTCCTCACCTATGCATCTATTTCTTAGTTTTGGATACAACTAAATTTAAGCTAAAATACTGACTTTTGTCCCTTGTTTGAAAATTTAACACAGGACAGTGACATGGTAACCATCACTTTGTGTTGTTAGTGTTTTGTATCAGTCTTTATTCCTGACTAAACTGTAGTCAGATTGAGGACAAATGCTATATATTGTCCACTGCTGTATACATACCACCAAGTGCAATGGCTAACACACAAGAGAAGCTTGATTCATTTTTCCTGAATAATGAAATATAAAGAGGAAAGAAGAAATAAAGTTATGATTAGAGCTTCCCTGATGACCCAGTGGTTATGAATATACCTTGAAATGCAGGGAACACCAATTCAATCCCTGATCCTGGAAGACCCCACATACTATGAGGCAACTAAGCCTGTGCACCATAACTAGTGAAGCCCACGTGCCCTAGAGCCTGTGCTCTGCGATGAGAAGCCACTGCAATGAGAAGTCTGTGTGCTGCAACCAGAGAGTTGCCTCAGCTCACTACACCTAGAGAAAGCAATGAAGACCCAGAACAGCAAAAAATAAAAATCAATGAATGAATGAATTACATAAATTAGCTATTTTTTTTAAAAGAAATTAAGGTAGGATCAGATGGTGGAAAGATAGAAAGACTAGACTAGAAATCACATGTCTTTACTTTTAGTCCAAGTATTTCCCTTTAGGAATGACGTACTCAAATGGATCTGGGACAAGCCAAAATAAAAATTACCTAAATAATTCAAAAGGAAGTTTGAGGGCTCTGATGAGTGTGAGCATGCCCTCTTTAAAGGCAAAGCAGCTCTTCAATAAAAGTTTACTTGTGTCATCTGAGAATGTTACTGATTGATGTGGCTAGGTACTCTGATTTTTGTTTGTTTGCTCAAAGATAATCATATGTGTGGATTTTGAAATGGTGGCTGGCAGTTCTAAACACTGCCATCATCATCTTTATTATTAAAATGTAAACAGTATGCTTACCAACAATGTGAAATATTTCTGTCTCATTTCTATACAGAGCTCTTTGATATCTTCTTCCCAGAGCCCACTCTAGCCATTTTCAGAATGATAATTCTACCTTCAATTTTTTTTAAGCACTTTTCTAAATTACTGAGGTTTTATTTGGAATATTTTTGTGTGTTGTAGAAAAGGTCAATTGTGGTCAGTCTCCTTAATATGACAGAAACTATGCTCTTTATTTAATATGATATTTTAAGAAAATAATTTCATAAATAGTGAAACATTTTTTAATTGTCCTTAGTTCGCTTCCCTTCCACACAAATTTTTAAGACTATGACATATGCTCTCTTGTCTTCTAATGATTCATTTTCTTTAATTATTTCAACATATCATTGGAAAAAATTCTGAGTTACATTTGAGTTTACTTTTTTCTTAGATTTGAATGAGCATTTCATTCGTATATGTTACAACAATTTTTGTGATCAGTTTTGGAAAAAAAAAGCCAGAAAATTATATGCATCTGGAAATATAATGACACAAATTATTAAGGCATAACCCTAACAAGTAAAACATGTGACCTGTTTTAGCTTTTGCCTACCGGGCCATAGATGGTTGTCTTCACTGTAAGTTAAAAACACACTTAAAACTTGTTTGTAATAATAGACTGTCTACCAAAAAGAAGTATTCATTTGGCTTATTCTAACTCTCATTTTATTATTCTGAGCATTTAACAGAATATTCAGAGTTATAATTAGGCTGACAAAAGAAATTCTCCTTTATTTATGAACTTTAAGTTCATAAATTTGAAATCTTGTATCAGGCTGTAAGCTGGGGTTAAAGGCATGTTTTCAGGCAAGAGTAATTAAGCAGTAATAAAATAGGGATATTTCTAGGGTATAATAACAGACATTGAAGTGAAGTGAAGTCGCTCAGTCGTGTCAGACTCTTTGCGACCCCGTGGACTGTAGCCTGCCAGGCTTCTCTGTCCATGGGATTCTCCAGGCAAGAATACAGGAGTGGGTTACCATTTCCTTCTCCAGGGGATCTTCCCGGCTCAAGTATCGAACCCTGGTCTCCCACATTGGAGGCAGATGCTTTAACCTCTGAGCCACATAACAGACATTAGAAGAGGAAATTTTTCAGACTCAGGTAACACAGGCTATATATGTACACATATATAATATATATTGATATAGGTATATATGTAAATCATCTTTTCCCTCTAAAATAATAAGTAACATCTGATATTTTCTCAGAATTTCCTATAACCCCAATTTACCTGTGCTAATTTACTCTAGGACTCACTTCTAAATTGTATGGCATATAAAGTTTTTAAGAACTTCTCACTGTTAGCCATCCGTATGTCTTCTTTGGAGAAATGTCTATTTAGTTCTTTGGCCCATTTTTTGATTGGGTCGTTTATTTTTCTGGAATTGAGCTGCATAAGTTGCTTGTATATTTTTGAGATTAGCTGTTTGTCAGTTGCTTCATTTCCTATTGTTTTCTCCCATTCCGAAGGCTGTCTTTTCACCTTGCTTATATTTTCCTTTGTTGTGCAGAAGCTTTTAATTTTAATTAGATCCCATTTGTTTATTTTTGCTTTTATTTCCAGAATTCTGGGAGGTGGATCATAGAGGATCCTGCTGTGATTTATGTCTGAGAGTGTTTTGCCTATGTTCTCCTCTAGGAGTTTTATAGTTTCTGATCTTATATTTAGATTTTTAATCCATTTTGAGTTTATTTTTGTGTACGGTGTTAGAAAGTGATCTAGTTTCTTTCTTTTACAAGTGGTTGACCAGTTTTCCCAGCACCACTTGTTAAAGAGATTGTCTTTACTCCATTGTATATTCTTGCCTCCTTTGTCAAAGATAAGGTGTCCATATGTGTGTGGATTTATCTCTGGGCTTTCTATTTTGTTCCATTGATCTATGTGTCTGTCTTTGTGCCAGTACCATACTGTCTTGATGACATACGGATGGCTAACAAACACATGAAAAGATGCTCAACATCACTCATTATTAGAGAAATGCAAATCAAAACCACAATGAGGTACCACTTCACACCAGTCAGAATGGCTGCAATCCAAAAATCTGCAAGCAATAAATGCTGGAGAGGGTGTGGAGAAAAGGGAACCCTCCTACACTGTTGGTGGGAATGCAAACTAGTACAGCCACTATGGAGAACAGTGTGGAGATTCCTTAAAAATTGCAAATAAAACTACCTTATGACCCAGCAATCCCACTGCTGGGCATACACACCGAGGAAACCAGAATTGAAAGAGACACATGTACCCCAATGTTCATCGCAGCACTGTTTATAATAGCCAGGACATGGAAACAACCTAGATGTCCATCAGCAGATGAATGGATAAGAAAGCTGTGGTACATATACACAATGGAGTATTACTCAGCCATTAAAAAGAATTCATTTGAATCAGTTCTGACGAGATGGATGAAACTGGAGCCGATTATACAGAGTGAAGTAAGCCAGAAAGAAAAACACCAATACAGTATACTAACACATATATATGGAATTTAGGAAGATGGCAATGACGACCCTGTATGCAAGACAGGGAAAGAGACACAGATGTGTATAAGGGACTTTTGGACTCAGAGGGAGAGGGAGAGGGTGGGACGATTTGGGAGAATGACATTCTAACATGTATACTATCATGTAAGAATTGAATCACCAGTCTATGTCTGATGCAGGATGCAGCATGCTTGGGGCTGGTGCATGGGGTTGACCCAGAGAGATGTCATGGGGAGGGAGGTGAGAGGGGGGGTTCATGTTTGGGAACGCATGTAAGAATTAAAGATTGTAAAATTAAAAAAATAAAAATAAATAAAAAAAATAAAAATAAAAAAAAAAAGAACTTCTCACTGTTTTTATTCTTAGTGCTCCCAACATTTGTTTCTATGGAGGTTAATGGTCAAAGATGGACATATTAAGGAGAAAGTATTTATTATGAGGATCTCTCACTGAATAGCCTTAATAAACCTTTTAAACATATGTTTGTAATTTAGTCTTACTATGCTCAATCATCTAGAGTAATCCAAGACAAAAGACATGGATAAGCTAAAATCATTGATTTTCATTTCCTTTCTATTATATTAATATTACATATATTAGTTGCTGTTTCTTGGCAGAAAGCCAAGAACTACTATTTTTTTTTGAAAAAAATTTCAAAATTATTTTGCAACTTTTTTTAATTAAATTTTTATTTTTACTTTATTTTACTTTATAATACTGTGTTGGTTTTGCCATACATTGACATGAATTCACCACGGGTGTACATGCGTTCCCAAATATGAACCCCCCTCCCGCCTCCCTCCCCATAACATCTCTCTGGGTCATCCCCGTGCACCAGCCCCAAGCATTTTAATTGATTACCTTTATTTTTAATTTACTGTCCTAAGCTGATATTTGAAAGGCAAAGGAGAAACAAGAATCTTAATGGAGGCACAAGCCAGATATGTGAGTGACCAACTAAAATCTTTTGAAATGACTTACAGATTACACTAGAATGACAGTTACCATGGTTAACTTCAGAGGAAATATTGAGGATAAAATGAAAAATATTTAAAAAAAAAAACAGGCTATTTGCCTTTCTGTTACTACTAACTATGTTATTAATAACTATTTTTGTCTTTGTCATGATTGAGAAAAACATATCCAAGAAGAGAACATTTGCTTCATTAGAAGAGAAGTAGGAGAAAAGAATTACTACCTCTTCATGAACATTTAAGAATTCATTATTTATAGGAAGATATAGTCCTACATCAGAGATGTAGTTCTCACTTAGCTAATACAAAGCTTAGCCTCCAACTGTTTCAAGCTTATAATTTCTACTGTGTATATCAGTTAGATTTTGTTTTGCACTGAAGAATATAATTTAGCAATTTAAAGCAATGCATGAATCAGGATTCTATGGCTATACAGCAAATTATCAGGAATTTAGCAACTTAACACAATGTTATTTTGTTACAATTCTTATGTCAGGAGTCCAGTGTGTTATATCTCTAATCAACGTCTCACAAGGCTGAAGCAGTGTTGACTGACTGTGTCCTCACCTGGGCTTGACTCAGGAAAGATACACTTTCAAGATGTCTCAGGTTGTTGGAAGAAATTAGTTCCTTGTAGGTGCAGAACCAAGGCCCCCATTGTCTTACGAGCTATTGATTAGTTACTGCTTTCAGTTTTTAGAAGTTGTTCTCAGTTCTTTGCTTTGCAGTCCCTTCTGACTTAGCCATAGAGCAACTCCTCTGAGTCAAAATCCTCTCTTGCTTTGATCTTACTAAGCATTCTCTTTTGAGAATAGCCATAGAAAACTTTTAAAGGGCTTATCCAGGTAATTTCTGAAGGTTAGCTGTCAAACAGCAAAATTTAATTATGGAAGGAAAATCCATCAAATTTAAAATCCCAGGGACAGAGTGTGTATATATCAGACAAGTGAGAAATCCTGCTTGCCATAACCAAATTGTAAATCTCATGAACCTGCAAGGCTGAGCTCAGCTAAGTGATTCTTCATAGGGAATACTACTGGGGTTTCATATGCAAGTATGATCATCTGGACATTAGCTGTGATCAAATGGACTAGATTATTTTCAGAGACCTTCTATAGCTTTATGGAGAGGCAAATGGGGCAGCCTTTCTCAACTGCAATTATCATCCTCAGACAAGGTTGTCTAGTGCTTCCTACTAGAGTTTTGAGAAAGAGAAGGCAACTGTACAAAGTCTCCTGAGGGTTAGATTCTAAATTCATACGTTGTCCCTTCTACCATACTTTGGCTAAAGTACGTCACAAGTCCTATCCAGATTAAGTGAGTGAGTATAGAAATAGCTCCCCATATTTAAGAAAAGGGAAGATTCTGTGATTAGTTTTGTTATCTACCATGGTTATTTCAGGATAAAATTAATTAGGATAGAGAAGAAAAAATTTGTTAAGGGAAAATATATGTTTATAAATATACAATTAGCTAGCATTTCTATGTATTCTATGAATTAAGACTAAAATTAGACAGTGAGTATTTTTAGATTGGAAGAGTTGGAAAAAATAAAATTTAGAAGAGCTAAATAAATGAAACTCAAAAAACATCATTTTTATAGCTATCTTGATATGAGGATAGGTAAAAGAGGATATTTTTAGCTAAAACTATATGCATTTCTTCTATTTCAGCTTTGATTTGAGAATATTTTTTGCATTTCAAAAGGTAGAATAAAAATCTTTCATGCATATGTCACACTTTTTCTCTCGGAGTTGTGCATGTATAATGAAAATAAAAGCTGCTAAATATCCTTCTTCTCTAACCAACATTTTAGTTTTTAAAAGCATTTCTATTTTTGTTTATCATAGAAGTTTGAAGGAAATTTGCAAAATCTTAATGGCATTTTCCCATCTAGTCAGGATTTGATATGTGTGCCAAATTTGTTCTCTTGCTTTATCCACTATCACAGAAAGATAGTGGATAAATGAACTGAAGGAGACAGGTATATTTATTCACTAGACTCATAGTCTCTCTTAGATAATGATTTTCAATTTACAGCATAATTCAAGAGGGAGAAACTGAAAATCTATTCACCTCTATAATCAACATTAGCATCACTAGGCTTCTCAATAGCCAAAGTGTAGGAGTATGGCATCTAATGAATTTTGGAGCCATTTAAAATTTTATCCCTGTTGGAAGTAAAAAAGCCACCTTGTTTTCATAACATTTTAAAGTTTTGTGATACTCCAAAGGCCTATATAATTTCAGTGTAAATATTGGCTATTTTTCCCTTGGCTAGAATACAGGGATCACTCATTCAATGGATTTGGGCAAACTCAGGGAGATGATGGGGCATAGGGTGGCCTAGTGTGCTCCAGTCCATGAGGTTGCAGAGTCAGACACAACTTGGTGACTGAACAACAACAGAATATAGGACACTGAGAAGGCACATAGCTTGTCTTGTTGGACCAGTGTAGCCAAGTGCAATGTTCCTCTTCAGTTATTTAAAAAGAGTTGATACTGCATAGTCAGCATAACATTTGCCACTTCCATCTTTAAAATGAGAACCATCAGTGAACCCTGAGAAATCGGCATTGTCTAAAGGATTTTCCAGTAAGTTGTTGTATGTAGTCAAAGGGTGGTCTGTCAGTGTTGAGCAGTCATGAGTAGTCTCCTTTGTAGGGGAAGGAAGAAAGGCAGCAGGAGTAAAATTATTACGGTGGCAAACAGTTAAATGAGGAACAGTTAGTAAGAGAATCGCATAGGAGGTAAGGCAACTGGGAAAAATGCACTGACTGTGATGAGAATTTAGGCCTTTTCCTGCTTGCGTTACAAAATGGTTAAAGGTGACCCTAGTATTATTTCTCCAGCAGCATTAAAATTACAGCAGCAGGAACATCTCTGAGGCAAGGGAGTATTCTTTTGCCAAAGGGTCTATTTGTTAGCTACAATATTCTGCTCGATGATGAGCCTCATGTTTTTAGGTGAATACCCTAAGGGCATTTCCTTTCTTTCCATATACAAAAGAAGAAAGAGTTATATTTAGGGTGTCCAAGTAAAGGGGGATCTATCAAATTTTCCTTTAAGATATTAAAACTTATATCACCCTAATTTTTCTAAGTAATATGGTCAGGTTCAGTGTTCTTTAGTAAGTCATATGAAGACTTGGCTGACCTCACCTCCTCCCATGAACATACCAAGATTAGAATTATTTACAGAGTAACTATCAACTAAAATGACTTGAGCACTGGCCCCAAAAATTTGCCTCTATAAAGGTTATAAAGAAGGAAACATAATGATATGGGGAAGGAGATGTGGGGAAACTATGGTCAGCATCCATATTCCTTGGATATGAGACCAACAAACAAAAATAATCACAATTGCTGAGATTCTCCCCAGGAGTGATAGTTTGAGTCCCACTCTGGGCTCTTGGGTTCTTGTACCTTAAGGCTTTTTTAAATTACTACTGCACTCATCATCTCTCAATCTACAGTTTTTGGTCCTGGATAGGGCCAATGTATGGGCTTCCCATGTGGAGCTAGTGGTAAAGAATCCACCTGCCAATTCAGGAGACATGAGATGTGGGTTTGATCCCTGAGTTGGGAAGATTCCCTAAAGGAGGACATAGCAACCCATTCCAGTATCCTTGCCTGGAAAATTCCATGGACAGAGGAGCCTGGTGGGGGCTACAGTTCATGAGGCTGCAAAGCATCGAACATGACTGAAGTGAGCACACACACACGCAGGGCCAATGTATATGGCCAATTGTCAGTGAACCAAACATATGACTCCTCAATTCTATGATCTCCAGCCCACTACAGAATATATATATTTGGAGTAGGAAACTTCTCTTATATCACTTTTCATTTTTTAAGTTCTACTAAGACTGTTGTTGGAAGAAAAGTTATGACCAACCTAGATAGCATATTCAAAAGCAGGGACATTACTTTGCCGACTAAGGTCTGTCTAGTCAAGGCTATGGTTTTTCCTGTGGTCATGTATGGATGTGAGAGTTGGACTGTGAAAAATGCTGAGTGCCGAAGAATTGATGTGTTTGAACTGTGGTGTTGGAGAAAACTCTTGAGGGTCCCTTGGACTGCAAGGAGATCCAATCAGTCCATTCTGAAGGAGATCAACCCTGGGATTTCTTTGGAAGACTGATGCTAAAGCTGAAGCTCCAATATTTTGGCCACCTCATGCAAAGAGTAGACTCATTGGCAAAGACTCTGATGCTGTGAGGGATTGGGGGCAGGAGGAGAAGGGGACGACCCAGGATGAGATGGCTGGATGGCATCACGGACTCTATGGACGTGAGTCTGAGTGAACTCCGGGAGTTGTTGATGAACAGGGAGGCCTGGCGTGCTGCAATTCATGGGGTCGCAAAGAGTCAGACATGACTGAGCGACTGAACTGAGCTGAAGACTGTTGTTTAAGAGAGAGTTTTTTAATGACAGGAAGTAAAGAGGAACTAAAGAATGTCTTGATGAAAGCAAAGGAGGAAAGTGAAAAAAAGCTGGTTTAAAACTCAGCTTTCAAAAAACTAAGATCATGGCATCTAAATCCATCACTTCATGGCAAATAGATGGGGGAAAAATGGAAACAGTGACAGACTTTATTTTCTTTTGCTCCAAAATCACTGTGGAAGGTGAATGCAGCCATGAAATTAAAAGACTCTTGCTCCTTAGAAGAAAAGTTATGACAAACCTAGACTGTGTATTAAAAAGCAGAGACAACACTTTGCCAGCAAAGATCTGTATAGTCAAAGCTATATTTTCTCCAGTAGTCATGTACAGATGTGAAAATTGGACCATTAAGAAGGCTGAACACTGAAGAATTGATGCTTTCAAATTGTGGTGTCTTGGGACTCTTGAGAGTCCCTTGGACAGCAAGGAGATCAAACCAGTTAATCCCAATGGAAATTAGTCCTGAATATTCATTGGTAGGACTGAAGCTGAAGCTCCAAAGCTTTGGCCACCTGATATGAAGAACTGTTTCAATGGAAAAGACATTGATACTGGGAAAGATTGAGGGCATGAGGAGAAGGGGACGACAGAGGATGAGATGTTTGGAGGGCATCATCAACTCAATGGACATAAGTTTGAGCAAACTCCAGGAGATAATGAAGGGCCGGGAAGCCTGGTATGGTGCACTCTATGGAGACACAGAGTCAGACACAACTGAGTGACTGAACAACAACAATTTAATGCTTATTATTAAAGTCAAGTTTGAAATTCCAAGTCATTTTATTGTTCAAAAATATATGGCACTGGCAATTCAAAAGTCATGTGTCTTTTACTATGAATATCAAGACACTGACATAAAAGAAAAATTTAACTGTATTTTTCAATTTATTCAAGTTTTAACCCTGAGGACATAGTATATAGAAGTGTACCTGCTAATAGAAATATAAGGGTAAAAGGAAACTGTAAGTAAATGAGGTACAAAATCAGCTTCAGGAAACAGTTCCTAAAAGTTTTCTAATAATACTGTGAAAGGCAGCTGTAATGTGCTAAGCAATTGTGTACCTAAGGAGAGTAATAAGCTCCATGCTTCTCTAAAACTTGGTATTTATGCTTAAACCTGAACAGTGAGCAGGGATTTTCTATGATAAACAAAAAGTCAGAATTTTGAGAAGACTAAATATTCAGAAAATATCAGATGAGAAATGGTAAGGAAATAATTTTTTTTTTCAAGAAACTGAGAAAAAAACAGTGTAGTCAGAACACAATGATGTGTAGTCAGAAGAAAATGATGAGTCAACTGCCACAGATGGGAATGATGAACTGGTATCATGCTTGGAGGCAAGTAAAACACTAAATGATTTAGATTAAAACTTAAATGCAACAGGAATCCATGGAAATATTTTCAATAAGCACCAACGATGTGATTTATATCATGCAATTATATGACCACTACATCTCGGAGCCTGAACTCCTAGAACCATGAAAGAGTTTGTAGTCTTCTTCCTGAGTATGTGCACCTTTGGGGAAGTGCTAAAACCTATGCATTATGTCTTTGTAAGGCTGTATATTGTCACCCTGCTTATTTAACTTCTATGCAGAGTACATCATGAGAAATGCTGGGCTGGAATAAGCACAGGCTGGAATCAAGATTGCCAGGAGAAATATCAATAACCTCTGATATGCAGATGACACCACCCTTATGGCAGAAAGTAAAGAGGAACTAAAAGCCTCTTGATGAAAGTGAAAGAGAAGAGTGAAAAAGTTGACTTAAAGCTCAACAGTCAGAAAACGAAGATCATGGCATCCGGTCCCATCACTTCATGGGAAATAAATGGGGAAACAGTGGAAACAGTGTCAGACTTTATTTTTTTGGGCTCCAAAATCACTGCAGATGGTGATTGCACCCATGGAATTAAAAGACACTTACTCCTTAGAAGGAAAGTTATGACCAAACTAGATACCGTATTCAAAAGCAGAGACATTACTTTGCCAACAAAGGTCCTTCTAGTCAAGGCTATGGTTTTTCCAGTGGTCATGTATGGATATGAGAGTTGGGCTGTGAAGAAGGCTGAGTGCTGAATAATTGATGCTTTTGAACTGTGGTGTTGGAGAAGACTCAGAGCCCCTTGAACTGCAAGGAGATCTATCCAGTCCACTCTAAAGGAAATCGATCCTGAATATTTATTGGAAGGCCTGAATATTCATGGTAACGTGAGTTTCAAACTCACGTCCATTGAGTCGGTGATTCCATCCAGCCATCTCATCTTCTGTCGTCTCCTTCTCCTTCTGCCTCCACCCCCTCAGCATCAGGGTCTTTTCCAATGAGTCAACTGTTCACATCAGGTGACCAAAGTACTGGAGTTTCAGCTTTAGCATCACTGCTTCCAAAGAACACCAAGGACTGATCTCTTTTAGAATGGACTGGTTGTATCTCTTTGCAGTCCAAGGGACTCTCAAGAGTCTTCATCAACACCACAGTTCAAAAGCATCGACTTTTCGGCACTCAGCTTTCTTCACAGTCCAACTCTCACATCCAAACATGACCACTGGAAAACCATAGTCTTGACTAGACAGACCTTTGTTGGCAAAGTAATGTCTATGCTTTTGAATATAGTATCTAGGTTGGTCATAACTTTTCTTCCAAGGAGTAAGCGTCTTTTAATTTCATGGCTGCAATCACCATCTGCAGTGATTTTGGAGCCCCAAAGAGTAGTCTGATACAGTTTCCACTGTTTCCCCATTTATTTCCCATGAAGTGATGGGACCAGATGCCAGGATCTTTGTTTTCTGAATGTTGAGCTTTCAGCCAACTTTTTTCACTCTCTACTGTCACTTTCATCAAGAGGCTTTTCAGTTCCTCTTCACTTTCTGCTATAAGGATGGCATCATTTGCATATCTGAGGTTATTGATATTTCTCTCGGCAATCTTGATTCCAGTTTGGGATTCTTCCAGCCCAGCATTTCTCATGATGTACTCTGCATAGAAGTTAAATAAGCAGGGTGACTATATATAGCCTTGATGTACTCCTTTTCCTATTTGGAACCAATCTGCTATTCCATGTCCAGTTCTAACTGTTGCTTCCTGACCTGGCTATAGGTTTCTCAAGAGGCAGGTCAGGTGGTCTGATATTCCCATCTCTTTCAGAATTTTCCACAGTTTACTGTGATCCACACAGTCAAAGGCTTTGGCATAGTCAATAAAGCAGAAATAGATGTTTTCTGGAACTCTCTTGCTTTTTTGATGATCCAGTGGATGTTGGCAATTTGATCTCTGGTTCCTGATGTCTGTAACAGTTCCTATATCAGCAGATCTCATTAAAATTAGCAACAACGAGATCATTAGAATGAGGCTGCTCTCATGCTGCCTGTGGCCTGCATAAACTAACCAAAATCCATGCCTGTGATTTTCTCAAGTTTACAAAATCAAAACGATAAGGGCAACCAGTCACAAGTAGCCAACTAGGCTTCAAACGGTAGTCTATCAATTTCCTTTCTTTCATTCTGTACACTCTCCATAAAGAATTATACTTGCCTGCTACTGGTAGAGCACTTGGCTGCTACTAGAAGCACTAATAACTTCTAGTTTGGTGCTGCCCAACTGAAAATGACTTTTGCTCAAATAATCTCTTTAAAAAAAACAATTTTGAGGCAATATTCTATCATAAAAGTGTGATGGAAAAATCAAGTCTTCCTTTGTGCACTCCACGTATGAGTACTCCTTCCTGAGGTTTCCAGCTTTATTTAACACATGCTTTGACTCTTTCCACCTGTGAATTTTTGTGTGTATGTTGTATTTACTAAAATAAAACACTTTCATTGAACTGTGCATATGTGTGTGTGTGTGTGTGTGTGTGTGCATGTGGGTGCTTTCTCTAGAAAGGCTTGTGGAAGCATAGAAGGGATACTTGGAATGATATAGATAGAAGTAAAGGTGTTACGTTATTTTTTTCTGCTTGGCAATATAGGAAAAAATGCAGGTTTGGATGATCATAAAACTGTAGAGAAATGTGGTAACTTATGAACAAAAAAATGTAAAAACTAAAGCACAAGAATGCAAGCATGTTTTACTTTTTCATGGGATGAAATTCAGAGAAATAATATTGCATCTGGCTGAACTAACTTTAATAAAACACCTTTAAATTATATGCAGAGTACATCATGTGAAATGCCAGGCTGGATGAATCACAAGCTGGAATCAAGTTTGCTGGGGGAAATATCAACAACCTCATAATGAGGATGACATCACCCTTATGGCAGAAAGTGAAGAGGAACTAAACAGCCTCTTGATGAGAGTGAAAGAGGAGACTGGAAAACCTGGTTTAAAATGCACTTAAAAAAAACTAAGATCCTGGCATCCAGTCCCATCTCTTCATAGCAAATAGATGGGAAAAAATTGCAAACAGTGACAGATTTTATTTTCTTGGGCTGCAAAATCACTGCAATGATGCAGTAATCACAGCCATGAAATTCAATGTTTGTTTCTTAGAAATAAAGCTATGATAAACCTAGACAGCATATTAAAGAACAGAGTCATCACTTTGCTGACAGAGGTCTGTATAGTCAAAAGTATGACTTTTCCAGTAGCCACATACGGATGTAAGAGTTGGACGATAAAGAAGGTTGAGCATCAAAGAAATAATACTTTTCAACTGTGATGCTGGAGAGGACTCTTGAGAGTCCTTTAGACAGCAAGAAGATCATACCAATGAATCCTAAAGGAAATCAACCCGGAATATACATTAGAAGGATTTATGCTGAAACTGAAGTTGGAATACTTTTGCAAGGTGATATCTCATTTAATTCACACTGAAAGGGAAGGAATTATACTATGAAAACCTTAGACAGCATATTAAAAAGCGGAGATATTATTTTGCCAACAAAGGTCCATCTAGTCAAAGCTATGGTTTTTCTAGTAGTCATGTATGGATGTGAGAGCTGGACCATACAGAAGGTTGAGCCTGAAGAACTGATGCTTTTAAACTATGATGATGGAGAAGACTCTTGAGAGTCCCTTGGACTGCAAGCGGATCAAACTGGTCAATCCTAAAGGAAATCAATCCTTAATATTCATTGGAAGGACTGATGCTGAAGCTGAAGCTCTAATACTTTGGCTACCTAATGGGAAAAGCCAACACATTAGAAAAGACCCTGATGCTGGAAAAGATTGAAGGCAGGAGGAGAAGAGGACAACAGAGGATGAGATGGTTGGATGGCATCACTGACTCAATAAATGTGAGTTTTAGCTTGCTCCAGGTGTTGAAAAAGGACAGGGAAGCCTGGCATGCTACAGTACATACAATCACAAAGAGTTGGACATGGCTGAGTGACTGAACATCAATAATATCACTAAGCAGAAATCTTTGAAGACCATCCTTGAAGTAAGTCAAGGGAAGTGTAAGTTCATTTTTTGCTGTGGAAACTTTCCTAATATTCTGTGAGTAAGAAATCTCAATCACTGTAAGACATCAAGAAAACACTCAAATATTAGGAAACTGTTTTCTTTAGCCATTCAAGTGTTACATCTCATTCTTCTTTGAAAAATATACTGATGTGTACTTTATGAAGAAACTTGTGATCACAGTATATCAAAAGTAAAGGCACATTCTAATGGTAGTCATTCTCTAAACTGAGTGCTGTAAATCAAGAGTTCTCTCTGATTAATAAAAAGCAAACTCCATTCTTACATTTGTCATGATTTCCAGAGATTTTTACCTATATCCCTTTTATCTGACTGTGCACAAAGCACAGAGGAGAAAATAAAACATATCATTGTTAATTGTTCACATTCAAAGACAATACTAGAACAAGAATCCATATACCAGGTGGTCCAGTAGCTCAGATTGTGTCCTTCAACTGCAGGGGACACGGGTTCGATATCTGGTCAAGGAAATAAGATCCGTGTACTCCACAGCATGGCAGAAAATGAAACAAACAAACATATTTCTCAGATGAAGACATTCTCTTTAAAAATCCAAAGTATTTAGTAGTACTTTGCACACTAATGCATATATGTGAGCTAGAGCATAAAAAAAAGAGAAATAATCATTCAGGGAAGATTATTTTATGCTTACCCAGCTCCTATTAGATGAATTCCTAGAAAATTCAGAAAGATATGGGACATTATTCTTCCTTTGCTGAATGATTCATTAATGTTCAACTACCTTGGATGATAATGGAACCATCCATGCATATTATTGGAAAAATGTAGTCCTGGAGAGTTAAACAAATGTAATGCAGGGAATAATGTGTCTCAGGAGGGAATGTATGACCTACTCACTATGTTAACTTTGTATTGTCTTTGCTTCTATGCTTGGTTATGAAAACCTATAAATATGGTTCTCAATATTTTAGAGAAGTGTTAGGAAGGCTATTACTCTGCATTTACAAAAGAAACCAAGCAAACTACCAAAAACTACACTAGAGAATCATTTTATACTGGGATATTTACACAATATCTTTGTTTAATTCTCTGTTATTCGTTTTGGAATATGTTGACACTTCAATATGGGTTTTTTTTTTAAGTAAAGTTTGTCTGCTTTATTTGTGATGATAAATCAATAGATAAAGACATTATTATTAATTATCTACTAGGTTTCAAGTACTATTTTGTGACACAAAAAAAACCCCATGACTTTCTTCAAAGAGGTTAGAATTATGATAATTCAAACTTGGACATCATTTTAGCATGCACAATTTGATTTCACATACAAAAGGGAGGTATTATTTTCCTGACATGTTTTAACTTCAAGACTCTGTGGTTTATAACATGACATGCATGAAAAACTTTGAATTTATTGTTTTATACCTCAGAGCAAGTTTTTATCAAAGCATATTCCTTATCCCATTGCCAGATAGTGCTTCTCTGCATGCCGTCCATGGATTCCCTGTTTGGAAGCAGCCAGACTATTTGTTAAACATGCATATTTTGGCCACAAACATAATTATTCTGTTGTCAAAATCTCTAGGGGGAAGCCAGGAAAATCTCCATTTTAACCAAGTTTCTAGGCCATTATTCTGCACAATGAAGCATGAGAACTACTTCTCTTAGTTGTGCTAATCCATTCATCTTAGTCAGAGAGATGAACTTCCATTTGTGAAACTGCTAGGGAGGACTGGAAAGAAATGAGGGATAAATAGTAGAAAACTGGAAAGTAGTAAGTTGTCCTTAAATGCACAGTATTGTGTTTATTAATAACACTTAACAAAAGTTTATTATGTGTCAGGGATTGTACCAAGCATTTTATTAATATGTACAGTACCCAATTTAAATCTACAAAACATATCTTCTAGAAAAGCAGAATTTTGAATCTCTAATTTTCCAATGAAGAAACTGAGGCCAGGACAAGTCATTGAACTAAGAGCATAAGAACAGTCGTCAGATGTGAAATTCAAAAATCAGGTCGCTGTTCTTTAAATTCTCAGTTTCTGTGCTACCCCGGAGAGAATAGTGTGGTTTGTGGTGATCAAAGAAAGTTTCACTGGGAACAGCAACTCATTTTAGACTTTGTGTACAGAGAATTGGAACTCACAGTTGTCACTAAAAAAAAGGACTGGAGCTTAAATAAATGTAGTAAAGGAAGGGGAGTATTCCAGGTTTCACTAATGGTGTAAATAAACCTTGAAGTCTGACATAACTGGGCATGTATGTGACACCGAATACTGAAGCGTAGAGGAATAGGGAGAATGGACTTCTTGGAGACAGAGTGAGTATTTCTTTGGCAAAATATTTTTACTTTCAACAATGTAAAAATGTAAAATTTGTATTTATGCAGCAGTATTTTAGTAGAGCTTCCTTCTGCTCATATTTATTATTTTTTTGAAAGGATTTAAAGCACATGCCCACTCTGAAAACACTCTTCACCATGAAGTTGAGAGATCTTGTTTGATCTGATTTCCATTCACCACTCTCTTTTCTTCTTATTATAATTCTCTATCTCATTTCTCATTCTTTGCTTATCCTTTAAATGTGAGTTTTGTTCTGCATGTTATACACATATGGTTTTCTTCACAATTTCCATGATTTTCTTTAAACTTTCTGCTGGGGATTTCTTAAAATATTGTCTTCACATGTCTTAACTATTGAGTATCAATTTACTCACTATTTATTCTTGTTTTTGGCTAGAAGTGTCTCAATTTTGTTTAAATTTTTGCACAGCTCTATATGAATCATCCTAACTCCCTAATAAAAATTTAATTCCTCTTCTAAGAGATCGATTGAAAAACAGGTATATGAGCCAATCCTAGCACTTAAACGTGGGATGAAGTTGTCTGGCCTAGAGAAGAGGATGGTTACCCACTCCAGTATTCTTGCCTGGAGAATCCCATGGACAGAGGATCTTGGTGGGCTACAGGTCACAGGGTTGCAAAGAGTCAGACCACAACTGAGTGACTAACAGTAACTTACATGCTTACTTGTCTGGAGAAGGAGAAGAATGGTTCTAGAAAATGTTTCTTCCCTGGTTAAAAAAAAAAAGAAAAGAAAAGACACACACAGAAAAATCATCATTGTTCTTTAGCTGGATCTTTTCAGATCTGAATGCTATTAAGGAATTTGATGCATCTACCTTGTATCCATAAAGAGGACTATTCCAAATGCAAACTGGAATGCCAAGGATGCCAGAAAATAAAGACAAAAAGTACTGAAGTCCATTGTAATATTCTTGAGAGATCAAATCACCAATCTTGGAATTTAATGTTGAGTATGACAATGAGTTTTTAATCTTATTTGAATTATTTAAATTTGATGTTTTCTTTCACCCAAAGTTATCCTCATTGATTCCAAAGGAAAATGAGATGGATACAACATTAAAATTGTAAAATTGTTAATGTTTCTGGGAATAGATTTTGTGATCTTAGATTTTAAAAAAAGATCACATTTTAAGAATTCACTAAAAGGATCACATTTTAAGAATTTGTTAATATTAATAAATTTATTTGTAGTAATACATTCTTAAAATGTACTGATTTGACATATCTATTACTTACAAATATGCATCTTCTTTATGAACAAAGTTATCTTTCATTGTTTACTCTTACGCTTGGTAATGCAGTCATTTCTCTATTACTGTTTGTATTTCCTAAGTGAAATCTGATCATGTTATTTCACTGCTTAAACCTCTATTCTAATCTCCTGAAGTGTTGCCTTTAAAAGAATAAAAAAAGTCACACTGCCTACAGTTGTGTCTATTTCTTTATAAAAGTTCATTAAACAACTCTAATCCTTCAAAAAAATCAATTTTAAACACAGGCAAAGCTTCTTGATTGATGGACTTGTCATGAATAAAGAAATAGGAAAATAGAGTAGAAGGGTGATTTGTCTATCCTGCATCAATCTTTTAGTTTGTGCGGATGAAGCAGTGTCTCACTGAGAGTGTGTGTTCAGGAGTACTAGGTGATTGGCATGGAGGGAGCCCCTGGCAGAACTCAGAGAGTCAAGTAGAAGCAAAATGTACTGAACAATAACAGAGAAAAGAAAGAAAGTCTTTTCTTGTTTTTTGGCTTTAATCTACTTTGTTTTATTTTTAACTTTTAATTTTATACTAGAATATAACTGATTAACAATGTTGTAATAGTTTCAGGTGTACAGCAAAGTGATTCAGTTATACATACACATGGATCTATTTGTTTTCAAATTCTTTCCCCGTTTAGGTTATTAAAGAATATTTAGCAGGGGTTCTTTATACATAAGTAAAAAATACAAAAGTATTTTCCAATGTAGAATAAAGAAAGCTAACACAATGGGATGAGAAGAAAAAAGGACAGAAATATCTAACATGTTATCTACTGAAATTCGAGCACTGAACTGATTTAAATCTTGTATAATCACAGAAATTTTTCAGAGCAACAGCTGATTAAATGAAAGGACAGGTAGAGTTCAGTCTAACTTTGATTTGCCTAAGTTGCCTCCTGTCTCCTCTTCAAAGTCCAGGATCTTTAGTGAATTGAGGTGAGAATCTCTTTCTTTAAGGTTCAGTATCTTCACCTTGTTGCAATGGGGAGAAAAGAAATGAGATGTGTGTTGCCACTTTACAGATAAAGCTTGTTAGCCCTTCCTCTGTTGGTGGACATTATTTTTTGTATAATGTCCAACTATTCCCCTGAAGGAGCACATGGCAACCCACTCCAGTATTCTTGCCTAGAGAATCTCATGGACAGAGAAGCCTGACAGGCTACAGTCCAGAGGATTGCAAAGAGTCACAAATGACTAAAGTGACTTACCATACATGCACACATCCAACTATTACTGTTCTCTACAAGAAGGTGTTTAAATATGGGGAACCTAATGGGATGCTTGCTTTCTCTCCATTTCTCCACTGAAGGTTAAGTAGATTCTCCTTGTCTACATCCTGGAATCATTACCATTTCATAGCCCAGATTCTCTTACCTTAGCCCTGCATATATTCCTCTCAGCTAGGGTGACAGGTGTGCCTTGAGAGCAGCCACTATACATGGAGTAGGGGAGTGGGAGTCTCATTCCTCTAATGTTTTCTGAACCACATTGTGTTGAGAATGTACAATACTGCACGTATCTTTGTTCATAAGTCCATGATATAGCTGTCTATTCTGAAAAAAGTAAAAGGGAGAGACAATCCCTCAACACTTTAAAAACTACTTTATCTAGCAAAAATAAAATTAAACTAATAGTATTAACTTTTTAAATTTGGGGTATGTGTACTCATGTGAAAACAGATCTTGTGTGTATATTTTTAAATTCTTTTATTACTTTATTATTGCTTATTTTTAAAATCTATAGTATTAACAGAAATGTTTCATATAGATATATTTTTAGGTATTTTAGAATTTATTGTATGTAAGAAATACCTGAAATATTGTCTGTGAACTAAACTGTTCACACCTATAGTGGTTCATAGTACTTATTTCTTTGAGCAAGGCTCAAATATTTATTTCTTTGAGCAAGATTCACTCTCTAGAGCTTAGACTACATGCATGACTTCTATTCAAACACATGTAGATGAACGAATCTATTTGAAGATGGGATTGATGAGTCTCCTGTTATTTGTTAGTCACTCAGTCATGTCCAAGTTTTTGCAATGCCATGAACTGTAGCCTCTGTCCATAAAGTTTTCCATGCGAGAATACTGGAGTGGGTAGCCATCCTCTTCTCCAGTTCCTGCTACTGGACACAAGCAACATGAAGAGATCAAGAAAACACAGCTGACCTGGTTATAAAAATCCTATTCACATATTTATGGAATTTAGAAAGATGGTAGTGATAACCCTGTATGTGAGACAGCAAAAGAGACACAGATGTATAGAACGGACTTTTGGACTCTGAGGGAGAGGGAGAGGGTGGGATGATTTGGGAGAATGGCACTGAAACATGTATACTGTCATGTAAGAAACGAATCACTATGTTCGATGCAAGATACAGGATGCTTGGGGCTGGTGCAAGGGTATGATCCAGAGAGATGATATGGGGTAGGAGGTGGGAGGGGGGTTCAGGATTGGGAACTCCTGTACACCCGTGGCGGATTCATGTCAATGTATGGCAAAACCAATACAGTATTGTAAAGTAAAATAAAGTAAAAAAAAGAAAATCCTATTCATTGGAAAAGATGGATATTTCTTATATCTGTCATTTTTATAAAATGTATCAATTCTCCTCTCTCTGTAGCTTCTATGTACTTGAGTCCTTTGTATATGCCTAAATGTAAAACTCAGCACCTTTGCAGGTATTCCTAAAAAATCCATTTACCAAAACACAGCTGAATAATGGTTATTTTCTGTAGTTTTTATCTGAGAAACTGAGAAGGGATGTTTCTATTAAAAACCTGACAATAAACAGAGAAAGAATTTAACTAGTTGTGTTTTCCACATTTACATGTTCCTTGGTTCTTCTTTCTACCTCCTTCTCTTTAATTTTTATTTAGGAATTTTTTAAGCACTTTAAATTTTTAAATTTATTGATTTATTTTTGCATAGAGTATTAGCTTCATCTTGGCTCTTGCATATAAGAAAAATTAAGAAAAGCATTTTTTAGTTATTAGTGCCTCTCATCTTGAAAGACCATATGTGCTTGCATAGGAGACATATAAATTGCTCTTCCTGTTTGCACAGGAGACATATACATTTATGAAATTTCATAAATTTCAGTCATGATGCTATGTTTGAGTCATGAAAAGTGGAGAAACAAAAAATTTGGGAGGAGGTAAAAAATTTATTGAAAGCTAAGTGACAGTTTAAATAATAAGCTCTGTGATATCAGAGACATAAATAAATAGGATGGCTCTCATGTGAGGAAGCATTATACAAAACTGATAGAAAGTGTTTTCCCACAGCCTAGAAATGCTGAGGAATTCTCTCAAGGCCCCCACTGCTGGACTTAGTTGTTCACGTTTTGTCACTAAACCATGTTCAACTCTTTGCGACCCCATGAACTGTAGCCCACCAGGTTCCTCTGTCCATGAGATTTCCCAGGCAAGAATACTGGAGTGGGCTGTCCGTTTCTTCTCCAAGGAATCTTCCTGACCCAGGGACCAAATCCACACCTCTGTGTCTCCTGCATTGGCATGCCAATTCTTTACTGTTAAGCCACCAGGGAAGCCCTGATGCTGAAGAGTTTTCTCATGGCCCCCACAGCTGGACTTATCAGCAAGTCAAATTTCAGCATCTAGTTTCTCCCGAAGAGAAGAAGAAAATAGTAGCTTTTATGTAGTAGTTAAAGGACTTGCATTCGAACACATGGGAGAGATACCCTGTGAACAAATTGCAAGGAAATCCCACAGGATTTGGGTTTGCCTATTGTGAAAATCGTTCTGGATGAAACCCTTGGAAAAGAGTGCTTAAAAGAACATTAGCTACTTGATTAGCTACCCATTAGCTACCAGACTTGAAAATTTGGGAGCTGGAAAGGGCATCCAGAGATCTCTCTCCCCTAATGTTTTATATGCTACTTCTGCCATAACTTCTAGAGCATGCATGAATTCTCAAAACAAACCAGTGTTATTCTTAAAATAAGCTCCATTTCTTTTTTCCTGAACAATCTTTCTAGTTGTGATATATACTATACAAACTATCCATTATATGGCATATTTATCTATTTTATTTAAGATAAAGTACTTTTCAGGAAAAAATTACTTTTCACGATTTATAAAGTTTTTATCAACCTTTAATTTAAATGTCTTTATGCTTTCTGCTGCATATTATTTATTTTTTTATGGATAATATAATTAGATTTTTAAAGGAGAAGAATTAAGTAAATGATAAGAATGCAAGCTCCAAAAGCTATTTTTTAATACAACAAAATAAGACTGTGAAGGCAATTAGAAATACTAAAACTTTCTGACACAAATATATGGATATATCATTTTATATGAAAATAATCTGATTCTACTTAGGCTATGTTAACTGTTATAAATTAAAAAAAAAATACCAAACTTTTATTGAGGGTATTCTATATGCCAGTCATAGTTTTAGCTATTTAGTTTTCATTTAGCCTAATTACCTTGAATCCATAAATAACAAAATATTATCAGTAAAATAAAGTTGCTGTAGTACATGTGGATTTTGGAGATAAGCAGGCCAAGTTAAGCATCCATCTCCTTTCCCTACTGCTGTTCCAAATCTGAGCATGTTACTTAAATTCTCTAAGTCACTGTTTCTTCATGCATGTAATGGAGCTATACCAATTTATTTGTTTGTGAAGAGAATTAAATAAGAATTTATTTGGCATACTATGTGGTATTTAGTTGTTTCCCAGAGCATATTAATTACCAGTCTTATTCTATGATGAAATGGAAAAAAAAATTACATGGTAGACCCAGATTAGATGCCAAAAATAATTATATTAATATCTAACCTTTGAACAAGTGCTTCCTATCTATAAAATTCTAAACACTCCACCTTGTATGATCCCATTTATATCTTAGAGTAATATTGTGATGTAGGAAATATTCCTGTCCCCATTTAAAGATAATGAGCCTGAGGCTTAAAGAAAGACCTTCTTAATGAGCACTTTGTTGCTATGAGAAATGGGGATTCTAGTTCAGTAAGTCTCCTAGGTTTTATTGATTTAATTCTGTAGGTATGTGCAAGTGTGTACATGTGTGGTCATGTACTTTTGCTACAAGGCTCTTTTTAGTGAGTCTTTTTCAACAAAAGGCTATAAAAACTATATAATTATCACAAATCATTTATGGAGTGTCTGCTTCCATCTATATCTAAAGTCACAGTTCTCTAGTACCTGAGAAAGATTAAGAATGCTAACAAAACACCTTCCATAATTCAAGTTTAAGATGAACATTTCCTGAGTTAAATTAGATATGTATATATATATATTCATGTTTAAAATGTATTTTACATAAAATATTTATTTATGGATATTTGATATGTATTATCAAGACAAAGAAGTCAATCCTCAAGGATCAAACCAGTCAATCCTCAAGGAAATCATTCCTGAATATTCACTGGAAGGACTAATGCTGAAGTTGAAACTCCATTACTTTGGCCACCTAATGCGAAGAACTGACTCATTAGAAAAGACCCTTGTGCTGGGCAAGATTGAAAGCAGGAGGAAAAGGGGACAGACAGAGGATGAGATGGTTGGATGGCATCACCGGCTCAATGGACATGAATCTGAGCAAGCTCCAGAAGTTGGTGATGGACAGGGAAGCCTGGCATGCTGCAGTCCATGGGGTTGCAAAGAGTCAGACATGACTGAGTGACTGAACTGAACTGATATATAAAATAATACATACATATGGCTAGAGACAGATATATAATTTTAGTAAACTTTCAGACTTTGCTTTGTAATAATTTTAGATTTATGAAGATTTGCATAGTAGAGAAAGTTCTATATGCCCATCGACAAATTTCCTCTGTTACATAACATCTTACATAACCTTCTACATATTTCAATACTAGGAAAAAATACTATTTCATTAGTATTAATTAAACACCAGATTTTATTCAGATTTTAAAACAGATGTTAGCGATTTTCCCAATAATATCTTTTTACTGCTCCACCATCTAGATTAGGATACTACATTCCATTCCATTTTCATGTTTCCATGTTTTCCTCCTGTCTAAAACAGTTTAGGAGTCTTTGCATTTTTCCTGACCTGACCTGGAGAATTTTGAAGAATATTGATAATTTACTTTGCAGAATGTCATTTATTTTCTCATAAGTAGGGCACTGTTCTTATGTTTGGGGGCAGAAATCAGAGCTAAAGTTCCCTTCCAACACACTCTGATGTCATCTATAGGACTTACTACTGGTGATTATTTGGTTACGGCAGTGTCTTCTAGATTTCCTTGTTACGAAGTTACTATGTACTTACATGAAATGCTTGTTACAATGCTTGATGCATAGTATATTCTCTGGAAACTAGTCCTGAAGTCCAGCTCACAGTCAAGGAGGAAATTCAGTGTCACTTACTGGAAGGGGCAAGATACCTATGAGTATTATTTAGATATCCTCTGAAAAGAAAAAATTTCCCTCTCCTCATATATTTATTTTATTAATAATTTATTTATATCAACACGGGCACATATATATTTGACTTAGGCTTTGAGTTAGAATCCAATATTACATTAATTATTTCAGTCTTTTAAGTTTTCTAGCTTTGGGCACCAGGTTTTCTTTAAGTGGAGGACTTCTAAAAGAATGTTCATCTGTTTGATTTATAGATATTTATGCTATAGAAATTTACAAAATATCTTCCCTAAAAAGCTTATACAGATTTTCTACTTTCTCTTACTAATTTTCCATTCTATTCCATAATTAACAACTAATATAAGATCTAATTTTGTAAATTATTTTGATACATAAAATTTGCTTTGTTAAATGCTTTCGTGTTCATTGATCAACCAAACAACAAATCCTTACGGAACATATCTGCTAATGATGATGTTGGATGTTGTGGAGACTAGAAGGGAGAAAAAAAGAAATAATATCTGTCTTTGAAGAACATATAATCTATGTGAGAGAATAAAAATAGGACTCTTAAAGTAATTGCAGTGTCATATGAAACTTTAATAATAAGAACTTAAGAACTAACATTGTGAAAGTTAAGAAAAAGGGCAAAAAATCAAGGCTTTATGAAAACCACAGCATGATGTATCCAATAAATACAATGTGCTAGCATTCAGGAATACAGTGGTGAGCAGATGATTAAGAAATCATGTCCAAAGTGTGATGAGTTAGTTATAAGTCTAGTTGTACAGAATGTTATGGCATAAATTCATAACATCTGAGTTTTGGGGGTTTCAGAAGGACTTGTGGAAGTGACTTTTATATGAGATCTGAATTATGAATAGGAAAGATCACCTTGGATCTTGTATTCAGTCTCGTAAATGATTTTCAGAGCTAATTTTTAGAGATGATTTTCTAAAAATTATTTTAGAAATTCTCTGATTTTCAGATAAAATTTTTATTAAAAATTTATTTTTTAATTCTTCAAATTAATGGTAAAATAGTCATAGGTAGGGGGTTTCTATGCAGTATTTCTTAGCACAGAATTGTTTTTTAAGCAATCCTAATGGCATTTTATATGTGTCTGTATACATGTATGTGTGTGTGCATGTATGTGTATATGCATTTGCAGGTATATTTTCCCTGTTTGGTTTTTTGGCCATACACTTATTTTATCATTATTCTTTCATTTCATTTATTCTTCCAGGAAAACAATCTCCATGTACTTTGCAGTAGGAAATATTCTAAGATGACCCCTAAAGACTCTCTCTTTAATATATTGTCATTATTCCCTTGAGTGTGTTGGAAACTGAATTTAATACGTTATAACTACTGTGGTCATGGGCTTCCCAGGTGGCTCAGTGGTAAAGAATCTGCCTGTTAAGCAGGAGAAGAGGATTCAATCCCTGTGTCAGGAAGATCCCCTGCAGAAAGAAATTATAACCCACTCTAGTATTCTTACCAACAAAATCCCATGGACAGAGCAGCCTGGTGGGCTACAGCCCATGGGGTCACAAAGAGTCAGACACTGCTTAGTGAATTACAGCAGCAGCAACTACTATGGTTATATTACATTACATGGCAAAAGATATTGTAATGAAGTTTACTAATCTGTAAACCTTGAGTTAATTAAAAGGAGATTATCCAGGTTGATATGACCTAATTACATGGGCCATTTAAATATGTACCTAAAGACTAAAGAAAAGGGAATTCAGAGATGCAAAGTACAAGAAATACCTGATACATCATTCCTGATTTGAAGAGGGGAGGGGACACATGGATAAGAATGCAATAACTTCTGTGATCTAAGAGTGATCCTGATTAGCAACAAAGAAACAGGCACTTTCATGTTACAAGAAACTGAATTACTTCAACAAGAATGTGCTTTTTTAAAATTTTTTTAATTTTAAAATCTTTAATTCTTACATGCGTTCCCAAACATGACCCCCCCTCCCACCTCCCTCCCCACAACATCTCTCTGGGTCATCCCCATGCACCAGCCCCAAGCATGCTGCACCCTACGTGAGACATGGACTGGCGATTACCCAGAGCTTCCAGATGAAAACTCTGCCTGGTCAACATCTTGATTTCAGTCTGATAATATTCTGAGCAGAGAACCTACTAATGGTGATCTGAACTACTGACCTATAGACTGTGAGCTAATAAGTGAACATTGCTCCAAGCCATCAAATTTGTGGCAATTTGTTATGTAGATATAGTAAACTAGCACATACTTACTTGTACCAAGCACTATTTTAGATTCTTGAAATTAGAGTCAACAGTATGTGAACCATGAACTCAGACATGTTCAAGCTGGATTTAGAAAAGGCAGAGGAACCAGAGATCAAATTGCCAACATCTGCTGGATCATTGAAAAAGAAAGAGAGTTCCAGAAAAATCATCTACTTCTGCTTTATTGACTGTGCCAAAGCCTTTGACTGTGTGGATTACAACAAACTGTGGAAAATTCTTCAAGAGGAGAGAATACAATACCACCTGACCTGCCTCCTGAGAAATCTGTATGCAGGTCAGAAAGCAACAGTTAGAATTGAGTGACTTCACTCACTTTCGTGACATACAGTGACCACAAGATCATTTGTTATTCAAGAGTGAGGAAATCTGTGTGCAAGTGAAATTAGGCTCATAGAATTTAAAGAAACACTTAGAAAGAAAAACAAAGTGATTTATTTGGAACAACAGACTGGTTCCAAATCTGGAAAGGAGTATGTCAAGGCTGTATATTGTCACCCTGCTTATTTAACTTATATGCAGAGTACATCATGAGAAATGCTGGGCTGGATGAAGCACAGGTTGGAATCAAGATTGCCAGGAGAAATATCAGTAACCTCAAATATATAGATGACACCACCCTTATGGCAGAAAGCAAAGAAGAACTAAATAGCCTCTGGATGAAAGTGAAAGAGGAGAGTGACAAAGTTGGCTTAAAACTCAACACTCAGAAAACAAAGATCATGGCATCTGGTCCCATCACCTCATGGCAAATAGATGGGGAAACCGTGAAAACAGTGACAGACTTTATTTGGGGGGGGGCTCCAAAAATCACTGAAGATGATAACTGCAGCCATGAAATTAAAAGATGCATACTCCTTGGAAGAAAAGGTATGATCAACCTAGATAGCATATTCAAAAGCAGAGACATTACTTTGTCAACAAAGGTCCCTCTAGTCAAAGCTATGGTTTTCCCAGTAGTCATTTATGGATGTGAGAGTCTGACTATAAAGAAAGCTGAGTGCCAGAGAATTGATGCTTTTGAACTGTGGTGTTGGAGAAGACTCTCAAGAGTCCCTTAAACTGAAAGGAGATCCAACTAGCCCATCCTAAAGAAAATCAGTCCTGAATATTCATTGGAAGGCCTGATGATGAAGCTGAAACTCCAATACTTTGGCCACCTGATGTGAAGAACTGATTCATTTGAAAAGACCCTGATGCTGGTAAAGATTGAAGGCAGGAGGAGAAGGGGATGTCAGAGGATGAGACAGTTGGATGGCATCAGTGACTCAGTGGACATGAGTTTGAGTAAACTCCAGGAGTTGATGAAGGACAGGAAGGCCTGGTGTGTGATAGTCCATGGGGTCACAAGGAGTTAGACATAACTGAAAGACTGAACTGAACTGAATGAGAGTCAGAATATGCTATCTTATCTTATGGGAAAAAAAAAAAGAAAACAAGAAAAACAACAGCAAAACTCCAACTATTGTGATTTAACACTGCAACAGTTTGTTTTTACTTATGCAAATCTCTAAGGCAACTGTAGATTGTACAACGATGCAGCAACTCCGGTGTGTAATGATGCATTGTTAATCTTGTAACTTCATCATATCAGCAAAACCTCTCTCCAAGATTGCCAGTGCAAGGTAAAAAGCACTGATCTTATAAACCAGTAAGTATTTTTCTCCTGGAAAGGACACATATCACTTTTGCCTACACCAATTGGTTTGAATGTGGTCATGGGTTGGGATCAGGGGCTACTGATATGTCCAGGAGGAGAAAAGATATATGTGAGCAATAGCGGTCTCTACCCTACTTGGGTGACCAAGAAAGCATTTAAATCAATGACCAAGACAAAATCCTTGTCCTCATGAAAACATTTTCCTAGTTCTTGAAGGAACTCAACTGCCCCTGGGAACAAAGGATTATTGTTGGGACATTTTATACAAGAATAAAACAGAAGGTTAATTTTAAATTTAATTCCCATGTTAACAAAATTAGCATTGATAGTCAGTCTATGTTTAATTCCTACTAACTAACCCAGAACAAGAGGGAAGTGGGGAGGAGGAGGAAATCTTTTTTGCTCCTATGAAATTGGGAAGAATCAAGGAGGCAAATGAAGGGGTCAGAAAGCCATTCTCTCATATCTATTCCATTGCTGATTTGAGCCTTATAAATGTTGCAAGTGTATCATCACAACCACATCAGGATCGGGAATAATAAATGATATACACTAGACTCAGATCCTTCAGAATAAGAATGTGTCTTAAAGCCCATCTCTCACCCTATTTCACAGACATTTTATTTTATTTGGCATAATAGTTATTTATTAAATACCAGATACTGCACTAAGAACTTCACATATGTTTATTCACAGACATTTTAAACTCTGCATCAGGTAAATCCAAGAGCAAATAACCTGATGGCATTAGATAAATTGTTTCTAGCAAAATTAAACTAATGATAAAGTAATAATAAATAAACTAAATATGCAAATAAAATATGAAGAGAAGATAATTTTTAATATCCTATTCTGGCTATCCTATTCAAAAGACAAAATGGCCAGACCATTCTAAAAATTTCCTTCAGCCCTCTGAACTTACTACTCAGCTTCTCCATTTTCAGAGATGACCTTGAACAATTTTAAGGAGCTAGTTTTCACTTGCAATTTCTTTGCTCTTCTGTGACTGTCAGTGCCTTAAAAGAAAATCAATGGATGTACTCAAACATCTAATACTACAATATAAGACACAATAATTGTTAGAAATTTGATTTCCTTTGCTATTGTTAAGCTGCTTGTCAAAAACCAGATTTCTATTTATATGAATTTCTGTGATGTAGACATTTTGAATCAATTGTTTTAATATATTGTACATAGTTAAGTCCAGCTACTTAATTAGTTTTATTTTATAAATCCCAAAGAAATAATTGCTAATTTTTTATTGTTCTTTTACCTTCTAATTCAAAAGAAATATAATTTTATGTCATATTAGCATGCAAAATTAATTATACTGCTTTCAAAAAGATGGTTGTTCATATTTAATGTTAAATAATTAAGGATTTGAAATTAAGTAGAGCTACTTATATTTGTGATGTATTTTATTCAACATCCAAATGTCATTATATTTCTTTAATAAAATTTACATAAAATATGTATTTAATAAATAATTAAAGAGGACTATTTCTACACATTTAAAGTTTTACAAATTTGTATTATCAACTTAAAACCTGGTGCTGTACCAAGTTCCATTATGAAGTATAGTTGAAATTCAGGGTATTTAAGGAAGCTGGAGTAAAAACTGAGAACAGGTGAAAAATATTTTTTAATAAAAATAGAAATAAATGAACTTTTAAGTGCTATGTGGAATGGACATAAAATGTACCAAAAGCAGTCTGTGTAGAAAGAGAGCCCCAGGGAGAAACTAGTGCTTTCATGACCTCTACCCATCTATGTTTCGGCACTACGATCACAGAACTGTGGCACGATCATAGCCATAGAAGATAACAGAAAGGGATCAAGGTTTCTTCCAGAAAATCAAAAAGGAAGCATGGAATCTGAAGATAGGCTATATACTTGAGTTTGAGAATCATAACTCATCTCTCCTAATTACTACTTATAGAAATAGCACTTGGAAAGTTAAGATTGAGAAGGAAAAAATAACTGTAAAACTGGCTGCAAAAAAAGGAAAAATGCATCATTGGAAAAGACCCTCATACTGAGAAAGATTGAGAAGGAGAAGGGGGCAAGAGAGGTTGAGATGGTTAGATAGCATCATTGACTCAATGAACATGAATTTGAGCAAACTGGGAGATTGTGGAAGACAGAGGAGCTTGGTAGGCCACAGTCCTTGGGGTCACGAACAGTCGGACACGAGTTACCATCTGAACAACAATAACATCACTTTTACTTAGAGTTTGGAGGATAAAGCAAAGAAGACTTCATAGTGGTAAAGAGACAATAAAGTCATTGCCACATAACTCTGGACTATATAATCTTAGTCATCTGCTGGAAGGTGGGAATACAAAGGTAGGAGCAAGGGAAATATCCTGTTTCCTCTGGAAGCATCCTGTTACAAACCGAGATAAGAAGCCCTAATAGTAAAGAACCTGACTGCCAATGCAGGAGAGTTAAGAGAAGTTGGTTTGATCCCTGGGTAAGGAAAATCCCCTGGAGGAGAGCATGGCAACACACGCCAGTATCCTTGCCTAAAGAATTCCATGGACAGAGCAGCCAGATGGGCTACAGTCCACAGTTGTGTCACAGATTTGGACACAACTGAAGTGTCTTAGCACAAATGCACAGATACATATAGATTCATTTTATTAGGGATGTGGCATAGAGAATCTTATCTGTTTGCCCTAAAATATCTCAGAGAAATTGGGCTTCACACCATATTTCTTTAAAACAAAAATAGACAATTTAATATGTGCTTGTTTTGTAATAGTTTACCAGGAACAGATACATTTTCTTATTTGTACTTCTACATTATCCTGCAGCTGTGATATAATTTCCAACTTCCTTTTGCTATAGTACTCCACTGGAAATTTAAGCATATTAACTTTTAGCATTGCCTATATATCCTCGTCTTCTCAGCCTTGTTGAATTTAAAGCCTTCTACTTAAGATACTAGGAGACTTGTAGATATACAAAGTCCATAGCTAACCTTGCTCTTTAAAGGTTAGCTATGGACTTACCCTATTGACCTAATAACAGCTCAAACAACTTACTTTATTAGGCAAAACACACCAATACTGAAGGAAATCGAAACGAAAGAAAAAATAAAAAGATTAGACTTAATTATTACTGGATCATTTTTCTAACTTAAAAATTAATGGCTGTTCAAAAGGTACCCTTCACATACCTTTCTTCTAAACAATCTGCAATATTTTGTAATCATGCTACTCGGAGTGAGATCTGAGGGCCAGTAATAGTGGCATTGATTAGATTTCACATACATGCAGAATCTTAACTGCCACATGAAACTCATTGGATAAGAATCTTCACTTTTAAAAAGATATCCCAATAATTCATGAGCACACAAAGTTGAGAAACCACATGTTTATGTTATTCTTGGTATATCAATGTAAACTATAACTTCTAAGACCTCAAGAAAGAAAAGTGAAATTGTTAGTCGCTCAGTCATTTCCAGCTCTTTGCTATGCACTGTAGCCTGTCAGGCTTCTCTGACCATGTGATTCTCTAGGCAGGAATACTGGAGTGGGCTGCCATTACCTCTTCCAAGGGATCTTCTTGACCTAAGGATCCTCACATCTCCTACACTGGCAAATGGTTCTTTACCACTAGAACCAACTGGGGAGCCCATTTAGAATGTTAGGCAATGATAAAAACATGGAGTAAAATAGTTCAGAGAAAAGGAGAGGGAGGTGGTGAGGTATAATTTCAGATAGGATGACTAAGGAAGTTCTTACTAAAAGGTTAGTATTTTAATAAATTCCACTAAAAAGTGAGGTAGCAAGTTAAATGGATATTTGGAAGGGAAAAATTAAATAATTTATGTGATTATTTATTTTATATTAAGCCTAGAATGCTTTACCTAAGACAGGTAAAGAATAATATATTAGCAGAAATTACCATCCTTCAAATGACTGTTATTCAGTTATTATGATAATTGGTTTGTATGTATTATCTCCTTTAATTACTATTGCAGCTCTACTGGGTAAACATTAGTTTAGTGAAAGTCACTCAGTCATGTCCAGACTCTGTGAATCTATGGAATTTTCCAGACCAGAGTACAGGAATGGGTAGCCTTTCCCTTCTTCAGAGGTTCTTCCCAACCCAGGGATCAAACCCACATCTCCCACATTGCAGGTGGATTCTTTACCAACTGAGCCACAAGGGAGGCCATGGATAAACATTACTTTGAGGCAACTGAGTCTCAGAGAAGTTGGATAACACTTCAGATTTCATATAGCTTAACATTAATATACTGGAATCAAAATTTAAATGCCAAGTCCAACTGTTTCAAAAGCTCATGATATTTTCTCTACTTTTCTGGCTATAAACTCCTCATAACTAGGATCAGATTTAATTTGCAGACAAGCAAAGAGTCTAATTTCTTAATAAGTTGAAAAGTATGATTATAGTACTGATTCAGGAAAGAATTCTTAGAAACTTAACTTGTTTCCCTGATAGCTCAGTTAATAAAAAATCCACCTGCAATGCAGGAGACCCCAGTTGTCTTCCTGGTTCAGGAAGATCCACTGTAGAAAGGATAAGCTGCCCACTCCAGTATTCTTGGGCTTTCCTGATGGTTCAGCTGGTAAAGAATCTGCCTGCAATGTGGGAGATCTGGATTCTATCTCTGGGTTGGGAATATCCCCTGGAAAAGGGAAAGGCTACCCACTCCAGTATTCTGGCCTGGAGAATTCCATGGGTATAGTCCATGGGGTCTCAAAGAGTCAGACAGGACTGAATGACTTTCACTAAACAAATTGTTTCCAGAGTTGAATGAATGGCTTATGTGCAGACTATATTGTCATCTGACTATATTGTCATTTTAAATCAGCAATGTTAGCCCTTAGATAAAAAAATAGAATAAACTGCGAGGATTTTTTTTAGCCCTTATGTCACTCCCCACCCCCCCAACCTTATTGTTTTAAATTCATTAAATTCAGTTTGGAAGCTCAGGTATCCATTTTATAACCAAAAGTTTTGTAAGCAATTCCGATAAATGTCATATCTAACAATCACTGGGCTACATTTTTAAAGGGTCTGATCAAAATCATCCTAAAGCAATTTCACCTTAGGTGAAATTAACTTAGATAAGATTAGTTGGAATTCTCGCTCACATCTTTTTCTTTTAAGGACAATGCATTGGCCAGTAAATAAATAAGCTAAATTATCTTTGTAAACTCTTTATCAACTCTGACCTAGGTAGTAGGCAATTTCCTTTGCAGAGTGTTTGCAGATAGTTCATACTGATTGGACAGTATCAGTCTTACAAATTGCCTTCAGCATACATGCTATTTGACAGGCTATGTGATGTGACCAAGGAAGAAGAAGAATGAGTCTGCACATTGGAAATAGAATATTCCAAACTCTATTTAGAAAAGTTCAAATGGATTAAGTATGTATTTGTTCTATTCAATTTCTTCAAGTGTTTACCTATCTAAATTAAAAAAAAAAATCTGTGTGACACATCTTGCATTTTATAGAGTTCTGTCATATTAGATTGTATTTGAACTTTTAACTCAAAGTTCTTGAAGAAAAATCTGCTTTAATGTAAACTCACGTTGTGACTGACAACTTGACAAGAAATACCAGAATTGTGAAAACTTGAGGATATTGTCACAAGACTATCATTGAAACTAGACAAACAATAGTGATATTATAAAGAAGGTCACTTGCTGTGATTTTTGGAATTAAAACTTATCCAAGAGTATACAGTTCCACTATGGATAGTAAAAGCAATTTATTGCTGCTTTTTAGTATTGGAAAAGAAAAAGTTCATGCTGTCATTGATTGACCTTTAAAAAGAAAAATGTAGCTGGCTTACAGGTAATAAGAAAGCAATATATGTATGTGTGTGTGTGTGTATTAGCAGACTTTCTTCATTTGGGCCCAATGCATAGATCTTTTATGATAATCAGATTGAATAAACCAATCACTGCCAAATCATATTACCATAATGGAATGCAACTTTTTTTATAATAATTTTTTCATTATAAATCTTGCAAAAGTAAAATTACAAAGTAGCAAGACATTAAAAAAATAGCTTATTATAATTTCTTCATTTGATAAATAACGTGGCATGTTCTCAGTCACTGAATTCTATCCAACTCTTTGCAACTCCATGGGCTGTAGCTCACCAGGCACTTCTGTCCATGGAATTTTCCAGGCAAAAATACTGGAGCAGGTTGCCATTGCTTTTTCCAAAATAATGTGGCATAGAAAATGTGTAATAGTTTTTATCATTGCTACTTATGGAACACTAAAAGCCTCATTTTAAAAGAGTAATACTATTAAATATCTTTGCAACAATATGTTTAACCAATTTCTCTCCCTGGTAGAAAATATAATTATGTAGCATAAAGACAGTGAATGATATTAAAGTTTACATGATAAATGATTATGGTCATGGTCAGTTTTTACAATTGAATAAAGAGTGATTGCCTTGGAACTATGACATTTTTCCTATTTAAAATTACCCTCATATATCTTTCTTCTTTTATCTTCTTTTCAGATCTTTACATCTTTTTGTTGTATCATATATTTTACTGGATACCAAGTGCTGAAAAATATCCAGTTGTTCCATGCTACCATACATTATTTTTTGAATTCAAATTTTAGCTTTAATTTTATCTGGTTAGATAACATTAGTAAAATTATTATTTTACAAACAAAATGTTAAATATATTTATTTCTTGAACACCAATTTTACTTGCAACCTTTAGTTCTTTGTATCTTGGCTCTTCTAATTCAATTTGATTTTCTGAATTTAGGGTACATGGGTTTTATAAGCTCTGATCATAAAAAGATGGCATTTTAAAATATAAACCTTGTAAAAATATACACTTAGTTTCTGACACATTTACATCAGGCGATATCAAATAAATGTTTCTATTTTGAAAACTCATTATATTTCATTTTTAAAATTAGAATTTAGTGATGATATCTTTAAAAACTTAATTTCTGCCAGTTGGTACAGAATCTGATACCAAACTCTTTTTCAAAAGATTTCCTAGTTTTAAAGTTTGAGTTAATTTAGGTTGAGTTAAACCTGAGTTAATTCTCTTGAATTCACTGTCCTTTCTTTCTCTGAAAGCTTAAGGTAAGCATCTTTTGGTTCCTCAGGGATTTTATATGTTATGGTATGATTTCTTCTATATGTTAATACTTCTCCTTTCAAGTTTGGCAAATCTGCAATGTTGTTGCCAGCTAGACTATAGCTATCATTCAATGATTTGAACCTACTAAACCCAAGATGCCTAAAAAGGTTTTATGAGCCAAGGTAGCCTTCTATGATAGCAAACACTTCCTGCTCAGCTTATTCAAAAAACCTTATAGAGACCAAATACATCCTTACAGGGAACAATATCTCAAACCTTTAACATCTTTATGTTTAAGGCATAATTGTTCAGGGCATCTGCACTGTTGAAACCCAAATTTAAAAATCCAAATTTAAAAAGATTTATCTTTTGACTTGCCTGTGTGATTACATGGGATATTCTCTGCTAAGTACCTCCGAGCAAAAGGTCATTTGAGCATACTTTTCTTCATATTTGTCTTCCATTGCCTTTATGTCTTATTTAAAAAGGAAGGGTGGAAAAGAATTTGTATGGTCATGATTATGCTGATACCCATCTTGTTGAATCTCTCTGTAAACCATCTGTGGAAGATGGATTAAAGGAGCCTATTTGCAGTGATAAGAGGTTGGAATTTGGGACTTTAGGCTCATTTTCATGAATTTATATTATCCACATGTACATTCTACCAGGCCGAAATCCAAGAGCATTTTTGTCAGGGATTGGTGGTAACTTTTAACAGAGTTATTTGCAGTAACAAATATTCTGGTATTTCCCTGGCTTATTGCCATGAAGATGTACTTCTAATTTAATACGCCACCTAATGTAAGTATGGCACCACTGACTCGATGGACGCGAGTCTGAGTGAACTCCGGGAGCTAGTAATGGACAGGGAAGTCTGGCGTGCTGCAATTCATGGGGTCGCAGAGTCGGACACGACTGAGCGACTGAACTGAACTGAACTGATTGTAAGTAGAAAGAAGTATTCAGGGGGCCAGCCTCTGCTCTATATATGGGCAAATTTTTTTTTTTTTCATCTTGTATCTCCACCCCTCTAGGTGTGTTTAGTGTCCTCTGTATTTAGTCAGCCAATAGAGAAAGAGAGCCAAAAATGGAAGGAAAGTGTGTAGGAGGTGGTTGTGAAAGTAATGCCCATTAAATTTACTCATACGTTCTATTGACAATTGACAAAAACTGAGTCACATAGCTACATCTAAAAAGTTAGAGATGCACTACTTTCCAGCTAAGCACCAAGATTAGCTCTAAGAACCATTATTGATGGGTGCTGGCAATCCCTGCTATGGGTTTTATGGTTGAGTTTCCTATTTGTCATGTAAGTTTACATATAATATACATCCATTTTCTGTGACTCTATCAGTTTTAACTAGGATTTGTGTGACCTGCCAAACACAGGTTTAAAGATTTTAATCTATTTTTCTTTCCCACAAATCTATTTGTGAAATCTGTAGACTAGTATCTAATTTTTACTCTAAAATTCAACATATTAAGCTAGAAAACATTTTAGAATATGCTAAACTGTTTTATCTTCCATTCCCCCTTTTTATCCCTATGAGATGAATTATAAGATAAATGAAAAAAGAAAATGGAGTCTCTGTTTTCACTTAAAATATTTCTTAATGAAGATTACATAAATGTTAAGGTACAGTGTCCTATATGAAATTTGGTAGTTTCTTTGGACAGAGAAGGCAATGGCACCCCACTCCAGTACTCTTGCCTGGAAAATTCCGTGGATGGAGGAGCCTGGTGGGCTGCCGTCCATGGGGTCACGAAGAGTCGGACATGACTGAAGTGACTTAGCAGCAGCAGCAGCAGCAGCAACAGTAGCTGTTTCTTTGGAAGATATCGAGAGGAATTATTTTTGTTTTTCTGTTTTTTGTACTAATTTCAGTGAATAATCACCATATTTACATACAAATTCTGGTCTTTAGTGATGAGATTACAATTGTAAAATAAATGAAATAAAAGCAAAACTTCTTTACTATACAATTATTCAAGAAGTGAAATAACCAGTTGCATTTTTAAGGTTCTGCATGCTCATAGCTTTTATATTCTCAAGAAATTACTGGTCAAACTATAACTTAATACATAAAAGTGGCGCAGAAATTTCATGTAGAAAAGTAAATTGATTATTTATATCAACTTAAACATATAGTGTACTAGATGAAACATGTTGGAACAACTATATTAAATAACACAAAATTTATATGGCAAGAGATGCATGTGTGCGTGCTAAGTTGCTCCAGTCTTGCCTGATTCTGTGGCTCCATGAACTGTAGCCCCGCATGTTCCTCTGCTCATGGGATTCTCTAGGCAAGAATACTGGAGTAGGTCACCATCCCCTCCTCCAGGGGATCTTCCTGACCCAGGAATCGAACCTGTGTCTCTTATGTCTCTTCCATTGACAGGCAGGTTCTTTACCATTAGATTCTAGACCTGAATGTCTAGAAAAGAAGAAAACTCTAATTTGAAAAGATATGTAACCCCAATATTTATTGCAGCACTGCTTATTATAGCCAAGACATGGAAACAACCCAAGTGCCTATCAACAGATGATTGGCCTAAGAAGTCATATACATATTGGAATATTAAACCATAGAAAAGAATGAAATTTTGCCATTTCATTTAAGAGAATTACATATTGCAGGAGCATGGATGAACCCATAGAATATCATACTAAATAATGTCAGTCAGAGAAAGATAAATTCATATTGTATCACATATATGTAGAATCTAAAAATTAATGCAAATGAATCTATACAAAACAGACTCACAGATGTAGAGAACAAGCTTATAATTGCCAAATGGGAAAGTGCTGGAGGCTGGAGAGAGAAATTAGAAGCATAGGATTCATAGATACAAGCTACTGTATATACAACAATAAGCCACAATGATTCACTGTACAGCACAGAGAACTATATTCAATATCTTCTAATAATCTGTATTGGAAAATAGTCTGAAAAAGTATATAATTCACTTTCCTCTGCACTTTACTGTACATGATGCATGCATGCATGCGTGCTCAAGCATGTCCAGGTCTTTGCAAATTCCGTGGACTATGGCCCATCAAGCTCCTCTGTCCACTTCATTGTACACTTGAAAGTAACACATTGTAAATCAACTTCAATAAAAAAGAAACTCTCAAAATGTTGTATATTGATCATATAGAATGAAACACTATCTTATGCTTTTATACAACTTTAAAATAAACTCATACAGTTTATCCATTTATTTCAGTAGACCCCGCCTTTGTTTCATTTGTTTGTTTATAAGCAATATGGTTTGTTTATAAGCAATATGGTCATGTATGGATGTGAGAGTTGGGCTGTGAAGAAGGCTGAGCACCGAAGAATTGATGCGTTTGAACTGTGGTGTTGAAGACTCTTGAGGGTCCCTTGGACTGCAAGGAGATCCAACCAGTCCATTCTGAAGGAGATCAACCCTGGGTGTTCTTTGGAAGGAATGATGCTAAAGCTGAAGCTCCAGTACTTTGGACACCTCATGAGAAGAGTTGACTCATTGGAAAAGACTCTGATGCTGGGAGAGATTGGGGGCAGGAGGAGAAGTGGATGACCCAGGATGAGATGGCTGGATGGCATCACGAACTCGATGGATGTGAGTCTGAGTGAACTCCGGGAGATGGTGATGGACAGGGAGGCCTGGCGTGCTGCGATTCATGGGGTCTCAAAGAGTCGGACACGACTGAGCGACTGAACTGAACTGAACTGATACTTGATAAAAAGTTAAAGTCTATAGTTAAGTAGTGTCTGACTCTTTGTGACCCCATGGACTGCCCTTTGCCAGGCTCCTCTGTCCATGGAATTTCCCAGGTTAGAATACTGGAGAGAGTTGTCATTTCCTTCTACAGAATATTTTACTGGCCCAGGAATTGAACCTACAATTTGGAGAGATGGGGACAAAGTTAATCAGAATCACACTTAAACTATTCTAGAATATTACAAGGTATAAAACTTCTTTAGAGATTTAAAAAAAAATCATTTTATCTGGCTGTCTCCTGAATAAGTCATTTTTCTAGAAAAATAAGAACAATAAAAATTTGGACAATAAGTGATTTTTTTTAAATGTGGTCAGTGAAACCATTCTATAAAACTTTTCATTCATAAAATCTAACTTTCTGCTACTAGTACCAGGAGGAGGGTCCCAGACCAAGGTCTTTTGGGATTACCCACCTCAAGGTCATGTGATAATCATCTCTGAATTGAAAACAAAAATAACAAAACTTCCCACGTTGTAGGTAAGATACTTATAGGTATAGAAGTCGGAGAAGGCAATGGCACCGCACTCCATCACTCTTGCCTGGAAAATCCCAGGGATGGAGGAGCTTGGTGGGCTGCCGTCTATGGGGTCGCACAGAGTCGGACACGACTGATGCGACAGCAGCAGCAGCAGGTATAGAAGTGTAAACTAGATCTAGATATATTTACTTTATTGTGAAAGGTGAATTGAATTGTTTTTTATAGCTGGAGTTCACCTTTTAGGGATGAATGTGTTGCAAAGAATTGCTGAATAAATATTTTGCCTCATCTTTAGTAGTCTCCCAAACTTTATAGAGGATATAGAAAAATGCCAATGTCTGGTTTCTCTGAAATAGAACATATTTATATTCACATGCATGCAATTGATTAAGGAAATGCTCCCAAGAGGTCAAGTAATTTTGACAAAGTCCCAGTTTCAGCCCCTCTGCAGTCCAGAAGGGAGCTTTCAAGCTTAGTTATGCCTCTTAGCTTGCTCCATTTCAGGGAGTGTATGTGAGAAGGAGAATAGTAATGTGGAAAATTCCAACCACTCAGACATCTCCTTGTGCCTCTCTGATCTTTCTATTTTGGGGAAAAATGGCTCTGTAGCTTAAGGACCATCATTAAAAGAAAAACATGGGCACCAGAGTTGGGCACACAGAAGTAGTGAAGCTACCCGACAGTGATCTTCCCATTCCCAGTGTGAACAAATGATGGGAATAGGACATACTTCTGTCCTGTAGGAAGGGATGATGGAGCAATGTACTTACTGACTGGTCCTTGAAGACAGGAACTAGTTCTTAATTGATTTTACCCCCAGTGGCTGGTACAGTGTATGCATACCCCCAGTGCCTGATACATAGTATGCATGCGTGCAAGCTAGTCGTTTCATTAGTGTCCTACTCTGGTCTGTAGTGCATCAGGCTTCTCTGTCCTTGGGATTCTCCAGGGAAGAATACTGGAGTGGGTTGCCATTTCCTTCTCCAGGTAATCTTCCTAACCCACAGATCAAACCTGTGTCTTTTAGGTCTCCTGCTTTGGCAAGCAGTTTCTTTACCTCTAGCGCCACCTGGGAAGCCCGATATATATTAAGTGTTTAGTAAATATATGTAGACTAATTAAAAGTAAGTGCACACACACATAAAACTTAAAAGGCATACTTTTTAATTTGTCTAATTTATACATCAAAATTTATTAAATCATGTGATAGTTGTATCAAAATTTCTACTTAGAATATCTCACATTTTAGTATTTAATCAAATGAAAGAATATGCAGTACATTTTTATATCTTAGCACACGTTTATATGTCTCTTTGTACTTGACCCTCCTGTTGATTTCAAAGGAGACTTGCTCAGCAGTGCTAACAGCACGGGAGTAAGAGGTTCATGAAAACAATACTCTATATTTTAAAGTTGCTAATCCAGTACCTAAAAGAGAAAAAGAAGAGAGAAAAGGGATTTTGTCACTATGCTACGCTGACTTTAAATGCAGCAAAGCAACAGTTTTCCACTATTATCTTTACTTTCTTAGACTTCAATGAGTTTTCCTGGAAGAGTAAATAGTTTTCCATGTGCATTAATGTTAATTCATAAAGCAATTTATATGCACCAAACACCTTAAATTGTTTCTCCTCTTCTTCCTTAATTTTTAAATTGATTCCTTTTCTTATTCTTCCTTATCAAATTAGTGTGTATATATGGAGCATCTATAATAATGCAGTTGTATAAGGCATTGTAGTAGGCACTTTAAGCAACATTCTAAGCCTAAGATATTGTCACTAGTAATCTTATAATGCAGTTTTACTATATCTGTTAGAAGTAAACAGATGTTTGTCTTATGTCTTTTTTGCTTTTAGATTTTGAAAAAAAAAATAATTTCAAAGCTATGACTTATGAAGTGTTTTTTTTTCCCTGATTTTGCTTGTCTCTAGAAGATAATTTTATTTTATTTATTTTTTATTTTTTTTATTTATTTATTTTTTTTTAGTTTTTTATTTTTTAAATTTTAAAATCTTTAATTCTTACATGCATTCCCAAACATGAACCCCCCTCCCACCTCCCTCCCCATAACATCTTTCTGGGTCATCCCCATGCACCAGCCCCAAGCATGCTGCATCCTGCGTCAGACATAGACTGGCGATTCAATTCACATGATAGTATACATGTTAGAATGTCATTCTCCCAAATCATCCCACCCTCTCCCTCTCCCTCTGAGTCCAAAAGTCCGTTATACACATCTGTGTCTCTTTCCCTGTCTTGCATACAGGGTCGTCATTGCCATCTTCCTAAATTCCATATATATGTGTTAGTATACTGTATTGGTGTTTTTCTTTCTGGCTTACTTCACTCTGTATAATCGGCTCCAGTTTCATCCATCTCATCAGAACTGATTCAAATGAATTCTTTTTAACGGCTGAGTAATACTCCATTGTGTATATGTACCACAGCTTTCTTATCCATTCATCTGCTGATGGACATCTAGGTTGTTTCCATGTCCTGGCTATTATAAACAGTGCTGCGATGAACATTGGGGTACATGTGTCTCTTTCAATTCTGGTTTCCTCGGTGTGTATGCCCAGCAGTGGGATTGCTGGGTCATAAGGTAGTTCTATTTGCAATTTTTAAGGAATCTCCACACTGTTTTCCATAGTGGCTGTACTAGTTTGCATTCCCACCAACAGTGTAGGAGGGTTCCCTTTCTCCACACCCTCTCCAGCATTTATTGCTTGCAGATTTTTGGTTCGCAGCCATTCTGACTGGTGTGAAGTGGTACCTCATTGTGGTTTTGATTTGCATTTCTCTAATAATGAGTGATGTTGAGCATCTTTTCATGTGTTTGTTAGCCATCCGTATGTCTTCTTTGGAGAAATGTCTATTTAGTTCTTTGGCCCATTTTTTGATTGGGTCGTTTATTTTTCTGGAGTTGAGCTGCAGAAGTTGCTTGTATATTTTTGAGATTAGTTGTTTGTCAGTTGCTTCATTTGCTATTATTTTCTCCCATTCAGAAGGCTGTCTTTTCACCTTGCTTATATTTTCCTTTGTTGTGCAGAAGCTTTTAATTTTAATTAGATCCCATTTGTTTATTTTTGCTTTTATTTCCAGCATTCTGGGAGGTGGATCATAGAGGATCCTGCTGTGATTTATGTCTGAGAGTGTTTTGCCTATGTTCTCCTCTAGGAGTTTTATAGTTTCTGATCTTACATTTAGATCTTTAATCCATTTTGAGTTTATTTTTGTGTGCGGTGTTAGAAAGTGATCTAGTTTCATTCTTTTACAAGTGGTTGACCAGTTTTCCCAGCACCACTTGTTAAAGAGATTGTCTTTACTCCATTGTATATTCTTGCCTCCTTTGTCAAAGATAAGGTGTCCATATGTGTGTGGATTTATCTCTGGGCTTTCTATTTTGTTCCATTGATCTATATGTCTGTCTTTGTGCCAGTACCATACTGTCTTGATGACTGTGGCTTTGTAGTAGAGCCTGAAGTCAGGCAAGTTGATTCCTCCAGTTCCATTCTTCTTTCTCAAGATTGCTTTGGCTATTCGAGGTTTTTTGTAATTCCATAGAAGATAATTTTAAATTCACAGAAGATTATACACATTCTGGTTTCATATATTTACCTGAGATGCATTCCTAAGTCTAGATAATGCAAAGATTTTTGGCAAGTTCCCTATAAAACTATATATACTTTAATTATGGTGCATGGTATTTGTTAATGGTTTTATTTCTTTAACATGGCATCTGGCATAGACCTGGGAAGAGAATTATCACTCAAGGCATAGAGTATGACTTTAGCAAAAGCTTATAATGTCAAAATAAAATTCTTTAGTGCTTTTTTGAATATTTCTGGCATTATAAACTTAAAATATAGTAAAAAACAGATTTGAGAAAGAACATATTTACATATCAATTGTAATCATTGAAAAAATTTCCTTTGTATTTCAAATACATTATTATATGAAATATTTCCTAGTATAAATCAGTATAAACCTTTGTAATTGCTTACGGTGTATAATAATTTTGCACAAGTCAGTTGGGCTGGATTGTATTATTGTGATTGCCTATAGACTTCCCAGGTGGATCAATGGTAAAGAATCTGCTTGACAATGCAGAAGACATGGGTTCAGTCTCTGGGTTTCATCCTTAGGTTGGGAAGACACCTTGGATAAGGAAATGGCAATCCACTGCAGTAATTTTGCCTGGAAAATCCCATGGATGAGGAGTCTGGTGGGCTACATACAGTCCATGGGGCTGCAAAGAGTCAGACACAACTGAGCACATGTGCACAGTACTTAGAATTATTCAAGGCGAGACTAGAATATCACCCCTCAGAAATGGTAAAATTACTCCTTGGATGAAAGTATAGACTAAATGCTAAATACTTGCTACTAAAATACACTCAGTGAATATTTAAATCTTTTGGTGTTTTCTCTTTGCTTTCAAAACAGAATAAGAACATTTTAAATAGTCTTATAAATCTATCTATAATTGATTTCATTTATTTTTTAGCCTCCTGTCTCACCACTCACCACTCCAAATTCTTAGCTTTAACTGTTTTGAATTATTAACTCACCAAATATTCCATAATCCTGCCTCCAGTTCTCATAAAATATGTTCAATTATCCTTAACTATCATTTTCTTCCCTTTCACTCTGTCCATATCTACAAATCACCTAGGTTTCAACAATTGTCCTGCAGATATGTGAAATGAGGGTCAATGTCTCTCTTGTGTAGTCCCACAGTATTTAGTATTTGGACAGATTGTAACATTTCGCCACCAAAATTTCCCATTACCTTGTCTGCACTACCCTCCTAGACTGTAAAAATATTGAGCTAAGCAACTGTACTTCATTGAAGTTTGTATCCCCAGAAAATAGCAGAATGTAAAATACTCAACATTCCACAAATAGTAAATATAATTTTTCACAGAGACACACAGAATTTACTGCAGAGATTGATGAAATTATTTTTATGTTGATGTGATGTGCTGAAGAAATTTATATGTGAGAATGCTAGGTAAGCACCTAAAAATAATTTTCTGTGGCCAGCTAAAAAAGACATCAAAGCAGAATATGATAGTTACAGTTACTAATTCAAATATATGCCGATCCTAGTAAGATTTGAAAGCAGTTTTAGGCTTACCATATTTGTTCCCTCTTTTTTTCATCCAGAGAGAATACCAATCCTTGACAAATCAATTGATACACTTTTAAACAAACACATTATTTCATATTCTTAACAGTATGACAATGTACAAATGTACAAAATTTAATTTTAGCAATAAATAAATTTAATCTGTACACTGATTCTGGAAGGATTAATCTGTTGATACTCATTACGGAGAATTAATCTATAGTCCCAACTGAGGATACATTGTCTTGAAATATAACACTGAAGTATAAGCTCAGTCTCAATAAAGTCTCTTCATTTTGGTTTCACTGACTACTCACCTTGTGTCAATGAAAATTCTTTTAAATTTTCAGTCCATGATCTATGTCTAAATATGTTTGTTTCCTTCCCAGTGAGTTTCTTCCATATTGAGCTAAATTTTCATTACATATATATATATATATATATATATATATAATATATATATAATATATATATATATATTGCTGGATAGCTGACCTATATAGTATTTTCCAAATAACTGGAAAAATAAATCTGAAAATCCCCTATGCTATTATTCTTTTAAACTTGTTTCTCCTTTAAAAGTATAAAGAGAAGCATTTATCTCAAACTCTTACTGCAGTTATTAGAGTGTATGTTTTATGAGACTCTCTCTTTATGTGAATTTGAAGATGCCCAGTTTGACTAGGGGAATGCATTCCAGAAATGAAGAGTTTCATATGTAATTTAAATGCATTTTCAAAACAAGACAAAATGTTTATTGAGTTCAGGTTCAGTTCAGTTCAGTTCAGTCACTCAGTCGTGTCCAACTCTTTGTGACCCCATGAACCACAGCACGCCAGGCCTCCCTGTCCATCACCAACTCCTGGAGTTTACCCAAACTCATGTCCATTGAGTCGGGGATGCCATCCAACCATCTCATCCTCTGTCATCCCCTTCCCCTCCTGCCCTCAATCTTTCCTAGCATCAGGGTCTTTTCAAATGAGTCAGCTCTTCACATCAGATGGCCAAAGTATTGGAGTTTCAGGTTCAGCATCAGTCCCTCCAATGAACACCCAGGACTGATCTTTAGAATGGACTGGTTGGATCTTCTTGAAATGCAAGGGAGTCTCAAGAGTCTTCCCCAACACCACAGTTCAAATGCACCAATTCTTCAGCACTCAGCTTTCTTTATAGTCCAACTCTCACATCCATACCTGCCCCCAAATATAAAGCACCTAACACTAGGATTTGGGTGAAGTGCGGAAGGTGGTGTCATATGCTTTACTGATAGTGTGTTTTGTTGAAAAGCACACTGAATGCTTTCCAGAAGCATCCAATTAAAAGATGCAAGGCTGGGGCATTATCCAAACAGTTTTCACTTGCTAACATCAGAGAGTTGTCCTGCACTTCTGGGCCAGAAGGTTCAGCATGGTCTAGAGATTCAGATTTGGGTCCTGAGCCACACTGTGTAAAAACTCAGATATGCTTGAGATTGATACTTATAGCCAAAGTGAAACAATATCTTTGACACCGTTGAGATAAAATCAGAAACTGTCCAAAGGGATGTGACCGAAAACACCTGCTACATCATTTTCTGTAGAACAGGCCTAAGTGTCGCTGCCTGAGATGTATCAATGAGCAATACAAACAGAGATCCTGGCCCTGGCTGTTATGGAAATTCTGTTCTGGTAACAGTAAAATTCTTAAGTTGAATTTGGTGAATGAATTCTTTTTTAAATATATCCTTTTATTTGTTACTTGATTGTGATTTCAAATTGTAAATAGTTTGCAGCATTTCACATTTAATTTCCCTAGAAGAGCATTTACCTCTATTATGACAGTGTTTTCCTTCTGGGAAACACAGGAAATAGCACTGATATTCAGTGACTGAGTAACAGTCCTAAGGTATTACTATTAAATTATATATAAAAATCTTCATAATCAGAACATAGCACCTTTATGCTGATATTGGTATTTACTGAAAACAGTAAAAAGTTTCCTTATATAGCATTCACAGTATCTTTTCTAAATGAAAAAAATTAGAATAGTGTGTTTTAAAAGTATTTCTTTTGAAGAAACATAGTGTTTGAACTTCTTCACATTAAATTTTGGATGGGTTGGCCAAAAGGTTTTTTTTTTTTTTTTTTTTTCTGAACTAACTAATGGAAAACCCGGGCTTCCCTGGTTGCTCAGTGCCAAAGAATTTTCCAGCAGTGCAGAAGTAAGAGATGTGGGTTTGATCCCTGAGAAGATCCTCTGGGAGAAGGAAATGGCAATCCACTCCAGCATTCTTGCTAGGAAAATCCCATAGATAGAGGAGCCAAGTGGGATACTGTCCATAGGGTCACAAAGGGTCGGACATGACTGAGTGACTAAACACACACACACACACACACACACACACACACACACACATACACACACACACATGGAAAAACCCAAATGAAATTTTTAGCTAAAACAATAATTGACAACATAAACAGAAAGTGCTACACTTATCATCTTAGTTTGTCCCCATTTTCCACAGATATTCCACAGGGCTTCCCTGGGGGCTCAGACTGTAAAGCGTCTGCCTGCAATGCAGGAGACCTGGGTTTGATTCCTCGGTTGGGAAGATCCCCTGGAGAAGGAAATAGCAATCCACTCCGGCACTCTTGCCTGGAAAATTCCATGGACGGAGGAGCCTGGTAGGCTACAGTCCATGGGGTCGCAAGTAGTCGGACATGACTGACTGACTTCACTTCACTCACTTTTCACAGATATTAAACTCCATGAAAGGGACTATCCTAATCAAGTGTTTTACATGACAGGGAAAAATGTGCTAGTTTAGATTCCCAAAACAATAATTATAAGATCCCCCATAAAGATAGGAAGGTACTTTTGTAATTACTTGAATAAAAATTTTAATCTTGATGTTCCACTCTTGTGCTACAGCAGACTGAGGGCTGGATTGCCCAAGAGAGCCTTGCTCACATACTGGTAGCTGGCTTCCCATTACCTGGGAATATGGGGAGACCACGTGTCAATTATTCTCCTTTAGAGTAGCCAGGATTTCTTCACAAGGGGGTTACTTCTCCAGGCAAGAATACTAGAACAGGTTACTATTTACATGGAGAAGGAAATGGCAACCCACTCCAGTATTCTTGCCTGGAGAATCCCATGGACAAAGGAGCCTGGCAGGCTACATACACTCCATGGGGTTGCAAGAGTTTGACATGCCTGAACAGCTAAACCACCACCATACTAGTTACTACCATTGTCTAATTTATTTACCTTAGCAATTTACCTTAGCAATAAAATTATGAATAAGCACAATTTTATTTTTTATTATTAATTTATCTTAGAATAAAAACAAGCAACTGTGCACTGGCATATGAGGATGTAGTCTTGCACACAGAAAATTCTTTGATCGCATCTTCTGTTTTACCTTTCTGTCACTTCACTATGGTAACTCTGGGCTTCTTGCTCATCCCAAAACAAGACAAGCGATATCCCTTTGCATGAAGGTTTCCATCCACCTGGAATAATTCTGCCAGTGAATGGAATGCATGGTTTCTTCAATCACTCCCCTCAATTCTTTGCACATACAGTACTTTCTTAATGAAGTGCACTTTGACCATTGTATTTATTATTTTAATCTACTTTCATACCTCCATTCTCCTAACTGTCCATTCTTTTTTTTTTTTCCTAGAACTTGTCACCTTCTGCTGCTGCTGCTGCTAAGTTGCTTCAGTTGTGTCCTACTCTGTGCGACCCCATAGATGGCAGCCCACCAGGCTCCCCCATCCCAGGGATTCTCCAGGCAAGAACACTGGAGTGGGTTGCCATTTCCTACTCCAGCATATTATAAAATATTTTTCTAGAATTGAGGTCAGCAAAGTGAAAGTGAAGTCACTCAGTCGTGTCCAACTCTTTGCGACCCCATGGACTGTAGCCTATCGGGCTCATCCATCCATGGGATTTTCCAGGCAAGAGTGTTGAAGTGGATTGTCATTTCCTTCTCCAGGGAATCTTCCCAGCCCAGGAATCAAACCCTGGGTCTCCCGCATTGCAGGCAGACGCTTTACCATCTGAGCCATGAGGTCAGCGAACTGTATCCCAATAGGTCAAGTCCAGCCCAAGGTCTGTTTTTATAAAGAAATTTTTACTGGAACATAGCCATATATGTGGGCTTTCCAAGTGGTGCTACTGGTAAAGAATCAGCCTGCCAATGTAGAAGAGATAAGAGATGTGGGTTGGATCCCTTTGGGTTGGGAAGATCCCCTGGAGGAGGAAATGGCAATCCATTCCGGTATTTTTGCCTGGAGAATCCTATGGACAGAGGAACCTGGTAAGCTACAGTCCAGAGGGTTGCAAAGAGTCAGGCATGACTAAAGTGACCTAGCACGCATCCACACAGCCGTACACAGTTAATTATCTATTAGCTAGGGCTCCTTTTGTGATACAATGGCAGATTGAGTATTTATAGCAGCAGTATAAGACTCAAAACGCTGAAAATATTTACTGTATGAATGCTTAGGGAAAATATTTTCTGATCCATTGTCAGGATGTAAACTCTAAGAGGGCTGAGAGATATTTTTTTGTTCCTTGGTATGTTCTAGTGTCTGGAAAAGCAAATTAATAGTTTCTGAATGAATGACTTCTCTAGCCTGCTCCTCTCTAGTGCATATCCATAAACTAACACTGTTGTAAATACTTTGGTCTAAATCAATGTAACATAAGAGGGAGAATTTTGAGGTAGACAATACAACACAGTTTGAAAATATTTTCAAATAGAGTATAGGTTTAGTATATGACTTAATTGATAGATATATTTTCCCATACTAGAGTTTACTACTGGAAGATTTTTCTTGTCTATATAAATATATTCATGTTTTTCCGCTTCAGAACTATTGTCCTTTCAAGTCAAAAGTTCATCTCTTTTTGTTAAATCTTTTTTCGTTTACTTCAATATAAAACATGCAATATATGTTTAAATTTTGTATCTCTTTATAATTTTATTATTAGTTTGAACATTTTGTTATAGTCTAACCTAAGTTTTCCAGATATATATATATAGATGTATTGTGCTCCTCCGAGTAACTTTTAAAAACTGGTTTATTAAACGTTGGAATCTTGTCTTATTTTTCTTTGTCTACAGTGACTAACTCAAAATTTGCTAGTTATTCTACAAATATTTGATTTTACTGTAGTCTAAATTAGCTGTGCTAAAAGTAATTTTGAACCTAAGTATTTAGAGAATATTATCGGAGAAGGCAATGGCACCCCACTCCAGTACTTGCCTGGAAAATCCCATGGACGGAGGAGCCTGGTAGGCCGCAATCCATGGGGTCGGGCACGACTGAACGACTTCACTTTCACTTTTCACTTTCATGCCTTGGAGAAGGAAATGGCAACCCACTCCAGTGTTCTTGCCTGGAGAATCCCAGGGACAGGGGAGCCTGGTGGGCTGCTGTCTATGGGGTCGCACAGAGTCGGACACGACTGAAGCGACTTAGCAGCAGCAGAGAATATTATACTTAAAAACAGTTCTTGAAATGGTAAAAACAGACAAGTGGTATATTTTTAAATTAGAAGTCCCTCAAAAAGAGACCTTCTCAAATGCCCAGCCTTCCCTTTCTTTTATACAAGGTGTAAATATCACATCCCAGCGTTTGTCATTCTACTTTATTTCACACAATATTAAAAAGTGTTGACAGGTATGAGGTGGATACAAGTTTTCATTTGAAAAACCATCCAACCTCAGAGAAGAAATATCACTTCACACAATTAGAGGTGTGAAAGTCAGGATTCCTATGAAATCAAAATTAGTTTTAAGCTCCACTATATTCATTCGTTCAATAAGCATCTTAAATGTAAATTTGTGCAGACTTGACTGTGAGACTGTGGGTACAAAGGTAACTAACATTTGGTCCTTAGCATCAAGGAGCTGAAAGACATGAACATTTTGGTATAGAGGGCTACCCATGAATTCACATATTCCACATTCAGATGTCTATTTATAAGGTCTACACGAGAAAGTAAGGGTCAATTTATATACGCAAATATTTTGCAATGAATCTTGTTTTTCTGTTTGTTCTTTATAACCAGAAGTAGGGATTAACTTTATATGATTTTTAAAGTTTGGTATAGTTTCATTAGTTTCTAAAACAATTTTTGAAAGTTTTTGGAAGTTTCTATAACAATTCATAAACTTTCTCTCACTTTTAAGATAATTCCTGAAACTATCCAAATTGATTTAGTGAATGAAAGTTCTTCTTTCATCTTCTTTTGAAATTTATTGTTTCAAGAAAATTCGTAGAGAGCTTACATTCTTCTAATAATATTGAAAATTGTCACTTTTCCTAAAACACTGTTCCTTGGCTGTCTTTGCTTTATGTGTTTGTCCTCATTATATTCAATACAATTATTTTATATAGCTGCTATTCAGCATCTATATGGTTTCTGTGTGGCTATATGACCATCTGCATACATTTCATCTTTATAATGATGTTTTAGACCCCATAATAACAATAAATGGATATTATTAATTTGATATTACTTATCATCCTTAAAACAGCACTTTATTACATGCTCACTCAAACATATTTTAAATGAATGGTCTTCTGAATTTTTGAACAAAAAAGAGATTCAGTTACTGTTTTCACCTGCCACCATATTAACAAGCCTTTAAGTAGCAAACTTCCCATCACCTAGAATTTAGTAATTTACTCATAATTATGTACCTCAAGGGCAAAACCCTGTACTCTTATTCTTAATATAAAAATTGAGATCTCGTTCTTTCTGTTCTTTCCCTAAAAACATATAGTACATGGTTGAGTCTTGGTTGAACCCATGTTTGCTCTGCCCAGATGACACCTCCATCAGATATCCTTCATCCTTTGCCCTCTCACTTCTTTCCAAATTCTGTTTAACATTATTTTCTCAGATAGACTTTTATGGACTATGTTATATATAAAAAATGGGCTTCCTTAGTGGTTCAGTGGTTCAGGTAAAAAATCCACCTGCAGTGCTGGAGACCTGTGTTGGAACCCTGGTTTGGGAAGATCCCCTGGAGGAAGGCATGGCAACCCACTCCGCTACTCTTGCTTTTGAGAATCCCCATGAACAGAGGAGCCCAGTGGGCTACAGTCCATGGGGTTGCAAAGAATCAGATAGGACTGAGCGACTATGCACAGCATACATATAAAAAGCAAAGTAGGTATCATATATATATTTTTTTTTACCACATCTCCCTACATTAATTTTCCCAATATCCCTCATGCTCTCTGAAGATGTTTTTCTATTTATCTATTTATATCATCTGTTCATCACTCTTGGGGCTTCCCAGATGGCACTAATGGTGAAGAACCAGCCTACCAATGCAGGTAGACATAACAAGTGCTGGTTCGATCCCTAGGGTTGGGGAGATCGCTGGGAGGAGGGCACAGAGACCCACTCCAGTCTTCTTGCCTGGAGTATCCCATTGACAGAGGAACCCGGCAGATACAGTCCGCAGGGTCACAAAGAGTCAGGTGCGACTGAAGTCACTTAGCACGCACACATGCATTCAGCACTCCCACTCCAAAAATAATACTGTCCTGTAGGGTAAAGATTTTTGTCTGTCTTTATCCTTATATTTCTTTAGTGTATCAAACATTATCTAACACATAGTAGGTATTCAATAAATACCTTGTATTCACACTGTCAATCACATATTTTAAAGCAATATTGAAACATTTTGAATAGGGAATATAACTAATTGATATTTTACTATTTTTAAATGTTAACTTGTTTGAAACTTATGCTATCCATCCTAAGTATGCAGATAAGTAAATAAAACATTTTAATTTTGCTGTTCATTTATAACTGCTGTCATTAGCTCTTATTTGAAAGCAGTATCAAAAGTTTGTGTTCTAAATTTTACATTATACATTCATAAGTGACTTATAAAATATAATCTAATGTTTTTAAAGAATATTAGGAATTCATTTAAAAAGACTACAAGATACCTGGGAGAGATAATCTCATTCTTTTCAAAACAGTATCAAGACAAACATTGTTCTGCCATAAACTATCTAATGACACAACATTAATTATTTATTTGGAGAAGTTTATTATTTATCACTAGAGTTTCAATATTTATAAGGGAATTGCAAGAATTCTTATTTTGGATTTAAAAAGAATACGTGCATCTGAGTATGTTTGTCACCATTCCTTCCCATGATGCCTCTTCTACCCAACTTTTTATTTTCTAATGAGATGGGACTCTTAAACACAGAATAGGATGGAACAGACATATTTAAGGGCTAATTAATATTTTTAATATCTTTTTACCTGGTGATGGAATCTTTTAGATAAGTGTCTACTTAACTGTGCAGAAGATAGAAGTATTCTAGGCACCATGTAAACTACTGCTTTAACTACAGTCATGAGTTGATTGAATCAGAGTAAGCACTTGATTCAATGGGATTGCAATCAATTTATTAGATGAGCATCTACCTCAAAAATTTGTCCTGAGAAGTTATCAGATCTTTCTGTTGAAGAGGTAAAGCAGAAAGCATGGAGACTTTTAGAACACAATGATTAAAGCTTTGAGGTTCATTGATTAAATACTTTTTTAAAAAAAAATCTTACTACATACCAAACTTTAAATATTGATAGCATAATAGTAAACAAAACAAAACCGGAATTCTTTGCAGCATAATATTTAGATTCTAATAATGACAGAACAATTATCAGATTGGTAAATTAAATCATGTCAGTTGGTTTTGAGAGTCATAGAATTAAGCTGAGCAAGGAAGAGAATTTGTTGTGAAGACAAAAGGCATGACCTAAGAGTTAGGACTTTCTTTCATGTGTCACAACAACATACAAAAGTGAGCACTTGGTTAGATGTAAAATGGTCCAATGTGTGATTACATAGTGATTTCTGGACTATAGCCAATGATTTGGCTAGATGATCAGTGAAGTGGAAGAGGCATGAAAATTAGTGACAATGAAATTTAAGAAAGAGATATTTGAATATATTAGGTTGGTGCAAATGTAATTGTGGTTTACGACTGTGAATTTTAAATCACTATAACCAGGCTCAAACCATCTTTATTAATCAGAATAAGAACATTACAATCAACACATTTTTATCAGCAAGAAATAAGTTTGTTTGGAATTCAATGAATTCTTGGAAAGCATTTTCTGCCTCCTCCTGGTTATGGAAGTGCTTTCCCTGAAAAACAGAGTCAAGGTGCTTGAAGATGTGGTCGTCTGTTGGCGAGAGGTCAGGTGAATATGGTGGATAAGCAAAACTTCATAGCCCAATTCGTTCAACTTTTGAAGCGTTAATTGTGTGACACATGGTCAAGTGTTGTCATGGAGAAGAGTTGAGTCCTTTCTGTTGACCAGTGTTGGCTGCAGACACTGCAGTGCTGGGTGCATCTCATCAATTTGCTGAGCATACTTCTCAGATGTAATGGTTTCTCTGGGATTCAAAAAACTGTAGTGGATCAGACCATCAGCAGGCCACAAAAGAGTGACCATTACCTCTTTTCTGGTGCAAGTTGGGTCTTTGCGAAGAGGTTTGGAGCTTCTTCTTGGTCTAACTACTGAGCTGGTCATTTCCAGTTGTATAAATTCCACTTTTTGTCTCATGTCACAGTCTGATCAAGAAATGGTTCATTGTTGTTGAGTAAGGTAAGAAAAGACAATACTTCAAAACAACTTTTTGATTTGTGGTCTGCTCATGAGGTACCCTCTTATCGAGGTTTTTCACATTTCCAATTTCCTTCAAATGCAGAATAACCATAAAATAGTCAATGCTGAGTTGACTTCCCATGGAGAAGGTGATGGGACCCCACTCCAGTACTCTTGCCTGGAGAATCCCATGGACTGAGGAGCCTGGTGGGCTATAGTACATGGGGTTGTAAAGAGTTGGACACGACTGAGCGACTTTGCTTTCACTTTTCACTTCCATGCATTGGAGAAGGAAATGGTAACCCACTCCAGTGTTCTTGCCTGGAGAATCCCAGGGACAGGGGAGCCTGGTGGGCTGGCGTCTATGGGGTCACATAGAGTCGGACACGACTGAAGTGACTTAGCAGCAGCAGCAGCAGCATGTAGTTGTAAGAGTGTCTGCTTCATTATCTTCTAAATCGGTCATTGTCAACTTCAATAGCTAACCACTGAGCTCCTCATCTTCAAGCCTCTCACTTCATTTGTAAAACTACTTGATCCACTACTGCATATACATTCATTAGCAGTTCCTGGGCCAAATGTATTTTTGATGTTGTGAACTGTCTCTACTTCTTTACGACCCATTTTGAACTTGAGTAAAAAAGTCACTCGAATTATTTTTTATCTAAAATAATTCCACTAGTCTAAAATAAAATAAAATAAACAGCAAGTGATGTCACTAGCATAAAAACAAAGCAAGTCATATGCATTAAAATTATGTATAACATAATCACATTTATTTAAGAATGTATTCCAATATCAAATGGCAAAATTCAACAATGCAGAGCCACAATTACTTTCACACCAAACTAATATTTCTCTGAATGGGGAAATAAGTGACTGTATTTTTATCCCATGTGAATGTTCACCAAAGACTGACCTCAGGAGAGGAGGATTTTAATAATCAAGTGGACAGAGTGACCCATCTCATGGATACCACTCACCCTGTCATCTCAAAATGGACTTATGAATAAATTAGCCATGGTGGCACCAAGGACACTTGGGTTATATCTGCTGCTGAGTACCCAACCTGCCAGCTTCTGAGAAAAACACTGAATTCCTGAAATTACATATTCTCCAAGGTGGTCAGTTAGCTTCCAGGTTGATCACACTGAACTGTTTGCCTCATGGAAGGAACAGTGTTTTGTTCTTACTGAAATGGAACTTACTCTGTACATTGACTTGCCTTCTCTGCTTGAAATATTTCTGCCATTCTACTGTCGGTGGACTTACAGAATGTCTAATCTACTGTTGTGATATTCTGATTAGGGAATTAAATCTCCCATTAGAATATATTCAAATGAGCTCTAGAGGATTAAAAGACCATCCTGATTTTGGAAACTAATGTTTCAAGAAAAAACTCAAAAGTTTAATGTATAGATGTTGTTGTTGTTTACTCACTAAGTCATGTCCAACTTGTGACCCCATAGACTGTCGAGTGCTAGGCTCCTCTGTCCATGGGATTTCCCAGGCCAGAATACTGCAATGGGCTACAATTTCCTCCTCCAGGGGATCTGCCCATCCTGCGGATCAGAGCTTCATCTCCTGCTTGGCAGGTATCTCAGTGGTAGAGATACCACTGAGTCACAAGGGAAGTCCTACAAGTGAGTAAAACTTTATAGATGATTTAAAATATGAATGGACCTTATAAGAGAACTAGGTTTTCAATAAATTGGAAAAATAATTATGCAAGTTTTATATTATTCTACAGTCCTTTATTTTTCTGATTATTTATATGATTTTCTAAGCACAAAAATGCATATTTCTTTGTTCCTATGTCTTAAAGAAATGCTAAAGATATGGATGATGAAAAGAAATAGTCTTTGCTTTATGTGTTACTTTTCTTTACTGTCAAATGCTTTGCTGAGTCAAGGAGTTTTTTTAAAAAATTCACTCTCATAGTGGGACATAGGAAGTGGCAACCTGATGAAATAGAAGATAAATAAAAATCCCATTGCAATATAACTAAGAAATCATGTACAAACTTTTAAAGGTTAATGAGCTCTAGAGAAGATTAATGACAGTTCTAGAATTAATGTCTGCTTATAACCCATTTTCAACATAATCCTAGTTGTGAAGATTTGACATATCACAGGTAATTTGGGGTGAATGTTAACTGTGAAAATGATAATCTAGGTATTGTGAACCCAACTGATGTTAAAAGATACATCACTTGGGCAAGAGATGAAACAAGAGAATTTAGAACTTAGTGCCTAGAAAAACAAAAGCACACCTTAATGATAAAAATAAAAATAAATGACCAAAGAATTATTTTTGAATTTATTAATCAAGGTATAGGCCAAGAGAAACCTACCTTATAAATCTTCTTTTATGTGAATGCTTAAGTATATAATAAGCAAAATAATTTTTTTCTAGTTAAATAATCATGTTAAGAAAGACAACATGACACAAAGAGAAAACATTTATTAAATACATCTGAAACACCAAGGATGCTTTTATAGTAAAAGAATATAGTATGATAATCTTTTGAGACAGAATTTTCTATTTTATATTTACTATAAGATCACACAGTCTATAAAAAATAAAGATTTTAGCGTGGACACTTATGAGGAGTCAGCCCATTAATTAAATAAAAGTAAAAATGTGTAAAATTAAAGTGGTAAAATTAATTAAAGCAATTTTTATTTTGTATATTATAGGCAGATTACTCTAACATATTTAAATGAAAAAAATAGGTATTGCATATAAGAGAAACCTTGATAAAATACATAAACTTCTTATTATATTTATTCTTGTCCTAATATTTACTTATAGAGAAAGCATCTTAAAATTATAGAAGTAAATATTTACTGAAAATTTCACAGTTCATTTTATTGCTCTAATAATTATGTTAATCACTTCATATGCATTATTTCATTTAAAAGTTGTAGCAACTTCATAAAGTTTGTATTTTTATTATTATCACTATTATATAATAAGATTACTGAGATTTATCCAAAACAGACAACCAGTAACCCTTGGTGGCTCAGAGGCTAAAGTGTCTGCCTCCAGTGTGGGAGACCTGGTTTCGATCCCTGGGTCGGGAGGATCCCCTGAAGAAGGAAATGGGAACCCACTCCAGTATTCTTGCCTGGAGAATCCCATGGACAGAGAAACCTGGTAGGCTACAGTCCATGGGGTTGCAAAGAGTTGGACATGACTGAGTGACTTCACTAAAAAGAGACAACCAGTAAGTGGAGAATTTAGAGTTTAAATTCAATAAATTTGATATTATACATGTTTCAATGCCATTCTCCCAAATCATCCCGCCCTCTCCCTCTCTCACAGAGTCCAAAAGACTGTTCTGTACATCTGCATCTCTTTTGCTGTCTCCCATACAGGGCTATTGTTACCATCTTTCTAAATTCCATATATATGTGTTAGTATATTGTATTGGTGTTTTTCTTTCTGGCTTACTTTGCTCTGTATAATCGGCTCCAGTTTCATCCACCTCATTAGAAATGACTCAAATGTATTATTTTTGATGGTTGAGTAATACTCCATTGTGTATATGTACCACAGCTTTCTTATCCATTCATCTGCTGATGGACATCTAGATTGCTTCCATGTCCTGGCGATTATAAACAGTGCCGCGATGAACACTTTGGTACACATGTCTCTTTCAATTCTAGTTTCCTCAGTGTGTATGCCCAGCAGTGGAATTGCTGGATCATAAGGCATTGAAACATGTAGAATATCATGTAAGAAACGAATCGCCAGTCTAGGTTCGATGCAGGATACAGGAAGCTTGGGGCTGGTGCACTGGGATAACCCAGAGGGATGGTATGGGGAGAGAGGTGGAAGGAGGGTTCAGAAGTGGGAACTTATGTACACCCTTGGTGGATTCATGTTGCTGTATGGCAAAACCAATATAGTATTGTAAAGTAAAAAAAAAAATAATTTTAACACAAAATAATAATAATAATAATTAATTGCTATTGTTAGGCACTAAATTTAGCTTCAGATTTATGGCAATAAAAGCAAAAGAAAAGTAGAATTTAATTATCTTTTAAAAAAGAAACAGTAAAAAAAAGAAATTTCTTTTTAGAAATTGAATTTTGAGCAATATTTCTTGAATAATATTGTATAAAAATTAAAATTAGACACAATAGTTTTTTTCTTTAAATTTTAATGCTTAATCAAAGTGGTCAGAAATAGCTTTGCATTAGTACTCAGGAGCAAGTTATGATAGATGTGTTTTAGTTCTCAAGAAAAGAAAACAAATAGTAGATATATAGATAAACCTGTTCTTCAGTAGGCTGGAAAGTCAGGCAGGGTTTCCATTTTGCAGACTTGAGGAGAATTTCTTCTGTTTTGAGGATTCTCAGTCTCTGCTCTTAGGACCTTCAACTAATTGGATGAGACCCACCTAATTATGGATATCTATCTGTTCTAGTCAAAATCTACCTGTTTAAAAGTTAATCATATCTAAAGCATAATTTCACAGTATCACTTGAAATAGCGTTTGACCAAAGAACTGGGCACCATGGCCTAAGCACATAAAATTAGCCATCACAAAAGTTAAATCTATAAACAAACTAAACTTTATCATCTGAGTAATCTAAAATAAACGGTGATTCAACCAGTGTTCTGTGAGGGGTATTAGAATAAATAAATGAGAGAGAGAGAGATGTTACTTCATTTCTACAAGTCACATCTCTTCCTTGACCTTGACCAAAACTCTTGTAATAAATTTTATTGTCTCTTAAGGTAGGTAGTTTGCTTAGTTTGTTTATTCTGTTCTTTAAACAACTATAGTTGCTCAGCTGTGTCTGACTCGTTGCGACTCTGTGGACTGTAGCTCAACAAACTTCTCTGTCCACAGGATTCTCCAGACAATACTGGAGTAGGATTCTTGAGATAATACTGGAGTCTGGATATCCCTTCAGAATATCTTCCCAACCTAGGGATTGAACCCAGGTCTCTTGCATTGCAGGTGGATTCTTTACCATCTGAGCCACCAGGAGAGTCCATTTATTCTGTTACTTGCCACCAAAGAAGTCTAACCTCTATAGTTTATTAAGTTTGACAAAAAGTAAATAGACAAGTTACTAAAGTCTGCAAAGTACAGTTATAAACCAATACATTTTTTCAAAGAACTATCTCAAGGGGAAAAACTAGACAAAGAAATATCACTTTTCCTTAAACTTAAACCCAAAGCTAAAATATGAATATGAATTAAAAGTTTTTTCTACACCTCACAGAATAAAATCACAGTGCTGAATGATTATGTTATTAATATGCTTGATTTAACTTAAAGATATCAAGATATATCTAGAGGAGATGTCAAGCATTAAAAGATTATTTAATTTCATGATTATAGTGATTTAAATGTTCATGAATTAATTTCATACTCATTCTTACATTAAAATGTGCTGAAATCAATTTGTACCTGAGTTATTTTAAATGATTAGAAAATACAAAAATTTGTATTTAATCTATTAAATGCTCTATTTATGATTTTAATATTTGTATTGCTTTTATAAATAGAGGAGGATCACTTATTGATTTTGTTCAGCAGGCTGATTTATGTTTTAAATGCTGTCTAGTTTTTCAAACACTTTAGAGTTCTTTTAAAATGTTAACATTGAAAATAAAAGTTAAGACAGTTCCTTTTGGATTTCAGTTTTCTAATAGGCAAAATATAAGATGCTTACTCCTTGGAAGGAAAGTTATGACCAACCTAGACAGCGTATTAAAAAGCAGAGACATTACTTTGCCGACAAAGGTCCGTCTAGTCAAGGCTATGGTTTTCCAGTGGTCATGTATGGATATGAGTGTTGGACTGTGAAGAAAGGTGAGTGCCAAATAATTGATGCTTTTGAACTGTGATGTTGGAGAAGACTCTTGAGAGTCCCTTGGACTACAAGGAGATCCAACCAGTCCATCCCAAAGGAGATCAGTCCTGGATGTTTATTGGAAAGATTGGTGCTAAAGCTGAAACTCCAATACTTTGGCTACCTGATGTGAAGAGCTAATTCATTTGAGAAGACTCTGATGCTAGGAAAGATTGAGAGCAGGGGGAGAAGGGGACGACAGAGGATGAGATGGTTGGATGGCATCACCAACTAGATGGGAATGGGTTTGGGTATACTCCGGGAGTTGGTGATGGACAGGGAGGCCTGGCGTGCTGGGGTTCATGGGGTTGCAAAGAGTCGGACAGGACTGAATGACTGAACTGAACTGAACTGAACTGAAGTTGTACAAAATTTTCCATAAAATAAACAACATTTTAAAAATAAATTTGCATTATTGCCCTGTAATATAAACATATATACATGCGTGGACAAACTTATGCAAGATGAAAAGATTCAACAATTTAGTGAGTACATGCAAATATATAAGTAAACTTTGTATCTTTAATTTTAAAATAAATAAATAAATGGTCTTAGAGCTTTATAGGCACATTGATGACAAAGAAATCCAAATCATTAAGATGCTCTCATTCACAGTTATGGCCCTTCTGTTGAAAAATAACCTTTGTATTTTACACTTTAAGTCCCTGGCAGGACCCTATTCTATCTTCTTCAACAGAAACTATTTTCTTTTGCTTCTTGTTTTGACCTTTAAATATTTCACTACATAAGTCATCCATTAATAGATTTTCATTATAAAAATATTACAAATAACACTGGAGTTCCCTTTGATTATTATGTAAAATTTTGAAGTTCTTCTAATCCTGCTACAATGCTATCCATCTTTGGTTACAAGCATCATTAATAGTTTTGTGTGTATCTCTCCAGACTTTCTTCAGGAATGTGTGTGTGTGTATAGTATTTTTTTGTGTATGCTATTACACGTTAGTTGAGATAAATATACTATAATGAAGAAAGCTGAGGACCAGAGAATTGATGCTTTTGAACTGTGGTGTTGGAGAAGGCTCTTGAGAGTCCCATGGGCTGCAAGGAGATCCAACCAGTCCGTTCTAAAGGAGTCCTGGGCGTTCTTTGGAAGGAATGATGCTAAAGCTAAAACTCCAGTACTTTGGCCACCTCACCCAAAGAGTTGACTCATTGGAAAAGACTCTGATGCTGGGAAGGATTGGGGGCAGGAGGAAAAGGGGACAACAGAGGATGAGATGGCTGGATGACATCACTGACTTGATGGACGTGAGTTTGAGTGAACTCAGGGAGTTGGTGATGGACAGGGAGGCCTGGCGTGCTGCAGTTCATGGGGTCGCAAAGAGTCGGACACGACTGAGTGACTGAACTGAACTGAACTGATACTGTTAAGTACCATACCACAGCTTTCTTTCTTCATGCAGTGATTCTGGAGCTCTGTTAGTACAGAGAGCTCTTCCATCTTGCTATGGATTGAATGTTTATATCCTCCCAAAATTATATGTTGAAGCCAATGTGGTTATATTTGGAGGATGGTTTTGGGGAAGTAATTAGATTACAAGTAAGGGTGGAGACCTCATGAATGAGATTAGTGCCCTTATAGGAAGAGACATAAGAGAGCTTGCTTCCTCTATCTCTTCATTCTCTTCCATGTAAAGATGCAATGGGAAGACAGCCATCTGCAAAGCCAGAAGTGGGCTCTCACCAGGCAATAGATCTGCCAGTACCTTGATCTTCTCCAGAGAAATAAATGTTTATTGTTTAAAAAAAAAAAAAAAAACAGCAAAAAAAAAAAAACCAACAGCAAAATCTTTACATTAAATTTGTTTATATTTGATTAATGCAATAATTGCTCTGTGGATACTACTTTTATAAAACAAAGAAGAAACTAGGCATCAATAGGACAGTATGAACACAAAAGCTTGTGGTACTGTCTACATTGATAATTGAAAAGAGGAGATATTGCACACTTTGCTAAAAATGTTTGAGGGTAGAAAGGCTGAAAAATTATCATGAAAGACACTGAGTTTGCAAATGTTCTTCTCAGAGCCATGGGAGAAGTTCTAAGTACAAAGAAGGAAGCACATACTAGAAACATGATCAGAATCCCTGAAAGCCCAGAAGCAAACCTATCAGTATTTTTGTGTACTTCCATAACAGATATCACATTTCTTGCAAAATGCTGAATTTTCCTGCTGTAGTCAGGCATTTAGTATCTTTCCAGTGGTAGGTAAAAAAAAAAAAAAAATCAGCATTTTTACTCCAACTTTTGGAAGTCCTTCTGAAAGGGAAAAATTAAATAAAGAACACATTGTGAATACTCAGGCAAGTAAAATTTCCAAACACTTTATCTTAGAATAATAGAGCAGGCAATGGAATGATGATTCTAAAAGAGTTTTTTTTTTTTTAAATCTTTGCTCTTTTTTGGTCCATGTCAGATTTCTTCATATATTTGTCTAGCTAAAAATATTTAGAACAAGTGTTACCAATCCCTTTTCATAATTTTGAGTGTGAGATTTGAAAGCTAAATTGAAATCTCCATACAAATGGAAGAAGCAAAGTTATTTTAAAGAGACCACAGAAGCAAAAGGAAAACAATATATTTTTTCATTTGTTAGAAAATAATAAAGCAAGCGCTGTCTTGTATAAGAGCTTAGTAATTGTTTTTCCATCCAAATAAATTCACAGAATACATTGCCCATTCCTTCCATATGTAAACATGATTTTTCCTAATACTGTTAATAGGATGTTAATAGGATGGAATTGGCAAATGAGAACAGGTTGAAATTGGTAGAGGGCAATCTTGGATATGTTTTCCCATGTGGCTCAGGGGTAAAGAATCTGCCTTCAGTGCAAGAGACTTACAGGAGACCTGAGTTCGATACCTGAGTTGAAAATATCCCCTGAAGTAGGAAATGGCAACCCACCTCAGTATTCTTGCCTGGAAAATCCCACGGACAGAGGAGTCCATGGAGTCACAAAAATATCAGACTTAACTGAGTGACTAAGCAACAACAAATCTTGGATGAATTTTGGAAATATTTCACTAAAGATAACAGAGGTCTTCCCTGGTGGCTTGGATGGTAAAGAATCTGCCTGCAATGCAGGAGATCTGGGTTTGATCCCTTAATCGAGAAGATTCCCTGAAGAATGAAATGACTACCCACTCCAGTATTCCTGTCTGGGGAATTTGATGGAGAGAGGAGCCTGATGGGCTACAGTCCGTGAGGTCGCAAAGAGTTAGACATGACTGAGTGACTAACACACACGCAAACATTAAATATATATTTGTAGTGGGACAGACTGTTCCTTCTTTGTCTATAATGAGCATTCTTCACTGTTTCTTGGTAACATCTTTCTTCCACCGGTTTCTTCTTTTAAAGACAAGTTAATAGTTTGTCACAAGCTTTTGTTGATATTATATGTTTCAGAACACCTCCCAAGAAATGTGAGATAAAAAATTATCATAAGGGAAAAATAAACTCTTAGTTCAACTTGGATATTGTTCAACATTAGTTTTCATAAAGATAAAATTTGTGCATTCTAAATATATTTAAAGAAACTTAAAATCAGAGAGAATCTCACCCCAGGAAATGCAAGAAGAATGGGCTGTAACTCACGGTCACACGGTGGAAAAGTCTGAATGAACAATCACAAACTTTTTTGCACTAATAGTACAAATGAAGTGAAGTGACAGTTGCTCAGTCGTGTCCCACTCTTTGCGATCCCATGGACTGTAGTCCGCCAGGCTTCTCTGTCCATGGAATTCTTCAGGCAAGAATGCTAGAATGGGTTGTCATTCACTTCTCCAGGAAATTTTCCTGACCCAGGATTCAAACCTGAGTTTCCTGCATTGCAGGGAAATTCTCTACCATTTGAGCCACAGGCAAAGCCCACTTATGCATTTATTTTCTGATTTGACTATGATAACTGTGCTCACTTTTAATTGATATTGTCATATTTTGTTATAACTTCGGACACTGACTTGATTATAGACAAGTCATCATTAATGTAAGTGAAAGTGAAAGTGAAGTCGCTTAGTCCTGTCTGACTCTTAGCGACCCTATGGACTGCAGCCCACCAGGCTCCAATATAAGTAATTGGGTAAAGATTACATTTTCCAAGTGACTGAATGTATTATTCTCTGTACTTCCCTTTCTCTTTCACACACATGTATCTGCCCAATATAAATAAAATAATTTTAGCTCTATCTTTATGGTATATACATAACATCGCTTCTCATTACCTTCACTGCTACCACTTGGCATCAGATTACATAGTATTTCTTGCAATAGTCTCCTAACTAATTTTGCAACAATCTATTTTCAGCACAGTAGCCAGTATGATCCTTTTTAAATATTTTGGATCATATTATTCCTCTGATACAAGGCAACAATGAATTTTTTTCTGAAGATTGTAAACTAAATGGTATTGCCAAACTCACACTCACTCTCCAAACACCCTTTTTGGTGTTTTAATCTTCTCAAAATCACTCATAACCATGTGACATCCTACATTTCTATGTACGTGTTTGTTTACTATTTGTTTTCTGAAATATAAAGAAGGAGTGAAGTCAGGGACTTTATTGCCTTCACTAGGATATCTACAGTGCCTAGAAACTTGTAGGTTCATTATAAGTGCTGAATAAATATCAGTAATATAAGTGAATGTTTTTAAGAACATAGCACCGAGATTCAATTGCCAGAAAAATATAATTAGCCTAACAATTGTAAATGGATTAAAAAGATAAGCTCCTTTGCTGTAGATTAGTTTCATCCCTCTTATATAATAATTATATTAATAACTACGTATTTCTCCTACCTTCTATTTAACCTTCTGTGTTAAATCTTATATAAGCATTGTTCTACTTATCTTTGAATAATACTATGACGTAGGTGCAACTGTGATCAATTTTACAGATGAGAAAGCCAAGACTTAGCAAGATTAAATTATCTTTTCAGGTTAAGAAAGTGCTTACACAGCAGAGCTGAAGCATGTCAAACTGATTCCAGAATCTGCGTCATGCTGTACTGCTCCAACCACAGTTCAGATGTTAAGTGGTATCGTATAGATCTGTCTGGAATTATAATCTGCATCAAAGAGCATGTGGCAAATCCATGAACTATTTTCCCAAATCCTTAAGTAGTGCTTCATCTGAACCTTATCAACACTCTCAAGAACATAGCTTCTCCCTATTCTGTTCATTTTTGCTGCATCCATTTTACTATCTGCACATGATCTTGATATTTCCAATGATGAGTCAGATTTTACCTTCACATTATTTAAATCATCTCAGTGAATGGTTCTCTCCCTTTATCCAGAACCTCAGAAATTTCCAATCTGTGATCTTTTTTTTTTCCACTTTATTTATTTATTTTTTGGAGGCTAATTACTATACAATATTGTATTGGTTTTGCCATACATCAACATGAATCTGCCACTGGTGTACATGTGTCCTGAACCCCCCTCCCACCTCCCTCCCATCCCATCCCTCTGGGTCATCCCAGTGAACCAGCCCCTAGCATCCTGTATCATGCATCATGGGCAGCATCTCATTCTTGTTCATCTCTCCCTCATATTAAAGAAGACACTGTTTTGATACTGACAAAATGTTTTGAGCCTCTTTCACATACTACTCAGGTGATTACTTTGTTTTTTCTTTTTCTTTTTAATACGAAACTAACTCATAGGATATAATATAATTCAGATTAATGTATTATTTAGAATTTAGCCTACTAGAATAGCATACAATTTTGGATCTAGAATAACATTCAATTAAAAAAAAAGAAACAATGACACACTTATTTCAACTCACGGTCTTAGTCTAAGCTTGTTGGATACCTAAAAATTCTCTAGATAAGACACTGATGTTCCAAGAACAAATGTATAAATAATCTGCCAAATGTGTGTGTATGTGTGTGTTTATAAAACTGTGTGACTTGCAGGAATAATATTCATAAACTTTATCAGATTGTCAAATGGACTTTTGACATGAAAAATCTGAAGAATTTTTATTTTATTAAATCATTTTCTTTTTAGAGGAAGTCATCAAGAGAACCTAACTATTGATCGACCCACTAGCTGGACTGAGGTAATCAGATGCTCCTTATCCCCTCACCTGACCTTAGAATACACAATCTACCCACTTTTTCGCAGTGAGAGCCGTTTCCAAGGACACGACCTTAAGAGAGCTCTCATCTCACACACTAGTAAAGTAATGCTTCAAATTCTCCAAGCCAGCCTTCAGCAATACGTGAACTGTGAAATTCCAGATGTTCAAATTGGTCAACCACTTGTAAAAGAATGAAACTAGATCACTTTCTAACACCACACACAAAAATAAACTCAAAATGAATTAAAGATCTAAACGTAAGACCAGAAACTATAAAACTCCTAGAGGAGAATATAGGCAAAACACTCTCCAACATAAATCACAGCAGGATCCTCTATGACCCACCTCCCAGAATACTGGAAATAAAAGCAAAATAAACAAATGGGATCTAATTAAAATTAAAAGCTTTTGCACAACAAAGGAAACTATAAGCAAGGTGAAAAGACAGCCTTCGGAATGGGAGAAAATCATAGCAAATGAAGCAACTGACAAACAACTAATCTCAAAAATATACAAGCAACTCCTGCAGCTCAATTCCAGAAAAATAAGTGACCCAATCAAAAAATGGGCCAAAGAACTAAATAGACATTTCTCCAAAGAAGACATACAGATGGCTAACAAACACATGAAAAGATGCTCAACATCACTCATTATCAGAGAAATGCAAATCAAAACCACAATGAGGTACCATTTCACACCAGTCAGAATGGCTGCGATCCAAAAGTTTACAAGCAATAAATGCTGGAGAGGGTGTGGAGAAAAGGGAACCCTCTTACACTGTTGGTGGGAATGCAAACTAGTACAGCCACTATGGAGAACAGTGTGGAGATTCTTTAAAAAACTGGAAATAGAACTTCCATATGACCCAGCAATCCCACTGCTGGGCATACACACCGAGGAAACCAGAATTGAAAGAGACACGTGTACCCCAATGTTCATTGCAGCACTATTTATTATAGCCAGGACATGGAAGCAATCTAGATGTCCATCAGCAGACGAATGGATAAGAAAGCTGTGGTACATATGCACAATGAAGTATTATTCAGCCATTAAAAAGAATGCACTTGAATCAGTTCTAATGAGATGGATGAAACTGGAGCCGATTATACAGAGTGAAGTAAGCCAGAAAGAAAAACACCAGTATAGTATACTAACATATATATATGGAATTTAGAAAGATGGTAATGATAACCCTATATGGGAGACAGCAAAAGAGACACAGATGTGTAAAACAGTCTTTTGGACTCTGTGGGAGAGGGAGAGGGTGGTATGATTTTGGAGAATGGCATTTAAATATGTATAATATCATATAAGAAATGAATCACCAGTCTAGGTTTGATGCAGGATACAGGATGCTTGGGGCTGGTACACTGGGATGACCCAGAGAGATGGTATAGGGAGAGAGATGGGAGAAGAGTTCAGGACTGGGAACACGTGTATACCCGTGGCAGATTCATGTTGATGTAAGGGAAAACCAATACAGTATTGTAAAGTAAAATAAAGTAAAATTTAAAAAAAATAAAAAAAATATAAATAAACTCTTAAAAAAATTGACAACATTTACTGGATCATCAAGAAAGCAAAAGAGTTCCAGAAAAACGTCTATTTCTGCTTTATTGATTATGCCAAAGCCTTTGACTGTGTGGATCACAAGAAACTGTGGAAAATTCTAAAAGAGATGGGAATAACAGACCACTTGACCTGCCTCTTGAGAAACTTGTATGCAGGTCAGGAAGTAACAGTTAGAACTGGACATGGAACAACAAACTGGTTACAAATGGGAAAAATAGTATGCCACGGCTGTATATTGTCATCCTGCTTATTTAACTTATATGCAGAGTACATCATGAAAAATGCTCAGCTGGAGGAAACACAAACTGGAATCTAGATTTCTGGGAGAAATATCAATAACCTCAGTTATTCAGATGACACCATCCTTATGGCAGAAATTGAAGAAGAACTAAAGAGCCTCTTGATGAAAGTGAAAGAGGTGAGTGAAAAAGTTGGCTTCAAGCTCAACATTCAGAAAATGAATATCATGGCATCCAGTCCCATCACTTCTTGATAAATAGATGGGGAAACAGTGGAAACAGTGTCAGACTTAATTTTTCTGGGCTCCAAAATCATGGCAGATGGTGATTGCAGCCCTGAAATTAAAAGATGCTTACTCCTTGGAAGGAAAGTTATGACCAACCTAGACAGCATATTAAAAAGCAGAAACATTACTTTGTCCACAAAGGTCCATCTAGTCAAGGCTATGGTTTTTCTAATGGTCATGTATGGATGTGAGAGTTCGATTATAAAGAAAGCTGAGCACCAAAAAATTGATGCTTTTGAACTGTGATGTTGGAGAAGACTCTTGAGAGTCCCTTGGACTGCAAGGAGTTCCAATCAGTCCATCCTAAAGGAGATCAGTCCTGGGTGTTCATTATAGGATTGATGTTGAAGCTCAAACTCCAATACTTGGCCACCTGATGAGAAGAGCTGACTCATTTGAAAAGACTCTGATGCTGGGAAAGATTGAGGGCAGGAGAGAAGGGGATGACAGAGGACGAGATGTTTGGATGGCATCATTGACTCAATGGACATGGGTTTGGGTGGACTCCGGGAGTTGGTGATGGACAGGGAGGCTTGGTGTGCTTTGGTTCATGGGGTCACAAAGAGTTGGACGTGACTGAGCAACTGAACTGAACTGATGGTGTTGTGGCCATCTTGTTGGTTTTATATGACTGAACAGATAATATTCTGCTGGGAGGGTGGGAAGACACACTCATCTTTTAAGTTTCCTTATTATTTACCTTGAAAAGTGAAAGTGTTAATTGCTCAGTTGTGTCCAATTCTTTGCAACCCCATTGACTGTAGCCTTCTAGGCTCCTCTGTCCATGGGATTCTCCAGGCAAGAATATTGGAGTGGGTTGCCGTTCACTTCCCTACAGGATCCTACCAAACTGGAGATTGATCCCAGGTCTCCTGAATTGCAGGAATAGTTCTTACTGCCTGAGGCACTAAGGAAGTGAACTCTGCCACCTACCAATCTAGATGCTTGCCTCTTCCTTCAATATTTCCTTACCTTCTGTGTATTTGGGCTAGTTTGCAAGCCAACAGATGTTAAGCCAGTCAGGATATCAAGAAATGTGCTTAAGAAAGAGACATCCATCAGGGAAATTCCAAGTTTAATGTTGACTGTTATGTGGGGAGAGGAGGCCTGTGTATTTGATACTTGTGCTTTATGAGCATGGGAGTGTCCCCAAAATGCTGGCTGTTTTGATGCACTTGTCTGAGAAACTGAGCACAACGCACTGCAGTTGGACAAAGAAAGAAAAAGAATAGCTGTGCAAGGAATAGCCTCTACTGTGGTTACACCAGCTGCACACCTAGGCTCAATCAGAGATTGAACTTCCAGCTGGAAAGTTGGAGAAAGAGCTGAGGATAGAGACAGATGTACACATGTCTACTGCTCTGCTGACCTCAGGACTGACAGACAAGGTGGGAGAGCAGGATAATAAATTGGAGACCCTAGATCTTCAGTCCAGTTCAGTTCAGTCTCTCAGTCGTGTCCAACTCTTTGCGACCCCATGAATCACAGCTCGCCAGGCCTCCCTGTCCATCATGAACTCCCAGAGTTCACTCAGATTCACGTCCATTGAGTCAGTGATGCCATCCAGCCATGTCATCCAGCCATCTCATCCTCTGTCGTCCCCTTCTCCTCCTGCCCCAAATCCCTCCCAGCATCAGAGTCTTTGCCAATGAGTCAACTCTTCGCATGAGGTGGCCAAAGTACTGGAGTTTCAGCTTTAGCATCAGTCCTTCCAAAGAAATCCCAGGGCTGAACTCCTTCAGAATGGACTGGTTGGATCTCCTTCCAGTCCAAGGGACTCTCAAGAGTCTTCTCCAACACCACAGTTCAAAAGCATCAATTCTTCAGTGCTCAGCCTTCTTCACAGTCCAACTCTCACATCCATACGTGACCACAGGAAAAACCATAGCCTTGACTAGACGGACCTTAGTCGGCAAAGTAATGTCTCTGCTTTTGAATGTGCTATCTAGGTTGGTCATAACTTTTCTTCCAAGGAGTAAGCGTCTTTTAATTTCATGGCTGCAGTCACCATCTGCAGTGAATTTGGAGTCCCAAAAAATTAAGTCTGACACTGTTTCCACTGTTTCCCCATCCATTTCCCATGAAGTAATGGGATCGGCTGCTGTGATCTTCATTTTCTGAATGCTGAGCTTTAAGCCAACTTTTTCACTCTCCTCTTGCACTTTCATCAAGAGGCTTTTTAGTTCCTCTTCGCTCTCTGCCATAAGGGTGGTGTCATCTGCGTATCTGAGGTGATTGATATTTCTCCCGGCAATCTTGATTCCAGCTTGTGTTTCTTCCAGTCCAGCGTTTCTCATGATGTACTCTGCATATAAGTTAAATAAGCAGGGTGACAATATACAGCCTTGACGTACTCCTTTTCCTATTTGGAACCAGTCTGTTGTTCCATGTCCGGTTATAACTGTTGCTTCCTGACCTGCCTCTCAGGAGGTAGAAATCCCCCTGTCATTTGACCACTGATACAGAGGAAAGCAAAAGCACAGCAACAGCAATCCCAGTTAGGGGTGCAGCCCCCAAATCAGGAGACAATCGTCAGAGACTATACACCCACTGAGTTCACTGAAATATCTACAATGTTCCTGCAAAAGATAGGGAATAGGACCCTTGCATGGTTGTCCTGGCTATGTGGTAGGAGGGGAGCAATGCGATTTATCTGATTGGGCAAGAAATAGAAAAAAAATGAGCAACATCACCACCTAGAGTGCCCTCCTACAACATCTACATGGTGTTCTGTGGGTTCAAGGTACTCACTCCCTTATGTACTGGGTTATTCTAGACTACAGGAAAGCTTGACCCAATGAGGAGAGTCTCCCTGAGGATGTGATGCCCTGGAAATCTATAGAGAAAGTGCAACACTCTTTTAGGGATTTGGGGGTGAAATAGACCACCAATGCTTCTGTCTTGGAATGCTCTGATGGGACCATATTCACAGCAGGAATGAGAGCCAAGATATGCTAGTTTGCCCTCAGGACTGTTACTTATTTGGGGAATCATCTAGATCTGTGTTCCTCTTTCAGGTGCCTATATTGTTGCTATGCAGCTTGATAGATACCAAAAAAGCCACCTCCAAGTTAATGAACCCCCCTGCCAACCACTCAGGGCATGCTGCAGAAGATGGGAGATGTGTAAGATTCCAAGAGCCAGTTAGGAGGCATAGGGTGCTGGAGGAAATTATCCAGTGGACATCACCTCTGATTGATTTCTGAGTTGGACCTGAGAAATTGGAGGCTCCTCACACTGTGCCATCCTTGGAATGTATGTTCTACCCCCTGTTCCCACAGTAGGAGACATTTTTAAGCAAGAAGCCATGAGAGAGCAAAGTGTTGATACTATCTGGACAGTATATGTGACTGAACCCAGTTAAGGTCTCTATGCAAACTTTTAATATTCTGGAGGGCAGGAGAAGAGCTCTGTGCATCTTGTAAGTTGCCTTCTTATTAACCCTGTCACCTACCAATCTGGAGTAGCCAGCCTCTCTCTTTAATCTCTCCATGCCCTTTGTCGGGAGGGGTGAGTTTTCAAAACAAATATACATATATACACATATACATATATAAGCTGTGTGCTCAGTCATGTGAACTCTTTGCAACCCTTTGTACTGTAGCCCTCAAGGCTTCTCTGTCTATGGAATTTTCTAAGTGAGATTATTAAAGTGGGTTGCCATTTCCTCCTCCAGAAGATCTTCCAAACCCAGGGATCGAACCAGCATCTCCTGTGTCTCCTGCATTGTAGTCAGATTCTTTACAATTGAGTCATCAAGAAATATATAAATGTATAAATTCCCTGGTGGCTCAGACAGTAAAGCATCTGTCTACAATGCGGGAGACCTGGGTTCGATCCCCGGGTCGGGAAGATCCCCTGGAGAAAGGAATGGCAATCCACTCCAGTACTATTGCCTGGAGAATCCCATGGACAGAGGAGCCTGGTAGGCTACAGTCCATGGGGTCGCAAAGAGTCAGACACGACTAAGCAACTTCACTTTCACTTTCATATATATATATATATATATATATATATACACATAGATACATATATGTGTGTATATATATATATATACACACACACAGATATTTAAAGAACGTTTGTTTTTACCAATTACCTTCAGTATCATTAGTAAAAACAAAAGTTTTTACCTTTTGTTTTTACTAATTACCTCAGCTAGAAATTGTACACCTTTTTAAAAAAAGTTTTATCCCAATGTGTATAGAGTTGCTATTATTTTCCCTAACTGGCCTCATTTTCATAAAGTTTTGTTTCTTGTCTGCCAGGCAAAGCTGAGCCTTTTGTATCATATTTTGTTTCTTGAGGCATGGTTGTTTTCTGTGGAGGAAATAATACATCAAACATACAGAGTGTGCATCTTTGTCAGGGAGGGGTGACGAGAATTGTGAGATGTGAATTGAATTCTGCCCATAGCCTTTGTCAGCTAACAGTGAGGGGGAAAAAATGGATATAAAAATCTATTGCTCTAGAGAAAAAGGAATAGGTAGCAAGCACTGTTACTTAAAAAAAAAAAAAAGTGATAGCAATTTTTGTTACAGTTTGCAGCTGTGTTTTTCTGCCAAAATAAACATGGCTGTTTTGTGTCTCATCATTTCTCTTCCTTATCTCTTAGTGAGAAGAAAGAACAATTCTCATTTTACTGATGAGTTGAATCATCATTTTCTGAGGCAAAGAGAGGAGGGAAAATGCTTTCAACTATTTCCATGGATGTTAGTCAGCATTTTATTTTGCTATTGGAAAGTTGATGGACAGTCTTATTTTTCTTGACGGTCTGTGTTATCTCCAATTTGCCAGTTTCTGAATCACAAATCAGCAATTTCACTGGCAATAATTTCACATTTACAATATTTTCCTCAAAATATATGTATGTATTATATCAAGAACATCTAATATTTGGCAAAATTGTGTGTGAGAGAGTGAGAGAGCGAGCTGTTTTAAAATATCTATGACCGCTGAACTCTGACCAGTAATTCAGAACAAAGCATCATCAATATAAAGCTGCTTATCCTTAAAAGTTATTGTGTCAGTTATTTAAAGTATACTGAATATTGATAAGTTATTTGGCAAAGCGAAAACTGGGAAAACAGTTTTAACCTTTGATAAGCTAAGCACTTTATTTTGGGGGGCTCCAAAATCACTGCAAATGGTGATTGCAGCCATGAAATTAAAAGACACTTACTCCTTGGAGGGAAAGTTATGGCCAACCTAGATAGCATATTCAAAAGCAGAGACATTACTTTGCCAACAAACGTCCATCTAGTTAAGGCTATGGTTTTTCCAGCGGTTATGTATGGATGTGAGAGTTGGACTGTGAAGAAAGCTGAGCACCAAAGAATTAATGCTTTTGAACTGTGGTGTTGGAGAAGACTCTTGAGAGTCCCTTGGACTGCAAGGAGGTCCAACCAGTCCACTCTAAAGGAGATCAGTCCTGGGTGTTCTTTGGAAGGACTGATGCTAAAGCTGAAACTCCACTACTTTGCATGCGAAAAGGTGACTCATTGGAAAAGCCTCTGCTGCTAGGAGGGATTGGGGGCAGGAAGAGAAGGGGATGACAGAGGATGAGATGGCTGGATGGCATCACTAACTCGATGGACGTGAGTTTGAGTGAACTCCGGGAGTTGGTGATGGACAGGGAGGCCTGGAGTGCTGCAGTTCATGAGGTTGCAAAGAATCGGACAGGACTGAGTGATTGAACTGAACAGAACTGAACTGAAGCACTTTCAAGGTAACATAGAAGTAAAAAAATGCAAAAAAAGTGAGGCTACTAATTGGGATTATTTTTACTGGCTATTAATTTAGTACTTTATTAGCTTCCTATCATTGCTGTAACAAATCACCCCAAATTCAGTGATATAAGGGCTTCCCAGGTGGCACTAGTGGGAAGAAACTGCTTGCAATGCAGGTAGAAGTAAGAGACCCAGGTTCAATTCCTGGGTTGGGAAGATCCCCTGGAGGAGGGCATTGCAACCCACTCTAGAATTTTGCCTGGGAAATCCTATGGACAGAGGAGTCTGGCAGGCTAAAGTCCATAGGGTCACAAAAAGCCGGACACAACTGAAGTGATTTAGCATGCATGCACAGTGATTTGAAACATACAAGTCTATTATCTTAAATTCCTAGACATCAAAAGCATGAAATGGTTTCACTAGACTAAAATAGATGTGCCTGCAATGTTGTGCTCCTTTTTAGAAGCTATATGGAAGAATCTGTTTTATTGTTTTCTTCAGGTTCTAAAGGCTGCCCAAATTCAACAGCTCATTATCCCCTTCTATTTTCAAAGACAGCAATTGCGCAGTAGGCAGATGAGTCTTTTCCTCATTAGAAAGGTAGCAGGGGTGTTCCCTGGTAGTTCGTGGTAAAGAATCCAACTGCCAATGCAAGAAACATGGATCCAATCCCTGATCCAGGAAGATCTCACACGTGGCAGAGCAACTAAATCCATGCACCACAACTCCTGAGCCAGCACCCTAGAGCCCACGAACCGCGACTCATGAACCAGTGCTCTGGAGTCCATGAACCACAACTACGGATCTAAGAGAAGCCACCACAATGAGTAACCCATGTGCTGCAACTAAAGAAAAGTCCATTCAGCAATGAAGACCCAGCACAGCCAAATAAAAATTTTTAAAATATCGGTTTTTAAAAAACAAGAAAACCTGAACCTAAACTTTAAAAAAATAATAATAATAATGTCCAATTATGCACAGATAGGTGAAAAACTAACTAAGCCCAAATCTGATAATAGAGTTACGTGTGCATAACAAAGAAATAATAAAAGTACATATGGAAAAAATATATATATACATAAAATAGCAAATTATGCCAGTATGTCCTTTTGGCATATGATCTTCAGCTGATTTTGGGGGGAAACTATAGTCACAGAAGAAGCTCTGAAAACAGAGTTATCCTTTTGTAAGAGACATTTACATTTATGAAGGAAATAATTTTTAAGAGCAGCTCCTCCTCTGCGTCAGGGGCAAAATGTTGGTTGAAATGTGTGTGCTTAGTCATGTCTGACTCTTTGGCACCCCTTGGACTGTAGCCCACCAGTATCTTCTGTCCATGGGATTTCCTAGGCAAGAATACTAGAGTAGGTTGTCATTTGCTTCTGAGAAGATCCTCTAGACCTAGGATTCAAACCCACATTTCCTGCATTGAAGAGAGATTCTTTAATATTTAATAACTTATATGTTTATTTCACGTGGTGGCTCAGTGGTAACTCTCACTTTATAGGTTTTATAGAGTATAAATATCCCACCAGATACCCCTGAGTGAGAGCTTTGTCTTTCAGTTCAGTTCAGTTCAGTCACTCTTTCATGTCCTACTCTTTGCAACTCATGGACTGCGGAATGCCATGCCTCCCTGTCCATCACACGACTCATATCCATTGAGCCAGTGATGCGATCCAACCATCTTATACTCTGTCATCCCCTGTCATCCCCTTCTCCTCCCACCTTCAAACTTTCCCAGCATCAGGGTCTTTTCAAATGAGTCAGCTCTTCACATCAGGTGGCCAAAGTATTGGAGTTCCAGCTCCAACATCAGTCTATCCAATGAACACTCAGGACTGATCTCCTTTAGGATGGATTGGTTGGATCTCCTTGCAGTCCAAAGGACTCTCAAGAGTATTCTCCAACACCACAGTTCAAAAGTATCAGTTCTTCAGTGCTAAGCTTTCTATATAGTCCAACTCTCACGTTCATACGTGACTACTGGCAAAAAAATAGCCTTGACTAGACAGACCTTTGTTGGCAAAGCAATGTCTCTGATTTTTAATATCCTATCTAGGTTGGTCATAACTTTCCTTCCAAGGAGTAAGCGTCTTTTAATTTCATGGCTGCAGTCACCATTTACAGTGATTTTGGAGCCCTCCAAAATAAAAGTCTGACACTGTTTCCACTGTTTCCCCATCTATTTGCCATGAATTGATGGGACCAGATGCCATGATGTTAGTTTTCTGAATGTTGAGCTTTAAGCCAACTTTTTCACTCTCCACTTTCACTTTCATCAAGAGGCTCTTTAGTTCTTCACTTTCTGTCATAAAGGTGGTGTCATCTGCATATCTGAGTTTATTGATATTTCTCCCAGCAATCTTGATTTCAGCTGTGCTTCATCTAATCTGGCATTTCGCATGATGGACTCTGCATATAAGTTAAATAAGCAGGGTGACAAGATACAGCCTTGACATACTCCTTTTCCTATTTGGAACCAGTCTGTTGTTCCATGTCCAGTTCTAACTGTTGCTTCCTGACCTGCATACAGATTTCTCAAGAGGCAGATCAGGTGGTCTGGTATTCCCATCTCTTTCAGAATTTTCCACTGTTTGTTGTGATCCACACAGTCAAAGGCTTTGGCGTGGTCAATAAAGCTGAAATAGATGTTTTTTGGAACTCTCTTGCTTTTTTGATGCTTTTTACCCTTATATAGTCTGGGACAACTCAGAAGGGTGGGGTGGGGAGGGAGGTGGGACGGGGGTTCAGGATGGGGGACACATGTACACCCATGGCTGATTCATGTCAATGTATGTCGAAAACCACCACCATATTGTAAAGTAATAATCCCCCAATTAAAATGAACTACTAAATTTTAAAAATGAGTAAGATTAATAGAGACCAAAATTCTTTAAAAGAGGTAAAATTAATTTAAGATGAAAATGTTGTGAATACTGGGTTAATGGCATATGAGCAGAGGGAGTAGAATGAAGAAAAACATTACAAAATTTTAAAAATATCAAGGTGCAGTAGAGGTAAGATTTCTGAAATCTGTTCTTTCCAGTGGTATATCTATAAATGGAATGCAAATATATTATAAAATACTACTAAGTTATTGCTTTCTAAGTAGATTGATCAGTAATAAAATTTTAAGAAAATTCTCCATTTATTTACATAGATAATGATGGTCTGGAGTAGACGATCAACTTTTATTTTCTCTCTCAAGTAATAATTATTGCAGGTAGAGCAACAAAGTATGGAAAGGTACTGAAAAATCCTTTGCCATTGTTCCATAGCAGTGAAAGGAGACAATACACAAAAACATGATCAGATGATTTCAGATAAGAAGACTAGCAATGGAAAAAAAAAAAAAAGACAATAAGATACCGTGTGACTGTTGAAAGGCAGAGATGACCTTTGAGTAAGGTTGTAATAATGAGAAGAATCTAACAATAAAACTATCTAAGGAAAATGTTAATCATTGCAAGGAGAATCATAAAGACCTATAACTATATTTAAATGATAAAAGTTAATAATTATATATACAGTAGGTGTATATTTTACTGTTCAAACCAAGATATCTTATGAGTGAAATTTTTTATTAAGGTATTTATTCACTGACTGAGTGATTTGGTCTTATTGTACTGGTGATCAGCTATCATTCAAAATTTATTTTGAAAATAAAATTAGTTCTAAACAACTTTAAATAATATATATTCATGTTAATTATGCATACATTGCTACAATTGTATATTAATTAAAGCAAAAGGTGTCATTTATACTAAAAGTGAAATAGGCATATTCTTTTTTCTAGTTACATATTAACACACTTCAGTTCCCTAGTAAGCCTTGCAACTGTCATTTTTTTTCTGCAAAACATTTTCTAAAATATAATTCTTCTTTTTATAAAATCATCCATAATCTCTCCAAAATTGCTTTTTACTTAATAAAACTGAAAATGGTGGTATATCTAACTGCAATTTTATTTATACCAAAATGCTTTTAATTGAGATAATTATTTCTTTCTCTTTCTACTTTACTCTATTTCTCTTGGTACCTAGTAAAAAATAACCAAACATTTAAAAAATGATGACCAGCTTCAATTTCATTTTTTTTGCAATGGCAAGTGACTAAGTCCCAACAATTTCAAGGGTACTGTCTTATTTTCTTCATTCAGAACACAACTGTTTTTAACTAATATCTTATAAGACGAAATTATCTACTGTGACTCCATAAAATGACTTATTTAAATGTTTTTTATGCCTTTTGCCAAACATAAGTGCTTCAAAATCATAAAATATCTTTATTTGATTACATGCCAGGGTAGAATATAAATTAAATATGAAGTATTGCATCAAAAAGTCTTTCTACATGTAGCGATATGCCAAAGCACACATGTAGATGTTCAAAATTAAATCTATATACCATATAAATTTTTGTTGTTTAATTTGTTCAGTATTTCCAAAACACAAGTTTCATGCCACTCAATTTATTGAAAAATTTTATTAAACACTTGAATTAAACAAAATACATTTAAATATCAGAGGATTTATTGACAAAAACTCTTCTTATTCTATATGCGGGTGACCCATTTAAAATATAGTTATTCCAAAGATATATTTAATGTCTGATCACAGGCAGTTAAAAGTCAAAGCATGCACAGTCAACAGCAGCTTCCTTACCATTTATTTTTAGTTCAAACACTCTAACTGTGTATACATAATGCTTACTCCTTGGAAGAAAAGTTATGACCAACCTAGATAGCATATTCAAAAGCAGAGACATTACTTTGCCAACTAAGTTCCGTCTAGTCAAGGCTATGGTTTTTCCTGTGGTCATGTATGGATATGAGAGCTGGACTGTGAAGAAGGCTGAGCGACGAAGAATTGATGCCTTTGAACTGTGGTGTTGGAGAAGACTCTTGAGAGTCCCTTGGACTGCAAGGAGCTCCAACCAGTCCATTCTGAAGGAGATCAGCCCTGGGATTTCTTTGGAAGGACTGATGCTAAACCTGAAACTCCAGTACTTAAGCCACCTCATGCGAAGAGTTGACTCATTGGCAAAGACTCTGATGCTGGGAGGGATTGGGGGCAGGAGGAGAAGGGGACGACAGAGGATGAGATGGCTGGATGGCATCACTGATTCGATGGACTTGAGTCTGAGTGAACTCCGGGAGTTGGTGATGGACAGGGAGGCCTGGCGTGCTGCAATTCATGGGGTCGCAAAGAGGTGGACACTCCTGAGCGACTTAACTGAACTGAACTGAACATTTATAAATATTGACAGCTACACTTGTTTAGTAAAATGCCAATACTTTCTGTGAGAATTTATAAATAATGTTTTTACTCTAATCATTTCCTTATGTTTGTGTGTGTGTCTGTGGTGGATGAAGTCATAATGTTATTATATATTACCTGATATATGTGATGATAATATCATTTCACCACTGCTGAATCATCCCCCCCCCCACAAATGCTAACCCCAGGCTAATCACAAGACAATGTAGACCAATACATATCAAACGATATGCAACAAAATACATTATAAGAATGCAGTAAAATTTTCAAAGTCATGAAAAGCAAGGGAATGCTGAGATTTCATCACAGATGGGAGAAGATGAAGGAGATATGATGACTAAACACATTATGGTATCCTAGACTGCATGCTTTAATAGTAAAAGTACATTAGTGGGAAATATAATAAAATCTGAATAAAGTTATATATATATATATATATATATATATATGGACCATTTTTTAGTCTTGATTTGTTACAATATCACTTCTATTTTATGTTTAGTTTTTTGACTGCAGAGCATGTGGGATCTTAGCTCTCAGATCAGGGATTGAGTCTGCACTCCCTCATTGGAAGGCAAAGTCACAACCGCTGGACCACCAGGGAAGTCCCTGAATGAAGTATTTAAATGCTAACAAAATGTGAATAAAATCTGATGTTTATAATTTTAAGTGTTTGTCTGCATTGCAGACAGTCTGTAATGAATCTGTCTGCAACGTGGGTAAATCCACCTGCAATGTGGGAGACCTGGTTTGGGAAAATCTCCTGGTGATGGGAACATCTACCCACTCCTGTATTCTAACCTGGAGAATTCTATGGTCTATGTAGTCCATGGGGTCACAAAGAGTCAGACACGACTGAGTGACTTTCACAGACAAGGTTAGTACTAGGGAATGTTGGGTAAAAGTTTTATGGGAACTCATTAAACTATCTTGACAATTATTGAGTAAACTAAAATGATTGCAAAGTAATTTTTAGAGGTTGACAACTGGTAGGACATTTTAATGGAGAAAATCATTGGCAAGTCATTCTCATTTTAGCCCTACTTCAAACAACTTGTGTTTCTTCTCTGATTCTCAGCTTCCTAATTTGTAAAATGCAGAGATAAGGTAATTCACTTGTGATGCTTTCTTTTGTATTCTCAAATGTTATGTATAAAATTTAAACTATGCTAAGCCATGATTTTGGATTTTTGTCAAGTGGATTGGTAGAAGCAGACATAGGGATTAGTGTGGCAGGCATCCTATAAAATGACCCCTAGTGACTTCCACCTACTGGTAACCCTTCTGCTTGCTTGGTCTGGATTTGGTATCTCACTACTAGAGCATAAAAGCAATAGGGCATTATTTATTTGACTAGCTTATAAAAGAGTGCAATTTTCATCTTGGACCCTCCCTCTCTCTTATTCACTTCTTCTGTCTCTAACTGGCTCAAAGAGGATCTGGATGTCATGCTGTGAAGCAGCCATATGGATAGTTCCAGCTGATGAGAAAGTAAGGGACTGACTATCTGAAATATTGATTTTCATTTCAATGAGGGTTTATCTATTATGTTTAGTCTAATGACATAATTAGTGGTAAAAAGATAATCAAATATTATAAGGTAAGATGCCTGATTCTAAATGTGCATCTTTAAGGAACTGTGACTTGCCTCTAGCTTCTGATTTAAATATTTATTGGAATAGAGCAAGGCTCTGACTGCTTCAGTGGTGGTCATTAACTTCATTCCTATAAGCAGATTCACTTTCACATTTTTCTATGCTTGACTATCAAACAACTTTTATATGGGTTCCTCAAATAAAAAAGTCTCATTTACATAATTTCACACTTTCCTTGTTTTAATCTTTTACTAACTTCATCCTTTCCCTTCTTCTTACCCACAAATATTTTTGCCCAACCATTAAATATTAAAATATGGTGAAATGGAACATTGGTATAATCTAATAATTATACCAATATACTAATAATAGTTCTTATTTTTTCTAAGCTGATATGCATCTATTTTAATTATATTGAATCAGTATAAAATTTCTCTTTAGGTTCATTCTAATGATATAAAATATAATATGATTAACATTGAACAAGAAAAAGTATAAAAATGTTCTAGTTTGTATGATGATGAAACATCAAGGTGATTTATGGCATTTCATTACGAAATGGATACATCTAAATCTTGTCCAAAGTATATTCTAAACCTTCTCAGAAAGAGTTAACTTTTTCTAGGTCAAGTCTGAAATATTACCTTTTGCTATATATTTTATTTCAAATATTGAGATTGATAGTTTGAAGATACTATTAAACTTTCAAGAAAATTGTAGTTGAGCTAAAATAAAATATCATGTCATTTTTTGGAATTAGCTATTTAATTAAAATTTTCATTCATCTTCTTGATAATAGAGATGACTGACAGGCAAATTTTAACCTTCAAGAAATTGCTATTTATAATGAAATTATTAAACTTAAATTACAAAATTTTAATTTTTGGTTTGTGGATATTTTAGGTATTTTATTTTCACAGTTGAGATCTAATTGCATGAGAGACTGTTCATATAAATACTCATTTAAGACAAAGTTGCCAGTGTTTATTGATTGATTTTAACTAGTAATCACAGAGCTTCCCTGGGAGCTTACACGGTAAAGAGTCTGCCTGAAATGTAGGAGACACAGTTTCTATTCCTGGATCAGGAAGAGACCTTCTCCAAGAGATCTCCTGGAGAAGGAAATGGCAACCCACTCCAGTATTCTTGCTTGGAGAATCCCACGGACAGAAGAGCCTGGTGAGTCCCAGTCCATGGGGTCACAAGGAGTCGGACAGGACTGAGCGACTAACAACTATTAATCACAGAACTAATATTTGAATTTATTCTGAACATTAACTAAAATATGTCTCTATTAAAATTTTCCTTTAAACTTTTTGGGCAAGCATAAAACATTTTTTTTTAATGCTCACTCAATAAATTGGTAATATTTAATACTATTTAATTTTAGTGAATTAAATATCTGATAACAATGCATTTCTTCTTTAAAAATTTATAGATTTCTATCTTATAAATTAACAATTCTAAAACCAACTTTCACGTTAACTAGCTCTCAGAAGCATCAGCAAAAATAAAACATTAAGTAACGTTACAAAGTCAAGGGCTTATGATTTATTGGTAATTTTGCTCTTTTAGTCATATCATAGGTTGGACTGAATGACTTGTTAAGAGATGAAATAATGAGTATAAATTGCAGATTCCAAATCCATTTAAACATATAGAATAAGATATTCATTTTTCTTCACATATATGAATTAAATGTCCTTTAATTTTAAGGAAAAATAACTGAGAAATGAGCAGATATCTATCCGTAACTGTTAATTCTGCCTCCTCCTGCTGTTACAATGATTCTAACAGTGAAGAATATCAAATGAAATCCCTAAGTAATGGAAAAGGTGATTGTGTTAAAAGGGCAAAAGGGCTGAGACATCAGTCAACTGAGACTCACAGTGTTATTACCCTTCTTCTTGGCAGTGCCACTGAGATGCGATAAGTGACTGCAGAGTTCAGCAGGAAAGAAGAAAATGTAATGATTCTAATTTTCATGTAGATTTTCTTTGTGCTTGAAGCATATCCTGCATCACACTACTTCCATTTTGTACTCTGCCACTTGCAGGTATGAAAGTAACTTTTTAAAGACAAGTATTAAAGTAAAATAAAGTAAAAATAAAAATTAAAAAAAAAGACAAGTATTCAAGTCTGATTTAAATAGTGTATAAAAAATCAGAGTGGAGATAAAGATTGATAATGTTTTAGCGCTGGATAGTAGATTAGTCAAATAGTATAAAAGTGTTTTCATTGTTTGAAATTCCACTGCTTGATCTCAAAGCAAGTCATTTAACTCCTCTATTCCTCAGTTTGTCAACTGCAAAATAATGATAATAAAACTGATAGTATCTACTCCATCAAATTATTGTGAGGCACAAAAAATTAAGAGAAGAGCAAGGTACTTAAAATGGCATCTGGGATATAGTGGGCAAAAGTTCTTATTTTTTGGTCTAAAATATTATCCACAAGGCTGTTTTTGTGAAATAATAAATGAAATTTCCTGCTTAGGAAAGGTGTACAAGTCAATTGTAGACAATTTAGAAAATAAAAAAAAAAAAACAGTAGAGTCAAAGGCGTTTCCCACATGGTTCAGTGTAAAAGAATCCACCCGCCAATGCAGGAAACATAGGAGATGTGGGTTGAACCCCTGATCCCTGGGTGGGGAGGATCAACTGGAGTGGGAAATTGCCCCTCACTCCAGTGTTTTCGCCTGGAAAATCTCACAGACAGAGGATCCTGGCAGATATAGTCCACTGTGGTCACAAAGAGTCAAACACAAATGAATGATTGATCACAAAGTGTCAAATATTGCTCATAATGTCAAAACTCACTAATAATTATTGTTAATTCATTTTAATTATTTATTTACCAATTAGAAATATTTTCCATGAGTTAAATATACCTTTATAATGTGATTTTTAGTGACTGCATTGTAATTATTTCATCATGTTTTTGAATAATTTATCACCTATTGAGGACCTGAATAGGCCTCAGTATCTGACCTCTAAAATAAACATGACAATACATACTTAGTTTAATAGGGAGAGTTTGGTTTGACAATGTAATATACAGAGTTAACAAAATTTGAGCACAACACAAATATTAGTTTTTTTGTTATTAAATAATTGGAGCTAAAAAAAATCCATTTTTTAAAAATTCCTTTTACATACCTAGTGATGTATTGGAGAATGTGTGTATGTTGAATTACTGAAGCACGCATTATACATGTTATTAAGATTTAAAATCTAGGAGCCAGTTTTAAATTGCAGTTAAGCACAACTATCTTAACTAAGTTTTCTTTGTTTTTCCCCCAAGCAAATTAAATTCCCAGAATCCCTTCTCATTTTTCTCTCATATCTTAAGGTTCTGATTCAGTAGTTCTCCAAGCAAAGACTTAATACACCCTTTCAATTACATGATTATAATATGCACACAGTCTCATTTATCACCCTTTATAGAGCTAATAGGTTTATTTTGCCTTGAACCATCTATTAAGATATTTAAAGGTGATTTTATAATGCAAATAATTTCAATTTTATATCTATGACTGTAGGGAGATTATTCTAATTTGCAATGATTTTAAATGCAAAATAAGTGTAGAGTATGAGCTAGCAACTCTGCAGAATGATTCAGTTTTAGATTTTTTCCCATAAATATCTCTTCTAATTTCTTCATTGGATGAAAATTGCATGGAAAGTTAATATATATGCAATTTTAAATTATTAATGTATTCCCTAAAGTTGAATTCTCAGTTTTGACCAATATGTCATGTTTTCATGGAAGGACTAGGTTAAAAAAATTGAGGGATTTTGGTCATGTACTGCCAGTTTAAAATCTTGGTAATCAAAGTAAAAACTCTGAGTTACATTTCTCAGACTATGGCTTTTCATCATCTTAAGAACTGAGGACATGTTCTCCTGAATGATGGAAAGCCTATTAGAATTTGCTTGGACCTTAGAAATTCCATTGATAGTTTTTAATTTATAGCACGTATCAATATATTGCTTCTATTTTAGCATTGTTAAATATTTTAATAATTAATATAATATCAAGTAATATGCACATCCATTTTCATAGAATTTCAAAATTATTTTAACAAATAATCAATGCCTACACATAACTATGACACTTTTAGTCACCAATAAAATAAATCCCAATATTCTTCTGATATCTTATCTTTTTATTGTCCCCAAAGTCTATTTTGCTATAAACAAATTAATACTAAGAAAATAAGGAGCAGACAGTAATTGTAGCTAGTTTTCTTTTACTCATAAATATTATCATAACTATGCAAGGAATGGAATAGATTCCAAATTTTATGCTAAATCTAGAGAATTGCAATGAGGATCTTGAATTGAACCAAAGTAAATAAATCAATTAGCAGTGTTTGCTGAAAAGAGTATTAAGGAAACTTAGTGGTTACCTATGTGCTGTGCTATGCTTATACACTCAGGAGTGTTCAACTCTTTGGGACATCATGGACTGTAGCCCACCAGGCTCCTCTGTCCATGGGGATTCTCCAGGCAAGAATAATGGAGTGGGTAGCCATGCCCTCATCCAGGAGATATTCCAAACCCAGGGATCGAACCCAGGTGTCCTGGGTAGTAAAGGAGGATTCTTTACTATCTGAGCCACCAAGGAAGCTCAAGAATACTGGAGTGGGTAGCCTATCCCTTCTCCATAGGATCTTTCTGATCCAGAAATTGAACTGGTGTCTCCTGCATTGCAGCTGAGCTGCCAAAGGAAGTGATACATACATAAATCATACCCAGTGAATTCACATTCTCAGACTAAATTTTTCCTCATTTTCAGTCTCTCTTTTGATTTATTATATCTTTATTAGTCAAGCTTCTTGCAGCTGCACAAAATAGAATCAAATTCAGAATGGCGTAAGAAAAACAAATTTGTTATTTGACTGGTGGATGTAACTGGAATTCTCAGTGTCACACTTATGTTCAGCAATGAGCAGAGACAGGAGCCTCCACAAATCTATCTAACCTCTCCTTTGGCTCTGTGTTGCATTTCAATGTGTAATCTGTCTTTGTAATGGCAAACATGATCATCTATATCATCAGGCTTTTATATTATCAGTTTTTAAACCCCAGCAGAAGGAAACAGTTTTCATCCTTCACAGTTGCAGAATGAAATACATGTTGCTTGCTCAACCCACAATGCAGGTCTATAGTGAAGAAGGGTTAATTAGATCCAACAGAGTAACATGGATTTATGGTGGGGAAGAAGTGAAACACTAAAGAAAATTAAGGAAGCCTTCACCAAAAGAAAGCTGAAACAACAAATGGTCACACTAGTAAGAGGCATAAACTACAATGTTACTTTGATATTCTCCACAGTATTAGTTTTCCACTGTTGTATTAAAAGGCACTACAAACTTAGTGACTGTCAACAACACCTCTTTATTATCCTATAGCATCTATAGGTCAGACGTCCAGGCATAGTTTACAGGCTTGTAGTGTTCAGGTTCTCATAAACTGGAAACAATGTATCACTCTGGGTGGTAATCCAGTAATTACAGGCTTCTTCCAAACTCAGTGATTGCTGACATAATCCAGTTTCTTTCAGATGTAGGACTGAACCATTCACCTCTTAATGACCTCTTATTTTTACCTGCCATGTGACATGTTACTTTTTAAAAAAATCTCTCTCTTTTTAAAATTAATTTATTTTTTATTGAAGGATTATTACTTTACAGAATTTTGCTGTTTTCTGTCAGACCTCAACATGAATCATCCATAGGTATATATATATCCCCACTCTTTTGAAACTCCTTCCCATCTCCCACCCCATCCTACCCCTTTAAGGTTGATACCGAGCCACCCCTGTTTGAGGTTCCTGAGCCATAGAGCAAATTCCTGTTGGCTATCTATTTTACATATGGTAATGTAACTTTCCATGTTACTCTTTCCACACATCTCACCCTCTCCTCCCATCTCCCCCCATGTCCATAAGTCGATTCTTTATGTCTGTTTCTCCATTGTCGCTCTGTAAATAAATTCCTCAGTGCCATTTTTCTAGATTCCATATATACATATTAGAATACAGTATTTATCTTTTTCTGATTCACTTCACTTATAATCTTCATTTAGCTACAATCTGTTGAAAACATCAACATTTCATATTGTCTCTCCTCATTATGTAAATGTTAAAAAGAAATCATTTCCAGTTTGATAATTTAAACTCATATAGAAACATATGTATATACAACCAAAGAATTTCTTTGTACAAAAATTAAAAAAAAAATTTAGTCATGTTAGCTATTGCTATGATTATACATTTTAAAATCGTGTCCCTAAAAGCAGCTTATAAAGCAGGACAAAATTGATAAAAAACAACCATCTCAATGCCCAGGAAACAGACCATATATTTCTATGAAAGCTATTTAACTTGGATAAACACTGAACCTTTAATTAAACTAACAGGAATCTGTGATGGTTTACCCGGAGGAAGAGGAAATAGAGCAGAAAAAAAAAATAATGATCAAGAACTTGATAAAAACATGTTAATGTACACTTGAAGAGAGCTTTAAATTGCAAATAAATCCACATCCAAAGAAATCATAGTCAAACTGTTGAAAGAGAAAAATTTGTATAAAGGAAAGGGAATTATGACTCACCATGTACCAGAACAATTCAATATAATTAATGAATGACTTCATCTGAAACCATGGAAACCTTCAGACAGTGGAATGACATATTCAAAACACAGAAAGAAAAGCAGGCAAACAAAACAGCTTATCAATACAGAAATATATATATAGCAAAATAGCCTTCAAAGATGAAAGTAAAATTCAGATACTCTTAGACAAAGAATGGAAAACATTGTTACTAGTACACCTGTCTTGCAAAAAAATACAGGGACTTCCTCAGGCTATAGGAAATTATGTGAGAACATACTTCAATCACAAGAAATTGAAAAAAAAAAAGATAAACTGATCAATTAATATACTTGATTCTATAAACATTTTAGTCTCTTAATATCTTAAAATTATGAAATTTTATAAAGCAATGGTCATAACACTGAATTATTGGGTTTATATTGCATGCAAATATATATACTGACAATTATATATATATATATGTGTGTGTGTGTGTGTGTGTGTATATATATATATATATACACACAAATGGGGGACTGGTCCTAGGTAAGAACAAAATTTCTATATTATACTAGAATCAAGTTAGGTTTAATATGATGTGAATCTAATCAATTAAGCTTCACATCATAATCCTAATAGAAACCATGAGAAAATAACTAATAAAAATATAATTTAAAAAAGAATTAAATTTAACATTAAATAATATTCATTTAGTATAAAAGCCAGTTGTTAAGGAAGCCTGATCTTGTTTAGTCACCAAGTTGTGTCCCATTCGTTTGTGACCACTTGGACTGTAGCCCACCTGGTTGCTCTGTCCATGCATTTTCCCAGGCAAGAATACTGTGTGGGTGGGTTGCCATTTCCTTCTCCAGAGAATCTTCCTGACATGAAGATCAAACCTACATCTGGTAGGTAGTTTCTTTACCACTGAGTCACCAGGAAAGCCCAGTTAAGGAAGCCTTTAAAAACACACAAAAAGCAAGACATGCATAATGTAATTCTAAGTGTATCAATAATTGTTTTAAATGTGAAATTCTATACAATCCTGTCAGGATAAAAAAATGGAAAAAAAAAACCCCACAAGATCTAAATATAGGCTGTCTGTAAGAGATAAAACTTAGATTCAGAAAAACCCACAGATCGAAAGCAAAAGGGTGGGGAAATATATCTCATGAAAATAAAATTAATAAGAGAACTGAATCAGCTATACCAATACCAGAAAAAAGAAAAGACTTTAATACTCTTCAGTTCATTCGCTCAGTCATGTCTGACTCTTTGTGACCCCATGAACTGCAGCATGCCAGGCTTCCCTATCCATCACCAACTCCTGGAGCTTGCTCAAACTCATCTCCATCAAGTTGGTGATGCCATCCACCATCTCATCCTCTGTTGTCCCCTTATCTCTTGCTTTCAATCGTTCTCAGCATCAGGGTCATTTCCAGTGAGTCAGTTCTTCCCATCAGGTGGCCAAAGTATTGGAGTTTCAGCTTCAGCATCAGTCCTCCCAATAAGCATTCAGGACTGATTTCCTTCAGGACTGACTGGTTTGATCTCGTTGCTGGACTCTCAAGAGTCTTCCCCAACACCACAGTTCAAAAGCATCAATTATTCAGTTCTCAACTCTCTTTATGGTCTAAATCTCACATCCATATATGACTAATGGAAAAAATCATAGCTTTTGCTAGACATACTTGACATACTGCTTTCCCAATTTTGAACAAGTCCATTGTTCCATGTCTGATTCTAACTGTTGCTTCTTGACCTGGATACAGGTTTCTCAGGAGGCAAGCAAGGTGGTCTGGTATTCCCATCTCTTGAAGAATTTTGCAGTTTTTTGTGATCCACACAGCCAAAGGCTTTAGTGCAGTCCAGGAAGCAGAAGTGGATATTTTTTTCTGGAATTCTCTAGCTGTTTCTATGATCTAGCAGTGCTGATAATAATAGTAGTAATTTTAAGTCATAGTTTAATATTATTATGGGCATTTGCACTTTTACGTATTTTCTACATGGGATATTCCAAATAGCAAGTCCTAAACACTCAGTTCATTTTTGTCTTGCCTTTTATGTTATTAAATGGATCTGATTATGATGTTAAGTATCCAGCTAAAGGGGAGTTTGCACATTCTTAGAGCCAGTTTCCACAAAACATTATTTTATGAATCTTGTGATTCTTAAAATCTATTCTATGTGGGCAGGAAAAAACTCAAAATTTTTTATCAGAAATTGATGTTATAAATTATATATTTATATTTAACGATTATCATTTCAATGATTACCATAAATATCTGATTTCTTCCTTATTTACATTTAGCTGATAATTTTGTATTCTTCATTCTAGAGATCTGATATTCCTTGCATAAGACACAAATCTGTATTGAAAAAAAAAAGAACCTGCGAAAATTTATGACTGAATTAAGGAGTGTTTACAAGGCAGGAAAGGAGAGAGAGAGGGAGACAGAGCAAGAAAGAAAGAGAGCTTCTAAATGTGAATGATGAAAGACAAACAAACATCACACCTCTTTGAGGGAGTTGGTTAATTTTACAGAAAAGAAATCCCAATAAGAAGAAATGAAGTATGAAATGAGTGTGTAATTGCAATTATATTCTAGGTTTTCACCAAAAAACTTTGCTTAACAGCAGCAAAGTAAATTAGTTTTACATGAACAGTAAAACTTTTATTGTAAATTTTTTAAAATATGTGATAAATGGAATAACATACTCTACTCAATTGGATGTACTGAAAAAATTTTTCCACACAAACTAAGCTAATAAATTAAGATACTTTATGTAGGATGGTGAAGGGTTTAATTAATGAAGGCTAAGCAGGAAGCCCAGGCTTAAATTACTATGCTTTAGAAATGCAATCTTTTAGATTACTATAAAAAGTTAGTATGCCAAGCTGCTTCCTTTTCCCCAATTATTTTCTTTCAAAATAAAATAATGTGGTGTGGTTTTTTTTTTGGCCTATTCACTTTGCAAAACCAAGTCTATGGCAAAAGCAGAATTCCTTACTTCACATTTTATGGGCAGTCCCTTTAATCTTCCTGCATTCTATACCTTCTGGCACTAGACACTTAGTTCTTGCTTTTCCAGAGAACTAATTCCAATTAATGTCAGTAATGCTGTGAGGAGATTTCAAGTGATGGATGTACTCAGGTCTAGTAGAAACTATCATGCTTTTGTTCATAGAAGCACAAAATCTTTATATTAAATGATAAGACATAATCTTTTATTTTCTAAATAAGTAAACTTTTGCATATTGACAGAGAATCAAATTTTTTAATTAGTGATATCAGCTGATTTGATACTGTCAGTTGGGGAAGAACTATAGTTTATTAATATTTTTATTAAAAATAATTGAAATTAAAATTTATTTTTATTTAATATTTTATTTTCATACATCAACTCTTTTTCCTTTTCAATTATATTTGCAAATTTTATTTTTCACAATTTTTTCTATTTAGAATACTGAGGACAGTTTCCATTGTGTGCATTTCATTCTGGTTGGATAAATTTGTCATTATATGAATTATTTCAATTTCTGCCAAGTATGTGTCCAAGAATGCATGTAAGAATTAAAGATTTTAAAATTTAAAAAATAAAAAAACTAAAAAAAAATTAAAAAAATAAAAATCACTGATATAGATTTAGCATCATAATTATCCATATTTTATAATAAAAGTAATTCATAAGAAAACTCAAGCAATAAAAACACTTCATAAAAAGAATGTTAATAATGTTTACATTTTTGTCACCACCTGTCCTTTCTTCACTTCAACCATTTCCACTATGAGTCTCGACAATAAAAAATTGTATTTATATCATTTCAGATCTTCTTCCACAAACACAAATATACGCACAGTGTTTAAACGATAATTTTAGACTTATAGATCTGTTAGCCGCTTCACTCTGTAACTTATAAAGCTAGCACAACAAGTGGCATATCATTTTCTTAGCTCCTGCATACTGTCCCATACGACAAATATACCATAAGACCCTTATGAAGGTCTTAGGCTATAGTCCATGGGGTCGCAAAGAGTCGGACATGACTGAGCAACTTCCCCTTCACCTTCTTATGAAGGCACATTTAGGTAGTTAGGTAATTAGGCAATATATTAGGTAATACACTACTGGTATTTTTCACTATTGTAAATAATATTGCAAGAAAAATAATTTATATGTATGCATTCAGTTCAGTTCAGTCTCTCAGTTGTGTTCGACTCTTTGCGACCCCATGAATCTCAGCACGCCAGGCCTCCCTGTCCATCACCAACTCCCGGAGTTCACTCAAGCTCAAGTCCATCGAGTCAGTGATGCTATCCAGCCATCTCATCCTCTGTTGTCCCCTTCTCCTTCTGCCCCCAATCCCTCCCAGCATCAGAGTCTTTTCCAATGAGTCAACTCTTCGCATGAGGTGGCCAAAGTACTGGAGTTTCAGCTTCAGCATCATTCCTTCCAAAGAACACCCAGGGCTGATCTCCTTCAGAATGGACTGGTTGGATCTCCTTGCAGTCCAAGGGACTCTCAAGAGTCTTCTCCAACACCACAGTTCAAAAGCATCAATTCTTCGGTGCTCAGCTGTCTTCACAGTCCAACTCTCACATCCATACATGACCACAGGAAAAATAGCCTTGACTAGACGGACCTTTGTTGGCAAAGTAATGTCTCTGCTTTTGAATATGCTATCTAGGTTGGTCATAACTTTTCTTCCAAGGAGTAAGCGTCTTTTAATTTCATGGCTGCAGTCACCATCTGCAGTGATTTTAGAGTCCCCCAAAATAAATTCTGACACTGTTTCCACCGTTTCCCATCTATTTCCCATGAAGTGATGGGACCAGATGCCATGATCTTAGTTTTCTGAATGTTGAGCTTTAAGCCAACTCTCTCACTCTCCTCTTTCACTTTCATCAAGAAGCTCTTCAGTTCCTCTTCACTTTCTGCCATAAGGGTGGTGTCATCTGCATATCTGAGGTTATTTATATTTCTCCTGGCAATCTTGATTCCAGCTTGTGCTTCTTCAAGCCCAGCATTTCTCATGATGTACTGTCCAACCTAGACAGCATATTAAAAAGCAGAGTCATTTCTTTACCAACAGTGATCCATCTTGTCAAAGCTATCATTTTTCCAGTAGTCATGTATAGATGTGAGAGTTGGGCTATAAAGAAAGATGAGCACCGAAGAATGGATGCTTTTGAACTGTGGTGTTGGAGAAGACTCTTCAGAATCCCTTGGTCTGCAAGGAGATCCAACCAGTCTATCCTAAAGGAAATCAGTCATGACTATCAATTGGGAGGACTGATGATGAAGCTGAAACTCCAATACTTTAGCCACCTGATGTGAAGAATCGACTCACTGGAAGAAAACCCCAAGGCTGGGAAAGATTGAAGACAGGAGGAGAAGGGGACGACAGAGGATGAGATGGTTGGATGGCATTATCCACAAGATGGACATGAGTTTGAGTCGGCTTTGGGAGTTGCTGATGGACAGGGAAGTCTGGCGTGCTGCAGTCCATGGGGTCACAAACTCGCTCATGACTGAGTGACTGATTTGAACTGAAGCTTGTACTTTTGAACTCATTCTTCAGTAGCTATTTACTGAGTGTCTCCTTTGTCAGGGCTCAAATATGAAAAAACAATTTCCTTTCTTTTCCCCAAATAATCGCATTGTATATTGGTAATCACATAAAGAGACATTGAGTATTACTAGCATAGATTTATTTTTATTTATGAGTAAAGACATAGACTTGGGCATGTTTTTGCTTCTATATCTATTTCTGCTGCTGCTAAGTTGCTTCAGTCATGTCTGACTCTTGTGTGACCCCATAGATGGCAGCCCACCAGGCTCCTCCCTGGGATTCTCCAGGCAAGAACACTGTAGTGGGTTGCCATTTCCTTCTCCAACGCATGAAAGTGAAAAGTGAAAGTGAAGTCACTCCATAGTGTCTGACTCTTTGCGATCTCATGGACTGTAGCCTACTGGCTCCTCCGTCCAAGGGGTATTCTAGGCAAGAGTACTGAAGTGGGGTGCCATTTCCTTCTCCAATATCTATTTCTAATTAGCAATAAAATATGTGTAAAATTTACTAGTTTCTCATTTGCCTATATTTTGACACAATTTTCTTAGGGAACTCTGACAAAAAAAAAGATATATATATATATATATATATTATATATATATATAGTATCAATAAAATTATATGATGTTTCTGAGATTCTACCAACACTTAGTGAGTTTAAACAATTCTTTCAAAAACTTTAATACTCAAGGAGTAGAAATTATACTTAAAATTTCATAATTTTAGGGTTTATAAAATATTTTCATATGTAGAGTTCTATTCACCTCAGTAGCCCTTTAAAATGCACGTGTGTGCTAAGTCGCTTCAGGTAGGTCCAACTCTTTACAACCCTATGGACTGTAGCCTGCCAGGCTGCTCTGTCCATGGGATTTCCAAGGCAAGAATATACTGGAGAGGGTTACCTTGCCCTCCTCCAGGGAGTGTTCTCGACCCAGTGATCAGACTCATGTCACTTACATCTCCTGCATTTGCAGGTGGGTTCTTTACAACTGATGCAGATGGGAGTCACCTTAAAATGCATATAATTATTCACATTTTATAACTGAATAAATTGGGATCAGAGACTTAAAATACTTTTAAAGGATTAAGGGTATTTTAATCCTTAAGTGGAATAGCAGAAATTAAAATCCAAGTTTTCTTTTTCCAAAGTCAGTAGCATTATCTCTTAATACAAATAGTATAAGGGTTTATCATATGCCAGGAGCTAAGTATTTTACAGGTTTTGCCTCATTTAGCCATCACAAACACTAAATTAAATAACTTTTAATGGTATTATAGGCTTACAGAAGAGGAATCATTAGCATGAATCCAAAGGCTAGTTAAGAGTGAAGATGGGACTCAAATCCAAATATCTGATTGTATAGTCAAACCTATAACCATGATACCCACTTCCTGTCACTTTTTGACTTTAATTGAAACCAAAAGGGACTCAGCATTAGTATATCCTTTATTCATGTAATTGTAACCACCATAGAGCAATAGCTTTTATCTCCTTGAAAACTCTCTTGAATATTACATCCTGATTGAATTCAAGGATGTTCCTTTAGTGACTAGCGCACCAAGATGAGACCAAAACTATAGGAAAAACAGTTTTTACCTAAAAATCTTGTGTGGAAATTAACACCTGGGTTCCCACCAAGCAGATAAACTGCATCACAATCTTTATTTGACTAAGATTCTATGCATGCGACGGTTTGGAAAGCACTGCCTTGGTGAAATGGCAATGACCAAAAATTATGTTAAAAGCTGCGCATATATTAAAGAATATATTTTAAAGTTATTTTATTTTGATCAATTTTGTGAATGTTATTTATAAAGGTAAATAATATTTTCCTCATACTGTTTTTGAAATTGGTAGTGTTTTGTGATTTCATAAATAACAACATTTGAGAAGGCATTTTCTCTATTCAGTTTTATCAACTGTTTTTTTTTGTTGTTGTTGTTCGGTTTAGCCCTCTACGTTTGTTTGTTGTTTGTTTTCAGTTTCATACAGATCCAGGTACTTTGTGTATTTCTGTGATATAGACTACATGTTGGAAAAAGAGTGAGGGAAATGTTAACTTAGAAAAGGAAGTATAAATCAGAAGCATGTCTCCTAAGGAACATTCAATATATCCAAGTAAATCATTGAAAATATAATATACATAGTACAGCTCTTTTTTTTTATTATTTAAACACCAAAGTACAATACTCCACTGTTCTATAGAGTGTCATGAATTTTTAAAAATTTCTTAATATCCTTACTCTGCATCTGTCTCAGTTGAAACAGTCAAAAGAAATTTTGTCTGTATATATGTGATCTGTATCTCTTTAGAAAATAAAACCAAAAATAGCATCACATATACATTTATGTGGACTTCTCAGGTGGCGCTTGTGGTAAAGAACCTGCTTGCCAATGCAGGAGATGTAAGAGATACAGGTTCAGTCCCTGGGCTGGGAAGATCCCATACAGGAGAACACAGCAACCCGCTCAAGTATTCTTGCCTGAAAAATCCCAAGGACATAGGAGTCTGGTAGGCTAGAGTCCATAGGATCTCACAGAGTTGGGCACGACTGAAGCAACTCAGCACAGTATATACATTTATGCCTTCAAATGGCAACCCACTCCAGTATTCTTGCCTGGAGAATCCCAGGGACGGGGAAGCCTGGTGGGCCTCCGTCTATGGGGTTGCACAGAGTCGGACACGACTGAAGCAACTTAGCAAAGCTTGCACACCTAAAGAAAAAAATTTAAGGCAAAAAATATGGCAATAATATCAATTCAGTTGATTGTAATGTATCTTCCTAATCCATTCTATTATCAAGGTTATGTCTCTAAGTGTAAAGTGGTTTAACTTGATAAATTATGTCCTTTAACTTCTCTGTTTCGTATCATTTTGAAGGATTAGGAAATGTGAGAGAGTGTATTACTTGTTCAAGTAAGACTAGTTTTCTGTCTACATTTTTATCCTTAGGCAACAAGTTGACAAATGAACATGAATTTTGCCTCTGAGTGTTCCATAAGCCAGTATTGTCCTGACATTGCAAGTGTTTACCACGAAAATCCTCTACATCCATCACCCAGGGCCAGCCTTTGCTTGATTCTAATTCCAGTGACATTGAAATCTGAAGCTCCCTGTGAGTCATTTATCATACTTATTAACATGTTCCACTGTGGATTAGAATAGCAATCCACTATTATTTCAGAGTGCTGCTCAAGGGGCTTTCTATGCAGCAATCTTAACGCTTTATTGAAATAGTACTTTAGTTTTAATAGAAGATTCTTCACAAAGGTACTCTGCTTTCAATTATGAAAGGTGATGTTGGCTTTTGAAATCTGGCATTTGTGCCCAAGATTATGTAAATCCCTTAATTTAATATTTCATTTTTCTGCTCTATATATTCCACCTTAATATTTTAACATGGCTATGTCGATTGGATTAATTAGACTATTATATAAAGAATATCTTTCTAAATTCCCCTTTTGAAATGTGGTCAAATAATCAGCATATAATGATAACTTCAAAATAACAAGTATATTTTATATGAATAAAAAGAAAATACAGTTTTTACATAAGAAATAAGGTATTTGTACAATAGATAGATCATTTCTGAGTAGAACCTATTATTTTGTTAGCAGATTTCTCTCAAACCAAGATATGTTACTTTTTTTTTTTCAGAAAACTTTGAATATATTATTGCCCAATTCATTGTTCTCTCTTTCTCTTTATTTTCTCTCTTCATTTTTTCTTTGTATGTTTCTCTTCCTCTCTCTCATTCGCTAGTTGGGAATGACATTATCTCTTTGATGTCTGAGTAGGAAAGAGATAATTTTGTAAAAGTTCTAATTCTCTGCTCCTTGAAGATTCAGTCACTGTGACTCTGGGAAGAAACAGTTTTTCATTTTGGGGAAAAAAGATTAACTTATAATTTTAAAATATTTGAATAACATATAAAATTATAGACTGTATAAATTTATGTTGCATTTTCTTTTCCATTATGGTTTATTATAGGGTGCTGAATATAGTTATTTTTGCTCTACAATGTTATGTTTTCTTAACTGTTGAAATATACTAGGGTGGTATGTATTTCCTTCTAAGATGTATTTCTTCTTTAGCCAACAAAAGTGGTGAAACTTCAGGGTAAGTTATTCAGCCAAAGTTACATGAAATGAGAGAAAGATACAGAAGCATAGCTTGAAACTGAGGAATCATAAAAAATTCTCTCAATGCTGGGTTACGGCTCCTTCTCAATTTTACACATCCTCTTAAATAGTTGAATATAATTGTTTTTTTTTTTTTAAGTGAGGACAATTAAGTTGGAAATTAAATGTATTTCTATTTATATCTTTATGTAAGTGTGTGTGCATGTGCTCAGTTGTATCTAGCTCTTTGCAATCCTATGGACTGTAACACGCCAGGCTTTTCTGTTGTGGAATTTTCCAGGTGAGAATATGGGAGTGGGTTGCCATTTCCTACTCCAGGGGATCTTCCCAACCAGGGATCAAAATTCAAGTCTCTTACATCTCCTGAATTGGCAAGTAGACTCTTTACCAGTGTGCCACATTTATATAATAATAATAATAAAATATATATATATATTTTTTTTTTCTAAATTCAACTCTGAGCCAGTAGCTTTGTAGCAATTTATCATATTGAACCAGTGAAAATTTAAGCTTGAAGGGGACTTTACTTCTTTTACTCTGCAGTCTGATAATTGTTAAAGATCTTGATGAAAAGTTTAGAGGTGAATATGATCCCCATTTATACCAATAACCAAGAAAAATGGCATACAATCAGATTTCTTATGTTAGGAGGGGAGAACACTAGAGAGCAAAAGTTAAAACAGAGATCTTAAGAAGACAATAGAATGAATAGTGTGTATAGAAAGGTAAAACAGAGAGGCAAGTGGAAATAAGAAAATTTAAGCCTGGATGAAAATGATCCAGATTTCTAAAACCATTTAAGTCTTGCTATGTCCCCCATTGCTATCCTGTCTTTTGTCTTTAGCGTGGAAATTACTGGATTCTGTTTCAGAAGATTGTTCCATCTAGAAAACATGATTCCAATTTGGTCCCATAACTCCCTTAAGGAACTTCTGCTTCAAAGTAAACACAGAGTAATGGAAACTTCCCTAAGGATTTCATACATTCACCCTAGTTTCACAAGAGAATACCCAGAAATTCCACTACTAAATTTAAAAAATAATCTGAAGAAAAGATAAGTATAAACAGCTCATAACATTGCTTTTGTGATGTTTATCAGTATGAATTGAAGTTTTCACTTCCATATTCTGAATTTGGACTTTTGAGAAAGAGGAGAGATTTCAAAAAGTTTTACACAGTTCTGACATCCATACCATCTCCTAGATGTGAAAATTTAAATAATGAGACATTTGAGACCATATGTATGGTAAAACTTGACCATAAATAACAGGAGTAATTGCATACAATTTATTGGAGAGGAGGTTGAATGGACAACTAATCACAGTTCAAATAGCAATTATAAAAATAGACAGGATACTGTTCTCTTTTCTGAACAGACTGATGTATCTAGAAGCTATGTTTATTAAAAATTATTTTCCTATATTTATATTATTTTATTATGCCTATAATTATATAATTTCCTATAAGTACTATCTTTACAGAATGAATGAATTCCCTACTTCCCACTCCCAGATAACATGGCTGCAACATGTATTTTAATTTACACAATATTAAAACTGTCAAGTTGAAACTATTTTCTTTCTATCTGTACATATTCAAGGTCTTCTGAGAGTATCTGAATGGTGATGACTCCAATTATAGCTAATTAGATACCTGAAAGAAAATGGAGATTTAAATAAGAAAACCTGATAAAATGGGAAAAAATTGCCAAATTGAACTCAAAGTTTGATAAATGGTGTCTTTCATGCAACTTCCAATTATAAACATAATAATTAAACCCAGCAACACTTTCCTTTTAAAAAACTAATAAATAAAAGTTATAGTTAGAAATGTCTGTCAGTCTTAATAAGAAAACATGAATTTAGCCATATACTGCTAACATATTTTCCCATCTCAGCTGCCAATATAATGCCCAGAAAAATATGGAGTTTCCTTCTTTTGTTAAGTATCAGCCTGAAATTGTAGGAAATGATTTAATTGATTATAAATACCAAACTGGGCTTCCCAGGTGGCGCTGGTGGTAAAGAACCTGCCTGCCAATTCAGGAGATGCAGGTTTGGTTCCCTGGGTCAGAAAGATCCCCTGGAGGAGGGCATGGCAACCCAGTCCAGTATTCTTGCCTGGAGAATCGTATGGATAGAGGAGGCTGGCGGGCTATGGTCCATAGGATTGCAAAAAGTCGACAGGACTGAAGGGATTTAGTATGCCAACACGCAAATACCAATCAGGATGACTTTTTGGATATTTTTCAAGCTTGTGTTTCACAACAAATATGTCCATAGAAAAATTCACTTACCAGACACCTAATTGCCTCTGTAAGAGAATAAAATAAATGAATCAGATTCCAGACCATCCAAATCATGCAATCAGTCCAGTTCAGTTCAGTTCAGTCGCTCAGTTGTGTTCGACTCTTTGCGATCCCATGAATCGCACTGCACCAGGCCTCTCTGTCCATCACCAACTCCTAGAGTTCACTCAGACTCACGTCCATTGAGTCAGTGATGCCATCCAGCCATCTCATCCTCTCTCATCCCCTTCTTCTCCTGCCCTCAATCCCTCCCAGCATCAGAGTCTTTTCCAATAAGTCAACTCTTTGCATGAGGTGGCCAAAGTACTGGAGTTTCAGCTTTAGCATCATTCCTTCCAAAGAACACCCAGAGCTGATCTCCTTCAGAATGGACAGGTTGGATCTCCTTGCAGTCCAAGGGATTCTCAAGGGTCTTCTCCAACATCACAGTTCAAAAGCATCAATTCTTCGACACTCAGCGTTCTTCACAATCCAACTCTCACATCCATACATGACCACTGGAAAAATGATAGCCTTGACTAGACGGACCTTTGTTGGCAAAGTAATGTCTCTGCTTTTGAATATACTATCTAGGTTGGTCATAACTTTTCTTCTAAGGAGTAAGTTATATGTATGAACAAAGGCCCAGAAATATAGCTCTCAGAGTTTTGTCTATACTCTGCCACACATTAAATATGATGGAAGATCTACTTGGTCATTTTCAAGATTCACTGATAGGTTGTGAAGATATATGGACATTAGCACATGGAGAACTACTAAATCTTTGCTTCATGCTTCCACTTACTTGGAAAGCTCTCAAGCGATATGTTCCAAAGAAATTGTAATCACTATTTGTTAAACTGAAAATTTCATAAAGTCATATTTTAAATAATAAGAAAAGCATGCAGCATACGGATATAGCAGTACTCACTGGAAAATTTATAGCCTGGATTTTAATTTAAACAAAACAAAATGAAATACCTCTTTTTCACTATTAGATTAGAAAAGTTAAAAAATAGTGTATTGTATCAGCATTCTCTTACTTGGAAGTTACAGAATTAGTAAACTTCTACAAAGATTCAGGAAAACCACTAGACCATTCAGGTATGACCTAAATCAAATTACTTATGATTATACAGTGGAGGTGAGAAATAGATTTAAGGGACTAGATCTGATAGATAGACTGTCTGATGAACTATGCACTGAGGTTCATGACATTGTACAGGAGACAGGGATCAAGACCATCCCCATGGAAAAGAAATGCAAATAAGCAAAATGGCTGTCTGGGGAGGCCTTACAAATAGCTGTGAAAACAAGAGAAGCAAAAAGCAAAGGAAAACAGGAAAGATATAAGCATCTGAATGCAGAGTTCCAAAGAATAGCAAGGAGAGATAAGAAAGCCTCCCTCAGTGATCAGTGCAAAGAAATAGAGGAAAAGAACAGAATGGGAAAGACTAGAGATCTCTTCAAGAAATTTGGAGATACCAAGGGAACATTTTATGTAAAGATGGGATTGATAAGGACAGAAATGCTACGGACCTAACAGAAGCAGAAGATATTAAGAAGAGGTGGCAAGAATACACAGAAGAACTGTACAAAAAGATCTTCATGACCAAGATAATCATGATGGTGTGATCACTCACCTAGAGCCAGACATCCTGGAATGTGAGGTCAAGTGGGCCTTAGGAGGCATCACTATGAACAAAGCTAATGGAGGTGATGGAATGCTGCACTCAGTATGCCAGCAAATTTGGAAAACTCAGCAGTGGCCACAGGACTGGAAGAGGTCAGTTTTCATTCCAATCCCAAAGAGAGGCAATGCCAAAGAATGCTCAAACTACCACACAATTCTACTTATCTCACACACTAATGTTCAAAATTCTGCAAGCCAGGCTTCAGCAATACGTGAACCATGAACTTCCAGATGTTCAAGCTGGTTTTGAAAACACAGAGGAACCAGAGATCAAATTGTCAACATCTGCTGGATCATCAGAAAAGCAAGAGTTCCAGAGAAACATCTATTTCTGCTTTATTGACTATGCCAAAGCTTTTGACTGTGTGGATCACAATAAACTGTGGAAAATTCTGAAAGAGACAGGAATACCAGCCCTCCTGACCTGCCTCTTGAGAAATCTATATGCAGATCAGGAAGCAAGAATTAGAATTGGACATGGAATGACAGACGGGTTCCAAATAGGAAAAGGAGTTCATCAAGGCTGTATATTGTCACCCTGCTTATTTAATTTATATGCAGAGTACATCATGAGAATCGCTGGACTGGAAGAAACACAAGCTGGAATCAAGATTGCCGGGCGAAGTATCAGTAACCTCAGATATGCAGATGACACCACTCTTATGGCAGAAAGTGAAGAGGAACTAAAAAGCCTCTTGGTGAAAGTGAAAGAGGAGAGTGAAAAAGTTGGCTTAAAGCTCAACATTCAGAAAATGAAGATCATGGCATCTGGTCCCATCACTTCATTGAAAATAGATGGGGAAACAGTGGAAACAGTGTCAGACTTTATTTTTTTGGGCTACAAAATCACTGCAGATGGTGACTGCAGTCGTGAAAGTAAAAGATGATTAATCCTTGGAAGGAAAGTTATGACCAACCTAGTTAGCATATTTATTGGTTTTTTTTTTAGATTTTATTTTATTTATTTATTTATTTTTACTTTACAATATTGTATTGGTTTTGCCATACATCAACATGAATTCACCACGGGTGTACATGTGTTCCCAATCCTGAACCCCTCTCCCACCTCCCTCCCCAACCATCTCCCTGGGTCATCCCAGTGCACCAGCCCCAAGCATCTTGTATCCTGCATCGAACCTAGATTGGCAATTCATTTCTTATATGATATTATACATGCTTCAATGCCATTCTCCCAAATCATCCCACCCTCTCCCTCTCCCACAGAGTCCAAAAGACTGCTCCATATATCTGTGTCTCTTTTGCTGTCTCGCATGTTTAAAAGCAGAGACATTACTTTGCCAACAAAGGTCCATCTAGTCAAGGCTATGGTTTTTCCAATGGTCATGTATGGATGTGAGAGTTGGACTGTGAAGAAAACTGAGTGCAGAAGAATTGATGCTTTTGAACTGTGGTGTTGGAGAAGACTCTTGAGAGTACCTTGGACTGCAAGGAGATCCAACTAGTCCATTTTAAAGGAGATCAGCTCTGGGTGTTGTTTGGAAGGAATGATGCTAAAGCTGAAACTCCAGTACTTTGGCCACCTCATGTGAAGAGTTGACTCATTGGAAAAGACTCTGATGCTGGGAGGGACTGGGGGCAGGAGGAGAAGGGGATGACAGAGGATGAGATTGCTGGATGGCATCATCGACTCGATAGACATAAGTTTGGGTGAAGTCTGGGTTGGTGATGGACAGGGAGTCCTGGCATGCTCCAAATCACGGGGTTGCAAAGAGTTGGACACGACTGAGTGACTGAACTGAGCTGAACTAAACAAAGATTCAATTTTTTAAATTTACCATTTCTCCTCAACCTCTTATCAGGAAAAATATTAGAATGGAATTTCCTTATACCTTACATGTAGTATTCTGTTAGAAATGACATCTTAATATCTAATATATTTGTGTTTAAATTACATGTGCTAAGAGATACCTCATCCTAAAAGAAACTTATATATTTATGAAAATAAATTTAGAAAAAAAAAACTAAGTAGAACTCTTTCATGTATTCTTTTAGGGTAAAAATATGATAGGAATAACTTACTGAAAAATATTTCTCAAACTCAAAACACTCTCTATTTTTTTTTCTTTAAGAGAGTTAATATGTTTTATCTTTATCCATGTGAGCAAAATGCACTTCTTTGCTTTACTCCATCCGAAGGCAAGACAGAGGATTGTGGGCAATTGACTGAGAAAACTCAGATTGGTGCCCATATTATAACACTTATTAAGAATATTGAGTAATTTACACAATTGCTATAAACCTCAGTTACCTCCTAGGTTTGTTTAGGATTTAAAATATGGTACAAAGTTGTGTCCAATGCATGGTAGCTTCTCAGGATTTAGAATGTAAAAGGGTATAAATTTATTTTTATGCTATTTATATCTTCTCAACACTTTCTGTTCACATGGTACGTGGCTGAGAGAGCCGAATTGGATTTTCCTGCAATGTTTTTCTATACTTCCTCATATTCCTAAAAGGTTTAACTTAAAAAAATATTATGTTGCATATTTGCTTCATGCTCATTCATATCAGTTGTGTCCAATTCTTTATGACAGCCCACAAGGCTCCTCTGTCCATGGAATTTTCCAGGCAGGAATACTGGAGTGGGTTACCATTTCCTTTCCAACCAATGTTTCTTGCATCTCCTGCACCAGCAGACAGATTTTTTAACCAGGGAAGACAAAATATAAAGTCTTTTTCTTACCCCTTTTTTTTTTTTAACCCTTCCCTTCTTTTTTTCATTTTTCTTTCCTTTTTTCTTCTTTCTATGTTTTTGTGTATATCTCTATAGAGGTATTTTTGTAGGCATTTTTCTGTTCTCTTTAACTGAATTATTTCTGGGTTCAGTTCAGTTCAGTCGCTCAGTCATGTCCGACTCTGCAACCCCATGAATCGCAGGTCGCCAGGCCTCCCTGTCCATCACCAACTCCTGGAGTTCACTCAGACTCACGTCCATCGAGTCCGTGATGCCATCCAGCCATTTCATCCTCTGTCGTCCCCTTCTCCTCCTGCCCCCAATCCCTCCCAGCATCAGAGTCTTTTCCAATGAGTCAGCTCTTCACATCAGATGACCAAAATGCTGGAGTTTCAGCTTTAGCATCATTCCTTCCAAAAAAATCCCAGGGCTTGATCTCCTTCAGAATGGACTGGTTGGATCTCCTTGCAGTCCAAGGGACTCTCAAGAGTCTTCTCCAACACCACAGTTCAAAAGCATCAATTCTTCGGTGCTCAGCCTTCTTCATAGTGCAACTTTCACATCCATACATGACCACAGGAAAACCATAGCCTTGACTAGACAGAACTTAGTCGGCAAAGTAATGTCTCTGCTTTTGAATATACTATCTAGGTTGGTCATAACTTTTCTTTCAAGGAGTAAGAGTCTTTTAATTTCATGGCTACAATAACCATCTGCAGTGATTTTGGAGCCCAGAAAAATAAAGTCTGACACTGTTTCCATAACTATTTCCCATGAAGTGATGGGACCGGATGCCATGATCTTCATTTTCTGAATGTTGAGCATTAAACCAACTTTTTCACTCTCCTCTTTCACTTTCATCAAGAGGCTTTTTTCTGGGTTAGTTGCTATTAAACACACATCTATTTTAGTAACAATAAGCATAACCCTAAACACAAAGAAAAAGTCCTTAGGAAACAGTTAGTAGATTTGACTATGAGCATTTGAAAATTTGAAATAAAAATAAGTCAGAAAATATATTCTATATGTATGATATATTTATAAGAAAATGATTAATCACACCAGCAGAAGAAGAGATTAAAATATAAATCAAAACAATTTATAAAAATTGGAAAGTGTCTAATTCAGATGTATGGCTATACGCTGACACTCAATTGTATGAACACGTATACAATTTGTATAAAAGTGACAATGAATTGTGCTTTTTAAAAAATCTTGTCCAATATTCAAAAGTACCATGTACACATTTTTATTGGAATGATCACAGTTAATTTATCAATACTCATCAGTGTTTAAAATCATTTATACCATTTACTGAATCTTTTAACATTTAGAATTGTAGTCATCAAAAACATTTGGCCTGTTTCTGACAGGATGTTGAGAGACTGTCTCTCTGAAATTCAAAGCATGATCATTCATTCTCAAAAAGCCAGTTGCTCTCAGTAACTTTCTAAAAAGTGAGAAGTCCTTTGGAAATATTCTGGCTTCTTCATAATGTACTATCAGTATCAGACACTATCATTCCACATGCATTATGCATTTCTGACATAACATCTCACTTAGATTTTAAAATAAGCTGTATTTTTATCTTTCCTACCATGCTGCCATTTATTCCATATTTACTCTATTTTTCTCTTTGCCTAGAATCTGCTTTTCTGTATCCATTCTTTTCTCTCCCCTCTGATTTTTTTTTTTTGTCAGTTGAAACAAGCTTCCTACATTTTGTATCATCTCAGTTATTGACCATTCCATCCTTTTATTATCTCAGATCAAAAACTCTTGAAATTATTCTTTACTCATTCTCTGTCAATAAGTAAATCCAATCTATCAGCAAATTCTGTCACCCTGACTTCAAAGTGGATTCTGAATCTGACCACAGCTCACAGCCACCACTTCTGATAATGCTGGTCTAAGCTACCATCATCTCTTAACTATACTTTTAAATATACCTCTTAATGTGTCTTTTCTTTTTACTGTTTAATTTAGCCCTTGGTGATAGTAAGAATAAGCCTGATAAAACATAGATTAGAACACGCTATTCTTTTAAAGCCTTCAAATACATTCCTACTTCACCCAACAACAACGACAACAAAGACCAATCTTTGAATAAGGCTTGAAAATGCAAGTGTTAGTCATTCAGTCATGTCCTACTCTTTGCGACTCCATGGACTGTAGCCCATCAGGCTTCTCTGTCCATGGAATGCTCTAGGCAAGAATATTGGAGCGGGTAACTGCACCCTTTTCCAGGGCAACTTTCCTGCCCAGGAATAGAAGCAGGTTCTCCTTCACTGCAAGTGAATTCTTTACCGTCTCATCCCCAATATGAACTGATGCTATTCCCCTCTTGACCTTCCCATCTACTCCTCTTCTTCCTTACTCTCTTACATTTAGTAACACTGCATTTCTTGGATATTTGTATTCAGGCTGGTATAGTCACACTTTAGGGAATTTGAGGCCTATGCTGCTGCTTTTTCTAATTCTAGTATTCAATCAGTTCAGTCACTCAGTTGTGTCCAACCCTTTGCGACCCCATAAACCACAGCATGCCAGGCCTCTTTGTCCATAACCTATTCTTGGAGTCTACTCAAACCCATGTCCATTGAGTCACTGATGCCATCCAACCATCTCATCCTCTGTCATCCCCTTCTCCTCCTGCCCTCAATCTTTCCCAGCATCAGGGTCTTTTACCATGAGTCAGCTCATCGCATCAGCTGGCCAAAGTATTGGAGTTTCAGCTTCAACATCAGTCCTTCCAATGAACATCCAGGACTGATCTCCTTTAGGAAGGACTTGTTGGATCTCCTTGCAGTCGAAGGGACTCTCAAGAGTCTTCTCCAACATCACAGTTCAAAACCATTAATTCTTCGGGGCTCAGCTTTCTTTATAGTCCAACTCTCACATCCATACATGACCACTGGAAAAACCATAGCCTTGACTAAATGGACCTTTGTTGACAAAGTAATGTCTCTCTTTTTTAACATGCTGTCTAGGTTGGTCATAACTTTCCTTCCAAGGAGTTAGTGTCTTTTAATTTCATGGCTGCAATCAACATCTGCAGTTATTTTGGAGCCCAACAAATAAAGTCAGCCACTGTTTCCACTGTTTCCCCATCTATTTGCCATGAAGTGATGGGACCAGATTCCATGATCTTAGTTTTCTGAATTTTGAGCTTTAAGCCAATTTTTTCACTCTCCACTTTCACTTTCATCAAGAGGCTCTTTAGTTCTACTTCACTTTCTGCCATAAGGGTGGTGTCATTTGCATATTTGTGGTTACTGATATTTCTCCTGGCAATTTTGATTCCAACTTGTTCTTCCTCCAGCCCAGCATTTCTCATGATGTACTCTGCATAGAAGTTAAATAAGCAGGGTGACAATATACAGCCTTGGTGTACTCCTTTTCCTATTTGGAACAAGTCTGTTGATCCAAGTCCAGTTCTATCTGTTGCTTCCTGAGCTGCATACAGATTTCTCAGGAAGCAAGACAGGTGGTCTGGTATTCCCATCTCTCTCAGAATTTTCCACAGTGTATTGTGATCCACACAGTCAAAGGCTTTGGCATAGTCAGTAAAGCAGAAATAGATGTTTCTCTGGAACTCTTTTGCTTTTCTGATGATCCAGCCGATGTTGACAATTTGATCTCCAGTTCCTCTGCCTTGTCTAAAACCATCTTGAATATCTGCAAGTTCATGATTCACGTATTGCTGAAGCTTGGCTTGGAGAATTTTAAGCATTACTTTATTAGCATGTGACATGAGTGCAATTGTGCGGTAGTTTGAGCATTCTTTGGCATTGCCTTTCTTGGGATTGAAATGAAAACTGACCTTTTCCAGTCCTGTGGCCACCGCTGAGTTTTCCACATTTACTGGCATATTGAGTGCAGCACTTTCACAGCATCATCTTTCAGGATTTGAAATAGCTCAATGGAAATTCCATCACCTCCACTAACTTTGTTTCTATTGATGCTTCCTAAGGCCCTCTTGACTTCACATTCCAGGATTTCTGGCTCTAGATGGGTGATCATACCTTTTTGATTATGTGGGTTGTGAAGATCTTTTTGTACAGTTCTTCTGTGTATTCTTGCCACCTCATCTTAATACCTTCTGCTTCTGTTAGGTCCTTACCATTTCTGTCCTTTATTGAGCCCGTCTTTGCATGAAATGTTCCCTTGGTATCTCTAATTTTCTTGAAGAAATCTCTAGTCTTTCCCACTCTGTTGTTTTCCTCTATTTCTTTGCATTGATAGCTGAGGAAAGCTTTCTTATCTCTCTTTCCTATTCTTTAGAACTCTTCATTCAGATGGAAATATCTTTCCTTTTCTCCTTTGGTTTTTGCTTCCCTTCCTTTCAGAGCTATTTGTAAGGCTCCACAGACAGCCATTTTGCTGTTTTGCATTTTGTTTTTCTTGGGAATGGTCTTGATTCCTGTCTCCTGTACAATGTCATAAACCTCTGTCCATAGTTCATCAGGCACTCTGTCTATCACATCTAGTCCCTTAAATCTATTTGTCACTTCCACTGTATAGTCATAAGGGATTTGATTTAGATCATACCTGAATGTTCTAGTGGTTTACCGCACTTTCTAGAATTTAAGTCTGAATTTTGCAATAAGAAGATGGGAGAGATGGAATGAGCCACAGTCATCTCCCAGTCTTCTTTTTTCTGACTGTATAGAGCTTCCCCATCTTTGACTGCAAAATATATAATCAGTCTGATTTCGGTGTCGACCATCTGGTGAAGTTCATGTGTAGAGTCTTCTCTTCTGTTGTTGAAAGAGGGTATTTGCTATGACTAGTGCATTCTCTTGGCAGAACTCTGTTAGTCTTTGCCCTGCTTCATTCTGTACTCCAAGGCCAAATTTGCCTGTTACTCCATGTGTTTCTTGACTTATTACTTTTGCATTCCAGTCCCCTATAATGAAAAGGATATCTTTTTTGGGTGTGAGTTCTAAAAGGTCTTGTAGGTCTTCATAGAACCTTTCAACTTAAGCTTCTTCAGTATTACTGGTTGGGGCATCAGTTCAATTCAGTCACTCAGTCGTGTCCGACTCTGCAACCCCATGAATCGCAGCACGCCAGGCCTCCCTGTCATCACCAACTCCCAGAGTTCACTCAGACTCACGTCCATCGAGTTAGTGATGCCATCCAGCCATTTCATCCTCTGTCGTCCCCTTCTCCTCCTGCCCTCAATCTCTCCCAGCATCAGAGTCTTTTCCAATGAGTCACCTCTTCGCATAAGGTGGCCAAAGTACTGGAGTTTCAGCTTTAGCATCATTCCTTCCAAAGAAATCCCAGGGCTTGATCTCCTTCAGAATGGACTGGTTGGATCTCCTTGCAGTCCAAGGGACTCTCAAGAGTCTTCTCCAACACCACAGTTCAAAAGCATCAATTCTTCAGCGCTCAGCCTTCTTCACAGTCCAACTCTCACAATCATACATGACCACTGGAAAACGATAGCCTTGACTAGACGGACCTTAGTCAGCAAAGTAATGTCTCTGCTTGTGAATATGCTATCTAGGTTGGTCATAACTTTTCTTCCAAGGAGTAAGCGTCTTTTAATTTCATGGCTGTAATCACCATCTGCAGTGATTTTAGAGCCCCCAAAATTAAAGTCTAACACTGTTTCCACTGTTTTTCCATCTATTTCCCATGAAGTGATGGGACTGGATGCCATGATATTCATTCTGAATGTTGAGCTTTAAGCCAACTTTTTCACTCTCCTCTTGCACTTTCATCAAGAGGCTTTTTAGTTCCTCTTCACCTTCTGCCATAAGAATGGTGTCATCTGCATATCTGAGGTTATTGATATTTCTCCCAGCAATCTTGATTCCAGCTTGTATTTCTTTCAGTCCTGTGTTTCTTCACTATGTCGGGGCATAAACATAGAAAAATGTTTTAGTATTACCGTCTGTCTGTTTTTCATGTCTTCCATCCTAATTTGCAGGGACTGAATCCTGTTTACCAAATATCCCTCGCAGAAGCAATCAATGACTACTATATACAATTTCTAACTTTTCAATAAAATATCAAATTCATTTTAAGTGAAATTGGGTTCAAAGTAGCTAATGTGCAACCAAAGGTCCCACAGAGAATTAACAGTAGACAGACAAATGTGTCTTGATCACTTGATTGCAAGTAAAGCAGCTGACCTGTTCTTTCACCCCTTGTAGGAAGTCATATATGGAAGCACTGATTCAGATTTACAAAGTGGTTCTCATTAGCTGATTATTCTTTTCTTTGTAGAGGGGTACATGTCTCATTAAAAGAAAACTGACACTTCTGGGATTTTCCTATGGACAAGTGAAAAGTGCAAATCTTATTTAAGTGGAAACTTACTGTACTTCTCCCTGAGGTGCTATCTCCAGTATTTGTTATTATCTTTAATAGTCCAATATGTGCATGTGTGTGTGTATATGTGTATATATATATGTGTGTGTGTGTGTGTGTGTGTGTGTGTTACTATAGGTTTGCAAGCAATTTGGTATGTATCCCAATGTATTTAAGAGAGAAACATCTTTAAAATATTAGTTTTTTTCTTGAAGCAAAAACTGTAGAGTCAGCTACCCTTGTGGAATTTCAAAATCTATCACCATTCCTCCACCCCATATTTTTTCTAGCTCTCTCTCTTTGGATATTTCATTTATTTTTTGCTCTACTTTTAACCTCATGTTAATTTTTTTTTCTTTTCTTAGTTCATCAGAATCCTTTTGGTAATATTATCAAGATAGTTAAATATTATAGAAAATTATTTCAGACTTTTTTTTGTTTATCGAGGAAAACACACTGAATAAAGGATATGTGCATCATATCATCATAATTATGGTAAAACATTGAGAAAAGTCTAAATGTCTGGAAGTTAACTATGTCACTGCTTTATTGAATGGGCATAATAAGAAAAAGAAGTTTATCTAGAATTATTCAAACATGATATATTAGATTCCTCTTGCTGTTACATAAAGATACCTTGAGAAAGTAGAATAACTTTTATCTTTAAATTTCAAAATTTTTCATACTGTGGAAAAGAACAATTTGCTTAAATTTCAACTTTAAATTCAAACTCAGTATTAAGTTTTTGCCTTTCCTCAAATTCAAGTCTGATCATGGATTCAAGATCAGCCACCAAGAGAAGAGAAGGATGTCATCTGATGTCTGCCTAGTCCTGACATTGCTTTCTTTTCAAAACCCTTCAATTCTGCTTCTTTTAGAGTGAAGATAGTTGGGGTTAGGAAAGCAAGAATGAGGGTGAAAATGTCAACCAGGTGTTTTATTTCATTTTTATATTTACTTAATAGAGGTTAATAACATTTCTCTTCTGCCTATCACATGCAATCTGTCCAAGTGCTGGTCTGAATGTTGGTTGTCCAGTAGGGTTCATAAGTGAGTTCTTTTTTTTTTTTTTTTTTTTAACAAGCCTTTGAAGTAAGTGTTATACTTTTTTTTTTTAATTTATTTTTTTTTCTTTATTTATTTATTTTTTTTTTTTTTTTTCTTTTTTTATTTTTTAAATTTTAAAATCTTTAATTCTTACATGCATTCCCAAACATGAACCCCCCTCCTTAAGAGAGCCTTCAGAAGATTTCTCTACAGTGCACTAGTTCCTGCTTTAAACCATGACTTATCACATCTTCTTTCTTACACCTTTATAACAAAATACTACAACTTTGCTTCTATTTGGCCAATTATCAGCTGAGATTGTGCCTTGATGGACTTGGGGGAGAGAGGAATCTTACCATTCTTCCACTCATTCCATTTCTCAACCTCCACAATACTGTAAGGAGCAGAGAGCAAGAATAAAGGAAAAGGGGGGTAACCAACACCCTTTTCACAATCAGGACTTAACAATTAGGATAACTGTCCTGTGCCTTGCATACTGTACAAAATATACACAAAATAACTTAAAAATGCAACCAACATATTAAAGAATATATACAGCCTGCTTATGCAAGATCTGGCTCAATATTGACTTGGCAAAACCTGTATCTCAAGGCATTTACATTTCTAACACTGCTGAGAACTCAAGGAAACACTTCTCTATCTCTCTTGCTGTATATCTTTCAAGGGAAAGGTATCCACATCCCAGTGCCTTGAAAGTTTATATATTCTGTTTCCAGTTTCAGAGTCATTCAATGAATAGTTTGAATTTCAGATATTTGCATAATGGAAATGCTTCGATAAGCAAAAAAGACTTTTTAACCTGTCACACCCTTTGTTTCAAACAGCATGAGTGCAATAGATTATTGCTTAATGAATCCTTCCCCAAGAGTGAAAAATTTCTGTTTTTTAGGTTCTCTTGGTGTTCTTTTTGTGATTTCAGAATTAACAAGATAAATTCAAAGATAACAAATAAAGAGTAAGAAACATTTTAATATTAAAAATACATATTGCCCTTTACATTTTTTATATTTATGTGTATGTCTAAAAATAAGCATTATTTATAAATTGTCAATTTATTAAATATGGCAGTGCATTGCTAGTCTGCTATATGTTTTAATTATTTGAAATATTTGAGAAGAAATTTTTAAAAATTTATAAGTAATGTTTTAAAATAAAACACTTTTATATTCATTACTGATATTTAATTTTTTAACATTAATAGAAAATTATAAACAAGTTAAGAGAAAAACAACCTTTTGAAACATAAACATGTGATGTAATTACTTTTAGCCTAATTTTCAATTATATACTTATTCACATTTTATACTCTTCATACAATCATCTTATTTTTAAATTATTTTATAATTTTATTATTATTTTAAAATAAGTGGGAAATTTTTGATTATAATAACATATTTACTATTTTTTTGAAAAGAGGCAAATGACATAATGTGAAATAAATATAGAAATTATGAATTATGTGCATAATTTATTATATTGCTCACTTAAACATAACTTGCCATCTATAGACTATTTAGACAGGCACAATAATGATTAAATTCAGTTTCTTTTGTGAAATACATAGCCTCATCCATATTTTAAAATTTTATCATTATGAAGGTATACGTATCAGGTAGAAAAATAGAACAAATGTTATTTAACAATTTGTTATCCTGGCTTGGCATGCTGCAGTCCATGGTATCATGAAGAGTCAGACATGACTGAACAGCAACAACCCTGATTTATGACTTGATAACACTTATATGTGTTTTATTTGGCTGTTTATTTTTTACCTTGCCCCTTACTTGAAGATTTGAGAGGTACTTGTAGGTGCACTATTTATTTAACTAGAAAAGCTTGCAATTCTCTCATTCAGTATTTTTTTTTTCTCTGAATCTCTGGTTAATAATGATTCACTGTCAGAACCCTCTGTAAGGCAAGTGCCTAAATGCTGTAATATTTTTAGAAGTATGTGTAAGTTCTTCAAGACTTCCCCACTCTCAATGTCTTTGTTGAGGTCTGATTTATGCCTCCAATCAGTGTTACTGTCTCAGCTACAAGCATCATCTTTGTATATATATGTATTTATCTCTTGGGCAAATAGACAGTGGTCCTGAGACAGGTACTGATAAAAGGTTCCAACTAAGTAAGGCTTTGATTTTCAAAAGTCTGAGATCGGTACTGATAAAAGTTTCCAAATAAGTAAAACAATTGATGCTTTTGAGTTGTGGTATTGGAAAAGACTCTTGAGAGTCCTTTGAACTACAAAGAAATCAAATAAGTTAGCCCTGAATATTCATTGGAAGGACTGATGCTGAGACTGAAGCTCCAATACTTTGGCCACCTGATTCAAAGAGCGGACTCATTAGAAAAGACCCTGATGCTGGAAAAGATTGAAGGTAGTGCCTTATGACCCAGCAATCCCACTGCTGGGCATACACACTGAGGAAACCAGAATTGAAAGAGACACTTGTACCCCAATGTTCATCGCAGCCCTATTTATAATAGCCAGGACATGGAAGCAACCTAGATGTCCATCAGCAGACGAATGGATAAGAAAGCTGTGGTACATATACACAATGAAGTATTACTCAACCATTAAAAATAATACATTTAAGTCAGTTCTAATGAGGTGGATGAAACCTGAGCCAATTATGCAGAGTGACGTAAGCCAGAAAGAAAAACACCAATACAGTATACTAACACATATATATGGAATTTAGAAAGATGGTAACAATAACCCTGTATGCGAGACAGTAAAAGAGACACAGATGTATAGAACAGTCTTTTGGACTCTGTGGGAGAGGGAGCAGGTGGGATATTTTGGGAGAATGGCATTAAAACATGTATAATATCATGTAAGAAATGAATCACCAGTCTAGGTTCAATGCAGGATACAGGATGCTTGGGGCTGGTGCACTGGAATGACCCAGAGAGATGGTATGGGGAGGCAGGTGGGAGGGGGGTTCAGGATTGGGTACTCATGTATACCCAAGGCAGATTCATGTTGATGTATGGGAAAACCAATACAGTATTTTAAAGTAAAATAAATTAAAAAAAAATAATAATAATTAAAAAATAAAATTTGGAAAAAAATTTAAAAATAAAATAAATAAAGTAAGAAGAATGTCCAAAAAATAGAAAAATAAAAGATTGAAGGCAGGAGCAGAAGGGAATGACAGAAGATGAGATGGTTGGATAGCATCACTGACTCAATGGACATGAGTTTGAGCAAGCTCCAGGACATGGTGAAGGATAGGGAAGCCTGGGATGCTACAGTCCATGGAGTAACAAATGACTCCACAGACATGACTTAGTGACTGAACAACAACAAAAAAGCAAGATTCTGCAGTAATAATTATTGATTCACAGAATTTCCACACATTCTTGGTATAGCTCAAATGGAGGGAGATCAACCTGTCAGGCTCAGGCAGCTACATTCAGAGTGCTATTTCTCTTCAATTCATAGCTAAGTACAAACATAGATCATCATGTTGACTGCCTTTCAGAGCCACCCACGTCCAGTTGGATGGGGAAAGAGTAAAATATTGCTACAGAACTGCCCTTCCCTTGCGTATTTCTCTATATGAAACAGGGAGGATGGGCATTGAATTGGTGACCAATGACGTCTTTTCTTACACATGTTGTTAATTCTTAAAAAAGTCACCTGGCCTTGATGCTGGCAAGTCTGTATGGGCTCAATTTGGAAGACTATTATTTTCCTTTTTTCTCTTTAAGTAGTAGTCAAAATTAGTGTCAGACCTCCATGTAATATCTTTTTATAATGGTAAAGTGTGAGATTACTTGTAATGCAAATTACCCTAAAGGAAAATGTTTTGGCTTATATAATCAGTTAATTTATCACATTATGATGTCACAAATTTAACAAACAATTATACACATGTTATCACTGGGAGCTGCTAGTGAAAAAGAAAGTTCTGTGACAAAGGAATAAAAATATTAATAAATGAATATTATAAATGACAGGAAACAAAAATAACAACCATTCAAAATGTCAATACTGAGAGACACCGAGGCATGATTTGGGCTCTGAAAAGATCTTTCACTTTAAGAAAAAATAAATTTATTTTGCACTCAGAAGGTAATTTCCTATTTTTAAAACTGCATGTCTAGCTTTGACATAAAACTAATATGTATTGATTCCTATCTCTCTGTTGTACTAGAGAATATTGATTCACATGGTAAAAAATTATTGACACCCTTATCACAGTGTTTCTGAAATTAATATTTTAACATTTTCATGAAATCACTAATCTATTAAATCAGTAGATTAATATTCTGACCTCAGAATTCACATTTGTGAAGAAAGGATAAAGAAAGAAGACCTCTAGAATATTGTAGAATTTTGTCTACTTAGCTTTTTGTCTGAGTAATCATTTGTCCTTTGGGCTCTTTTTACTGTGAATCGTCAATGTTATATAGAATAATTTGTAGATATTTGACTTACATGCTCAGAAAAATAAAATCCTTTCCTAAATGTTTATATAGGTATGGTAAAGCATTTTTTTTGTAAATATGGTATGAAGTCTCTAGATATATACTGTCTATTAACTTTGCTTCTCAAAACACCCTTATAATATAGATATTATTTAGAGTTGGATAACTGTAGAATGGAGATATTAGAAGAATTTCCTAAATAAGAGCCAACAACTAATTGAGACAGTTTCTGAATCCAGAGCTTTGGGTTCAGAATCTTTTTCTCACCACAAAATAGTCTCTGTTCTAATGAACAAATGTTAAAGTATTAACTAAATACTTTTGTCATGGTATGGTGATGATTATGGATTTGTGGATATATTTTCCTAATTAAAAAAGAAATTGTTTTAAATAATTTATTTGCCTAGGATTTAGAAGAATTATTAGACAAGGGGAAGTGTAGGAGGAAGAAGAGAAGGAGGAAGAAAGAGGAGGAGAGAGGAGGGGAGAAAGAAGAGAATGCAGAGGGAAGAGGAGGATAGGGGAGGGGAAAGTAAAAGGAGAGGATGAGACCTTCCTGTTAACTAAAGCTAAAGCAATGTTTGTTCCCAATTTACGTCTTAGATCAAGATGCAAACCTACTGTGTCTGCTGTACTTGATTTACAGAGAAACTGACAAATTTATACACTATTTAAGAAGCATACAGAACTCTGTTTAGTGAATAAGTCTGAGAATTAGAGACCCTCAGATTCTTATGAAACCATTGTATTTCTCCTTTCATGATCACTGATTGCTTTGATCTTATATATCACTGATGATGGAGTAGAGTAAAACTACTTGCTTTGATTAACTGAATTCTGACAGTGGACATCTGTAACATATTAGATAATTTGGATCAGTTATAGTTTTGCTGAGTATCAGTTCAGTTCAGTCACTCAGTCTTGTCTGACTCTTTGAGACCTCATGAATCGCAGCATGCCAGGCCTCCCTGTCCATCTCCCAGAGTTCACTCAAATCCATGTCCATCGAGTTGGTGATGCCATCCAGCCATCTCATCCTCTGTCATCCCCTTCTCCTCCTGCCCCTAATCCCTCCCAGCATCAGAGGCTTTTCCAATGAGTCAACTCTTCACATGAGGTGGCCAAAGTACTGGAGTTTTAGCTTTAGCATCATTCCTTCCAAAGAACACCCAGGGCTGATCTCCTTTAGAATGGACTGGTTGGATGTCCTTGCAGTCCAGGGGACTCTCAAGAGTCTTCTCCAACACCACAGTTCAAAAGCATTAATTCTTTGGTGCTCAGCTTTCTTCACAGTCCAACTCTCACATCCATACATGACCACTGGTAAAACCATAGCCTTGACTAGACAGACATTTGTTGGCAAAGTAATGTCTCTGCTTTTGAATATGCTATTTAGGTTGGTCATAATTTTCTTCCAAAGAGTAAGCGTCTTTTAATTTCATGGCTGCAGTCACCATCTGCAGTGATTTTGGAGGCCCCAAAAATAAAGTCTGACACTCTTTCCATTTACTTCAATCTCAGAGGATTAGGTAAATTTGAGCAGGAGAAAGTTTTGTTCTCTGTATATACACTTACCATCAGTCACTTTATATGCAGTATAGTGGTCTGGAATTGGGCAGAGCCATATTATAAATCTTTCATCAAAATGCATAGTCTGACAAAAATGAGAACAACTGGTAAGGTCATCTCAAGAACTAAAATGCAGTTCCTCAGAAATACATATATTTTGAGAATAAAAAATGTAAACAGACGGTTATAGATATATGTGGTACTCTTGGCATATTACTTTTTCTGTGTAGCTTTACCACAAAGAACTTGGAAGCTAAGTTGAGACATTAAAGCCATTTTTTACAAGAAAAATTATTATAAGACCATGTTTTTTACTTGGCTGATTGGACTAGCTCATTGAATAAACCATTTTAAAGTTGAACTTCTTTTTGATTATCTGGCACAGCATCCTTCAACTTTCCTTATCACCACATACAGTATGTGTATCTCAAAGTTTCTATCCCTTACTGGGCTATTAGCCTCCTAAGAGCAGAGAAAATATCTGATTAATTCTATATCCTTAGTATGTAAGGCTTTAATATCATGTATAGTACTCACTTAAATATATGCTTAATCTATTTGAATTATTCATACACTACTTACTGTCAAAATATGCTAATGAGAAAATGTAAAAAATGTAGGCATATATATGCCTTACTAGAACAATATCCAACAATTATTTATTCATCCATTTGACATATATTTATTAAGAACTTACCATTTGTCAGATGCAATGTTTGGCTTTGGGCTTCCCAGGTGGTGCAGTGATAAAGAATCCACCTTCAATACAGGAAATAAGGGAGAGCAGGGTTCAGTCCCGGAGTTGGGAATATCCTCTGGAGTAGGAAATGGCAACCAATTTCAGTATTCTTGCCTGGGAAATGCCATGGATAGAAGAGTCTGGTAGGATACCGTCCATGGAGTTGTAAAGAGTTGGGCATGACTGAGCAACTGAAAACACATGCATATCTGGCTTGAGAGATATATTAGTAAAAAAGACATCGAGAGTTGACACCATCAAGTAGCTGATTATTTGCTAGATAAAGCATACACGAGGTTAAATGACATGGATCAGTTAAGTTGAATTCAGTCGCTATCATGTCTGATTCTTTGTGAACCCATGAACTGCAGCAGGCCAGGCCTCCCTGTTCATCACCAACATCTGGAGTTTATCCAAACTCATGTCCATTGAGTCGGTGATGTCATCCAACCATCTCATCCTCTGTCATCCTCTTCTCCAACTGCCCCCAATCTTTCCCAGCATCAGGGTCTTTTCAGATGAGTCAGCTCTTCAATCAGGTGGCCAAAGTATTGGAGTTTCAGCTTCAGTATCAGTCCTTCCAATGAACACCCAGGACTGATCTCCTTTAGGATGGACTGATTGGATCTCCTTGCAGTCCAAGGGATTCTCAAAAGTTTCCTCCAACACCACAGTTCAAAAGCATCAACTATTCTGCACTCAGCTTTCTTTTTTTTTTTTTTTTAGCTTTTTATTTTTTAAATTTTAAAATCTTTAATTCTTACATGCATTCCCAAACATGAACCCCCCTCCCACCTCCCCTCCCCATAACATCTTTCTGGGTCATCCCCATGCACCAGCCCCAAGCATGCTGTATCCTGCGTCAGACATAGACTGGTGATTCAATTCACATGATAGTATACATGTTAGAATGTCATTCTCCCAAATCATCCCACCCTCTCCCTCTCCCTCTGAGTCCAAAAGTCTGTTATACACATCTGTGTCTCTTTCCCTGTCTTGCATACAGGGTCGTCATTGCCATCTTCCTAAATTCCATATATATGTGTTAATATACTGTATTGGTGTTTTTCTTTCTGGCTTACTTCACTCAGTATAATCGGCTCCAGTTTCATCCATCTCATCAGAACTGATTCAAATGAATTCTTTTTAACGGCTGAGTAATACTCCATTGTGTATATGTACCACAGCTTTCTTATCCATTCATCTGCTGATGGACATCTAGGTTGTTTCCATGTCCTGGCTATTATAAACAGTGCTGCGATGAACATTGGGGTACATGTGTCTCTTTCAATTCTGGTTTCCTCGGTGTGTATGCCCAGAAGTGGGATTGCTGGGTCATAAGGTAGTTCTATTTCAGCTTTCTTTATAATCCAACTCTCATATCCATACACGACTAAAGAAAAACCATAGCCTTGACTAGACAGATTCTTTTTTGACAAAGTAATGTCTCTGCTTTTTAATATGCTGTCTAGGTTGGTCATAACTTTCCTTCCAAGGAGTAAGCATCTTTTAATTTCATGGCTGCAATCAACATCTGCAGTGATTTTGGAGCCCCCCAAAATAGTCAGCCACTGTTTCCACTATTTCCCCATCTATTTGCCATGAAATGATGGGACCAGATGCCATGATCTTCATTTTCTGAATGTTGACCTTTAAGCCAATTTTTTCACTCTCCTCTTTCACTTTCATCAAGCAGCTCTTTACTTCTTCTTCACATTCTGCCATAAGGGTGGTGTCATCTGCATATCTGAGGTTACTGATGTTTCTCCCAGCAATCTTGATTCCAGCTTGTGCTTCATCCAGCCCAGCATGTCTCATGATGTACTCTGCATAATTTAAACAAGCAGAGTGGTAATATACAGCCTTGACAGAGTCCTTTTCCTATTTGGAACCAGTTTGTTGTTCCATGTCCAGTTCTAACTGTTGCTTCCTGACTTGCATACAGGTTTCTCAAGAGGTAGTCTGGTATTCCCATCTCTTTCAGAATTTTTCCCAGTTTGCTGTGATCCACACAGTCAAAGGCTTTGACATAGTCAATAGAACATAAATAGATGTTTTTCTGGAACTCTCTTGCTTTTTTGATGATCCAGCAGATGTTGGCAATTTGATCTCTGGTTCCTCTGCCTTTTCTAAATCCAGCTTGAACATCTGGAAGTTCACGGTTCATGTATTAATGAAGCCTGGTTTGGAGAATTTTGAACATTACTTTACTAGCATGTGAGATGAGTACAATTGTGCAGTAGTTTGAGCATTCTTGGACATTGCCTTTCTTAGGGATTGAAATGAAAATTGACCTTTTCTAGTCCTGTGGCCACTGCTGAGTTTTCCAAATTGCTGACGTATTGAGTGCAGCACTTTCACAGCATCATCTTCCAGGATTTGAAATAGCTCAACTGGAATTCCATCACCTCCACTAGCTTTGTTCATAGCGATGCTTCCTAAGGCCCTCTTGACTCACATTCCAGGATATCTGGCTCTAGGACAATGATCACACCATTGTGATTATCTGGGTCATGAAAATCTTATTTGTACAGTTCTTCTGTGTATTCTTAATAACACAAAACATGATGTTTGTAATGAGAGGAAAAATATATAATAAATTAGAGGGACAATCATTAAACATTCATGATGCTGGGTGTTGTGGCACTAGCTCAGGAATGCCTTCTCCTGCTCATTGTGCACACATCAATTTTGAAATCACCTCAAGGAAAATTGCTTTCATACAATACAACCCAGCTTTGTAGCCATAGTTGATATCATCAGAGATAGAAACTTGATACAACCTGAGACAATCAAAAACTTTACCCTGAATATTGATTACAAATTTTGTTCAAGTATTCAGTTTCTGAAATGAAGTTGACAATACTAGACACCTAATCATTTTTCTTGTTTAGTTGCCAAGTCTATCTGACTCTTTTGTGATCCCATGGAACTGTCACCCACCAGGCTCCTCTGTCCATGGGATTTTCCAGACAAGAATACTGGAGTGGGTTACCATTTCCTTCTCCAGGGGATCTTCCTATTTCAGGAACTGAACTTGCATCCCCTGCATTGGCAGGCAGATTCTTTACCGCTGAGCCACCTGGGAAGACTAGTACATGTTGATAAAAATAAAAATAAATGTATTGCCAGTCATGTAACTTAAATATATGAAAAAGGAGTTTTCAAAAAAAATTACAGGCATTATCCATATAATTGTTTGGTTGCTGCTGCTGCTAAGTCACTTCAGTCGTGTTTGACTCTGTGTGACCCCATAGACGGCAGCCCACCAGGCTCCCCCCATCCCTGGGATTCTCCAGGCAAGAACACTGGAGTGGGTTGCCATTTCCTTCTCCAATGCGTGAAAGTGAAAAGTGAAACGGAAGTCTCTCAGTCGTGTCTGACTCTTCGCGACCCCATGGACTGCAGCTTACTAGGCTCCTCTGTCCATGGGATTTTCCAGGCAAGAGTACTGGAGTGGGGTGCCGTTACAGATTCTAATATATAACTTTAAGATGAAATTGAATTGTAAATGACTTAGAACATGATTGACCCAATTTTTACAATGTCTATTTTAAGAAAGTTTACTTGAAGATTTTGAGTTGAAATTTTCAAACAATAGTCTAATACTGAGTCACTCAGTGCTTTGGAAATGACAAACATTGGTAAGTACTTAATATATAGATACTGAATTGAATTAAATTGAAGCCAATTCCCAACATTCCTGAAAAGTTTTTGGCATGTTTATTTAAATTTTAAAGTATGTACAAAAAATCTACAAGCAACAAGTGCAGGAGAGTGAAATGAAGTCACTCAGTTGTGTCCAACTCTTTGTGACCCCGTGGACTGTAGCCTACAAAGCTCCTCTGTCCATGGGATTCTCCAGGCAAGAGTACTGGAGTGGGTTGCCATTTCCTTCTCCAGGGGATCTTCCTGACCCAGGGATCGAACTCAGGTTTCCCGCATTGGAGGCAGACGCTTTAACCTCTGAGCCACCAGGGAAGCCCGAAAAGGGAACCTTCTTGCACTTCTGGTGGGAATGTAAAGTGATGCAGCCACTATGAAAGACAGTATGGATATTCTTTTAAAAATTAGGAATAAAACCACCATATAATCTAACAATACCACTTCTAGGTATATACCCGGAGGAAACCAAAACTGAAAAAAATACATGCACTCCATGTTCATTGCAATACTGCTTACAATAGCTATAACATGGAAGCAACCTACATGCCTATGATAAAGAAACTGTGGTACATGTATACAATGGAAAACTACTCAACTATAAAAAGGAACACATTTGTGTCAATTCTAATGAGGTGGTTGAACCGTGAGCCTATTATAGAGTGAAGTAAGTCAGAAATAGAAAAACAATTATTGTATATAAATGCATATATATGGAATCTAGAAAGATGGTCGGAGAAGGCAATGGCACCCCACTCCAGTACTCTTGCCTGGAAAATCCCATGGACGGAGGAGCCTGGTGGGCTGCAGTCCATGGGGTCGCAAAGAGTCAGACACGACTGAACGACTTCCCTTTCACTTTTCACTTTCATGCATTGGAGAAGGAAATGGCAACCCACTCCAGTGTTCTTGCCTGGAGAATCCCAGGGATGGTGGGAGCCTGGTAGGCTGCCCTCTGTGGGGTCGCACAGAGTCAGACACGACTGAAGCAACTTAGCAGCAGCAGAAAGATGGTACTGATGAAACTATTTGCAAGGCAGAAATGGAGATACAGACATAGAGAACAGATCTATGAACAAGAGTAGGGGAGAGGAAGAAGAGGGTGAGATGAATAGAGAGAGTAGCATGGAAGCATATTCATTATCATATGTAAAATATATAGACAGTGGAAATTTGTTGTATTACACAGGGAATGCAAACCAGGGCTGTGTAATAGCATAGAGGAATGGGAAAGTGTGGGAGGTGGGAGTAGGTTCAAGAGGGAGGAGAAATAGTTATCCCTATGTCTAATGCATGTTGATGTACAGCAGAAATCAAACCAGTATTGTAAAACAATCATCAATCAATTAAAAATAAATATAATTAAAATATACAGAAGATGCAGAGTTTAAAATGTTTGCATAAAGAATAAATAAAGTGCTCAATTTCTTACATAATTAGCATTATTGAAGTTAATTTTTTTTAATTGACTTAAAATAGTGACAAAAATTGATCTTAATTATAACAGGTGGTCTAAATTAGTACATTTATGAAAAATAGTCTAGATAAAAGTCATGATTTCTTTAGCATTCATGTCAGAAATTTTACTTCTAGGTATTTATTTCATAGAAGTGATTGTGGATATAATATCTAACCATATTGTTCATCCCAATACAGTTTGCAATGGAAAATTTTTGTGAACCACCTAACTGTCTAAGAATAGAAAATTGTTAAGTAAATTTTCATAGACTATCATATATAAGACTATGCAATTATCAAACATTATATTGTAGAATGATATTTAATGGCTTGGAAAATGATCAGGAGTCAATGTTAACCAAAGAAATAGATAAAATATTACTGTGCAAACAAAAATGTCGCTTAATTCATATGTATCACATGTTTAGGGTGTTTTATTTTTTCTTTTTTAATTCTGTTTCACTGCTTTAAAATCTTTTCTTCAGTGTCTACACCTTACTAGTTATGATGGATGAGACTATAACGTGGTAGCAGGCAGGCCATGATCACAATATAAGGAAAATTTAGTTCTCACTTGTGCAAATTGCACTGCTTGTCCAAGGGAGTCTATGGGGTAGTATTCCCCCAGCAATTCAGAATGCTTCAGTTTTGTGGCTCCGTAATTTCACATCCTGGAATGTGAAGTCAAGTGGGCCTTAGAAAGCATCACTACAAACAAAGCTAGTGGAGCTGATGGAATTCCAGTTGAGCTTTTTCAAAACCTAAAGATGATGCTGTGAAAGTGCTGCACTCAATATGTCAGCAAATTTGGAAAACTCAGCCATGGTCACAGGAATGGAAAAAGTAATTTTTCATTCCAATCCCAAAGAAAGGCAATGCCAAAGAATGCTCAAACTACTGCACAATTGCACTCATCTCACACACTAGTAAAGTAATGCTTAAAATTCTCCAAACCAGGCTTCAGTAATATATGAACCATGAACTTCCAGAGGTTCAAGCTGGTTTTAGAAAAGACAGAGGAACCAGAGATCAAATTACCAACATCTGCTGGATCATCAAATGAGTAAGAGTTCTAGAAAAACATCTATTTCTTCTTTATTGACTACGCCAAAGTCCTTGACTGTGTGGATTACAATAAACTGTGGGAAATTCTGAAAGAGATGGGAATACCATACCACCTTCTGAGAAACTTGTATGTAGGTCAGGAAGCAACAGTTAGAACTGGACTGGAACAACAGACTTTTTCCAAATAAGAAATTATATTATCACTGTATATTATCACTCTGCTTATTTAACTTATATGCAGAGTACATCATGAGATACGCTGGGCTGAAGCACAAGCTTGAATCAGGATTACTGGAAGAAATATCAATAACCTCAAAAATGCAGCTGACACCACACATATGGCAGAAAGTGAAGAAGAGCTAAAGAGCCTCTTGATGAAAGTGAAAGAGGAGAGTGAAAAACTTGGCTTAAAGCTCAACATTCAGAAAACTAAAATCATGGTGTCTGGTCCCATCACTTCATGGCAAATAGATGGGGAAACAGTGGCTGACTTTATTTTTCTGGGCTCCCAAATCACTGCAGATGGTGACTGCAGCCATGAAATTAAAAGATGCTTACTCCTTGGAAGTAAAGTTATGAGCAACCTAGATAGCATATTCACAAGCAGAGACATTACTTTATCAACAAAGATCTGTCTAGTCAAGGCTATGGTTTTTCTATTAGCGTGTATGAACACATGACTAATAGAAAAACCATAGCCTTGATTAGACAGATCTTTGTTGACAAAGTAATGTCTCTGCTTGAGAGTTGGATTATAAAGAAACCTGAGCACTGAAGAATTGATGCTTTTGAACTGTGATGTTGGAGAAGACTCTTGAGAGTCACTTGGACTACAAGGAGATCCAACCAGTCCATCCTAAAGGAGATCAGTCCTGGGTGTTCACTGGAAGGACTGATGCTGAGGCTGAAACTCCAATACTTTGGCCACCTGATGTGAAGAGCTGACTCATCTGAAAAGACCCTGATTCTGAGAAAGATTGGGGGCAGTAGGAGAAGGGGATGATAGAGGATGAGACAGTTGGATGGCATCACCTACTTAGTTTATGTGAGTTTGGGTAAGCTCCAGGAGTTAGTGATGGACAGGGACCCCTGGTGTGCTGTGGTTCATGGGTTCACATACAGCTGGACATGACTGAGTGACTGAACTGTACTGAATTTCAGCATAACTTCTTCTCTGCAAGTAGAGTGGCAAAGACAGAGAAACTAAAACATTACACACAAGCTCTTCATTATCTCAGCAGAAACACATATATCTGTTCATGGTCCAAAGTCTGGCCCCACCAAATGGGAAGGGTACTGTCATTCATCTGTTGATCCAGACTTGAAGGGTAGACATTGATGAACTTTAGTAACTGAGAAAAACAGATGTCAATTATTATGTTTATATGTATTTTTAAAAAATTTCAGAGGGTATATTTGAGTCAAGAAGGAAAGGTGGCATAAATTCACAACTTGGGAAGATTGCAAAAATATTAACAGTTTAAAAGTATAAAATATATTTTTTAACTAATGTATTGCAAATGTTTTAGTCTCAACAGGCATATTCAAATATAAAAGGTGTATTAGCATCTAAAGTGTGGGAAAATATCTGAAAATGACAAATGATTAAGCAATTTAAATCAAGTTCTTTTAAATTAACTTTAACCTCTAGATATAAATTATATCCCAGGATAAGGAAAAATTTTTTATCTTGGAGTCATTGAGAATTATTAAAACAAGATATCAAATTTAGAAATTTAAAAAATGCTCTTTTAATTTAAAACAGGTGATAAGGGTCATTCCTAATATATACTGGTTAATAATTCTGATCATAATTTTTGTCTAAAGGCAATAGTTTTTGAACATGTACAAGATAACATGATAATGAGTAGTAGTATTTATAATACATTTTGTTGAATACAATGTTAAAATAAGAAAGATATTTAATTTTTTGTATTAACTTCTGCTCAGTCCTACCTTATTTATAGCCATGTCTGTCTACAAGTAATAACCATTATATATAACCACTTAGTACATTAAAGATAACTAATACATTAATACTGATTTGCATCAGTATTATGTAAACTGAGTATGGGGAATGGGAATGCGTGTGCTCAGTCATTTCTGACTCTTTGTGACCCCATGGTCTCTATCCTGCCAGTCTCCTCTGTCCATGGAATAATCCAGGTAAGAATACTGGTGAAGTGTCATTTATTACTCCAGGGGACCTTCCTGATCCAGAGATCAAACCCACATCTCTTGCCTCTCCTTCATTGGCAGGTAGATTCTTTACCACTAGTGCTATGTAAACTGATTGTGCGTAAATAATTTTATAGTATTAACCCATTCCTTCTTTTTTTTTTAATAGTCAAACTCAGGGCTAAAGTTTATTACAGTGAAAGGATATAAAGCTTGTACAAATCAGCAAAGGAGAAGGCCCCTGGAGCAAAGGCCAGAGGAAACCAGCGCAGACTTCGAAGTATCCTCTCCCAGTGGAGTCACTCAGGAAGCATTTAAACTCTCCAGCAGTGATGATCATTGCTAAGAATCTATTTAGGCTAGGTTTGCTCAAGATACCATATATCTGATTAATACAAATTGATTTAACATAAATATTAATTCAGTTACTTTATTTTCCAGCTTACTTTTGTGTGTCTCTTCCTTTTGAAAGCTAGACAAATATATGAAAAAATATTTTGGTGGTTAATGCTTGATGTTGTTGATAAAATACTACAAAAATTTTATGATTAAAATTCAAAAATAAAATATTTAAATTAATTTCATTTTTAAGAGGTTTTGCTGAAGTCAATGACCATAAAATGTTCAATCTCCATCAAATTGTATCAAGATTATTGTGAAAACAAATCCCTATTCCACAATAAGAGTTCTAGTCAAGTACAGAGATTGGTTAGTTCTTAATGCTATAGGGTACGATTTGCAAATTATACCTGCTGGTCAAATTCAGCCTGTCATCTGGTTTTTAAAATAACTTTTAGTCAAAACCAGCAATGTAATATATTTACACATATTTTATGATGCTTTGTGCTATAAAAGCAGAGTTGAGTCATTGAGACAGCTACCTTATAACTGATCCTTCGCAGAAAATGTTTGGTGAGCCCTGCCTTATGAGTATCTCTACAATTATTATTATTTTGTAACTTATTTAATAATGTATGACCACATAGATCAATATATTTAAAAAGGAAAATCAAATAAGGAATTTTAAATTCAGTCTCTGAAATTTAAAGGGAAAAATAAATGGCTACTTTGAAACATAATTAATAATTTTATATTTTTCACTTGTGTATAATTATACTGCAAACTTTAGTAGTTCTTGGTAAAATTTAAATGCAATGCCAGTTACAAAACATTGGTTAGTCTTCATCATACGTGTACTCTCTAAGTATGACTAAATAGTAAAGTATTCAATAAAGGTTTTAAAACTCAAATATGGTTGACTATATATTTCTTCATTTCTTTAAACTTACATAATATACCTTAAAATTTTACCAGTATCAAATATAGGGCAATATGACTTTGTGGAAATAGAATTAGACAACATTCATAACAAATATTACATTATTGTCTTTCCATTAGTTTGGTTATCTCTAACAATTCACATTAAAACTCTCCATTTTACCTTATTAAATTAAGATAGCAAAACTCGCTTGGAAAAATAGATTGGTATGCATGGAATTATTTGAAATATTAAGTATTACATGAATTTGCATGTCAATTTACCAGCTGTGATTATTAAGTACTATGTTTTGTGTGTGTTTGTATAATATGTATGGTTTGCATGTGATGACATGGGTGTAGTCTTATTAACAGCCTACATTTCATCCATATCAGTTTAAATTTTTGAAAGATGCATCTCACTTTTAGTTCCAATAATAAAGGAAAACTTTTTAAAACATAAGCCAGATCGTTTGATCACTTTGATCAAAACACTCTTCTGGCTTCCATGTAATTGGAGCAAACATCATACTGGCAAAATTCTCCCATAACCTCATCTTTTATTAATCTCCCAATTGTTTCTTCAGTTCAAACCATAATCTTTCATAAACTCATCTTAAGGCTTTTGTACTGGCTAGGTTCCAATGCCTAAAGTACTGTTCCCAAGTTATTTGCATGACTCACTTCCTGATTTGTTCAGATGTTTGATTTAAAAATAAATTTGTCTCAATATTTCTGTAGGTGAAACTTTGCAGGTAAGTGATTCCCTACGTTTGTGTTTATATACATGCATCGTCATTTTGACTTCATTTTCAGCATTATTTGTTACAGGTGTAAAATTTTAGTTTGATACATAATTTATTTCCATATTTAAAACATTTTACTCTATTGTTTGCCCATTTTCATCATGTCTGTTAATGCCAGCTATTAATTTTACTGATTCTCCTTGGTAATAAAATGCTTTTTATGATTTTTCCCTCTGCTTTTGATTTTCGGCATAATGATGAGCTTACTTGGCATTCATAGTACTTCTTGAACCTAAAGTTTGAAGTGTTCCAACAGAGAAATACCCCAAGGAAGGATGAAGTTGTGACCAATTAAGAACTGGGAGATGAATTACATGGCTGGTGATGGAAATCTAGATAGGGTACCAGTTGTTTTTACTCCAAGCTTGCTATATACAATATTTTTTGAAGCAGGGTTGAAAACTGTGCCACATGGATCAAATATGGCTTACAGCTTGTTTTATATAGTTTGCAATATAGTTTGCAAAGTCTAAGTATTCATTATCTCACCTTCTACAGGAAACGTCTGCAGAACTAAAATTTAGAGGAAGAGTATAATCTTTCAAGTCAGGCCATTATGGTTGAAAAACAAAACAAAACAAAAATTTCATTCTAATAAATACTAAAACCTTTTCTATTTCATTTAACTTTTCTGAACTTTGCTTGATCTCTGTATACAGTGGCGATAAGATTATCTAACAGAATTATTATGAACACTAAATAAGAGAATGTGTGCAAGAATCCAAACACCACAATATGGTACATAATGGGCACTTAGAAAGTGTTATTTAAAGCAAAGGAGAAAAGGAAAGACATAAGCATCTGAATGCAGAGTTCCAAAGAATAGCAAGAGGAGATAAGAGAGCCTTCTTCAGGGTTCAATGCAAAGAAATAGAGGAAAACAACAGAATGGGAAAGACTAGAGATCTCTTCAAGAAAATTAGAGATACCAAGGGAACATTTCATGCAAAGATGGGCTCGATAAAGGACAGAAACGGTAAGGACCTAACAGAAGCAGAAGATATTAAGAAGAGGTGGCAAGAATACACAGAAGAACTGTACAAATCAGATCTTCACGACCCGGATAATCACAATGGTGTGATCACTCACCTAGAGCCAGATATCCTGGAATGTGAAGTCAAGTGGGCCTTAGAAAGCATCACTACGAACAAAGCTAGTGGAGGTGATGGAATTCCAGTAGAGCTATTTCAAATCCTGAAAGATGATGCTGTGAAAGTGCTGCACTCAATATGTCAGCAAATTTGGAAAACTCAGCAGTGGCCACAGGACTGGAAAAAGTCAGTATTCATTCCAATCCCAAAGAAAGGCAATGCCAAAGAATGTTCAAACTACTGCACAATTGCACTCATCTCACATGCTAGTAAACTAATGCTCAAAATACTCCAAGCCAGGCTTCAACAATACGTGAACCGTGAACTTCTTGATGTTCAAGCTGGTTTTAGAAAAGGCAGAGGAACCAGAGATCACATTGTCAACATCTGCTGGATCATCAAAAAAGCAAGAGAGTTCCAGAAAAACATCTATTTCTGCTTTATTGACTATGCCAAAGCCTTTGACTGTGTGGCTCACAATAAACTGTGGAAAATTCTGAAAGAGATGGGAATATCAGACCACCTGACCTGCCTCTTGAGAAATCTGTATGCAGGTCAGGAAGCAAGAGTTAGAACTGGACATGGAACAACAGACTGGTTCCAAATAGGAGAAGGAGTACGTCAAGGCTGTATATTGTCACCCTGCTTATTTAACTTCTATGCAGAGTACATCATGAGAAACGCTGGACTGGAAGAAACACAAGCTGGAATCAAGATTGCTGGGAGAGATATCAATAACCTCAGGTATGCAGATGACACGATGCTTATGGCAGAAAGTGAAGAGGAACTAAAAGCCTCTTGATGAAAGTGAAAGCGGAGAGTGAAAAAGTTGGCTTAAAGCTCAAAATTCAGAAAATGAAGATCATGGCATCTGGTCCCATCACTTCATGGGAAATAGATGAAGAAAAGTGGAAACAGTGTCAGACTTTATTTTTTTAGGCTCCAAAATCACTGCAGATGGTGGTTGCAGCCATGAAATTAAAAGATGCTTACTCCTTGGAAGAAAAGTTATGACCAACTAGATAGTATATTGAAAAGCAGAGATATTACTTTGCCGACTAAGGTCCGTCTAGTCAAGGCTATGCTTTTTCCAACGGTCATGTATGGATGTGAGAGTTGGACTGTGAAGAAGGCTGAGCGCCGAAGAATTGATGCTTTTGAACTGTGGTGTTGGAGAAAACTCTTGAGAGTCCCTTGGACTGGAAGGAGTTCCAGTCAGTCCATTCTGAAGGAGATCAGCTCTGGGATTTCTTTGGAAGGAATGATGCTAAAGCTGAAACTCCAGTACTTTGGCCACCTCATGTGAAGGGTTGACTCATTGGAAAAGACTCTGATGCTGGGAGGGATTGGGGGCAGGAGGAGAAGGGGACGACAGAGGATGAGATGGTTGGATGGCGTCACTGACTCGTTGGACATGAGTCTAAGTGAACTCCGGGAGTTAATGATGGACAGGGAGGCCTGGCGTGCTGTGATTCATGGGGTCACAAAGAGTCGGACACGATTGAGGGACTGAACTGAACTGAACTGAACTGAATGTTCCTTTGTATTGTTCACAATAGACAATCTCATGGCACAAATACCTCAAGTCTGGAACTTTGTAACAACTAGCTGAATATCCTTCTATTGTTTCCATTCTCTCTTCTTCTAGCTAACTTTGGCGTTCAGTCACCATGACCTGTCTGACTCTTCATGACCCAATGGACTGCAGCAGGCCAGACTTCCCTGTCCTTCACCAACTTCAAGAATTGCCCAAGTTCATGCCGAAGCTAACTTTATATGACTGTGTTTAATTATAGTATGTGCTTTTATTCATGCATAGTATGAGGAGCCATTATTTTTTTAAACTGGAATTTTAGTTCATATACAATGTTGTGTTAGTTTCAGGAAGACAACAAAGTGAGATTATCTATCTTTCTATCTATCTATCTATCTATCTATCTATCTATCTATATATATATATATAGTTATATATATATAACTTTTTGGATTCTTTTCCCTTATGAGTTATTGCAAAATATTTACTATAGTCCTCTGTGCTATACAGTAGATCTCCAAGAACATCCTACATACTACATATCTATTTTATATATAGTAGTGTGTGCAAAACTGCTTGTCATTTTTCGTTTTCCTTTGTTTCATTCAAGAGTGACTTTGCCCAATATAGAATAAAAATGACTTTTTCTAGTGCAGAATGAATCCACACTGAATAATCAAATGTGTAACATGAAGACTTAATACTTCCAATAATACAAGAAGGTAAATATATTTTTTGTTGTTTTGGCTGTTCTTAAAGACTCAGTGCATTAAAATGCCCCTATTTTAATGGGCCATTAAGGAGCTCTTTGACTGAACATGAAGGGCTTTTCTGACAGATGTATGTAATGGAAATTATAGGTATCCAAGGGATAATTAAAAAAGAAATGAACAGCCCCAATATTAGGAGATCTCAACCTGGGATATCATACAGTTAAGCTGCCAAGAAGAGTAACCACTGCTTGAACCTTGCTGGCTCAGCATCCATTCCAGTTTATCTCCTTATACTCAAAAACATGGAAAACTAAACTTGCCTGGAATCTAATAGAATGGCACTAAATGCCTATTCTTCTTGTGAGTGGAAAATTCATTTTTTTAGACAAAGTGTTCTTTGACCCAGCCATCTGCTCAATGGAAGTGATGCCAAACCTATGTTATGATTTTTTTTTAATAGTGTTACCTTTGGGGTACTTTATAAAGATTCTACCCAAAAACATCTTTCTGTATGAAATATTAAGAACCCTTGTTACTGAGGAGGAACTCCTTAATTTAAATATGCTAAAAGCCATGAACTAGAGCATTATGGAAGGGCAGTACTATGTTTGTTGCAGACTACTTTATGTGATACTGTACATTTTGCATGAAGCTTCTTTATAATATTTTTTGGGGATTATGTCCCAAATAGTATGTCCCAAGTAGTATGTCCCAAAATATTTTATAAAACTTTGGTTTCCAACTGTAGCATGTGTCAAAGTCATCCAAAGTGTTCATTAAATCCCAGATCACTGGACCTTGACCACAGAGTTACTAATTTAGCAGGACCAGAGTGAATCCTTATATTTATATATCTAACAATTCCCCAGGTGCTGCTGTTGCTTGTGGTGGAACAATTGGAGAAACATTGATATAATATGGAAAACACAGAAAGATTACTTTATTATGCAATAATTCTGTGGGATAATAGGCTTGAATTTTCCATTCTGACTACCACAGTCTTTTGTGCAATGGCCTCAACTAGTGTACTTCATTCAAATATCTATATAATGTCTTTTGCAGACATTTTTAAAATTTAAAATGGGTTCTTCACATATTGTCAAATCCTCACAATCGAGTTAGAATGTATGATTTATCTGTTTAAGAACTTATATTGTATATAGATATGTGTATGTATGTGTGTATGTATATATGCATTGCATATGCATATATATGTATACATATCATATTTATAATATTGTATACACATGCATGTTTAAAAAATTATCAAATCTAAAATTAGTACAATTTATTTCAATTGTAAGCTCAGTTAGATGTGATTTAAGTTGTGTCTATAAGCTAATCATTTTTCATTTTCTCATCTGGTTTTTGATAATACATTGATGCCATGATCTGAGTAGCTACTTAAAAATGTAATGATCTTTTTATCCCTTTCCCTGCCTCATTCCCTTCTTATTTTTATAAAACACTTTTTTATTTGATTGCAGAGAAATCTTCCTCTTTCTTTAGTTTTTATTCTTTTATATTTCAAATGTGAATTTTGGTTTGATAGTTCTAATTATTCATCTTTCATATTAACACAGTTATTAACCATGCTAAAATTTTCAGATGTCCTCTTCAAAATGCCAACTTCAGAGTATTTTTGCATCTTTTCCAAAAATATTTTTATGGTCTGAAGTATGATTTGAAGGAATTGATCTTTGTAGTGCTGGACTGGTGGAAGGGGATTATAGCCCATGAATTTTTGGTGGAAGGCGAACTTCTTCAGGTATTTTTATGAATTGAAAAATCTTTCAATCTAGTCATAAATAATTGACTGATATTTTTTGTTCTAAGATGAGCAACCATCCCCCTTTGTTGTGGTCTCTTACGATTAGTTATGTTAACAGCAAAAATACATGACCATATTAGACACTGTTCTTGTTGAAGAATTCTTCAAGTCACAACCAAGTTGAACTGTCATTAGTTTTGTCAAAGGGTTATATAATTTTTTTTTTTAAAGATCTAACCAGAAAAGAACATATTGAAGAATTGACTTGACATTTGGCTTGCATAAAAGAAATAAGAAATCAGAAAATGGATTATAAATTGTTTGGAAAAGATTCTGTTGTCTTTTATCCACTTTCTTTGAACTTTTCACAGTTAGAGAAATAGATTATCTTTTGAATAGTTCTATTCAAAATAATTTACTTAATGATGAATATCATATATGAAACAAAAATTCATTTTCCTTGATCCTTTGTAATGACAAATCCATTAAAATTATTTGTTATTAGATAAAAAACATAAACAAGGCTTGCTTTTTTAAGAAAAAAATTGCTTTTTTAAGAAAAACTTGTTTTTCAGGATGAAAATGCTAATGGCTATATAAACATATATATGTATATCTGAAATTAATAACATGTCTTCAATCTCTGTTTACTGGATAGGTCATTATATTGGCTGGGAATGGAAAAATCCTTAAAAATGTTGCAAATAATAACTTAAAATGTCTTCCTCACCATGTCCCTCAGAAATGAACTTCTTCCTAAGCTGTCCATAAACATGAACTCTCTCAACATGTAATTTATTGATTATTTTTTAAGCCCAGAGTTGTAATTATAAACAAGTTTTCTTCATGGTTTTCATGTCATTAGAATAATTATTGTTTAACCACTGCCCTCTTTATAAAGTAGAAAATACATGGTTTCAAACAAGACTCATCATTCAATTTGTGGTTAATTGATATAATTAGAGTATATTTTGTCATTTATCTTTCTAAACTGATAATACTGTGAAAAATGTGTAGCTTCTTTGCATTCTCTTTCTTGAAATATTTGACAAGTTCTCTTATATTTTGGAGAAAGCATGTTTTCTGGTTTTAAAGTTTACTTACAGAAGTTTTTCAGCTTTTCATGTGCTAGTGAAACATTCATACAAATTTTGAAAATTTTTATTGTAGTGTTTTTCAGAGATTTTTGGCAGGCTTTATGTGGATGTTGCATAGTGTGTGCTCAATTGGTCCCACTCCTTTGCAACCCTATGGACTGTAGCCTGCCAGGCTCCTCTATCTGTGGGATTTTCCAGGTATGAATATTAGTGTAAATTGCCATTTTTTCCTCCAGGGGGTCTTTGAGACTCAGGCATCAAAGTCATCAAACTCGAATCTCCTGTGTCTCTTGCATTGCATGTGGGTTCTTTAACACTGAGCCACCTGAGAAGCCCATGGTAGACTTAGACCTGTATATTAATTGTCTCAATAAACAATGATTGTTGAAGAAGTGTATATCATATCTGTTTTCTGACAAATCTAACATAACAATTTCATTATAATTTCATATTTAATGATAACATTAATTTCATAAGGTTATGATTAATCCTTAGTCACATGGCTTAACTTTTAAGATTAATTTTGGAATTATTCTAAAGCAGTGGTTCTATAATGGATTAATTTTTCACCCTAGTGTTAGTTTAATAATATATACAGAAAATTTTGGTTGTTATAACAAGTGTGGAAGGAGGAAAGGGGTGGTTGCTATTGCCATCTATGATGGAGGCCAGGGATGCTGCTAAACATTCTATAATGAATAGGACATTTCCCCATACTAAAGAAATATCTATTTCAAAATGTCAATAGTGCTGATGTTTAAAGCCTGATCAAGAGTATCTCACTCAACACAGTCTATAAGCATGATAAAATTTGAAATCTCATTGAAAACTATCTTTTCTGTATAGTCTTGCATTAGCATCAACTTATGATGAGCTGATTAGTCATTTTACATTATCCTTTCTGATTTCTCTGACCATTATGATATATGCAATGACAGTGGATCTTAGCTGTGAAGAAAACTTGAAGAATGGAAATAAAACCTCACCCTTTTGGAATAAGTATTTACTTTCTGTGGGTCCTTAGTGACTCAGATAGTAAAGAAACTGCCTGCCATGCAGGAGACTGAGTTCAATCCCTGGGTCAGGAAAATGCCGCAGAGAAAGGAATGGCAACCCACTCCAATATTCTTTCCAGGAGAATTCCATGAACAGAGGTGCTTGATGGGCTATAGTCCATGGAGTTGCAAAGAATTGGACATGACTGAGGGACTAACATTTTTTTCTATGGGTTGGTAATGCATAATTGTGCTGTCTGCTACCACTGTTTGCATTTTTTATTTGCTTTCCTTTTCTGTGTGATTACATGGTGTGTGTGATTTTTAACTTTTATAGGATAGATGATTTATTTAAATCACAAAAAATCAAGTTGCTCTCCTCTTTTTTATTAAAGTACAATTTATGGATAAGGATGTAGTTACTTGGAAAAAATCAAGATTAGCCTTAATTTATTTACAAAAATGCAATTCACTTTCCTTCTATCTCTTCTTTGAGTGAACTGGAAAAAAAAAAGAGAGCAAGGTTAAGCTGACCATTAAAAATTGCACACAAATATACAATTAATAGAAGGGGAATATGTCTTGTTTGCATGAAGAGAGAGAAAGAGCAACTGATTATTCTATTTTGAGATAAACTTTGATGATAAAGGTATATTCCTGATCCGAAATCCAGGCTTGGGAATTTGCTATGGATTATAGAAAAGCATAACTACCTAGATTTTTATTTAAAATGTGGTTTAATGTCACTGATACTGTGCTGTTATACTACACTGAATTTTTTCCTTACCTGTCTTCATTATTAAATTTAAAATGGTATAACCTTCACCCATCTTCTGTGACAATTAGCTTTGTTTGACATGGAAAGAAGTAAAGATTTTGAAGGACAGGGATTTTGCAGCTCATGAGCTTTCAGTGTCTATAGCACAAATGACAAAATAATATATGTCTTTGAGTACTTTATGCATCTATCTCATCTGCTTAAATGACCCCCACAAACACCCCAAGCAGAACGCCACAGTAGCTCTTAGTCAAGGATTAAATTTTAAAGCCAAATAGGGCCAATCAGTGCTTCTTAATTGAGAGTTTGAGGCTGTGACACAGAATAACCAAGAAACGTGTATAGGAGCTGAGAAAATGCCCAAACAGAAAAGACTGAAGAAGGCCCAAGGGGATAAACAGAAAAATGCAATAAAGGAAAATGTCCGTAACACTTATGGGTTCTTGTGGTTTCTGAAGCCAGATGAGCGCACCTGCTTTGTTTTTAATGAAATACTTTAAATCTTTATAACAATGTTACTTCAGCATTTAAGTTGGACCATGATATTTTATGCTACTTTCTAACAAAAAAAATTTAATAAAGTCTACAATAACAAAGTTAATGATAATATTTAACAAATGATAATATTTAATGGCAGCTGTGCAGCAAGGGAGTGGGAAGCGACTGAGAGGCGATACCCCACGTCCAAGGTCAGGAGCAGTGCCTGCGCTTCACTGGACCAGCCATGTGGAGATACCCAACGTCCAAGGTCAGAAAAACCCCAGTAAGATGGTAGGCACTGGAGCAGCTGTGAGGAGACACCCCATGTCCAAGGGCAAAGGAGAAGATCCAGCAAGATGCTAGGAGGGGCAAATTCATGTTTAGAATCAATCCCCATTCTTTCCGGAGACATTCAGAGGGTTCAAACAATACTTGTGTGCACCAGGACCCAGGAACCCCAAAGAGACTGAGACAAAACTGTGTTTGAGCATCTCATGTGGAGTACAAGTCAACAGTTGTCTCCTGCAGGGACAGGGGCTCTGAGTGTGGGTATGGAATAAGTCATCTTGAAAGAGGTTGCTATTAACCCCACTATAGAGCTCCCAGAACTTATATAGAACTGGGAAATAGACTCTTTTAGGTCACAACAGAACCTTGTGCACCAGGACCCAGGAGAAAGGAACAATGACCCCACAGGAGTCTTGCCTGTGGGTGTCCAGGAGTCTCTGGTGAAGGCGTGGGTTGGTGTTGGCCTGCTACACGGTTGGAGGCATGGACTGTAGCAATACATGCCTGGGCAGCCAGGAGGAGCTACCGCACATCCGAGGCTGGGGGCAGTAGCCGGGAGGAGCCACCCTACGTCCAAGGAGCGGTGGCTATGTGGGGACAGGAGGGCCTAGAGGAGCTATCCCACATTCAAAGTCAGGAGGGGCAGCGGTGAGGAGATACCCCTCATCCAAGGTAACGAGCAGCAGCTGCGCTTTGCTGGAACAACCATGAAGAGATACCCCACGTACAAGGTAAGAGAAACCCAAGTAAGATAGTAGGTGTTTCAAGAGGGCATCAGAGGGCAGACACACTGAAACTATAATCACAGAAAACTAGTCAATCTAATCACACTGGGACCACAGCCTCAGTGAAACTAAGTCATGCTGTGTGGGGCCAGCCAAGACGGGTGGGTCATGGTGGAGAGGTCTGGTAGAATGTGGTCCACTGGAGAAGAGAATGGCAAACCACTTCAGTATTCTTGCCTTGAGAACTCCATTAACAGTATGAAAAGGCAAAATGATAGGATACTGAAAGAGGAACTCCCCAGGGCAGTAGGTGCCCAATATGCTACTGGAGATTAGTGGAGAAATAACTCCAGAAATAATAAAGGGATGGAGCTAAAGAAAAAAGAATACCCAGTTGTGGATGTGACTGGTGATAGAAGCAAGGTCTGATGCTGTAAAGAGCAATATTGCAGAGGAACCTGGAATGTAAGGTCCATGAATCAAGGCAAATTGGAAGTGGTCAAACAGATGGCAAGAGTGAACGTCAACATTCTAGGAATCAGCAAACTAAAATGGACTGGGATGAGTGAATTTAACTCAGATGATCATTATATCAACTACTGAAGGCAGGAATCCCTTAGAAGAAATGAAGTAGCCATCATGCTCAACAAAAGAGTCTGAAATGCAGTACTTGGATGCAGTCTCAAAATCGATAGAATGATCTCTATTCATTTCCAAGGCAAAACATTAAATATCACAGTAATCCAAGTCTACACCTCAATCAGTAATGCTGAAGAAGCTGAAGTTGAACGGTTTTATGAAGACCTACAAGGCCTTTTAGAACTAACACCCAAAAAAGATGTCCTTTTCATTATTCAGTTCATTTCAGTTCAGTCGCTCAGTCGTGTCTGACTCTTTGCAACCCCATGAATCGCAGCATGCCAGGCCTCCCTGTCTGTCACCAACTCCCGGAGTTCACTCAGACTCACATCCATCAAGTCAGCAATGCCATCCAGCCATCTCATCCTCTGTCGTCCCCTTATTCTCCTGTCCCGAATCCCTGCCAGCATCAAAGTCTTTTCCAAAGAGTCAACTCTTCTCATGAGGTGGCCAAAGTACTGGAGTTTCAGCGTCAGCATCATTCCTTCCAAAGAAATCCCAGGGCTGATCTCCTTCAGAATGGACTGGCTGGATCTCCTTGCAGTCCAAGGGACTCTCAAGAGTTTTCTCCAACACCACAGTTCAAAAGCATCAATTCTTCAGCGCTCAGCCTTCTTCACAGTCCTGGAATGCAAACGTAGAAAGTCAAGAAACACCTGGAGTAACAGGCAAATTTGGCCTTGGAATGCGGAATGAAGCAGGGCAAAGACTAATAGAATTTTGCCAAGAAAATGCACTGGTCAAAAAAAAAAAAAAAAAAAAAAGAAAGAAAGAAAGGAAATTCACTGGTCACAGCAAACACCCTCTTCCAACAACACAAGAGAAGACTTTACACATGGACATCATCAGATGGTCAACACCAAAATCAGATTGGTTATATTCTTTGCAGCCAAAGATGGAGAAGCTCTATAGAGTCAAAAAAAAAAAAAAAAACAAGACCAGGAGCTGACTGTGGCTCAGATCATGAACTCCTTATTGCCAAATACAGACTTAAATTGAAGAAAGTAGGGAAAATCACTAGACCATTCAGGTATGATCTAAATCAAACCCCTTATGATTATACAGTGGACATGAGAAATAGATTTAAGGGACTAGATCTGATAGATAGAGTGCTTCATGAACTATGGAATGAGGTTCATGACATTGCACAGGAGAGAGGGATCAAGACCATCCCCATGGAAAAGAAATGCAAAAAAGTAAAATGGCTGTCTGAGGAGGCCTTACAAATAGCTGTGAAAACAAGAGAAGCAAACAGCAAAGGAGAAAAGGAAAGATATAAGCATCTGAATGCAGAGTTCCAAAGAATAGCAAGGAGAGATAAGAAAGCCTTCATCTAGGATCAATGAAGAGAAATAGAGGAAAACAACAGAATGAGAAAGACTAGAGATCTCTTCAAGAAAATTAGAGATACCAAGGGAACATTTCATGCAAAGATAGGCTCAATAAAGGACAGAAATGGTATGGACCTAATGGAAGCAGAAGATATTAAGAAGAAGTGGAAGAATACACAGAAAAACTGTACAGAAAAGATCTTCAAGACCAACATAATCACGATGGTGTGATCACTCACCGAGCCAGACATCCTGGAATGTGAGGTCAAGTGGTCTTTAGGAAGCATCGCTATGAACAAAGCTAGTGGAGGTGATGGAATTCCAGTTGAGCTATTTCAAATCCTGAAAGATGATGCTGTGAAAGTGCTACGCTCAATATGCCAGCAAGTTTGGAAAACTCAGCAGTCGCCAAAGGACTGGAAAAGGTCAGTTTTCATTCCAATTCCAAAGAAAGCCAATGCCAAAGAATGTTCAAACTACCGCACAATTGCACTCATCTCACACACTAGTAAAGTAATGCTCCAAATTCTCCAAGCAAGGATTCAATAATATGTGGACCGTAAACTTCCAGATGTTCAAGTAGGTTTTACAAAAGGCAGAGGAATCAGAGATCAAATTGCTAACATCTGCTGGATCATCCAAAAAGCAAGAGAATTCCAGAAAAACATCTATTTCTGCTTTATTGACACTGCCAAAGCCTTTGACTGTGTAAATCACAATAAACTGTGGAAAATTCTGAAAGAGATGGGAAGAACGGACCACCTGACCTCCCTCTTGAGCAACCGATATGCAGATCAGGAAGCAGAGTTAGAACTGGACATGGAACAACAGACTTATTCCAAATTGGAAAAGGAGTACGTCAAGGCTGTATATTGTCACCCTGCTTATTTAACTTCTATGCAGAGCACATCATGAGAAACACTGGGCTGGAAGAAGCACAAGCTGGAATCAAGATTGCCAGGAGAAATATCAATAACCTCAGATATGCTGATGACACCATCCTTATAGCAGAACGTGAAGAGGAACGAAAAAACCTCTTGATGAAAATGAAAGTAGAGAGTGAAAAAGTTGGCTTAAAGTTCAACATTCAGAAAACGAAGATCATGGTATCTGGCTCCATCACTTCATGGGAAATAGATGGGGAAACAGTGGAAACAGTGTCAGACTTTATTTTGGGGGGCTACAAAATCACTGCAGTTGGTGATGGCAGCCATAAAATTAAAAGACGCTTACTCCTTGGAAGAAAATTTATGACCAACCTAGATAGCATATTCAAAAGCAGAGATATTACTTCGCCAACAAAGGTCCATCTAGTCAAAGCTATGTTTTTTCCAGCGGTCATGTATGGATGTGAGAGTTGGACTGTGAAGAAAGCTGAGCACAGAAGATTGATGCTTTTGAACTGTGGTGTTGGAGAAGACTCTTGAGAGTCCCTTGGACTATAAGGAGATTTAGCAGTCCATTCTGAAGGAGATCAGCCCTGGGATTTCTTTGGAAGGAATGATGCTAAAGCTGAAACTCCAGTTCTTTGGCCACTTCATATGAAGAATTGACTCATTGGAAAAGACTTTGATGCTGGGAGGGATTGGGGGCAGGAGGAGAAGAGGATGACAGAGGATGAGATGGCTGGATGGCATTACTGACTCGATGGATGTAAGTCTGAGTGAACTCCAGGAATTGGTGATGGATAGGGAGGCCTGGGGTGCTGCGATTCATGGGGTCCCAAAGAGTAGGACACAACTGAGTGACTGAACTGAACAGTTATCTTCATTACCTCCACCATCGTTTGGCCCCAGGTAAATAGCAAGGAGGGGACAGAGCTCCACCCATCAACAGAAATTTGACTTAAGCATTTACTAAGCATGGCCTTGCCCATCAGAACAAGTCCGAGTATCCCTCAGTAAGTCTATCCCATCAGGAAGGTTTCATCAGCCTCTTATCCTTCTCTAGCAGAGAGCAGACAAACTGAAAACCACCATCACACAAAACTAACCAATCTAATCACATGGATCACAGCCTTGTCAAACTCAATGAAACTATGAGCTATGATGTAAAAGGCCACCCAAGACAGACGGGTCATGGTGGAGAGTTCTGAAAAAAATGTGGTCCACTGGAAAAGGGAATGGCAGACCACTTCCAGTATTCTTACCTAGAGAACCCCATGAACAGTATGAAAAGACAAAAAGATAGGACACTGAACGATGAACTCCCCAGGTTGGTAAGTGCCCCATATGCTACTGGAAATCAACAGAGAAATCACTCCAGAAAGAATGAAGAGATGCACCCAAAACAAAATGAACACCCAGTTGTGGATGTGACTGGTGATAGAAGCAAGGTCTGATGCTGTAAAGAGCGATATTACATAGGAATCTGGAATGTTAAGTCCATTGGAAGTGGTCAAACTGGAGATGGCAAGAGTGAAATTTGACATTTTAGGAATCAGCGAACTAAGATGGACTGGAATGGGTGAATTTACTCAGATTATATCTATTACTGTTGGCAAGAATCCCTTAGAAGAAATGGAATAGCCATCATAGTCAACAAGAGTCCGAAATGCAGTACTTGGATGCAGGCTCAAAAACCTTTCCAAGGCAAACCACTCAATATCACAGTAATCCAAGACTACACCCTGACCAATAATACAGAAGAAGCTGAAGTTGAATGGTTCTATGAAGACACAGAAGAGTTCTAGAACTAACAAACAAAGAAGATGTTCTTTTCATTATAGGGAACTGGAATGCAAAAGTAGGAAGTCAAAAAACACCTGGAGTAACAGGCAAATTTGGCCGTGGAGTACAGAATGAAGCAGGGCAAAGGTTAATAGAGTTTTTCCAAGAGAAGGCACTGGTCATAGCAAACACCTTTGTCCAAAAACACAAGAGAAGACTCTCCACATGGACATCACCAAGATGGAAATCAGATTGATTATATTCTTTGCAACCAAAGATGGAGAAACTCTATACAGTCAGCAAAAACAAGACCAGGAACTGACTGTAGCTCAGATCATGAGCTCTTTATTGCCAAGTTCAGACTTAAATTGAAGAAAGTAGGGAAAACAACTAGACCATTCAGGTATGACCTAAATTGAATCCCTTATGATTATACAGTGGACGTGAGAAGTAGATTTAAGGGACTAGATCTGATAGATAGAGTGCCTGACGAACTATGGACAGAGGTTCATGACATTGTACAGGAGACAGGGATCAAAAACATCCCCATGGAAAAGAAATGCAAAAAAGCAAAATGGCTATCTGGGGAGGCCTTACAAATAGCTATGGAAAGAAGAGAAGTCAAAAGCAAAGGAGAAAAGGAAAGATATAAGCATCTGAATGCAGAGTTCCAAAGAATAACAAGGAGAGATAAGAAAAACTTCCTTAGTGATCAATGCAAAGAAATAGAGGAAAACAACAGAATGGGAAAGACTAGAGATCTCTTCAAGAAAATTAGAGATACCAAGGGAACATTTCATGCAAAGATGGGCACAATAAAGGACAGAAATGGTAGGGACCTAAAAGAAGAAGGAGATATTAAGAAGAGATGGCAAGAATATACAGAAGAACTACACAAAGAATATTTTCATGACCCAGATAATCACGATGGTGTCATCACTCACCGAGCCAGACACCCTGGAATGTAGATCAAGTGGGCCTTAGGAAGCATCACTATGAACAAAGCTAGTCGAGGTGATGGAATTCCAGTAGAGCTATTTCAAATTCCAAAAGATGATGATGTGAAAGTGTTGCACTCAATGTGTCACCAATTTGGAAAACTCAGCAGTGGTCAGAGGACTGGAAAAGGTCAGTTTTCATTCCAATTCCAAAGAAAGCCAATGCCAAAGAATGTTCAAACTACTGCACAATTGCACTCAAATCACACACTAGTAAAGTAATGCTCCAAATTCTCCAGGCAAGGCTTCAATAATATGTGGACCGTAAACTTCCAGATGTTCAAGTTGGTTTTACAAAAGGCAGAGGAATCAGAGATCAAATCGCCAACATCCACTGGATCATCCAAAAAGCAGAGAATTCCAGAAAAATAACATCTATTTCTGCTTTATTGACACTGCCAAAGCCTTTGACTGTGTGAATCACAATAAACTGCGGAAAATTCTGAAAGAGATGGGAAGATCGGACCACCTGACCTGCCTCTTGAGCAACCTATATGCAAGTCAGGAAGCAACAGTTAGAACTGGACGTGGAACAACTTGTTCCAAATAGGAAAAGGAGTACATCAAGCCTGTATATTGTCACTCTGCTTATATAACTTATATTCAGAGCACATCATGAGAAACACTGGGCTGGATGAAGCACAAACTGGAATCAAGATTGCCTGGAGAAACATCAGTAACCTCAGATATGTAGATGACACCACCCTTATGGCAGAAAGTGAATAAGAACTAAAGATCTTCTTGATGAAAGTGAAAGAGGAGAGTGAAAAAGTTGGTTTAAATGTCAACATTAAGAAAACGAAGATCATGGCATCTGGTCCCATCACTTTATGGCAAATAGGTGGAGAAACAGTTGAAATAGTGGATGACTTTATTTTGGGGGACTCCAAAATCACTGCAGATGGTGACTGCATTCATAATATTAAAAGACACTTACTCCTTGGAAGGAAAGTTATGACCAACATAGACAGCATATTCAAAAGCAGAGACATTACTTTGTCAACAATGTTCCATTTAGTCGAGGCTATAGTTTTTCCACTAGTCATGTATGGATGTGAGAGTTGAACTATAAAGAAAGCTGAGCACTGAAGAATTGATGCTGTTCAACTGTAGTGTTGGAGAGGACTCTTGAGAGTCCCTTGGACTGCAAGGAGATCCAACTAGTCTCTCCTAAAGGAGATCACTCCTGAATGTTCATTGGAAAGACTGATGCTAAAGCTGAAACTCCAATACTTTGGCTACCTGAAGTGAAGAGCAGACTCATTTTTAAAGACCCTGATGTTGGGCAAAATGAGGGGGAGGAGGAGAAGGGGATGACAGAGGATGTGATGGTTAGATGTTATACGGACTCAAAGGACATGAATTTGAGTAAACTCTGGGAGTTGGTGATGAACAGGGAGGCCTGGTGTGCTGCAATCCGTGGAGTCACAAAGAGTTTGATACAGCTGAGTGACTGAACTAAACTGAACGAATACTAACTGAATGCCCAGCAACAGTCTAATATATTTCCAAGATTTTCCTCATTTATTGCTCTCCAAACTCATGTAATAGAAAAGTCACTGTTTTCGCAAGGTGTTAAATACTTGTATCATTAAGAAAGGAAATAAAATGTATATCTAAATCTTGGTGTTTATACTCATTTATTTTTTGCCTAGGCCACAGTTAGATAAATATCAATGTTCACAGCTGGAATGTTCAAAAGTTATTAAGAGGTTTGCATGAAATCTAAAATCACAAGAACTTTATCAGCAGCTTTCAATTTTTTTTAAATTTTATATTGGAGTATAGTAGATTAACAATGTTGTATTAGTTTCAGGAAGGTGTATAGCAAAGTTATTCAGTTATATATATATATATATTTTTTTCAAATTATTTTTCCATTTAAATTATTATAGAATATTAAACAGATTTTCCTGTCCTTGTTGGTTATCCATTTTAAATACAGCAATGTATGCTGTAGTCACTGTATAGTACTATGTTTTTAAAATTAGAGTAAAATCAATGTGAATTCAAGCACAAGCATTTCTGTAGCTCTTCTAAGGAACGTACATTCATCTCCTAACACTAAAAATAAATATATTTTATACAATGTAAATATATGTGCACATATAAGTTGTAAATATAATATTTATGATATAAATATAATATGTTAATATAAAAATAAGATTGCATTATATATATATGCAATATACACAATAAAAATTGAAGCTTTGGAAATATTTCAAAATTAAAATGAAGAGAATTGCTCTTAAAAAGACAGAGCTTTTTTCACTCTCCCAACTCTTTTTTCAAATAATTATCCTATGATTCAAAACATTACTTAGAGGAAATTGTTCATAATGAAAGGCTGCAGCAAAATTTTAAAGTACATCCTGTTCCCAAAACATGGTAAATAGTACCTCATGTAGGCTTCAGTTTACATCTGAAAGGCTAAAGAAAGTGGCTTTTGAAAAAGGATTCAAATTGATGCTACTGCATAATTTCAATACAAGTTTTCAAAATAAAAATCAATGTTATAATAATTCAATAGCAAAGGTACACATATGATTCAGAATTCAGGCAAACCACAAAATCTTCACCCGGGAATGTACTGAGCATTCATTCTGAGGTATGAGTGCTCTTGGAGTTGTATCTAAGAAAGGCAAAAGCCTGGTTTTCATTAGGCTCATGGTGTGTCCTCTGGTCAAGACAGAGTTAAAGCAGCAGTGATTAGAAACCTAAGAGAGAAGACCACTGGTAAGGAGTATGTAAACCAAGTGTGAGAAAGTAGAATTTGGGAATCAAATTGAAGAAATAACCCCGACTTTTTATAGCTGATACTGGAAACTTTCTTTGAGTTATTAACTACTCTGAGGCTCACAGAGAGAGTTAAGTTGTACTAGCTGACTCAAATGATGGGTTAATTATTAGATAAATTGGTTATATTAAGCTGTATAAGTCAGGAAATGTTATTTTAAATCTTAGATCTTTTAAATTTTAATGGCCTTGATGGTTAATTTAATTTGTCAGCTTAGCTAGGCTAGATGCTCAGTTGTTTGGTCAAATATTACTCTGGATGTTGCTCTGAAGTTAGTTTTCAGTTAGAATTAACATTTCAAACATTGCTACAATAAAGAAAAAAGGTAGAGAAAATGATGGAATTCCAGCTGAGCTATTTGAAATTCTAAAAGATGATGCTGTTAAAGTGCTTCACTCAAAATGGCAACAAATTTGGAATACTGAGCAGTGGCCACAGGACTGGAAAAGGTAAATCCAGTTCCAAAGAAGGGCAATGCCAAAGTATGTTCAAATTGCCACACAACTGCACTCATTTCACATGATAGAAAGATAACGCTCAAAATCCTTTAATCTAGGCTTCAGTAGTACACGAACTGAGAACTTCCAGATGGTCAAGCTGGATTTAGAAAAGGCAGAGGAACCAGAGATAAAATTGCCAATATTAGTTGATTCACAGAAAAAGCAAGAGAATTCCAGAAAAAAAACTTTTACAGAAAAAAACATCTACTTCTGCTTCATTGACCTTGCTAAAACCTTTGACTGTTTAAATCACAACAAACTGGAAAATTCTTCAAGAGATGGGAAAACCAGACCAGTTACCTGCCTCCTGAGAAACCTGTATGCAGGTCAAGAAGTAACAGTTAGAACTGGACATAGAACAACAAATTGGTTCAAAATTGGGAAAGTAGTATGTCAAGACTGTATATTGTCAACCTGCTTATTGAAATTCTATGCAAAGTACATCATGCAAAATACCGGGCTGGATTAAGCTCAAGCTAGAGTCAGGATTGCCAGGAGAAATATCAATATTCTCAGATATGCAAATGAGACCACCCTAATAACAGAAAGCAAACAAGAACTAAAGAGCCTCTTGATGAAGGTGAAAGAAGGGAGTGAAAAAAGCTGGCTTAAACTCAACATTCAAAAAACTAAGATCATTACATCTGGTTCCATCACTTCATGGAAAATAGCTGGGGGAAAAAAGGAAACAGTGACAGACTTTATTTTCTTGGGCTCCAAAATAACTGCAGATGGTGACTGCAGTCCTGAAATTAAAAGATACTTTCTCCTTGGAAGAAAAGCTATGACCATCCCTGACAGCATATTAAAAAGCAGAGACAACACTTTGCCAACAAAAGTCCATATAATCAAAGCTATGGTTTTTCTAGTAGTCATGTACTGATGTGCAAGTTGGACAGTAAAGAAGGCTGAGCACCAAAGAATTGATGCTTTTGAACTGCGGTGTTGGAGAAGACTCTTGAGAGTCCCTTGGACAGCAAGGAGGTCAAATAATTCAATTCTAAAGGAAATCAGTCCTGAATATTCATTGGAAGGACTGATGTTGAGACTGACTCTCCAATATTTTGACTACCTGATGCAAAGAAGTGACTCACTGAAACAGATCCTGATGCTGGGAAAGACTGAAGGCAGTAGGAGAAGGGGATGACAGAGGATGAAATGGTTGGATAGTATCACTGACTCAATGGACATAGTTTGAGGAAACTTGGAGAGTTAGTGAAAGATAGGGAAGCCTGGTGTGCTGGAGTCCATGTGCTTGCAAAGAGTGGACTTACTGAGTGACTGAATAACAACAACAACATTTCAATAGTGGCCTTTGAGTAAATCAGCTTATCCTCCATAATATTGGTGGGCTTCATCCAATCAGTCAAAAACCTTAAGAATAAAGACAGGTTTCCTAAAGAAGGAATTTTCCCAAGAGTGCAACATAGGAGCCCTCCCTGAGTTTTCAGACTGGCACCCTCTGGATTCATATTTAAGAATGTAGCATTAATAATTTCCTGAATAACCAACCTGTTTTGGAAATACGCCTTCCCTATGTATTTCATACTTGCCAGTCCCCATAATTGCTGAGCCAATATATTAAAATAAATTCTCTCAATATGTATAATTTTTTTTCCCTTTAGGTTCTGTTTCTATCATATTTCTGTTTATCTGGAGAACCTTGAATAATAAAATTGCATGCTTTGCTACAGTCCAGTATTTTCATGATAAAAATCACTGTATCAGCGTCCACATTTTCTCTTCCCTGTGCCTTCTAGCAAGGTGAAATGTAATATTTCTGTCCTTTGTGCCTTTAGCAAAGAACTTCTCACTAGTCTTTGTCTCCCCCTGGGTCTTGATTAAGAAGATCCTCTTGCACACAATTTTGTGCCTATAAAACTGTATCCCCAGTTGCTCTCAAAATACTTTTTTTGATAACTTATAGAACCATTTTTAAAGAGCTGGATCAGCTAGTGTTGTGAAGGTTTCTAGCTCCATCCCCAGTGGCTACCCTCCAGCAAACGCTATCACTTTTATACCAAAAACTTTTTGACTTGCAAGAGCTCACCAAAAGATTCTTTAGTTCAATGATTTTAAAAAAGGTAAAACCATTTGATCTCAAAAATAAAGAACATTTATTTAAAAAGCAAAACAAAACAAACAAACAAAAACAAAGAACAAACTGCTAATACCCTTTGCTATTTTGAATGTCTTTGTGTTGTCAATATGACAGTAGCATTAGATTGGAAGGGGAAAGAAGGGAAGAGAAAGAGAGAAGTCTTTACTCTATAATATTAATTATGTATTTTTCAGTGGAAATGCTGTTTCAGGTTTCTATGTCCTACTCTCAGTAATTGTTCTCTACTGCTTAATTTTTACAAACAGTAGAAAATGTTCAGAACACTCTTATGCGGACATATACTGATATTTGTGTACTGATATTTCTTGATGTTTAGGCAATATGATAAACAATTTGCACTATAAATAAGTTGAAATTGTTTCCAATGTATGCTTTATTTTCTTAACTCAAGGTGGTTGTTTCTGGATTTGAGTCTGCATTTCTAAAGAGTATAATTTTATATGAAATATCATTGCTCAAACATCTCCATTCTTTGTTGACAGAAAACAGAATAGAAAAATGTGCTGCTTGGTTGACAGTTGTCAGCAAAAATTTAGCTTTTGTTCAGAGAAATAATTATATGTTTATAGAGAAAAGGACTTGTAATTAAGAGGTATTCAAAATTCAACTTTTAATATTGCTTCTAAAGCTGTAAAAAAAAGAAGTAAAATCTTGCAGAGTTTTATAGCAGATTCACTTCCCAATTCGGTAATCCTGGTCCCAATATTCTCTCTCCTTTCAATATGTCAACATGCACCCCATATATATATATATATATATATATATATATATATATATATATATATCTCCCATCTTTAAGCTATATTGACCTCTCTGTTCAACGATTATTGCACTCTCAGATTATTTTCTCTCAGAATGCCTTTGACCTTCTTTTGTAACTAATATATTTTAACAATGAATTTCCTAATGTGTAAGCTTACATAAAACAATTCTGTCACCTTTGATTTTGCAACAGAATATGCCCATATTGTAAGAGCGCCTATTTCATATGAGGCTTCTATTCAAAGCACCTCCCTCCAATGAATTATAATGTCCTTGAGAAAAGGGAACAAATCTTCCTTGTCATTATTTATGTCTGAAATAGTATATGCTCATCTAACTTATATCACCTTGATATATTGAATTATCTTACAGAAAATATATAAGGTAAGCATATTAAGTAAAATATCAGTAATAAAAGTATTAAGTAAGAAAGTCTACACATACTAGTTTTCTATATCTTTATTGTTAGTTTCTCAGTCATGTCTGACTCTTTGTGATCCCGTGGTCTGTAGCCTGCCAGACTTCTCTGTCTGTCGGATTTTCTAAGCAAGAATACTGGAGTGGGTTGCCTTTCCCCTCTCTGGGGGATCTTCCCAAACAAGGTCTCCTGGTCTCCTGCCTTGCAGGAAGATTCTTTATCATCTGAGCCATCAAGGAAGCCTCCTTTTCTATATTTTTTATCTTAAATTTTTGTGAATTTTTTTCTAATTACAGTTTCACTGATATTCTTGTCCAAACATATATGTTTCTTTCTCTAACAGAAATTCCAAAGTACTTTTTGATATGTGTATATGTAAAGTAGAGCAGTTTAAAGAAGAAATCACCTTAGAATTTTACAATTAAAAGAACTAATTAATCTGAGTTTACTATAGAATCACTATGATGCTTTAAAAGAAAATACATTTCTCTGAGTACTGCTCCTGTGTAGCTTGAGTCATTGGAGATTTACATCAAAGAATGGTTCAAATGTGAGAACAAGCTACAACTGTGAATTAAAAAGTACAAATATTTTTAATAAGAAGACACCAAATGAAATGACATTCCACTGTAAGTCACATGGCAACACTGAACAATCTGTTAACTTATACACATATTAAAAATCTGCTCTATATGAAACATTGTTCTCCTTTGGGAACATATGCCAGTAAAATAAAATTGATCCTTGCTCTAATGGAAATCTTATTCTGCTAGTGGAAATCAGGTGATTCACAATTAAAATAACAAAGATATCAATTTTCAGTTGCTAGAAACTGGAAAGAATGGTGGGATAAAGGTGAAAAAAGAAGTGCTATGCGAATCATATGTGCTATGTCAGGAAAGGAATTTCAGATTTAAACATGAAGCTGTAGGTTGATATCATCATAGAGTGATCAGTTGGGTCAGGGCTTCCATAAGTCAGGGTGTTTTTCAGGCGGATAGCTAGTGTTAGTAAATTCTGAGCAGAAGAGTATAAAATTTAAAGCTCTAAATCAAGGATATGCCTGAAATGAAGAATCAGCAAGGACGGTCATGTAGCTAAGAGTGAAATGAGTGGAATGAATGGGGAGAGTGGTAAGAAAGGAGATAAGAGCTATGGGCTGAGACGAGGATTATGTCAGATTTATGGACCATTGTAGTGAATTTGTTTTTATACTCATTAGGAAGAGGAGTTCTTGCAAACTTTTAATTAGCATATTGCCACAACCTGCCTTAAGAATTTAAAGGATGACTTTGTGTATTAGAACTGAATACCTCTAAACAAGAATACAAACAGAAAAGTCAGTTAAAAAGCTACTGCACTAATCCAGGTAAATATTGATAGTGGCTTAAACTAGTGCAGTAGAGAATTGGAATTATTTTGAAGCTATAGCCAAAATAATTTGCCAACACACTAAAGATGTAACATGAGAGACAGGGAAACCAAAGATGATTCCCATGACTCTAGTCTTAAATTTAGTGACTGGAGTTCCTATCAACTGGGACCTATAAATGTCAGTATGTCTAAGGAAAGAGTTTGCATATTTTACATATTCCATTAAGAATCTTGAGATGGGAAAATTATCCTGGGTTTTCTGGAGGAGACTTAAAGGCATCTATCATTAAAATGGGGGAAAAGGGGAGAGTTTTACACACAAACATACAGAGAGGAAGTGAAGATGAAGCAGGGAGAAATTTGAAGATGCTAGCCTTGAAAGACTGCAGATATTCACCTATAAGCCAAGGAATGCTGGCAGCCACAGAAGCTAAAAGACCTAGAAATGATTTTCTCTGAGAGCCTCTAGAGGGTATATTTCCCTACCAATATACCATATAGAATTAGGTGAATCACATGTGCTATGCTGGAAAAGGAATTTCAGATTCCTTCATTTGGGGGCCTTGATTTTGCCCAGTGATATTTATTTTGGACTGCTAGCATCCAGACCTGTGAGATAATTTCCATTGTTTTAAGGCACCAAGTTCCTGGTAATTTGTTACAGCAACATAGAAAATATAGATACTAATAGATTGTACTCCAAATTGGTAAAAATTTCAAATTCCATAGCATTATATGAAAGTTCACATTTTTCTATACTGTTGTCAGCATCTGACATCATCATATTTAAAAATATTTGCTAATCTGACTACTGAAAAATTCCAACTGCTTTAGTTTTAACTATATTTTCTCCATTAATATTTAGGTTGAACTTATTTTCATATCATTACTGGTCGTTAGGGGCTTCCCTTCTAGGTCAGTCGGTAAAGAATCTGCCTGCAGTGAAGGAAACCTGGGTTCGATCCTTGGATTGGGAAGATCCCCTGGAGAAAAAAATGACAACGCACTCTAGCATCCTTGCCTGTAAAATCCCATGGACAGAGCCTGGTGGGCTGCAGTCCATGGGGTCGCAGAGTCGGGCATGACTGAGCTACTAACACTCACTCACTCACTGGTCATTTGCATTTCCTCTTATGACATGCTTTTCAAACATCTTTCAATTTATATTTTGATTTATAAGAATTTTTTATGTATTCTGCCTGATATATAATGCAAACAGTTTCTCCAAAATTGGGTTGTTTACAAGATTGAAGCTTTGATTTAATAAATTTTTTGGTTTCCTTTCTAACTTTTGAATTTATTGTTTTCTTTTGTTTTGTTTTAGATGGCCTGCCCCCAAAATATATTTTTATATATTTATTTTTTTATAATTTTTTATATGTTGAGATCCTACAAATTTTTTTGAAAATAATATGAGCTACTGATATGAATTACTTTTACATCAGAAATAGTTATTTTAAAAAAAGTTTACTGGATAGTATATTCCTTCTGCACTAATTTAAGATACCAACTTTATCATATAATATTTAGATTTTTTTTTAAATTTTGCTTTACTGATGTTTATATTTATCCTACCACCAGAAAAACACTATGTAATTTTATATAGATGCATGATGCATTTATGCGTTGGAAATGCAAGGAACACATAGTAGCAAAATTAAATCATCAGCAGAGACAGAAAAAAAAAAAAAAGTAATTTCTTGCTGCAGAAATTCAAATCAGCAACATGTAGAACAAGTTTAGAAGTTCCCCAAACAGGAAAAAAAAAAAAAAGGCCATTAATTGGAACGTGACCATTAATGAGTCTTTTGGGTTCTGATTCTTGCTTCTTTCCTTTCCAAAAATAAGCATCTTTCTTCCTTTTATATTACAGACCAGCTTCTTTAATACAGAAGGAGGCAAGAGCACTTGGCCATTGATATGTTGGGGCTTGCTTTTTCTATTTGCAAGTTACTTGCTGTGTCAGCTTCACTACTTAAACTTTAAAAAAATTTCTCTCTATGGATAGATGCTAAGGGATTTGAACTACATCATTTTCCTAAATGTGGCCCACATAATCCTGGTTCTACAATATATTAAGCCTCTTTTAAGACAACAAATGTTGTGATTAAATAAGTTAAGAAACTTTATCTTAAATTTCTCTCTTGGAGATTTAAAGAGTATGTTAAATACACAGAGAAATTCCACACTGAAAAAGAAACCTATTTAAGACTGTTGTTCAATTCTTAAACAAGAAAGACATGTCCGCTAAGGATGGCTTATTTCTTTACCCAGCAATTAACAATGTCCCTTAAATCTTGTCTAGTTCTTGCTTCTCCAGTAAAAAGAGACAATTCTTTTCTAATTCTTGCTATGTTAATAAAGGATTAGAATAACTAAGAAAGAATTATGTAAATGATGGAGGAAGTTCAATTGTCTGGTTTACTTATACAAGTATCCCTATGTAGTCTCTGAAGTGAAGTCGCTCAGTCGTGTCCGACTCTTTGTGACCCCATGGACTGTAGCCTACCAGGTTCCTCCATCCATGGGATTTTCCAGGCAAGAGTACTGGAGTGCAGACAAGTCATACCTATATAAGAAGACTCTATGTAATGTTCGTGTGTGTCTGTGCATGTGCACGTGCTAAGTTGTGTCTGACTCTTTGCAAACCCATGGGCTCTAGCCTGTCAAGCTCCTCTGTCAATGGAATTTTTCAGGCAAGAATTACTGGAGTAGGTTGCCATTTCTTACTCCAGGGGATCTTCCTTACCCAGGAATTGAACTGGCTTTCTTGCAGCTCCTACATTGGCAGGTGAATTCTCTACCACTTGTGCCATGTGAGAAGCCCACTTTACATAATTGCAACTGGAAATCCATGATTTGAAAATAAAGAAATCAGCTTTGCTGAGCATAATTCACGTTATACAATCTAATATTAATAGAAGAACATAGAACAGAGTGATTTACTATACAAATTTTAGGCCTACCTAGCTTATGACTGTAAAATAACTTGGTTTTCTTTTTAAACACAAAGTATATCAGCACAGCTCTTGTCTGGTTTAATTTTTGAATTATTAGTAATTCTCTGCCCTATTTATTCCTGGAAATACCCAAAGAGTGTTTCACTGTAAGTCTAAAAGTTTGTCTGTCAACACAAGGTCTCAAAGTATATCCATACTATTATCTCTTTCCTAATATGGCCTCAACTTGTGAGTGGTCTCTACCAGCGACCAACGAAGCTAGCAGCAAAGCTACCAGCAGAATCTTAGCCAATGGTGTACACCTTAATACTGGGTATAATTTCTGAATGTTCCCCTCAAGCTAATTAAAATTGGGACAGCTTTATTCCTGATTCAAAATCCTAACCTCTCTTTTCAGAGTGTTTTCTCTAGTAAATTGTCATTGTAAATTTCCTTCCCCCTCTTCGAGAGACGTCATTTTAAAGATCTCTTAGAGTTTACAATCCCTACATGCCTTCCACAAGGATCTGAGATACATTTCTTTAGATGTAAACATTAAGGAAAATTGGAAGTCACTTAGTCGTGTCCCACCCTTTTGACCCCGTGGACTATATTCGAGTGGGTAGCCTTCCCTTTCTTCAGTGGATCTTCCCGACCCAGGAATCAAATAGGCATCTTCTGCATTGCAGGTGAATTCTTTACCAACTGAGCTATCAAGGAAGCCTAAATATTAGGGGAGATGATCCCTAATCTTTCAGTTTGTGTTGAAATGTAAGAGCCTAACTTTTGTGGGCATCTTGTTCCAAATTGTACAGCAAACTACCTCCTGTCACAAAGACACAAAAATTTTACTTTTTCTGTACAGAATGTTAATTACCAAACAGGTGGCTTGTGTTTCTGCTCATCCCAGGACCTTAAAAATTCTCCCAGTCTCTGTTTCAACTGAGTTCCAGTTGAGATAGCTTCTCTCTCCCAGATTTCAATATTCTGTTTAACTTTATCTAGTTTAACTTTTGCTTTAACAACATTGTCTCTGGATTCTCCAAACTATTTACTGGATCCCCTGGAGGAGGAAATGGCTATCCACCTCAGTATTCTTGCCTGGAAAATCCTGTGAACACTCTTAAAAGTATTTTCATTATTACCCAAATTGCAAGTAATGACAATGAAAAAATAAAATGACATGAATATTATCATCTATTGAGAGAGACAGGGCTAATAAGGAAGCCACCTTTTAAAATGTCAAGATATATCTAAACTTGTTCCTGATTCCAGGTATTTGGACCTTTACTCCAGTGCTCCTTTCCCCCTCTTCTACAGTTCATGAGCATTCATTCTAAAAGGTAAAAACATTTTTGCACAATACTGCATACACTTGCATATAAGTCTATTTTGAATAAATCAAATTTGTCACAACAGAATGCTTTAAAGCTTTTAATATATGCTGTCACTGGAAATTTGGCATATACATGTGTATCTAACATATACAATGTATCTAATATATATATAACATGCATTTAACATTTACAAGTAAACTTTGTATATATGCCTTTTTGTATAATAAGTTGCTGTTTCTATAATGTGAAAAAATCTGTTGATTAGACCAGCATTATCAATTCTTTAGTCTAAGTCTTTTCATTAGTTTTCATAAATTCTGCATCTCTGAATCATGAAGTAAAGTGTTATTTTTCATAATGTACTTAAATCCTATAGATTTTAATAAAACCTACATATGTTACTTTGCTAGATATGATAGTGATAGATAGCTACTCAGGAAGTTACTGAAGACATAATATAATTTGAGGTTAAAATGAAAACAAAATACTTTAATGTAATGTTACGCTAAGATAACTAGACATTCATGTACAAAGATATTTATCTAGCCAGAATTATTCTCTCACTCCAATTTGTGGAGAAGGCAGTGGCACTCCACTCCAGTACTCTTGCTGGAAAATCCCATGGACTGAGGAGCCTGGAAGGCTGCAGTCCATGGGGTCGCTGAGGGTCAGACACGACTGAGCAAATTCACTTTCACTTTTCACTTTCATGCTCTGGAGAAGGAAATGGCAACCCCCTCCGGTGTTCTTGCCTGGAGAATCCCAGGGACGGGGGAGCCTGGTGGGCTGCCATCTATGGGGTCGCACAGAGTTGGACACGACTGAAGCGACTTAGCAGCAGCAGCAGCGCTCCAATTTGACCTTCTGGATTTACTGAAATCAATGTCATAGAAACCAGAAACTCTCATATAATTTTGAAACAAAAAAAAGAAAGAAAGAAAAGAGTTTCAGTCAATTCTTGAATCCCATTCACTTTTTCAATTGTCATTATTTTACCTTTGATCCAATCATGTTTTTGTAACTCATTATGTCCTAAGCCTCAATATATTATAGGCAGTAAGAGCAATTCTTGCTATGATCTGTTCTACTCCATAGTTTCAAGAAAGTCTGTAAATTTTTTATTTTATTTATTTATTTATTTATTTATTTATTACTTTATTTTACTTTACAATACTGTATTGGTTTTGCCATACATTGACTTGAATCCACCACGGGTGTACATGTGTTCCCAAACATGAACCCCCCTCCCACCTCCCTCCCCATAACATCTCTCTGGGTCATCACCGTGCACTAGCCCCAAGCATGCTGTATCCTGTGTCAGACATAGACTGGCGATTCAATTCTTACATGATAGTATACATGTTTCAATGCCATTCTCCCAAATCATCCCACCCTCTCCCTCTCCCTCTGAGTCCAAAAGTCCGTTATACACATCTGTGTCTTTTTTGTTGTCTTGCATACAGGGTCGTCATTGTCATCTTTCTAAATTCCATATATATGTGTTAGTATACTGTATTGGTGTTTTTCTTTCTGGCTTACTTCACTCTGTATAATCAGCTCCAGTTTCATCCATCTCATCAGAACTGATTCAAATGTATTCTTTTTAATGGCTGATTAATACTCCATTGTGCATATGTACCACAGCTTTCTTATCCATTCACCTGCTGATGGACATCTAGGATGTTTCCATGTCCTGGCTATTATAAACAGTGCTGCGATGAACATTGGGGTACATGTGTCTCTTTCAATTCTGGTTTCCTCGGTGTGTATGCCCAGCAGTGGGATTGCTGGGTCATATGGCAGTTCTATTTGCAATTTTTAAGGAATCTCCACACTGTTCTCCATAGTGGCTGTACTAGTTTTCATTCCCACCAACAGTGTAGGAGGGTTCCCTTTTCTCCACACCCTCTCCAGCATTTATTGCTTGCAGATTTTTGGATTGCAGCCATTCTGACTGGTGTGAAGTGGTACCTCATTGTGGTCTTGATTTGCATTTCTCTAATAATGAGTGATGTTGAGCATCTTTTCATGTGTTTGTTAGCCATCCGTATGTCTTCTTTGGAGAAATGTCTATTTAGTTCTTTGGCCCATTTTTTGATTGGGTCGTTTATTTTTCTGGAATTGAGCTGCATAAGTTGCTTGTATAGTTTTGAGATTAGTTGTTTGTCAGTTGCTTCATTTGCTATTATTTTCTCGCATTCAGAAGGCTGTCTTTTCACCTTGCTTATAGTTTCCTTTGTTGTGCAGAAGCTTTTAATTTTAATTAGATCTCATTTGTTTATTTTTGCTTTTATTTCCAGAATTCTGGGAGGTGGATCCTAGAGGATCCTGCTGTGATTTATGTCTGAGAGTGTTTTGCCTATGTTCTCCTCTAGGAGTTTTATAGTTTCTGATCTTATATTTAGATCTTTAATCCATTTTGAGTTTATTGTTGTGTGCGGTGTTAGAAAGTAATCTAGTTTCATTCTTTTACAAGTGGTTGACCAGTTTTCCCAGCACCACTTGTTAAAGAGATTGTCTTTACTCCATTGTATATTCTTGCCTCCTTTGTCAAAGATAAGGTGTCCATATGTGTGTGGATTTATCTCTGGGCTTTCTATTTTGTTCCATTGATCTATATGTCTGTCTTTGTGCCAGTACCATACTGTCTTGATGACTGTGGCTTTGTAGTAGAGCCTGAAGTCAGGCAAGTTGATTCCTCCAGTTCCATTCTTCTTTCTCAAGATTGCTTTGGCTATTCGAGGCTTTTTGTATTTCCATACAAATCTTGAAATTATTTGTTCTAGTTCTGTGAAAAATATGGCTGGTAGCTTGATAGGGATTGCATTGAATTTGTAAATTGCTTTGGGTAGTATACTCATTTTCACTATATTGATTCTTCCAATCCATGAACATGGTATATTTCTCCATCTATTAGTGTCCTCTTTGATTTCTTTCACCAGTGTTTCATAGTTTTCTATATATAGGTCTTTAGTTTCTTTAGGTAGATATATTCCTAAGTATTTTATTCTTTTTGTTGCAATGGTGAATGGAATTGTTTCCTTAATTTCTTTTTCTACTTTCTCATTAGTGTATAGGAATGCAAGGGATTTCTGAATGCTGATTTTATATCCTGCAACTTTACTATATTCATTGATTAGCTCTAGTAATTTTCTGGTGGAGTCTTTAGGGTTTTCTATGTAGAGGATCATGTCATCTGCAAACAGTGAGAGTTTTACTTCTTTTCCAATTTGGATTCCTTTTATTTCTTTTTCTGCTCTGATTGCTGTGGCCAAAACTTCCAGAACTATGTTGAATAGTAGCGCTGAAATTGGGCACCCTTGTCTTGTTCCTGACTTTAGGGGAAATGCTTTCAATTTTTCACCATTGAGGATAATGTTTGCTGTGGGTTTGTCATATATAGCTTTTATTATGTTGAGGTATGGTCCTTCTATTCCTGCTTTCTGGAGAGTTTTTATCATAAATGGATGTTGAATTTTGTCAAAGGCCTTCTCTGCATCTATTGAGATAATCATATGGCTTTTATTTTTCAATTTGTTAATGTGGTGAGTTACATTGATTGATTTGCGAATATTGAAGAATCCTTGCATCCCTGGGATAAATCCCACTTGGTCATGGTGTATGATCTTTTTAATGTGTTGTTGGATTCTGATTGCTAGAATTTTGTTGAGGATTTTTGCATCTATGTTCATCAGAGATATTGGCCTGTAGTTTTCTTTTTTTGTAGTATTTTTGTCAGGTTTTGGTATTAGGGTGATGGTGGCCTCATAGAATGAGTTTGGAAGTTTACCTTCCTCTGCAATTTTCTGGAAGAGTTTGAGGAGGATAGGTGTTAGCTTTTCTCGAAATTTTTGGTAGAATTCAGCTGTGAAGCCGTCTGGACCTGGGCTTTTGTTTGCTGGAAGATTTCTGATTGCAGTTTCAATTTCCATGCTTGTGATTGGTCTGTTAAGATTTTCTATTTCTTCCTGGTTCAGTTTTGGAAAGTTGTGCTCTTCTAAGAATTTGTCCATTTCTTCCACGTTGTCCATTTTATTGGCATATAATTGCTGATAGTAGTCTCTTATGATCCTTTGTATTTCTGTGTTGTCTGTTGTGATCTCTCCATTTTCATTTCTAATTTTATTGATTTGATTTTTCTCTCTTTGCTTCTTGATGAGTCTGACTAATGGTTTGTCAATTTTATTTATCCTTTCAAAGAACCAGCTTTTGGCTTTGTTGATTTTTGCTATGGTCTCTTTTGTTTCTTTTGCATTTATTTCTGCCCTAATTTTTAAGATTTCTTTCCTTCTACAACTCTGGGGTTCTCCAATTCTTCCTTTTCTAGCTGCTTTAGGTGTAGAGTTAGGTTATTTATTTGACTTTTTTCTTGTTTCTTGAGGTATGCCTGTATTGCTATGAACTTTCCTCTTAGCACTGCTTTTATAGTGTCCCACAGGTTTTGGGTTGTTGTGTTTTCATTTTCATTAGTTTCTATGCACATTTTGATTTTTTTTTTAATTTCTTCTGTGATTTGTTGTTTATTCAGAAGTGTGTTGTTCAACCTCCATATGTTGGAATTTTTAATAGTTTTTCTCCTGTAATTGAGATCTAATCTTTATGCATTATGGTCAGAAAAGATGCTTGGAATGATGTCGATTTTTTTGAATTTATCACGTTTAGATTTATGGCCCAGGATGTGATCTATCCTGGAGAAGGTTCCATGAGCACTTGAGAAAAAGGTGAAATTCATTGTTTTGGGGTGAAATGTCTTATACATATCAATTAGGTCTAACTGGTCTAATGTATCATTTAAAGTTTGCGTTTCTTTATTAAGTTTCTGTTTAGTTGATCTGTCCATAGGTGTGAGTGGGGTATTAAAGTCTCCCACTATTATTGTGTTATTGTTAATTTCCCCTTTCATACTTGTTAGCATTTGTCTTACATATTGCGGTGCTCCTATATTGGGTGCATATATATTTATAATTGTTATATCTTCTTCTTGGATTGATCCTTTGATCATTATGTAGTGGCCTTCTTTGTCTCTTTTCACAGCCTTTGTTTCAAAGTCTATTTTATCGGATATGAGTATTGCCACTCCTGCTTTCTTTTGGTCTCTATTTGCGTGGTATATCTTTTTCCAGCCCTTCACTTTCAGTCTGTGTGTGTCCCTTGTTTTGAGGTCGGTCTCTTGTAAGCAGCATAGAGAGGGGTCTTGTTTTTGTATCCATTTGGCCAGTCTTTGCCTTTTGGTTGGGGCATTCAACCCATTTACATTTAAGGTAATTATTGATAAGTATGATCCCATTACCATTTACTTTATTGTTTTGGGTTCTGGTTTATACACCCTTTTCGTGTTTCCTGTCTAGAGAATATCTTTTAGAACTTGTTGGAGAGCTGGTTTGGTGGTGCTGAATTCTCTCAGCTTTTGCTTGTCTGTAAAGCTTTTGATTTCTCCTTCATATTTGAATGAGATCCTTGCTGGGTATAGTAATCTGAGCTGTAGGTTATTTTCTTTCATCACTTTAAGTATGTTTTGCCATTCCCTCCTGGCCTGAAGAGTTTCTATTGAAAGATCAGCTGTTATCCTTATGGGAATCCCCTTGTGTGTTATTTGTTGTTTTTCCCTTGCTGCTCTTAATATTTGTTCTCTGTGTTTGATCTTTGTTAATTTAATTAATATGTGTCTTGGGGTGTTTCACCTTGGGTTTATCCTATTTGGAACTCTCTGTGTTTCTTGGGCTTGGGTGATTATTTCCTTCCCCATTTTAGGGAAGTTTTCAACTATTATCTCCTCAAGGATTTTCTCATGGTCTTTCTTTTTGTCTTCTTCTTCTGGGACTCCTATAATTCGAATGTTGGAGCCTTTCATATTGTCCTGGAGGTCTCTGAGATTGTCCTCATTTCTTTTAATTCGTTTTTCTGGTTTCCTCTCTGATTCATTTATTTCTCGCATTCTATCTTCTATTTCACTAATCCTATCTTCTGCCTCCGTTATTCTACTATTTGTTGCCTCCAGAGTGTTTCTGAGCTCATTTATTGCGTTATTCATTATATATTGACTCTTTGTTATTTCTTCTAGGTCCTTGTTAAACCTTTCTTGCATCTTCTCAATCCTTGTCTCTAGGCTATTTATCTGTGATTCCATTTTGATTTCAAGATTTTGGATCATTTTCACTATCAATATTTGGAATTCTTTCTCAGGTAGATTCCCTACCTCTTCCTCTTTTGTTTGGTTTGGTGGGCAACTCTCCTGTCCCTTTACCTGCTGAGTATTCCTCTGTCTCTTCATCTTGATTATATTGCTGCGTTTGGGGTGGCCTTTTTATATTCTGGTAATTTGTGGAGTTCTCTTTATTATGGAGCTTCCTCACTGTGGGTGGGGTTGTATCAGTGGCTTGTCTAGGTTTCCTGGTTAGGGAGGCTTGTGTTGGAGTTCTGGTGGGTGGAGCTGGGTTTCTTCTCTCTGGAGTGCAGTGGAGTGACCAGTAATGGGTTATGAGATGTCAGAGGTTTTGGAGTAACTTTGAGCTGCCTGTATATTGAAGCTCAGGGATGTGTTCCTGTGTTGCTGGAGAATTTGCGTGGTATGTCTTGTTCTGGAACTTGTTGGCCCTTTGGGTGGATCTTGGTTTCAGTGTAGGTATGGAGGCATTTGATGAGCTCCTATTGCTTAATGTTCCCTGAATTCAGGAGTTCTCTGATGTTTTCAGGCGTTCTCTGATGTTTTCAGGCTTTTGACTTAAGCCTCCTGCTTCTGGCTTTCAGTTTTATTTTTACAGTAGCCTCTAGACTTCTGCATCTATACAGCACTGATGATAAAACATCTAGGTTAAAGATGAAAGGTTTCTCCACATTGAGGGACACCCAGAGAGGTTCACTGTTTTTGAAGACAATTGTCTGCTTTTCTGGTTGCCTGATGGCCTCTGCCAGCCTACAGAAGTTGTTTTGTGGAGTTTACTCAGCGTTGAAATATTCTTTTGAGGAATTTGTGAGGGAGAAAGTGGTCTTCCCATCCTATTCCTCCTCCATCTTAGGACCGCCCCCTTGTAAATTTTTTAGATAATAATTTAAAAGTGTAGGTAAAAGTGAAGTAGAGAAGTGAAGTGAAGTGAAGTCGCTCAGTCGTGTCCGACTATTTGCGACCCCATGGACTGTAGCCTACCATGCTCATCCATCCATGGGATTTTCCAGGCAAGAGTACTGGAGTGGCCATTTCCTTCCCCAAAGGAATAAAATCATTTGCTTTTTCCAATTGGACAACATCCTAAATAAGCAGGAAGAAAAGACTGCTTGATTCTATTTTTGATTAGATATTTATATATATTATTCATATTAGAGACAATTCTGTATTAAAAAAAAAAAACACCAAGACTCATGGGAAAACAATGAGTAGAATTATTTTGAAAGTATTAGTCTCTCAGTCTTGTTTGACTCTTTGCAACCCCATGAGCTATAGCCCACCAGGCTTCTCTGTCCATGGAATTCTCCAGTTAAGAATTCTGGAGGGGGTTGCCATTTCCTTTTCCAGGGAATCTTCCCAACCCAGGGATCAAATCTAGGTTTCCTGCATTGCAAGCAGATTCTTTACTGTCTGAGGCAACAAGGAAGCCCTGGGTTTCCACACGTAGTTACATTCCTCTGAAAGTCACTTCCACTAGTTTAATGCTAACAAACTCAGCTCCATGTTCCCTGTCAAGTACATCACAGGCAGTAACCTCAAAATATCCAGTATTGATTCTCCCGTTTACTTTAACCATTGTATAGTTAAAGAAAATTAGAACTGAGAAAGGGAATCTCAGGCTTTCTGACTATAAAAACTAAGCTTAAAACCTTGCCTTAGAAAAACTGGCTGTATATCAACATACACTTATTAAGTAGATAACTATGTCTTAGGAAACAAAATTAGGAAAATTAGAAGATATGAATTCAACTTAAGACCAATGGAATCTATTTTTTGCCTTCAACTAAACAATAATAACAGTACTAAATTATCTAATCTTTGTAAAGAAGGACAATCTTCTTGTTTTCGTTTATTTCTTTTAGAAGCTAAGTGTATCATAATGTAGTATTTTCACATTAGCTAGGTAATAACAACATGTAACCTCTGTTAACACCAGAAATTATAAAAATGGGTAGAACTGAAATAAAAACTTGTAAATGTTGATTTCTTCTGTGTATAGAATTTGCTTATACAAAATAATATAATTCTAACACATTCAGATTTCTATAAAGCCCAGAACTATGATCAAGAATCTTAGATACTTACAAAAGAAAAATTTCTAAATGTCAGCACTCTCTGTTGCAGAGTCCCTGCATTTTTGACCATTGGAAACTTCGTAAGAACATACATACTTAAATGTGATTCATCTTTCACAAAATTTTAACATGTCTGGTTAGTTTGTTTTCAAGTCAAAAGCAAATTGTACATAGGAAAAAGAAAGAGATTTGAGATCTGAAGAGTTGTTAGATCTATATTAGGTTTCCTCAGTGCATAGGATAAAGAATCTACCTGCATAACAGGAGTGCTGGGTTCCATCTCTGGGTCAGGAAGATCCCCTGGAAAAGGGAATGGCTACCCACTCCAGTATTCTTACCTGGAGAATCTCATGGAAAAAGAGCCTGAAGGGCTGCTGTCTATGGGATCACAAAGAGTTGGACATGACTAAGTGAGTAACACTTTCACTTTCTATGGATGGGTAATAGTCATGCTAAAAAAATATATTAGACAAGTATGGAATAAACTGTTCAAAGAATACACAAGTACTTCAATAATCTTAGAGCATTTAGTCTAAATCCAAGTAAACTTATATACTTTAATATCTTAATGTAAAGGGAACTTCTCAGTGGTAAATAATCTGTCTTCCAACGCAGGAGATGCCAATTTGATCCATTCCTGGGTCGGGAAAATCTCTTGGAGAAGAAAATGGCAGCCCAATCCAATATTCTTGCCTGGTAAATACCGTGGACAGAGGAGCCTGCGGGGCCACAGTCCATAGCATTGAAAAGAGTCAGACAAGACTGAGCAATTGAGCACACATGCACATGCACTTAATGGAAAAGTCAGTCCTATGACATTTTAAAATAAATTATGGTGTTAATGGGGCGTTTATATGACTGATATCACTTTTAATCAATTTTTATTGAAGTATAGTTGATTTGAATCACATTTAATATGTCTCCTTTACATTTAAGATGGCTAGCAATGTGAAATATATTTTCATCAAAGCTTGACTTTTAAGAATCTCTTAAATTATGTACATTTGTTGATCCCTGGAGAAAGTTGAATTCATTAAAAACTAACTTATGTAGAAGAATAAATGGATTGATGTTGGTCAATTAAAACATTTCCAAGTAGTGTAATTATTATTCTTTAAAATTCAAATTGATAATAGCCTTGGAAAAAATGAGTCTGTATTTCCACACATTCTTACTTTTATGTGGTGCTTTTTATTGCTTTGTAAAATACAGATTTTCATCTGGCATCACTTTTCTCCCATATGAAGGAATTCCTCTAACTTGTACTTTAAAGATATTTGTTCCACTGACTTCTGGCATGCATTTTATCTAATGAAAAGTCGGGTCTCCTTTTAATCTATTATTATTTTTTTAATCCACTGTGTCTCTTTTCTATGGTGTCATGTGTGAGGGCAGAGGTTATTTGGGGAATCATACCTTCATCTGAATTTTATTGGAAACTTAAAATGATGTAAAAACCCAAATTTTAATAAAAATAGCAGCCAATATCTCAGAATTCAAAATAATACATTTGTTAACTTATCTTGCTATGTTGTTGTTTAGTTGCTAAATCATGTCTGACTCTTTTGCAACCCCGTGGATGGCAGCCCACTAGGCTCCTCTGCCCATGGAATTTCCCAGACAAGAATACTGGAATGAGTTGCCATTTTGTTCTCCGGAAGACCTTCCTGGCCCAGGGATTGGACCTGAATCTCCTGCATTGCCGGCAGTTTCTTTAATGGTGCCAAACATATAGTTCTATGTTTCCCATCAACTTCAAATAAACAGCTGGGCTCAGATCATCTCCCTAAAGTACAGTGTAATATGACAAGCAGACATTATCGAACACTCATTGACAATGCCATGGTAGGCACAAAAATGGCCCTCTAGAAACGTGCACATGCAAATTCCCAGACCATAGGAGTATGTTACCTTACGCTGCAAAGGAGACTTCAGTTTGCAGATCAAATTAAATTTTCTAAGAAATAGAGAGAATCCAGAATTATGCAGATCTGTCCAATAAGGTCAGAAAAATGTGATAGAAGACTCAATCTGCTGGTGCTGGACTTGAAGAAAGAAAGGGCCACGAGGCAAGGAATACAGATGGATTCCAGAAACAAGAAGGACCACAAAAGAATCTCTTAGAATTAATGGATAAACAGGAAGAATAATCCACTGGGAAAGAGAAAGCTGGCAAACTTCAAGCTCCTTCCCACATACCTTGCCTTGTGCATGTCTTCCATTTGGCTTTTCCTGAGTTATATTATTTTATAAAACAAACTGGTATAATTCAATTTAGTCACTCAGTCATGTTCGACTTTACAGTCTCATGGACTGCAGCAAGCCAGGCTTCCCTGTCCATGACCAACTCCTGGAGCTTGCTTAAATTCATATCCATGGAGTCGGTGATGCCATCCAACCATCTCATCCTCTGTTCTCCTTCTCCTCCTGCCTTTAGTCTTTCCAATGAGTCAGTTCTTCGTATACGGTGGACAAAGTATTGGAACTTCAGCTTTAGCATCAGCCCTTCCAATGAATATTCAGGACTCATTTCCTTTAACATTGACTGCTTTGATCTCCTTGCAGTCTAAGGAACTCTCAAGAGTCTTCTCCAACACCACAAACTGATTATCTAGTAAGTAACCCATTTCTCTGAGTTCTCTGAAAAAATTAACTGAATCTGAAAAAAAATGCTTATTCAGTTGGATAGAAGCATGGATGAGAACCTGGATTTACAATTGGTGTATGAAGTGGGAATTTTGTGGAATTTAGCCCTTAACCTGTAGGATGTGATGTTATCTCCAAGTAGATAGCGTTAGAATCAAGTTAAATGCTTGGTGACTTTGAAAAAAAGAAAAAGAAAAAAACACAAGTAAGAGCATAGAAAAATTAAAAGAACAAATACTTGGAGCTAAAACACTATTGTAGATTAGATGGAGATCAGTTACAAACAAGGTTGTTTGAAGCAATATAAATCATTAGGGAGATGCAAATTGATATACAGTTGTTTGATATAGACATATTTTCAGCAATCTTTGCTAACAGGACTGTTCTTCTTTATATTTATAGTTATATATAAATATATCACTCTGTATTCTGATTGATATCCAGAACACTGCAGACAGAAAAAAAAAAAAAAACTTTTGAAGACTTATTGTGCATACTGCTTATGTGCTTTGAAAGAACATTAAATCCTCTCTCAGTTCAGTTCAGTCACTCAGTCATGTCCGACTCTTTGCGACCCCATGGACTGCATCACACCAGGCTTTCCTGTCCATCACCAACTCCCAGAGCCTACTCAAATTCTTGCACATTGAGCCAGGGATGCCATCCAAATATCTCACCCTCTATCATTCCCTTCTCCTCCCACCTTCAATCTTTCCCAGCATGAGGGTCTTTTCCAATGAGTCAATTTTTTGCATCAGCTGGCCAGTTCAGTTCAGTCGCTCAGTCGTGTCTGACTCTTTGCGACCCCATGAATTGCAGCACACCAGGCCTCCCTGTCCATCACCATCTCCTGGAGTTCACTCAGACTCACGTCCATCGAGTCCGTGATGCCATCCAGCCATCTCATCCTGGGTCGTCCCCTTCTCCTCCTGCCACCAATCTCTCCCAGCATCAGAGTCTTTTCCAATGAGTCAATTCTTCGCATGAGGTGTCCAAAGTATTGGAGCTTCAGCTTTAGCATCATTCCTTCCAAAGAAATCCCAGGGTTGATCTCCTACAGAATGGACTGGTTGGATCTCCTTGCAGTCCAAGGAACCCTCAAGAGTCTTCTCCAACACCACAGTTCAAAAGCATCAATTCTTTGGCGCTCAGCCTTCTTCACAGTCCAGCTCTCACATCCATACATGACCACAGGAAAAACCATAGCCTTGACTAGACGGACCTTAGTCGGTAAAGTAATGTCTCTGCTTTTGAATATACTATCTAGGTTGGTCATAACTTGGCCAAAGTATGGGAATTTCAGCCTCAGGATCAGTCCTTCCAATGAATAATCGGGACTGATTTCCTTTAGGATTGACTGATTTGATCTCCTTTCAGTCCATGGGATTCTCAAGAGTCTTCTCCAACACCACAGTTCAAAAGCATTAATTCTTCAGCACTCAGCTTTCTTTACAGTCCAACTCTCACATTCATACATGACTACTGGAGAAAGCGTAGCTTTGACTAGATGGATCTTTGTTAGTAAAGTAATGTCTCTGCTTTTTAACATACTGTCTAAGTTGGTCATAACTTTTCTTCCAAGGAGGAAATGTCTTTTAAATTCATGTCTGCAGTCACCATCTGCAGTGATTTTGGAGCCCTCCCAAATAAAGTCTCACTGTTTCCATTGTTTCCCCATCTATTTGCCATGAAGTGATGGGACTGGATGACATGGTCATAGTTGCAGTTGACAAGTAATTGGACCATTTTCTTCCCCATTAAAAAAACAATGAGATTTGAGAAAACTAGAAAATATTTCTAAAATTTTAGAAAAAAAAATTCAAGTGCTTTCAGCCAGTACCCATAAAAAAAAGAAATACTCTGCTTTGTATTTTTGTGACCTCAATATGCTATTTTTATGATTTACTATGATGTGATTTCAAGGCATGTAAAACCCACAAAAACACCCTAAATATTCACTCCAATCATTAACAAACACACACACACACACACACACACACACACACACACACACACTACAGTGAAGCAAGAGGTTGCCTATAAACCAAAGGAGTATTTGCTCAACTTATTATTCATTTTATTTTTCAGTATCCCGATTTATAGTTCTTGTGACATACTGGCAGAAAGTATTTATTCTTTTACATATCGCTTTATTTAACAAAACACAGTATTTTGATGACTAAAAACAATTTTTAAATGTCAGGGTTTATTCTAGACCAATTATACTTCCTATAGGACTATTTTTTTCTTTTTCATGTCATTATACATTTTGTTAGCTGCCAGCACTTTTAAGAGTCAAGTGGTCTATCATGTCTCTTTTCATTTACCCAATAGTTCATCACTTTAGGCTGGGCATCATTTATTTATAAAAGAAAAAATCATATCCTGAGGCACTACACCACAAGAAGCTTTAAAGTTTAAATGATGAAAATGGTAAGAAAAAGAGGAGACACATAGCCATTGAAAGAGAATTTTCATTACATGAATGTATTAAACTGTTATATTTTCAAGCCTCTTTGATATCCACCATTTACCAACCACATTATCAATATGAAAATTTTATTTAGTGACTACCAGTTGACTATTTTTTAACATGTCATGCATGAAATTTTAAAGAAAAAATTTAAAATTTTCAGTATACATTTTATAATCAAATGTAAATCCTTTAACAAGAGAAGAATACAGACTCTTCTTTATAATATCATGTATGGAGGGGTACTGTGTTGTTCATAACACTAGCCTAATCAATATGGAAAATATTTCTTCCTATATTCATAGCATATTCCTTTCTGAATGAATATCAAATCAATATGCTTTATATAAAACAATCTTAAATTTTTAAAAAGTCAATGAAATAGTAAGTGAAGAAGTATTTGGAGTCAGACAACATTAAATAGCTATCACAACAGTCATTCATTCATTCAATCAACTACTGAGCTTTATTGAAATTCCTTTTTTTTTTTTCATCTGAACAAATTTCCTCCTCTAAAAAAATATATTGTGACTGTTCTATATGCTTGGGATATGGAATAAAAAGGTAAAGGTTTTGTTTCATGGGTTTTCTATCCCAGCTGTGGGGGAAATTGTATAGAGTAGGTAGATCGCCAAGTAGGTAGATAATTAAATACACAGATGGATATAGAGACAGTTTTTCCCATATGGTAAATAAACTGTGAAAGGGGGAAGAGTAATATTTAGGGAAGTCAAGTAAAGCTTCTCCAAGGAGAAACTGATGTAGGCTGGAAAAATGAGGACCAAGTAGGCACAAAAACTATGGAAAAAGAGTTTTCAAGATGCAGGGAGCAGGGAGTAAGATCTTTGAGGCAGAAATATACTCTCTGTGGTAATTAGACAAAAAAGAGGAAAAAAAAATTGGCAGTTGAGCTCATACCTGTTCAGTGTTTACATTTAATCTCAAGTGTAGTTTGAGAGTTATTAACAGAGTCATCCTAATATGAGAGTTTCTTTGAGAGTATTAAATTATACATGTAAACAGGTATCTGAAATACTGGTTTTCAATAAGTTTTTGACACTCTTTTATTCTTCAAGAATTAATGTTTAAAGATTTTTGCCCAGGCAGTTTGGAATTACAAGAACACTGTATGCACCAAAGACATACAAATTTGTGTTTGACTACTTTCTCAGACAGAAACTGGGCTTTCTATGTGGTGCAGTGGTTAAGAATCTGCCTGTCAATGCAGGAGCTGCAAAAGACACTAGTTTGAACACAGGGTTAGGAAGATCCCCTGGAGAAGGGAATGGCACCCAGTACAGTATTCTTGCCAGGAGAACTTCATGGACAGAGGAACCTGGCAGGCTATAGTCCATAGGGTCACCAAGAGTTGGACACAACTGAGCATGCATATGCGCATGCGTGCGTGCACACACACACACACACACACACACACACACACACACACTGACATCTACTAAGAATGATGTGATTGTGAGCCTCAGTTCAGTTCAGTCGTTCAGCCGTGTTCCACTCTTTGCAACCCCATGAATTGCAGCACGCCGGGCCTCCCTGTCCATCACTAACTCCCGGAGTTCACTCAGACTCATGTCCATCGAGACCGTGATGCCATCCAGCCATCTCATCCTCTGTCGTCCCCTTCTCCTCCTGCCTCCAATCCCTCTCAGCATCAATCTTTTCCAATGAGTCAATTCTTCTCATGAGGTGGCCAAAGTACTGGAGTTTCAGCTTTAGCATCATTCCTTCCAAAGAAATCCCAGGGCTGATCTCCTTCAGAATGGACTGGCTGGATCTCCTTGCAGGCCAAGGGACTCTCGAGTCTTCTCCAACACCGCAGTTCAAAAGCATCGATTCTTCGGTGCTTAGTTTTCTTCACAGTCCAACTCTCACATCCACACATGGCCACAGGAAAAACCATAGCCTTGACTAGAAGGACGTTAGTCAGCAGTAATGTCTCTGCTTTTGAATATGCTATCTAGGTTGGTCATAACTTTCCTTCCAAGGGAGCAAGTGTCTTTTAATTTCATGGCTGCAGGCAACATCTGCAGTGATTTTGGAGCCCAAAAGAATAAAATCAGGCACTGTTTTCACTGTTCCCCAATCTGTTTGCCATGAAATGATAGGACTGGATGCCATGATCTTCGTTTTCTGAATGTTGATCTTTAAGCCAACATTTTCACTCTCCTTTTTCACTATCATCAAGAGGTTCTTTAGTTCTTCTTCACTTTCTGCCATAAGGATGGTGTCATCTGCACATCTGAGGCTATTGATATTTCTCCTGACAATGTTGATTCCAGTTTGTGCTTCATCCAGTCCAGCATTTCTCATGATATACTCTGCATATAAGTTAAATAAGCAGGGTGACAATATACAGTCTTGATGTACTCTTTTTCCTATTTGGAACCAGTTTTTTGTTCCATGTCCAGTTCTAATTGTTGCTTCCTGATCAACATACAGATTTCTCAAGAGGCAGCTCAGGTGGTCTGGTATTTCCATCTCTTTCAGAATTTTGCACAGTTTATTGTGATCCACACAGTTAAAGGCTTTGGTATAGTCAATAAAGCAGAAATAGATGTGATTTGTTTTGTTTTGTTTTGTTTTGTTTTCTGGAACTCTCTTGCTTTTTTGATGATCCGGAGGATTTTGGCAATTTGATCTCTGGTTCCTTGTCTTTTCTAAACTCAGGTTATTAGGCTATGCCTTTTCTACTCTTGGGAGGGAGATGGAGTAAGTAAATTTTATCTTATATTTTATGGTAATTTAATAAGTGAAGAGCATTGAATTTTTCCATACATCCTATATTAGAGCTGTTTGTAGCCAAGGAAGAGATTCAGGTTTGCCTACTTAAGGAGGTGCATTCACTGATGACAGAACCACAGAACAGAAGGGGACTGAATAACTGAATGACAGCTTGGAGGGGAATAGCTAGGAGAGCCTTCTAATATGTACTCACTTTGCAAACATAAGCCATTATCTTTAAAGTCTGTAATATTTGATGGCATATTTGTGACAACATTTTTCTCAACTGTTGATAAAAATGTAAAATTCTAACTTCCAGGAAGGTAGGTACAGTTCATATTCATTTTATTTTTGTATCCAGAGTGTCTTCCATGATTCCTGGTACACTGCATGATAAATTTACAATTCACCTGGTAGAACGAATAGATGAATGTCCTAAAAGTGTACATTTGATAAATAAATATCACCCTAAATAATTTGTGTTCATTTCAGATTTAAGTTCAGGTATAACCTAGTTTATTCCTTGCAAATGAACATATGACGATAAAACCAAACACATATAGCTTCCTTTTACATTATTAGCTTCCTACTACTGTACCAATTTGCTGCAAAACATTACTATAAAACTTGCAGCTTACAAAACATAAATTTATTGTTTTAAGTTACTGTAGATCAGAAGACTGGCATGAGTCTTGCTGGGCAAAAATCAAGGTGTCAACAGGGTTCATTTCTTTCCAAAAACTCTTGAGAAGTTTTCTTTGACCTTTTCTGGATCCTGCCAGCATTCTTTGACTCATGGCTCCCTTCAGTTCAATTCAGTTCAGTCTTTCAGTCATGTCCAGCTTTTTGTAACCTGATGGACTGCAGCACGCCAGGCTTCCTTGTCCATCACCAACTTCTGGAGCTTACTCAGACTCATGTTCATTGAGTTGATGATGCCATCCATTCATCTCATCCTGTGTCATCCCCTTCTCATGCCTTCAATCTTTCCCAGCATCAGGATCTTTTCAAATGAGTCAGCTCTTTGCATCAGGTGGCCAAAGTATTGGAGTTTCAGCTTCAGCATCAGTCCTTCCCATGAATATTCAAGACTGATGCCTCCCTTCCTCTATCTTCAAAACCTGCAATAGTGAATTCAGTTCTTACATCATAGTAATCTGACCTACACTTCTACCTCCCTCATCTACTTTTAAGTATTCTTGAACTACACAGGGCCTACTAACATAATCCAATATAATTTCCTTATTTTTAAGTCAGCTAATTAGAAAAGTTAATTCCATCTGTAAATTTAGTTTCCCTTTCCCATGTTAGATAACTTACTCATAAATTCTAGGGATTCAGATACGGATATATTTAAGAGGCTATTATTTTGTCTAACATAGTTTTTTTTTTCTTTTTTCTGTATTTTTTTTTTAATTATCAAAGATTATAACTGTACAATGTTGAGATATACAGAACAATACACAATTATTGGAGGACAATTGCTTTACAATATTGTGTTAGTCTCTGCCACACAACACTATGAATCATCCACAGGTATACAAATGTCCCCTTCCTCCTGAGTCCCCTGCCATCTCCCTCCTGAAAGCACTCTTTAGATTGTCACAAAACACTGGGTTGAACTCCCTGTTTTACACAGAAAATTCTCACTTGCTATCTATTTTACACATGGTAATGTATATGTTTCCATGCTCTTCTCTCAATTCGTCCCACTCTCTCTGCAGCCATAAAATTAAGAGATGCTTGCTCCTTGGAAGGAGAGTTATGACCAAGCTAGCTCAGTTCAGTTCAGTTGTTCAGACATGTCTGACTCTTTGTGACCCCATGAACTGCAGCATGAACAACCCTCCCTGTACTCACCAACTCCCAGAGTTTACTCAAATTCATGTCCATTGAGTCAGTGATGCCATCCAACCATCTCATCCTCTGTCACCCCCTTCTCCTCCTACCCTCAATCTTTCCCAGCATCAGGGTCTTTTTAAATAAGTCACCTCTTCACATCAGGTAGCCAAGGTATTGGAGTTTCAAAATGGGTTCTTCCAAAGAAGACCCAGGACTGATCTCCTTTAGGATGGACTGGTTGGATCTCCTTGCAGTCCAAGGGACTCTCTAGAGTCTTCTCCAACACCACAGTTCAAAAACATTAATTCTTCGGCACTCAGCTTTCTTTGTAGTCCAACTCTCACATCCATCCACGACTACTGGGAAAATCATAGCCTTGACTAGATGGACCTTTGTTGGCAAAGTAAGTCTCTGCTTTTTAATATGCTGTCTAGGTTGGTGAAGGAGATCCAACCAGTCCATCTAGTGTTCATTGGAAGGACTGATGTTGAAGCTGTAACTCCAATACTTTGGCCACCTGATATGAAGAGCTGACTCATGTGAAAAGATCCTAATGCTGGGAAAGATTGATGGCAGGAGGAGAAGACAGTGACAGAGGATGATATGGTTGGATGGCATTACCAACTCAAAGGACACAAATTTAAACAAACTCTGGAGTTGGTGAAGGACAGAGAAGCCTAGCATGCTTCAGTCCATGCGGTTACCAAGAGATGTACACAACTTAAAAACTGAGCAGCAACAACAAATATCGGTGGCACAGTGTTAAATAATCCACCCGCTAAAGCAGGAGGAGAAAGAAATATGAGTTGAAACTCTGGGTTGGGAAGATACCCTGGAGGAGGAAATGACAACCCACTCTAGTATTCTTGCCTGGAAAATTCCATGAACATAGAAGCCAGTCCATGGGGGTCTCAAACGACTGGACACAACTGAGCACGCGTGCATCAGGCACCAGCAGTCTACTATATTTAACGAAATTCATAAAATGTCATAATCAAGCATTCTCATAGGAAGCCACAGATTTCTGCAGGACACATCAATCTAATCTTATCAATTTCCATTCTTGAACAGACTGAAAAAGTGAAGGAGATAAAAATGTAAGTTCGGCTGCAAATTCATTTGAACCTATTTGGAATTAGTCTGTATTATGCAGGATCAATGTAGTTAATGAATTTTCCTTCTGTTATTTCTTATCTTACCTATCTACTACATACGCATGTCCTTAAAACAGCTGAAATAATCTTTTGCTGGAGACTGTAGTGTGCTTTTGTAATTCAGGGGATGATTTTGAGATATTTTCAGTTTCTATTGTAACAGTCTAGAAGTGTCTGGAGTGACATCAGATTTCGCATTCATCCTTGTTCACTCAGAAATCCATTTAGCTTGGGGCAAATGGGACATATTCTTTCACATTGCTGACACTATTGAAGAGCCAAATGAAAGATCCTACAGCTTTTGTTCTTTAGTTCCCCAAATCCCTTGTTTAGATCCTTGGCTTCCCCTGCCTCCATTGGAAAAAGGATGGTTGCATTAAAAGAAAAAAAAATTTAAAAATGACCTCAGATTTCCTATCACTAGCACTTCCTGATGCAAATCGCTTGGATTTGCAAGCTGAAATCTATCATGTTTTTTGTTTATCCTTTTCAGCACTTTTAACATTTTCTTTTCTAAACAAGCAAAACCAAAATGTAGCTAATACTTTGTTTTCTATCCATTGGTAAATTGAAGCTTTCAGTGACAAGAAAAAAAAAAATGAGTATACCTCAGAACTCTATTTTCCTCTCTTTTAACCACTTCTAATTTAAGTTCCAACTACCTAATATTTGTAATACTTGGCATCATGTTCCTTTTGATCATGACCACGCTCATCTAACTATCTCTTTCAATGCAGTTATTAAGACCACAAATTTAAGGCTATATCAATAATTTCAACTGAAGAGTGCTTTTATCTTATCCTCTTAAGGATTCAATGCTATCCTTGTTGACATTCAAGGTCTAAAGAAATAACAGAGGTGTAAACCAATTGAAAGTGAAATAAGAGTTAAATATTAACCGAGTAAAGCTTCCAGAGAGCTTTCAGACGGGAATTCTTCAAAGGACAAACAACCTCCAAGTAAGTAAGACCACAATAATAAGAATGGGAAAATGTCATCTGACTTCTGGTTGCAGTCTCCTACTCCAAGTAAAGCAGATTCCCAAGGTCAAATCTAGAGAAAAACAACATTTGAGCTCACTGGCCAGATTCTCCACTGGAAAGGAAAGGTTCAAGCTTATTGCTGGCAGAAACATGGGGAGAATGCAAAATAATCAGTGCCAAGGGCAAAGAATAAGATACAAGGTAGAAAGTGAGCATCATAACCATATCAATAATAGGGCCTACCAAAACTCACCTAACTGAAAAACAGATTTTGAAAGAATGTTGAGACGACAGATTCACAGAACTGTATGTATGCATACTAAGTTACTTCAGTCATATCTAGTCTTTGCGACCTTATGGACTGCAGCCTGCCAGACTCCTATGTCTATGAGATTCTCCAGGCAGGAATACTGCAGTGGGTTTCCATGCCACCCTCCGGGAAATCTTTCTGGCTCAGGGATCTAACCTTAAATCTCCTGCATTGGCTTGCAGGTTCTTTACCACTAACACCACCTGGGAAGCCCACTGAACTCTATAAACTTCATGATTTCCAGTTCATGTTTGTCTTGGTTCTTGGATTCCTCTGAGGAAGAGTTCAAAATAAAAACTTTTAAAAACTCATCTGAATTATCCCTTTTGAATTATCTTATTCCATACATTCTACTTTGTTTCTAATTTTTCAGCTTTTGACAAGTTGGAAACTGTCTTAATCTATTAGACTTTTGGCCTACAATAGATTAAGGCATTGATCTTTTGTCTATATAAACTGGCTAATACAGTCATTACTTAAGCTTCAAGAGACTATAGGGTCCTCAAGAAAAATGTGATGTAATGTTTTGGAAAATAATACAAAGCTTATAAAAATGATGGTTGCCACTCTTTTTCCCAAGTGCTTTAAAATATTACTAACATAAATGCACTCTTTCCAGTGGAATTTGGACACAGCCACAATTCATACACTACCACAGTTTGTACATTGGCACTGGGCTTGAAATCTTTGGCTTGTATCTGAATCTGTTAAAAGCATGACTGTGTCAGCTTAAGGTATTAGCAGGCTCTTCTCCCTATCTTCTGGGAAGATCAATTATGTAGCAAATCTACAAGTACAGACTACAGCCTAGTTCCTCAGTCTCTCAATTTTTTTTTTTCTAAACTTATTCCCATGTATTAAATTCCTTTCTGTTTAAATATTTAAATCAGTTGTGCTGAGTATCACAGGCCATTAACAAAGGCCCCACTGAGAGAATTACTTGTGATCAAAGACTGTGCTGATGTATGAGATAGGAAGAAGATGGAAGGGTAAGGACTAAGATCCTGAGGTAAGAGCACACATCACATATTCAGCACCCAACAAAGAGTCTGAGGAACCAGAGCACATTGAGAAAAAAAAAAAAAGACTTATAAAGGAGCTGAATGATATTGTTCATAGAGAAGAATGTAATTATTGACAAGCTGTAAGTTCTTCTCTACTTTAATTATAGATTTAATGCAACCTTAATCAAAATCCTAGCAAGTTATTTTATGGATATCAACAAACTGGTTCAAAAGTTTAATATAAAGAGGCAAAAGTTCCAATATTGAAGGAAAAGAATAAAGATGGAGAGCTAATGCTACCTCACTTTAAGATGGACCATAAAGTTACTGTGATTGAGATAGTATGATATTAGTGAAAGAGAAAGCAAATAGAGCAGTGGAACAGAATAGACAGCCTAGAATAGACCCCCATCAATTTATTCCACTGGTCTTTGACAAACACCATATGAAGCAAAGATAGTCTTCAATAAATGTAACCACTGGACATGAACATACAAATTAAAAAAAAAAAATTAAACGCAGACTTTCTACTCTTCACAAAAATTGGCTCAAAATGGACCTAAATGTAAAATGCAACAGAATAAGATAACAAAGGGCAAAACCAGCATACGCTTGGGTATGGTGATGACATTTTAGATAGACCACATTTCGTAGACTAATCCATGAAAAAATTCATTGATAAGCTAGACTTAATTAAAATCAAAAACTGCTCTGAGAAAAACACTGTAAAGAAAATGAAAAGACAGGCACAGATTGGGAGAAAATATTTGCCGACACAACTGAAAATGAATGATTAGCCAACATATACAAAGGACTTTTAAAACTCAATAAGAAAATACATGACCCAATTAAAAAATGGACCAGAAACCTTGAAAGATGGCTCATCAAAGGAGATACACAGGTGGGAAATAAATATATGAAAAGATGTCCCACATCATATTTCATCAGAGAAATGCAAATTGAAATGAGGCACCACTACACACCTATTCAGTTCAGTTCAGTTCAGTCGCTCAGTCGTGTCCTACTCTTTGCGACCCCAGGAATCATGGCACACCAGGCCTCCCTGTCCATCACCAACTCCCAGAGTTCACTCAAACTCATGTCCATCAAGTCGGTGATGCCATCCAGCCATCTCATCCTCTGTCATCCTCTGCTCCTCCTGTCCCTAATCCCTCCCAGCATCGGGATCTTTTCCAATGAGTCAACTGTTTGCATGAGGTGGCCAAAATATTGAGTTTCAGCTTCAGCATCAGTCCTTCCAATGAACACCCAGGACTGATCTCCTTGCAGTCCAAGGGACTCGCAAGAGTCTTCTCCAACACCACAGTTCAAAAGCATCAATTATTTGGTATTCAGCTTTCTTCACAGTCCAAATCTCATATCCATACATGACTACTGGAAAACCATAGCCTTGACTAGATGGACCTTTGTTGGCAAAGTAATGTCTCTGCTTTTCAATATGCTGTCTAAGTTGGTCATAATTTTCTTTCCAAGGAGTAAGCATCTTTTAATTTCATGGCTGCAATCACCATCTGCAGTCATTTTGGAGCCCCCCAAAATAAAGTCTGACACTGTTTCCACTGTTTCCCATCTATCTCCCATGAAGTGATGGGACCAGATGCCATGATCTTTGTTTTCTGAATGTTGAGCTTAACGCCAACTTTTTCACTTTCCTCTTTCACTACACACCAATTAGAATAGCAAAATCTGGGACACTGACAACACCAAATGATGAGATGTGGAGCAACAAGAACTCTCATTCATTGCTAGTGAGAATACCAAATGGTACAGCCACTCTGAAAGGCAGTTTCTTAAAAAGTAAAACATACTCCTACAATGCAATCCAGCAATCATACTCCTTGATATTTATCCAAATGAGCTAAAAATTCATGTTCAAAATTTGCACATGGCTATTTATAGCAATTTTATTAATAATTACCAAAAATTGGAAACAACCTAAATATGCCTCAGGAGATTAATAAACTGTGATAAAATCAGATAATGGGATAGTATTCAATGATAAAAACTATTATATCATTAGAAGGAAATATATGTATACTACTAAATGAAATATATCTATGTGAGAAGAATAAAAATTTTAATTCAAACCATGTGACATCTGGAAAAAACAAAACTGGGAAAGACAGTAAAAAAGTAGAAAAGTCAGTAAAAACCTGAGGTTGCCAGAGTTTGGAGCTTGAGACCTGAATAGGGAGGATACAGAGAGTTTTTAGGGAAATTAAAATACTCTGTGTAATACTATACTACATGCCATTATACATTTGTTGAAATACATTGAAATACAACAATGAGTAAAACCTAAGCTAAACTTTGGATTTTGAATGATTATGATATGTCCATATAGGTTCATCAATTGTAATATACATAACTGATGTGGGATGTTGATATTGTCAGAGTCAGCTGGAGACATGGAGTATGCTAAAAATGTCTGTAACTTTCCCTTAAATTTGCTACTTAAGACCTCTCAAAGCCACAATAATAGTTTTTGCTTTTACCTGAGTGAAATGGTAAGCCATTAAAAGGATTTAAGCACAGAAATACTGTGACCTTTTACATTAATAGGAATGTCCCAATATCATTGCTGTGATGAGGAAAGACTAGTAAAAGATAAACTTGAGAGTAGGCGACTAGTATGAAAGCTATTGCATGTGTGCATGCTAAGTCGCTTCAATCATGTCCTACTCTTTGTGACCTTATGAGCTGTAGCCCCTAGGCTCCTCTGCCCATGGGGATTCTCCAGGCAAGAATATCAGAGTATGTTGCCATGACCTCCTCCAGGGGGATCTTACCTACCCAGGGACTGAACTCGCATCTCTTATATCTCCAGCATAGGTAGATATGTCCTTTACCAGTAGTGTCGCCTGGGAAGCTCACAAAAGTCATTACTGTCATCCAAATGAAAAGCAAAAATGGCTTGGGCCCAAGTGATGACAATGGGTTAGTGAGAAGCAAAAGTGTTCTGAGTGGGCTTCCCATGGGGCTCAGTGGTAAATATTCTGTCTACCAATGCCTGAGATGTGGATTTGATCCCTGGGTCAGGAAGATCCACTGGAGAAGGAAGTGACAACACTCCAGAATTCTTGTGTGAAAAATCTCATGGAGAGAGGAGCCTGGCAGGTTATATTCCATGGTTCACAAAAGAGCCAGACACAACTTAGTGACTAAACAACAACAATAAACAGATTCTGAACAAAACATTGATGGGATTAAGAGCTGTGAAACTAAGTCAAAGTAGGCTCCAAAATTTGAGCTTGAGTAGTTGGAAGGAGGGATGCTCCCATCTACTGATATGGGGAACAATATATACAAATGAGGGTTATGGGAACAGATCAGAGAAGCAGCACATTATATATGCACTCTGGCACCTACTTGCGGCAAACATTGATTACAAGCTGTATAAGCTTGGGTGATTTATTCAACTTTGTATCTCAATTTCTTCATTTATAATAGCAAATACTTCATAGGGGTAAGTCAACTAATATATGTAAAATCATTGCAGTGTATTTTTGGTATCTAGTAAACATTATATGCATGGGAACTATCATTGCTATCAAGTGCCAGGCTTTGGGTGTTTAAATTTGAGATATTTATTACACATATATTAGAGATATTTAATAGGAAATTGGATAATCAAATTTAGAATCCATGAGAAAGGTCAATGACAGAGCTCTAAATTTGAGAATAATTAGAGGTAACAAAAGTGAAAATTTCTACCTTTAAAGAAATATAACTTAGTACATGCTGAACTTTCACAAATACCATCTAGTCATATATTTATTGGAGAAGGAAATGGCACCCCACTCCAGTATTCTTGCCTAGAGAATTTCATGGACAGAGGAGCCTAACAGGTTGCAGTCCCTGGGGTCACAAAGAGTCAAACATGACTGAGCTACTATCATTCACTCACTCACATATTTTTATAGACGTGGAAACTTGTTGTATAGTACAGTGAGCTCAGCTCAGTGTTCTGCAAGGACCTAGATGGGTGGAATGGGGGATGGGAAGGAGGTCCAAGATGGAGCAGATATATGTATACATATAGCTTAATTCCTTGTAGCACAGTCAGTAAGGAATCTGCCTGCAATGCAGGAGACATGAGTTTGATTCCTTGGTCAAAAATATTCCCTGGAGAAGGAAATGGCAACCCACTGCAGTATTCTTGCATGGAGAATCCCATATATGGAGGAGCCTGGCAGGCTTTAGTTCATGGGGTTGCACAGAGTTGGAAAAGATGGAGTGACTAAACCACCACCTTAGTTGACTGACTTCACTGTACAGCAAAAACTAACACAACATCGTAAAGCAATTGTACCCTGTTTAAAAAAAAAACAAAAACATGAATCTGGATGAAATAACCAAAGGAATAATGATTTGTAGAAAGACAAGTGGTTCAAATACAGATTCTCATAGCACTACAATGTCAATTCATTTAAGAAGAAACTGAATGAAGATCATTTACCAATAAAATAGAAAAAAAAATGAAACAAAAAAGTGAAGCATACTGGAAGCCACATGAAGAAAACATTTCAAGGATGAGAGCATGATCAACTACGCAAGTAGGGCTGAAAGTCAAATAAGATAAAGGTCATTTTGTATCATTAAATAGATCAGGTTTTGTTGAATATATGAAGATGAAATCTAGCTGGCACAAGTTCAAGAGAAAATGAGAGAAGATAAAATGGAGACAATCACTTTAAAGAATTTTGTCATAAAAAGAGAAAAAAGAGATAGGATGATAAGCTCATTGGGGACTTGGTGCCAAGAGAGAAGTTCTATTTTGTGTTATTTTGTTTAACAAAGGAGAAATTATACTATATTTTCTTGTGTCTAAAATATAAGCAGGAGAAGATGAAGACAATAATTTTTATAAGCTGAATCCAAGATGAGTGATTTAGGATGTGCTTTAGTTCACCGAAGGCAGAATTAGCACTAGTTAAGAAAATGAATGGTGTACTACTGACCATAAAAGGGTCAGGAATGGAGCTGAGTTGTTAGGTGTGTCCTAGTAACACTGGCAAGAGTTCTTCTGCATGTTTCAGTGAATTATGACGCCAATTTACTACATGTGAGAAAGGATGAGGAAGTATAGGAAGTCTGAATGAAGACTGGACATCATGAAGGAGTCCACTGGGAATGTGTGAAAGAAAAAGGCAGGGAAATCCAGTATTATCACTGAACATCCCACTGCTGTTAGTGATTCACTATTTAGCTGAGCCTGGTCAGTGTGTCTGTGCTTTTTTTTTTTTCCTCCAAATATCTGCATCTCCACAGCTGAAGATGCATAATAGGAAAGAGTTTGATTTGACCAGGATTATACTTTGATATGACCAGGATTATGACTAAGCAAAAAATGTCAAAAACAAGATGGGAACAAAAAACTGAGTGAGCACTCACAGGAATTATTTAATATGAAATCCATGGAAGGCAAAGCTAGAGAGGACATAATATGGTTAAAAAGTGGTTACATCAATTGATGTGATATTTTTGAGCAGAGGATTATGAATTGAGGTTCTGAGAGAGTGAGATAAACTATAGGAGATAGTGTCAGAAATATAAGGCTTGAAGTTGAGATATCACTTTTATGAATAATCACCAGGCTTATGGTACAGCATGGGAATGAGTGAGTAAACTGGGATAGAGGACAAAATATAAAGAGAGGAGGAGATTCTGGGACTAGAAATGGAGACGTTGATTACTGAAGAAATGGTATTGGTGAGGGAGCTTCCCAGGTGGCGCTGATGGTAAAGAACCCATCTACCAATGCAGGAGGCATAAGAGATGTAGGTTCGATCCCTGAGTCTAGAAGATCCCCTGGAGGAGGGCATGGCAACCCACTCCAGAATTCTTGCCTGGAGAATCCAATGGACAGAGGAGCCTGGCAGACTACAATTCATAGGATTCCAAGGAGTCAGACAGGACTGAAGTGACCATGTATACATGGTATTGGAGAGGAAACATGGTTGAGCCAGGAGATAAAATCTTAAAAGAGTTAGGTAGATTACCCTAGGATTTAAAAGATGACAGATAAGGGAGAGGGAAGTAGATAGTTTGTAACATGAGATTAAAAGGCGTGGGAACATAAGAAGAATGGAAGGAAGGTTTTTGTTGTTGTTGTGGAAGTCTCCAAAGCCTATAGCACCCACTATTTCCACGCAGTCTCCCATCCAAGTACTAACCAGGCCCGATCTTGCTTAGTTTCTGAGATCAGATGAGATCGAGTGCATTCAGGGTGGCATGGCCACAGACCCAAAGGGCACAGGTAGTTTGTAAAAGAAGTGGCCCTTGCGCTAAAATGTCCTCTTATTCCAGTGCTGTAAAAGTTTCAGTTTGTTCCTTTACTATCATAAATTAATCTGAATGGCTCATTTATTTGTTTGTTCTATAATTAATCTTTAAAATGAACAAATGCCTTTCAGTAGAAATTATTATATAATAGTAGTCATATAATTGCAAAACTACAGCCTTGGCTTAATCTGCCCCTATAATTATAAAATAAAATGACATAGCACTAGCAAACCTATTTAAAGAATTAAAACTATGGAATCATGCATGGCAAGGAAAGAAAGAATAAAATATGAAGATTTCATGCTAAATGATGTGAAACTTTCTGCTCCATGCTTACCTAAAGCTCTAGCAGAGTGAAAATATGCTTCCTCCTTTAAGGAGAGACCCTGGGACTGAAGCCATCATTTTTCCTGTAACTGACAGATCCTGCCTTACTTACAGTAATTGAGGTATCGGGATGAACTCACCCTATGAGCACAGTAGAACTGCTTGAGAGACTGCACATCATGAAATCTTGAAGAGAGTCAATTGGTCTTTGTATCTCAGGAAGCATCACAGATACCCAGTTTCCCAAGATAGAAACTTCAGAGCTAACCTTGACTCCAGAAGTCTCTCCCATCTCACACATCCACTTATTCACTTACTAATCCTTCTTCATAAATAGCTCTTGAATCTGGTTTTCCTCTCCATTTCCACTGCCAGTGCCCTAGTTCAGTCCTTCATTATCTCCTCCCAGGAACTTTTCATCAATCTACTTTATAAGAAGGTATGTCTCTCCCACAAGTTTTTTCTTTCTGTCAGTCCATACTCTACACTACTATACAGTTAATGTTTCAGAAAATTACTTTGGAGCACACTAATGTCTGTTTTCTTTCAACTAATGCTGAAATATTCAGGGTGGTATAAGTGAGGGTAATTATTGAATATGCATTATGTTTCCTGAATTCAATTTTAAGCATCTCAATGGAGGGCTTACTTCATTTTTTTCCCCCAGTTTGCTTACTGTGTTCAGTGCAATGGTGAATGCAATTAAATAGATGCTTAATGCAGAGCTGGATGATTAATTGCTTTATTCTAGGCAGGATTTCAGCATTTTGAGGAAATGTCAGAGTTATTTTTTTTGTTGGCAGCCTTCTCCTAACTCTCCTTTGCCAAAGGTCTTGTGCTTACATTACTGTGGAAGATGCCAAGGACATTCTCTACTTCTTGCCAATATTTTTATCTATATAATTCATAAGATAGATATACAGTGTTACACTGAAAATTCCTGAGGGGTAAACTAGACACACAAACTATAAATAACTGAGTGGTTCATCTCAGTGATGCACTCGTTATTCAGATATACTAGTAAAGAGGAGTTCCAATGGCATATTTTATTTTCTGAAACTTGGATAAGTGCAAGCAGTCTGCCCACCATCCAGACCACCTGGAAAAATAATCCCATCACTATAAAATCCAAGACTGAGAGGCATGTGGCAGAGCAGTCTTCCTGGGTTCCCTTATCCTCCTACTCTCCGCCTGGGGGCCCCTTATTGACAAAGTCTCTTGTTTTGTATAGCCTAATTGTAAGCACTCATTAGGGCTGTGGATAAATGTACTGATTCACTATGCTGAGCAAGAGGGGGGTCATAGTATGACATTTTTACATTCATGTGAAATAATAACAAGTTTTGGCTGTGTTATAGAAAGTCACCGTGATAGAATATATTTTGGACAAATTAAATACTATTTTCATATTACATATTAATTGTTGACTTAGGCCTTTATATTAATAGGAAATACAAGCTGATGAATTGAGGTTACATTATAGTGGCCAATACACAGCTTGGATACAAGGATAGATAAAAGAGAAGAAAAAAAAACACACATTAAAAAAATTTACTCTCTTCCTAAAGTATTTGACTCTTGGAGTTTGAGTAATAATTAATTTACATAATTTGGACTAAGATGATCATAACAAGTTTCAATTAAGTAATAAAAGAAGTAAAAATTTCAAACTAAAATTTGTTGTTGTTTAGTCACAAAGTCATGTCCGACGCTGTGTGACCTCATAGTCATACCGGTCCTTCACTATTTCCCAGTTCAGTTCAGTTTCGTCTCTCAGTTGTGTCCAACTCTGCAACCACATCAACTGCAGAACATCAGGTTTCCCTGTCCATCACATACTCCCGGAGCTTGCTCAAACTCACGTCCATCGAGTCTGTGATGCCATCCAACCACCTCATTCTCTGTCGTCCCCTTCTCCTCCTGCCTTCAATCTTTCCGAGCAACAGGGTATTTTCCAATGAGTCAGTTCTCCACAACAGGTGGCCAAAGTATTGGAATTTCAGCTACCTCCCAGAGTTTGCTCAAATTCATGTCCATTGAGTTGGTGATGCTATCTAACTGTCTCATCCTCTGCTGCCCTCTTCTCCTTTTGCATTCAAACTTTTCCAGCAACAGAGTCTTTTCTAATGAAAAGACAAAGGATTCAGTTCAGTCGCTCAGTCATGTCCGACTCTTTGCGACCCCATGAATCGCAGCACGCCAGGCCTCCCTGTCCATCACCAACTCCCGGAGTTCACTCAGACTCACGTCCATTGAGTCAGTGATGCCATCCAGCCATCTCATCCTCTGTCATCCCCTTCTCCTCCTGCCCCCAATCCCTCCCAACATCAGAGTCTTTTCCAATGAGTCATCTCTTTGCATGAGGTGGCCAAAGTACTGGAGTTTCAGCTTCAGCATCATTCCTTTCAAAGAAATCCCAGGGCTGATCTCCTTCAGAATGGATTGGTTGGATCTCCTTGCAGTCCTAGGAACTCTCAAGAGTCTTCTCCAACACCACAGTTCAAAAGCATCAATTCTTTAAAATTAAACCTTACAATTTCACCCTGCCATTTTTCACCATATTGAACACCAATAGGAACAAGTTGCCAACAAAGGTCCATTTAGTCAAAGCTATAGTTTTTCCAGTAGTCATGTATGGATATGAGAGTTGAACCATAAAGAAAGTTGAGTGCTAAAGAACTGATGCTTTTGAACTGTGGTGTTGGAGAAGACTAACCCTTGGACAGTGAGGTGATCAAATCAGTCAATCCTAAGGGAAATTAGTCCTGAATATTCACTGGCAGGACTGATGCTGAAGCTCCAATACTTTGGCCAACTGATGCGAATAACTGACTCTGAAAAGACCCTGATGCTGAGAAAGATTGAAGGTAGGAGGAGAAGGGGAAACAGAGGATAAGATTGTTGGATGGCATTACGGACTCAATGGACATGAGTTTGAGTCAGTTCTGGGAGTTGGTGATGGACAGGGAAGCCTGGCATGCTGCAGTCCATGAGATCATAAAGAGTCAGACATGACTGCGTGACTGAACTGAACTGAGCAACAAGTTTAATATCAACATTTGTACAGAAACTCTATGAGACATACACTTCACCATAACTGGAGGAACACCTTCTAAGATTTATAATCCAATTCCAATCTTTAAGTTTCATGGGAACTCTGGCCAAGGGAAGATCAAAGTATATTACATTGACAAAAAGCATAGATTGGGACCCAGGTTGGTGAGTCTCCAGCCCAGATGTTCACTCATGTGACAATGGTCAATGAGCAAAGAAACCTAGCAGCATAGTGATGTCCACGAAATTGGCAGACTTGTCCAGCTTGATGGAGATGTAAATGGAAGACAGAGACTGAGGCAATCTGGAAGTAACTTAGTCTGAAAACAAGCTGCACTTGCTTATCCTCTTGTGCAGGGCTCAAGGAGGTGAAATACCTGATTGCAACGGACCAGTCTACTTCCCTGATGAACAGTGGCTTCTGTTCCAACATGAAAATACTTCACGGCAGTTGTTAGCTTCCACAGACACTTGAGGAGCTGTAACCATTTCTTCCGCCCTGGTTGGGTGTCTAGCCACCCATGCTGACTGTTTCTGAGCCCCATTAGACTGAATTTGTTGGAGAAAAGCCTGGGATGCACATTTCAGAATGTCTTGTGGTAGTATAAATAGTATTGCTGAATTTATGCTAGGCTCAGCAGTGCTCAGGGCTTCATCATTCAAGATCTCCTTCATCCTGGGCACCATTCTGAGGGCATAAGTTAGCAGTGGTGAGCTTCTTTGTGGTGAATGGCTTGTGCAGTTCTGCCTCTGTAGTGGATGCCAGTAGATCAATTGGTCTTAGGACTGTTTCTCAAAATTTCCACTAGATTTTGCCTGAAGATATGCAGTCAGTGGAGGAGAGCAAACCTTGAGTTACTCCATCGATTTCTGGTCAAAGAGCAGTTAGATAGAATTGATGCTTTTAATCCTACTTTTTGATGTGAACTTGGGAATGTTGCACTCCTGGCATAATGTATTTTTCCCACTTTCTCTATCTAATATTATTTTCTATCTATCTACCAAGTTATCTATTACTTTCCAGGTTGTCTCTGACCAATCATTGTTAATCAAAGTCCTTACTGGTGGCTTGCTCATTGTTCAGCAAAGATGGATTCCATTCAGAAGAATTCTGGGAGGTTGGTAGGACCTATGGACTGGCATCTTCTGTCTAATTTTTGCTCCTTCCCAAATTATTCTCATTGGTGGTGGCTTGTCAGTTCCAGGTTTCTTACCGGGACCTCCTATTCTCCTATTGTAAGATAACTCATGCAAATTGTTACTGTGGTGCCTGGGCACGGTGGGCAGCTTCAGTCAGTGGTTCTGCTAAGAGTTGACTTACAATGTCGTGTTAGATTCTGCTGTACAGCAAAGTGAATCAGTTATACATATACATATATCAACTCTTTTTTGTTATTGTCCCATGTAGGTCATTATAGAGTATTGAATAGAGTTCCCTGTGTTATTCAGTTAACTTCAGTCACTTAGTCCTGTCCAACTCTGTGCACCTCCATGGACTGCAACATGACAGGCTTCCATGTCCATCACCAACTCCCGGAGCTTGTTCAAACTCATGTCGATTGACTCGGTGATGCCATCCAACCATCTCATCCTCTGTCGTCCCCTTCTCCTCCTGCCTTCAATATTTCCCAGCTTTAGGGTCTTTTCCAGTTGGTCAGTTCTTCATATCAGGTGGTCAAAGTATTGGAGTTTCAGCTTCAGTATCAGTCCTTCCAATGAATATTCAGGACTGATTTCCTTCAGGAGTGACTGGCTTGATCTACTTATAGTCCAAGGGACTCTCAAGAATTTTGTCCAACACCTTAGTCCAAAAACATCAGTTATTAGGCACCGAGATTTCTTTATGATCCAACTCTCACAACTGGAAAAGCCATAGCTTTGACTATGGACCTTTGTCAGCAAAGTGATGTCTCTGCTTTTTAATAAACTTTCCTGATTTCTCATAGCCTTTCTTTCAAGGAGCGAGAGTATTTTAATTTCATAAGTCTGTGCAATTCAGTAGGTCCTTATTAGTTAGCCATTTTATATATAGTACTGTGTATCCAAAAGTAGCTGTTAGAACTGGTCATGGAACAATGGACTGGTTCCAAACTGGGAAAGGAGTACCTCAAGGTTGTTTATTGTCAGCCTGCTTATTTAAATTATATGCAATGCACATCATACGAAATGCCAGGCTGGATGAAACACAAGTTGGAATCAAGATTTCATGGAGAAATATCAATAACCTCAGATATGCAGATGACACCACCCTTATAACAGAAAGTGAAGAGGAATTAAAGAAGCTCTTATGAAGGTGAAAGACAAGAGTGAAAAAACTGGCTTAAAACTCAGCATTCAAAAAATGATCATGACATCCAGTTCCATATCGTCATGGCAAATAGATGGGGAAACAATGGAAACAGTGGCAGACTTCATTTTCTTGGGCTCCAAAATCACTGCAGATGGTGACTGCAGACACAAAATTAAAAGATGCGTTAGTATACTGTATTGGTGTTTTTCTTTCTGGCTTACTTCATTCTGTATAATCGGCACCGGTTTCATCCATCTCATTAGAACTGATTCAAATGTATTCTTTTTAATGGCTGATAATACTCCATTGTGTATATGTACCACAGCTTTCTTATCCATTCACCTGCTGATGGACATCTAGGTTGTTTCCATGTCCTGGCTATTATAAACAGTGCTGCGATGAATATTGGGGTACATGTGTCTCTTTCTATTCTGGTTTCCTCAGTGTGTATGCCCAGCAGTGGGATTGCTGGGTCATATGGCAGTTCTATTTGCAATTTTTTAAGGAATCTCCACACTGTTCTCCATAGTGGCTGTACTAATTTGCATTCCCACCAACAGTGTAAGACAGTTCCCTTTTCTCCACACCCTCTCCAGCATTTATTGCTTGCAGACTTTTGGATCACAGCCATTCTGACTGGTGTGAAGTGGTACCTCATTGTGGTCTTGATTTGCATTTCTCTAATAATGAGTGATGTTGAGCATCTTTTCATGTGTTTGTTAGCCATCCGTATGTCTTCTTTGGAGAAATATCTATTTAGTTCTTTGGCCCATTTTTTGATTGGGTCATTTATTTTTCTGGAATTGAGCTGCATAAGTTGCTTGTATAGTTTTGAGATTAGTTGTTTGTCAGTTGCTTCATTTGCTATTATTTTCTCGCATTCAGAAGGCTGTCTTTTCACCTTGCTTATAGTTTCCTTTGTTGTGCAGAAGCTTTTGATTTTTTTTATAGTATACATGTTTCAATGTCATTCTCCCAAATCATCCCACTTAATTTTAATTGGATCCCATTTGTTTATTTTTGCTTTTATTTCCAGAATTCTGGGAGGTAGGTCATAGAGGATCCTGCTGTGATTTATGTCAGAGAGTGTTTTGCCTATGTTCTCCTCTAGGAGTTTTATAGTTCCTGGTCTTACATTTAGATCTTTAATCCATTTTGAGTTTATTTTTGTGTGTGGTGTTAGAAAGTGATCTAGTTTCATTCTTTTACAAGTATACTAACACATATATATGGAATTTAGAAAGATGACAATGATGACCCTGTATGCAAGACAGCAAAAGAGACATAGATGTGTAGAGCAGACTTTTGGACTGTGAGGGAGAGGAAGAGGGTGGGATGATTTGGGAGAATGGCATTGAAACATGTATACTATCAGGCAAGAAAGGAATCGCCAGTCTATATTTGATGCAGGTTACAGGATGCTTGGGGCTGGTGCACAGGGATGATCCAGAGAGATGATATGGGGTGGGAGGTTGGAGGGGGGTTCATGTTTGGGAACTCATGTACACCCGTGGTGGATTCATGTTAATGTATGGCAAAACCAATACAGTATTGCAAAGTAAAATAAAGTAAAAATAAAAATTAAAAAAAAATAAAGATGCTTGCCCCTTGCAAGAAAAGCTATGACAAATCTGGAGAGTATATTAAAAAGCAGAGACATTATTTCCTAACAAAGGTCTATATAGTCAAAGCTATGCTTTTTCCAGTAATCATATATGCATATGAGAGTTGAACCATAAAAAAGGCTGAGTGGAAAAGAATTGATTCTTTTGAACTGTGGTGTTGAGAGAAGACTCTTGAGAGTCCCTTGGGTTGCAAGGAGATCCAAACAGTCAATCCTAAAGGAAATCAGTCCTGAATATTCACTAGAAGAACTGATGCTGAAGCTGAAGCTCCAATTTATTTGCCACCTGATGCAAAGAGCCAATCATTAAAAAAGACCCTGGTGTTGGGCAAGATTGAAGGCAGGAGGAGAAGGAGACAACAGAGGATAAGGTGGTTAGATGGCATCACTGACTCAACAGTTATGAATCTGAACAAGCTTGGGGAGTTGGTGAAGGACAGGGAAGCCTGGCTTGCTGAACAACTGAGCGACTGAACAACAATTGTATACATGTCAGTCTCCCAGTTTATTTCTTTCCCCTTTCTTCCTTGGTAACCATAAAATTGTTTCCTTTATACATGACTCTAGTTATGTTTTGTACATACATTCATTTATACCATTTTTTTTAGATCCCACGTATAAGTGATATCATATGATATTTGTCCTCTCTGTCTGATTTATTTCACTCATTATGACAGTCTCTAGATCCATCACTGTTATGGAGAGTTTTGAACAGCTGGGATGGATGGAATGAAAAAATCTTAAGCCATTCTGTGTGTGCTAATGAGAATTTCTGAGAGGAAAAACAAACTCTCTCAGAACAAGAAGCAGCTTTACAACTTAGAGTGCTCATTCTGTTTGAGTCCTAGTTCCCACCAATGAACCCATACAGAAACTTACCATTATATGCACTATTACCCTTGACAATTCCATTTCAGAGTGAAAGCTCTGAGTTCAGTTCAGTCACTCAGTCATTTCAGACTCTGTGACCCCATGGATTGCAGCACGTCAACCTTCCCTGTCCATCACTAACTCCCGGAGCTTGCCCAAACTCATATCCATCGAGTTTGTGATGCCATCCAACCTTTTCATCCTCTGTCATCCCCTTCTACTCCTGCCTTCAATCTTGCCCAGCATCAGGGTCTTTTCCAGTGAGTCGTCTCTATGCATGAAGTGGCCAAAGTATTGGAGCGTCAGCTTCAGCATCAGTCCTTCCAATGAATATTCAGGACTGATTTCCTTTAGGACTGGCTGGTTTGATCTCCTTGCAGTCCAAGGGACTCTCAAATGTCTTCACCAATACCACAGTTCAAAAGCATCAGTTATTCAGTGCTCAGCTTTCTTTATAGTCCAACACTCACATCCACACATGACTGCTGGAAAACAACACAGCTTTGGCTAGAAGGACCTTTGTTGGCAAAGTAATGTCTCTGTTATTTAATATGTTATCTAAGTTGGCCATTGGCCATAGCTTTTCTTAGAAGTAGCAAGCATCTTTTGATTTCATGGCTGCAGTCACCATCCGCAGTGATTTTGGAGCCCCCCAAAATAAAGTCTGCCACTGTTTCCATTGTTTCTCCATTTATTTGCCATGAAGTGATGGGACCAGATGCCATGATCTTAGTTTTTTAAATGTTGAACTTAAGCCAGTTTTTACATTCTCCTCTTTTACTTTCATTAAATGGCTTTTTAGTTCCTCTTCACTTTCTCTAAGTGTGGTGTCATCTGCATATCTGAAGTTATGGATATTTCTTCTGGAAATTTTGATTCCAGCTTGTGTTTCATCCAGCCCAGCATTTCACATGATGTACTCTGAATAAAAGTTAAATAAGCACAGTGACAATATACAAACTTGACGTATTCCTTTTCCAATTTGGAACCAGTCTGTTGTTCCATATCCAGTTCTAACTGTTGCTTCTTGACATGCATACAGATTTCTCAGGAGGCAGATAAGGTGGCCTCATATTTTCATCTGTTGAAGAATTTTCCACAGTTCGCTGTGATCCGCACCGTCAAAGGCTTTGGCATAGTCAATAAAGCAGAAGTAGGTGTTTATCTGGAACTCTCTTGCTTTTTCAATAGTCCAGTGGATGTTGGCCATCATATCTCTGGTTCCTCTGCCTTTTCTAAATCCAGCTTGAACATCTGGAAATTCATGGTTCATGTACTAGCATGATGGCCCTTGACAAAGCCTTCCTTGGGTGGTAAAACTGGCCTCAGGCTTCTAAGAATACTTATGTCATAAAGAGGCAAAGAAAGAATTTACAAGTTTTGTAGAGTAAATGCTCTCAGAAGAGGGAAGCTGAGACCGACAGTCAGAAAGAAGTTTGTCTAAAATTTAGCGGAAGTAAAGAGATGGGAATACCAGACCACCAGACCTGCCTCTTGAGAAATCTGTATGCAGGTCAGGAAGCAACAGTTAGAACTGGACATGAAACAACAGACTGGTTCCAAATAGGAAAAGGAGTACATCAAGGCTGTATATTGTCACCCTGCTTATTTAACTTCTATGCAGAGTACATCATGAGAAACGCTGGACTGGAAGAAACACAAGCTGGAATCAAGATTGCCAGGAGAAATATCAATAACCTCAGATATGCAGATGACACCACCCTTATGGCAGAAGGTGAAGAGGAGCTAAAAAGCCTCTTGATGAAAGTGAAAGAGGAGAGTGAAAAAGTTGGCTTAAAGCTCAACATTCAGAAAATGAAGATCATGGCATTTGTCCCATCACTTCATGGGAAACAGATGGGGAAACAGTAGAAACAGTGTCAGACTTTATTTTGGGGGGCTCCAAAATCACTGCAGATGATGACTGCAGCCATGAAATTAAAAGACGCCTACTCCTTGGAAGAAAAGTTATGACCAAACTAGATAGCATATTCAAAAGCAGAGACATTATTTTGCTGACTAAGGTCCATCTAGTCAAGGCTATGGTTTTCCCTGTGGTCATGTATGGATGAGAGAGCTGGACTGTGAAGAAGACTGAGTGCCGAAGAATTGATGCTTTTGAACTGTGGTGTTGGAAAAGACTCTTGAGAGTCCCTTGAACTGCAAGGAGATCCAACCAGTCCATTCTGAAGGAGATCAACCCTGGGATTTCTTCGAAAGGAATGATGCTAAAGCTGAAGCTCCAGTACTTTGGACACCTCATGCAAAGAGTTGACTCATTGGAAAAGACTCTGATGCTGGGAGAGATTGGGGGCAGGAGGAGAAGGGGACGACCGAGGATGAGATGGCTGGATGGCATCACGGACTCAATGGACGTGAGTCTGAGTGAACTCCGGGAAATGGTGATGGACAGGGAGGCCTGGTGTACTGTGATTCATGGGGTCGCAAAGAGTCGGACACGACTGAGCGACTAAACCGAACTGAACTGAACTGAAGAAAACCTTGAGGACAACGCTTTGTTGGAATGTATATATATGAAGTAGTTAATTATGAGATTCTTTCTTATGCTATGTTGCATTAATTTGTTGCTTTTATTTTAGTCTCTAAGTTGTGCCCAACTCTTTTGTGACCCCATGGACTGTAGCCTGTGAGATTTTCTGTCCATGGGATTTCCTAGACAAGGACACTGGAGTGGTTTGCCATTTCCTTCTCAAGGGAATCTTCCCTACCCAGGGATTAAACCTGAGTCTCTTGCATTGGCAGTTGGATTCTTTCCTACTGCGCCATCTGGGAAGCCCAGAGATAAATTGCTATGATTTATTTTAGTGATCCTTGTTCAAAAATGTAATATATCAGATTAAAATTGAGCAAAACAAAAATTAGTTTATTTACAAATGGACCTGAATCCTCTATAAAACGTACTATTTGCTAACATTGTGAGATAATTTTCTACCAAAATTAGTTATTATTATCATTTATTATTATTATTGGAGTGATTATAATGCAAGACTAATTTTTTTAGACTATTCAGTCTTGTTTAAAGAAAGCAAAATTTACTAGGAGATGAAATTTGTAGCAAATATTAAGTAAGTAAATCATACCATTTAATAAACATAACTCATAAAATGTATTAGAAAGTATGTTGTTGTTTTAGTTGCTCAGTGATGTCCCACTCTTTTCAATCCCATGGACTGACTGTAGCCCCCCAGGTTCCTATGTCCATGGTATTTCCCAGGCAAGGATATTGAAGTGGGTTGCCATTTCCTTCTCAAGGGGATCTTCTAACCCAGGCATTAAACATGGGTCTCCAGCATTGGCAGGTAGATTCTTTATCACTGAACCACCTGGGAAGCCCATTGAAAGGTATAGATAACAAAAAATCAAATAGCTGGCAAGAAGCCCAGATAATAAGTTATCCATTGATAAACCATGCTAAAGAGAAAATAAAATTATGATAGGACAAACAATTGTGTAACTTTTAGACAGAAAGCAACAGAAAGAGCAATGTTTTACAATGACAGTTCTGAGATACTAACTACGTTTTCTAAAATTGATCACATATTGGTGACACCCAGGAGAGTTTAATGGTAGATCCATAAATACACTGTTCAGACAATGCAGGAAAAGCCCATAACTCTTTAGCAGATAACTAGTCAGCTATGTCTGTAGTAACCTGCTTTTCGCATATAGTACTTTCTATTTATTAACACCTATGATCAAACCGGAACCATAATCCTACTAACTGCTTCATCAGCAGAGAAGATTGATATATGGCAGAAATAAGGATAGTACCTAGGAACTCTTCATGATCTTGGATTCAGGTTTGCATACTTGGGCCCCATATTAATACATTTTGCCTCAAGATATGTATTTATTTCAAAGTAATTTTGAAACAATATACCTTATGCAATTACCTTGCAGCTATTTAAGATGCTAAGGTACCAAATGATCACTATAATGGAACTATATGACAGAGATTTAAATTCACCACTGAATATTATGAAAAAATCAAGGAAAAAAAAAACAAAACAGAAGCTGATCAGTCCTCTGCATTCAACCTATTTTTAAATACTGTTATCTATGGCTCAAAAATTGTCTTTATTAACCTAAATGTTTTGAAAATATTACCATAAAGAAGTATTTCTTAAGAGGCTCTGGTGAAGCCAGGGATCTTCTATTGTTCAGAACAAGAAAGTCAGCAGTTTATCTGTGTTATACTAATTGGTCAAAGATAATCTAAAAGTCAAGATTTAGTAGGAAATAAAAAATAATTGCCAGATTTAATTCACCTACAGATAAGATTTTTATCTTCATAACCAAGTGTATTTTCTCAATACTTAAAAAGTAGCTTGAGGAAAAAAAGAAAATTTTAATTGCTCACTCGATATTATAATAGGATTACACAATTTTAAAGGGATGACATGTCCTGATTTATTTTCACCTGTTTCTACCTTTATTTTCCAATTCCTTTTATTAAGTTTATATCTTATATTTAGAAGAATACAACACTTTTATGAATGTAGCATGTTGTGTGGGTAGCGAAATTTTTCTAAAGTTTGGGTTCTTAGGGACAGTAGATGAAGATAATAGAACACATAAAAACTGAAGGTCTGCTTTCCAGTTTCTTTTCTGTGGATGTCTGCCCTGGTCAGCACACAGAATGAATTTATCCATCCATCGGTCATCTGAATGCACGTGTGTGTGCTCATTGACTTTAGTCATGTCCAACTCTTTGCAACCATATAGGCAGGTCCTACCAGGCTACTCTGTCCATGAGATTCTTCAGGCAAGAATACCGGAGTGGGTTGCCATGCCCTCCTCCAGGGGATCTTCTGGACCCAGGATCGAACTCGCATCTGCCTGTGTCTCCTGCATTGCAGGCAAATTCTTTACTCACTGAGCCACCTGGGAAGCTCAGAGACTATATGCAGGGCCATAAAAAAGATGAGTTTGTTTGGGGCAAATGGGTGAAGAGATTCACAAGCTGTCTCCTTATGACAAATACTTCACACAATATTCCCAATAGTTCAGCCATTATCTGTCGTCATCAGACTAGGTAGAACACAAAAACAAGATAAAAAACAATTCAATAAAGCTGGTATTTTCTGATATTTTAAAGTAATGAGTAGAGCTATGATCATAATGTTCCCTAAGAAGTGTTAGACAATTAGTATTTATGAAATTGTTTATACTTCATATAACAGGTGATGAAGAGTCAGACTGATAAATAAGTTATATTAGTCCTTCTACTGTCACAGCGACATCAACATTTTATCTTTTCCTTTTAAGACTAGAGCTTATTCCCACTGCATTATGCTACCCTAACTCTTTGCGGGTGCTTCATTCCCAACCCAATTCATCCCACATTTCACTTCATTTCAATATCCTTCTTCTTTCTATCACATCTTACCAGTTCTTCAAGACTTAACTCAAGCTGTCATGATGGTTACAGTACAGCTTTTCTCAGATGGATTTCTCCTTTTCTAAGCTACCAAAGAACATTGGTTTGAACCACTCACACTCTTAAAATATTAAGCAAACTATATATTTTTCTTTCTTACTAGATAGTATTCTCCCTAGGAGGAGAAGGAAAAACAGGACGAGATGGTTGGGTGGAAGCTCTAGGAGATGGTGAAAGATAGGGAAGCCTGGCTTGCTGCAGTCCATGGGATCCAAAGAGCTGGACATGAAGGAGTGGCTGAACAACAACAAATACTCCCTAGCATGAGCCAGACTGCATACCATAAAATGTTTGATTGCTCTATTTCTGATATTAAAGATTCTCAGTAATATAATCCTTCACACAGTTCAACAAGATTGTGTGGATTAACTGAGATTAATACATGTGAATGTACCTCACTTGATGTTTGCCTAAAAGTGCATGAGAATGAAAGAAATATTCATGTGTATGAATATGTGAAGCAGATGAGAGAGAGAGAGAGAGCAAAAGGAAAATGGAGTGAGGCAGATGGAAAATTCCCTTGGTAGAGTTGGAGAGAGAAAGAGAAATGGAGATAGAGAGACCAGAGAGAGGAGTTGTTCCATCATTCCAAAGGGAAATACTTTAGTCCCTTTAAGGTTCCCAGGTGGCACAGTGGCAAAGAATCACCTGCCAATGGAGAGGACTCAAGAGATACAGGTTTAATCCCTGGGTTGGGAAGATCTCCTGGAGTAGGAAATAGCAACCTATTGCAGTATCCTTGCCAGAAAAATTCCATGGACAGAGGAGCCTGGCAGGCTTCAGTCCATGGGGTTGCAAAGAGTCAGACAAAATTGGAAAGGGGAAAAGAAACAAAAAGTAACTATTTCTCCCTAGGCAAGAACAGCCTTTCTAAGTTATTTTCTTCTTCAAGAGGGAAAGCGAGAGCTGGTGGGGTCTGCTCTTCTTGCGGGGAGAGTGGGAAAAGGAGAAGAGATTCTCTCCCACCACAGAGTACAGAGAAACTCTACCAAGTAAATAAAAAGCTGATGGCATAATGGCAGGGGTTTCAGTGAAGACCCAGGAAAGAAAGTGGCCACATGGGGAAGAGTGGCACTGTGAATTCAAGGTGACTCTAGTAGTGATTTCAGTCATTAACTGTGCTGACCACTACAGAATAAGTTGGAGTGTCTGCCAAAATTCTCGTGGGGAAAAATAAAGGAACTCGGAGTGTCTTAGGTTTCAGCAATTACTTTTATGTGTTTGGCCAAATAATACATCATTGAGGGATGACTCACGTTCCATTGACCATCCACCCCCAGGCTGAATGCCAAAAAGGCATCTCTACTATACGAAAGCTGAGTTGTACAATAATAATTTTATATCCAACTTTTCATACATCTGAATTGCTTGAAAGATTTTAATGTATACTTGTGCTGCCTTATGGCTCTTTCCCATCTTTTTTTTTTTTTAAGTCTTTATTGAATTTATTACAGTATTGTTTTTGCTGTTTTTATGTTCTGTTTTTTTGGCCATGAGGCATGTGGGATCTTAGTTCTCCAAACAGGGATTGAACCTGCATCCTCTGCATTAAAATGTAAAGTCCTAATCACTGGACTACAAAAGAAGTCCTTACCCAACTTTTTTGAATCCTCATATCAATATTTAAAGTGACTTTGTGTAAAAGTGGAGAAGGAAATGGCAACGCACTCCAGTATTCTTGTCTAGAGAATTCTTTGGACAGAGGAGCCTAGTTGTCTGCTGTCCATGGGGTCACACAGAGTCAGACATGACTGAAGCGACTTAGCATGGATAGCATGCATGCATTGTGTAAAAGAGTGTGTGCTTCACTATGGCATTCATCCATTTCCATTAGTCTTGATTAATAGTTAACATCAGTAACTGTGCTCCTACCATGCTATCTACAGCAGTAGTACTTGGAAAAATTTAACTACTGTGCAGAAATAGTTATGCATTCGTGTTCAGTCACTCAGTCATGTCAGAGTCTTAGTGAGCTCATGGACTGTGGCCCTAGGCTTCTCCATCCGTGGGATTCCCCCAAGGAAGAATACCGAAGATTGTTGCCCTTTCCTCCTCCAGGGGATCTTCCCAATCCAGGGGTCAAACTCACTTCTGTATCTCCTGCATTGACAGACATATTCTTTACCACTGAGCCATCTGGAAGCCCCAGAGTAGTTCTGTGTGTGCTTAGCCACTCAGTCATGTCCGACTCTTTGCAAGCCCATGGACTGTAGCTCACCAGGCTCCTCTGTCCATGGGGATTCTCCAGGCAAGAATACTAGTGTGGGTTGCCATGCCCTCCTTCAGGGGATCTTCTCAACCAAGGAATCGGACCCAGGTCTACCACACTGAAGGTGGATTCTTTACTGTTTGAGCCACCAGGAGTTATAAAGACATGTAAAGCCATCATCAAGCAACTTTTCCCACCCTCATTTAAGATTCTACATCTACTCTGGCAATCTGGAATGTTGAGAATCTATGGAAAAGTCATGTGATGGTGGCTCACTGGTTTAGGAAATATTAAGCTAAGTATTGAAAATTTTTATGGATATATATGATGCAAGACTCACATTTGAATTTCCTTTTGAATACAAATTTGGGCAAACATATATAAATTCTCAATAAATACTTGCTAGTTTGGATGGAAATTGAGAATTGACTCTAACAAGAAAACATTACACTAAGAAGTTTGTTCCTATGAGATGATGGGAATCCAGTCACAATATTGAGTCTGGTTTAATCTGGGCTTATCCTGCACATAAATCAAATAATTCATTTCTGTCTATAATTGCAAGAAGAGGCATGGGGAAAAGTAAAGATAGCCGTGTCAAAATCAAATGTCCCCTGCCTTTCCTCCCTTTCTATTTTTTAATACACACATTGTCTAAATTAGACATGCTTGTTGTTTATGCCAAAAACACTGTTGAAATGAACACTATTACAGGGAGAAGGAAATTGAGTGGTTAGTTAAGTGTCCCACATATACATTAGTGAGTGTAGCATAGTTGTATTAAAAATTTTTAGTAATTTGATAAAATTATGAAAAGGATTGTTTACATTGTAAGGGTATATTTGTTATAAAGTAATTGGGAAGATATTAAGATCCTAAGAAGGCAAATATGAGTTTTGGATTTATGGCAGTTATGTATTGAGACTATCTCAAAGTGCGATGGCTGACTGAACTTGAAAGGGTTCACTGAGTGAGTCTCTTATTGATTCAGTTGGGTGGAAGCTGAAGCTGGAGTCTTCTGGAGGCTCCTTTGGGCCACTTGAACACTAGGCAGCTGGTCCTCTCTCCCTTTCTATGTAGCATCATAGCCTCCTCATGTCACCCCTCTATGTATGACAGCTAAACTATTTGCATGGTAATTCAGAGATTCCAACAGCACAAAAGCAAAAGGATATAGGATTTTAAGATTTAAAAACAAAAACTGACAAAGTTTTTAATCACCACTTTCTAGAGATTAAAATAAGTCACAGAATCATGCAACAATCATCATGAAAGAGGATAATGCAACTGAATGTGAAAGTGTGAAAGTGTTAGTCTCTCAGCTGTGTCAGAAACTTTGTGACCCCATAGACTGTAGCCCACTAGGCTTCTCTCCATGGAACTTTCCAGGCAAGAATACTGGAATGGGATGCCATTTCATTCTCCAGGGATCTTTTCAACCCAGGGATTGAACCCGGGTCTCCCACAATGCAGGCAGATTCTTTACTATATGAGCCACTAGGAAAGCTGTCACCAAAAATGTGCAAGCAGTGACAGATTTCCCCTTCTTGGACTCTGAAATCACAGTGGATGGGGACTTCAGCCATGAAATTAGAAGAGGATTGCTTCTTGGCAGGAAAGCTATAACAAACAGCATGTGTGTGTGTTCAGTCACTTCAGTCGTATACAAAATTTTGTGACCATAACATAGATAGTATATTAAAAAGCAAAGATATGACTTTGTTGACAAAGGTCCGTATAGTCAAGGCTATGGTCTTTCCAGTTCAGTTCAGTCACTCAATTGTGTGGGACTCTTTGCGACCCCACAAACCACAGCACGCCAGGCCTCCCTATCCATCACCAACTTCCGGAGTTCACCGAAACCCATGTACATCGAGTCAGTGATGCCATTCAACCATCTCATCCTCTGTCACCCCCTTCTCCTCCTGCCCTTAATCTTTCCCAGCATCAGGGTCTTTTCAAATGAGTCAGCTCTTCGCATCAGGTGGTCAAAGTATTGGAGTTTCAGCTTCAACATCAGTCCTTCCAATGAACACCCAGGACTGATCTCCGTTAGGATGGACTGGTTGGATCTCCTTGCAGTCCAAGCGACTTTCAAGAGTCTTCCCCAACACCACAGTTCAAAAGCATCACTTCTTCGGCATTCACCTTTCTTTATAGTCCAAACTCGCATCCATACATGACTACTGGAAAACCATAGCCTTGACTATACAGACCTTTGTTGATAAAGTAATGTCTCTGCTTTTTAATATGCTGTCTAGGCTGGTCATAACTTTCCTTCCAAGGAGTAAGTGTCTTTTAATTTCATGGCTGCAATCACCATCTACAGTGATTTTGGAGTCTTTCCTGTGGTCAGGTACAGATGTGTGAGCTGGAATGTAAAGAATGCTGGGCACCAAATAATTGATGCTTTTAAAATGTGGTGCTGGAAAAGACTCTTGAGAGATCCTTGGATAGCAAGAAGATCAAACCAGTAAATTCTAAAGGAAGTCAACTCTGAATATTCATTGGAAGGACTGATGCTGAAACTCCAATACTTTGGCCACCTGATACAAAGAGGTGACTCACTGGAAAAGACCTTGTTACTGTGAAAGACTAAAGGCAGGAGGAGAAGGGGGTGACAGAGGATAAGATGGTTGGATGGCATCACCAATTCAATGGACATGAACTTGGACAAACTCCAGGAGATGGTGAGAAACAGGAATGCCTGGCATGTTGCAGTCCATGGGGTTGCAGAGTCAGATATGACTTGGTGATTGAGCAACAACAGCGCTAGTGGTGATTGTTTCATTGGAGACATGTTTTGGAAACTAGCTACTGTATTAAGTATTTGGGACTCTTTTAATTGTGTAGCTGCAAGAGGACAATGTGTTGAAAGGAGAAAAAGAGCAGCATATGGTTTAAACAGTGAGACAATTAGCTACACATATGTGATTACTTTCTTTGCACAGATTCCATTCCCCTTGTAGTTCAGGGTATTTTAATTTTCATGAAGTTAAAATAATGAATGTTTCATGAAACTAAAATCATGTGTTCCATGCCAAAGTATTTTTTCCATTGACTTCTTCCTCGTAATTGTTATTCATGGAAATATTGATATCTAGTAAATTTCCTTTTTCTTAGTCCTGAAACAAACATGATAGGATAACATTTGCATTGCCACTCTGCATGGTTTACTGCTGACCCTAAAACACAGGGACATTGTGTTGAGGACACTTACCCCTGTACAGAGTCCACTAAAAAGAAGTCAAATTCTTAGTGTATATCAAAAGAAAACACCAAAATAAAATTGGTTTTCATATATATGTAAAGAAAATGATTAGATTTTTCTTCCATGGCTGAGCAGACAGCATTTTCAAAGGGAATTGAGAAGCAACATGAAGCCATGCATGAGACACTCATAATAAATGTGGTACAGGCAAGAGCTGTAGACTTGATAAAGGTTAAGCAAAACCACGCAAGAATACAGAAAATGCATACCATCTTCCCTGTCTAGAATTATTACTTTATTTTGAGAGTCATATTCCCACATATGTGTGCAACTCCAGGAAGGCATGAGAGAGTTGTAGAGCTGGCAATTTGGCAAATATTTACACTGGTGATGGAACTTTCAGTTGCTTTAAAGAAGAGTTCTCTGTCTTGTTTTCATTGTTACCTGTGTATGCGTGTATGTATGTTTGTGTGTACAAGTTGGTATATATTTAGCTGCATTCTGAAAGTACACTGAAGAGCAAGGAGGTTATGTTTCCTTCATTTAAATAGGCAGCCTTTCTTAATCCCCTTGGGTTTCCCTGATGGCTCAGTTGTCTCAGATGGTAAAGAATCTGCCTGTAATACGGAAGACCTGGGTACAATCCGTGGGTCAGGAACACCCCCTAGAGAAGGCAATGGCTACCCACTACTGTATTTTTGCCTGGAGAATTCCATGGACAGAGGAGCCTGCAGGCTACAGTCCATGGGGTCATGAAGAAGTAGATATGACTGAGCAACTAACATTTTTACTCTTCTGAATCCCCTGCCTTTCAATCCCATGCCTCTTTCTAAACTTCTGCTGGAAAAGTTCTGCTGTGCCACTCTGGCTCACTTTCCCTAAAGAATGTGTCTCTGGTCTGTGACTGGGGACTTAGGAAGTGACTTGAGTGTGTGGGGAGGGGTAATAGTGGTGGTTTGGTTACATGATATAAAACAAGCAGCAGATCACGGTTTTCTACAGCTGAGTTGATTTTCCCTGATTGTCTTGATTGGAAGGACTGTGTTGAGAATACCTAGTTTCAGTTGATCTTTCTACTTGAAAACGGATGTCCTCCCTCTGCCCTCTGTGGGTCCTGGTTTGTCTAAAAGTTGAGCTTCTAAAGTTTTGTGGGACAATTTGATTGAGTTCATGATTTTTTTCTTCCTCTGTATTCTACTAAATTATATTATATATATAGCCATTCTGTTGTTTTCCACTCAAGGCTATGGTTTTTCCAGTGGTCATGTATGGATGTGAGAGTTGGACTGTGAAGAAAGCTGAGCGCTGAAGAATTGATGCTTTTGAGCTGTGGTGTTGGAGAAGACTCTTGAGAGTCCCTTGGACTGCAAGGAGATCCAACCAGTCCATTCTGAAGGAGATCATCCCTGGGATTTATTTGGAAGGAATGATGCTAAAGCTGAAGCTCCAGTACTTTGGCCACCTCATGAGAAGAGCTGACTCATTGGAAAAGACTCTGATACTGGGAGGGATTGGGGGCAGGAGGAGAAGGGTACGACCGAGGATGAGATGGCTGGATGGCATCACAGACTCAATGGACATGAGTGTGAGTGAACTCCGGGAGTTGGTGATGGACAGAGAGGTCTGGCATGCTGCGATTCATGGGATCGCAAAGAGTCGGACATGACTGAGCAACTGAACTAAACTGAACTGAACTATATAGTTACTGGGCTTCATATGCACAAATTTTGTAACCTGGGACTATATCATTTCATCTTTACATTTCCATAGACTAGCACAACAGAAACTACTACAGAAATGAATAAGGTAAACTTATGGTTAACTGAAATAGCATGGTGATACAATTTAATTTAGTACAAAATAAACTACAAAATCTTTATAAGAACAAATGAACTATCCTCACCTGTTTAGAAACTTGGACAAGGTACATCATAGGATAAGATGCAAGAAAAATTTCAAAGGGGAAATATTTGTCTATTATTTTCACAAACATCTAAAAAACAAAGCCATCTGGAGTAAAGAAGAATTACAGCCAAAAAGTGGCAAAAAAAAAAAAAAAACTGGTTCGATGACTTTGACCTGAGAGCTACTTATTTCCAATGCCAATTTCTCATGTTTTACCAGTTCAAAATCACATCTCTCTGAGAATGGCATGTTGTCTCATTGGAATGTGATATAACAAACAGATCATTTTATCACATCAGAGATTAACGTGAGTATATTTATTCAAGGTGCCTACCTGTATCACAGATCAGTCCACAGTATAACTTGCCAAATGGATATGAATGATAAAAGTTAATAAACAGGAAAGAGTATCAACTAGTAGAAACTGTGACTCAAGCACAGGGCAAATAGCACCAGCTGACACATAGGAATTAATCAGCATTCAGTGTCTTAATGAGGACGTTGTTATTATTTCCTGTCAAAAAATTAGTTTCCCTTTCCATGATGACTTAGAGGAGTTAGAAAAGAAGCTTTCCTGAAACAGGAAATCTGTGTGGCCTACTTTATGCTACCTAAGAACATAACTCTCATACAGCTTGCAATTGAAAATGACTAAACCATTCTGCATTATTTCACAGATATCATTTGACATCTTTCTAATAATAACACTGTGATATAAATCATTGGTACTGATAGTTCTTCAATACAGAAATCAATGACCTTATTTTTACATTTTTTCCTTTATACTCATGATGAATGACGTCTAAAACAGAAAAGAAAGCAATTACTTCTTGTTTTAAAAGGAAAAGGCTTCATTCTATTACTTCCACATCCTTGACACAGATAACAATGGCAATCTAGGAGTAGTAGAGAAAATGTAGACAAGGATGCTCAGGGCTACATAGAGGCAGATTCCAAAAGAATGGAAATATTAACCTTTCAGATGTATAAATTTTCCCACTCATCTGCAAAAGGAGTCACTATTCTCTGTTCTGCATTAAGCAGCTAGAAATAACAGTTCCTAGAACAGAAAAAAATAAATCAAGTTTAGCTCTTTTTTTAGGGCATTTGTTATTAATTGACCTCTGGTCAGTCAAAAAGCTGCATGTTCTGGTTCAAATACACTTAAATTTTTATTTATAATTATGAAAATTCTCACATTTTTCAGTCATTTATATGCCTTAGAATGCTTTCATATAATTTATGTGGAGCTATCAAACTGGAAATGAATTCCTTTTACTATTAAACTAAAGTATAATTTATTTTACTGATAGGATACAGAATAATTCTGTTATCTGGGTTAATTCAATATAAAATATTTAAAGGCAGTATTTGTTATTTTCTGCACTTTATCCCAGTAAAATTAAATCATTTAAAAATATAAATCCAATAAACTAGTGAATACAACTTTTAAAAATTGTGACTCACTATATTGTACACCTGTAAGCTATAAAATATTGCTTATCAACTATACTTCAATTTAAAAAGAAATTAAATATATACCTAAATTAATCTCAATATAAATGTGAAAATAAACTCATTGAGTGTTCCCTAGTCCCAGGCATTGTACCAGATATGTGCCTTCTTTATTCTCAACACCAAATCTTTAAGATCACTAACACATGGGGAGACAGAGGCTTAAAAAAGTTGTCACATGTCTAAGAATATATACCTACTAAGTACCAAACATAAGATTTACACATTCATTTCCTTAATGACCATCTTGACACTTAATAAACACGTTATACTGCCAGTTCATGTTTAAGTGCCAGTTCACTGAGAATTTCTACTTTAAGCTGAATTTATGCAAGAAAGCTTATGTTATCCAAAAGTTAAATAAACATGTGTATAAATTAGCAGCTTTCCACATAAGCAAATATATTTATAGAATTAATTATTAATCTACTTACGTTTCCTTGAGTATTAGTAATAAAAATACTCAATATATTGTCTGAATTCTAAAATTCTATTTCCTTAAATTGATGTTCTCCTTTATAAGAGAAAAATTTAAGAAAATTCGATCTGACTCAAGTAAAATAAACTCTTGAAATTAAAATACTGGATTGTTTTTATCATAGTTGAAAGAATGTGTGTGTGTGTGTGTGACAAGTTACTTCAGTCACATCCAACTCTGCGACTCACTGGACTGCAGCCTGCCAGACTCCTCTGTCCATGGGATTCTCTAGGCAAAAATACTGGAGTGGGTTGCCTGTACCCTCCTCCACGAACCTGCATCTCTTATATCTCCTGTACTGGCAAGAGGTTTCTTTACCATTAACACCACCTGGGAAAACCCACTTGAAAGAATATAGGACAGAAACAATTTGTTATTACTTACATTTGGTAAGCTTTTTAGAACAAATTCCTAAGGTACATCAGAGGTGATAACCTTTAGTTTTTGGTTCACTTTTTACTAAATTAAAGATGTAATTAAATTGAAATTAACAAATATAAGAAGTTCTTCATTGCCTAGGCATTGCTGAGTCAGTGGCATTCATATATAGCATAATATTAATAATATTCCCGTTTATCAAATATCCAAAAACAAAAATAAAAGCTCCAAAAATTTAAAAGTTTATGAATTTTTAAAAATTTTTTCTAACGTCTCAATGCCTATATGAACTATTTGAATAATTTACCTCTAAATATATTTATAACAGTGTATCTGTCACTGGGGGATATTAATGAACTTATTATATGAAAATGTAAATAAAGTTCAATTGCAATGTTCAGCACTCATGTTATTCCTGAGAGAATAACTAATTACCACACATAAATATATATGCAGCTACCTTGCAGGATGAATTTATACAGTAGGTAAAAATATCAATATTTAGAATTCTTGCCTGAACTCTCTTTCAATCATTAGGTTAAAAAGTAAAAAACTGTAAGTCATTTTTGGATAGTTGTGTGAATTTAATTTTTATAATTTATATCTGTTTTTGAAGTCTGTACACTTAAAGCTTATGCATTAGTCCTTGTAGCCTTAAGATCAGTCCTCCTTATGGGGTTCATACAGTAGACTGAACCTCAATATTCTTCGTGGTTTCCTTTGGGAAACTTAAGGGGAGTAAAAAGATGTTTAGCTTTGGAGTTATTGATGTCTGGCTTTAAATCTCAGCTCGGTAATTACTAACTCTACACTCTGCATGTGTGCATGCTTAATCGCTTCAGTTGTGTCTGACCCTTTGCATTCCGACCCTATGGACTGTAGCCCACCAGGCTCCTCTGCCCACAGGATTCTCCTAGCTCTATTTGGAGAAGGGTGTAGGGAAGGACACTTCCAAACTCCAGGGCAAGGTAGTTAGCCATCTGAAGTTTAATATGCAAAAGGAAGGGACTGTAAGGTTTGTGAACCCAGCTATATATCCTTAAAAATATGTGACACAAGTAAAGGCTCAACTCTTTGTTGAATATATGCAAACAAAGAAAATCTTCACACCTACTTGGACAGCTATAGTGAAGATTAGCAGAAATCAAGTGTGGGAAATAAAGTAACATACTGCATGGTACTTGGAAGCTGTGGCTAAATCTTAGTTTCTCTCCCATTCTTCTTCCTTCTGTCACAAATATTCTTCAGGCACCTGATTTCCCTGGTGGCTCAGATGGTAAAGCATCTGCCTACAATGCAGGAGACCCAGGTTCAATCCTTGGGTTGGGAAGATCCTCTGGAGAAGGAAATGGCAACCCACACCAGTACTCTTGCCTGGAAAATCCCATGGATGGAGGAGAGTGGTAGGCTACAGCTCATGGGGTCACAAAGAGTCAGACACGACTGAGCAACTTCATTTAATCATATTATCAAACTTTCACTTTAATCATATTTCTAATGTTAAATGATTGGATCACTAGAGGAGTAATTCATAAGGTTGTCCAAAATTGTGCTCTTTTGCAAGAGGTAGAGAAACCTTAAACAGATTTACAAAATCTATATTTGGGTTCTTTTTTTCAGGGCAAATCCAGACATTGTCAATAATATTAATTGAAAGTTTAGGTATGTTTGGTCATATAAAATGTTAATATATCTTTCTCATGTTTAATGATTAACTATTTTCCTTTTCTCATCAGTTATTTCATGTCAATTATTTCTGGTTGTGGATATCAAAAACTACTTTCAAATCAGTTTTTTAAAATCATAAGAACAATATATAAAACAAATTTTACAATTTAATTACTACTTAGGTCAAACAATGTGATCAGGCATGAGTTTTACCTACATTTCCTCAATCAACAACTTAAATATATATATATATATATATATATATATAGTTGAAGTTTCATTGACTTACAATGCTTTATTAGCTTCAGGTGTAAAACATAGTGATTCAATATTTATATAGATCATAGTCCATTTAAAAAGCATTTCTGCTAAAGTCAGGAACAAGACAAGCATGCCCACTCACACCACTACTATTCAACATAATTTTGGAAGTTTTGGCCACAGCAATCAGAGCAGGAAATAGAAATAAAAGGAATCCAAATTGGAAAAGAAGAAGTAAAACTCTCACTGTTTGCAGATGACATGATCTTCTACATAGAAAACCCTAAAGACTCCACCAGAAAATTACTAGAGCTAATCAATGAATACAGTAAAGTTGCAGGATATAAAATTAACACACAGAAATCCCTTGCATTACTATATAATAACAATGAGAAAACAGAAAGAGAAATTAAGGAAACAATTCCATTCACCATTGCAACAAAAAGAATAAAATACTTAGGAATATATCTACCTAAATAAACAAAAGACCTATATATAGAAAAGTATAAAACACTGGTGAAATAAATCAAAGAGGACAAAAATAGATGGGGAAATAGACTGTGTTCATGGATCAGAAGAATCGATATAGTGAATCAATATAGTATACTACCCCAAAGCAATCTATAGATTCAATGCAATCCCTAACAAGCTACCAATGGTATTTTTCAGATAACTAGAACAAATAATTTCACAATTTGTATGGAAATACAAAAAAAAAAAAAAAACACACACACACACACAAACAAACAAACAAAAAAACCTTTAAGAGCCAAAGCAATCTTGAGAAAGAAGAATGGAACTAAAGGAATCAACTTGCCTTACTTCAGTCTATACAACAAAGTCACAGTCATCAGGACAGCATGGTACTGGCAAAAAGACAGAAATATAGATAAATGGAACAAAATAGAAAGCCCAGAGATAAATCCACACACCTATGGACACCTTATCTTTGACAAAGAAGGCAAGAATATACAATGGAAAAAAGATAACCTCCTTAACAAGTGATTCTGGGAAAACTGGTCAACCACTTGTAAAAGAATGAAACTAGAACACTTTCTAACACCATTCACAAAAATAAACTCAAAATAGATTAAAGATCTAAACATAAGGCCAGGAACTATTTAACTCCTAGAGGAAAACATAGGCAAAACACTCTCCAGGATAAACCACAGCAGGATCCTCTATGACCCAACTCTCATAATATTGGAAATAAAAGCAAAAATAAACAAATGGGGCCTATATTAAAATAAAAGCTTCTGTACAACAAAGGAAACTATAAACAAGGTGAAAAGACAGCCTTCTGAATGGGAGAAAATAATAGCAAACGAAGCAATGGACAAAGAATTAATCTCAAAAATATACAAGCAACTCCTGCAGCTCAATTCCAGAAAAATAAATGACCCAATTAAAAAGTGGGCCAAAGAACTAAACATATTTCCCCAAAGAAGACACACAGATGGCTAACAAACACATGTAAAGATGCTCAATATCACTCATTATCAGGGAAATGCAAATCAAAACCACAATGAAGTACCATTTCACATCAGTCAGATTGGCTGCTATCCAAAAGTCTAAAAGCAATAAATGCTGGAGAGGGTGTGGAGAAAAGGGAACCCTCTTCCACTGTTGGTGGGAATGCAAACTAGTACAGCCACTATGGAGAACAGTGTGGAGATTCCTTAAAAATCTGGAAATAGAACTGCTTTATGACCCAGCAATCCCACTACTGGGCATACACACCAAGGAAACCCGAATTGACAGAGACACGTGTACCCCAGTGTTCATCGCGGCACTGTTTACAATAGCCAGGACATGGAAGCAACCTAGATGTCCATCAGCAGATGAATGAATAAGAAAGCTGTGGTACATATACACAATGGAGTATTACTCAGTCATTAAAAAGAATGCATTTGAACCAGTTCTAATGAGGTGGATGAAACTGGAGCCTATTATACAGAGTGAAGTAAGCCAGAAAGAAAAACACCAATACAGTATATTAATGCATATATATGGAATTTAGAAAGATGGTAATGATAAACCCATATGTGAGACAGCAAAAGAGACACAGATGTATTGAATAGTCTTTTTGGATTCTGTGGGAGAGGGCGGGGGTGGGATGATATAGGAGAATGGCACTGAAACATGTAAATTATCATATGTGAAACAAATCACCAGTCCAGGTTCAATGCATGATACATGGTGCTTGGGGCTGGTGCACTGGGATGATCCAGAGGGATGGGATGGGGAGGGAGGTGGTAGGGGGGTTCAGGATGTGGAACACATGTACAGCCATGGCAGATTCAAGTCAATGTATGGCAAAACCAATACAATATTGTAAAATAAAATTAATTAATTAAGTTAAAAATAAAATAAAGTTATTATAAAGCACTGTAATCCTTGTGGTGAATATTACATCCTCGTAGTGTATTTACTTCCCTGGTGTAATGTAGTTCCTTGGTGGCAAAGAGGTTAAAGCATCTGCCTCCAATGTGGGAGACCTGGGTTCGATCCCTGGGTTGGGAAGATCCCCTGGAGAAGGAAATGGCAACCCACTCCACTATTCTTGCCTGGAGAATCCCATGGATGGAGGAGCCTGGTAGGCTACAATCCATGGGGTCGCAAAGGGTCGGACACTACTGAGCAACTTCACTTCACTTCACTCACTAATGTATTTACTAGTAGTTTGTACCGTTTAATCCTCTTGCCCTAGCTTTTCCCTCTCTACACCCCTCTACTAACCGGCAACCATTAGTTTGTTCTCTATGAGTGCCTTTGTTTTGCTTTCATTAATTTGCTTTATATTCTAGATTCCACATATAAGTGGAAATATAGTGTTTTATTTTCTGTCTGACTTTTTACATTAAGCACAGTGACCTCTAGATGCATTCCATTCATGCTGTTGCAAATGGCAAAATTTTATTCTTTCATTTCCTTCTTTATATATATATATATAATCTTTATTCATTCATCTATTGATAAACATGTAGATTGCTGCCTTCTTGATTATCATAAATAATGCTGCTATGAACACTGAGATACATGCATGCATGCATGCATTTTTTTAATCAGTTTTTTTTTTCCTTTGGATATATATATTTTGTAATAAAAGTTGGATCATGTAGCCTGTGATAGACTCCTGTTTTGTGTCCCTCTCTAGGGTTGCAGATCCCAATTAGATTGCTTCTGTTTGTTTTATTTATTTAATTTAAATTTATTTATTTTAATTGGAGACTAATTACTTTACAATAGTGTATTGATTTTGCCATACATCAACACGAATCCACCACGGATGTACACGTGTTCCCAATCCTAAACCCCCCTCCCACCTCCCTCCCCATACCATCCCTCAGATTCCATGTCGATCTTTCTTTACAGCCTTGGTTGTTGAAGATCTGTTTTGCTAGTCCCCAGGTAGATTTTAGCAAGATTTGCTCTACACATTTAGTTGCACTTTCAATGTGTTTGTGAGTGGAAGTGAGTCCAGTGTCCTTCTACTTGGCATCTTGATATCTTTTCAACAACTGATTTTGGATCCGTTCTTGGAAAACTCCCGTCTTACTTCTGATAGGTGTCTTTCTGGTATTTCCTAAGGCTGCATACACACATATTCAAATCTAGCAGTAAGGAGACACTGAAGTTTCATGAATCTTATTGGGTTTGTAATCATGGGATGGGGTATTTCAATTAGATTATGCCCATCAGTCATATTTCTGAACATGGTGGGAAGGATTAATCTTAGTAAAACTACATGGCTGGAAAATATGAACTATATGTTAAGAGAAGCCGGACACGGCTGAAGTGACTAGGAAATCCTGCAGACAGAGGAGCCTGGCAGGCTAGAGTCCAAGGGGTCACAAAGAGTTGGATGTAACTTAGCAACTGCTGCTGCTGCTGCTAAGTCACTTCAGTTGTGTCCGACTCTCTGTGACCCCATAGACGGCAGCCCACCAGGCTCCACCGTCCCTGGGATTCTCCAGGCAAGAATACTGGAGTGGTTTGCCATTTCCTTCTCCAATGCATGAAAGTGAAAAGTGAAAGTGAAGTTGCTCAGTCGTGTCCGACTCTTCGTGACCCCATGGACTGCAGCCTACCAGGCTCCTTCATCCATGGGATTTCCAGGCAAGAGTACTGGAGTGGGCTGCCATTGTCTTCTTCGAATTTAACAACTAAATCACCATAAATATATATACTTAACTTCTTCTAAAATTTGAGCTGCTATTTGATTTAATTTCATACCCATGATCTCTGGATGATAGGGAGGATGTTTTGTAAAATCTGACCATAATTTCCCAATAGCTGATAACATCATTAAGTGATAAACTAAGCCCAGGATATCTAATATATTTATATGGACAATGTATAAGGCAAGTGTAATAAAAGCTCCCATTTTTAAGCACATAATGGACACTAGTTCATAGCAGGTATCATTGTGTGAAGGAATGGAAAAACAAGCTATTTCTGAGTTGATATTTAAGTCTTTTTTTCTCATTATTTTGTTTTAAAATTTGGGGCTTTTAGTGTTTTGGGAAAGAATTTGCCTTCCCCATTGCAGTTCATTCTCAGTGATTCTCCTTTTCTAAATAAGTTTTTTGAATAACTGCCTCAATCTCCATGCCACTGTGGTTTTTTTTGCCTTTTTTTTTTTGTCTTGCTGTTTCATATGCCTATTCTTGTTTGTTTAAATTTTAAGGATTAGGGATTGTTTTAGGAATTAAGAAATCACATACTCTAAAAGCCTGAACTTAGCTGTCTCTGACAATAAAACCTAAAAAACTGAATACGTTTCTGTTCTATTCATTTCTGATCAATTTCTGAGGTATTCAAGTGTAATTTTTAGCCAAGATAAGGCATTTGAATTTATATCTTTTAAGCATTAGATTTCTGTTCTTTGCCTATTCCTTCAGACTTTATTTTTCTGGAGCTTGCTATTTTAATCTCTGCTCAGAGAAAATTTGAATCAAGTGCCAGTAATTTGCATCTGTCCCTATATGGCATTCAGGTTGCAGTGTCAAAATGAACCCATTTACCATAAAAAATTGGTATTTATCAAGCAGAAAGCATCATTTGGGGATTGTGAATGATTTATGGTGCTAGGCTTCTCCTGAAATCCTAAACTATCCCTTTATAAATTCCCACTTTCTATAGTTTTCCGACTTTGAAAGCTTCCACATTACTTCACTCAGTTGCTTTTGTTTACAGTTCCAAGTAGAAAAAAAATTCATTGACAAAGATGTATTTTCTTTACTGATGATTTCAGTGTAAAGTTCTTTAGTACAACATTTTTATTTTAATTCTAAGAAGTTGCTAAAAGATTCAATAAGTAGCCAGCAAACTCCAGGTGTGAAATTGTCCTGTAAGACTCCTAATAGTGTAGTCTGAGGATGCACATGACCTGTGTTACAAGATACATTAATTCATAGCTTATTAGTGGAAAAGATTTGCTGAGTCTTCTGCTTAGGAATGGCATCACGGCTTCTACCAGTGAGGATAAAAGCAGTGTGTGAGGATATCATTTCAGCTTGCTGCTGCTGCTGCTGAAAGTCGTGTCCGACTCTGTGCGACCCCATAGATGGCAGCCCACTAGGCTTCCCTGTCCCTGGGATTCTGCAGGCAAGAACACTGGAGTGGGTTGCCATTTCCTTCTCCAAATCATTTCAGCTTAAACAAGCTCAATTCAAATACTCCCTCAGAGTAAGGAGGAAGATAAATTAATTACTGTAAAACCACAAATAAACTCATATGATGGAATCTATTATCAAAATTGCCTGATGTAACCCAAGATAAAAAGGTTCAGAAGAAGCTGACTGCCTCAAGTACAAGATTGGAATTATCATAGGAAGACATTAGAGGGAGGAGGAGAATGTGGCAAACCGAGTAGAGGACTGAGCAATTATGACCTTATACCAGAGCAGGAAAAGGCTGGTAAGAACTAGTTGATAGGTGCTGTGAAAATGGAAAGAACAGTTGTTGAGTTGACCTATGTTCTCCCTAAACAGGACAAGATTGAAAAAAAAAAAGTGAAACTGTTAGTTATTCAGTCATGTGTGTCTCTTTTTGACCCCATGGGCTTTAGCACACCAGGCTCCTCTTTTCATGGGACTTCCCAGCCAAGAATACTGGAGTGGGTAGCCTTTCCCTTCTCCAGGGGATCTTTCTGACCCAAGGATCCAACACAGGTCTCCTGCATTGTAGGCAAATTCTTTACCATCTGAGCCACCTAATTGAGATTGACAATTATCAAACATGGCTCTTTTTGTGGACAAACAGTTTGACTAGACTTCTCAAGCCCTCTTGAAGTTTGGTGTGATCATGTCCCCCTGGTCTTGCCGATGACAAATAAAAGTTAACTGACTCTTCTCTCCCCTTTCCCTAAGCAAACTTCCCATTAAACTTCTTCTTGCTACTTCCCCTTTCTTCTGAATGGGCAGAGAAACTGTTGGTGAAGTAGGAAGTCACATGTTGAAGATGATAATACAGTCTTTATCCTGAGTCTCTGAATATGTAAAGCAGAACACTTCATTACCTGGATACTGCCCAAGATTCTTACGTAAGCAAGAAATACATTTTTATTGCATAGCAACATGCAAGTTTGAATCTGATTGGTGTTACCTAGCCTACACTAATTAATATTTAAATCAATATTTAAGTATTTGTTGTTTTATGGCAGGCAACTATCAACATGATACCAAAGACTAGAAGGAATTCAAATTGCATACATCGATTTAAAACACTTTGTACAACTATGATTTCAATAACTCAGAGTCTACCATTTCTGTAGTTCAGGGTAAGTGATCAGATAGCACCCACAGAGATAAAATTTTAGTGTATGTTGTTGACTCAATTGCTGCATTTAGTAGGGTTTTAATAAAGACAAATTAGCCAGGTAAGAATTGGTTGTTTCAGAGCAGAGCTATAGGAAATAAGAATCATGGAATTAACAGTTTTGCAAAGGTGGAAAAGTTAATAACTGCGCTTGAATCCTCAATGATAGGCTAGAAAGTTTTCTATCCAGTCATATTGTTTTATATGGTGTCAGAGTTGAATGACTGCTGTTAGAGTGAAACAGGCAAGAGGAAAAAGAGGCAAATATAAGAATCATTCTAAGAACTTCTTCTTGGAAATGAATGCAAAGAAAATTACTGGCATATGATACTAAAAAATAAGCAAAGAAGATAAGAAAGTTGAGATGTTTTTGAGACAAACCATGAGCCTGATTTTTGAAATTTTGTGATTGCAAAACCCTGCATTTTATTTTTTTTTAATTTTTTAAATTTTAAAATCTTTAATTCTTACATGCGTTCCCAAACATGACACCCCCTCCCACCTCCCTCCCCACAACATCTCTCTGGGTCATCCCCATGCACCAGCCCCAAGCATGCTGCACCCTACGTCAGACATGGACTGGCGATTCAATTCTTACATGATAGTATACATGTTAGAATTCCCATTCTCCCAAATCATCCCACCCTCTCCCTCTCCCTCTGAGTCCAAAAGTCCGTTATACACATCTGTGTCTTTTTTCCTGTCTTGCATACAGGGTCGTCTTTGCCATCTTCCTAAATTCCATATATATGTGTTAGTATACTGTATTGGTGTTTTTCTTTCTGGCTTACTTCACTCTGTATAATTGGCTCCAGTTTCATCCATCTCATCAGAACTGATTCAAATGAATTCTTTTTAACGGCTGAGTAATACTCCATTGTGTATATGTACCACTGCTTTCTTATCCATTCATCTGCTGATGGACATCTAGGTTGTTTCCATGTCCTGGCTATTATAAACAGTGCTGCGATGAACATTGGGGTACATGTGTCTCTTTCAATTCTGGTTTCCTCGGTGTGTATGCCCAGTAGTGGGATTGCTGGGTCATAAGGTAGTTCTATTTGCAATTTTTTACGGAATCTCCACACTGTTCTCCATAGTGGCTGTACTAATTTGCATTCCCACCAACAGTGTAGGAGGGTTCCCTTTTCTCCACACCCTCTCCAGCATTTATTGCTTGCAGATTTTTGGATCGCAGCCATTCTGACTGGTGTGAAGTGGTACCTCATTGTGGTTTTGATTTGCATTTCTCTAATAATGAGTGATGTTGAGCATCTTTTCATGTGTTTGTTAGCCATCCGTATGTCTTCTTTGGAGAAATGTCTATTTAGTTCTTTGGCCCATTTTTTGATTGGGTCGTTTATTTTTCTGGAATTGAGCTGCATAAGTTGCTTGTATATTTTTGAGATTAGTTGTTTGTCAGTTGCTTCATTTGCTATTATTTTCTTAGATAGAGTAAAACTAGCACAAGTTATTCCCTAATGACTACTTCAAATGTGATCCTACAAATAATGGACAAGAACCACCCAGAGTATGGAGCCAGTGCCACATAAAAGCATGAAAAAGCAACTTCCATATAAGGAGACGATCCAGGGTATAAAAAAAAATCTGGGTCACATAATGTTTTCTCAGTTTCTCAGCATTATTATGTCACTTCTATGGTGAATGACTGTTATGTATTTGCTTTGATTCCCTTTATAAATAAGATTTTTTTATTATATACTATTTTTTATTGCTCTGCAATTATAAATCAGAAGTGGGAAATTTGCAGAGAAAGATAATCTGCATTTTTTATCTTATAAGTTTTTCTACTATGAAAACTATATCATGGCAATATGTAAAGAGCATGCTAGTGCCAGAAAACTCTGCTTTGCTTTTATTTTAGATTAATGCAATAATTGGATGGAACTGGAGAGAAGACTGAGTGCATTTTATGTGAATGGATGAAAAGAAGGGTACAAATGGATATTTGATGAATAAGATTTTGCATTGTGGCAGCCTGCTTACTTTTTCTAAATGAGAGTTTCTCTTTGTCCATAGCACACAATTAAAATATACACATTTCAGCTTCATTTGTAGTTAGGTGGAACTGAGTTCTAAATAATAGAGTATGTATTAGTTAGCTTTTGGTATGCAACCAACCACTTCTAAATTTAGTGGCTTAAGACAACCATTTGTTTAACTCATGATTCTATAAGTTAATGAATTAGACAAGACTGAAGTGTGAATCTTTCTTGATTTTGCTGAGTTCACTCATCGCTCTGTGAATCTCCTTCTGAAGGTTTTGTAGCTATCTTCTGGTATAATGGGAAATTCTGAGTCACCTTTCTCTTAGAATCCAACAGATTATCTGGGACTTCAGATAACAGTGTAAGTAGAATCTTCCAAGAGAACCAAGAGAAGATAAACCTCAGAGCTCAGTCAGGTTTTCAGGTTTCTCCTTGTGTCCCTTGTTCAGAAAAATATAATATAACCCAATGAAGAGTGTTAGTCAGCCAGACATATCCGACTCTTTGAAATTCCATGAACTGTAGCCCACCAGGCTCCTCTGTCCATGGAATTCTCCAGGCAAGAATACTGGAGTTGGTTGCCATTTCTTCCTCCAGGGGATCTTCCTGACCCAGGGATTGAACCTGGGTCTCCTGTATTGCAGGCAGATTCTTTACCATCTGAGCCACCAGGGAAGTGCCATAATATAATCCAGTAAACAAACTCAAATTTAAGATCCACAGAAATATAATTGACCTTACCATGGGAGAAACTGATAATCTTCATTTCAAATGTGACATGCAGACAATAATGGGAAGAATCTGTGGCCACAGAATACGAATAGAAATAATTTGTGCCACTTCTAGACCTACTCATTAAAACTCATTATGTTCTCATCATCATTCTCCATTCAGTTAGCAGGGTAGAGACAGTTGCTTTGGGTATTAAATCTGGTCACAGATTTCTTGCAACTCTTTCCATCAGGATGAACACTTCTGCTGGGCATGTGAGTTGCTTGAGTAAATAAAATATCACTGCTATGGTGTGTCCCATTTCAAGATTTAGCCTCTAGGAATCCCATTGACTCCAACATTTACCCTCTTGGAATCTGCCACCTCTGTGTAAAGAGTTTCATCTGCCTTATTGGAGAGACAGTGTGAAGAAAGTGAAATTCCTGGCCATCCTTCAACTGGTCCAGCAATGCCATCTGAGCTGTCAGACACATGAATGCAGCCATGATGGGTTTCTAGCCAGCCTTGAACTACCCCAGCTTTTCCATCTCAGCCACTGGGCATGTGAATGAAGACCAAACTGAGACTGCAAATGGCAGCAGTCACATAAGTGAGCTCAGATGAAACCAGCAGAAGAATCGACCAGGTGAATCCAGAGGCTATTGGTATGTTGTGAACTTGTTTTTATTTGTTTCTTTTTTCAACCCTTAAGTTTTGAAATAGTGTTTTATGTAGTAATAGATAACCAGAGCAAACATGGTTACCTTGAAAGATCATTGAAGATGGATGAACCTCTATCTACTTGCGTGCCTAAATAAATTGATAATGAGCTCTAGCCCCACTCCAATTCTTATAGACCTAGACATCCTTCAAGAGAGTTGTGAAAAAAAAATTAAAATGTTATCCTATTAAGTCACAATATATATAGTTCTATTTTATTTTCTGAAACTTAGTCTATTCTAAATAATATAAGCTCCTACTATTGATGATCAGTTTATATCACAAATTTTGCTCAACCATTGTCCATCCCATTTCAATATGCAGTTTGCTTTCTGGTGATTTAAGATATCTAAAAATTTTCTTCCTCCCCAATAATATAGATTATGAACCTTTGAATACCTTATGTGTTACTACTATTATAAAGAAAATTCTTACCTGTGGCCAAAGTGGAAAAAAGAGAATCATTGTGCAATTACCCACTTAAATGTTACAGTGACAGAACATTTTTGCCTCTGTCACATCAAAATGGAATAGAAAAAAAATTTAGTTTGATTTGATACCAGAAAGATTGAAAACATTTATGGAGAAAAAATCAAATAGAAATTCTGATGCCTTAATATCCATGAGAATAAGTCACTTTGGTCTAATCAGGCAATTATCTGTGTAAGAGTTGTCAATCAAGCTGCACATGAGCACAGAACATTCAAGGTAAACACCAGCAAGTGGTCAAATCTACAAATATTAGTTTATTCACAAAAATACAATATATAAGTTTTCTATGAAATGTCTGCAAACATTTTATAGTCCAGTTAAGAAGAGGCTAAAAATGATATTACATTACAAGCACAATCCTGTCCATGAAGAAAGACCCTATTTCTCATAGAACAATGAAGAAATGAAGTAGTAGCAAACACATGAAAGATCAAGGTGCAAGGTAGGAAATCAATGTACAATCCTACTGCTGTAGAGTAAACCATCACAGACATAGACAAGGACATACTTAAGAATTAATCACTGTTAAATCCCCAAGGTAAACCTCCATGAGAGCTGGGAAGATTTGTGTCATTTCTCTACTAAAACAGGGAAAGTCTAAGGGAAATCAGGACAAGTTGGTCATCCTACAGATGAGTGAACAAAGAAATGGGTAAAAGAATTTCTTATGGGGCATAATGGAGCACACTTACATAAGATTTGTTATTGTTGTTCAGTTGCTCAGTCCTGTCTGACTCTTTGTGACCCGATAGACTGCAGCATGCCAGGCTTCCCTGTCCCACACCATCTCCCAGAATTTGCTCAAACTCAGGTCCATTGTCTCAATCATGCCATCCAACTGTCTCATCCTGTAGTACCATCACCTGCCCTCAATCTTTCCTAGCATGAGTTTTTTTCAATGAGTCAGCTCTTCATATCAGGTGGCCAAAGTATTGGAGCTCCAGGGTCAGCATCAGTCCTTCTAATGAAAAGTCAGGGTTGATTTTCTTTAGGATTGACTGGTTGAATCTCCTTGCTGTCCAAGGAACTTGCAAGAGTCTTCTCCAGCACCACAGTTCAAAAGCACTGGGCCTTCCCTAGTGCCTCATAAGATTAGCTATACTAAATTTAGCCTTATCCAGTGAGATTTTTCTCTAAGGAAGGAAGTGTTATATAAAGTTTCAAGTACAGTAAACACTAGGCATATGTGGCTACTGAACTCTTGAAATGTGGCCAATGCAATTTAGGAATTGGTTTTTAAATTTAATTAGTTTAAATGTAAGCTAAAATAGCCATGTGTAAGTATTTGGGATGGATTCCTACTATTTATAATTCTGGGACAGTTGATGATCATAGGGCTATTTAAATAAGATACCAGCTTGTTATGATCTGAATAACTTTTATTTGAAGAAAAATACCTTTCAATTAACATCTGTTCATTCATTTCTTAGAACTGTTTTGAGCCTATTCTTCTTGCCTGGTAGGGTGATAGCTGGCAGTATTTAGAGACCCAGAGCATTCTCTGGAGCCAAATGTAAAAGGAGATAACTGTATTATTTTTCTTCCTGTTCACAGAACATTGAAAGATTTTAAAACATATTTTTGGTATAAGTATTTACCATGAGAACTTTTCACAACTGGTCTCAACTTTATTTCAGAGTGGTTTCCAATTATTCTACCAGATGTTCCTTATATTACAGGTGAGCCTATCTATTGTACTGGTTCCCTGGGGCTCAACAAGAATTCAACAAGAATTCCCTGGGGCTTGTAAGAATTCACCTGCAAGACATGAGACTCACAGGGAACATGTGTTCAATCCCTAGCCTGGGCAGATCCCCTAGAGAAGGAAATGGCAATTTCCTTTCCTTGTCTGGAAACTCTAATGGGCAGAGGAGCCTGAGGGGCTACAGTCCATGGGGTCACAAGAGAGTTGGACACAACTGAGACTGCAAGGAGATCCAACTGGTCCATTCTAAAGGAGATTAGTCCTGGGTGTTCATTGGAAGGAATGATGCTAAAGCTGAAACTTCAATACTTTGGCCATCTCATGTGAAGACTTGACTCATTGGAAAAGACTCTGATGCTGAGAGGGATTGGGAGCAGGAGGAAAAGGGGACGACAGAGGATGAGATGCCTGGATGGCATCACCGACTCGATTGACATGAGTTTGAGTGAACTCCGGGAGTTGGTGATGGACAGGGAGGCCAGGCGTGCTGCGATTCATGGGGTCGCAAAGAGTCGGACATGACTGAGACTGAGCTGAACTGTTACTAAACAACGACGATTAGCAAGTCACCCCTCAACTGTATCCAATCTATGATCTCCTTTTCATTCATTTTTTTCTCCTAATTTGCCTCTTTTCTCTCTCTTCTTTAAAATTCAGTTATCCCAAACTCCCCCTCAGTTCAGTTCAGTTCAGTCACTCAGTCGTGTCCTACTCTTTGCAACCCCCATGAATTGCAGCACGCCAGGCCTTCCTGTCCATCACCAACTCCCCGCGTTCACCCAAACTCATGTCCATCAGGTCGGTGATGCCATCCAGGCATCTCATCCTCTGTTGTCCCCTTTTCCTACTGCTCCCAGTCCCTCCCAGCATCAGAGTCTTTCCCAATAAGTCAACTCTTCACATGAGGTGGCCAAATATTGGAGTTTCAGCTTTAGCATCAGTACTTCCAAAGAACACCCAGGACTGATCTCTTTTAGAATGGACTGGTTGGGTCTCCTGGCAGTCCAAGGGACTCTCAAGAGTCTTCTCCAACACCACAGTTCAAAAGCATCAATTCTTTGGCACTCAGCTTTCTTCACAGTCCATCTCTCACATCCATACATGACCACTGGAAAAACCATAGCTTTGACTAGACAGACCTTTGTGGACAAAGTAATGTCTCTGCTTTTGAAAATGCTGTCTAGGTTGGTCATAACTTTCCTTCCTAGGAGTAAGCGTCTTTTAATTTCATGGCTGCAATCACCATCTGCAGTGATTTTGGAGCCCCCCAAAATAAAGCCTAACACTGTTTCCACTGTTTCCCCATCTATTTCCCATGAAGTGATGGGACCAGATGCCATGATCTTTATTTTCTGAATGTTGAGTTTTAAGCCAACTTTATCACTCTCCTCTTTCACTTTCATCAAGAGGCTTTTTAGTTCCTTTTCAATTTCTGCCATAAGGGTGGTGTCATCTGCATATCTGAAGTTATTGATATTTCTCCTGGCAATCTTGATCCAGCTTGTGCTTCTTCCAGCCTAGCGTTTCTCATGATGTACTCTGCATATAAGTGAAATAAGCAGGGTGACAATATACAGCCTTGATGTACTCCTTTTCCTATTTGGAACCAGTCTGTTGCTCCATGTCCCCCTATTTATTCACAAATGACTCTTCAAAATCCTGTGAAATCACTGACCCCTACCTTTGTATATTTTGGGCTTCCTAAGTGGCTCAAACAGTAAAGAATCAATTTGCAATGATCCATGGGTCAGGGAGATCCCCTGGAGAAACAAATGGCTACCCATTCCAGTATTCTTGCCTGGAGAATTTCACGGAAAAAGGAGCTTGTTAAGCTACAGTCCATGGGGTCACAAAGAGTCAGAAATGACTGAGTAACTAACACAATGCATGTGATATATTTTATAATATCACTTATTCTGAAAAAGAGAAAAGAAAATGGATAAATGCATACTGGGTAAGTTCTCAGAACATGTCATTTTATATAGCTCAGTTCAGTTCAGTTCAGTTGCTCAGTCGTGTCTGACTCTTTGCAACCCCATGAATGGCAGCACACCAGGCCTCCCTGTCCATCACCAACTCCTGCAGTTCACTCAGACTTGCGTCCTTTGAATCAGTGATGCCATCTAACCACCTCATCCTCTGTCGCCCCCTTCTCCTCCTGCCCCCAATCCCTCCCAGCATCAAAGTCTTTTCCAACGAGTCAGCTCTTCTCATGAGGTGGCCAAAGTATTGGAGTTTCAGCTTTAGCATCATTCCTTCCAAGCGAACTTTAATTGTTGACAAATTGTTGAGAACAGTAGTATTTTTTCTATTCTCTGTATGAAAGAACTGAGGCTTAGAGTATATCAGTAAATTAACCACAGATACATAGCTATGAATTATTTGTATTTCCATTAAAACACTTTTTTTTTTTCTGATAAGAACAACTCATCGCACTACCTTATTAGCAACACTAGCACTGGCTTTTATAACCACTGCCCTTTGGGACATTGGGGTACAATGGTGAAGAGGTTTTTTTCTAAGGAAACCTTAGCATAGGTAACTGATCTCATATATCTGACAGTCTACTCATAGATGAGGCTTTGCTCTGTCTAAAACCTGACTGAGAACAAGAAATATAACTTGGAAATTTTATAAATGATCCTTTGCCTGTATTAAACTGTTTTCCTAGCTACCTTTCAGTTCTAAATGCCCATCTCACCTCTGTGTGTGTGTGTGTGTGTGTGTGTTTTGTACAATCCATAGTGAGAAACTGGAATTACACACAAAAGTTTTCCTTTTCTGAGGTCCCTAGATTCACATTGCCATTCCATTATCTAATAAATCACAAGTATATGCTACAAAATTCAGGAGACCTATGAGACTTGTGCCTTCCAGAAAGCCAATACTAAATGTGATTTCTTCTAAATCTTTCCTTCTAGCATCTATGCATCAGAAACCATAAATTATCAATATCTAAGGCAGCAAGGGAAAACATGAATGCTTTCACTTCTTTGTTGTCTATAATCTAATTCCAGGAGCCTAAACCAACACAGACAAAAATCTAAAATGCTTTCAGATCCTCACACTCTAACATCAGTAGGCCCTTGATATTTATCTGTTTTATATATTGCAGTCGTATCTGTTAATCACAAATTCCTAATTTATCCCTCTCCTCATTTCTGCTTTGGTAACTATAAGTTTGTTTTCTGTGTCTGTGAGTCTATTTCTGATTTGTAAATAAGTTCATAACTTATTTATAAATAAGCCCATTTTTATTCCTTATCTAAGTGATATCATATGTGATTTGTCTTCCTCTGTTTGACTTCACTTGACATGTTAATCTCTAGGCCTATCCATGAAGCTGCAAATGGTGTTAGTACATTCCTTTTTAAGGTTGAATAATATTCCAGCATTCTTGCCTGGAAATACCCATGGACAGAAGAGCCTGGCATGCTAAAGTTCATGGGGTCACCAAGAGTTGGACACAACCACTGAGCAACAATATTTTATTGTGAGTATATACCACATCTTCTTTATCCATTAATGTGTCAATGGATATTTAGGTTGCTTCTATGTCTTGGCTACTGTAGTGCTGCTATGAACATTGGTGTGCAAGTGTCTTTGCTGTCCTTTAAACTGTTTTTATTTTTTTTAACTGTTTTTAATTTTTATTTTGTATTGGAGTTGGGAGCTCAGAGGGTTAAAAAATCTGCCTGCAGTGCAGGAGACCCTGGATCAATCCCTGTGTTGGGAAGACATCCTAGAAAAAGAAATGGTAACCCACTCCAGTATTCTTCTCTGAAAAATTACATGGACAGAGGAGCCTGGAGGGCTCCATGAGGATGCAAGTAATCAGACATGATTCTTTCTTCATGAGAGACTTTTACTTAACTTTTCATATTTGATTAACAATGCTATATTAGTTTTAGGTGTACATAAAAATGATTCATTTATACATGTCTATTGTTTTTCAAATTATTTTCCTATTTAGGTTATTATAGAGTATTGAGCACAGTATCTCTAAAATTAGAATTTTCATCTTTAAAAGACGCTTACTCATTGGAAGGAAAGTTATGACCAACCTAGATAGTATACTAAAAAGCAGAGACATTACTTTGCCAACTAAGGTCCGTCTAGTCAAGGCTATGATTTTTCCAGTGGTCATGTATGGATGTGAGAGTTGGACTGTGAAGAAGGCTGAGCGCCGAAGAATTGATGCTTTTTAACTGTGGTGTTGGAGAAGACTCTTGAGAGTCCCTTGGACTGCAAGGAGATCCAACCATTCCATTCTGAAGGAGATCAGCCTTGGGATTTCTTTGGAAGGAATGATGCTAAAGATGAAACTTGAGTACTTTGGCCACCTCATGAGAAGAGTTGACTAACAGGAAAAGACTTTGATGCTGGGAGGGATTGGGGGCAGGAGGAAAAGGGGACAACTGAGGATGAGATGGCTGGATGGCATCACTGACTCGGTGGACGTGAGTCTGAGTGAATTCCAGTAGTTGGTAATGGACAGGGAAGCCTGGTGTGCTGCGATTCATGGGGTCGCAAAGAGTCGGACACGACTGAGCGACTGAACTGAACTGAACCAAGGAATGGAATTGCTGGATCGTATGGTAACTCCAATTTTAGCTTTTATAAGGAATCTCCATTGTTAATGTCCATAGGAGTAGCACTAATTTATTCCCACCAGCAGAGTAGGAGGGTTCCTATTTTAGAATGATATTATTTCATTAAGATGAGCTTAGAATAAAATTCATTATAGGCTGAGAAAGTGAGGCACAGGTTTTTAAATTTAATTTGATTTAACTTTTTTCTTCTCTGGATTTGGCTTATTTACTCCATTATTTTTCTTTCAGTATCTAAATTCTGAAATTTTCTGATTATGTAAAAGATAATATATGTGTCTGTGTTTGTATGTGTGCGTGTATGCATGCATATACATACATACATACACACACACACACACACACACACACACACACACACACATATATATATATATATATATATATATATATATATATTCAGTTCAGTTCAGTTCAATTCAGTTCAATTCAGTCACTCAATCATGTCCGACTATCTGCGACCCCATGAATTGCAGCACGCCAGGCCTCCCTGTTCATCATCAACTCCTGGAGTTCATTCAGACTCACATCTATCGAGTTAGGGATGCCATCCAGCCACCTCATCCTCTGTCATCCCCTTCTCCTCCTGCCCCCAATCCCTCCCAGCATCAGAGTCTTTGCCAATAAGTGAACTCTTCACCTGAGGTGGCCAAACATTGGAGTCTCAGCTTCAGCATCATTCCCTCCAAAGAAATCCCAGGGCTGATCTCCTTCAGAATGGACTGGTTGGATCTCCTGGCATGCCAAGGTACTCTCAAGAGTCTTCTCCAACACCACAGTTCAAAAGCATCAATTCTTCAGCACTCAGCTTTCTTCACAGTGCAACTCTCACATCCATACATGACCACAGGAAAAACCATAGCCTTGACTAGACGGACCTTTGTTGGCAAAGTAATGTCTCTGCTTTTCAATATACTATCTAGTTTGGTCGTAATTTTCCTTCCAAGGAGTAAGTGTCTTTTATTTCATGACTGTAATCACCATCTGCAGTGATTTTGGAGCACCAGAAAATAAACTATGACACGGTTTCCACTGTTTCCCCATCTATTTCCCATGAAGTGATGGGACCATATGCCATGATCTTCGTTTTCTGAATGTTGAGCTTTAAGCCAACTTTTTCACTCTCCTCTTTCACTTTCATCAAGAGGCTTTTTAGTTCCTCTTCACTTTCTGCCATAAGGGTGGTGTCATCTGCATATCTGAGGTTATTGATATTTCTCCCAGCAATCTTGATGCCAGCTTGTGCTTCTTCCAGCCTAGCATTTCTCATGATGTACTCTGCATATAAGTTAAATAAGCAGGGTGACAATATGCAGCTTTCACGTACTCTTTTTCTTATTTAGAACCAGTCTGTTTTTCCATGTCCAGTTCTAACTGTTGCTTCCTGACCTGCATATAGGTTCTCAAGAGGCAGGTCAGATGGTCTGCTATTCCCTTGTCTTTCAGAATTTTCCACAGTTTATTGTGATCCACAGACTTTGGCATAGTCAATAAAGCAGAAATAGATGTTTTCTGGAACTCTCCCGTTTTTTCCATGATCCAGTGGTTGTTGGCAGTTTGATCTCTGGTTCCTCTGCCTTTTTTAAAACCAGCTTGAACATCTGGAAGTTCACAGTTCACGTATTGCTGAAGCCCAGCTTGGAGAATTTTGAGCATTACTTTACTAGCAATGTGAGATGAGTGCAATTGTGCGGTAGTTTGAGCATTCTTTGGCATTGCCTTTCTTTGGGATTGGAATGAAAACTGACCTTTTCCAGTCCTGTGGCCACTGCTGAGTTTTCCAAATTTGCTGGCATATTGAGTGCAGCACTTTCACAGCATTTTCTTTCAGGATTTGAAACAGCTCAACTGGAATTCCATGACCTCCACTAGCTTTCTCCATAGTGATGCTTCCTAAGGCCAACTTCATTTCACATTCAAGGATGCCTGGTTCCAGGTGATTGATCACACCATCATGATTATCTGGGTATGAAGATCTTTTTTGCACAGTTCTTCTTTGTATTCTTGCCACCTCGTCTTAATATCTTCTACTTTTGTTAATTCCATACCATTTCTGTCCTTTATTGAGCCCATCTTTGCATAAAATGTTCCCTTGGTATCTCTAATTTTCTTGAAGAAATCTCTAGTCTTTCACATTCTGTTGTTTTCCTCTATTTCTTTTTTTTTCTTTATTTTTATTTTTATTTTTTTTTAGTTTTTTATTTTTTAAATTTTAAAATATTTAATTCTTACATGCATTCCCAAACATGAACCCCCCTCCCACCTCCCTCCCCATAACATCTTTCTGGGTCATCCCCATGCACCAGCCCCAAGCATGCTGCATCCTGCGTCAGACATAGACTGGCGATTCAATTCACATGATAGTATACATGTTAGAATGTCATTCTCCCAAATCATCCCACCCTCTCCCTCTCCCTCTCCCTCTGAGTCCAAAAGTCCGTTATACACATCTGTGTCTCTTTCCCTGTCTTGCATACAGGGTCGTCATTGCCATCTTCCTAAATTCCATATATATGTGTTAGTATACTGTATTGGTGTTTTTCTTTCTGGCTTACTTCACTCTGTATAATCGGCTCCAGTTTCATCCATCTCATCAGAACTGATTCAAATGAATTCTTTTTAACCGCTGAGTAATACTCCATTGTGTATATGTACCACAGCTTTCTTATCCATTCTTTGCACTGATCCCTGAGGAAGGCTTTCTCTTCTCTCCTTGCTATTCTCTGGAACTCTGCATTCAGATGCTTATATCTTCCCTTTTCTCCATTGCTTTTCACTTCTCTTCTTTTCACAGCTATTTGTAAGGCCTCTCCAGACAGCCATTTTGCTTTTTTGCATTTCTTTTCCATGGGGATGATCTTGATCCCTGTTTCCCGTACAATGTCACGAACCTCTGTCCATAGTTCATCAGGCATTCTATCTATCCGATCTAGTCTTTTAAATCTATTTCTCACTTCCACAGTATAATCATGAGGGATTTGATTTAGGTCATACCTGAATGGTCTAGTGGTTTTCCCTACTTTCTTCAATTTAAGTCTTAATTTGGAAATAAGGAGTTCATGATCTGAGCCATAGTCAGCTCCTGGTCTTGTTTTTGCTGACTGTATAGAGCTGTTCCATTGTTGGCTGCAAATAGTATAATCAATCTGATTTCAGTGTTAACCATGTGGTGATGTCCATGTGTAGAGTCTTCTCTTGGGTTGTTTGAAGAGGCTGTTTGCTATAACCAGTGCATTATCTTGGCAAAACTCTATTAGCCTTTGTCCTGCCTCATTCCATATCCCAAGGCCAAATTTACCTGTTACTCCAGGTGTTTCTTGACTTCCCTACTTTTGCATTCCAATCCCCTATAATGAAAAATACATCTTTTTTGGGTATTAGTTCTAAAAGGTCTTGGAGGTCTTCATAGAACCGTTCAACTTCAGCTTCTTCAGCATTACTGGTTGGGGCATAGACTTGGATTATTGGGATATTGAATGGTTTGCCTTGAAAAGGAACAGAGATCATTCTGTCGTTTTTGAGACTGCATCCAAGTACTGCATTTCGGACTCTTTTGTTGACCATGATGGCTACTCCATTTCTTCTAAGGGATTCCTCACCACGGTAGTAGATATAATGGTCATCTGAGTAAATTTACCCATTCCAGTCCATTTTAGTTCGCTGATTCCTAGAATGTTGACATTCACTCTTGCCATCTCCTGTTTGATCACTTCCAATTTGCCTTGATTGATGGACCTAACATTCCAGGTTCCTATGCAATATTGCTTTTTACAGCATCGGACCTTGCTTCTATCACCAGTCACATCAACGGCTGGGTATTGCTTTTGCTTTTGCTCCATCCTTCATTCTTTCTGGAGTTATTTCTCAATTGATCTCCAGTAGTATAATGGGCATCTACCGACCTGGGGAGTTCCTCTTTCAGTATCCTATCATTTTGCCTTTTCATACTGTTAATGGAGTTCTCAAGGCAAGAATACTGAAGTGGTTTGCTATTCCCTTCTCCAGTGGACCACATTCTGTCTGACCTCTCCACCATGACCCACCCATCTTGGGTGGCCCCACACAGCATGGCTTAGTTTCACTGAGTTAGACAAGGCTGTGATCCATGTGATTAGATTGACTAGTTTTCTGTGATTATGGTTTCAGTGTGTCTGGTCTTTGATGTCTTTTGCAAACACCTACCGTCTTACTTGGGTTTCTCTTACCTTGGACGTGGGTTATCTCTTCACGGCTGCTCCAGCAAAGTGGAGCCACTGCTCCTTACCTTGGAGGAGGGGTATCTCCTCACCACCACCCCTCCTGACCTCTAGCAAAATCCATTTTGGACTTTTGGCTACCTGTACTATAAGAACAAAATATGTATCATTTTTAACCACTAAGTTTTTAGTAATTTAGCAGCAAAAGGAAACTCATACATCACACTGACCTTACCTTATCCTTCTCCCTTTGTTATTCTTCTACAGCTACCTTATCAACCTTGAACGATTCTGTTTTGATTTCTACTCTGGATGTGACATGATCAATTTTGACAATTAAATAATTATTTTCAAATACATATGTATACAGGGTTGTCTATGACATTTAGATACATCATATATATATATATAAATTAATAGAAAACTATTTTTATTTAATATTTATTTAATATCTTCATTACACAGCAATGTGTAACAAATGGTATTTCCAAAGACTGATGTTGATATTCTTTTGAGAGATCAAACTTATAACCTTAACTTTATTTTTCATCTTATTTTTTTATACGGCCTTACCTTATTTTCATTCATTACAATCCCAAAGGAAGGCAATGTGAAATTATGCTCAAACTACTACACAGTTGCACTCATCTTACAGACTAGCAAAGTTAAGGTCAAAATTCTCCAACAAGGCTTCAATAGTACATGAAACGTGAACTTCCAGATATTCAAGCTTGATTTAGAAAGGGCAGCAGAAATAGAGATCAACCAATGGATGTTGATCCATTGGATCATCAAAAAAGCAAGAGAGCTACAGAAAAACAAACAAACAAACAAACATCTACTTCTGATTTATTGACTATGCCAAAGACTTTGACAGTGTGGATCACAACAAACTGTGGAAAATTCTGAAAGAGATGGGAATACCAGACTACCTGACCTACCTCCTGAGAAATCTGTATGCATGTCAAGAAGCAACAGTTAGAACTGGATATGAAACATCTGACTGGTTCCAAATAGGGAAAGAAGTATGTCAAGGTTATATATTGTCACCCTGCTTATTAAACTTACATGCAGAGTACATCATGAAAAATGCTGGGCTGGAAGAAGCACAAGCTGGAATCAAGATTGTTGGAAGAAATATCAATAACCTCAGATATGCAGATGACACCACTGTTATGCCAGAAAATGAAGAAACACCAAAGAACCTCTTGATGAAAGTCAAGGAGGAGAGTTAAAAAGTTGGCTTAAAGCTCAACATGCAGAAAACTAAGATTGGTCCCATCACTTCATGGCAAATAGATGGGGAAACAATGAAAACAGTGACAGACATTTTTTTGGGGGGTCTTCAAAATCACTGCAGATTATGACTGCAGCCATGAAATTAAAAGATGCTTGCTCCTTGGAAGAAAAGTTATGACCAACCTAGACAGCATATTAAAAAGCAGAGACAGTACTCTGTCAACAAAGGTCCATCTAGTCAAAGCTATTGTTTTCCCAGTAGTCATGAATGGATGTGAGAGTTGGACTATAAAGAAAGGAGAGCACTGAAAAACTGATGTTTTTGAACTGTGGTGTTGGATGAGACATTTGAGAGTCCCTTGGATAGGAAGGAGATCCAACCAGTCGATCCTAAAGGAAATCTGTACTGAATATTCACTGGAAGGACTGATGCTGAAGCTGAAACTCCAATTATTTGGCCACCTGATGGGAAGAACTTACTCATTGGAAAAGACCCTAATGCTGGGAAGGATTGAAGGCAAGAGGAGAAGGTGATGACAGAGGATGAGATATTTGGATGGCATCACTGACGCTATGGACATGAGTTTGAGTAACTCCAGGAGTTGGTGATGGACAGGGAAGCCTGGATTGCTCCACTCCATTGTGTCACAAAGAGTCAGACATGACTGAGTGACTGAACTGAGCTTATTAATCCTTATTCATTAGTATTATTCTTTATTAATCTTTAATATCAAGTAAAATAAACATAAAAATGATAAAACACTCCTTTTATCGTTAAATCGTAAACATTCAAGAAAAAGCTATTTATAAATAAATTGAGAAGTAGTATAAATTAAAAATACATACTTTAAAGATAGTTTTTAAAATGTTGAATAGTTTAAAGCAGCATCACAATATATAATTGCAAAAACTTGTCCAAATCATAAGAACTGTTACCTAATTAAATTCTATTTTTCAAACAAATTATTTAAAGACAATGCATTATATCCTTGATCCTAGTTGCCAACACAATAAAACAAGTTTACAATGAAAAATATTATTTTGATTTAGGCCCTCTTTTTAATATTAAAAGCAATAAACAGAAATTTTACAGCATGACTGTTTAGCTGTTGATTTCCAATGACAAATAGTTTCATATTCAATATCTTATCATAAATCCTAAAATAAATGAAGTAGTAATATGACTAAAAGTCAAAATATTTCAGAAAATAATAGTTCACCTCAGTTCAGTTCAGTTCAGTTCAGTCACTCAGTCATGTCCGACTCTTTGTGACCTCATGAATCACAGCACGGCCAAGCCTCCTTGTCCATCACCAACTCCCGGAGTTCACTCAAGACTAGCGTCTGTCGAGTCAGTAATGACATACAGCCATCTCATCCTCTGCCGTCCCCTTCTTCTCCTGCCCCCATTCCCTCCCAGCATCAGAGTCTTTTCCAATGAGTCAAACTCTTCGCATGAGGTGGCCAAAGTACTGGAGTTTCAGTTTCAGCATCATTTCTTCCAAAGAAATCCCAAGGCTGATCTCCTTCAGAATGGACAGCTAGTTAATTTTTTTGATAAATCAGGCATAAATATAAAGATAAAATTTCCTTCTATGGCAGTGTAAAATACTTAAAGCTCCAACATTCTAAATGATATAAGGTTAATAAAATTCATAATGCTCTGAAGTATCTTGCCTATATGTGAGTTATTGATCATTTTCAAACTCATATATTAAAAAGTATACTTTAATCTTAAGTTTTTTCTGAACACAGCAAAAGACCAAATTTAGCATTTGACATTTCTAAAATTCTGGACATTGAAAAGGACATAGAGAACATACCTGTGGTTGCCAAGGGAAAGAGGGAAGGGAGAAGAATGAACTGGGAGTTTGGGATTAGTAGATACAAAATGTTACATTAGAATGGGTAAAAAAAACATAGTCCTACTATAGAGTACAAGAGACTATATTCAATAGCCTGTGATAAACCATAATGGAAAAAAATAATTTAAAATTGCATATAAAATTATTATTTGAGAAATGAAAGCTAATGTAAACATACATATGCATACATTTTTCTTTAATTTTTTTCTGAAATTTAAACACAACTGTGTTGTCTCAAATATATAAAGTGGTTAATAGATTTCTGTTATGCTTGGCAACATTGTTTTAAGTTCTGCAGCTGAATTTCATATTGATGATTTATTTTAAAGTTACCTGCATGAAGTTGTTGGAAGCTTGGACAAGTATAGTTAAGATAACTGACTGTTCTATGCTCCTGGAGTTTATTGTTTCAAAGAAAATTATTAATATAATTAGCTTATGGTACACAATAAATCATTGCCAATTTGTTTCTTCCCAGTTATATTCTGGATGCTCAAAAGTTTAAATTGAATTAACTAATTATTTTAAATTACAATTGTTATTGTTCAATCCCTCAGTTGTGTCTAACTCTTTGTGACTCCATGAACTGCTGCATTCCAGGGTTCCCTGTCTTTCACTATCTGCCCGAGTTTGCTCAAACTAATGTCTGTTGAGTTGATGATGTCAAAATAATTTCACAATTATTTTAGTGAAAATTTCATTCTAGTACTGAAACTTGGGAAAGCTATATGCAGGTCAGGAAGCAACAGTTAGAACTGGACATGGTACAACAGACTGGTTCCAAATAGGAAAAGGAGTACGTCAAGGCTGTATATTGTCACCCAGCTTATTTAACTTATATGCAGAGTATATCATGAGAAATGCTAGACTGGAAGAAGCACAAGCTGGAATCAAGATTACTGCGAGAAATATTAATAACCTCAGATATGCAGATGACACCACCCTTATGGCAGAAAGTGAAGAGGAGCTAAAAAGCCTCTTGATGAAAGTGAAAGAAGAGAGTGAAAAAGTTGGCTTAAAGCTCAACATTCAGAAAATGAAGATCATGGCATATGGTCCCATCACTTCATTGCAGATAGATGAGGAAACAGTGGAATCAGTGTCATAGTTTATTTTCTGGGGCTCCAGAATCACTGCAGATGGTGACTGCAGCCATGAAATTAAAAGATGCTTACTCCTTGGAAGGAAAGTTATGACCAACCTGGATAGCATATTGAAAAGCAGAGACATTACTTTGCCAACAAAGGTCCATTTAGTCAAGGCTATGGTTTTTCCAATGGTCATGTATGGATGTGAGAGTTGGACTATAAAGAAACCTGAGTACCGAAGAATTGATGCTTTTGAACTGTGGTGTTGGAGAAGACTCCTGAGAGTCCCTTGGACTGCAAGGAGGTCCAACCAGTCCATCATTAAGGAGATCAGTCCTGGGTGTTCATTGGAAGGACTGATGCTGAAGCTGAAACTCCAATATTTGGCCACCTCATGCAAAGAGTTGACTTATTGGAAAAGACCCGGATGCTAGAGAGGATTGGGGGCAGGGGGAGAAGGGGACGAAAGAGGATGAGATGGTTGGATGGCATCACTGACTCAATGGATATGAGTTTGAGTGAACTCCAGGAGTTGGTGACGGACAAGGAGGCCTGGTGTGCTGCAATTCCTGGGATCGCAAAGAGTCGGACACGACTAAGTGACTGAACTGAACTGATCTGAAACTTAATTCTGTATTTAAAAATTTGGCTTTCTCATATACACACACAAAATATTTATATCAGTTCAGTTCAGTTCATTCGCTCAGTCATGTCCAACTTTTGGCAACCCCATGGATTGCAGCATGCCAGGCTTCCCTGTCCGTCACCAACTCACAGATCTTGCTCAAGCTCATGTCAATCAAGTCAGTGATGCCATCCAACCATCTCATCCTCTGTTGCCCCCTTTTCCTCCTGCTTCCAATCTTCCCCAGCATCCTGACCTTTCCCAATGAGTTGGCTCTTTGCATCAGGTGGCCAAATTATTGGAACTTTAGCATCAGCATGTCATTCCAATGAATATTCAAGGTTGACTTCCTTTAGTATTGACTGGTTTTGATCTCCTTTCTGTCCAAGGGACTCTCAAGAGTCTTCTCCAACACTACAGTTCAAAAGCATCAATCCTTCAGTGCTCAGCCTTCTTTACAGTTCATTTCTCACATGTGCGGGCTTTTCTTGTGGCTCAACTGGTAGAGAATCTGCCTTGAATGTGGGAGATCTGGGTTCGATCCATTGTTTGGGAAGATCCCTTAGAGAACGAAATTGCTACCCGTCCACTTCAGTATTCTGGCCTGGAGAATTCCATGGACTGTATAGTCCATGGGGTCGCAAAGAGTCAGACACAGCTGAGCATCTTGCACTTTCACTTTCTCACATCTGTACATGGCTACTGAAAAACCATAGCTTTGACTATGTGGATCTTTGTCTGCAAAGTGATACCTTTGCTTTTTAATACACTGTCTAGATTTGTCATAGTTTTTCTTCCATGGAACAAGTGTCTTTGAGTTTCATGGCTGCAGTCACCATTTTCAGTGATTTTGGAACCCAAGAAAATAAAGTCTGTCACCATTTCCATTGTTTCCCCTCTATTTGCTATGAAGTGATGGGGCCAGATGCCATGCCTTCGTTTTTTGAATGTTAAGTTGTAAGCCAGTTTTTTCACTCTCTTCTTTCACCTTCTTCAAGAGGCCCTTTAGTTCCTCTTCAGTTTCTCCCTTTCAGTTCAGTTCAGTTCAGTCGCTCAGTCATGTCCGACTCTTTGTGACCCCAGGAACTGCAGCACACCAGGCCTCCCTGTCCATCACCAACTCCTGGAGTTCATGCAAACTCATGTCCATTGAATCAGTGATGCCATCCAGCCATCTCATCCTCTGTCGTCCCCTTTCCCTCCTACCCCCAATCCCACCAAGCACAAGATTATTTTCCAATGAGTCAACTCTTCGCATGAGGTGGCCAAAGTACTGGAGTTTCAGCTTCAGCATCATTCCTTCAAAGAAATCTCAGGGCTGATCTCCTTCAGAATGGACTGGTTGGATCTCCTTGCAGTCCAAGGTACTCTCAAGAGTCTTCTCCAATGCCACAGTTCAAAAGCATCAATTCTTCGGCATTCAGCTTTCTTCACAGTCCAACTCTCGCATCCATACATGACCCCTGGAAAAACCATAGCTTTGCCCAGACGGACCTTTGTTGGCCAAGTAATGCCTCTGCTTTTGATACGCTATCTAGGTTGGTCATAACTTTTCTTACAAGGAGTAAACGTCTTTTAATTTCATGGCTGCAGTCACCATCTGCAGTGATTTTGGAGCCCCCAAAAGTAGAGTCTGACACTGTTTCCACTCTTTCCTCATCTATTTCAGGGTAGCATTGTCTACATAACTTAGGTTACTGATATTTCTTCCGGTAATCCTGATTCCTGCTTGAGCTTCATCCAGCACCAACACCTAGCATGATGTACTCTGTATATAAGTTAAATAAGAGGGATGACAGTATACAGTCTTGACATAATCCTTTCCCAATTTGGAACCAGTTCATTGTTCCATGTCCAGTTCTCACTGTTGCTTGTTGATCTGCTTGCAGGTTTTTCAGGAAGCAGGTAAGGTTTTCTTGGTATTCTCATCTCATTAAGAATTTTCCACAGTTTGTTTTGATCCACACAGTCAAGACCTTTATGTATTCAGTGAAACAGAAGTAGATGTTTTTCCAGAATTATGTTGCTTTTCCTATGATCCAACAGAGTTTGGCACTTTGATCTCTGGTTCCTCTGCTTTTTCTAAATCCAGTTTTACATCTAGAAGTTCTCATGTACTGTGGAAGCCTAGCTTGAAGATTAATACAATGACTATCAATAATTCTAACATTGTTTTCTGGATATTGTTATTAAAATTATTAAATAATAAAATTTAGGATTAATGTTTCCAATTAACCAGAATATTCAAATAAGTAATTTTTTTCCAGAAATTTAGAATGTCCTATAAGGTAACTATATTAAAAATAAGAAGGAAAAAACCACAATATGAAGATAAACATTCTAGTGTTAGTGCTAAAGCTTCTGTGCTCATGTATATAAGCATTATAATTTGATACAAGAAAATGAACCTTGGATCTTGAGAGTTTCATTCCAACTAAAGACTAAATTTATGGTACTCACACTTACAGAGTAACAGAGTTCTTGGGTAAGAAATGTTAATAGATGTGTTAAAATAATGGAGGGGTCATTCCCTCACTAGTAATTTTTAATGCAAATATACATAAATTGTAAAATGTTTAAAATTAAGGATCAAGTAATTTTTGTTTTTGTTTTTAAATGAAATGTATTCTCACATGGACAGAGGAGACTGGTAGCTGCAGTCCATGGGGTCGTGAAGGGTCAGACACGACTGAGTGACTTCACTTTCTCTTTTCGCCTTCATGCCTTGGAGAGCAAATGGAAACCCACTCCAGTGTTCTTGCCTGGAGAATCCCAGGGACAGGGGAGCCTGGTTGGGGGGCTGTCTATGGGGTTGCACGGAGTCAGACACGACTGAAGCAACTTAGCAGCAGCAGCAGCATTCTTACCTTAACTATTCTAATAAATCTGATCAAAATTCACCTAAGTAATCTAGACTAGCTAGTTACTGAAATTAATCTATAAAATATTCTCTTACGTAATTCTAAATTTTTTGTGGATTTTTTGAGTTAGTACACTTTCATATTAGCATTTGAAAGAACTAAACCTAACTGAATGGAATAAAAGCATTCAATAAAATGCCTACTACATTTTATGCTTCAAAACACTTCAACAGTCATTGGATTATTTTCTTCTTTTATTATTTTCTCTGAGTATAAAAGGATCACTTTAGTCAGGAGACTGAGAGAATAAAGGCAATTACTGTTCAAAAGTAACACTTTCTAACTGTAATACTAAAAAAAAGGACATTTATGAAATTTTAAAGTTAAACTCTCAGAAATAATAAAGTCCCAAGTAATAGCATCAAAGCAATGCTAACAGCGCTTACTGATATGCAGGGCAAGCTGGCATAAAGTCTATTAATACATGACTTACTAAGAAAAAAAGCTGCTATTATTATTAAAGTACTTTTAACCTCACCTCCACACATCAGAAAACGTTTCTCAAGTGTTTTTATTCTGTACAAGAGTTTAGCTATTTCAAGTTGATGGTCTTTTGTATCTTTCAAATAAAAGATCATTAATAACTAAACAATACTTCAAAATTAACAGAAATCTTAATAAACAATGTGTTTTAGGCTGGTATAGCCAAAAATTCAATATGTTTTGGAAAGTAACCATCTAAAAAAATTTTTTTTTTATAAAAAAGCATTCTCTTTAATAGGATACTTATGCTTGGTATTAAGCTTTTTCCATTTTACTCATTACAAACTTACAGAATGAAGTTTAGACGGTTACACTTTGGTATATTAACTGAGAGTAACTTATCTACTGTGAAAAGCTCATTTATATGATGTTATTTGGTGATACATGCTTCGGTAGAGAGAGGAAGAATGTATGACTTTCAGGCTTAAAGTTCTCACTATAAGTCCATATATTTCAGCATTGTGTTAGTCATACTCTTGAGATGCCTACAATGATTCCTAACTTCTGGTATTCATGCCTCCATACAATCCCTCCCACACTGAAAATGTCTGTCAATAAGCTACTGTGAACATGGCAATTCTAGGTTATACAAGGTATCACATCTTTCTCCTTGTTCTTTGGGATCACTTACTCTAGGAAAAACTAGCTGCCTGGTAGAAAGCCAGCTCAGCTGGTAAAGAATCTTCCTGCAATATAGGAGACCCCAATTTGATTCCTGAGTCGGGAAGATTTGCTGAAAAAGGGATAGGCTACCCACACTGGTATTCTTGGGCTTCCCTTGTGGCTCAGCTGGTACAGAATCCACCTGCAATGTGTGAGACCTGGATTTGATCCCTAGGTTGAGACGATCCCCTGGAGTGGAAAGGCTACCCACTCCAGTATTCTTGCCTGGAGAATTCCATGGATTGTATAGTCCATGGGGTCACAGAGTCAGACATGACTGAGTGACTTTCACTTTCATGGTAGAAAGCCACTAAAAATAAATCTACATCCCAAAGTTGTGAGACCTTTTGAGAATTTCAGTAAGACACAGGCCTTCCCTGGTAACTCAGATGGTAAAGAATCTGCCTGCAGTGCAAGAGACCCAGGTTCGATCCCTGGATTGGGAAGATCCCCCAGAGAAAGGAATCGCTTCCCACTCCAATATTCTTACCTGGAAAATTCCATTGACAGAAGAGACTGGTAGGCTACATAGAGCCATGTGGTTCATGGAGCCACAAAGTGTTGGACATGACAAAGTAACTAGCACTTTCACTTTCAAGTAAGAAACAGAAGTATTCTAACAATCATGTGAATGAGCCATCTCTAGAAGATCTTTCAGGCATAGTTAAGCCTTAAGGTGACTACTGTCCGAGTGAGCATCTTAGCTTCAACCTCCTGAGAGATCTCCCAGCCAGGACTAGCCGGCTACTTTACCCTTGAATTCTGATATACAGAAAATATGTGACATAATACAAAGGATAGTTGGATTAAGTCTCTATATTTTGGGGGTAATTTGTTGTACAGCAATAAATAATACACACAAAATAGCACATATAAAACAAAGAGACCCTAGAATTCAGGTAATATTAGTAACATGAATGAGTTCATGTGTATACCTATGGATGCATGGGAAAGAATATATACATACTCAAAGCAATGCTAAGAGAGTATATATCAGAAAAATGTGTGAAAAGAAAGCAATGTGTGTTATGAATTTTCAAGAATAATGGACATGATAAATTCCTCTCAACACACATCATCATGCCAAAGACTGTTAAACATGGATTCTTGCCCACTGATGCACAGCAGGATAAAAATTAGAGGTTGTTTAACCAGGTCTCTCCAGGGCTGTCCACCATTGCTGTCAACCAAAATGTTCCAAACGGTTCCTCTCAGACTGTTTGCATTAATGAATAGATGATGTCTAAAACCATATGGGATTCTGTACTTGCCTTAATTAAAATGAATTGCCCCAGGAATGATTAATGCTTAGTCTGAGTTTTTCATAGTTTCTATATTACTAAGACACCAAACAATGGAACTCATCTACATTTTATGTTACTATTTCAATACACATTAAACAAGTAATTAATTGTTGCATCTGTTTTCTTTTACTAAATATGACTAATAGCTCATTTTCAACTTTGAATATTTACTGCAGAAATTTACCTGAAGAAATTTCTGGCATCTCTAGTAATTTGAATTTTGCTTGGAACCGTGAATAATAAATATCTGATAATTCTAGAATAGATTGGCTTGCTTTAATTGTCAATAAGAAAGCATATGCAATTCTTCAATGAATTTTGAAAATTTAAAAATAAAAGATAAATTACATGCAAATATTTTTGCAAACAATGCTTTTCAAAAATATCTAAATATTCTTCAGCTATATAACCTTGGAAAATTATCAGTTTTCTGGTTTCCTCATAAAATAATCATTTTCAAACAATGTTATTGCCTTGCTCAAGAGACTGTGCCTCCCAAATTAGTAAATTTATCTTTTTTTTATAAAAGTTCTCATTCTGTGAAATCTGCCATAATAATCTTCCACTCTTAAAAGGCTTCCCAGGTGGTTCTGTGGTAAAGAATCCACCTGCAATACAAGAGATATGGTTTGATCCCTGGTTCAGAAAGATCCCCAGGAGAAGGAAATGACAACCCACTCCAGTCTTCTTGCCTGGGAAATCCCATGGACAAAGGAGCCTGGTGGGCTACAGTCCATGGGGTCACAAAACAGTTGGACATGACTTAGTGACTAAACAACAAAATCACTCTTAGAAAACAATGTTCATGATTACAAAAGAGTTTCCTGATAGAGCCTGGACTGGGTTTTATTTCCCTTGGGAGGCATGATCTACTTATCATGGAGCTATAGTAGTTATTAACACTTACAAAATAGTAATCAGTCCTAGAACTTAAATTTTGGACCAATTAGTGCTAAATGTCTTTTCAAATATATTTTAAGCAAATTGTATTACTTAAATAAACTAGTTAAATATATAACTTTGGCTCATTAACTCAGTGCTCTCACACTCAGTCAACCAATTTAAAGTATAGCTCATTTATAAGAAAGCTAATGCAACCAAGATTTCAGTCTTTATTTGAGTATGCTAATTTTGTACACATATAAACTGACCACCATCACCCAGTTTTACTAACATGCAAATTTTCACGAGCAAAATGGGATATCTGAACAGAGATAAAACATAGCCCATAATCTTTCAAAAGAAGCCCACATACAATGGTTGAAAAGATGGGTTGGTAACTTTTAAAAGAATTAACAGTTTCAAATGTATCTTCTGCTTTTTTATTAACATAATAATTTACAAAATAAAATACTTATTTACAAAATTAAAATAGTTTTATATGGTTTGTAATTATAAAAGTAGTCTTCTGTCCATTAATCCTCACCATTATTGGCCTACTCTTTTGAAAGTGAAAGTCAGTCAGTTGCGTCCACCTCTTTGTGAATTCTCCAGGCCAGAATACTGGAGTGGGTAGCCTTTCTCTTCTCCAGGGGATCTTCCCAACCCAGGATTGAACCCAGGTTTCCTGCATTGCAGGCAAATTCTTTACCAGTAGAGCCAGAAGGGAAGCCCAAGAATACTGGAGTGGGTAGCCTATCCCTTCTCCAGCAAATCTTCCCCACTCAGGAATTGAACAGGGGTCTCCTGCATCACAGGCAGATTCTTTACTAACTAGGCTATCAGGGAAGCCCTCTTACTCTTTAGTAAGAGTAACTAGCTAATTTGTCTTAGTGTTTACTTCCATAGTCCTATCAATAATTGATTTACTTCTATTCCAAGTGTTCTTAAATTTAGTAATTTCTTATTTGAGAGTACCTTACATTTCTTGCACTTCCCCTATCCCCCCAAATGATGAATCTATGTAAAACTATTTCCTATCTAATCCTCTCAAAAATGTTACATATGAATTTTATCAAAATCAATAGTGTTTACATTATTATGCTGATGATTCAACTGCTATTCACTGTGGCAGGCAGAATCAATTCTAAAGATGTTCCCCCAAGAATCCTTTCATTTGGTTATTCAATCAAGCACTAATCTAGCTACTGCTGTGAAATGTTATTGGAGACAACATGCAAAGTTGCTAATCAGCTGACATTAAAGCAGGGGGAAACACAAGGAACTACATGAGATTTTTAAGCCAAAAAAGGAAGGTAGAATACGTACTCAAAGAGATACAGCAGAAAAGAAGGCACAAAAAATGAGACAGAAGTAGAAGACAGAGAAATTTGAAGTGTGCAAAGGACTCAACCCACCATTACCAGCTTGGCCACAAAGAGTACCAGGAACGAAGGAATGAAGGTGGCCTCAAGAAGATGAGAATGGAACCTGTCAAAAGGAAGTGAGCACCTCAATTCTACAAACAGCATATTAACTAAATTCTACCAACAGCATGAGAACCTGGAAGCTGATTCTCTCCCACATCCTCCAGACTGAGTTCAAAACAATCAGCACCTTGATTTTAGCCTAGAGAGATCTTAGATAGATTCTTAGTACCCTAACCTAGTCCAAGCACTGTTACTTACAGAGCTGAAAAATAGTAAATGGATGTTGTTTTGAGTTGATAAGATTGTGGTGATTTGTTACAGCAGCAATAGATATCTGGTACATTCATTCCTGAGACACAAATACAGTGTGATTATTTTTCACTTAGTAAATATTATAAACTCAGATTATTTTTATACCTACCATACAAAAATTACCATCATTATTTCCTTTATATTCTCCATGTTTAATCTATTTTTCCCTGGACCCCAGAACCTTTTTTTTTTTCTTTTCATTTTTGTGGAGAGCATCTGTTGATACCTTCTTGAAAGAGAAAGAGTGCCTTAAAAGAATTTTATTTTTGAAACTTTGTATGAAAACAATTTTGATCAATACATGAAACAAGTTTATTGAAAATTTGTCTAGATATAGAATTCTAGGTTGGAAAATGTTTCTCTTCAGAATTTTGAAAAATAGTATCTAGCTGTTTTCAAAAGATCAATGCCACTCTGATGCTTCTACCATTATAAGAAAACATTTTTTCCTCTCTCTCCAGAAGCATCTCTCTTTGCAGTAAGCCATTATTTTCATCCCCAGTGCTTAGAAATTTCATAAACTGTATTTTACTGTGTTTACATTTTCCATTTAATGTGACTACTATTTATTTAGCCCCTTAAAATAAATATTTATGTTCATCCATTCTGGGAAATTTTTTAAAATTATTTTATACTTTTTCTCTCTCATTTTCTGTTCTCTCTCAATTAATGATGAAGTAGGTAGTCTTATTTAATATATAAAATACCTATGATATTTATCTTCTATTATGTACATATGCATTTTTGTTCTACTTTAAGATTTTTCTCAAGTTTATCTTAAAAATCCTCCTTTGCCATTTATATTTCTGCTTTCATGTTTAACATCTTCAGAAGTTCCTACTGTATGCATATTTCTAATATTTCTTATTTTCTGAATATTTAACATTTGATTCTTGTTTTATTAAGAAAATATATTCTAGTATATCTCTAAAGCAATATTACAAGTTATCACACTGAATTTTTCTTTTGTTCTTCTTGATTTCCCATTTCTATGGCAATAATGGTGGTGTAATTTTATATAGAAATAAAGGAAAATTTTTCAACCTTATTTTGCTTTCATGGTTGATAGGAATGTATTTTTTGAGTATATATATTTGAGATGCATAAAACATGTGCTGTTAACCAGTTGTTTTTATAGTTATAGAAAAAACATGAATTTTGATTAATTTATTGGCACAATTTATATTTAAAACATAAAGTATACACTGTAAATATAATTGATTTTGCTTTATTATCATTTATCTTAACTGACATGAGAAAGCTTCAACTCTGAATAGACAGTGGTAAGCAAATTCCACTTATATCTAATAATTGGATTGTCAGCACTGCTTGTGTTCTATGTATCTGAATCTATTACTCCTCCATCTATATGCTTCTGGTATTGACATTCCTGGAAGCATTTGAATTGTATTACCTCATTCAGTATTTTGCTGCCATGCCTAGTGAGTCAGCTCTGTGGGCAGTTCCAGTATTCCTGGAAGTCACTTCTGTAGCAGGGCATCTAGCAGTAATTTAAAACTGCAAAAACATTTCCATAAACCACACACCTATAATCTCTCTAAACTTACACAAAATGTATTTCAAAATTGTTTTCTTTGTATTTAGATGGAAGAAATACCTGTTGATCCTTCAGTTCAGTTCAGTTCAGTTCAGTCCCTCAGTCATGTTGGACTCTTTGTGACCCCACGAATCACAGCACGCCAGGCCTCCCTGTCCATCACCAACTCGTGGAGTTCACTCTAACCGGAGTTCACTCTAACCCATGTCCATTGAGTTGGTGATGCCATCCAGCCATCTCATCCTCTGTCGTCCCCTTCTCCTCCTACCCCCAATCCCTCCCAGCATCAGGGTCTTTTCCAATGAGTCAACTCTGCATGAGGTGACCAAAGTATTAGAGTTTCAGCTTCAGCATCAGTCCTTCCAATGAACACTCAGGACTGATCTCCTTTAGGATGGACTGGTTGGATCTCCTTGCAGTCCAAAGGACTCTCAAGAGTCTTCTCCAACACCACAGTTCAAAAGCATCAATTCTTCGGCGCTCAGCCTTCTTCACAGTCCAACTCTCACATCCATACATGACCACTGGAAAAACCATAGCCTTGACTTGACAGACCTTTGTTGGCAAAGTAATATCTCTGCTTTTCAATATGCTATCTCCTCCTAAGTCACTTTAGTTATATCTGACTCTGTGTGACCCCACAGACGGCAGCCCACCAGGCTCCCCCCTCCCTGGAATTCTCCAGGCAAGAACACTGGAGTGGGTTGCCATTTCCTTCTCCAATGCATGAAAGTGAAAAGCAAAAGGGAAGTCGCTTGGTCGTGCCTGACTCTTTGCGACCCCATGGACCAGGCTCCTTCATCCATGGGATTTTCCAAGCAAGAGTACTGGAGTGGGGTGCCATCGCCTTCTCCGAATATGCTATCTAGGTTGGTCATAACTTTTCTTCCAAGGAATAAGCGTCTTTGAATTTCATGGCTGCAATCACCATCTGCAGTGATTTCGCAGACCCCCCAAAATAAAGTCTGACACTGTTTCCACTGTTTCCCCATCTATTTCCCATGAAGTGATGGGGCCAGATGCCAAGATCTTAAATACTACCTAATAGGAGGGAACCTAGAATGAAAGTGAGTCAAAGTGAAAGGAGAAAATGGTCTTCCCTGATTTCAGGCTATATATTTAATGCTGAAAAACTTGCCAAAATATCTGTCCATGTGAACACATTGCTGGGTTCCTCTCAAGGCTTTGGAAAGGAGCCATGCAAGTGAAGGTCCCTTAACATGAAGCTCTATAAGCTTCATAACAAATTACTTCTGTGACAAATATGCTTTGGATATGCATCAAAGAAACTGATTGGAAGTATAGATTTTGCCTATGAAATGGATCAGGATTGGACATTAAATACATCAGCTTCTAGTCAACCCTGTACCTAAATCTGAAAATTCACTCTGTTATGCAGCCCAGATTGAATCCAGCTAAATTATCCAATACAGCTTATTAGAAGAAGCAATGAGATAAATCTTCAGTATTACAGAGATCCTTTAAACTTGAATGCTAACCAATTCCTATTGTGGAATATACAAGAAAGAAAAAATATATAAACTTTAAACCCTCTCCAATTTAAGTAAAAATAAATAAATTCCCCTGAAATTAAATTCTAAATTATATTTCTTGATGCTTAAAAACTGAACAAAAGATAATAATAATAAAATAAATAAAGGCTGAGTGCTATCTTTCCCAATTTCCATTTCTACTTAATCTCACTTAAAAGGGATTCAAATCCTTAGGCAGAAATTGATTGTTTCTAGATGAGTAACTTGGACTGTCTATCACCAAAAAGGACAACTAATTCAAGGAACCCAGTACTGTGCTAAACCAAGGCATCATCTTTTACAAAGTTTACTTTCAAGTAGTAGAAACAGTTCACAGGATATTAAATATGCTAAATATATAGGATGTATTTAGCACTGGCCTTTTATGCAACCCATTCAGCAAAACTAAATTCTTTGTTCTTGGAGCAGGCTTTCATGGTAAACTTATGTTCTCAGAATTCAATACTTATAGTTGCCAAAATGTGAAGTAATGATTCACTCATATCAAAGTATAAAAAGACAGATGAAAAAATGTAAGTTTCAGCTTCAGCAGATTGTTAACCAGTGTGTACCAGTTGGTGAGAGTCCATGACTCTGTGTAGAACGTTCTTCAGTTCAGTTCAGTTCAGTTGCTCAGTTGTGTCTAACTCTTTGCAACCCCATGAATCGCAGCATGCCAGGCCTCCCTCTCCATCACCAACTCCCAGAGTCTACCCAAACCCATGTTCATTGAGTCAGTGATGTCATACAAACATCTCATCCTCTGTCATTCCTCGCAGCATCAGAGTCTTTTCAAATGAGTCAGCTCTTCACATCAAGTGGCCAAAGTATTGGAGTTTCAACTTCAGCATCAGTCCCGATGAACATCCAGGACTGATCTCCTTTAGGATGGACTGGTTGGATCTCCTTGCAGTCCAAGGGACTCAAGAGTCTTCTCCAACACCGTACTTCAAAAGCATCAATTCTTTGGCGCTCAGCTTTCTTTATAGTCTAACTCTCACATCCATACATGACCACTGGAAAAACCATAGCCTTTGAGAGGTATTTTGTATTTTTGTGTTTATTATATCATTTTGGGAAAGTGTAGAATGGTGTGAGGAATATACCTGTAAAAACCAGCTTAAGAGTTAGAGGGTGATTTTTTAATTGCTGGTATATTTTTACAAATTTTGACTGTATTATTGATTGCAACCCCAGGTCCCAGGCCTTGCTGCAGTTAACCTTTCTCCCCATAGAGCCTATTTAATATTCATCATGCATTTTCCCTATGAGGTCCATATGTTTGGCACTCCAGTGCTGATTTTCCATTGTTTTTGTTAGAAGAAGGATCTAGTGACAGAGCAGCTACACTCTGCTCTGAGAAGACATTCTCACTAGTATGCCACAGTGGCTATTTCTATTACCTTTGCCATAGGATGACTTGGGCTGATGACAATTATCTTTTGGAAGATGTAATTAATTTTCAGTAGTTGATATAGGGCTGATTACCAGGCTTAACACAAAGAACCCGTACCATTTTGTAGCTCACATGAAAATCAGCAGCTTTGTAATTAAAAAAAAATGGCAAATATAAATTTGCACATTCATATTTGAAAGTATCTAATCTTATCGTTACCTCGGCTTCCCAAGTAGCTCAGATGGTAAAGAATCTACCCATAGTAGAGAAGACCCAGATTTGATTCCTGGGTCAGGAAGATTCCATGAAGAAGAGAATGGTAACCCACTCTAGTATTCCTGCCTGGAGAATTCCATGAATTCCTGGCAGGCTACAGTCCATGGGTTGCAAAGAGTTGGACATTACTGAGCAACTAACATACACAATCTTATCTCAACCTAGACTAAAATCCTTAGGAATAATACAAGTTTTCTCTTCTAACAAATGAGGAGAAAAAATATCCTTATTGACAATTTCTCTTTCTAGCTAATCAGTTATAAAACCTCCTGTCCTATCTTGGAAAGAAGTGAGAATAATTGTGGAGAAATGTAGCATTATTCTAGCCAAACACTCCACTGCTAAGGGATGGTGAAGAAACAAAAAGTTCTCCTATGAATTGTCCTCTAATCCCTGGTAATTTATTCCATATTAATATTTAAGAAGGCATCCGAATGTTGAGTGGATGCTTTGTGATAATGATGTTTCTTTGTTAGCATGTCTCAATCATTTTATTGTAGGATACACAAATGATCTGATTTTGGCGTGGGGGTTATATTCTTAGGTCAATCCATTGCTTCAGAATGTATACTCTCAGTTTCCTATCTTGAGTATAATTTTGTATGTTATTATTCTGGTATATGAGAAGGAAAATTAAAATGCAGGATATTGGGACTTCCCTGGTGGCTCAATGAAGAAGAGTCTGCCTACCAATGCAGAAGACACAGGTTTAATCCCTGGTCCAAGAAGATTCCACATGCCTTGGAGCAAGTAAGCCCATGCACCACAACTACTGAGCCCATGGTGCTGCAACTACCAAAGCCTGTGTGCCTAGATCCATGCTCCACAAGAGAAACTGCTGCAATGAGAAGCCTGTGCACCACAATGAAGAGTACCCCTTCCTCACTGCAGCTAAAGAAGACCTGAATAAGTCAACAAAGGCCCAGTGTGGCCAAAAATAAATAAAAATAAAGAAATAAAATTATTTTTTAATGTAGGTTATCATTATTCAGAAAGGAATACCATGTTCCAGTCTCATGCCTAAATGTCATTCTTGATGATGACATGTGTGTTCAAGTCTGAACTTTCTCTAATCTAAATAAAATGTAAAAATTCCCTAACCTTGTCAGAAGAGAGGTAGGAGTTTGACTTCATGAATAAAGAATAATGTTTTGAACATGTACTTGTATACTTTCTTGTATAGTAAAATTGTATAGTGAATCCTACTTTTCTCAGCCTCCTTACATCCATAACTTCTGCCTTCAGAAGTACTGGTGCCTCCAAATGTGGAGGCTTTGAGGCTTCTATAGAAAATTTTCTTGCTTCTTATTGACATCTGCCTTACAGAAAGTTGAACTTGATCACTTCATGCTGTATTGTCAATTATTATACATCTGTTTACTTTCCAACTTTTATATTTTATAGTTTTTATAGTTTCCAACTTTTATAGAACTACAAAATTCATTACACCTCCATAATATTCTTCTGTTCTGTTTGTACTTATACCTCTGTTCTTCAGTTCAGTTGCTCAGTCATGTTTGACTCTTTGCAACCCCATGGACAGCAGTACACCAGTTTTCTCTGTCCATCACCAACACCTGGAGTTTACTCAAACTCACGTCCATCGAGTCAGTGATGCCATCAAACCATCTCATCCTCTGTTGTCCCCTTTTCCTCCTGCCTTCAGTCTTTCCCAGCATCAGGGCCTTTTGCAATAAGTCAGTTCCTCGCATCATGTGGCCAAAGTATTGGAGTTTCATTTTTAGCATCAGTCCTTCCAATGAATATTCAGGACCTCTGGTCTTATTATAATAAGACCCCTGTTCTTATACAATAAGGACCTCTGTTCTTATTGTATCAAAATTATTTTTAAGTGTGTGTGTGTGTGTGTGTGTGTGAGGGTGGAGGCAAGCTAAATACTTTCTTTCATTCAAACTACTATGGGCATTATGGACTACATTGTCTTCCCAAAGTGTATAATTCAGAGCCCCAACCCCAGTGTGACTGTATTTGGAGATAAGACTGTTAAGATAGAAGTTAAATTTAAATGAAATCATAAGGAGAGACTCTAGTCCAACAGGACTGATGTTTTAATTTAAAAAGAGGTAGACAGAGAAAAGGCTGTGTACAAAGTGCAGACCTTATCAAAAATTTTATCAAAATCCAATGCTGTAGGCACCCTGATCTTGGATTTATGGCCTTAGAACTGTGAGAAGATAAATTTCTCTTGTGTAAGCCACCCAGTATGTGGTATTTCATTATGACAACCCTAGCAAAGTAATACAATTGCTCATTAGATATAATGCAATTTATTAATAAGCTAAGCATCTCACTCACAGTTCTTCTCAGTCATAATTGGGGGATTCCTCCATTTCATTCAGCATAATGTAACTAATTTAAGATAGAAGAGACACTTTATAAAGGATCTTGAGGATATTATCAACATGAATCATTTCTTTATGATTATTTATGACATCTGCATCATCACTTGAGAGCATACTGCCTAGTGGTTTTAGTATTTACAGATCTTTAGTAAAACAGACTTAAAACTTATAGCTTAACCTCCCAAAGTTTATCAAGTAGGCATCGCTCTCAGACGTTCTACTCCATTCCAGAAAGTTTATAGCTTTCTTCCAGAAATCATCAGGCCTCTTAACATATTCAGTGATGGGGTTCTGACCCTTCTTTAACATTTTACCTCTTTTGCTCCCTTTCCTCAAAGTTATTCAACACTTCCTAATGTCAGCTTGTGTCAGGTAAAACAACACCAGAAAAATGGTTGGATCAGAGGTTGCAAACTCAAAGCATATATTTTGAATTATTTTTGCAGATTTAATTTCATAAGTATTTTATGTTGACCAATACAGTATTTTACTAACGGAATCAGTTTTAAAATCACAGGTTTTTGTACTCCATTGAGAAATGTGTAGATCTAGCAACATGGAACTAGTAATATATCTATTGGGTATAAGTAGTACCACCAACTTTCATGTGAACTACAAGTATTTCCTTCATACGATAATTGTGCATATACCTAGTCTGCTTCAATCACACACCCAGAAGTGTTCATCTTTATATATCTCTGGGTTTGCAAAATAAAATTTTTTGTCAAAAAATTAAAATGTAGCAGGGCTACCACAGAGTTGCACAGATAGTGCAGATGATGTAATACACTAGATGATGTAACACACTGAGATTATTAAGTGAATGACACTGCCTAGGTCACAATCATATGTAAAGAAGAACATTTCTATTATCCATGAGAATAAAATTTTTGAACATATTAAAGTGAAGAAGTAAAGTCACTCAGTCATGTCTGACTCATGCTCCTCCATCCATGGGATTTTCCAAGCAAGAGTACTGGAGTGGGTTGCCATTTCCTTCTCCAGAGGATCTTCCCAACCCAGGGATCGAACCTGGGTCTCCCACATTGTAGGCAGAGACTTTACTATCTGAGCCACCAGGGAAGTCCAAACATATTAAAACATCTATAAAATTTCATGAAGTAATTATGTAATTATCTAGACAGAAGTAGTATAAATAAAACATTGGAAAATTTTGGTAGCCTATTGCATGCTTCTATGTTCTCGCAGAAGGTAAAGAATCTGCCTGCAATATGGGAGACCTGGGTTCAATTCTGGGCTAGGAAATTCCTCTGGAGAAGAGACTGGCTACCTACTCCAGTACTGTCTCCTGAAGAATTCCATGGACATACAAACCTGGTGGGCTGTAACTGAGAGACCAACCCTTTCACTTTCATGCAGTGAAGAGTACAGGGCAGACAGCTAGGAGTTCATATTCCTAATCTCCCTAGGATATCATTCTTATCTATCAAAGAAAGATTAAATTAATGATTATTAAAAGCTCAATTTATGTTTAGATTCTTTGATTAGAATAAGTAATACAAATTCAATTTCTAAATCCCAAAGAACGTTGCATTGGTGAATGAATACTCTTTTATGGTTGTTTTTAAAAGATATCATCAGAAGGATGTTTGTGCTCAGAGCAATCTTATACTGACTTACTTATTTTACTTGCATTCTCATTTGTGATAGAAAACTCTTTGGTTTGCTTTTTTTCTGGAAGCAACTGCAGATTTAACTTTCCTTTAAGCAGCAGAGTAATAACACACTCTCCTTCACCCCACAGCTTGAACAGATTGAGAGTTTTAATGGGGAAAACAGCAGTGCAGGTACGGAAAACTCAGGAGGCTCTAGAGAAGGAGCCCTAAATTTAAGTAAGAGAGACATAACAGTGGTATGACTCCTACTGTTTGATTTTCAGGGAAAAACCACTCTTTCCAACCATTCTCACTTCTCCCTCTCACCTTTTATTTTCAATCTTGCTTTCATTTCCCTGAATCCTTATCCATTCAACACTCAGGTGACCATAAATAGCCACTCACTGCCTTCCCTCCATCTAAGCCTCTCTGCTTCAGATTCATTCCTAATCTCTTTTTAAAAGCAGAGTTTATGGGGAGGGCGGTGGAAGGGGGATTCATGTTTGGGAACACATGTACACCCATGGTGGATTCATGTCAATGTATGGCAAAACCAATACAGTATTGTAAAGAAAAATAAAGTAAAAATAAAAATTAAAAAAAAAGCAGATTCTAAATGCATTCATTGAGAGAACATTGCATTCCTAGGAGTTTTCACAAGTAAATGAAAATTATCATTATCCAACATGCTAAGGGGCAATTAAAATACATTTTGATACACTGTATTTGACAATTACCATTAAATTCAACAATAATGAGTACTCATTATAGAATATTGAACAATAGGAAAAGAAGAAAAAAAGCACTGGGTTAAAGAAAAAAGGCTAAAGTTAAAGAAGATAAAAATGTTGATAAGAAAAGACATCCTTTTCATGAGATACTAATAATATCTCTGTGGACTATATGTTCTAGTGGAACTAAAAAAAGAAGTAAAACCAGACATGGATTCTATTCAAGAACCATGAGTTCAGGGAAGCATTGAACTGAAGGGGACAGAGTAACATATTATTCCAAAATATATCTCTTTGGCATAATAATTATTTTATGCAGATTATTTTTAAGAAGATCTGAAGACAAGTAGAAGTTACCCTTTTGTAACAGTCATTTATATGTAGAAGCCTTACATCTCCATTTGTAAGGCTGTTTGTCTCTCTGAAAGCTGGTTAGGAAGCAACAGTTAGAATCAGAAATGGAACAACGGACTGGTTCAAAATTGGGAAAGGAGCATATCAAGGCTGTTTATTATCACCCTGCTTGTTTAACTTATATGCACAGTACATCACGCAAATACCTGGCTGGATGACTCAAGCTGAAATCAAGATTTCCAGGAGACATATCAAAAACCTCACATACGCAGAAGAGGCTACTCTAATGGCAGAAAGTAAAAAGGAATTAAAGAGATTCTAGATGAGGGTGAAAGAGGAGAGTGAAAAAGCTAGCTTGAAACTCAACATTCAAAAAAAATAAGATCATGACATCCAGTCTCATCATTTCATGACAAATAGAAGGGGGAAAAGTGGAAACACTGACAGATTTTATTTTCTTAGGCTCCAAAATCACTGCAGATGGTGACTGCTGCCATGAAATTAAAAGACACTTGCTTTTCAGAAGAAAAATTATGACAAATTTAGATAGCATATTAAAAAGCAGAGACATCACTTTGCTGACAAACTTCCATATAGTCAAAGCTATGTTTTTTCCAGGAATCATGTATGGGTGTGAAAGTTGGACCATAAAGAAGACTGAGCACCAAAGAATGGGTGCTTTTGAATTGTGGTGCTGGAGAAGACTCTTGAGAGTCTTTAGCTGATATTTAAGGTGGTCACTTGAACCATTTCTATGAGATACTGTTTTACTGTCTTCCATGCATATAGGAGGAGAAGGCAATGGCAACCCACTCCAGTACTCTTGCCTGGACGGAGGAGCTGTTGTTCATACGGTCACTAAGAGTCAGACACGACTGAGCGACTTCACTTTCACTTTCATGCATTGGAGAAGGAAATGGCAACCCACTCCAGTATTCTTGCCTGGAGAATCCCAGGGATGGGGGAGCCTGGTGGGCTGCCGTCTCTAGGGATGCACAGAGTCGGACACGGCTGACACTACTTAGCAGCAGCAGCAGTAGTAGCATGTATACAGGAGGAACTCATGTTATTAAATTTCTATGTGTTTTATCCCATTAATCTTTTATTATACAGTAATTTCAGCCAAGAACTTGGAGTGGCAAAAGGAAAGTTATTTTCCTTCTTCACAGAATTCTGTTTATCTTCCTAAAATTTAAATGAAAATACAGTTGACATTTTTTTTTTCTGCTACAAATATCATAGTCCTCATGAATGAAGAGGACATTTTAGTTTACAGATTAATGAAATCATTCAACTTGATATTTCAATGCTTATTTTTTTAACTTCAGTTCTTAATTTCAAATACACATACAGCATAATCACTTGACATTCTTTGGAATGCTAATTTTTAAAAAATGCAGAATGTGAGAACTGTGAGTTTCCATTTATTTAGGAAGCTTACTGAGGACTATGGCCTACAGAGGATAGCCTCTCAGTTCTCACAAACTACTCCAAAGGTGGGAGAGGAGTCAGTAAAAATGAATTTTAAGGCTTGAGAGTACATGTAATATATCAAACATATATCTTGATAAAAGATTATCTGGTGGTCCAGTGATCCTAATTTCAAATTTGACCTTCAAAATTATAAGTTAATACATTTATATTATTTTATTTTATTGCCACCAAATGTGTGGCCATATTTTTAACAGCAAAAGAAGGAAACTATGTAGTAGACAAATATATTTTGTTTTGTTTTAATAGGTAAATATTTGATGTCTTTATAATTTTATCTAGCAGCCATTTCTCTGTTCTTCTCTTCTCTTCTTAGATATACTGCACATCTTCCTAGACAATGTGATCTAAATTTTCAATATTGAAAAACATCCATACCAGCTAGCTCATAACTGCATCTTTATCCCTGACCTCTCTTTTAGGCCTTGGATCTTTATATTTAAAAAATTCAGGAAATCTGTACTTTGAAATCACCTCTTCCCGCATGTTGCTGTGGTGAAAGAATCTGCCTGCCAATGCAAGAGATGCAGGAGATGTCCGTTCAGTCTTTGAGTAAGGAAGATCCCCTGGAGGAGGAAATAGCAACATGCTCCAGTATTCTTACCTGGAAAATTCCATGGACAGAGGAGCCTGGAAGGCTACAGTCCATGAGGTTGCAAAGAGTTGGGTACAACTGAGCACACATACATGCATACAAGTACCATAAATTTCACATACTAAGAAGAAGATGAGTTATACTCAGCAGACTTCTGAGTTCCATATCTTGGTGACTAACATGAATATTCAACTGTAAGCCATATCAGGAAGCTTGAAGTCAATTTTAACTCTTCATTTTTCTTCACCCTCTATGTCTATTCAACCTCTAAAGTCTTAGGATGCTTGACTCTATATTAAAGATGCTTTTCTCTAGTATATTTACTTCTATGATCTCTTGCCTTGTTTAGAACACTATAATGCCTAATCTAGGTTATTGAAACTGCCTATTAAATTTGTGTGTGCTCGGTTGTTCAGTTGTGTCCTACTTTTTTCACCCCATGGACTGTAGTCTGCCAGGCTCCTCTGTCCATGGAGTTTCCCAGGCAAGAATACTGGAGTAGCTTGCCATTTTCTATTCTGGCAGATCTTTCTGAACCAGAGATTGAACCTGTGTGTCTTGTGTCATCTGCATTGAAAGGCCAATCTTTACCACTGTGCCACCAGCTTTGAATATTATAATCCTGCCCTCATACAGTCAGAGGGCTATTTCTGTAGTACAAATTTTCTTATACCAGTCAGCTAATTAAAACCATTACATGATGCTTCCATTGTCCTTAGAATGAAGTCCAAATGCTTTAAGAGCTCCACAAGCCTTATTTTATCTGAGTGCAAATATATTGTATCTCCAGATACATTTTCACATCTTCCCTTCAAAACCCTGCTCTCTGGCCATATTAAATTGTCTTTATAAACAGCAATGTTCTTTTCTACCTTTAGAACATTGCTTGTGCTATTCTATCTATTGGAAATGCTATTCATCTTACCCACTCACCTGGCAACTCTATTTCAAGATTTATTTATATATCATGTTTCCTCTGAGACACCTTCTCAGATGCCCTGTAGATCAAATGCGTGGCTTCTGCCCAGTGTTTCCACAGCACATCTGTATATCTTGTGGTAACACCCACCATAATTTATTCTATTCAAATGGTATCCTTCTCTATTTCTTCTAATAGACTATGTGGATCATAAGAACAGAGGCTGCATCTGTAGCCCCATTCTCTATCTCACCCATAATGATCAATTAATATGTATTTCTTTGGTTCATAAAGACTTAAGTATAAAAAGAAAACTAAAATGTTGCAGGAACAGGAAATAAAGATCCCCTGAAGGAGGCATGGCAACACACTCCAGTATTCTGTCTGGAGAATCCAATGGACAGAGGAGCCTGGTAGGCTACCGTCTGTGGGTTTGTAAGAGTTGGACATGACTGAAGTGACTTAGCACACAATAGAATCTCAGAGTTCATTATTCTATTTACTCATAGAAATTTACTTGAAATTTACATGCTGATGTTAAAAACAGCATGGGTTGACATTTGACTTCAACTTTTTTTAAAAAATTTAATAACATATTTTAACAAAATAACAGATGACTTTAGCATAATTACTAATATATATACTTTCTTTTATGATTTTATATTATACAATACACAATTTGTAACTCACTGCCATAAATTAAATTTAAACTTATGTATGGATCATCTATACAAAATTTCAGGCTAACCTGAGATGATACTTTCTGTCAGCCAAAGTTTCAGTTTCACAGAATTACTTTCTTGGTCTATGTTTATTTATGTAATTACTTGGATTTTCACTATATTTTGCTTTTAGTACCTCATAAAATTTCCATTGAAAAATGAACTTGATGATGCCAACAATAGTAGATCTAAGTACTGTTATAGACAACTCGATTTTGTAAAAACTGAAAGTTCTATCTTTCAGGAGAGTTGGGGCATGCAGCCAAGTGTGAATCTTGTTTGATAGAAGCCAGAAGTCAAGTTTTCAGTCAAATAGTAGTTCAGACATATGAACCAGGTGAATCCACAAGATGTGATTTAAAAATCTTCTGAATGACTTATGGGAAAATGGACATTATATACAAGCATTCCTTTTTTCTGACATACTATTTTCTGAAAGGATATGTTGGTTGGAAACAGCTGCAGCCATCATGTGGCTTTAGGAAAGTGCCAAAAAAATCATACATGGGCTCATAAGGAATGGACTGATTTTGTTGAGCTGCAAAAAAATAATCCTAGGTGTGCCCTACTTCAAGATTTCATACATGAGTAGGTACATCTTTCCTCATTCTTTATACTTTTGATGACAGATAAAAATTACAAAATTACAATGTAATTAGAAAATTACAATGACCTGTGATTACACAAGTCAGGCATACAAAAATAGAGTTGGTGGCAATCAAGGATCTGGTCTCAGATACTTTTTACCACAGAGAACTTGAATTTTCTCTGAACTTTATCAAACCTAAGGATACCACCAGCTATATTAAGCACATCATTCACCAACTGCAGTTTTATATTCTGATGTTCCCCCACTGGAAGGATGCAACTATTTCTGATCTCAAATAATCCTTGCTTACCAAGCATCCTGACTTCTTGCCAGATCTAATTATAGTTATTGACAGAAAAGAATTACATAATGCATACAATTAAATGTGGCCTTGAGAGTTTTACCTTTATAGTAGTTTTGTAGTTCGTATTTTGCAGTTTGCAGTTTGCTGCATTTTGTAGTTTGTAGTTTTTCATTTTGTAGCTTGGTGGAACACAATTCAAGTGCTTCTTGAATATGTGTCTCCTGGGCTCTACTTCTGACAAAACTCTCAATAATACTTCTTTGTCTCAATTAAGTCTCTGCTTCTAGAATTTTGACTAACACTTCTTTTGATCAGGGTTACCCTTGCCTTTAGCGTTCATAAATGCATCTTAATTTAGACAAAGATGGAAATTATCACTTAGGGTAAAAATTGTAAAGATGTAAGTGCTGAAATCAAGACTATAGCTAAACATAGTTGATCAATTCTTTGTTCAAATGTGAAGAAAAATAATTTTATTTAAAACCAAATGTGAAACATTAAAATAACTACCATTTGCACTTAATATCCATAATATAATATAAATTTTATGTAATTTTTACTTCATTGTGAATAGAAGCTATTTTCTAGTAAGTAAATATAATTTTTGACCTCTACATTTTCCACTTTCACATATATACCTAGAAATGCATAATTATATAAAAGTAGAGGCCCATAATAATTATCTTGATTATATATATGTATTGCAGCCATGAAATTAAAAGACGCTTGCTCCTTGGAAGGAACGTTATGACCAACCTAGATAGCATATTGAAAAGCAGAGATACTACTTTCCAACAAAAGTCCATCTAGTCAAGGCTATGGTTTTTCCAGTGGTCATCTATGGATGTGAAAGTTGGACTGAAGAAAGCTGCTGCTGCTGCTGCTGCTGCTGCTGCTGCTGCTGCTGCTGCTGCTGCTGCTGCTACTGCTGCTGCTGCTAAGTCACTTCAGTCGTGTCCAACTCTGTGCGACTCCATAGGCGGCAGACCAACAGGCTCCCCCATCCCTGGGATTCTCCAGGCAAGAACACTGGAGTGGTTGCCATTTCCTTCTCCAATGCATGAAAGTGAAAAGTCAAAGTGAAGTCGTTCAGTCGTGTCCGACTCTTCATGATCCCATGGATTGCAGCCTACCAGGCTCCTTCATCCATAGGATTTTTCAGGCAAGAGTACTGGAGTGGGGTGCGATTGCTTTCTCCGATGAAAAAAGCTGAGCACCAAAGAATTGATGCTTTTGAACTGTGGTGTTGGAGAAGACTCTTGAGAGTCCCTGGACTGCAAAGAGATCCAACCAGTCCATTCTGAAGGAGATCAGCCCTGGGTGTTCTTTGGAAGGAATGATGCTAAAGCTGAAATTCCAGTACTTTAGCCACCTCATTTGAAGAGTTGACTCACTGGAAAAGACTCTGATGCCGGGAGGGACTGGGGGCAGGAGGAGAAAGGGACGACAGAGGATGAGATGGCTGGATGGCATCCCCGACTCGATGGACATGAGTCTGAGTGAACTCCAGGAGTTGGTGATGGACAGGGAGGCCTGGCGTGCTGCGATTCATGGGGTCGCAAAGAGTCGGACACCACTGAGCGACCGAACTGAACTGAATAGTTTTGAAGTGTGTGTGCTCAGTCGTGTCTGACTCTTTTCAACCATATGGACTATAGCCTGCCAGGCTTCTCTGTCCATGGAATTCTCCAGTCAAGAATACTGGAGTTGGTAGCTATTCCCTTCCCCAGGAGATCTTCCCAAGCCAGGGACTGAACCTGTTTTTCTTGCACCTCTTGCAATAGCAAGCACATATTCTACCACTGCACCATTTTGTGTAGCTAATTATACAAATATGTATTGTTTGAAAGTGAATATAATTGTTTTATTCCTTCTACTGCCTATCTTCCAACATCATTTCTTCAATATTTACACAATTCTGTAAGTAGTAAGTTTGTTCTTCAGATAATCTATTAAATTATCAAACCAAATAAAATTGCTCTGCAGTCATTATATGCCATATGTTGATTCTAAATAATTTAGATTATCTAGACAAAATGATGTATTTATCTTTATCTAATCAAGATGTATGGGTTCTTAATCAAATGAAAATTTAAAAAGAACCGCTACTTCTTTTCACAAAGTCTATAAAAACTACAATCAATAAAAAAGTTTCTTAAGCTATTTATTAATTTTAATTAATTCAGTGATGTTTAAATTCCTATCCAAAGTTTTGAAAAGTACTTCTAACCACTGAGATTTATTATTGCCTTTTGGTTTGGGTTTTGGATTAGTTTTTCCCCCCAATATTGTAATCATTATCTTATTGTTTCTTAACTTGTAGGGGGAAAAGCTTATGCATTCCTCTTTGCAACTGGGTTCTGTGTCTATTGTTTAATAAAACCAAAAGTGAAGAAGCCTCATTCATCTTACTCCCCTTGGGTGTTCCAATTCACAGTGTTGAGAGTCAGCTTGTCTGAATTTTCTTTGGGGACCTTATTGCACTAATGAGTACTCAGGTGTAATTCATTGGAAGAATTTTTCTGGTGGAAATTGTTCTTTATGGTGAAAATGAGCATTCTACAGCAATGCAAAATGATTTATTACAATTTTTTGCAATACCAGCAAACTTGTTCATACTTACCAATTTTTGCTTTATGTATAAAACTACTTATTTTTAACAGAAGTCATTGTCTTCTTGATATTAATTATGGTAGCATTTTCAAACAATATAAGTTCTAAAAATAGTTGGGGTGCTCCTTAGGGCAGTTTTGGCGAAACATGACAGTGGTATAAACATTTTTGTAAAGTTTTTTTTTTTTTTAACACATAATCATTTTTTAAAAAACCACACAATCCAATCTACAAGGGAAGCTATTTTTCAAAATATGAATAAATATGCATGGACTTTCTATTAATGAAAATGAAACTGACTTTACATATACACAAATGTGTTGATATGATATGACATGATTCTTTAAGGCCTTGTTTTCCACATATATTTTTAAATTTAATATTACTAGAATTCATAGGCTTTTAGTTTCACTTCTTTAGATTTTGGATTGGTCTTTGGACATTTTGTGTTAAAATTGTTTTTCTTGACATTTGTAGTGGATTCATTAACATATAATAGCATACTTCATTTCACTGTTTCTATAATACATATAATAAAACTATCAGTGATACAAGGAATTCATTTTTTATTTTAAAGAAAGCTTGATTTTATTTTTATCCTGGACAATTCAGCAGGATACTGTTAAAAAGAAACTTCTAAGGGAGTATTAGTAAAATTATGTTTGCTTCATTAGTTAAAATTTTATGAACTGAATGATAGTTTTCACGTAGTCTATACCCCAAACACAAGGCAATTATAGTTTAACCAAGATGAATCTCTTCAAAGCATGATTCTTTGCTGGCATAAACTTTTCAGTGTTGTGTACACTACTCACAATAATTCTTGAACTTCTTGTGGAAAAGGTAGCAGGGATCTACAGACTTAACTGAATTAGAATCGCAGCATTATATCACTCTCTCTAGGATGATATCGGAGAAGGCAATGGCACCCCACTCCAGCATTCTAGCCTGGCAAATTCCATGGATGGAGGAGCCTGGGGGGCTGCAGTCCATGGGGTTGCTAAGAGTCGGACACAACTGAGCAACTTCACTTTCACTTTTCACTTTCATGCATTGGAGAAGGAAATGGCAACCCACTCCAGTGTTCTTGCCTGGAGAATCCCAGGGATGGGAGAGCCTGGTGGGCTGCCGTCTATAGGGTCGCACAGAGTTGGACATGACTGAAGCAACTTAGCAGCAGCACCAGCAATCTAGTCTAACAGAACACACTGGTGATTGAAGTGGCAGACTTACTATCGTTGATGAATAGTGATGTGGTTGCCCATCTTGGAGAGCAGAGTCTTAATTGGGCATCAGTAATGTCTGGTGTTAGGTCCAGTTTTAACACTGACTAGCTTTGATACAAGAGCAGTTCATTTCTCTGGGCTTCAACTCTGGCTTGTGTAATTAGGGAATTGAACTAGATGATTTCCTGCCAAAATCCCTTGACAAGAAATTTGATGTCTTCAGTATGCTTGACTCTATTAGGAAACATCATTTAACTAAAGTTATTGCATTGATTTATAAATTGTGAGGAATCATGTACTTTGTTCCCACAAAGTTTTGAATCACAAGAAAGGAAACATCTTTGATTCAATACTTAGAGTAGATAACTATAATCCATATGGCATCAAATATATTTTTGTTTCATTCACTGATCTATTTCTAGTCTACAAAATTCTGAACATGTAGCTAGAAGTTCAATAAATATGTTGAATATATGAATTAATGAATGAATCATCAAACAAAACCTCTTGCTCAGTGATAAAGCCAGCCTTCTCTTTTTCAAAGAGTCATTCTTTATTTGTCCATGGATGGGAAAGAAATACAGATATTCCTAGACTTATGATGTGGTTATGCTCCAATAAACCCATGGTAAATTGAAACTATCATAACTTGAAAATGCATTTAATGCACCTAACCTACCCATGATAGCTTCACCTAGTCTACCTTAAACACACTCAGAACATTTACATTAGCCTACTGGGGGGCAAATCATCTAACACAAAGATTATTTTATAACACAATGTTGACTATTTCATGCAGTTTATTAAATATTGTACTGAAAATGAAAATAGAATGGTTTTGTGGGTTCAGATGGTTATAAGTGTATCAGCTGTTTATCTACCCTCATGATCATGTGACTGACAGGGAGCTGCAGCTTGCTGCCCCTGCCTGGTATCACAAGAGTATATTATACTGCATATTGCTACCCTGAGAAAAGATCAAAATTTGAAATTCACAGTATGCTTTCTACTGAAGGAGTATTGCTTTAACAGCATTGCAAATTTGAAAAATCATAAATTGAACTATTCTAAGTTGAGAACCACCACTTTTAATAAAAGATGAAATTGAAGCACAGACAGGTTAACTTGCTCAAGGTAATAAAACTTCCCAGATCAAATACTTGCCAGTAGTCATCTCTATTTATTAGACTCCCTCCTTACACACATACTTCCAAATAAAATTCTACATTAATTGGTACTTAAGAAAACCTTACCACATGCCATGTGCACTACCTATAGCACCATCTTAAATTTCAAATAGAAGAAAAAGAGTCATAACCCAGAATCTTTCTTTTAATTCGAGGACAAGCTATTCATTTTGTCACAGTTAATGTACCAAACGTGATCAACATGTTCTGTAACTCATTGAAAATAGAAATCAACTTTTAAACGTAGTAGTTTTCCTTTGACTTTTGCCATAAATATGTCTTTATCCATATCTTTATTTAAATGTGTAAGGCACATTGATCATTTAAAAAATTGTCTTGGAATAAAAAATATTAGTCATATCAAATTCAGTAATTAATGTTAGTTCATTGCTTTCATTTCTTACGGCTTCTTTTACAAAGTATCTCAAAATAGAAGACTTAAATGATGGAAGTTATCTTTAAGCTAGAAGTTGTTGAAAATTAAAGTTTTGACACTGCTGGTTCTCTCTGACGGTTTCTTAAGGGGGGATTTATGCCTCTTCCCTAGCTCCTGGTGACAACTAGCAATCACTGGCATTTCTTGTCTTGTAGATGTATTAGTTTCATCTCTCCCTTTGTTTTTTCACTTGTTGCTTTTACTGTGTGTTTTGGCATCCATATTTCCTCCCTCTTATAAAAGTAGCAGTCATGTCCGGTCAGGGCTCAGTCCTAACGAGCCTCCTTATCTTAATCAAATCTGCAAAGATCTTACTTCCAAATAAGGTCACTTTAAGATGTACTGGGGTTTATGAATTTCACATGTCTTTTGGGGGAACACAACTCAAACTATAATGTTATCTTTTCTGAAATAAACAATTTCCCCATAATAAGATACTAGAAACTAATTTGAACTCATTCTTAAAAGATTATTTTTAAAATTACTCCTTATATAATCGTTAATATATGACATGCATTTTGATATGCAATTTACCTATACAAGCTCATGAAGTTTATGCCCCAAGTTCAAATAGAAAGGATTTGGAACAAGAAAGTATAGCTCCAAAACCTACCCCATTGATCTTACACCACATTCTTCCCTCAGTTTGACACATTCCTTTATCTGTTTTCTTTCTTCCCTTTCGCTCACTCCACCATCTCAAGATTCTTCCAATCTGTCTCCTGGTCATCCTCTATGTCGCCTCCAGACACATTCTAGACATTCTTCCCCTCTTCCTCAGAACTGATACTAACAATATTATTTTCTAATTGCCAAGATATCAAGAGAAGAAACAAGCTAGAACACTCAGGACTGATCTCCTTTAAAATGGACTGATTGGGTCTCCTTGCAGTCCAAGGGACTCTCAAGAGTCTTCTCCAACACCACAATTCAAAAGCATCAATTCTTTGGCATTCAGCTTTCTTCATAGTTCAATTCTCACATCCATACATGACTGTTGGAAAAACCATAGGCTTGAGTAGAAGGACCTTCGTTGGCAAAGGAATGTCTCTGCTTTTTAATATGCTGTCTTTTTTTTTTTATTTTTTTATTTTTTTAATTTTAAAATCTTTAATTCTTACATGCATTCCCAAACATGAACCCATCTCCCACCTCCCTCCCCATAACATCTCTGTGGGTCATCCCCATGCACCAGCCCCAAGCATGCTGTATCCTGCGTCAGACATAGACTGGCAATTCAATTCTTACATGATAGTATACATGTTAGAATGCCATTCTCCCAAATCATCCCACCCTCTCCCTCTCCCTCTGAGTCCAAAAGTCCGTTATACACATCTGTGTCTTTTTTCCTGTCTTGCAATATGCTGTCTAAGTTGGTCATAACTTTCCTTCCAAGGAGCAAGCGTCTTTTAATTTCATGGCTGCAATCAACATCTGCAGTAATTTTGGAACCCACAAAAATAGTCTGCCACTGTTTCCCCATTTATTTGCCATGAAGTGATGGGACTGGATGCCATGATCTTCGTTTTCTGAATGTTGAGCTTTAAACCAACTTTTTCACTCTCCTCTTTCACTTTCATCAAGAGGCTCTTTAGTTCTTCTTCACTTTCTGCCATAAGGGTGGTGTCATCTACATATCTGAGGTTATTGATATTTCTCCCGGCAATCTTGATTCCTACTTGTACTTCATCCAGCCCAGCGTTTCTCATGATGTACTCTGAATATAAGTTAAATAAGCAGGGTGATAATATACAGCCTTGACGTATTCCTTTTCCTATTTGGAACCAGTCTGTTGTTCCATGTCCAGTTCTAACTGTTGCTTCCTGAGCTGCATATAGGTTTCTCAAGAGGCAGGTCAGGTGGTCTGGTATTCCCATCTCTTTCAGAATTCTCCACACTTTATTGTAATCCACATAGTCAACTGCTTTGGCATAGTCAATAAAGCAGAAGTAAATGTTTTTCTGAAACTCTCTTGCTTTTTCCATGATCCAGTGGATGTTTGATCTTTGGTTTCTGTCCTTTCCTAAAACCAGCTTGAACATCTGGAAGTTCATGGTTCACGTATTGCTGAAGCCTGACTTGGAGACTTTTGAGCATGACTTTACTAGCGTGTGATATGAGTGCAATTGTGTGGTAGTTTGAGCATTCTTTGACACTGCCTTTCTTTGGAATTGGAATGAAAACTGACCTTTTCCAGTCCTGTGGCCACTGCTGAGTTTTCCAAATTTGCTGGCATATTGAGTACAGCACTTTCATAGCATCATCTTTTAGGATTGGAAATAGCTCAACTGGAATTCCATCACCTCCACTAGCTTTGTTTATAGTGATGCTTCCTCAGGCCCCCTTGACTTCACATTCCAGGATGTCTAGTTCTAGGTGTGTGATCACACCATCGTGATTTTCTGGGTTGTAAAGATCTTTTTTGTATAGTTCTTCTGTATATTCTTGCCCCCTCTTCCTAATATCTTCTGCTCTGTTAGGTCCCTACCATTTCTGTTCTTTATTGAACCCATCTTTGCATGAAATGTTCCCTCAGTATCTCTAATTTTCTTGAATAGATTTCTAGTCTTTCCCATTCTATTGTTTTCCTCTATTTCTTTGTACTGATCACTGAGGAAGCCTTTCTTATCCCTCTTTGCTCTTCTTTGAAACTCTGCATTCAAATGGGTACATCTTTCATTTTCTCCTTTGCCTTTTGCTTCTCGTCTTTTCACAGCTATTTGTAAGGCCTCCTCAGGTGGCCATTTTGCTTTTTTGCATTTCTTTTTCTTGGGAATGATCTTGATCCCTGTCTCCTGTGCAATGTCATGAACCTCCATCCATAATTCATCAGGCACTCTGTCTATCAGATCTAGTCCGTTAAATCTATTTGTCACTTCCACTATATAAGCATAAAGGATTTGATTTAGGTCATACCTGAATGAGTATGTAGGTTATCCTTTCTGTGGTCAAGTGCTCAGCTGCTCAGTCATGTCCTACTCTTTGAAATCCCATGGACTGTTGCCCCCCAGTCTCCTCTTTCCATGGGATCCTCCAGGCAAGAATACTGGAGAGGGTTGCCATTTCCTCCTCCAGGGGATCTTCCTGACACAGGGATTGAACCCACATCTCTTACATCTTTTGAATTAGTAGGAAGATTCTTTACCACTGTCCCAACTGGGAAGCCCCCTATCCATAGATTCTAAGGTAGGTCTAAATTTTTATAGCTTGGGATTTATCTATGTATCCTGTCTGAAAGGACTAGTAATTATTTTAATAGAAATTCAGAATTTTGAATTCAGAAGGTTTGGTACTGAATTTTTGATCTGTCACAAAGTAACTGACACACTGAGTTACATTTTCTTTCTGTAAAATAGTTACTTATAAAAAGCAGATTAAGCTTATTATTCTCTCTGTTAATTTACTAGAAACCTGGGGTATATGAAGGTTGGATAATTTCCTCCAGGTCACATAGCTAATAAATAGAAGACATCTTGATTCTGCATAGAGCTACGATTCAATGAGCCACATATTACTTTTGTAAGGTTATTTATAAGAATTAAATGAGACAATACATTTATAAACCATCTCCCCCTTCACTGCATGTTTTTTCATTTTTTTCTTAAATTATGTCTGTTTGGTAGTAAGAGAACACATTCCACTGCTTAATCACACTACAATTTTCCTAAAAACCTTCCTGCCATTGCCAGTTATATATCTAACAATATATACTTTTATCTTTAACTCAGCCTCCTAACCCCATGTCAGGTTTAAACAGAAATTAAGAACACATGAAAGGATATTTGCTACTGTAAAATTTATTTTAAAATATGCTCAATTTACCCATATTTAAAAAATCCTTGCAAAGTGGCATAAATCCCACTTAGTTATGGTGTGTGATCATTTTGATATATTATTGAATTTGATAAGTAGCATTTTGTTGAGGAATTTTACATCTATGTTCATCAATGATATTGACATATAATTTTCTTAGGTGGCTTAAGAGACAGCAGTTTATTTGTCAAATTTCTGGAGACTGAGAAGTCCAAGATCAAAGTGCCAGCCAATTTGGTTACTGATGACATTCCTCTTCCTGTCTTGCAGATATCTGCCCTCTTGCTATTCTTTTACATACATTTCCTTGATGGATCTGGGAGAAGAGAGAGTCAGAGAGGGACAAACACAGAAAGAAAGAGAACTTTGTTCTTCTACAAGGCCTTCAAACCTATGGGATCAAGGCCCTACTTTTATAGCCTCCTATAAATCTTAATTACCTCCTAAAAGCCTTATCTCTAAATATAGTCATCTTGAGGGTTGGACTTCAAAATATGAATTTCTGGAGCGGGGAGGTACAATTCAGTCCATAGATAGATTCTTATCTTTTTTTTTTTTTAAACAATCCATATTTGGATCATATGAGACCTTGAAAGCAAGGACATTGTGAAACAGAATTTAAAATGTATCATAAATTAATTCTAATTTTATATTATATAGTAAGTCTTAACTCTTTTATAATGACTTAAGCATCAGAATTTATTAGCTTTTCTTTGGGTATTTGTACTTAGATTTGAATTTTCTCATAATATTAGGTATAGAGTGTTTTTTCTATAGTCACAAAAACTACAAAATTTGTTGGCATAATCTTACTGTAATTAAATTCCCATTATAAATATTCTCATGTTTGAACTGAATAGAATAATTCAAAATAGAATAGAATAGTGTTCTATTTCCATAAAACGTCAATATGCAAAATCTTATTATCTGTGTTACTACTCAGATGTTAAAAAGCTCAGAGTGTGAAAACATGGTTATATAGTCAATTTCCATTTAAGCAAAGAGCTTTAATAGAAGTATCAAGTGTGCTATTTACTGCATTAGTACCTTTCCAAGTCTTCTTGAAAGAAAGCTTTTACCTTTCTGTTTTACAACTATATTAAAGCCAATTATAGAAAAGCACACTCAATTTTTACATCAAAACTCTTTGCCAGTAAGTCAATTATCCTGGTCAAATTGTCCTCTGAAAGGAAAGCAGTCTAGAGAAAGAACTTTATATGTATTTCAGAAGCTTCAGCGCGTCCCTTACAGTGTGAGCTAGTAGTGTGATTCAGGCATCATTGGAACACCTGATGCATGTACCTCCTTCCATTTTTCTATACCTGTGCTTCCTTTAATCAACATCATCAGTAAAATGGGAGCTAACAGTTTAAATGTCCAAAATAAATGAAAACATCATTTTGAATGATATAATTTGCAACAAGGCTTAGTTTTTAAGAATTTTATTTTATTCACATACGTAGGAATGGTAAAATTTTTCAGAACAGCCTACATTCTCCTATGTGTTTGTACATGTGCAAGCATGTACATAGAAAAAAACAAGGAGAAAGAGACAAAAAGGTTACTTTATGTTCCAGGAACCATATTAAGTTCTGAGAATGTCCAGATCAACCAGCTCTTGCTCTCTAGAAATCCACCATCTGGCAAAGGAGACAGAGGCATGAGCGAACAACTATTAAACTGTTGGTTTCATATAAGGTTATCTATAATATGAGAATAATATGCTATACATTAGTAGCACAGAGAAGGGCACAATAAATTCTCCTAGGGATAAGAAAGAAAATCAGGAAGGGCTTCACAGAAAATGTGGCTCTGTAATAAACAATGAGCTTTACCCAGTGAGAGTTATGCTCTGTGTCCCAGATTCTGGGAGATAACCTCTAAACCCTTGAAATTTCACAGGTTGTAGAAGTGTCTCTGTTATTCATGGTGGGTTCCTGGATGACACTTGAGAGTCAGATGACTCTCAGATAACCAGATGACTCAGGTTAGGAGATGGCTGTAACAGAAAGAACAACCATGAATTGGAAAGCTACAAGGGAAATGACTCCTATAATTGTGCCTAGGTAATGAACAACAGACTGGTTCCAAATAGGAAAAGGAGTATGTCAAGGCTGTATATTGTCACCCTGCTTATTTAACTTATATGCAGAGTACATCATGAGAAACGCTGGAAGAAACACAAGCTGGAATCAAGATTGCTGGGAGAAATATCAATAATCTCAGATATGCATATGACACCACCCTTATGGCAGAAAGTGAAGAGGAACTAAAAAACCTCTTGATGAAAGTGAAAGAGGAGAGCGAAAAAGTTGGCTTAAAGCTCAACATTCAGAAAACGAAGATCATGGCATCCAGTCCCATCACTTCATGGGAAATAGATGGGGAAACAGTGGAAACAGTGTCAGACTTTATTTTGGGGGGCTCCAAAATCACTGCAGATGGTGATTGCAGCCATGAAATTAAAAGACGCTTACTCCTTGGAAGAAAAGTTATGACCAACCTAGATAGCATATTGAAAAGCAGAGACATTACTTTGCCGACTAAGTCCATCTAGTCAAGGCTATGGTTTTTCCTATGCTCATGTATGGATGTGAGGGTTGGACTATGAAGAAGGCTGAGCACTGAAGAATTGATGCTTTTGAACTGTGGTGTTGGAGAAGACTCTTGAGAGTCCCTTGGACTGCAAGGAGATCCAACCAGTCCATTCTGAAGGAGATCAACCCTGGGATTTCTTTGGAAGGAATGATGCTAAAGCTGAAGGTCCAGTACTTTGGCCACCTCATGTGAAGAGTTGACTCATTGGAAAAGACTCTGATGCTGGGAGGGAATGGGGGCAGGAGGAGAAGGGGACGACAGAGGATGAGATGGCTGGATGGCATCAGTGACTCAATGGATGTCAGTCTGAGTGAACTCCAAGAGTTGGTGATGGACAGGGAGGCCTGGCATGTTGTGATTCATGGGTTGCAAAAAGTCGAACACGACTGAGCGACTGAACTGAACTGAATGAAGCTCCAATAAAAGCTAAGGATATCAAAGTTCAATTAAGCAACTGAGTTGGAATACTTCTTGCATCTTCTCATACATAGATGTCAGAAGGATAACATGCCTCATTCCTGAAGACACAAGTTGTTTTTACTGAACCAAACTAGACTTATTTCAAAGTCTGTAATTATAAACATAATACTGTATGGCAAATAGATGGGGAAACAGTGGAAACAGTGACTGACTTTATTTTACTAGGCTCCAGAATCACTGCAGATGGTGATTGCAGTCATGAAAGTAAAAGACACTTATTCCTTGGGAGGAAACTTATGACCAGCCTAGACAGCATATTAAAAAGCAGAGACATTACTTTGCCAGCAAAGGTCCGTCTAGTCAAGGCTATGGTTTTCCAGTGGTCATGTATGGATGTGAGAGTTTGACTATTAAAAAAAAAAAAAAAAAAAGCTGAGCACCAAAGAATTGATGCTTTTGAACTGTGGTGTTGGAGAAGACTCTTGGGAGTCCCTTGGACTGGAAGGAGATCCAACCAGTCCACCCTAAAGGAGATCAGTCCTGAGTGTTCATTGGAAAGACTGATGTTAAAGCTGAAACTCCAATACTTTGGCCATCTGATGTGAAGAGTTGATTCATTTGAAAAAACCCTGATGCTGGGAAAGATTGAGGGCAGGAGGAGAAGGGGACGACAGAGGATGAAATTGTTGGATGGCATCACAGGCTCGATGGACATGGGTTTGGGAGGACTCTGGAAGTTGGTAATGGACAGGGAGGCCTGGCGTGCTGTGATTCATGGGGTCGCAAAGAGTCAGACACACCTGAGTGAATGAACTGAACTGAATTGAATACTGTATAGGACCAGGGTCCAGCCCCCACAGGATCCAGGGAAACCTGAAGGAAAAACAGCATTGGTGGATGATTTAGAGAGAGATAAGGAATGAATGTTGAAGATAAGAAAATAGAGGAGAGAAAGAGGCTGATATTCCTTGGTTTACACAGAAAGCTAATAAAGTCTTAGAAGCTTAGGCAGGGAAGTGAACGCAGGGAGCCTCTATGCTCCAAGGGATCAGCCTGAAAAAGAGAGGGAGGGAGAGGGAGAGAGAGAGAATGATTGACGTGGGGAGACCAAGCTGTGAGGCCCTTTTTTTTTTTTTTTTTTCAAAAGGGTCTTTTATATCTTTACTTGTACATAGAGGGAAATGACAGATGCAAAGTCATACAGAGTCAGCCCAAACATTACATCTGTTTTGTCTTTATCAAAACCAGGATTTTTTCTGCAAACCTTTCCCATAGACAATGTTGTGTACATTATCTTCTGGTCTTGGAGGCCTGTGGACATTTTATGACCGTCTTTTGATAAAGGCTGTCCAACCAGAAAACTTATTTTCCCTTGAAATGTTTTTTCTTTTTATTTCTAATCTATGTCAGCCTCAGAAAGTATTAAACAAGTTACATTTCTCACGGAGCAAAGGTGCAGTGAGTTACAAGAAAGAACCAATTAGCTCAAAAGTCTGATGTGGTTAATTTTAAGGCTACACTTGTTTTTCTTACTTTCTAACTATGTTAACTAATACACTCCCAGGTGCACAGTGGGTAAGAGATATGGGAACTTAGCAACAAGCATTGGCCCAATAATGAAATCCTACACCAGCACTACTCTAATAACTTTTAACTCTTTAAATGGCTCTATGTTTTAGGCTTTCCATGCTTCTCATGGTTGGGAGGCTGTAAATAATCAAATGCATAGCTGCAAGAGTCTGGACATACCTGCCAAGCAAGCTAGAATGCTAACAGAGGGGGTTTGATTGGAAATATTCCTCTCATGTCCAGGAGACTTATTAGCTATAGCCCTAAGTTGATTTTCTCCAGAGAAAGGTGGTCGGGGATAGCCCCCTGTTAATGTCAGAGGAGTTGGTGAAAGTCATGAAATAGTAAAACAGACAGATTCTGGTTTTGGGGTAGATGCTCGAGAAAGTCTAGGGAGCCCCTTGAGTCCTGAAGCCTTGCTTAACAGTTCTCTTCCACATGACCTTGTCTTGGGTGGGATCTCCCATGGTGGCTCCCAGCAGTATAGCACTCAGTTCTGTCTGAGTCTTTGCAACTTCATGGACCCACCAAGCTCCTCTGTCTGTAGGATTTCCCAAGCAAGAATACTGGAGCGGGTTGTGATTTCCTACTCTAGGGGATCCTCCCGACCCATGGATCAGATCTGTGTCTCTTGCACCTCCTGCATTGGCAGGTGATTTCATTACCACTGAGGCACCAGGAAGCCCCGATACAACACTTGATCTAAGCCAAAAGCATATCTCATAACCGTGACTTTTAAATTTTAATGGATAGACTTGTGAAGTCAAGTACCTCAATCAATATTCACATGGAATATGGGTAATCCTCCTGTGAAATAATCCACTCTGAGCTTGACATAGCAAACCTCTAGACTGTTGGAAGGAAAGGATGTACTTAGATCAAAACATCCCTTTTTATACTCAATAATTTTTTGGTGTTCAGACCCATATTCCATTCTAATTTGAGACATATTGAAACCAGAGGGAAAAACTAGAAACACAGTAAATTAAAAATTGTAAGAAATTTTTCAATGGAAACTAAATTATTGAAACACTGACGTAGGGTGCAGCATGCTTGGGGCTGGTGCATGGGGATGACCCAGAGAGATGTTGTGGGGAGGGAGGTGGGAGGGGGGGTCATGTTTGGGAACGCATGTAAGAATTAAAGATTTTAAAATTAAAAAAATAAATAAATAAAAAATAAAATTAAATTAAAAAAAAATTTAAAAAAGAAACACAAACAGCACTGTCTTGGGGCTATTTTAAACAGATGAATTGTATTAGCTCATATTCATTTTGACCTCCTCCTACAATGTCTTTTGGTACTGCAGAACTTATACAACGAAAAGACAAATTTTATGATTCCCTTACAACTAGAAGAAACCTAAATGTAACATTTATATAACTGGGTGAATCTTGAATTGGAAATGAATCAAACAAATGAGAAACAGAGCGTGGGTCATTCATTATTCAGGTGATTAGCATAGCAGCATTGCCAGAAACAGTAATTATGGCTTTCCCCTTTGCAGATCATGACTCTGGATCATGATTCCTGAGTCAACCACTGTACTGTTATTTCCTCTTTCCACAGGTAACATTCTGACCTTAATAGTACACTAAATTCCCTTAGGGTGTACTTCTTAGGTGATCTTCTAGAAGTCATTCCTAAGGATTATACATAGAGTTTGTATGTTTAGAGTGAGTGAATCTGTAAGTTGCTTTCAACCCAATGGTTAATTAGTTATTTTCTACAAGTGACCCCTTAACTAATAAACTATCATAAACATTTAAGAAAAGATGTAGCAAAAAATAAAAAATAGAGTCATGAAATTCCTAGATAAATATGTTTCAACTGGGATCTTGTTAAAAATGCAGAATTTCAGATGCAGCCCAAGACCTACTAAATCAGAATCTACAATTCAACAAATTTACTACAGATTCTCAATATTTTCTCCATTGGAGAAAGAGATAAAATAAAGGAGTAAAACAAATAAATTTAGTGATAACTGCTAAGGAGATGATAAAGGAGATGATGTTATCACAGAGTAATGGGGGCAGGGTGATGTTACTCTAAATATGTTTGTCAATATAGAGCTCTCACAGGTGGTAGGGTCTTAAGTGTTTAGTCATGAGAATATCTGGAAAATATTTCAGACATATTTTAGCCACAAAGATTTTGAAAAAGGAATGATTTGACATGTTCAGAAAATGGAAAAGTTATTTTGACTTGAATAAGGTAAGTAAAGAAAAGTCAGAAAGCTAAGCATGAACCTGCATTAAATAGGAACATTGATCTATACTAACTTCATTTGGAAGAAGTATTAGTGGATTTTAATCAAGAAAATAATGCAATATAATTTAACTTTTAAAATTACAAACTGTGGATAATTGCTTATAGGCCTGAATAACTGGAAGCACAGAGTTTATTTTTGTCCTCAGGCGAAAGACAAGAGTAGCTTGGGCACCAATAGGGGCAGTAAAAATGGGGGAGAACTGGAAACATTCAACATTTTTTACATTATTTCAACAGGACTTTAACTGAATGTGAGACATGAAGGAAAGTGATACATCAAGCAGAACTCTCAGGTTTGGGATTTAGCCAACTGGTAGGATGATTCTGATATTCCTGAGATGAAGAATGAAAGACTGAATAAGAAAGGTTTGGTTGTGAAGTTATCAGGAAATTTTTTTTAATGGAAATCAATTTTATTTTATTTTTTTCAGATTTTATCATATTATATTATTATTATTATTTTACTTTACAATATTATATTGGTTTTGCCATACATCAACATGAATCCACCACGGGTGTACCCGTGTTCCCAATCCTGAACCCCTCTCCCACGTCCCTCCCCATACCATCTCTCTGGGTCATCCCAGTGCATCAGCCCCAAACATCCTGTATCCTGCATCGAACTTAGTAAACCAGAAAGGAAAACACCAATACGGTATACTAACATATATATATGGAATTTAGAAAGATGGTAAGGATAACCCGCCATGCGAGATAGCAAAAGAGACACGGATATATAGAACAGTCTTTTGGACTCTGCGGCAGAGGAAGAGGGAGAGGGTGGGATGATTTGGGAGAATGGCATTGAAGCATGTATATAATATCACCTAAGAAACAAATCGCCAGTCTAGGTTCGATGCAGGATACAGGATGCTTGGGGCTGGTGCACTGGGATGACCCAGAGAGATGGTATGGGGAGGGAGGTGGGAGGGGAGTTCAGGATTGGGAACATGTGTACACCCATGGCAGATTCATGTTGATGTATGGCAAAACCAATACAGTATTGTAAAGTAAAATTTAAAATAATTAATTAATTAAAAAATAGAAAGGAATTCGTTTTTATGGATGAACCTGGAGATAACCATATTAAGGGAAATACGTCAGACAGAGAAAGACAAATATTGTATGATATAACTTATATGTGAAATCTAAAACATAATAAAAATATATTTACAAAATAGAAACAGACTCATATACATGGAAAATGCTGCTGCTACTGCTAAGTCACGTCAGTTGTGTCCTACTCTGTGCGACCCCAAAGATGGCAGCCCACCAGGCTCCACCGTCCCTGGGATTCTCCAGGCAAGAACACTGGAGTGGGTTGGCATTCCCTTCTCCAATGCATGAAAGTGAAAAGTGAAAGTGAAGTCGCTCAGTCGTGTCCGACTCTTCGCGACCCCATGGACTATAGCCCACCAGGCTCCTCCGTCCATGGGATTTTTCCAGGCAAGAGTACTGGAGTGGCATGCCATTGCCTTTTCCGTACATGGAAAATAAACATCATGATATCATTACAAAAGCGAGGGAGGGACAAATTAGGAGTATGGGGTTAAGAGATACACACTGCTATATATAAAATAAATATAACAAGGATTTTCTGTGTAGCACAAGGAACTAGTTTCAATATCTTGTAATGACCTATAATAGAAAAAATTCTGAAAAATATATAACTTAATCATTTTTCAGTACACATGAAACTAATACAATATTGTAACCAAATGTACTTCAATTTTAAAAAAGGAAAAAAATTCTCCATTTTTTTTTAATTTTAATTTTTACTTTATTTTACTTTACAATACTGTATTGGTTTTGCCCTACATTGACATGAATCCACCACGGGTGTACATGCGTTCCCGAACATGAACCCCTCTCTCAACTCCCTCCCCATAACATCTCTCTGGGTCATCCCCTTGCACCAGCCCCAAGCATCCTGTATCCTGGCTCGGACATAGACTGGCGATTTGTTTCTTACATGATAGTATACATGTTTCAATGCCATTCTCCCATTTTTGAACATGCAAAATAAAAGCTATTATCAGAATTACAAATGAAGAAATGAATATAGTTAACAGAAAGCTTGGAATAAGGTTCAAGTTCAGGGAAGAAGTCAGAGCTACAGCTGAAATTTGATGATCAGTCTATGCTGGCATTGTTTTCAAAGCCAGATGCATAGATGAAATTCCCTATTAAAAATAATATGTCTAGAAATAATAGAATCTATTCTGAACAAACCATGGGGTTTCCCTTGCATCCACAGAATAAGTATATGAGGAAGAGGCAGAAGCATTGGAAATTAGGCAGATATACTAGTGAAATTAGAGGAAATGCATACATATGCGCTATTTTACTCAAGAGATAAGGACTGGATCAACACTGTCAAGGACTAATAAAATACAAGATAGAAGAGAACAGTTATTTTCACTGCTGGCATAATGGGTATCACTAACGTTGACTTAAAAAGTGCCCAACATGACAGTTACAAGTTTTATTTGGGGCAAAATGAGGATTTCAGCTCAGGTGACAACACCTCAAATAGCTCTGAGAAACTGTTTCAAATAAGTAGGGAGGAAGGTGATTTTGGTGAAGGGAGAGTGCATGCAATTACATTGTTTTTCCAGAAGTTTTCTGCTAGTCATGAAGAATAGTTATCATCATAGATTTTAGTGCTTTTCTAGATATGAGGAGACATAAGAATTGGGTTCATAAATTTGGCTCCTGAAGATAACTATCTGAAGGCCTGTTCTGCCAGTTTTTCCCTGAGCATAGAGTGCCTCATTTCTGCTCTCCACCCAGGACTTTTTTCAGAAGAGGGTGTTAAAAATCAGCAGTTGCAGCAGCACATGATTTAATCTTGGTAGAGGTAGATGGCAAGTGCCAATTTGTAGTTGACACTAACAGTATTACCAAGAACAGTCTGATGGATTGATAGGAAGAAAAACCACCGTAAAGTAGGAAGAAGGAAATGTAAGCAGCTAGTTCAGGCACATATATTACAAAGTTTTACTAAGAACAGGACCAGATGATTGGGAGAGTAAGTAGAACAGAATAAAGGCTAGAAGTTTAAGGTTTCATTTAGTTATCTTTTATTTAATGGAAGAGAGTAAGGACGTTTGGATGCTGGAAAAATATTGTAATAAAGAGAATAAATGCACTAATTAAATCAAAGTCCTTGATAAGTCATAAGTGATGGAACATGGAAACTAGGAAGATAATTTGTTTTTGATAGAGCAAATACTTCTTGTTACTTTTGTAATTCAAAGGATCACAGGAAAATATGAGTACAGACCAAAGGAAGTTTTCAGATGTGGTAGTAGGAAGATGAGAAATTTCTTAATTTTTCAACTGACTTATGAAGAGAAGTAAATTAAAGGACTTGCTAGATGACTATGTAGTCTTGCTGTTACTGTGATAGCTGAAGCAAACCAAAAAGTGAAACATGATAAAGTTAATTATTGAAGGAATATGACCTTTTTTTGAAGGAAGATGTCCAAGTAATTCAAGCTTTAGTTCAGTTCAGTTCAGTTCAGTCACTCAGTTGTGTCTGACTCTTTGAGACCCCATGGACTGCAGCATGCCAGGCCTCCCTGTCCATCACCAACTCCCTAAGTTTACCCAAACTCATGTCTGTTGAGTCACTGATGCCATCCAACCATCTCATCCTCTGTCATCCCCTTCTCTTCCTGTCTTCAATCTTTCCTAGCATCAGGGTCTTTTCAAATGAGTCAGCTCTTCACGTCAGATGGCCAAAGTATTGGAGTTTCAGCTTCAACATCAGTCCTTCCAATGAACACTCAAGACTGATCTCCTTTATTTTTTTATTTTTATTTTTTTAGTTTTTTATTTTTTAAATTTTAAAATCTTTAATTCTTACATGCATTCCCAAACATGAACCCCCCTCCCACCTCCCCTCCCCATAACATCTTTCTGGGTCATCCCCATGCACCAGCCCCAAGCATGCTGCATCCTGCGTCAGACATAGACTGGCGATTCAATTCACATGATCTCCTTTAGTTCAAGCTAGAATCCCAAATATTTAGCTTAGTTATAGGATATGTGGGCAGTATTCTAAGCCCAATGGTGGTATGGAAATATGAGTCTAAAAATCTAATTTAAATCTAGATGTAGTCAAATGACTAACTTCTGGCAAATGAAATTGCAATAACTTCTGAGACTTAATTACCTGGATTCAAGCCAAACTTCACAGATTAAGGGCATCATTCTCCACAAAACTGCTTTTGCCTTACTTCAGATGCTAGACACAGTCTCAGAGATCCCCATTCTGATCACGAGCTACAATTAAAGAGTTCTTACCATTCACTCAAATTTAATACTTTTTCTAGAATGATTCACAGACCTCAGGAGAACACTGTACTTATGATTAGATTTATCAAAACAAAATAATACTAATCAGAACCAGTCTGAGGGGGAAATGCATAAGATGTGGTCTGGGAAGTTCCAAAATGTACAACTTTCTTGTCTTCACGATATGCCTTTGGACACACCAGTGTGTGATAATATGCAGAGAATTGCCAGCCAAGGAAAATTACTCAAACATCAGTGTCTGAGTTTTTATTATGGTTTCATTCTATAGGCATGATTAATTGAATCATTGTTTATATGGCTGAATTCAATCTCCAATTCTCTCTTTTTCCTGGGGGTTGGCTGATATGGCTCAAAGCCCCAAATCTCTAACCACATATTTATTCTTTCTGTAATGTGTAGGCTCCACCCTAGGCAATCTCATTAACATAAACTATCAGATTTGGTCCCAGGGACCCACCATAAATAACAAAAACACTTCCCTAGGGAAATTCCAAGGATTTAGAGGTTACTTCCCAGGAACTGGAGACAACAGCCACCCAATTCTGTTTTAAGCATTTAGTGCTTATTTTTTAGGAATCAAGAATAAAGATCTTTCAGATTATTTATTAAACAGAGATGTAAATAAAAATATTGTGCAGGTCCTCATTGAAACTCAATTTAAAAAGGGCTTATTCTCAGTGAAGGAAGACCATTTGATCCTTTAGTATCTGCAATTCTTCTGGCTTTCACTTAGAATATTACATCTAGACCTCTGACAGCCATCTTGAGTCATGAATTGACCTTGAGGATGAAAGCCACATTCTGAAAGAGAGCTTAGTATAATTGTCATCCATGAAATAAACCCATCCCATCACTTGTTTTACTTTGTACAGTGTTGACCAAAAAATATGCACAACTCGAGGGTTGTGAGTTAAGTTTAATTTGGGGCAAAATGGGGACAGCAAACTCGGAGAGCTGTGAGAGACTGCTCCAAAGAGGCAGTGAGGGAAGATCAATATATACGATTTTGGTGAAGGGGGAGTTCAATGTAATCACATGCTTACTAAAAAAGGGTCTTTTGCTAATCAGGAGAAGCTGCTATCACCATGAAATGATTTAGTGCTTTTCTAGGTAAGAGCAAATACAAGGATTGGAATCATGAAATCGATTCATGAAAATATCTGACTACATACAGACTTACTCTACCAGTTTTTGTGGAGCACACAGTGCCTCACTCTCCACCTTGAACTGCCTTCAAGGTCATGTTGAAAGTCAACAGCTGCAGAAGTATGAGATTCAATCTCTGCTGAGGCAGATGGCAAATATCCTTGACAAATACCAGTTTGTAGTTGACGGCAGTTTTACTGGAATACCAGTCCAGTTCAGTCGCTCAGTCATGTCCTACTCTTTGCAATGCCATGAATTGCAGCACACCAGGCCTCCCTGTCCATCACCCAGTTCACTCAAACTCACGTCTATCGAGTTGGTGATGCCATCCAGCCATCTTATCCTCTGTTGTCCCCTTCTCCCCCTGCCCTCAATCCCTCCCAGCATCAGAGTCTTTTCCAATGAGTCAACTCTTCGCATGAGGTGGCCAAAGTATTGGAGTTTCAGCTTTAGCATCATTTCTTCCAAAGAACAGCCAGGACTGATCTCCTTTAGGATGGACTGGTTGGATCTCCTTGCAGTCCAAGGGACTCTCTAGAGTCTTCTCCAACACCACAGTTCAAAAGCGTCAATTCTTCAGCACTCAGCTTTCTTTATAGTCCAACTCTCGCATCCATACATGACTATTGGAGAAATCATAGCCTTGACTAGATGGATCTTTGTTGGCAAAGTAATGTCTCTGCTTTTGAATATGCTATCTAGGTTGGTCATAACTTTCCTTCAGTCATATCTATTTTAGTAGGTATTTAGTAGTTTCATGCTACAGTGGCAAATTACTTTTTGTGAGAGAAGTAAAATTAGTAAGTTGTGAGAGAGACTGTGTGGCCTGCAAATCCTAGAACATTTCATTCCTGACCCCTTAAGAAAAAATCTTCTATCCTTTATCTAGAATAATGGGAGAGAAAAGAGAATGAGTCTGTATTCATGGTAAATGTGGAACTTCTGTATAGCCCTGGACTACTTACTTCCAGGGTTCTTTCCGATGAATAAGGAACACACTTACAACTTGCTCACACCACTGGTAAACTTTATTTTTATTTTTTGCTTTAATTCTTTTTTTTTTTTTTTTTTACTTTATTTTACTTTACAATACTGTATTGGTTTTGCCATACATTGACATGAATCCACCACGGGTGTATACAAGCTCCCAATTCTGAATCCCCTTCCCACCTCCCACCCCATATCATCTCTCTGGATCATCCCCATGCACCAGCCCCAAGCATAAGATGTTTAAAGTTTTTCATATTAATAACTAATACATTTAAATACTTACCACATTAACATTTTGGCATATGTCATTTATTTTACTTTTAAAAGTTTTGAGAACTTTTTTGCTAATTTATGTCAAAGTCTCATTTGGTTAGCGCTCATTAGAAAAGTGCTAATTAGTAGAAAACATAGAGCAAGAATTTTAAGACTACTATTAATATCTTTCTTCTTCCCCTAACATGATTTTCTTGATTTTTTATGAGCCAATATTTGCTGTGATCCAAAAGTATTCTAAGAACACAGTCATTACCGTAAATATCCCATAGCAAGATATAAATTCTGCTAATTATCATATGTCAAGATTTCGATCTCCCCTCTCAGAAGCACGTTATCAATTTATTTTTCTGTGCTTAATGCCAGATATAATATTTTTCATAAAAATACTATGACTTCATTTAATAGAATGTTCAGAATACTGAATAAAATTTTACCTAAAATGTTATTAACATCTGGAGGAATCTCCACTGATATGGAACAAATGCTACATTAATTTTTAGTGTTATTAAATCTATACAGTAGATCAAATGACATCACAATCTACATCAGGCAAATGCCATGGTTACAAGAATTTACAGTAGTATCTCAGTACAGTTACCATAATTACACTTTTATTTAAGCAATTAAGCATGAAAGTGGCATTATTGTCAAAGATTTGATATATGACCTGAACGTAATTTGGGTAATGAGGAACAAGAAATGCCTGCTAAGTACAGCAGGTATTCTGTTAGCAGAAGACTGCTAAGACTGCTAATTACCCCTGATATATGTCAGATTGAATGGTCTTAGGTTAAAAAAAAAAAAAAAGTGCTGAATGGAGACACTATTTTGAAAATAATCTCCTCTTTTTATGTATAAAATGTTTTTAAACATTTAGCTTTAAGAAATTGAAAAGACAAGTTTTCTGCAGACAGTAGTTGCAGATACTGTGCAAATTCTCCTGTGTACTCAGTCAATGATAAATAACTGCTGCCATTTCAGGTTTTTGTCTGTTATGAACTTGTAGAGAAAAAAAAATAAAATCTTTATACCCAATTTCTAATTATCTAGACTCCCAAAAGTATCAACCTGCAGAATCCCCTGGCTTACGTTGTATCCAAGTCTTAACACCTAAAATCTTTTTAACTCCCTCAACTCTTTCTCCTTTCTTATAAATAAGAAAGACAAGCAACATTTTACATGAGGGTAAGAAAACCTTGAAGTTAACAGATTTTTGAACTTCTGTTATGGGATTTCAGTGGAGTTCCTTATTGCTGATTGACAAATAATTCATGGAAAAAGGTAATGCAGGGCAAGGGTTTCAAGGGAAAGACTGCTAAAAATAGAAAATGCCAGATGAACATGGCAATTAACAAACATGGGATCTGAACCAGATGATTCTGATCCCTTTCCTTTTGATGGACCAGAAATTACGGGTTGTACAGGGTGCCAGATAGATCGGGAAAAAGAGAAGATTGTCACTTTGAAAACGATCACAAGGGACATGGGACAGTTCGTACTGTGACCAAAACAGGTTCTGAGGCTCTTTCTCTAATTTTTTTTGCCCCTCCTAAAGTTCCTGAGAGTGGAGATCTGGATAATGATTCTGAAGCTATCCTCGCTGCAGACTTTGAAATTGGTCACTTTTTACGTGAGCCTATAATCCCAAGATCGGTGTTATACTTTACTGGAGAAGCTATTGAAGATGATGACGATGATTATGATGAAAGTGAAGAAGCAGATAAGGTAATGCTTTCCAAATGAGCAAATAATTCTCTGTGTAACACATTGAGAAGCAAATTGAGTGACTTGTGTATTCCATTGGTATATCCATTATTCCATGATATAGGATAAACATGTTTTTTGGAAAAACATGGTTTTAGAATTCTACATCCAAGCAATGTATGTATGAGGTTTCAATAAATAAACTGCAAAACTCAGAAAAAAAAGAAGAAAGAAAAGAAACATGGGATATTCATCTTTATTGATAAAAAATAGAAAATATTCTGATGACTCAGCATGTCATCTCTGAGTTAATTCAGTATGATTTCTAGACTTAGATTTGTGAGTCTAACCAACTTGCATTAAAATATATGAAAAAAATCATATAAGAACTTAATTATAAACCCATATATTTTGCTTTAATTATTTTTTCATGTGTAATTGGTCAATATGACTGTTTTTAAAATACTGTCTTAAAGATGGAGTGTAGACTACTTACTATAGAAGTTATAAGGTCACGCAGTTCTTATCCTGCTAAATTTATCATGTTTGTCAGTTTAAGTAGGTAGCTTCTGTGAAACTCACTTCATTGTAATGAAATTCTCTATATTAACATTGATCCCACAAATTTATCACACAAAAATGGTACTTAACATTTACATGTAATAGTTCTTTGCTTTTCCTTACGGCATAGCTCCACTAGCTTTGCCCTTGTGATGCTTCCTAAGGCCCACTTAACTTTACAGGATATCTGGCTCTAGGTGAGTGATCGCACCATCATGATTATCCTGGTTGTGAAGATCTTTTTGTACAGTTCTTCTGTGTATTCTTGCCACCTCTTCTTAAGATCTTCTGCTTTTGTTAGGTCCATTTCATTTCTGTCCTTTATTGTTCCCATCTTTGCCTGAAAATTTCCCTTGGTATCTTTAACTTTCTTGAAGAGGTCTCTAGTCTTTCCCATTTATTGTTTTCCTCTATTTCTTTGCAATGATCACTGAGAGATTTCTTATCTCTCCTTGCTATTCTTTGGAACTCTGCATTCAAATGGATATATCTTTCCTTTTCTCCTTTGCCTTTCACTTTTCTTCTTTTCATAGCTATTTGTAAGGCCTCCTCAGACAGCCACATTGCCTTTCTTTTCCTTGGGGATGGTCTTGATCCCTGTCTCCTATACAATGTCATGAACCTCCATCCATAGTTCTTCAGGCACTCTATCAGATCTAATCCCTTAAATCTATTAATCACGTTCATTGTATAATCCTAAAGGATTTGATTTAGGTCATACCTGAATGGTATGGTTTTGTTTGGTATGGTTTGGAATGGTATGGTTTCCTGAATGGAGTGGTTTTCCCTACTTTCTTCAAAATCACTGCAGATGGTGATTGCAGCCATGAAATTAAACGATTCTTACTCCTTGAAAGAAAAGTTATGACCAGCCTAGACAGCATATTAAAAAGCAGAGACATTACTTTGCCAATAAAGGTCCATCTAGTCAAGGCTATGGTTTTTTCAGTACTCATGTATGGATGTGACAGTTGGACTGTGAAGAAAGCTGAGGGCCAAAGAATTGATGCTTTTAAACTGTGGTGTTGGAGAAGACTCTTGAGAGTCCCTTGGACTGCAAGGAGATCCAACCAGTGCATCCTAAAGGAAATCAGTCCTCAATATTCATTGGAAGGACCTATGCTGAAGCTGAAACTCCAGTACTTTAGCCACCTCATGCGAAGAGTTGACTCATTGGAAAAGACTCTGATGCTGGGAGGGATTGGGGGCAGGAGGAGAAGGGGACGACAGAGGATGAGATGGCTGGATGGCATCACCGACTTGTTGGTTGTGAGTTTGAGTGAACTCTGGGAGTTGGTGATGGACAGGGAGGTCTGGCATGCTGCAATTCATGGGGTTGCAAAGAGTCGGACACGACTGAGCAACTGAACTGACTGAACTGACATAGAAGTAACTGAAGATACCAGCCTCATGATACATTTAGAATTTAGTTAAAAGCAGTAATTTTTTTTCTTTTTTTTGTCAAAATAATATATTATTTTAGTTTTTCCCAGGTTTATATATTCATTTTTGGTTAAGTTGGTTGTATATAGAAATAATTCTTACACATTTGAAAAGTGCTAACCACAATTTAAATTTTTGATTTTTCAAATACCTTGTTTTATGTTTGGTTCTTTATATTAATCATTAAACATAAAACAAAAATTTTCTTTCATATTTCTCTAAGGGCAAGCAAATACGACTAAGAAATTTAAAAATATTCTTTGTTGCTGGTTTTGTTATTTTTTTAAGTTTGAGATATCAAAGACAACACTCTTTTTATATAACACATAATGAAATTCTACATCTTTTGTTCAGTTACTATTGTGTACTAAAACTTCAAATCATTTATAATTAAGTTATATTTTATAATAAATGTACTGTGCTCATCTGGGAAGTAATAAAAGCATCAAACTCTGATTTCTTAAAAAAAAAAAGTCTTCCTAGTGTTCCCTTTCTTATGATAAATTAAGAAAATTGTGTTCTGAATTCTTTCCATTTGTTAGTTCCCTGCCATATTTTATTGAAAATATGACTCATATCTTGGCACTTTATCTGAAATAAGTTAGTTCTAGCTTGTCTGAAAACAAGTTCACAAGTCTCAAGTTTTGTCTGACTTTCACAAAGAATAGATGTTATGTGAATTTTTAACTATCTCTGCAGTCTGGCGCCACTCAAACTATTCATATTTATTTTAGCCATTTTTTAACCCCCACCAGATTCTCAGTTCTAGGAACTTTGACATGCAGCACAATGATTCTAGATTCTGATCATTCTAGCTTCCATTCTCATACAAGCATTTTTGTTTTGCCTAAAATTCCCTACACACTAATTTTAAGTCAAGCTAATTTTCAAGTGATAGGCAGGGAAGCCTGGCATGCTGCACTCCATGGAGTCACAAAGAACCGGACATGACTAAACGGCTGAACTGAACTGACTTTTTCAAGACCTTTTGTTTCATTTTTTTTGGAATCATTTGTGGCTACTCTATTGGATATTTTATTTCCCAGATTCAGTAGAAATTAAAATCTGCCTTCGTGAAATTCAGCAATGAATCATTTAACTTCGTATCTGCTTATGTATTGCATTTGCTTTGTAATAAATATAGGTTTATCTCCCAGTTTACTGTCTTGGGGTGGGCAGGTGGGGGTGGAGGAAGAGACAACCTATTATTCTTTTATCTCACACTGTTATTACTAGAAAAAATGCATCTTATTTTTATGAATTAAATTGTTAATTAAATTCCAGATGTTTTTGTGTGACTATTTGCCAAGCTTTCAATATAGTGCCTGCCTGATGCCCTATGAGGGTTTAATGATTGAAGCCTTTATTATTGTCACTATTATTTCCTCTTTCTCACTTTCATCTTTCTAAAATCTGCATTTCTCAGTTCCCTGTTGAAACAGTATCAATTTCATACAAGATAGATTTTCTAGATCTTTCTTCTCCTCTGCATTTTTACATGCTGATATGTCCTGAGATCAGCACATTTCTCATCTGTCTCTATACTCACTCCCTCACTTACTTTCACAAAATTCTTGACAGAAAGAGATGTATCCGGTGTATGATTATACACCGGATAGAATAGACATGTTCTTAATTTGTAGCCTATTTTTTTAGAATGGAGAAATGTAGAGACTTACTAAAGGAAAGGGTGAGAAAATGTAAATGCAGATGCATGTGAAAGATAAAGGAAAATGTAAAATTGAGGGAGATGATATGAGATGTTCTCAAAATACTTGATGCAAAGGCAAAGTAGTCATCAAAGAAAGAGGTAAGAAAAGTTGTGTAGTTGTCTCAAAATTTTTGAAGGCTTGCATGATCACTGAGCAGGAAGAAAGGTATCTGACTTTAGACAAAATAAAAATTAACTGACATTAATAGCTGGAGTCTTTGCTGAAGTTTCCAACTTAAACACTTTCAGATAAATGTCTTATTGCATAAGTCTGCTGCTGCTACTGCTGCTAAGTCGCTTCAGTTGTGTCCAGCTCTATGCGATCCCATAGATGGCAGCCCATCAGGCTCCTCTGTCCCTGGGATTCTCCAGGCAAGAACACTGGAGTGGGTTGCTATTTCCTTCTCCAATGCATGCATACATGCTAAGTCATTTCAGTCATGTCCGACTCTGTTGCATAAGTCTAGGTTGTTTTTTATTTCACACTTCTCTGTAAAGTTTGACAAAGTTGATGTTTTCCTGAGCCTTGTTCCCAGGAAAACTGCAAAATGAATAGTTAAGAAATACCACTTCCTCTTTGTGCTCCCAAGAAGCTTCCTTGCCTTTGGAGAAAAATTGAACCTGACAGAGTTAATCAGGCAAGGAAAACTTAGCTCAAGACTATCGCAGAAGGGGAGAGAGATTGAACACACTTTACTGAAATAAAAGGTAGGAAAAATTTTTGGTTTTGGATAAGCTTGTGAAAAATTACTGGAGGGTGTTAGGAAGAAGTTGTTCAATGTAATTAGGACTTCCAAGTTTGCTAGTTGATGCTTAAGCTTCTACCCTTACACAGAGACCTAGTATAGGTCTCATTGATCATTCTTACATTTGATTTAAGCAGAATGACTTGGATTACACTTCAAGGGGATGGTTTTCTTGCCCTTGAAAAAGAAATTCCTGGGAAGAGTCTTTCTCTAACAACAACAAACAAACAAACAAACAAACAAACAAACAAACAAAAAAACTGGCAACAGTCTGCAAGATTTACATCTCAAAGTGGCAAAGAAAAAATTAAAAATTTTGACTTTTCTAAAGTAAATGCTCTAATGAAAGGAAGGTCAAGAGCTATAATCAAGGAAAAAGCTGTCTAAAGAGTAATTAAACTAAGGAGAATAATAAGATTGTCTTGGTGACCCAGTGTATTCTGTTTATCCTGAGATAAACTCATCTCTATCTTTCTTCAATGATTCAGATAAGAAGCGTCTTTCTTTCTCTTGCTTGCCATAAGAATCCAAGATGACTTCCTTCTGTATCAGCCTTCCTAAAATCTCAAGACCCCCATCCTTTTTTGGGGGACTTTCCTCATTAATAACTGCTCTAATTAAAAATGAATTTCTTAATTTTTGGTGCATCCTATTTTTCACATAGTAAGACATCACACATAATTTCATATTTAAAAAAAAACTACATGAGTTGATGTAACCAAAGCACTTAGCATATATGCAACCTGATTACTTTCAAATACTCAAATCAGCAAATAAAATCATTGTAAGTTCCTAATAAATTTGTTTTTGAAACAAGTCTCTAATTCTGAAGGTAAATATCATTACTTCTCAAAATTAGATATAGATGGGATTATGTCTCCTATAAGAAGGTGATATGTTTAAGCAAAAATGAGTTTTAAGTGAATACAGGGATATATGAAAATGCCTAGCAAAAAAGCATGAATCTATTACATAACCTGCTTTCCTAAACTATTTCAGCTCCCTGTCTTCAGGCATTATGACATGTATCGTATAAGGGAAGCTCACTCTGAGTCAGAAAGAAACATATTCTGATAACAGGTCAGGTAAATCTGGTGAAATCAAACACAATAATATCCTATGAATAAATGGAGGGTGGGACATTTAGTACAAACCAGAATTCTTGACCTAGGTGTTAGTTCCATAGATTTCAAGCTGCAGGGTCTGATGGATTCTTATACTTACATAACAATATTAGGGTTCCTATACATTTTCTATGTAAACTAGCTTTGTGAATTTATTTTACCACCCCTAAAATATATCTAACATTACTCATGCTAATTACTGAAACTTCTGTGCTGAGTTGAATGACATTTTTAGTTTATTTTTCTTTTATAATATTTTGGGTATTGATTCCATATTGGAATATTTCCAGTGTTTACCAAAACCCTTTAATGTGAATTATTGATTAAAGTACTTCAAATGTTAGCTAACCACTTTTAGACTGGTACTTAGCTCTAATTTGTATAAAACACATTCAACTAATCCTAAATATTGTTAAATTAAATAATATTACATTGGACATCATTATTTACTGGATAATGAATTGGGACTTACTTTAAAGTCTTGAGTTTGTCATTACCATTCAAGTACTTATAGATTTATACAGTAAAATTTCTTCTGCAGGCATTTTTCTTACAATTTGAAGAGATGACTTCTAGCAGATGGGCTTAGAACAGAGAATTTCTTTTCACTGAATATTTAGTATGTAAGCCTCACTCTAGCTAGTCTTTAGTTTTAATTTTTGATCTCTCCTTATTTTCTCCATTGTTTAATCCTATTTTACGTAAGGAGGAAATATTTGAAAACTTGATGAGATTGAAGTTGCTCAGAGTAAACAATCTGTACTCTGTATAAAAAAGCAAAAATGTAAGAAAAAGGAAAAAAATGTGACAGATATTAAACATGAGATAATTTCAATTTAGTTGATTTTTATTTTAAATTATACATAATATACCTAAAATATAGAAATGGGAAATACACATCATAATAGTTAGTTTTCTTCTGAAAGGCTTATATGCATTCTTTTTCATAGACTGCCTGAAAGAACTAAAAAGCAACAAGAAAATAAATATTTTTTAAAGTGCTGTATCAGCTCTTAAAACAGACAGAGCTGACATTTTGAGGTGTGAAAGGGAGGTTAATTTTGGATAGAGAGACAGAAGATGGTAAGAAAATTTAAATTCTTTCTTGGCAGATGACAACAATCTCTTTACAGTTTCCTGTTGCTATTCTGTTTTTTGCAACATTATCCACACACCTACTAGTTTCCTTAAGAAGAGCAGACAACTGAGAGGCATCATTTGAATAGAGTGGTTAAAACATTATGAGGGCATTTTTAAAAAGGAAATATAATGTTCCAAGATATTATATGTATGTGCATGGTTGCTCAGTTGTGTCCGAATTTTTGCGACCCCATAGACTGTTGCTCACTAGGTTTCTCTGTCCATGGAATTTCCCAGGCAAGGATACTGGAGTGGTTTGCCATTTCCTACTCTAGGGGATTTTCCTGACCTGGGGATTGAAACTGCATCTCTTGCATCTCCTGCGTTGGCAGGTGGATTCTTTACCAACCAAGCCACCTGGGAGGCCCTTCAAAGGCATTAGTGAGGAAATAATTATCAGGGAAGAATTAACATATTTCGTTTGCAGAAAAGTTGTTTTCAGATTGTTTTATATTTACTGTGTCCTTGAAATTTTGTTATTAATTTTTTTTACAAAGTTTTTACTAGGCTACTGGTTTAGACAGGGTACCTAGAACTCTAATCATGGTGGAGTATGCTTAATAATGATTTCAGACAAGAGTGGGAGTAGGTCAGAAGAGGCAGCTGGAGACTTCAATTTACCCCTGCTTATATGCTTCAGTGGACAATTTTATTAAACTCAAAAGTCTTATCTTTTTAGAAACTTTTTCAAATGGAGTAATTCACTCTGGAAAAAACTTTTTATGACACCTGGTAAAGAACTTGCCTGCCAGTGCAGGGGACATAAGAGACATAGGCTTGATCCCTGGGCTAAGAAGATTCCTTGAAGGAGATCATGGCAACCCACTCCAGTATTCTTGCCTGGAGAATCCCTTGGACAGAGGAGCCTGGGGGGCTACAGTCCATGGGGTTGCAAAAGAGTCAGACACAACTGAAGTGACTTAGCACACACACATGCACATAAATGAACACACGCACACATGTGCATGTGTTTGTGTGTATGTGTGTGTTGCCAAAAATGGAGACTAGTTTGCAATCAGTGCACTTATGTTCTCTAAAAGCTAAGAAATATTTTCCAATACATAGTACTTACCTTAGGAACAGAGAAAGTATAGTCAGTAACATCTATTTTGTTTCTTATTTCCAAATATCAATATAAGCAATATTTATCTTTATCTTCTAGCCACTTCATCTGACATTTTTTTCTTTTTTTGGTGGGGAAACACCTGCCACAGGACCATGTGTTTTTTAAGAATGGGTTAACTCTACACTTGTGGTTCTTTAGGATAATGTAAGATTCAAGTCAGCTCATTCTGTGTTCCATCACTGTGCCCATAGTTATCAACTCAGGGAAGAGCAAGTGATTCTGGTTGGTCCAAGGAGATAATCCACCATATTCCTTGCCACTCTTTGGGTACTGTGTTTGGCAAGCTGACTGAAGGTGAGTCTGAGACATTAGTGGCCATTTTGGCACCCACAAACTGAGAGGAAACTTGAAATTAAACCAATGTAAAGAAACCAAAAGTGATAGCACAGAGAAAGAGCTAGAGTAACAGAAAAATGCCGGGTCTTAATAAAATAGTTTGGGCACCCAAACAAAAAAACGATATCTACTCCAAGAACTTTTATTTCCATATTTCCCCTTATTTACTTACATAAACTAAATAATAATTATATCACTTAACCCTGTACATAAGTCCGTTTTCATCCTCAGCTTTGCCATTTGAGTATCTCTATGTTAGCCACCCTCCTTCATGTATAGCATTGTGGAGAACATTTCTTGGGATTCTGTAACATTTCTTAGAATTGATCAGGATGCATTTGATTCTGCTTTTCTGTAAAACTCTAAATGTGTAAAATGCTTTATTTTTCTCATATTTATAATATATGTATTTCAACTTGAAAATCCACTTTCCTTGGCTGTACAAACTCCCTCTAAGTCAGTTTCTATTTTTTAAATTAAATATATGCTATAAATCATAAATGTCAGTTGTGGAGAAAATACATTCAAAAGAGGCAAAACTAATATTTCAGTTTCTTTTAAGATTGTGAGAAATTAATTATTTTTGAAAAACTTAAATAAAAATGTTTATAATTAAAATAAAATAAAATATTAATTGTTGTCACTATTCTGTCTCTTCTTCAAGTCTTTCCACACAGGCAGTCAAATTCAAAAAGCATTTGCTCTCATGTTTGAAGAAAGTTACATCACAAAGAACAGAATCTATTTACAGTTCTAAAAATATATTTTCTGGATTTTTAAATAAGAAATGAAAAAATAAAAGTATACATGTAATTAATATTTTATGGAAATATATAATTATTAGCAATGATTGATAATTTCTGCTTAATTATATTTTAGTATGTGACAATTAGATGAAAATATTGGGCAATTTTTATGACTATAAAGCATTATTATAATTTATAGCAAAATCAAATATTTTTAGCATCAACCTGGGACACAGGAGAAAGCAGGTAATTATGAGTGAGATTCTATACAAATTGGAATAATTGGGCTCAAAATGGAGCTATCTCATAATTACAGAAGAGTTTTAACATTGATTAGGATAGAATGTATGGAGATTTAAGTATTTTGTTCCTATTCAATATGTGTAAAAAATAAATATATATGTTTAAATGTATCTGCATATGCTATTAACCCATTTATCTTCTTAGGAATTCTAAGCCATACAGATAAATTCTTTTAAAATCTGTCATTTTAAATATTTTCACTTTCAAATTATGAAAATTTTAGGCCAAAGAATGCACTACCTTTTTATTGCTGCATAGCACATTAACTCAAAAATAGTGACTTTAGGCAATTATTGTTTATCATCTTGTTTAGTGTCTGTGGATGATAAATTGAGTCCTAATTTAGCTGGTTCTTATAACTCAGGAGCTTGAATGAGGTTGCAGTAAGGTGTGAGTTAGAGCTGCAGCCATCAGAAATCTTGCCTGAGGTTGAAAGATTTCCTTCCAAGGTGGCTCTTTCTTATCACTCACAAATTATTGTTGCCTGTGTTGGCTGCTGGTGGGAAGCACCAGTTCCTCTTTATTTGTATGCCTCTCTGTAGGGCTGTTTGAGTATCTTCATGGCATGGGATCTGGCTTCCTCCAGAATGAGCAAGCCAAGAAAACAGGGTGAAAGTTACAATATCTTTAATTACTGCTCCTGGGAAGTTACACACCCTCACTTTCAAAATGTTTACTATATAAGTCAGATATAATTCATTGCAGAAGGTCACTACTTATAGACATACATACATGAAAGCATTTTTTTGGTGCCAAATTCTTCTCTATGCCACATTTTTATGCATAGAAGAATCAGTTTGTATATTAAAATAATATATATTTAACATAATACTAAAAGAGTGCCTATGGTATGCACCTGCATACAAGCTCAGTCATGTCTACCTCTTTGTTACTTTGTGTATCTGTTTTGAAATATTGTTCTCTTCCCTCACAACTAGGTGACAGGCCAAACTGTCATTATCCTAAGTTATAAAGAAGAGAAAGATAATGGGGAGCTAAATAATTTTTCAGGTATCTAATCACTCTCCAGTGTTAAGAGTCAGTGGGAACTGTTCCTTTCAAGAGTTAAGCACAAAGGACATGGAGAGGGAAAGTTGCAAAATTTCACCTTTATAATTGTGGTATAAGTATATAACACATGTGTGTGTGTGTGTTATATATATATATAACATATATATATATATATATATATATATATATATATGCTGTGCTAAGTCACTTTAGTCATGTACAACTCTTTGAAACCCTATGAACTGTATCTTTCAGGCTTCCCTGTCCAAGAGATTCTCCAGGCCAAAATACTGGAATGGGTTGCCATGCCCTCCTTCAAGGGATCTTCCCGACCCAGGGATAGAACCTATTTCTCTTATGTCTGCTGCATTGGCAGGTGGGTTCTTTACTACCAGCACTACATATATAGTGGATAGCCTCTCTCTATATATAAATTTACACACACACACATATATATATATGTGATCAGGTCAGTTCAGTCACTCCGTTGTGTCCGACTCTCGGCGACCCCATGAACTGAAGCACACCAGGCTTCCCTGTCCATCACTAACTCCCAGAGCTTGATCAAGCTCATGTCCATCCAGTCAGTGATGCCATCCAGTCATCTCATCCTTTGTGTTCCCCTTTTCTTCCTGCCTTCAGTCTTTCCCAGCATTAGGGTCTTTTCTAATGAGTCAATTCTTCTCATCAAGTGGCCCAAGTATTGGAGCTTGAGGGTCAATCTGATCAAATATATCTATATGTGTAAACAAATATACCTATTTATAGATTGTGTTAGTGAAGTGACCCTTAAGAGGGCCTCTGGATGACTTCTAACAGGAACTGGTAACCAGAGTCAATAATCATGTGATTTATAAGCTTAGAATTTTCAGGCTCATTCCCCATCCCTCAACTTTTGGAGAATTAAGAGGGCCTGGAGATTGAATTTAATCACCAGTGACCAATGATCTCATCGTCAGTCCTCTATAATGAAACCACACATAAACAGATTTGGGAAGTTTTGGGGTTGGTGAACACAACAAAGTTCTGGTAGGATGGTGTGCTTCCACTCCTCTTCCACCATAGCTTTCCCTATAGTTCTCTTCTATCTGGCTGTGCCTAAGTTGTATCTTCTATAATAAACTGAAGCAGTGAGTAAAACACTTTCCTGAATTCTATGAGTCAGTCAGTCAGAAGTGTGTGTAGGCTGGCACTTCATTTACAACTGCCTTTGTAGTAGGAGCAGTCTCACAAGACTGAGACCTTAACCTGTGGAGTTTGCACTGATCTCTATTTTTAGTGTCAAAACTGAATTGAATGATTGGACATCCAATTGATCTAAGATCACTGGATAATTGGTTTAGAAAAATGATATGTGTTTGATGACAGAAAATGTCACGTGCTTTGTGTTAAAAAATATATTATAATAATATTTATTCAATTACTTCTTTATTTAAGTAGAGTAGCCCTCTAATTTTTTATAGGTTGTTCGGGTTATGGTTGCTTTTTTTTTTTTTCTGAGTACTTTTGATAAAGCAAAAACACATCAGGGATTTGGAAAAGAAAATTGAAGAAATTTAGATTAAGAGTATTGAGAATACATTCTAGAGAGGCTTGAGATAAAGAATTAGAGCAGTATTTTAGGGTAAATGCAAAACCAAAAGTATGAATGAGAGAACATGCAATTTAGCCAAGCCGTGCAATCTTTTTCACAACTAAAAAAAGCAGTGTAAAGTTGTTCTTTACCTATGTTGGAAAATAATAAGGAACTTCTAAAAGCAGCTAGAGGAAGAGGAAAGAACAACAACAAAACTATGTTTCTGTTTAGAATGAACCAATTCATTCTCACTCGTGGGGAGGCTGAGCACCATTAGGAGAAAAATTGCTACTTTGAATTAAATTTATAGTTCTGAAAAATGTTAAGATATTTGGATGTCCCTTTTGAAACATAAATCTAATCATAAGATTTTATGAAATTTGCACATGCATGCAATGTACACTTTATAATTAAGCCACTTACTTTACTGGTACATTTTAGATTCAAGCAGTAATTTTTAAAAATTGATTTATTATTATTTATTAGCTTCATTTACCTGGGCATGGATACCTCAAATACTTTAATTTGCTATTTCAGAGCAGGGAAAATCCTTCCTTATGCAAGTTACTGCTTCCTGAGTAGTAAAATACATGGTAATGTAGTTAAGTAGGAAACGGTTGGGGAAAATCACCTAAATCATGAATTTACTTCATGAATAATTTTTATAGCTTCTCACATTCCCCCAAGACCTTTCCCTCCAAGACCTAAGGTCAGTTTCTCTCATCATACTGCTACTGCTAAGTCACGTCAGTCGTATCCGACTCTGTGTGACCCCATAGATGGCAGCCCACCAGGCTCCTCTGTCCCTGGGATTCTCCAGGGAAGAACACTGGAGTGGGTTGCCATTTCCTTCTCCAATGCATGAAAGTGAAAAGTGAAAGTGAAGTCGCTCAGTCATATCTGACTCTGAGCGACCCCATGGACTGCAGCCTACCAAGCTCCTCCATCCATGGGATTTTCCAGGCAAGAGCGCTGGAGTGGGATGTCATTGTCTCATCATGGTAGCAGCTAAAAGATAGTGGAACCCAGCTGTGGCTGGTTCATATCAATGTCTGGCAGAAACCAACACAATTCTGTAAAGTGATTATCCTCCAGATTAAGAAAAAAAAATACACAGTGAATTCCAATAAATCAATATTCAAGGTACCAATAAAAGGCAATATGTAGCCAGGAGGCTGGCTGCTTAAACTTTCAAAGATCAGTTATATATTTCACTTACATACAGGAGAATTAAATTGTCTCATATTTTTATATTGTCTCTTTGTATTGGGTAATTTTTAGGATACCATTATATTATATTTTAAACCAATATACTGTAAGGAAAAGTGTTGTCAGGAATTAATGATCTAGAGTTTACCTTTCTAAATGCTAGACTGTTGTTTCTTTCAAGAAAAAAAAAAACAATTACATTTAGTAATTATTTTTTATCAAATCTTTAACTCTTAATAATAAGTATGCTAATATTTCAAGATTTTTGAATATTTTATTTCTCTCCCCATGACTGCAAAATGTATTTTATTATTTCTATTTTGCATTATGACAAAATAAATTCATGTTTACATCTTCAGTGAGTCAAAATAAGCTATGAATTGACTTTTGTATTAATAAGACTTCTTAGAGAGACAGAACCAATAATATATACATAAAGAAATTCATTATAAGAAATTAACTCATGAGATTGTAGGAGCTGAGAAGTCTCATGATCTGCCACTTGCAAGCTGGAGACCCAGATAAGCTGGTGATATAGTTCCAGTTCAAATCTGAAGGTTTGAGAACCAGCAGAGCCTGTTGTATAAGATGTATTTCAAGTCCTAAAGTTGAAAATTTAGGAATTCCATCAGGAATTCTGATGGTTTAAATCTCACTCCAAGAGCAGAAGAAAACCCATTCAATTTGGTAGAGAGTATATATCCCTTTCTCCATCTTTTAGTTCTATTTAGGCCCTCCTGGGATTGGGTAAAGGAATAAGAGTGAATGAGAGGTTAAGAAAATTGATATAAGACATATCAAGAAGGTTTAATAGATAATATATATTTAATATTTGACAATTTAGTTGAGTGTCTACCATTCTCATCTATTTAAAATAAATTGAATTTCATAATAATTCTATTAAGTGAATTGAAATTTATCATTATATGTTTCTTAATGTAGTGTCATAGGTTTTCTCAAGATATCAATAAGAATTAATTACTATTAATTGTAATAATGCAAAAATACCAATTATAATAGCTTGAACATAAAAATCCTTTAACCATGTCATAAATTTTAATTAACCTTGATTTTTAAAGTATCAATAGTAAATTAAAGTATAATATTAATATTGATGATAAATGTTCATTTAGAACCTTCTTTGTCTTGTAGAATTTATTTCCACTTTCTTCAATTTTCATCTAAGCCCTGCTAGTGAAACAGAAATATTTCTATTTTGTACTGGGAGAACATTTGAGTTAGATCTTAAAGAAGGCTGAGCACTGAAGAATTGATACCTTTGAATTGTGGTGCTGGAGAATATTCTTTAGGGTCCCTCAGACTGCAAGGAAGGTCAAACTAGTTACTCTTAAAGGAAATCAACTCTGAATATTCTTTGGAAGAATTAATGTTGAAGTTGAAGCTCCAATATTTTGGCCACCTGATAAGAAGAGCTGACTTATTAGAAAAGACCTTGATGCTGGGAAAGATTGAAGACAAAAGGAGAAGGAAGCAACAGGATGAGATGGTTGGATGATATTTCCAACTCAATGGACATGAATCTGAGTAAACTCCAGGGGGATAGTGAAGCCGGTGAGCCCTGCATGCTGCAGTCCATGGGATGGCAAAGAGCCAGACAGGCCTGACTTACTGACTAAACAACAGCAACTGGGAGAACATGGGCTTTAAAAAGATACATAACTTGCCTGTTGTTACCCAGGAGGTGAAAGACACGCGATTTGAATGTAAGATTCTCTGACTCCAATAACTGACTTCTCCTGCTATCACATTTTCTCCCTTTGTAAAATTATTCTATACTTCTGGGATATTTAAAGGTCAATAAGGAATACCTCTTCTTTGCATTTTGATTTAGAATCATTTTAGGAGTAAAGCGCAACAGGTAGAAAAATGAAGATCAATATATCAGCTTTGGGAAATATGGTTGTAAATATGGTCAAATAGGCTCCGTTGAACTTCACCTCCCAAGTAGAGAGATTCTCAAACTGAATGGGAGATGGTAGTGGCCTGCACAGGGAGAGTGTACTGTGTGTCCTTCCTTAATACGCTTAGTGGCTCACTAGTGTTTGATCCTTTTTGAATCCACAGATTGCAGCCCAGCAGTCTCCTCTGTCCATAGGCTATCCCAAGCAAGCATACTGGGTGGGTTGCCATTTCCTCCTCCAGGGCATCTTCCCAATCCAGGGATAGAACCCATGTCTCCTGCATCTCCTGCATTGCAGGTAGATTCTGCACCACTGAGCAATGGGGGAATGCTTCCCCACTAAAATTTGCACAGGGTGTAGAGTTGTACAGTCTACCTTCTATGCAAGCAGATTGACCTCATCAATAAGATAAGGAAAGGATGCTCCCCTCATTTTGTCTCTCAAATTCACCAACTAAACAATCCATTATCCTCTCCAGGGTCAGGTATAGTGAAGCGTGGAAGAGAAGCCAGGTACTCACCTCAACATAGAAAAATGAGGACATTTGCTGCAGTGCTCTCACAAGTATTATCGGCAAAGTTTGAGTATCTTTAAAGAATGCTTGAATAAACAGTTTGGTTTACTTTTAAGCTTAGATTGTTTTAATACAAGCTCCTAATAATTACTATGTAATATAATGTGCTGTTTTTCAGTCACTAAGTCGTGTCTGACTCTTTGTGACCCCATGGACTGTAGCCCACCAGGTTCCTCTTTCCTTTATCATCTCCTGGAGTTTGCTTATATTCATGTCCATTGAGTCAGTGATATAACAAAATATAATATAAATAGATACCAGAATGTTTGCCATTAATTTAATTTTGGGAAGAACAAAAATATTGCACTTTGGAATATATTCAGATAAACTGACTTTTTAAAATTTGGAGTATAGTCTTCTATTTCTTACTTAAAATAGAAGTCAAATATTTAATTTTTTTGAAACTCTTCCAAAGTTTCATAGAAACCTTTTCAATGACTTGAAAGTCAATGCTAATTTTTGAAACACATCTGTCACCAGGGACGGATGACCTAATTTAGATGAATTGTGATTCAAGTATTCATCTAAAATTCAAGGTTGACCTACATCAAAAGTGAAAGACTTGAAATTTGGTTAACTTTATTCATTACTTTTCCTCTTTGTATATCTTTTTACTTCCTGTTTCTGACTTTCCTTAGAAGCAGGACTGTGAGCAGTGTCAGAAAAGCTGTTTCTATGATGATTCTACACAACTACAAATAACATGTGCAAATCTCCAGATTTTCAGCTTCAAGAAGTTTCAAATCTGGGAGAGTTTTTATAAATGTCTTCCTTTTTCTGCATCATGTCATAGTCTCATTACTTATGTACAGTGTATTTGGTATGACAAACATGTTCTTTGTTTTATTTTGCTAAAATATACAGAAATTGATTTTTATTTCACTTTATGTTGAATCTATCTTCATTCATTTCAGAATTAGCAATATGTTTTTACAAAAATAATCACAAATCTCATACAGGAAAAATTATTCTCAGAGAAGTCTTTCACATGGCTGGCTTCAACATATTTTTTTTTTTTTAATATCTTGGCTGGAATATGTCCTCCTAAAGTGGCTTATATATATATATATATATATATATATATATATATATATATATATATAAAGTTGCTACATCCACTATTATACTGTCTTAGTTCTTTCACTGAAGGGTATAACTATGTTATCATCTTGGTTTTTTTTATTAGTTTACTAGATGATTGCATTTCTCCCTGAATTGGAAGATAAATTGCATGAAGTCAGGAATCTTTTATCTTTAAGTCATTTCTTGTATGCCTTGAATACGACCTGGAAGAGCATGTGGCATGTGTATACAGACTTTCAGACTCATAAAAATATGGTTTACTATCCTTAAAAAAAAAGTTGTCATCTTATGAACCCACAAATTTAGCCACTTTTCCATTTTTCTATAACTTAATCACACACCATGTATGTTAATTAAGCATTTTCTAAGTAGCCTCATGTGCAGACTGGCAAATTTCCTTTTTCTCAGTGTACCATATTTTTGATTTATTATCATTGAACTCGTGGCAACAGCACTAAAATGCATACCTGAGCAAAGTTTATCTAATGCACATATTTTCTTTACAAGGTATATCACAACCTCCTTGTACTTACGGATAATAGATACCACTTTGGTGCTCTTCTTGGGGGCCATTTTAAACAGTACAATCATCAACAAAATCACAAAACTCAACACAGATGGCATTAAATAGTCTGAAAAAGCAAACTTCTTTAGAGTATGAGAGCTGAAATCATAAGGCAGAGAGAATGTTTCTTTGTTCAACATCAGTTCTGCACACGCTTAAATAATGAAGGTAAAAACACTTCACACTTCAAGTATTGATTCAAGATATACAGGTTTACAAGCCAATTATTCTAGAAGATCTTTAAGAGCAGCATCTAAAATTTATTGAACTTTGTAACCCACCATCATTCACAATACTATTACAAAGTGTAAACTCAATTTCCTTTCAGTGATTTGGCATGGCATAGAAGCTAGTTTGTCCTGCAAAGATTTTGGTGTGTATATTTTGACTTCATGGCCATAGTTTGGCTTTCACACATTGCTAAATTAAAGACAAAGACCATAGGCTGATATAGATAAAGACCATAGGCTGACTAACTTTGGCAATAAGTTTGCAGGTAAACAAGATCTTGAGAAAGTAATATGAAATGTTTAATCAAAAATGGAATTAGGACTCTATTTTTATAGTGTCAAGAATAAGGCAAGATTTGGGAGAAAGATTCAGCAATTCCAAGCATGCCTAGATGTTTACCCCAACCAGCTTTCATTCATTTTGCTTCATAACACAAGGACTAAATTCTTATTCTCATTTTAACTTCTGACACACATATCTCTTATTCCTCACTGGTGACATAGAATTTGCTCCTATACTCCCACATTTTATTAGAATATATTCTGAGACTGACACAGACTAAGTACATTGGATGTGGAACAGAACTGAAGAATGTTAGGACCGACATCCTTAATTAAGTAGCCATTTTCACTATCAAACATAGATCTACAATACAAATAATTTATATGAGAAAAAATATTACAAATAGCTTTTCCAAACAACTGACATGAAAATAAAAGGGTAATTGGAATATGTACGTGCATGTATACATGCTTTGTTGTTGTTGCTTAGTAACTAAGACATGCCTAACTCTTTGTGACCCCATGGACTGTAGCACTCTAGGCTTCCCCATCCATGGGATTTTCCAGGCAAGAATACTGGAGTGGGTTGCCATTTCCTTTTCCAAGAAGGGGATCTTCTTGACCCAGGAATCAACTCCTGATGTCCTGCATTGGCAGGCAGATTTTTTACCGCTGAGCCACCAGGGAGTTATGTATACATGCTAGATCCATTTATTTCATTAAACAATATTAACTAGACTGACATGATATTGATTAATGACTTCTTACCAAAAAACATGATTAAAAGGCCTATGGGCATAAATGAGCGAGTTGTGGAAAGTGAATAAAGTAGATATTATTAAAAGGTAAAGTTTGAAATAAAATGTTAGATGTGGCTTCATGGAGAGATAGGCTGTTTCGTGTATCTTATACGGACTTCCCCCCTGGTGGCTCAGACAGTAAAGCGTCGGCCTACAATGCGGGAGACCTGGGTTTGATCCCTGGGTTGAGAAGATCCCCTGGAGAAGGAAACAGCAACCTGCTCCAGTACTCTTGTCTGGAAAATCCCATGGACGGAGGATCTGGGTACGCTACCATCCATGGGGTTGCAAAGAGTCGGACAAGACATCGATTTCACTTTCACTATATGTCATTATGAAGAGCTTTGAGAGTATTTTTTATAAAATAAGAAATACCTTGGCAATGGCTCTCAGTTCAAAATTTAAAATAAGTGTGCTTGCTGTGTTCTTATTTATAATCTAATGTGGATTCTGACTCTCTCTCACATTGTCAGCATTATATTCACGGAAAGAACTTAGTCCCAGGCTTGCCCAGTCCAGCTTTCTTTACTTGTCTATCAAAAGTAAAGACATTTTGTCTTCACTTTGCCTATCTTTCTTCACTATTGTGTATATTTATTCATATCTATATTGAAGAGCAGAGACACTACTTTGCCAACAAAAGTCCATCTAGTCAAGGCTATGGTTTTTCCAGTGGTTGTGTATGGATGTGATAGTCGGACTGTGAAGAAAGCTTAGCGCCAAAGAATTGATCTTTGAACTGTGGTGTTGGAGAAGACTCTTGAGAGTCCTTTGGACTGACAGAGATCCAACCAGTCCATTCTGAAGAAGATCAGCCCTGGGATTTCTGTGGAAGGAATGATGCTAAAGCTGAAACTCCAGTACTTTGGCCACCTCATGCGAAGAGTTGACTCATTGGAAAAGACTCTGATGCTGGGAGGGATTGAGGGCAGGAGGAGAAGGGGATGACAGAGGATAATATGGCTGGTTGGCATCACTGACTCGATGAACATGAGTTTGAGCAAACTCCGGGAGTTGGTGATGGACAGGGAGGCCTGGAGTGCTGTGATTCATGGGGTCCCAAAGAGTGGGACATGACTGAGCAACTGAACTGAACTGAACTTATTGGCAAAATGTGTAAGTTATAACATGTTCAGTAGTCTTTGTTACAGAGTAAAGCCAGGTAAGAACCAGGGGGTTGGAGATATACAAAATGTAACCAATATTCAATTCACAAATTACAAAGTTTATTATACACAATTAGTCAAAGAAAGGAGAGAAGGGGGCAACAGACCACTTTGAGAAGTCCGAGAGTCATCTTAACATGAACAGCCATCTCATGGTGACCTCAGGTCTAGGAAATTATCTCATGGCAAATATGAAGTGAAGCACAGCGAAACCTGGTATGTTGCAACCTTTAGAGTTGCAAAGAGTTGGACACAACTGAGCAATTAAACAACAACAAAATATGAGGAGGAAGGCTCCTTCTGCTCTAATATAGCCCCTGGCAGTATCCCTCTAAAATAATCTCATGGGGTGGAGTCAGGTTCTCCAGTAATGAACCTTCAAGTCACTAGCTCTCCCCAATAGGATTGTTATAGTTACACCCTACTAAATCTGTTACTCTGTCAGTTACCTCTGTCCATTGTCCCTTCTGTTTCAAGTGAAATCATTGCAGCACTGTTTATAATAGCTAAGACATGGAAACAACCTAGATGTCCATCAGCAGATGAATGGATAAGAAAGCGGTGGTACATATACACAATGAGTATTACTCAGCCATTAAAAAGAATACATTCGAATCAGTTCTAATGAGACGGATGAAACTGGAGCTGATTATACAGAGTGAAGTAAGCCAGAAAGAAAAACACCAATACAGTATACTAACACATATATATGGAATTTAGAAAGATGCTAATGATGACCCTGTATGCGAGACAGCAAAAGAGACACAGATGTGTAGAATGGACTTTTGGACTCTGAGGGAGAGGGAGTGGGTGGGATGATTTGGGAGAATGGCATTGAAACATGTATACTATCATGTAAGAAATGAATCACCAGTCTATGTTTGATGCAGGATACAGCATGCTTGGGGCTGGTGCATGGGGATGATCCAGAGAGATGATATGGGGTGGGAGGTGGGAGGGGGGTTCATGATTGGGAACTCATGTATACCCGTGGCGGATTCATGTCAATGTATGGAAAAACCAATACAATATTGTAAAGTAAAATAAAGTAAAATTAAATTTTTTTAAAAAAGAAAAAATTAAAAAAAAAGAAATTACTAAACAAATTCTTCATCTAAAGTAATGTTCTTAATTCATCACTCTAGGATATTCACTATCTTACACTGGGCATTCCAAAACAATTAATATGGAAGTTCACATTGGCTATGGTGACTCCATCTTGAATTATATAACTTAGCTTAAGTCCTATGAGCTTCACACAAAATAGGTAAGAATCATAACACAAAAGAAGTCACGTCCTAACAAGTACTTTTGATATGGTGACTTCCTAGAGAAACACCCTTGAAAACCAATGCCATGAAGAGAGAGAAGAGAGATGCTTCAACTGGCATCAAGTTTATCTCTGATAGGGTCTCCTCTCAGCTTGTTATTTTTATGTTGAGCATTTATAAGTTCAGTTGTCTATCAACTGTCTCACAGAGGTGGCACTAGTGGTAAAGAACCTGCCTGCCAATACAGTATACATTAGAGACATGGGCTCAATCCTTGGGTTGGGAAGATCCTCTGGAGGTGGGCATGGCAACCCACTCCAATACTCCTGCCTTGAGAATCCGATGGACAGAGGAGCCTGGTGGGTAGTCCATAGGGTCACAAAGGGCCAGACAGACATGACTGAAGTGACTTAGCATTCAGTCTTCCAGAAATACTTTATTAAATACAAAGTACATAATACTTAGTATTTACTCTTTCAAGAATCAGGAAATTATATTCAGACCCTTCTATTACCACAGTGAAGAAAGCTGAGCCCTGAAGAATTGATGCTTTTGAACTGTAGTGTTGAAGAAGACTCTTGAGAGTCCCTTGGACTGCAAGGAGATCCAACCAGTCCATTCTGAAGGAGATCAGCCCTGGGTGTTCTTTGGAAAGAATGATGCTAAAGCTGAAACTCCAGTACTTTGGCCACATCATGCAAAGAGTTGACTCATTGGAAAAGGCTCTGATGCTGGGAGGGATTGGGGGCAGGAGGAGAAGGGAACGACAGAGGATGAGATGGCTGGATGGCACCACCGACTCGATGGAGATGAGTTTGAGTGAACTCCGGGAGTTGGTGATGGACAGGGAGGCCTGGCGTGCTGCGATTCATGGGGTCGCAAAGAGTTGGACAAGACTGAGCAACTGAACTGAACTGAACTGAACTGATTACCTCAGAAACGCTACTGTGTTAATTGCTTTCTTTTGGAAGGAAACACAAAGACCAGGTAAAGAGTACCAAAAAAAAAAAAAAAAAAAAAAAAAAAGTAGATAAATGCCTAAGAAAGATAAAAGAAAGAGGGAGCAAGTGCAGGCTGGGTAAGTCTGCACACTGCAATGCGGGTCTGATATCTGTGAAAGGAGCATGAGAAAAAAGATTAGGTAGAGATAGCCTCAGACAGCAGTGCAGCTCTGAGAAAGTTTGGGCCAGGCTATCAGAGAGCTCTGGGATAACTGCCGTGGAGGAGGTCCACACTGACGAGAAATGCCGCAACTAGCACTGCCATCTTTGGTTGTCATTGCCTGGAAGCTGTTTGGGAAGAGCGTGACCTCAACTTAACCACTGCCATGACTTCCAAATGTTTTGTAGCCAAAAACTCTCAGTTAAATGCACTCCTTCTAGTCAGTTAAAAAGGTCTGTTTTGTAGGGAGACACTAACAGTCTGCCTCCATGATGTCACACCTATGGAATTTATCCTACACCTCAGTTTTTTTGTTCTTCCTGTGGGAGCAAGTCTCTGGACTTCATTCTGTCTTCTCCCTAGCAGGCATTCACCAATTCATCTATAAGGTTCTATGTGTTCTTTCAAACCACCTGAGACTGAAGGCAGAGGGACACTTTCCTTAAATCAAGTCAAATTTCAAATAAGAAATTAATGAAAATTAAATAAACTATTTTGAGAAAAAATAAAATAAAGTTAAATGTGAATATCATAAGATTTCAAAAGGTGGTAGGTTATTAGCACACATAGCCTTTGCTACCAGTAAGGCTTCTGCTTAAATACTGAAAAGAAAGTTATTCACCTTTTGAATTAAAGTGAATTAAAATTCACTTATAAACTATGAATAACTGAACCAATTTTATAAAATTGTTGTGAAGATAAAATATTCACTCTCAGTAGCTGGTAGATATTAAGTTCCCAGTGACTGAATATCCCAAATAATAAAATTTCATCACATTTGCTTGATATCATAAAAACATAAATATGACAGGAAATTTATTTAATATTATACTATTATTAAAATAAAATATTATTTGTTATTATAATTTAGTTTTACTTTGGATACATAATTGCATAAAAAGCCTTACATGTCCTGTTTTAGTAAAAGAAACATTTGGCGCAATATTAGAATAATATAAAACTCACTTGAGAGGGAAACCTAAATTAGGCGATTTCCTGGTGACTTTTAATTTGGTTTGTTAGACTGGAATCCTCGTCTGTCTCTTGCCTCCTCTCCAGCTGGACGTCCTGTTACATCTTAATATACTTTCAGTTTCCAGTAGGCTGATACACATGCAGAATCCCTGAATGCTGAGAGCACTTAAAAAAAAAAATAACTGTATATATGGTACAAGACAAGAGTAGATGCTAGAGGAATGGAAAGTACATTCTGAATGCTGTTCCTTGGCAAGCTGTTTTCCCAGCATAGCTCTTTAGAGCTCTCGGCTGTGATTCACATATCTTATGTGATGCTCATGATAAGCAATGAAATGTCTGTGAGTCAGCAATACAGTGTTTGTTTAAAATGTTATAAAACTGAACTGACTGAAAACACTCAGTTGTTTTAGGAGACATAGTGATGTTACCAAGGTAGAGAACTAACAAAAGTCAAAAAAGCTCCATGTTCTTGTAGCTTCATTATCTTGTTATCTGCACATTGGTGGTCACTTAGTCGTGTTTGACTCTTTGCGACCCCATAGACAGCAGCATCCCAGGCTCCCCTGTCCTTCACTGTCTCACAGAGTTTGTTCAAATTCATGTCCATTGGGTTGGTAATGCTATCTAACCATCTCATGGCTGCACGTACTTGATTCAGAAGTTGAAATACTGGTAGAGAAGAACAAAGCTAGGGTAAAGGAACCAGATTGCTTCATTGTTCTCAGCATTAAGGGAAGTTGTATCATATTTTTAGAAATCCAGCAAGATAAAAAGCTACACAAAAAAACCCTAGACACTTTATGGTGACTAATCATTTTGTTACATTATTCAATATTATGCAAACCTGGGGTATATTAAATTATTCAGTATTATACAAAGCTGGAGTATGTTAATGATTGTAGTATTTAAAATTATATTTTGCATTAAACCTTGCATTTAACAAGTTTTATAAGTCCACACAAAGCCAGAATAAAATGAAGATTAAAAACTCATCAAGCACCATACATGAATAGTAACTGATTATATCATAAGTATCAGTATCATAAGTGAATTCATCTTTTATTTAAAAAATAGAATTTTGTTGCTTTTGGACCCAATTTCTTACAAACATATTTAGGAAGGTAGATGATGAATAATAGTCACTCAATACTACCACCACAGTGGCTGGAAGCAGAAAACAAGAACAGGATAAAATCAAATTAAAATATCTCTTTACTTAAAATAACTTTAAACCAATAAGCAAGAAAGCAGAGCTAATTAACTTTTTCAAATGATAGATTTGCTATCATAATTTATGCATCCGACTAATTTCATATGAATTTTAAGTGTTATTTCAATGAGATATCTGGGGCATCCCAGGTGACTCTAGTGGTAAAGAACCCACCTGTCAATGAAGGAGACATAAAAGACTTGGGTTCAATCTCTGGATCAGGAAGATCAGTGGATAAGGGGGATCCACTCCAGTATTCTTGCCTGGAGAATTCCATGGACAAAGGAGCCTGGCAGGCTACTGGGTTGCAAAGAGTTTGACATGACTGAAGGAACTGAGTACACACACATGAGAAGTCTGATGTAACTGAAAGAGCAAGAACTTTAGGATAAATAAGACTGATAGAAAACACAGCCTCAACACTAAAATCTTCTTACTTTGTTCTTTCTCTATTTTTCTTTTTAGAAAGCCATTTACTTTTCTTAGCTAGAATTTGTTGTTGTATAAAATAATGAAGCTAAATCCAATTTTTTAGGGCAGAGGTAAATTTTAGAATGTGTGTAATGTTTCACATATATGAAATAATAAATGGAAACATGTAACTTGTTAAGAGGGGACCTTAACTATGGGAATAAGCGCATAGTTGTCTCAAAGCTCACCAAATTGTAATTTTTAAATATCTAAAATTTATTGTACATTGAGAAATTTTACACTAATAAAGCTACAAAACATCTATGTGATGGTTGTGTATTTCTCACCCTTTTTTGAATAAGAAAACAGAATAGACAGTTGTTTATCTTCCTTTTTCTGTCATTTAGACGTAAAAGAGATGGTAAAATACTATGCATTATTTATTGCTTTTATTTACAAACACTTTGGGGGAAAAATTGCTGTTCATGGAGCCCTATGAGATAGGAAGCCATATTTTTAAACTGTAAAAAATGGAAATCAGGTAATTTAAACAATTTGTATGATACACGAGACTCCATCAAATTTCCAGAAGCTGAAAATGCATAATGTACCTCTATAGATCTTTCTGGTAAGTCCGACATAACCATAAAATTTCTAAAGACATTTACTGCACTGCATCAAAAACATGGGGAAAGTATCTGGAAATCGTCTAACCAAAAAAGAAAAAAAATTAATAGCAAGAAATAATATAGCACTTAATCACATTTATGAAACACCAGAAACTAAAAATTTATCTGCTCCTTCTTTCTTTCCCAACTTCCTCTCTTCTTGCATCCCTACCTCTCTTCTTATTTTTCTGTCTTAAAAAAAAAAAAAAAAAAAGACAACCTGCACTGTCAAATTTCTCTGTGTCTACCCAGTCTGTTTTTCACAGAGATTGATTTTCGACTATTTTTCAACGATAGAGAATGAGAGAGAGCACCATCCCTCATCCTAGGTTTTGCTTTCAGTGGTTTCAATTACCCTTGGTCAACCGTGATCTCAAAAATTTAAATAGAAAATTTTAGAAATAAGCAAATCATAAATTTTAAATTGTGCACCACTCTGGGAAATGTGAAAAAATCTTGTACATACTGGGCTTTTCCACTTTGGATGTGAATCATTCCTTTGCCCAGCATCAGTTTGGTTCAGTTCAGTCCCTCAGTCGTGTCCGACTCTTTGTGACCTCATGGACTGCAGCACCCCAGGCCTTCCTATTCATCACAACTCCTGGAGCTTGCTCAAACTCATGTCCATCGAGTCGGTGATGCCATCCAACCATCTCACCCTCTGTCATTACCTTCTCCTCCTGCCTTCAATCTTGCCCAGCATCAGGGTCTTTTCCAATGAGTCGGTTCTTCACATCAGATGGTCAAAGCATTGGAGTTTTAGCTTCAGCATCAGTCCTTCCAATGAACACCCAGGACTGATTTCCTTTAGGATGGACTGGTTTCATCTCATTGCAGTCCAAGGAATTCTCAAGAGTCTTCTCCAACACCACAGTTCAAAAGTATCAATTCTTCAAAACTCAGCTTTCTTTATAGTTCAATTCTCACATCCATACATCACTACTGGAAAAACTATAGCTTTGCTTAGATGGACCTTTGTCGGCAAAGTAATGTCTCTTCTTTTTAATATGCTGTCTAGATTGCCCAGTGTATCTACATTGTATTTTCTACATGCCCATTTTTAGCAATTTAATTATCAGATCAACTGTCACAGTAGCACAATGCTTGCTGGAATAGCACTTATTTCACAGAATAATCACCCTGAAGCACAAGAGTAGTGGTATTGGCAATTGAGATATTTTCTTACTGTGCCTCATTTATAAACTAAATTTTGTCACATGTATGTATGAATACAGCAAAAACAGTATACATACATATATATATATATAAGTTAAGTGAGCTCTCTCAGTGGTGTCTGACTCTTTGTGACCGTATGGACTGTAGCCCACCAGGCTCTTCCATCAGTGGGATTCTCCAGGCAAGAATACTGGAGTGGGTTGCCATTTCCTCTTCCAGTGGAACTTCCCCACCCAGGGATCGAACCCGGGTCTCCCTCATTGTGGGCAGGCGCTTTACCCTCTGAGCCACCAGGGAAGCCTCTCTCTCTCTCTCTCTCTCTCTCTCTATATATATATATATATATATATATATATATATATATATATATATATATATGTATATATATATGTATGTGGGTGTGGCACTTTCCAAGGTTTCATGCATGCACTAAAAGTGGACTAACATATATATGCATCTATACACACACACACACAGATATACGTAAATGTTTTGCCAATTCATATTCAATCAAGAAACCATACTGAACTACCTCACATTCTATCAATTTCAGCTGTGTTTCTTGAAATTCATTTAGATGTTTTATTCAGAGAATCATTTAACCTGAAAAGTCAAAATTGTGGGCCATATGTTTGTCATAAAAATTGAGGTTCCAACACTATTTTAGCTAGCTGCATTATATGCTATTGTATAGTTGAACAATAATGTATTTAATATTCTTTACTGTTGCACATCTAGGTGGTTTTCTAATTTTTGGATGAATAATAAGCTAAAGAAACAAGCACAGTATCTATAACAATGATTATTGCCTTAGAATGAATTCCTGAGAGTAGAATTGTTTAGTGGCATGCTTTAAAAATATTTTTTCATACATGTAGACCTGCAGGCATACTTCATTTTATTGCACTTTTGTTTAATGTGCTTTGCAGATTATGCTTTAACATGCCTCCATAACAATGTGCCAAAGAGTGGATCATTCTGTTGAAATATGTTAGGAAAACTTTTTTCTTTCTTATTTCACATATTAAAAATGACTTTTTTTTTCCATTTAGGATAAGCAGAAACTATGCTTACTTTCATTTGAAAAATTAATTGATCACATATCATGTGCCAATAACAAACAACGTTAGAATCAATATTAGAATTGTTCAGGGCCATGGAATTCTGTCCAAAAGAAATGCCAAATATTATCACCTCCCCTCCACACTCTAAATCATGTTACTAACACCTTCTTTTGTGGAAAAGAAGACCAAGTTTATAAAAGTGGTTGGCATTAAACTTTAAGCTGTCCATATCATCTTTTTGATAGATGTAAAGGTTTTACAAGTGTCTTCTTCTATTATCTCAGATATTACTTCCATGTACCTTCTATACACAAATATCAAAACAAAGTTTCTAGTGAATAATTCTACCAAAATTTCCTCCATAACTTTGTGTTCAAGCTTCTTTTATCTAGTAAGCACATATTATTCCTAGGGAATTATGTCTGTTCTTATATTGCAGACCAAGAAATTACAAAGTTTATTGTAAACTAATATATTTCCAGAGTTTCGAAAGCAACACTTAACTCCTTTGTGTTATACCTTACAACACAAACATATTGATTTGAACTTGAGGGCAAACTCTTCCTGCTGCTTGGTGACTGCCAAGATATTTGATGGATGCATCTGTCATTTACCAATGCTCACTCTAATAAGATTTTTCTTTTCCTATAAAACTTTAAAAATTTCTCCACATTCAAATGAATAATAAGTGGGACACATTTTTTATGCAAACCTTGTTCATAGTAGAATATTCCTGGATTCCGTTCATCTTATTGCTTTCTTACTTCCCAATTTTAAAGTGTATATGACTAAATACATTATCCTCAATGGTGAAAAATTGAAAGCATTTCCCCTAAAGTCAGGAACAAGACAAGGGTGTCCACTTTCACCGCTACTATTCAACATAGTTCTGGAAGTTTTGGCCACAGCAATCAGAGCAGAAAAAGAAATAAAAGGAATCCAAATTGGAAAAGAAGAAGTAAAACTCTCATTGTTTGCAGATGACATGATCCTCTACATGGAAAACCCTAAAGACTCCACCAGAAAATTACTAGAGCTAATCAATGAATATAGTAAAGTTGCAGGATATAAAATCAACACACAGAAATCCCTTGCATTTCTATACACTAATAATGAGAAAGTAGAAAAAGAAATTAAGGAAACAATTCCATTCACCATTGCAACGAAAAGAATAAAATACTTAGGAATATATCTACCTAAAGAAGCTAAAGACCTATATATAGAAAACTATAAAACACTGATGAAAGAAATCAAAGAGGACACTAATAGATGGAGAAATATACCATGTCCATGGATCAGAAGAATCAATATAGTGAAAATGAGCATGCTACCCAAAGCAATTTACAAATTCAACACAATCCCTATCAAGCTACCAGCCACATTTTTCACAGAACTAGAACAAATAATTTCAAGATTTGTATGGAAATACAAAAAACCTCGAATAGCCAAAGCAATCTTGAGAAAGAAGAATGGAACTGGAGGAATCAACTTGCCTGACTTCAGGCTCTACTACAAAGCCACAGTCATCAAGACAGTATGGTACTGGCACAAAGACAGACATATAGATCAATGGAACAAAATAGAAAGCCCAGAGATAAATCCACACACATATGGACACCTTATCTTTGGCAAAGGAGGCAAGAATATACAATGGAGTAAAGACAATCTCTTTAACAAGTGGTGCTGGGAAAACTGGTCAACCACTTGTAAAAGAATGAAACTAGATCACTTTCTAACACCGCACACAACAATAAACTCAAAATGGATTAAAGATCTAAATGTAAGATCAGAAACTATAAAACTCCTAGAGGAGAACATAGGCAAAACACTCTCCGACATAAATCACAGCAGGATCCTCTATGATCCACCTCCCAGAATTCTGGAAATAAAAGCAAAAATAAACAAATGGGATCCAATTAAAATTAAAAGCTTCTGCACAACAAAGGAAAATATAAGCAAGGTGAAAAGACAGCCTTCTGAATGAGAGAAAATAATAGCAAATGAAGCAACTGGCAAACAACTAATCTCAAAAATATACAAGCAACTTATGCAGCTCAATTCCAGAAAAATAAATGACCCAATCAAAAAATGGGCCAAAGAACTAAATAGACATTTCTCCAAAGAAGACATATGGATGGCTAACAAACACATGAAAAGATGCTCAACATCACTCATTATTAGAGAAATGCAAATCAAAACCACAATGAGGTACCACTTCACACCAGTCAGAATGTCTGTGACCCAAAAATCTGCAAGCAATAAATGCTGGGGAGGGTGTGGAGAAAAGGGAACACTCCTACACTGTTGGTGGGAATGCAAACTAGTACAGCCACTATGGAGAACAGTGTGGAGATTCCTTAAAAATTGCAAATAGAACTACCTTATGACCCAGCAATCCCACTACTGGGCATACACACCAAGGAAACCAGAATTGAAAGAGACACATGTACCCCAATGTTCATCGCAGCACTGTTTATAATAGCCAGGACATGGAAACAACCTAGATGTCCATCAGCAGATGAATGGATAAGAAAGCTGTGGTCCATATACACAATGGAGTATTACTCAGCCATTAAAAAGAATTCATTTGAAACAGTTCTGATGAGATGGATGAAACTGGAGCCGATTATACAGAGTGAAGTAAGCCAGAAAGAAAAACACCAATACAGTATACTAACACATATATATGGAATTTAGGAAGATGGCAATGACGACCCTGTATGCAAGACAGGAAAAAAAGACACAGATGTGTATAACGGACTTTTGGACTCAGAGGGAGAGGGAGAGGGTGGGATGATTTGGGAGAATGGCATTCTAACATGTATACTATCATGTAAGAATTGAATCGCCAGTCTATGTCTGACACAGGATACAGCATGCTTGGGGCTGGTGCATGGGATGACCTAGAGAGATGTTATGGGGAGGGAGGTGGGAGGGGGTTCATGTTTGGGAACGCATGTAAGAATTAAAGATTTTAAAATTAAAAAAATAAAAAACTAAAAAAATTTAAAAAAAAAGTGTATATGACTAAATACTCCATAACTAATTCAAATTTTATAAAAATTATAAATGTCAAATTACTTGCTTATGTATCTAATTATCTGCCATTATATATGTGTGTGTGTGTGTGTGTGTGTGTGTGTGTGTGTGTGTGTATGCTTTATTATCACTAAACTGAGTTTAGGCTCAGTGTTGTTTTATTGAATTTTTGTTAATTAAATTATTTCCCTGATGAGATATCTATAGTTAGCAGTCTTAATTACAAATTTAATTAAAATACTTCAGTTTTAAACATACTTTAATGCTTATATCTTTTTACCAGTATTTTTACTTATGCAAATATAAAGTAAACACATCTCATAATTTTCATGGAGTAAAATCTAGATTAGCTCAAAAGAACATATATGCAAGAAAATAACTTTCTATAAGGTTTAGAATAAAAAAGGTAAATAATGTAAAAACTAAACAGTTGAAAATATTTAATATAATTTTTGCTGTTTTTCATCTGAACTCATGTAATTTAAAAATTAAAGTGGTTTCTGGTTAGAAAATAATGGAATTATCCATTATTCCAATTGATTTGGTGTTATTTTTTAGTTTAAGTTTATAAATCACAACTGGCATTATTACTATGTAAAATAAATTCATATCACATGAAAAAAAATACAAAATCACTAATTTATATAATGTTGATAAATGAAAATTATCCTGAATATTGTAAATACTTTAACCAAGAAAGTTTTAAATCTAAAGTTTGTACATTAAAGCTGCATTTCAGATGTTGGAACATTTAGTGAAGAAAAACAAGCAAGTGACTGACTATACCTTTTGGCTCAGATATTAGAAACAATCTGAAAACTAAACCAGTTTTGTCATGAACTATGTTTTCTTCTCATGTTTTCAATTTTCTAGGATGTCAATCTGATTTGAAAGCATTTATCTTATATCTGAACCACTGAAGATGTTTCATTTATAAATCAATGCTAGAGTATAATTTGACATAATTGTTCTGTATTCAAACATGTAAGTAGTCTTCATAAAGATAAGTGCATGCAGGAGTTTGCATACTCTCAATGATAAAGGATTTTACTCTTATTGTTTCCTCAAATGCAAAGATTACTTTGCTGAGTTTGATAATTTATAAAAATGTTCATGTGAACCATCTCACTGAGATTTAAACATTAATGTTTCAATTCTACACCGTGAAATGAGACCAGCTGATAACAAGCATAGATATGGTATTTTCTGAATTTTTCTCTGATAGTCACAGTGATGGTGGTTGTTTAGCCACTAAGTCATGTCCAACTCTTGTGACACCATCTATATTCCTCCAGGATCCTCTGTCCATGGGATATCCCAGTCAAGAATTTTGGAGTGGGTTGCCATTTCCTTCTCCAGGGGATTTTCTCCACCCAGGGATCAAACTCAAGTCTCCTGCATTACAGGTCATCTCCTGTATTGCAAGGGAGTCTTTACCAACTGAGCCAATTTAAAATAAACTTGTATCTAGATATTAAAATTTAAAAAATAAAAAAAAAGAACAACTGGGCATCCAAATGGAAAAAAAATAAATAAAATAAAATAAACTTGTAGGAATACTCAAAAGAAATACTACTAAGACATTATTTCATGCATATGAAGTACTTTTTAACCACTTAGCAACAAGTACTTAATATCAAGAGTATTACTATTAAGATATCATTGAAATAAAGACAATACTATTTTCTCAAGATTTTGCAAACATTCTAAATAAATTTTAAAAATTAGTACAGTGATTTATTTTATATAACTGTTTACATAAATGATATACTGGTATTACTATGTCAATTAGCACAATATTAGAATACTGATACACATATTTATACCTAGCTACTGCTCTGAGCCCCAGCTGCCACATTTTGGCCCCTCCCTGGAGGTCCCTATGATTTACTAATGAAGGGATTTATTCCTTACAAAGAAGAGGCCCTCGACTCCACTACAAAGACAAGGGTCCTTTCTGATTGTTGGAAGCCTATTTTACAACAAAAGTTATCAAACACTTTGGGGTTTACTCCTGAATTTATACCAGTATGATGAAATGGAACTGTCAGGGGAGTGTAATTTCTTCAGTTCTGTCTCATCACAACAAAGATTTGAAGCTATGGACGTTAAAGCCCTTGGCACATCACAGCTCTCGGACAGTCCATGTTATAGTTTTCAGACGGATCAGTTTTATTTAGAAAATAAGGGCATGCCAACCCAAAAGACGTGAAGAGAACAGCCAGAGAGAGGGAGAGAGACAATGAGCATGTGTGAGAGAGAGGCCCCGGCCCCTTGGCCCATCTTTTCATGTTTCTCCTCCCCCGGGCCTGCCCTGTGTAAACTGGGCTAGCCAGGGGTGCTGTTTGCTCTACCTGAGGTCCTCACTCCAGTCTTCAGACCTTCCTTTGTTCTATTTTCACGGGCTTTTCACTTGCTTGTCTTTTAGCCACCGTCATTCTGGACTCCTTTTTCCTATTCTAACTACCTAACAGAACTATATTAGTGTACATATTTATTCCAATTTTAAAAGGGGGAGAATTAGAGCCTTGGCTTCCTCATCTATAACACTTCTCATCTATCGTTCAAATTTTGACTATAAAATAATTTTGCATAAAATTATGTAGAAAATTGATCCTAAATAAAAATGGATTCCACCTGAAAACTTTTAATACTTTTTCATATATCCTTTTTATACTTGTTGATTCATATGAAACATTTTCTAGACTCACAGATGAGTTATTTAAAGCAGTTTTTGATGATCTATTTATTCCCCAATACTCAGTTTCTTGGGTCCAAGCACTGATCTAGCAATAGAGATGCAAAATATAACAGAAGAAAACAAAACAACAACCAGCTTTAAAAGAATTCCACTGTCATGAACCTTATAGTTTTACGGGAAATCACAGTCAAAAGAAGTAAATAAATTAATGAGAAAACATTATCTGTGAGAAGAGCTATGATGATAAAACTTATGCTTCTGTACTATCCTAATAGTGCTTTGTTTTATTACTCTCACAATATAGTTTTATTGTAAAAGTAGTCTCAACTCTCTTCCGCAACTAAATTTGAATTATTTCAAACCAATGAAATGTAATATTTGAATCTGAAGCTTTTAATTAATCACTGTTTTATTAACAAGACAAAGGAGAAAAACACTAAAGTTTTAATTGGTCCAGAGATGAGTCCAGAAAGACATAAAACTTTAGAGATATTCATAATACTGGCTCTTTGAACTACAGGAAGAGGAGTGTATAAAACAGATGGCATAGTGAAATCGCACCCAATTATCCAAATTCTACTCATCAGGAATGATCTTTTCTATAGTATACAGAGACCAAAATCATTTGGGAAGTGGATTTATGTCCTGTAGTAACTACAAAATATTTTTTTTAATTTGCTTTATATAAAATTGGATTATAAAAGGTGGAACTTGAAGTCTGTTGACCTCTGTCTATGCCAGTTAGCCTTTTCCATATTCAGCTGCCTTTTTATTCAATTGCCTGCCCTGGTTGCTTATAATAACATTTATGTATATATCAACTTGCTATTTTTCCTTGATCAGGCCCAATTATGATGGCCTGGTAAGTGGGCTTCTTTATCAAAATTTAAAAATGCAGAGTAAATATGGGGTTGTCCTGAAACTAAGTGAGCAGTTTAAGGAAGTTTTTGTTGCTTTTATCATTAAGGTCAAACAATCAATTCTCTGGCAGGAGACATAAGAGATGCAGGTTTGATCCCTGGGTCAGAAAGATTCCCTAGAGAATGTAATGGCAACATAGCCCAGTATTCTTGCCTGCAGAATCTTAAGGACAGAGGAGCCTGGAGGTTACAGTCCATAGGGTCACAGAGAGTTGGACACAACTGAACAACTTACCTTACAGGTTGACAGTATAGAGCCTTGACTGTATTCCTTTCTCAATTTTCAACCACTAGGTTTTTCCCTGTCCAATGTCTAGTTATAACTGTTGCTTCTCAATCTGCATACAAGATTCTCGGGAGGCAGGTAAGGTGGTCTGGTATTCCCATCTGTTTAAGAATTTTCCACAGTTTGTTGTGATCCACACAGTCAAAGTCTTACCATAGTCAATGATGCAGATGTAGATGTTATTCTGGAATTCCCTTCCCTTGCTTTTCCTATGATTCAACAGATAATGGCAATTTGACTCAGTCCCTCTGCCTTTTCTATATCATTCTATAAACTAAGAAAATTTTCTATCAGTTCAGTTCAGTTCAGTTAATTCGCTCAGTCGTGTCCGACTCTTTGCGAGCCCATGAATCGCAGCACACCAGGCCTCCCTGTCCATCACCAACTCCCGGAGTTCACTCAGACTCACATCCATCAAGTAAGTGACGCCATCCAGCCATCTCATCCTCGGTCATCCCCTTCTCCTCCTGCCCCCAATCCCTCTCAGCATCAGAGTCTTCTCATGAGGTGGCCAAAGTACTGGAGTTTCAGCTTTAGCATCATTCCTTCCAATGAACACCCAGGGCTGATCTCCTTTAGAATGGACTGGTTGGATCTCCTTGCAGTCCAAGGGACTCTCAAGAGTCTTCTCCAACACCACAGTTCAAAAGCATCAATTCTTCGGCACTCAGCTTTCTTCACAGTCCAACTCTCACATCCATACGTGACTACCGGAAAAATTATAGCCTTGACTAGACGGACTTTAGTCGGCAAAGTAATGTCTCTGCTTTTGAATATAGTATCCAGGTTGGTCACAACTTTTCTTCCAAGGATTAAGCGTCTTTTAATTTCATGGCTGCAATCAACATCTGCAGTGATTTTGGAGCCCAAAAAAATAAAGTCTGACACTGTTTCCACTGTTTCCCCATCTATTTCCCATGAAGTGATGGGACCATATGCCATGATCTTCGTTTTCTGAATATTGAGCTTTAAGCCAACTTTTTCACTCTCCTCTTTCACTTTCATCAAGAGGCTTTTTAGTTCCTCTTCACTTTCTGCCATAAGGGTGGTGTCATCTGCATATCTGAGGCTATTGATATTTCTCCTGGTAATCTTGATTCCAGCTTGTGCCTCTTCCAGTCCAGTGTTTCTGCATATAAGTTAAATAAGCAGGGTGACAATATACAGCCTTGATGTACTCCTTTTCCTATTTGGAACCAGTCTATTTTTCCATGTCCAGTTTTAACTGTTGCTTCCTGAACTGCATACAGACTTCTCAAGACAGGTTAGGTGGTCTGGTATTCCCATCTCTCTCAGAATTTTCCAGTTTATTGTGATCCACACAGTCAAAGGCTTTGGCATAGTCAATAAAGCAGAAATAGATGTTTTTCTGTAACTCTCTTGCTTTTTCAATGATTCAGCTGATGTTGGCAATTTGATCTCTGGTTCCTCTGCCTTTTCTAAAACCAGCTTAAACATCAGGAAGTTCATGGTTCACATATTCTTTAGATTATAAAAAAATACTCACTCTGTCTTATGTAGAAACAAATCTCTACAAGGTAATTATATTCACATATTTAATATTCCAAGAAATTTCTCAGTTGCATGGAAAAGCACTATATAATTTTCTCTAGGGACTGTGAAAATCTGACTATAAATTTGATTTTTAACCTACTGACAATAGATTTTGAAGAAAATCATATGCAGATTTACCAAACACACCCATAAATATTGATTATTTTGAAGCAGTAACAGTATTGAAAAGCTTTCAGAAGGATGGATATTAAAAGAAATGCTCTCAAAATCAATAAAAATTCAAAACGTTAAATCTTCTTCCTCCATATAAGGTTAATGGCTTCTATCTTTTAAAAACCAATATTTCAGTTCAGTTCAGTTGCTCAGTCTTGTCTGACTCTTTGCCACCCTATGGACTGTAGCACACCAAGCCTCCCTGTCCATCACCAACTCCTGGAGTTTACACAAACTTATGTTCATTGAGTCAATGATGCCATCCAACCATCTCATCCTCTGTCCCCCCTTCTCCTTCTTCAATCTTCCTCAGCATCAGGGTCTTTTCAAATGAATCAGTTCTTCACATCAGGTAGCTTAAGTGTTGGAGTTTCAGCTTCAGCATTAGTCTTTCCAATGAATATTCATGACTGATTTCCTTTAGGATGGACTGGTTGGATCTCCTTGCAGCCCACAGGACTCTCAAGGGTCTTCTCCAACACCACAGTTCAAAAGCATCAGTTCTTTGGTGCTCAGCTTTCTTTATAGTCTAACTCTCACATCAGTATATGACTACTAGGAAAACCATAGCTTTGAGTAGATGAACTTTGTTAGTAAAGAAATGTCTCTGCTTTGTAATATACTGTCTAGGTTAGTCATAAGTTTCTTTCCAAGGAGCAAGCATCTTTTAATTTCATGGCTGCAGTCACCATCTACAGTGATTTTGGAGCCCCCCAAAATAAAGTCTCTCACTGTTTCCATTGTGATTAAAGAAACCAACATTTATTTAGATGAAAATGACATGCTTCTAGAGAATCTATATATTTCCAAAATTCTTATACCAGTCAAGAGTACAGTTAAGAGACACTCAACCAGAAGACTGGAAGAGTACTGGGAAAAGTAGAACACATTTTAAAATAGGCCCCTACCTTGAATAATATTTCCTCTAATTAAGATATTCTAGCATTCTTTAGGCAAAACTTGCCAAATAATTTTGTAGGGTTTTTTTTAATTATAGTATAAAATCTGCTTAAAATTGATATTTCATAAACATTTTAAATTTTATTTAAACTTAATTTCAGTGCTCACTATGAAGAAAATTAATTGTAGCAATGTACTTATTTTTATTTAATTATCTTTAATGTTGGCAAGTAATTTAAAATAAGAATTTATTAGAATACAATAATATTCATTTTCTATGCATAAGCATCATAACAAACATAGGAATTGTGAAATTGGATATTGTCAGAGGAAGCCTTTGAATTTCCCTATTTTGTGCCTAAATTAAAGTATGTGAATTTGGGGTAATGAAGTTGACAGTTTATAGTCGGATTCGTGATCTCTGAAGAAGAAGATTTAGCTTCGGGACCAGGGACCAGGCTTGATCACTCAAGAGCTTTTGTGAGGCAGAATTTTATCAAAGTAATAAAAGGGACAGAGAAAGCTTCTGGCATAGACATCAGAAGGGGGATGGAGCGTGCCCCATTTGCTAGTCTTATCAAAGCCTTATATACTTTTACCAGACCCACTCCCACAACATATATCTTAAGATAACAAGATTAATCAGAAGGTTCTTGCTAAGAAGGAGAAACATACTCTCGAACAAGTTACATTATTATTATATAATCACTACTACAGAGCTTAAGGAACAGCATACCCTTGAGCAAGATGAGTTTTGTTGTGTAATCCATTAGCTCTGGGCTTAAAGAAAATATGTGACTAAGACAATGCAATTTAGAAAAAAAAGTTTGTGCTTTTCTTCTCCTTGAGAGCTCCAAACCCCTTTCTCCTTCTTGAGGGCCCCAGACCCCTTCCTCCTATCAACCTACCTAAGAATTACTTCTCTCAAAGTGAAGTCCAGAACTTTCTTTCCTGCAATTTATTCTTGGCTCTGTGACACTAAAATAGGTTAGTAAATATTGATCTAGGCTTCTATCCAAAGTTATAATTACCAAAATTGTTCCAAAGAATACTAATTCATGGATATGTTCCCACTCTATCCTCACTCGAAAAAAAAAAAAAAAAAGGCTCCTGTCAAATAAATTTGAGGTATTATATATGCTATACTATCATATTGAAGATTTATTTACTTTGTAGAAATTTGCAAATTTGTTTTCTTTTTTTTTTTTTCTTAAGTCTCTAGAGACCAGTGTTTTAAAATATAAATCTTGCTATGCACTTCAGTAGAGAAACTAAAGAAGTGACTCTAGAAAGGCACATTGTGGTCAGATCTAGAATGTCTGAATGACCAGGCAAAGAGTTTCAATTTAATTATGCTGGCAATAGTGTACCATTTAAAGAGAGAAGAGTGATGAAAGTGATGTTTTCACCATTAGTTTTCAAAGAAAACTGCTGAGAAAGAGACTTGCTTTAGAGAGAAGCCAGGGAGTTACTGTAACAACTGAAGTTCTTTCTTTATTAATTTGATTACATTCAGATATGAACATAAATATTTAGCATGGTATATCCTGACAGTGATGTTTTAAGTGGGTTAATCCATTATAAGCTATTGCATTCTATTCTTTCAAAGTCCTCTGTCTCTCCCATCCTTTTGCATTTCACTCATATACTCACACACTGCTGCCCTGCTCTGATTACCTTTAGTAGCCATTTATCCCATGCCGTGAATGAAATGCCTATACCTCAATTTCATTTCTGGCCCCAGTTTCCCAATTTTGAGATCATTTTCTCTTCATATTGATTTTTACAGTAGACAGAAGAATTTATTAGGATCAATTTTATTTATTGCTTTCAGAATTCTGTAACTTCAATAAGGTCATGAAAGGTTAATGCTTCTTTATTAAAATGAATAAGCCCAATTTCCTCAAACTTTTCTCTCAAATAACATCATTGATTCTGATATACTGTGTGCTCTGCTCCCTCAAGGGTAATTATGCTGTTGAGTGGCTATAAGCCAACCAGTATTTTACAGCATGTTCCAGTCATGTCCAGAATCACATAAGGATTGCTCTTGTTTAAATGCAATTGCCCTAAAAGAATTTCTGCTATCTTTTCATCCATACATTAGGCTTTGGGTTCATGGATATTATTGTAACCATAAAATAATTTTCTTCTGTCAAGGTTATTAGCTTACTGAAATTAGCAGACTTAGTTTTCTAGTCTTTATGGTCATAACTGTCTTTCCCTAAATAGTGTACCAATTTACTTTCTATCTGACAAAAATAATTTCACACACTTTGTTGCTTACTAATTATTCAAGATAAATGGCAGGTGTGTCATTTTTAAAGTCATGCATTTTTTTAAGTTTATGGTTCAGTTCAGTTCAGTTCAGTCGCTCAGTTGTGTCCGACTCTTTGTGACCCCATGAACTGCAGCACGCCAGGCCTCCCTGTCCATCACCAACTCCCAGAGTCCACCCAAACCCATGTCCATTGAGTCAGTGATGCCATCCAGCCATCTCATCCTCTGTCATCCCCTCCTCCTCCTGCCCTCAATCTTTCCCAGCATCAGTGACTCCAATGAGTCAGTTCTTCACATCAGGTGGCCAAAGTATTGGAGTTTCAACATCAGTCCTTCCAATGAACACCCAGGACTGATCTCCTTTAGGATGGACTAGTTGGATCTCCTTGCTGTCCAAGGGACTCTCAAGAGTCTTCTCCAACACCACAGTTCAAAAGCATCTTCTGCGCTCAGCTTTTTTTATAGTCCAACTCTCACATCCATACATGACCACAGGAAAAACCATAGCCTTGACTAAACAGACATTTGCTGGCAAAGTAATGTCTCTGCTTTTTATAATGCTGTCTAGGTTGGTCATAACTTTCCTTCCAAGGAGTAAGCGTCTTTTAGTTTCATGGCTACAATCACCATCTGCCGTGATTTTGGAACCCAAAAAATAAAGTTAGCCACTGTTTCCGCCGTTTCCTCATCTATTTCCCATGAAGCGATGGGACCAGAGGCCATGATCTTAGTTTTCTGAATGTTTAGACTTAAGCCAACTTTTTCACTCTCCTCTTTCACCTTTATCAAGCAGCTCTTTAGTTCCTCTTCACTTTCTGCCATAAGGGTGGTGTCATCTGCATATCTGAGGTTACTGATATTTCTCCCGGCAATCTTGATTCCAGCTTTTTTCCTCCAGCCCAGCGTTTCTCATGATGTACTCTGAATATAAGTTAAATAAGCAGGGTAACAATATACAGCCTTGACGTACTCCTTCTCCTATTTGATGTTTTAACTGTAATAATAGTTTAAAAGTAGAACATGAAATTGAATTAGAAATGATTTGATTCTATGAAGACATTTCTAATGTAAATAACATTAGAGCTTCAAGCAAATGCCCTTGAACATTGTCCAAGCTCAATTGTTTTTAAAAATAAGGGAGTATGAAGTAGCAATAATATAGCACAAGGTTGGGATGTGTGCTTTGTGTCCAAGATGCGTGTCACATGGTCCTAATAATTTCACAGTATAATCAAATCTCATACCTTTAAAGTAAGCAACTCACAAACTGGAAAATAATTTTATCACAGAGGTTCTTCCATAGGATTGCATTTTCTGAGCACCACTTCAGTCTCCTCAGCCTGGGAGTCTGGCATCAGAAGGAGGACCTCCAGAGCATTTGACTTTGAAGGCCATTAGGGCTTAAGTGCAGGAGTTCCACAGAATTGGGGGCGACAGATACTCTACTCTTGGAAGATGCATACAAGTTCAGACCCAGGCCAAAGCAGTGACTTCATAGTAGCCTGGGCCAGACCTACCTGCATGTATTGTAGGGTCTCCTGGGAATACAGGGGTTGTCTGTGGCTCACTAAGGGCAAAGATACTGGTGGCAGAAGCCCCAGGGAATATTCATGAGTATGAGCTCCCCCTGAGGTCACAGTTTTAGCATGGAGACCTAGCCCTACCCAAAAGCCTACATCCTTCAGTGCTGGGACATCTCAGGCCAAAAACAGCCAATCAGGTGGGACCATAGCCCCACCCATCAACAGACAGATTGCACAAAGTCATCATGAGAGCACAGCCATCTCTAAACACAACCCTTGACTGCTTACTAGAGAGATAATACCCAGTCTCACCCACTTCTGCTTCATTGACTACACTAAAGTCTTTGACTTTATGGATAACAACAAACTGTGGAAAATTCTTAGAGATGGGAATACCAGAATATCTTACCTGTCTCCTGAGAAACCCGTATGTTGGTCAAGAAGCAATAGTTAGAACTAGAGATGGCACAATGAATTGGTTCAAAATTGGTAAAGAGGTACACTGGTAAAGGGAACATCTTAGATTCACACCTCTAAAATTTTGAGAAAGATAGAAGAGGAATGCAGAGAATTTCAGTAAGAACTGAAGAACAATGAGTTAAGCAGAGATTTTAAACTGAAAATATATGAGTTAATTATGGCTAGACATCATGAGAATGACATAATTGACATAAAAATGCAGATTTTAGGGTCATTACAGTCAAACCTAGCCAACTTGTTTGTTGTAACTGTATATTTCATTAATGGAGGCAAAATCTCTCCTTACCCAACTTAATATGAATCTTAAATTGAAAGGCAGAGTATTTGATAAAAATATAATGGAGTGTGAATTATTATTTTAATTACTGAAAAGTACTTCAAAAGGGAATTTTAAAAAGATACCTGAGGAAAGGGCCCATAAAAAAAAAAAAATATGTAAAATGTTTACAGAGACAAGGTTTAGAAAGAGTAAAATTAATTTTAGTCACATCACAGTTTTGACTATCACCAGCCCTGAAACATGAATCTGATAATATATTTAGTACCTTCCTGCTTCTCAATACATTTTTTGTTTGTTTGTTTCAAAGTTTGTGTTAAAATACCAATACCCATCTTCCTACATGTCTCCTCCTTCTGCAGAATAACAAACTAATAATTAGTTCTGGGTTTACTTAGAAATAAAACATTTCAACTTAATTCAATACCTATATAATTTAATTACAAATGTGTTTCCATTTCCAGTTAATATTATACTTTTACTGAGATTCAGTGGGAAAAGATTAGAGTTTCTTTTGGTTTACTGTGATCTACCCATCTGTGCCATGGACAATCATTTATTTTTTTCTGCTCATCATCTAAATTCCTGGATGGACTCCTCAAAGTAAAAACTTTCTATCATATCATCTACTCGTTAATACCCTCTACTTCAATAAGATTGCTGTGAGAATTAAAAAAGACACAAAGGTAGATCCCTAATCCAGCATTGAGCACAGGATAGTGACTATTACCTCCAGTTTTCTGCTGGAGAAGGAGATGGCAAACTACTTCAGTATTCTTGCCTGGAGAATCCCATAGACAGAGGAGCCTGGCTGATTACAGTCCATAGGATCACAGAGTTGGACATGACTGAAGTGACCTCTAATCTTGCTGTTTTGTTTCTCTCCCTAGGTCTCTTTCTCTGTGTGTTGTAAGTGCTAAGTGTATGAGTGTCTGTGTGCATGTATGTATGTGTGCATGTGTGTGCTCAGTCCTTAAGTCATACCTGACTCCTTGGTACCCCATGTATGGTAGCCTGCCAGGCTCCTCTGTCCATGGGATTTCCAGCGAGGATATTGGGTCTGCCATTTCCTTCTCAAGGGGATCTTCCCAACCCAGGTATCAAACCTACATCTCTTATATCTCCTGCATTGGCAGGTGGTGAAGGTGGTGAAGTTGCTCAGTCTTGTCTGACTCTTTGCAACCCCGTGGACTGTAACCTACTAGGCTTCTCCATCCATGGGATCCTCCAGGCAAGGATACTGGAGTGGGTTGCCATTTCCTTCTCCAGGGGATCTTCCCGACCCAGGGATTGAACCAGGGTCTCCCGCATTGCAGGCAGACGCTTTAACCTCTGAGCCACCAGGGAAGTTGGCAGGAGGGTTCTTTATCACTAGCACCACCTCTGAGAATAATTCTCTCTAACTGATATTGATAAAATCTCATATATCATTCAGTAAATCATCCTTTATCAAATAGGTTAGCTTTGCTCAAAATTTTTAACTTCTACCAGCAGACATTTCCTCAAATCTGAGATACTATAAAGGGATAAAGTATATTTGATAAAGTAAAGGGACTCCATTAGCACAGAACCCAAACATATTACATATTTGAAAGTAGTTAAGAAAGTGGGTCTTGAAAATTAATCAGTCAGTCAGTTCAGTCATCCAGTCATGTCTGACTCTTTGTGACCCTATGGACTGAAACACGGCAGGCCTCCCTGTCCATCACCAACTCCCAGAGTTTACTCAAACTCATGTCCATTGAGTCGGTGATGCCATCCAACCATCTCATCCTCTGTCATTTCCTTCTCTCACCTTCAATCTTTCCCAGCATCAGGGGCTTTTCCAATGAGTCAGTTCTTCACATCAGGTGGACAAACTATTGCAGTTTCATCTTCAGCATCAGTCCTTCCAATGAATATTCAGGACTAATTTCCTTTAGGATGGACTGGTTGGATCTGCCTGCAGTCCAAGGGACTCTCAAGTGTCTTCTTCAACACTACAGTTCAAAAGCATCAATTCTTTGGGGCTCAGCTTTCTTTATAGCCCAACTTTCAAATCCATACATGACTACTGGAAAACCCATAGCTTTGACTAGACAGACCTTTGTTGGCAAAGTAATGGCTGTGCTTTTTAGTATGCTATCTAGGTTGGTCATTACTTTTCTTCCAAGGAGCAAGCGTCTTTTAATTTAAAGGCTGCAGTCACCATCTGCACTGATTTTGGAGCCCAAGAAAATAAAGTCTGTCACTGTTTCCCTATCTATTTGCCATTAAGTGATGGGACTAGATGCCATGATCTTCGTTTTCTGAATGTTGAGCTTTAAGTCAACTTTTTCACTCTCCTCTTTCACATTAACCAAGTGGCTCTTTGGTTCTTTTATGCTTTACTCCACAAGGGTGGTGTCCTCTGCACATCTGAGGTTATTGATATTTCTCCCAGTAATATTGATTCCAGCTTGTGCTTCATCCAGTCCAGCATTTCTTATGCTGTACTCTGCATATAAGTTAAATAAGCAGGGTAATAATATACAGCCTTGACATACTCCTGTCCTGATTTGGAACCAGTTGTTCCATGTCCGCTTCTTACTGTTGCTTCCTGACCTGAATACAGATTTCTCAAGAGACAGGTCAGGTTATCATGTATTCCCATCTCTTTCAACATTTTCCATAGTTTTTTGTGAGCCACACAGTCAAAGGCTTTGGCATAGTCAATAAAGCAAAAGTAGATGTTTTTCTGGAACTCTCTTGCTTATTCATCTTTTAGAATTTGAAATAGCTCAACTGGAATTCCATCACCTCCATGAGCTGTGTTTGTAGTGATGCTTCCTAAGGCCCACTTGATTTCACATTCCAGGATATCTGTCTGTAGGTGAGTGATCACACCATCGTTATTATCTGGGTCATGAAGATTGTTTCTGTATAGTTCTTCTGTGTATTCTTGCCACTTCTTCTTAAAATCTACTGTTTTTGTTAGGTTCATACCGTTTCTGTTCCTTATTGTGCCCATCTTTACATGAAATATTCCCTTGGTATCTCTAATTTTCTTGACAAGATCTCTAGTCTTTCCCATTCTATTGTTTTCTTGTATTTGTTTGCACTGATTACTGAGGAAGGCTTTCTTATCTCTCCTTGGTATTCTTTGGAATTCTGCATTTGAATGGGTATATCTTTCTTTTTCTCCTTTGCCTTTTCCTCCTGTTTTTGCATAGCTGTTTATAAGGCCTCCTCAGACAACCTGTTTGCCTTTTTGCATTTCTTTTTGTTGGGGATTGCCTTGATCACTGATTCCTGTACAATATCATGAACCTCTGTCCATAGTTCTTCAGGAATTCTGTCTATCAGATCTAGTCCCTTAAATCTGTTTGTCATTTCCACTATATAGTCGTAAGGGATTTGATTTAGGTCATACCTGAATGATCCAGTGGTTTATCCTACTTTCTTCAAATTAAGTCTGAATTTGGCAATAAGGAGTTCATGATCTGAGCCACAGTCAGTTCCCAGTCTTGTTTTTGCTGACTGTATAGAGCTTCTCCATCTTTGGCTGGAAAGTATATAATCAATCTGATTTCTGTATTGACCATCTGGTGATGTCCATATGTAGAGTCTTCCCTTGTGTTGTTAGAAGAGGATGTTTGCTTTGACCAGTGCATTCTTTTTGCAGAACTCTGTTAGTCTTTGCCCTGCTTCATTCTGTACTCAAAGGGCCAATTTGCCTGTTCCTCCAGGTATCTCTTGACTTCCTACTTTTGCATTCCAGTCCCCTAGACTGGAATAATGAAAAGGATATATTTTGGGGTGTTAGTTCTAGAAGTCTTTGTTGGTCTTCATAGAACCAATCATCTTCAGTTTCTTCAGCATTACTGGTAGGAGCAGAAACTTGGATTACTATGATATTGAATGGTTTCTCTTGGAAATGAACAGAGACCATTCTGTCATTTTTGAGATTGCATTCATGTACTGCTATTCAGACTCTGTTGACTATGATGACTACTTCATTTCTTGTAAGGCAAAAAGGATAGGACACTGAAAGATGAACTCCCCAAGTTGGCAGGTGTCCAATATATACTGGAGGTCAATGGAGAACTAACTCAAGAAAGAGACAGCATCAAAGCAAAAACAGCACCCAGGTGTGTATGTGACTATTGATGGAGATAAACTCCAATGCTGTAAAGAACAAAATTGCATAGGAACCTGGACTGTTAGGCCCATGAATCAAGGAAATTTGGAAGTGTTCAAACAAGAGATGGCAAATGTGAACATCGACATTTTAGGGATTAGTGAAGTAAAATGGACAGGAATGGGTGAATATTACTCAGGTAACTTGCAGTGTGCTTATTTATTGATGTTTCAATTGCCCACTAGGTAATTATAGGATTGCATATAAAGTTTTAAACACTTCTTTAGCACATGTCACAAAATTTTGTATGTTGGATTTTCATTCAGTCACAAATAATCTCTAATTTTTCTTGTGATTTGTTCTTTGATCTTTAGTTTACAAATGTGTTATTTCATTTTCAACTATTTGGACATTTTCCAGATTTTTTTTCTGTTATTAAATTCTTGCTTAATTCCATTGTTATTTGAGAACATATGATGAAAACTCAATATTTTAAAATAAGAGGCTTGGTATATGGCCCAGATTAAGATCTACCTTGGTAAATGTTCCATGCCATTAAAAAAAAAAATGTGTATTCAATGGTTATATGGTATGTTGGGTCATATTATGGTAGATTAATAGTGTTATTCCACTCTTTTGTAACTATCTTATTGACTACCTGTTCTATTGATTATTGGGGAAGGGGTTTTGAAATCTGACTCTATGATAATCATTGTGGATTTCTATATTTTTTCTTTCAGTTTTATCAATATCTTATTTACATTTTCAAAGTTGTTATCATGTGTTTCATTTAGAATTTTTCTATTTTCATGAATAATTAAGACACTATCATTAAGAAATATCCATAATCGTTAGCTATCCATATTTCATATTTTGAAGTCCACTTATTATTAATTTAACCATTTAGTCTGCTATTTTTTTAATGATTTCTTAATGTGGATTGTTATTTTTAAGACTTTATTGAATTTCTTACACTACTGCTTCTGTTTCATGTTTTCGTTTTGGGGCCACAAGTCATGTGGCATCTTAGCTCCTTGACCAGGGATTGAACCTATATCCCTTGCACTGTAAGGCAAAGTCTTCATCTCAAGACCACTAGGGAAATCCTGCAATCTGCTTCTAATGATTTCTTTGATGGTATACATTCTTACATTTTTAACTTTCAGCCTTCCAATAACTTTAAAATGAAAATATGGTTTTGTAGACAGTATGTATTTGTGTATTTTAATGCAATATTTATAATCTCTAATTTTAATTTGATTGTTATGTTTATATTTAACATAACAATGCCGCCAGATTCTTTACCAACTGAGCTCCTAGGGGAACCCCCAATTAACAATAGAGGTGGGTTTAAAACATATTATATTGCTATTTGTTTCCTTTTAGTCCCATCTGTCCTCTTTATCTTATTTTTTTCTGCTTTCTATGGATCAATTTTTATGGCCTTTAAAAATGTTTTTGTATTTTAAATAAGCAGCTGTGTCTTAATATTTCAGTGATTATTTCAAGGTTTATAATAAACTTCATTAAATCATCCACCATGCATTCCAGTTCTAGTATATATTCAATGTTGAATTCTGTTATATTTCTTGGAAGATTTTGTGCTTTATTTCTGGTATTCTTTAAAGTTATACTTGCAAATTAGACATGTTTTCAAGGTTTGTTTTTAAGTTGTTTTAAACGCACACTCAAATAACCTTACTTCAAAGTACTTTTTAAATACTGCATCATTATGATATATTTTCTAAATTTCCCATTACAGAATATAACCTCTCTGCCTTTGAGTTCCCAATGCATTTCTCATTCAGAAGATGTAAAGTTGAAATAAAATATAATTGTATGTAGGTAATAAAACAAGCTGAAAAAGGTGAGTTGAAGTGGGTGAATGTGGAACCAAAGTTGTTCTGTGCAGTTTCCAGGTTAAAATTCTGTTTAATTGATGATTTTCTTTGGATTTAAAAAAATCATACCATCTATTTTAGCTATTTATCTGTTATTCTTAATACCTCCTCTTGTCTAACTATGGGTCACCCCACAGGCACACTTACATGCATAATCAGTTATTTTTAAGGGCTTGGAGGTTAGAGATTCTAATACATTTTTTGTTGTATTATATACAATCTCTATCTCTACTTATCACTGGACCCAGACAATTATTACCTGGTGCCATTCCTCCCCAGAGAATCAATTGCATGTTAGTTGACTTGAACAAGCAAATTAAGATGAAGAACTTCAGCAATTATGATTTAAATGAAAAATTATAGTCAGAACTGTATGAATATTACTCCCGTCTCCCTATCAAATTTTAAAAAAAAGTATTACATATTATGTTTGTACACCTAGACACACTTTTATTACAAAAAAATTAAACAAATTTCTAACTTTCTGCCACAATATGTTTAATTAAGATGTTTTCTAACCATGGTAAATTATATCTGTTATGTGACTTTAATTCTTGCATATGACTTTGCATCTTGGTTATGATTGATTTGATTTTCATAATTTATTTGCCATACAATTGTGTTTATCTAACTGACTTTTTTTCATCTCTTGATATTTTTCAATTAAATTCCTAACGTGAGGAATGGAAGATGAAAATTAGAGTAAGCAGCAGCCTCTCAAGATTACAAGAGCCCTTTGCAATAAAGTGCATATTACTTTTTTCAGAATTTATATTCAATGACTCATGTAATGTTTCTCTCCTCAGGGAACTAGTTTTGTCTCTGATATAAGTGGTTATTAGAGTATCAGGTGAGCATCACTTCACATCTACAGTTCTGTTTTCATTTTAGTTCACAGATGGCTTGGTTCGTTCTGATGCACAAGTAACTGAACCAAAAGCTGCACCTCAGCCACAATGCTTGACCTAGGGAGAATGTTCAATTCTATCTTTCTTCATGATAGAGCATTTAAGAGTTTGGATACCATACTCCATATGCATCTTCCAATGAAATTAATTTATTTCTGCAATTCCACCATCTTATTTACATTGTCAGCTGAACTAACACCTTTTCTTACTCTCAGTGTGCTCTTTTCTCCAAAGTGCACAACCTATTTCTTGTGCTGAATTGGGTGAGACTGAGGACAAGGATGTGGGGAACGAGGCTGTTAACAGAAAGAGAGAAATATTAATATCAAGATCCTTCAATATCTATGAGTTTCCCCTCAAAGATCACATTCAATTCACTCCTGAAATAGTTCTCTTTTCTATATTTGATTGCTAGGCATCCAGGCAAAATGTTTTCACATTTTTGGACTAACAGGCAGATTGATACCAAGATGCCTCAAATGTATGTGTGCTTCCAAACCACAGAAATAGAGAGGTTAAAACATAAAATAAATATAGACTGAATGAAGTATGTAAATACAGCACCCTGTGTTCTGCATCCTTTCTTTCAAAGCTATTCCTGATTCCCTCGCCCTCCTAATGCTACTGAGACACAGGTGGTTCATGCCGTTTACAGCTCTGAATAAATGAGTGAAAATCATTTTCAGCTTCTTAAAAGAGAGTTAATACTATCTTGCTTAAACCAAGATCACAGACTATTAAAATAAAGAGAACAAAGCACATTCAAGGGTAGGAAATAGGGGAAGAAAAAATATACAAAATGATTGGATTTAGGGACATCAATCTATAAGACCACATGTGAAAGTGAAAGTCATGTTCAGCTCTTTGCAATCCCATGGACCACATACAGTCCATGAAAATTCTCCAGGTCAGAATACTGGAGTTGATAGCTGTTCTCTTCTCCAGGGGATCTTCCCAACCCAGGGATTGAACCTAGGCCCCCTGCATTGTAGACAGATTCTTTACCAGCTGAGCTACCAGAGAAGCCCTTTGTTAAGGCTAAATTTCTTCTTCTTTTCTAAAGTTATATCACTATTTTTGCATATGTAAGATACAGACAAAGAAATTTTATGGGCTGATCTGAAATTATAACCAATACTTGATACTTGATTCTACAAGGAAATACCTACCTAAGATGGAAAAGAGCATCTGGAAAAAATAGTATTGATGCCTTTTACTCTTCTACTGAAGATGGTGACTCATGTCCATCATTATCTAGAAATACTTCCATTTTATTATAGACAGCAAGTGGCCTATTTTCCAGTTTAAGGAAATAAACCACAATTGTTTGTGTATTACCCATGACCCAATTCTTTGGCCACAGTTGTTTGGATAAGAGTAAAATCAGACAGAATACAAGAGAATTTTTGCTGTTATGATTGAGAATTGAATACAGACTATTCTAGTTTGAGACTAAATGACTTCAATGTAAATTTGGGGCTCTGATGTTTCATTTTCTGAATACTGTGTGGTTTGTGAAGTCAAGAAAACATATATGCAAAGAGAAAAATAAATTAGATCATTACAGAGAAATAACTGGGTTTCTGACAACTATTTATATTCATTTTCTTTTCCTTGGAAAAGATCTGTTCCTCCTTTTCTATGGTAAAAAATGAGATATCACCAAATGTTTTTAATAATCAACTGCTAATGCATATTTTAAAATTAGATTTTTTTATTTTGAGTCAGTTTCTTTTTCATATCTTACCATAATGCATCACACTAAAGGATGTTGGCCTAGCTATTACCACATGTTTTTAATGGTAGATAATGTGTCTGAAAAATAAACCACTGTGTTTATGTAGTTGCTGTTTTCTAAGAAGTTTTCCATCTCATCCAACAGAGTCTAGAGGAATGTATTGGATGTATTTGTCAATGCTGGAACTAGAATTCCTGGGTTTGTAGGTAGCTACATGTATGTTTGGCCCTTGAAAATTATGTAATGCCTAAACACTTGACAGTAAAATGGGAGAATAATCATTCTTACCGTCTATGATTTTTATGGAGGTTAAATGAGTACATAGCTAATACACGCAAAGTATTCAGTAATGTTAGCTGTTAATATTTTTCTCTGATTAAATCCAAGAAAAAGTGAAGTGGTAGATAAGAAAGACTGTATCAGGTAATTTTTTTTTTTTTCTGAGAAAGAAATATGGTTACAGCTATATTAGGGATTTGTTGTTTGTGGCATTAAAAAGGTTAGTTTCCAGTCATCTTAAATTTCATGCTTACTATGAATTGTTAATGGAGTTAATTTTTTAGTCTTATATTTCTATATTATGCTCATAACTAAATATTTTCTTGATTTTAGTGACTTTAGATGCTTCAGGTGTTCTTGATGGCTGTGATATTCTTGTCTAATGGCCAGTAGAGATGATAATAATAATTAAGCCTAAAATATCAATTTATTTCAACTGAAAGTGATTCCATGTCATGGTGAATTTTAAAAAAAAATCTTTCTATACAAGACACTGAGTAAATCACTTTACTGGCACTGCAAATATCCAGGTATAGAACTGTGATTAAAAGTTAGATATGTTATCTCTTGTCACAGTTGGCAGCTTCAATTCCTCACTTCTTCACCTTGTGGACTGCAATATGACTTTGTTGATAAACAGTTTCCTCATTTTTGGAGGCCTTATAATGGGATGGCATACTGGGTTCATTCCTTTCAGAAAGTTAATACTTTGAAGTCGGGCTTCTACATGTTCTCTAAGTGTCACTTTTGTCTCTAGCACTCTCAAACACCCCTCTTCATCTCATTATCAGTTGGCCCACTGTTTAGTTTTCTGTTGTCATTGTTTCACATTGCCCTGTTAAACAAAATTGAGTTTTTCTTTTCCTTTCTGTTTTTTCATGATATCTTCAATGTGAATAACCTTATTGGTGAGAAACTTGTCCTGTCACTTTATATTACATACTGAAAGAAGTAAGAACTGTTGAAAATTTCTACAAGAAATTTCCACACAGATGGTCCGCAGTGTCCATTCAGGTATCTATAACATGTTCAAAAAATGTGCAATGAAACTCAATTACTTTTAATTTTTTAGACTGCTCTTACCATCAATGCTATATTTCTAATATTGATTACACATAATTTGCACTTAAATATTCTGTGTATTTTTGGTTGTTAAGTGACAAACTTGCAAGAAGGAAAGAAAGAAAAAGAAAGAATAAAGAAGCAAGGAAGAAAGAAAGAAAGGCAAGGAAGGAGGGATAGAGGAAGAAAATCTCTTCCATGTAAGATAATGCAATCTGAAAAGATCAAAATATATATCATTGTTAACAGGATGTGTCTTTTCACTTGTTTCTTTGGTGAACATTCTTTTTCACTACTAGTAGTCCTAATGGTGGAGCCATCTTTATTCTAAGTTCATTAATTATTAATTTGATAGAAATATTCTTTTTAATTGCCAAGGGATACATGGAAAGGAATGTTTTCATGAATCTGAAAAAAACGCTTTTCAATTCTTCCATAAGAAGTGTACCTTGGGGATCTAGCCTTGCCTGTCTTTATGGAGCCAAAGAGAGAATTTTACAGAGTTCTGTAATCAGTATTGAATTACTCTAGTTACTAATATAATAATTATTTTAATTCTCAGTTCTGATAAGTGGGCTATAGCTTCATTTCTGAGTTTTTTTTCTTTGTTAGACTTGTTCTCACTGCTACAGTTTGGCCCAGATGCTGGTGGTTTACAATCATTCAGATAACCTCTAAAAACCCATTGACCATTCCATGACTAAGGCCGTCTGTTCATTATGCCAATCTCCCTCTCAAGGGCTGAAGTCAACTGGAATTATGATTCATGTCTTCAGTGTACATGTTAAGATAGGAGGTAGTTAGAAATCTTGCTCCCTTGACCACAGTTGCATGACTAGAATTTTCCTCACATCGTCCAATCTACTGGCGCCAATAATCCAATGTGAAGTAAATCTTAATTTATGACAAACAATCCAAAATTCTCTTCTTGGAGAGATATTGCAGTAAAATGAAAGAGATAAATTAATAGAAACATAATTACATAATATAATTAATTACATAATATAGAATAGAGTTAAGTAAAAGCTCCAAAAGTGTTATGGGAAGTCAGGATGAAATAGGAGGATAAAAGTATGTCAAACTATTTGGCTTCTCAGTCAGTCAGTTCAGTTGCTCAGTCGTGTCCGACTCTTTGCAACCCCATGAATCACAGCACTCCAGGCCTCCCTGTCCATCACCATCTCCTGGAGTTCACTCAGACTCATGTCCATAGAGTCCGTGATGCCATCCAGCCATTTCATCCTCTGTCATCCCCTTCTCTTCCTGCCCCCAATCCCTCCCAGCATCAGAGTCTTTCCCAATGAGTCAACTCTTCACATGAGGTGGCCAAAGTACTGGAGTTTCAGCTTTAGCATTATTCCTTCCAAAGCAATCCCAGGGTTGATCTCCTTCAGAATGGACTGGTTGGATCTCCTTGCAGTCCAAGGGACTCTCAAGAGTCTTCTCCAACACCACAGTTCAAATGCATCAATTCTTCGGCACTCAGCCTTCTTCACAGTCCAACTCTCACATCCATATATGACCACTGGAAAAACCATAGTGTTGACTAGATGGACCTTAGTCGGCAAAGTAATATCTCTGCTTTTGAATATACTATCTAGGTTGGACATAACTTTTCTTAAAAGGAGTAAGCGTCTTTTAATTTCATGGCTGCAGCCACCATCTGCAGTGATTTTGGAGCCCAAAAAAATAAAGTCTGACACTGTTTCTTTCCACTGTTTCCCCATCTATTTCCCATGAAGTGATGGGACCATATGCCATGATCTTCGTTTTCTGAATGTTGAGCTTTAAGCCAACTTTTTCGCTCTCCTCTTTCACTTTAATCAAGAGTCTCTTTAGTTCCTCTTCACTTTCTGCCATAAGGGTGGTGTCATCTGCATATCTGAGGTTATTGATCTTTCTCCCAGCAATCTTGATTCCAGCTTGTGTTTCTTCCAGTCCAGTGTTTCTCATGATGTACTCTGCATATAAGTTAAATAAGCAGGGTGACAATATACAGCCTTGACATACTCCTTTTCCTATTTGGAACCAGTCTGTTGTTCCATATCCAGTTCTAACTGTTGCTTCCTGACCTGCATACAGATTTCTCAAGAGGCAGGTTAAGTGGTCTGGTATTCCCATCTGTTTCAGAATTTTCCACAGTTGATTGTGATCCACACAGTCAAAGGCTTTGGCATAGTTGATAAAGCAGAAATAGATGTTTTTCTGGAACTCTCTTGCTTTTTCCATGATCCAGTGGATGTTGGCAATTTGATCTCTGGTTCCTCTGCCTTTTCTAAATCCAGCTTGAACATCAGGGAGTTCACGGTTCACATGTTGCTGAAGCCTGGCTTGGAGAATTTTGAGCATTACTTTACTAGCATGTGAGATGAGTGCAATTGTGCCGTAGTTTGAGCATTCTTTTGCATTTCTTTTCTTTGGAATAGGAATGAAAACTGACCTTTTCCAGTCTTCTAGAAGGCTTCAAAAGAGGCAGTGTGTGTAAGTCATCCCTTTGATTGATTGGATTAAAAAGAAGGAAAGTCTAGATAAAAGAAATAAACTCTATGAAAGCACTGATAAAAGAAAAGGGAAGGAAATTTATAATAGTAAATATAGTGAGGTTGTCTGAATTTTATATAGTATATGAATAGTTTAGATTAAGATAAAGGTCTAAAATAAACTAGGGACTGGTCTGTCAGTAATTGTGCATAAGTCCAATTATGCATAAATCAAATATGCCTAAGTCACCAGGGAAGCCTGGTGACTCAGACGGTAAAGATTCTGCCTGTAATTTAGGAGACCCAGGTTCCATCCCTGGGTCAGAAAAATCCCTTGGAGAAGGGAACGGTAACCCACTCCAGTATTCTTGCCTGGACAATTCAATGGGCAGAGGTGCTTGGTGTGCTACAGTTCATGGAGTCACAGAGTCAGACATGACTAACACACACACTCACACACACACTCCTTTAATTTGAAATTACAGGTCAGTTGCTTTTTTTATTCTTCATTCATAATTGAAATCTAACATAGGAGACTTCTCAAAACATGTAGCTAAAAATGAACATTCTGATTTATTTTTGCTGTAAAATAAACTAGGTTTATTTTCCCTTTTTCCTTCCTTCTGAGGAAGCAGTCCGTCTATTTTTATTCCTCATTTCTGCAAATGATGTCCTGTGACACCTGTGGCAATGCTACGTGTCTTCACAGAGAGAAGTTTGAGAACCATGGCTTTCCTATATGAAGGGTTGCTCTCTCTCTCTCTCTCTGTCTCTCTCATTCAGGTTCTGACTCTAACTTTTCTGCTTCCCTATTCTACATTTAAAGAACCTTTAGGATTACATTGAGTTCATCCACATAAATCATTTTGAATCAGTTATTTTAACACTACTTTTAAATGTAATTCCCCATTGAACTGTAACAGAACATATTCACAGCTTCCAAGGAGAATGGCATATACATCCTGGGAAAGAAGTATTATTCTGTTGTCCACAATGAGCAGTCTGGAATTGGGAAAGATTCTATGACAGTAGCTGTTTATACCAAGGTAGTGTATCCGGGAGCTTCCTATGATCACTTAATCCTTAGATTTGGACAAAGAACATGGAAGGAAGATAAAGCTTTTAAAAATTCCATGGAAACTTTGGTATTTATGGCTTCAATTTAATTTATTGCAGGAAAAAAATTAAAACATCACATTTCTTGCTTTAAATATAGTGGAATAATTTAAGCCTGCTAATAAAAATTATATTTGTGACCTCAACCCTGCCTACAACCACTCCTTCATTACCACTACCAAGGAGAGTTCTCAAGTGTATTTCATGGAATATATAGTTTTCAAGGAATTAAATATTTTTCTGATCCTACAGTTTTGAGAATAAAATACATCGGAATATTGTATGAAAACCAGCTTCTTGAAACTCTAATCACTGGAAAATTCACTGGATATATACTTTGTACAAAGGAAAAATAAGATCAAGAACGAGTAAATCCTTTTCTGAGATTTCATACTAAGTTGTAAAAATGGCATTTATTCATAATGTATTTTTAGAAAAACATATATTTTAATCATTGTACTATCCTCGCTTCCAAATTACCCCATTGTAAGTAACACAAAATTTCCATTTGAAAAAATAGTCTTCATTCTTTACAGAGAGACCAGTTTGGATCCTAAGAATCTGTATTTTCACAGTCACCTTTGGAATTCTGCACAGGTAGTTCAAGATAATTTCTTTAGACAACATGATCTCCTTGATTCCTGGAAAATGCAATTTTGCAGAACTACATCTCTGTGCGATTGTATATGGAAGGGGAGCCTTTGTAGGATTAAGAAAACTGAAAATCCTGGCTGTATCCACCATTCTCAATCTTTGTAAATGCCCAAGTTCCAACTAGAAACCCTTCTATGTTAAAGGAAGCAGCCCACTTCACAGAGAGAGTTTGGCACTTTATAAAGGTGGCCGCCCCTACTATGGTGTATGTGAGTGTGTGTTTGCACTCAGTTGTGTCTGACTCTTTGTGACTCCATGGGCCGTAGCCTACCAGGCTCCTCTGTCCATGGAATTTTCCAGGTAAGAATACTGGAGCGCATTGCCATTCCCTACCCCGGGGGATCGTCCCAACTCAGAGATTGAACCCATGTCTCTAGCCTCTCCTGTATTGGCAGGGAGATTCTTTACCACTGGGAAGCCCAACAGGTTATTTCTAAAGCATATTTTGTTTTTGATACATGGGATCTCCAAGTGGCCACATCAAACATCCTGAAGCCTATTTTTCAGTCTCTCTGATAGCCCTGTTCTTGAAAGGCTGCTATCGAGCAGTTTCACTCTTTCTACGCTGTCATAGGCAATGTCACATAGCCCACTAAGGAAAACAATCCCCAAACTACTAAAATTAATGTTCTCTTTACACTACTGTCACAAATGAATGGATTTTCAAATAGAAATTATACAAGGAAAATTGCTTTCAGAACAAGACCACATTCTGCAAGAAAAATGCCATGCCACTGTTTATTTGTCTGACCAATGCATAAGCTCTAGAAAATAGAGTTTATTATAGAGAAGTATGATGGGCCTTTGACAGACACTGCAGCAAGAACACTGTTAGAAAAATGTTGTGTGAACAACACAAATTACTTGTCAGAGAGACTATTGCAGATGGAATGACATTCCTCTGTTAGTCTCCATTTTATGACTAAATTTTCAGGTAGTTTAGTCTTTATTACCAACAGTAAAATATAAGTAAAATTGTTAAATTATATTAATTATGCATATCAGAATTCTCAGGTATACACTAACAAACATTCCACAAAATTGCCAACAGTATATTTATCTCCTTATGTAAAAATTCTTGAATATCAACATTAAAATACATTTCATAGGAAGACAATTAATTCCAATGTTCTTTCATTAGGGAGAATTTTCTGTCTTTTTTCTCCCCATCAACTAACCAGACAACTGTTTTTTTTTTTTTTTTAACTTTTTTTACTTTACAATACTGTATCGGTTTTGCCATACATCAACATGAAACTGGAGCTGATTATACAAAGTGAAGTAAGCCAGAAAGAAAAACACCAATACAGGATACTAACACATATATATGGAATATAGAAAGATGGTAATGATAACCCTGTATGCGAGACAGCAAAAGAGACACAGATGTATAGAACAGAATTTTGGACTCTGTGGGAGAGGAAGAGGGTGGGATGATTTTGGAGAATGGCGTTGAAACATATATAATATCATGTAAGAAACGAATCACCAGTCTAGGTTCGATGCATGATACAGGATGCTTGGGGCTGGTGCACTGGGATGAACCAGACAAATTTATTTTGATCTTGTCTTCAAGTCTTAAATTGACAGGTTCTTTAACAAGGATATGGAGAGCAGAGATCAAAGGTAATGAGTGGGACAGAAAACTTTAAAACACCACGCTTAAACTTGTGAGGGAGTTCAACTCCAGCCCTGTTTATATTGATAATTAATTATTGATCCATTTGGTTATGCTAAACTTCTCAGGATAAATTTTTTATTTCCTCCTCTCATTTATCTAATTCCATTGTAACATTAAAAATTCAGTATTGCCATTCTCTGTGCTAAATTCTTGAAATATTTTATTTCACTTTATCTTCACAAGGAACTAGTGAGGTAATACCATAGACTGAATGTTTATGCCCGATCTGAATCCATATTTTGAATGAAACTTAATCCTCAGTGTATTTGTATTTGGAACTGGGGCATCTGGGAGGTGATCAGGCCGTGAAGGAAGAGCCCTCATGAATGAGATTAGTGCCCATAGGAAAGAGGCCGCAGAGACTTCCTTTGCTCCTTATGGCATGTGAGGACACAGCAAGAAGTTGGCTGTCCGTGAACCAGGAAGCAGGCTGTCATCAAACATCAAATCTGTGTCTGTGTTGAGTGTTGCCCAGGCTTGGTAATACATCACTGAAGAGAGAGAGACAAAAAGAGAAAGTCCTTTTAAATATAGCTGGAAAATAAATGATTGTCATTAACTCCTGGTCTTTAGTGTATGGGAAGAAGAAACATTAGACGTTAGAAGAATGGTGAGGAGTGAATTGTAACAAATACCAATATAGGCCAATCTTGATTGTTTCCTTTTGATAGCTCTTATAAAGTGGATTTATAAATAAAGGAATATACTCAGTCTTAAGGCTTCTGATGAACACTACCAATTTTTTTCTAGACAGTCTGGGTCAATTTTTATTCCCATCAGTAGCACACAAGATAACTCTATTTCCCCTTTCATATTAACACTATTGGGTATGTACCATTTTGCAAACCATGTAATCTGAAAGATGTGTGGTATATCAATACTATTTTTGTATTTATGGATTTGTTTGCCATTTAAAATTATTTTGTGAATTCAAATATATATAATTTTTATTACTATATTTTTCTTAAAATTTTCTAGTGGCATTTTACATAGAAAATACATAAAATACATAACTCTTTGTCCTGTCAAGCTATTTTGCCAATTAATTTCCTTGTCTTTTAATTTTATAGCTTTCAATCTATAACTGTTATTCATAATGGTAAAATTAAAATATCAATTTTCCTTCATCATTTCTTCTTTTGCTCTTATAATGAGTGTTTATATAAAAAGAATAAAGATTATATTATAAAGTTTTCTTACATTTTTGTCTCTGTTTGAAAACAACTGGTACTAGTTCTGTTGAGTATAATTTATTGAATGTATAAGTACATGTGGACATATTATGAGAGTCATTACAATTTGCTTTTAAATCCACATTTTACCTTTTACTCACAAAATTCATTCACTATGTTCTTTTGTCAACTAGATCTTTATCTTTGCTATGCTTAGTTGCTCAGTCGTGTCCGACTTTGTGACTCTGTGGACTGTAGTCTACCAGGTCCTTCTTTCCATGGGATTCTGCAAGCCAGAATACTGGAGTGGGTTGCTGTGCCCTCCTCCAGGGGATCTTCTTGACTCAGGGATCCAACCCAAGTCTTCTTCTTCGCTGGCATTGACAGGTGGGTTTCTTACCACTAGTGCCACATGAGAAGCCCAGTATGTTTATTTTTCTGATATTTTCTCTGTTTCTGTGCCTCTTTATTAAAAAAAAAAAAAAAGATTGTTTTTTTTTTTTTTAAATGTGAGACTATTTATTTCAACACTGTATAAAACAGAGGTTTCTCAAAGAATATGAAATTTAAAGGACATCATGCTTTGGGTTCTAGAAATGATGCAAAATTTAAACTCTTTATATATTGTTATTCTTTTGGTTATTATAGTTAATTTCAGAATAGCTTGTTTAACCAAAGTCTTTCTGTAGGATTTTAATGTTGTGTTTAAGAAAGAGAAGATGAGAGGTTACTCATAGCTTTTGCATGAAGAAACTCATTTCTTTTCTGTCTACTTTTGCTTATACTTAGATTTTAGCCCATTCAGAATGTTTGAAGTGACATGATAGTCAGATTGGTAAGAACAGGCTAGGATGTATTTTAATCAGTTTTCTATGACTTAAATTCATGTTTCTTACCCTTAAACTTAATTTTGCAAATGACATTTTTCCCATCTAAAAATACAACTGTCTGTTTAGCCATCTCCTGATTGTTCTTTGCACATTTACTAAAAGTGAAGGCTAGGCAGGCTTCGAAAAGAAAAAAAAAAAAAAAGAAAGAAAGAAAGAAAGAAAATTAAGAGGAAGCATCAATGCCTACATTACCAATTTAAATTATGTGCCAAGGTGTAGATTGTTGTTGTAGCAGTCTCTGAAATATATTATACCACTTTTTACTTCAACAAAACACCAGAGAAAAACAATTCAAGAAGTCTGTTTCTACACAAAAATCTGAAGTGCTGAGGTCAAGCAGGGGTGACAGGAGGTAACGGATACTAACTCAAACTGCATTATTCATATACTTTATTCCCATTTCCCTTCCCATGTGTTTGAAAGCAAACTCAGTTATGTTATTTTGACTTAATTTTATGTATACAGCACACGTGAGCCATGAAATAGTATTGTCTGGAGGCTGATTGCTTCTAAGAAATTTCTGTATTCTTCATCAGATTATTTGGATTTAATTATGTGTCCTTTTTTAAAGTGCCCAGCTCATATAACGTAACATTACTACTGTTCTCAGGTGCACAGAATACAGGGGCTTCCCTGGTGGCTTGGTGGGTAAAGAATCTGCCTGCAATGCGGGAGGCATGGGTTTGATTCCCTGGGGAAGGGAATGGCTACGCATTCCAGTATTCTTCTCTGGGAAATCCCATGGACAGAGGAGCCTGGCAGGCTACAGTCCATAGGATTGCAAAGAGTTGGACATGACTGAGTGACTAACACTTTCACTTTCAGAATGTCCTATTCATGTAATAGAATACTACTACTCTTCTCAGGGAAGGCACTGAGATAAGTAAGGAATCAAAAAACAAAACCTAACCTCAGGTAAGTATAGTGACAGGTAAAGTGCATAATGCTTTGATAATTTGCAGGAAAGTCACCTAACAGAGCCAACGTCTGTGAAATTAGAGGTAGTTCTATAAATGTGCTGACTCATATGAATTCGCTTAATGAGAATGAGTGCACAGGTTTGTGTAAGGATGGGAGAAACACACATTCAGGAAAAGGCATCAGAATTGGGAAGAAAGAAGTAAAATTGTCAGTACGTATGAAGAGAATTAGACAAGCTCAAGTAATATTAAAAATTCAGAATTGATTAAGCTTTATTTAGGGTGGAGGATTAAAAGTAGAGGTAAGAATTAAATCTTGGATTTTGCTTAAGAATCTAAGTAGATAGAGGGCAATTCCATATGACTGATAATACCAAAAGATAAACAGTGATAAAAAAAAGTTATATATAATAAATACAAATTTGATGCAATGAGTTTCTCTGCTTATAGGATAACTAAAATCAGAGGACTAATATGCTTAAAGGAATAAAATAGAAGCTTATGTATATTAATAAGGCCAAGTAAACAAAAAGAAGTGATTGAGTTTATCTGAATATTACCAGAAAGAACCTTAGAAGTAAAACTAACAATGGTAAAAATAATTATACAAACATCAGAGAATAGCTTAATGAACAGATATAGCTAGATAGATTTACAAGCCTGAAAGTTGGATCCAAATAAAGGAACCAGAGAGAAGAAAAACAGAATTAAAAAATTGAAACTATGAAAAAAGGAGATTCTGAAATATGGAAGATAGAGGAAGAAGATCTAATGTGCATCTAATCAATAAGGAAAATGAGATAATACAGAGACTCCAAAAGAAGCTTTAAGGACTAAGAAACCTCCAGAATTATTGAAGTAGCCAATAATGACAACCAAGAAATTCAACAAATACCAAGCAAGATAGTTAAAACACACACACACACACACACACGCGCGCGCGCAAGAGATCCATATATATCTTAGGGACCTATAGAAGACCAAAAGGAAAAAAAAAAGGGAAGATATTAAATTTACCAAAAAGAAAAGGTAAATTATTTACTAATGAATGACAACTTGATGGATAAGCTCTCAATTATCTCATTTTCTCAATCTCTCCCAATCTCTAGCCTCCCATAATAGAGGCCAGAACAATGGGATGACCCAGAGGGATGGCATGGGGAGGGAGGAGGGAGGGGGGGTTCAAGATGGGGAACACCGTGTATACCTGTGGCAGATTCATGTTGATGTATGGCAAAACCAATACAATATTGTAAAGTAATTAACCTCCAATTAAAATAAATTTATATTTAAAAAAAAGAATACTCTTAGAAAACTGAGGGAAAATAAATTTCAACTTAGATTTTCATAAAGAGCAAAACTATATTTTATGAATGAAGGCAAAAGTAAATACTTTCATAACACAAAGAATGAGCTGATGATGCTAAAAAATATCTTAAACTGTATCCTATGAAAAATTATTCCAGGTAAGAGAACTGGTATGCTAATAGGAAAAGTGAAAATAATGATAATGGTAACTAGATTGACAGAAGTACTTAAAGAACTATCATATGAAAACATGATATTAATATAAGGTTTTTTGGGGCATAGGAGGGTATAGAATGAAATACTGGATGACAATTTAAAAAAATAAAGTTTTAAAGGGAGGCAAGAATACAACTATTCTAAGTTGTTTGTATTATCAACAATGTGAGTAAAAATGTTGGTAAATTTAAACTTTCTTTATATGAATATTCTTGTTAAAATAATTATGATTATCAGGGGAATATTAGGGTAAGAATCTCTAACTTCCAAAAGAGTAAAAAGAATAAATGTAATGAGAAACAAAGGGAGAGAACCACCTCAATCTATAAAAGTAAAGTGTAAGAAATAAGAGAAAGTGGGCAATGGAAGGCATATAATAAAGTAGAAATAAAAAAATATATCTGAAAAATAGAAATAAAAATATATCCAAAAAATAAATATCAGAAACCACAGTTAGTGTAATGACCTTTCCACTTTTATCAATAAAGTTTCTAACAGAACACAGATGGCATCTCAACTTATGAGAATTTCAGGAGGGTTTATTTATAAATGGAGCCTTAAAAATCATGTATAAGGAAAGCTCAAGGATAGAGCAATTGCCAGGAGTTAGTATCTGTGAAAGTCGTAAACCTCTAGGTTCAAAGGTCTAGGGCTGGGGATAGTTAGTGCAGGAAAAGTTTTGTTGAGGAGGCCTGGAGATGTTCTCCAGGGTCATCTATTCATGAAGCAGTCAAGTAAATAAACATCTTGACTTCACTATCCTCATCCCCCTATGATTACTAGAGTTCTTCATTGACTGATCGAACTAGAAACCAATGTCAAAACCTGTGGTTGGACCTCACACAGATCATCCTTCCCATATGCAAGACAGGAGAAGGATAGACAGTAGGTCTGAAGAGGCAAAAGAGCTGTATTTTCATTTTTTAAATATCTGATTTAATTAATTTTAGAAATGTTAACTGCACCTGTGAGAAAATATTGTTTGTCCAATATTTCTGTGCATTATAATAAGATACTAAAGCAAATGTGTAAAATCCTTCAAGTAACAAATAAAAATTAAAATTAATTTATTCAGGAAATGAAGATATGACTGAATGTGGTGGTGGTGGTTTAATTGCTAAGTCGTTTCTGATTCTTGTGACCTCATGGACTGTAGTCTGCCAGGTTCCTCTGTCCATGGGGTTTTCCAGACAAGAATACTGGAGTGGGTTGCCATTTCTTTCTCCAGGGCATCTTCCTTACCCAGGCATTGAACCCAGGTGTTTTGCATTGCAGGCAGATTCTTTACCAACTGAGCTATAAGGGAAGCCCATGGCTGAATTTATTTCATGCCAAATTGGTCTGCTTAATAATTAAAAGCAAAAATATCTAACATTTACGTGAGCTTTAGTAACTGCCAATAAAATAGGCTGCATGGATTATAGGTCCATAGAAAACTGCTGAAGTCCAGTGAATTCTTTCTAGTTCAATGATATTATGTCAAGAGCATTACTTCCTTTGCCATCTTTGAGCCATGCCTTACCCCTGCTGCTTACATAGGTGCTGGTAGTTGTGACAGATGAACTGTTCGCTCTTTAGAGTGAGGTGAGATTATCACTGCTTATTTAACTTCTATGCAGAGAACATCATGAGGAACGCTGGGCTGGATGAAGCACAAGCTGGAATCAAGATTGCCAGGAGAAATATCAATAACCTCAAATATGCAGATGACACCACCCTTATGGTAGAAAGTGAAGCAGAACTAAAAAGCCTCTTGATGAAAGTGAAAGAGGAGAGTGAAAAAGTTGGCTTAAAGCTCAATATTCAGAAAACCAAGATCATGGCATCTGGTTCCAACACTTCATGGGAAATAGATGGAGAAACAGTGTAAACAGTGTCAGACTTTGTATTTTTGGGCTCCAAAATCACTGCAGATGGTGATTGCAGCAATGAAATTAAAAGATGCTTTCTCCTTGGAAGGAAAGTTATGACCAACCTAGACAGCATATTAAAAAGCAGAGACATTACTTTGCCAACAAAGTTTCATCTAGTCAAAGCTATGTTTTTTCCAGTGGTCATGTATGGATGTGAGTTGGACTATAAGGAAAGGTGAGCACTGGAGAATTGATGCTTTTGAATTGTTGTGTTGGAGAAGACTCTTGAGAGTCCCTTGGACTGTAGAGAGATTCAACCAGTCCATCCTAAAGGAAATCAGTCCTGGGTGCTCACTGGAAGGACTGATGCTGAAGCTGAAGCTCCAATACTTTGGCCACCTCATGCGAAGAGTTGACTCATTTGAAAAGACCCTGATGCTGGGAAGAACTGGGGGCAGGAGGAGAAGGGGACGACAGAGGATGAGATGGCTGGATGGAATCACTAACTCGATGGACGTGAGTTTGAGTGAACTCCGGGAGATGGTGATGGACAGGGAGGCCTGGTGTGCTGCTATTCATGAGGTTGCAAATAGATGGGCATGACTGAGCGACTGAACTGAACTGAACTGAACTGAGACTATCCAAAACCATAAGACAACGATATTGTTGGGGATCAAAGAGAAAAAAAAAATCTAAACCTGTCAAATCTAAGGGCTTCCCATGTGGCCCTAGTGGTAAAGAACCCACCTGCCAATGCCGGATAATTAAGAGACACAGATTCAATCCCTCAGTCAGGAAGATCACGTTGAGGAAATGGCAACCCACTCTGGAATGAGAGATTATCATACAGAGTGAAGTAAGTCAGAAAGAGAAAGGCAAATATCGTATATTAACGCAAATGTGTGAAAGTGAAAGTCACTCAGTCGTGTCTGACTGTTTGCATCCCGATGGACTATACAATCAACGGAATTCCCCAGGCCAGAATACTGGAGTGGGTAGCCTTTCCCTTCTCCAGGGGATCTTCCCAAACCAAATGTGTGGAATGTGTGCAAATGTGTGGAATCAAGAAAAATGGTACAAATCAGCATATTTGCAGGGCAGAAATAGAGACACAGACAAAGAGAATAGATGTGTAGACAATAGACAGCTAGTGGAAAACCTCCGTATAGAACAGGGAGCTCAGGTTGTTGCTCTGTGATGACCCAGAGGGGTGGGATTGGGGGTGGTGGATGGTGGGTAGTGGGAGAAATGCTTAAGAGGGAGAGGGAATGTGTATACATTTAGCTGACTCACTTTGTTGTACAGCAGAAACTAATACAATATTGTAAAGCAACTACTATATTTTTAAAAAGAAACTTGCAATTTTATAGTTAAATAAAAGAAATTTTAACAACTTATGACAATGAATTAAATATAGTGTTCCTTACTTTATGTCAATGTACCAATTTTTGATAACAGGCATACTCCATTATGTAAACAATCTTGGCAAAATATAGCTTGTTAACATTAAAAATATTGTTTCTTCTTCATCTTTCAGTTAATCATGCCCTTTCCTTTTTGTAAATCACATGTATAACTTCTTGCCCAGTACCAAACTTGGATGTATCTAATCACCAACCTGGCTCATCTAGTGTAATAAGAAACAATATTGCATTTTACAGCCATTACAATTCTTCCAAAGCTCGCCCCTCATCTCTCACATCACTTGATCTGTATTTCAATGATAATAAAATTTTTAAAAATTGAGACCTTTCAGGCTATGCTAAGTGGGCAGCTTATCCAAATGCGTATACAAATGAAATTCAATATGGTACAACCATGTAAAGAAATATTTCCTGTATTTCAAAGACAATGCATCCAGCTGTGTTCTTGTTTCCCCATAACATTAGACCTCTAAGGTAAGTGCCTTAGTCCTTTATTACTTCCCAGGTCTTCTGCATTTTTAGCTTCCCTCCCCCTTGGATCTTAGCATTACTCTGTTTTCTCTAATTTAAAGGAAAATAATTCCACATCCTGAAGTAAGTGCCTTTCTAGTCATTATACAAGATCTCCTGGAACATTAACTGACTGGAAAATTATTTGCTAAATGTGGGTTATTGATTCTTTCCTCTAAGTCATGTTTCATCAAAGAATACTCTGCTTTAGCTGCCTTCCTTTTTACTTCTCTCATTCACTCCCACACAAGAATCTCACTCTTCTCTCATCAAAATATTCTCTCCTTTTTTTGCCATTACAGTGAATAGTTCCAAACAGACTCCCCACAAGTTATTCTTTCCTTCATGACCCTCATTATCAGTTATCATATACCAAGAGTGACTTACGTCATTTGCATCTTCCATATGTGATTCATCTCCAGCTTATGAATTTGATGATCCTATTCTTTCTCAAATTAAGACGGCAGAGTAGAAGGATGCGCACTGCTTTTCTCCTGTGAGAATTCCAAAATTGCAACTCACTACTGAACAACCATTGACAGAATTTTGGATCCCACAAGAAGAAGATATCCCACATCCAAGGACAAAGAGAAGCCCGCATAAAAATCACTGCTGCTACTGCTGCTAAGACGCTTCAGTCATGTCCGACTCTGTGCGACCCCATAGACAGCAGCCCACCAGGGTCCCCCATCCCTGGGATTCTCCAGGCAAGAACACTGGAGTGGGTTGCCATTTCCTTCTCCAATGCATGAAAGTGAAAAGTGAAAGTGAAGTAGCTAGGTCATGTCCGACTCTTTGCAACACCATGGACTGCAGCCTACCAGGCGCCTTCACCCAAAAGATTTTCCAGGCAAGAGTACTGGAGTGGGTTGCCACTGTCTTCTCCAATAAAAATCACGTTTAGAATAAAAACCCATTCCCACCAGAGATGCTCAGAAGACTCAAACAAAACCTTGTGTGCACACCAGGACCCAAATACCCCACAGAGACTGAGCCAGATTTGACTTTGAGTATTTGAGTGTCTCCTGCAGAGGCATGAGTCAGCAGTGGCCTAGTGTGGGAACAAGGGCTCTGGCTGTAGCAGACCTGAGAGGCACCATGTGTGGCATAAGTCCTTTTAGAGGATGTTACCATTAGCCCCACCATAGAGCCACTGAGCTGATGACCCACTAACTGGAGAACAATTATGCCAAAGAAGTTCTCACACTGTTATAAAAATTTTAGGACCCACAACAGATTATCCAACCTGGGGATCTGGCTAAGGGACTGAGAACCCCCAGGGAATTTGACTTTGGAGGCCAGTGGAATTTTATTACAACTCTTCCACAGGACTGGGGAAACAGACTCTATGAGGACACAAGGAAAATCTTGTGTCCTGTTCAAACAGGACCTAAGAGAAAGAAGCAGTGATTTCCAAAACAGATAGAGCCAAACTTGCTTGTGAGTGTCCAGGAGTCTCTGGTAGAGGCATGGCTTGAGAGTGGCCTGCTGCTGGGTCAGGGGCACTGAATCAAACAGTGCTGGCATAAGTTCTTCTGAAGCAGGCCACCATTACAGCCATTACCCCTACCATAGTTTGGCCTTAGGCCAAACAACAGGAAGGGAACACAGATTCACCCATAAATGGAAAATTGGATTAAAGATTTTCTGAGCATGTCCCTGCCCATCAGAACGAGATCCAGATTCCCCCACAGCCACTCCCTCCTATCAGGAAGCTTCCAGAAGCCTCTTATCCTTATCCATCAGAGAGCAGACAGATTGAAAACCACAATCACAGAAAACTAACCAAAATGGTCACATAGATCACAGCTTATCCAACTCAATTAAACTATGAGCCATGTCATGTAGGACCACCCAACAAACGGGTCATAGTGGAGAGTTCTAACTAAATGCAGTTCACGGGAGAAGGGAATGACAAACCACTTCAGTATTCAGGCCTTGAGAACTCCATAAACAGTATGAAAAGGCAAAAAAGATATGGCATAGAAAGATTAATTCTGCAGGTCAGTAGGTACCCAATATGCTGCTGGAGAAGCATAGAGAAATAGATCCAGAAAGAATGAAGAGCCTGAGCCAAAGCATAAACAACACCCAGTTGTGGATGTGACTGGTCATGGAATTAAAGTCTGATTCTGTAAAGAACAATATTGCATAGAAACCTGGAATGTTACTTCCATGAATCAAGACAAACTGGAAGTGATCAAACAGAAGATGGCAAGAATGAACATTGACATTTTAGGAATCAGTGAACTAAAATGAACTGGAATGGGTAAATTTAATTCAGATGACCATTATACCTACTACTGTGGGCAAGAATCCCTTAGAAGAAATGGAGTAGCCCTCATGGTCAACAAAGAGTCTGAAATGCAGTCCTTGGGTGCAGTCTCAAAATGACAGAATGATCTCTGTTCATTTCTAAGGCAAACCATTCAATATCACAGTAATCCAAATCTATGTTCCAACTACTAACACTGAAGAAGTTGAAGTTGAAAGGTTCTATGAAGACCTATAAGTTCTTCTAGAACTATTACCCAAAACAGGTATCATTTGAATCATAGGGGACTTGAATGCAAAAGTAGGAAGTCAAGAGATACCTGGAGCAGCAGAAAAGTTTGGACTTGGAGTACAAAATGAAGCAGGGAAAAGGTTAACAGAGTTTTGCCAAGAGAATGCACTGGTCATAGCAAACAACCTCTTTCAACACACAAGAGATGACTCTGCACATGGACATCACCAGGTGGTCAATACCAAAATCAGATTGATTATATTCACAGCTGAAGATGGAGAAGCTATATACAGACAGCAAAAATAAGACAGAGAGCTGACTATGGCTCAGATCATGAACTCCTTATTGCAAAATTCACATTTAAAGAAAGTAGGGAAAACCACTAGACCATTCAGGTATGACCTAAATCAAATGCCTTAAGATTATACAGTGAAAGTGACAAACAGATTCATGGGATTAGATTTGATAGACATGGTACCTGAAGAGCTATTGGCAGAGGTTAGTGACATTGTACAGGAGGTGGTGGTGATCCAAGCCATCTGAAAGAAAGAGAAATGCATAAAAGAAGATGGTTGTCTGAGGAGGCCTTACAGAAAGCTTAGAAAAGAACAGAAGTAAAAGGAAAGGAGAAAAGGAAAAATACATTCATCTGAATGCAGAGTTTCAAAGAATAGTAAGGAGAGATAAGAAAGCCTTTCTCAATGATCAATGCAAAGAAATAGAGAATGATAGAATGTGAAAGACAAGAGACCTCTTCAAGAAAATTAGAGATACCAAGGGAACATTTCATGCAAAGATGGGCACAATAAAGGACACAAATGGTATGGACCTAACAGAAACAGATGATATTAAGAAGTGGCAAGAATACACAGAAGAACTATATAAGATGTTAATGATGCAGAAAATCATGATGGTGTGACCACTCACCTAGAGCCAGACATCCTGGAGTGCAAAGTGAAGTGGGCCCAGGAACCATCGCTACAAACAAAGCTAGTGGAGGTGATGGAATTCCAGCTAGTTCAAATCCTGAAAGACAATGCTGCGAAAGTGCTGCACTAAATGTGCCAGCAAATTTGGAAAATTCAGCACTGGAAAAGGGCTGGAAAAGGTCAATTTTCCTTTCAATCCTAAGGAAAGGCAATGCCAAAGAACATTCAAACTACAGCACAATTGCATTCATCTTGCAGGCTAGCAAAATATTGCACAAAATTCTCCAAGTGAAGCTTCAAAAGTATGTGAACTGTGAATTTCCAGATGAACATTCTGGATTTAGAAAAGGCAGAAGAATCAGAGATCAAATTGTCAACATCCTTTGGACCATAGAAAAAGCAAGATAATTCCAGAAAAACATCTACTTCTGCTTTATTGAATATGCCAAAGCCTTTGACTGTGTGGGTCACAACAAACTGTGGAAAATTCTTAAACAGATGGAAATACCAGACCACCTTACCTTATCTGACTCTTGAGAAATCCGTATGCAGGTCAAGAAGCAGTTAAAACCAGACATGGAACAACAAATAGGGAAAGAAATATGTCAAGGGTATATATTGTCACCTTGCTTATTTAACTTCTATGCAGAATTCATCATGCGAAATGCTGGGCTGGATGAAGCACAAGCTGGAATCAAGACCGCTGGCAGAAATATTAATAACCTCACATAGTCAAAGAACAGTACACTACCCTTACGGCAGAAAGCAAAGAGGAACTAAAGAGCCTCTTGATAAAACTGAAAGAGGAGACTAAAAAAGCTGTCTTAAAACTCAACATTCAAAAAGCAAAGATCCTGGCATCCAGTCCCATACTTCATGGCAAATAGATGGGGAAACAGTGGAAACAGTGACAGACTTTATTTGGGGGGGGGGCTCCAAAATCACTACAGACAGTGACTGCAGCCATGAAATTAAAAGACGCTTCCTCTTTGGAAGAAAAGCTATGACCAATTTAGACAGCATTTTAAAAAGCAGAGACATTACTTTGCCAACAAATGTCTGTCTAGTCAAAGCTATGTTTTTTCCAGTATTCATGCATGGATATGAGAGTTGGACTATAAAGAAAGCTGAGCGCCAAAGAACTGATGCATTTATTTTATTTTATTAATATAAATGTATTTATTTTATTTGGAGGCTAATTACTTTACAATATTGTAATGATTTTGCCATACATCAACATGAATCTGCCACAGGTATACACATGTTCCCCATCCTGAACCCCCTCCTTCTTCTCTCCCCGTACCATCCCTCTGGGTCGTCTCAGTGCACCAGCCCCAAGTCCCTGTGCAGCAAGATCAAGCCAGTCAATAATTAAGGAAATCAGTCCTGAATATTAATTGTAAGGATTGATGCTGAAGTTCCAATCCTTTGACCACCTGATGCAAAGAACTGACTCATTGGAAAAGACACTGATGCTGGGAAAGATTGAAGGCAGGCAGAGAAGGGGATGACAGAGGATAAGATGGTTGGATGGCATCACCGAATCAATGGACATGAGTTTGAGCAAGCTCTGGGAATTCGTGATGGACAGGGAAGCCTGAATACAGCAGTTCATGGGGTCTTAAAGAGTGGGACACAACTGAGTGACTGACATGAACTGATCCTTTCTCATCTGGATCATTACAAACCTTTAAAATTCATTTTGTATCTTACTAGACTTATTCTTTTCATCCTAAGCACTGCTATTAGAGTGGAGTTGCTAAGATTCAAATCATACTGAACCAAATTGTTATGGATCTAACGATACAAGCTAAACTTCAGTATATCATGCAATGTTGTTAGTTAATTCTATCCTATTTCTCTAAATACATCCAGATACATCTTCATATTTCTCTAAAATTTTGGAAGTATTATTAAAATCCAGAATTTGAAACAGTATCATGTTTTCTTAACACTGTGATATCCTCCTTCTGTAATAGAAAACTAATATAACTAAAAAAGTATGTGTGTGTTAGTTGCTGAGTCATGTCCGACGCTTTTCAACCCCATGGTCTGTAGCCCACCAGGCTCCCTGGTCCATGGGATTTTCCAGGCAAGAATATTGGAGTGAGTTGCCATTTCCTGCTCTAGGGTATCTTCCTAACCCAGGTACCGAACCAGCATCTCCTTCATTGCAGGCAGATTCTTTACCATCTAAGCCACCAGGAAAGCCCAAAAAAGTATAAATAACTGAAATTGAGGGAAAAGTACAGATTTTACATTTGTCTTCTTGAATTTATAAATTTAAATAAAATCTTTGTTATATCCATTTCGTTCACTTTTTACCTAATATTTTGATTAAGTTTTCTGCAAATGAACTCTTTGTTTTCTTTTTTGTTTCACTACATTACTCATTATAGAAACATAATATGTGATAGAATATATCCAATAAAATTATTTGAGATAATTGAACACGTAGAGTTTTTACCTTGCCTACAGTGATCATTTTATGGTCTAATTAGGGACTATTATTCTAATTCACATATTTTAGCTCTTTCAATGGAAATATTAATGACTCTAGAAGCTTGCCAAGAACAATATCCAAAAAGGTGAATCTTATGGCAATTTATAACACCCTAGCTTTCTTTTCTTCTAATAACATTCTTTCATCTTTTCAACCTCTAAATACATGTAAGGGTCATTATCATTTAACTTAAGGGATAGATTCATCTCACAAAGGCTGATTGGAAAGCAAATTTCTTCCTCTCAAAAGTTCTTTTTAACTGGTTTCTTAAAATGAGGAGAAGCTGACTTCCAAGAGACATGGTATGTATTTTCAGTAATTTTTTAAAAATATAGGTCCTCAAAGTTTATAATTTTTAAAAATGCTAAACTTAAAAAAGTAATTTATAGGTATCAACATAGAATTTTGGGTGTTTTAACAGCTAAAAAGGACATATACACCAAAATATTGAATATACAAGAAAAATTGACAAAGTACTAACATTAAAAGTATATTTAACTCTGCCACATTAGGAGAGACAATCTCAAAATAAAATTTCTTAATTAAAAACAATTTATCAAAACAAGTTTTTAAATATTTTTTTCAAAGTCCTTTGTCTTTTGTCAGGAGTCAGAACTGTTCTATGCTGATTTAGGGGAAATATTTCTTTCTAACATAAATGTACTTGCCAAATAAATTTGTTGTTTTTATTCAGTCACCAAATTGCTTCTTACTTTTTGTGACCTCATGGACTGTAGCCAGGCTCCTCTGTCCTCCACTGTCTCTCAGAATTTGCTCAAATTCATGTCCACTGAGTCACGTGATATTATCTAAATATCTAATCCTCTGCTACCCACTTCTCCTCCTGCCCTCAATCTTTCCCAGCATCATGGTCTTTTCCAGTGTGTCAGCACTTGGCATCAGGTGGCCAAATATTGGAACTTCAGTTTTAGCATCAGTCCTTTCAATGAATATTCAGGACTGATTTCCTTCAGGATTGACTGGTATGATCTTCTTGCTGACCAAAGGACTCAAGAGTCTTCTTCAACATCACAAATCAAAAGCATCAATTCTTTGGTTCTCAGCTGTTTTTATGGTTCAACTCTCACATCCATACATGACTACAGGAAAACTTGGACTATTAGGACCTTTGTTGGCAAAGTGATGTGTCTGCTTTCTAATATACAATCTAGGTTAGCCACAGCTTTCCTTCCAAGGAGCAAGAGTCTTTTAATTTCATGGCTGCAGTCCGTCTGCAGTGATTTTGGAGCCCAAGTAAATAAAACCTGTCCTTGCTTCCACCTTTTCCCCTTCTATTTGCTATGAAGTGATAGGACCAAAAGCCATGATCTTAGTGTGTATGTGTTTTAATACTGAGTTTTAAGCTCGTTTTTTCACTTTCCTCTTTCGCTCTTATCAAGGGACTCCTTAGTTCTGTTTCACTTTCTGCCATTAGTGTGGTATCATCTGCATATCTGAGACTGTTGATATTTCTCCTAGCAATCTTGATTCCAGCTTGCGATTCATCCAGCCTGGCCTTTCCCTTTCTGCATAAATTTAAATAAGCAGGGTGACAATATACAGCCCTGTTATTCCCCTTTCCTAGTTTTGAACAAGTCTATTGTTCCATGTCTGGTTCTAACTGTTGCTTCTTGACCTGCATACAGGTTTCTCAGGAGACAGGTAAGATAGTCCGATATTCTCAGAACTTTAAGTATTTTCCACAGCTTGTTTTGATCTACACACTCAATGACTTTAGCATAGTGAATGAGGCAGAAGTAGATGTATTTTCTGGAATTCCCTTGCTTTATCTATGATCCAGTGGATATTGGCAATTTGATATCTGGTTCCTCTGCCTTTTCTGAATCCAGCCTGTTCATCAGGAAGTTCTCAGTTCATGTACTGTTGTAGCCTAGCTTGAAGGATCTTGAGGCTTACCTTGCTAGCATGTGAAATGAGTGCAATTGTGCAATAGTACCCACTCCAGTACTCTTGCCTGGAAAACCCCATGGATAAAGGAGCCTGGTAGGCTGCAGTCCATGGGGTCTCGAAGAGTCGGACACGACTGAAGTGACTTAGCAGCAGCAGCAACATTATTTGACATTGCCGTTTTTTGGGATTGGAATGAAAACCAATCTTTTCCAGTCATGTGGACACTGCTGAGTTTTCCAAATTTGCTGGCATATTGAGTTCAGCACTTTCACAGCATCATCTTTTAGGATTTGAAATCACTCAGCTGAAATTTCATCACCTACACTAGCTTTATTTGTAGTAATGCTTCCTCAGGCCCACTTGACTACTTCTCCAATAAATACGTTGTTTCTGCACTTGTCCAGATCTTTATTTCCCATCTCTTGCCTTATCTTCTATAAATATATAAATTTGTCCAAAATACAAGAATTCCTTTAATCTATATTCATAAATCCTATAACGTTGTTTTTTCATTCACCTTTTGTCTAGATAGTTGCTACTGTTGACTAAGATATATTTTCTTAAAAACTCTTTTTTCTGTTCCAGTGTACGAACTCTGGTTTAAACAAATGAAGCACATGGCATATATTTCCATTAAATGTTGAGAAGATATCATTACAATTCATTTGCTAAAATTTATAAACAGGGATGATTGATTTCTAGTACTTTGAGAAAAGGAATAGCATCTACTCTTGCTTTCCAGTAACAACAAAGCCAAGGACAAAAATTCATGAGCAGCTGAAATAGAAAGGGAAATTTTAATGAGAAAAAAAAATGATTTCACAGATCAGTATTAGTATTAGATGCATATTAGACAACATGAGTTACAGATAGAAGCATTGCATGATTATTAAGTTTAGCTTATAGGAATTGCAGTGTACCTGGAAATATATACAAATACCTTCTTGCACTAAACAAAGAGTGGCCCCAGGAATAAAAGTCTTAGGAGTTTTTCTCTTCTCCTTGTACATGTAAGTTTTCTTTATTCTGCCTAGAGAGTATGTGAAGTCCTGTAAACCAATGGTTCTCTACCTAGGACAATTATGCCCCTCAGAGAACGTTCAGTAATGTCTGAAGAGACACTCTTCTCCGCATTGTTTATCATTGGTGCCATTTTCAAAAGTCAGTTTAGCATGTAAGGATGTCCTTATTCCTGGTCTCTGTTCTGATCCATTAGTCTTTTTTGGGTGGAGAGGGGCTGTGCTGGATCTTCATGCTAAGTGTGAGTTTCTCTAGTTGCAGTGAGTGGGAGCTACTCTCTAGTTGTTGTGCATAGGCTTCTCATTGTGGTGACTTCTCTTGTTGTAGAGCACAGGCCCCTGTGGATATGGGTCGCAGGGTCTAGAGCAGGAGCTCAATAGTTGTGATGCACAGGCTTAGCTGTCCCACGGCATATGGGATCCTTCCTGACAGGGATAGAACTCATGTCTCCATTGGCAGACAGATTTTTAACCACTGAACTATCAGGGAAATTCTCCATTTGTCTTTATGTCTATTTTTATCCCAGGGTCATTCTGTTTTTTCTTTTTTTTTTCAGGTTGACTCTGGGTATTTTATTTGTTTCTTTTTGTTTTGTTTTTTTTTTTTTTTTTAATTTATTTTATTTTATTTTTATTTTTTTTTTTTTTTATTTTTTTAATTTTAAAATCTTTAATTCTTACATGTGTCCCCAAACATGAAGCCCCCTCCCACCTCCCTCCCCATAACATCTCTGTGGGTCATCCCCATGCACCAACTCCAAGCATGCTGTATCCTGCGTATAACAGTAGCTCCATAATATATTTTGCTATCAGGAAATGTGATGTTTTTAGATTTGTTCTTCTTGCCCAAATTCATTTTGATTAATAGGGGATTTTTGTACTTCTGTATGAATTTTAGGACTTAAAAAAATAGATATTTCTGTGAAAAATACCATTGTTATTTGCTAGTAAGTCCCCTGAGTTAATACTTTTCTTTGGATGAAAGTGAAGTCACTCAGTCATGTCTGACTCTTTGCGACCCCATGGACTGTAGCCTACCAGGCTCCTCCCTCCATGGGGTTGTCCAAGAAAGAGTACTGGAGTCGGTTGCTGTTTCCTTCTCCAGGGGATCTTCCCAACCCAGGGATAAATATGGACATTTAATAGTGTTAATTCTTCGAATCTATAAATGTGGAATGTTTCTCTATTTATATGTATCTCCTTTGATTTCTTATTTTAGTGTTTTAAATATGTTTCTCTAGTCTGAGTATTTTTCATTTTCATAAAAATTTTAAGATAATTGGCATTAACTTCAGGGAAAAAACTGTTATGGATTTAATTGGGAATTTGGTAAATTTATTGATCAATTTTGATAATATTGTCATCTTAACTATGTTGAGATCTTGATCAATGATTGAAATAAATTTCTTTTTTATATTCTACAATATATGTGCAGAAAAGTTGTGCTGTTTTATTGGTTTGATTTTAATTTTTTATTTAGATTAGAGCTCTTCTAGTAGTTTATCAAATTTACATCAAAATATTTTCTGTATTTTAATGTTATATTACATACATTTGTTTTGAAATTGTTTACTGATGGTAGATAAAAATACAATCAGTTGTCTAAATCAGCCTTACATAACAGTCATTCTAAATTATATATTACTTTTAGTAAATTTTTAAAATTATTCCTTAACAATTTCTGCATACTGAATCGTACTGTCTGTAAACATAATTTTATTTTCTCCTTGCAAAAGTATATACTTGTCCTTCTGATCCATATCTTCCTGCACTAAAAATTTTAATACAATGATGAGGACAGCCATACTTTTGTTGTTCTTTCCCATAAGAAAAAAATTACCTGCTTTTCACTTAAGTATGAGGCTAGCTATAGTTTTTTCATAGGTGACCTTTATCAAGTTGAGGTAATTTGGGGGTTTTATTTCCTGAGTTTAAGATTTTTTAAAAATTATAAACTAATTTAAAATTTTTAATAATTTCATTTATTTTTTATTTCGTTTTTAGTTGTGCTGAGTCTTTGTTGCTGCATGGGCTTTTCTCTAGTTGTGGAGAGCAAGGACTACCCCCTAGGTGCAGTGCATGGATTTCTCATATGGTGGCTTCTCTTGTTGCATAGCTTGAGCTCTAACACAGGCTCAATAGTTATGGCACACAGGCTTAGCTGCTTCATGACATATGGGACTTTCCAGGATCAATTATTTTTATTAAATATTAAACCAACCTGAATTTTCTTGGATAAACCTTATTTTATCATGATGTCTTATCCTTTTGATTCATTATTGCTTTTGATTTATTACATGTTAAAGATTCTTCTATGTTTGCAATATATATAATTTTATATTTTGATGGCAAGGATATTTTTATGTAGTTTAAAATTTAGTGTGTTGTTGAATCCATAAAATGAGTTTGGGAGTTTTGCTCTACTTCTCTGTTTCCTGAAAGTTTGTGTAAACTTGCAATTTTTGCTTTAGTTTGCAAGAGAATTCACCTGCAACAAAATCTATGTTTGGTGTTTTCTTTGTAGGTAGGTTTTTGTTACAATATAATTTATTAAATAGACAAGGTTATTGCAAATTTTTATTTTTTCTTGGGTTCACTTTGGCAATATGTATCTTTCAAGTAACTGATACCTTTTAACTTGATTTCACTTTATAGGCATAACTTTGTAACTAGCCTTTCCTGATTATTATTTCAAATATATATAAGATCCATAGTGATGTCCCTTATTCATTTCTGATACTATTAATCTCTGTTTTAATTTATATTTTATTTTATTGTAGATATGTTTAAGAATTTGAGTATGTTTCAAGGAACTTTTAGTTTCATTTATTCTTTTCCATTTTCTTATAAAAACTCTTTTTTAAGCCTCAGCCCTTGGCCCACATTGACCAGTGTTGCTTTAATTTTAAAATACACTTCTATTGACTAAAGAATGTCACATTCACATTTCTTTCTTTCAATGGCCTTGAAAATTTTAATCCATTGTCTTCTTGTGGTATTATTTCTTCACTCAAATGTAATTTTTTCTGCTATTTTACTTCTACTTTTATGTTTTTTCTCAATATCAGTGGTTTTGAATAACTTAATTATTACCAGCCTTGGTGTTTAAATACTGTTATCTCAAATACTGTTCTTTTTACTCTACCATGAATGTTCTCTTTGAGCTTCTTGAATCTTTTAGTTCATTTTTTTAATTAAAAATGGATGGATTTTAGCTATTATCTATTTAAATGGTTTCCCCCCCCCCCTCTTTCCCCAGGTAAAATAATGTGTAGAGTCTACTAGCTTTTATTTTCTCATAGGCCACTCAAGGTCTGTTAAGTTTTATTCAATAATATTTTTTTTTAATTTCTGTTCTTTACTTCATATGATTTCTTTCACATTATCTTCAAATTTGCCTATCTTTAGTTTTACAATGTCTAATTGTCTGTTAAAAGCAAGCAACAGATTTTCATTTCAGATATTTTTCCAGTTATAAAAATTCAAATTCTTTTTTAATTTATACATTATCTTCTTCTTATGATTCTTAAATCTATTTACAGCAGTTATTTTAAATTCCTTATATGTTAATTTGATCATAATTGCCACTTTTGCATCTATTTCTATTAATCCATTTTCTTCTCATTTTATAATTTTCCTATCTCACATGTTCTAATAATTTTTAATGAGTAATAGATATTGTGAGTTCTGTATGGTTGAATTATAATTGTTCTTTTCTTTCAAAAATTTTCAGTCTTCTTTACTCAGACAATTGATGTAGTTATGGATTATCTTCATCTTTTTTGATGATTATTTTAAACATTCTTAGTTTAAAACTGCTGTAGGTGTTTTACTCTAGGGCTCTCACAGTCCTACTACTAAGAAATGGCCTCTCTGGTGTTTCTGTTGAATGCATTAAATGTTCAAGGATGTCTTTCTTCCCTAGTTATTCAGAATATGAACATCTCTCAATCATGTGTGAATCCTGGTCAAACTTCAGTTTATAACTCCTTGGTGGTCGCTGATTTCCTAGATGTTCCCTTTTTATCTGATTAGATTCTCTCCCTAAGCATGCATAGCTTCATACTAAGACAAAGATTCAAGGGAATACCTGTACATTATTCTAGATAGAGCTCTTAATCTGAAACTTCATATAAAGTTCTTTTCCTTATTATGACCTGCAAAATTTGGCCACTTCTTCCTCTTCTCCCTGAAGTGCAATCTTCTCTTCTTGCCTGAACAAAGTTTCAAGATCTGCTTAGTTTCTTCTTGCCTGTAGTATGTTGCTGAAACTCCCTTCAGACAGAAGGCTGGGTTGATAGTCAGGTTAACTTTGCTTGTTCTCCTCTCAGTGTCATAATCTTTATTTGCTTTTTTTAATTTTTGAAAGAGTTCTAGGTATTTTAGCCAATTTCTACTGTTTGTTTTTTTTTTTTTAATAGAAGTCTGATTTTAGTTACCTAACCATGATTAAACTCTTGGATGTACAATTTAAAACGTACATTTAAAAAGAAGAAGAACCTAAGGTAATATTATGTAGAAATTGTGCTAAATTATTTAAAATATTATTTTCCTTTATCCTGAAAAATCCTCAAGGAGATTCTATCATTCTTATTTCTTCAATGAAGAAGAATGAGAGGAAAGGAAGACAGACATTAGGATAATTTAATATGCTGAATTTTAAGAAAGGCTTTATTCAGAATTAGATAAGTGGAAGGGAAATGAAAAGGAAAAGCATAAACAACATTGTATAAGAATGTGATTTCAGGACTTCCCTGGTGGTTCAGTTGTAAAGAATTCCCCTGCCAATGTAGGAGACGTGGATTTGATCGCTGATGCAGGAAAAATCCACATGCCATGGAGCAACTGACCCCATGCATCTCAACTATTGAGCCTGTGCTCTAGAGCTCAGGAGCCACAGATATTGAGCCCGCATGCCACAGCTGATGAAGCCTGCATGCCCTAGAGCCCATGCTCCACAATAAGAGAAACCACTGCCAAGAAAAGTCTGCTCACTGCAGCTGGAAAGTAGCCCCCACTTGCCACAACTAGAAAAAAATTCACATAGCAATGAAGACCCAGCACAGTCAGAAGTAAATAATAAATAAAAATTTTTAAAAAGATTAAGAACATGATTTCATAGGATTCTTAAGGCTAACCTTACTTTCTCAAGCAGGTGACTCAAAAACAAGATTGATATAAGGAGACTGTATATAATACTCAGACTGTGGAAAGCCCTGCCCACCAGCTTAAGGAGGACATAGTTTATTTTAAAACAAGTAATTGATAGATCTTTCTGGCACTGCTGTAAATGATTCGTTTGCCCATTCAAATTGGAAATAGATTTCATATACCTTCTTTCAATAGTGAGGTAGCACTGACTTTCATCACTGCTGGAATGTGTTATTTATTGGCTGATTCACAGATAATTCTGATAATAATAATTCATGAGAAGGGCAACCCATTCCAATTAGAAGTCTTATATCTCTGGAGTATAAAGCATCTGGCATTGCTTTTTAGTATTAGAAAATCTGGCAATATGGTAAGAAATATGGTAATACTTTGGGACTAAAATATGTCCTGATTGGTAAAGTAGAGTGAAAGTGAAAGTGAAGTCACTCAGTCGTGTCCGACTCTTTGTGACCCCATGGACTGTAGCCCACCAGGCTCCTCTGTCCATGGGATTCTCCAGGCAAGAATACTGGAGTGGACTGCCATTTTCTTCTCCAGGGGATCTTTCTGACCCAGGGATTGAACTCAGGTCTCCCTCAATGCAGGCAGAGGCTTTAACTTCTGAGCCACCAGGGAAGCCATTGCTAACTATAATTTAAGCCATTAGAAGATATATAACCAGAATGGACAGAGTTGCTGTTTCACTTTCAGTTCAGTTCAGTTCTGTTCAGTCACTCAGTCGTGTCTGACTCTTTACAACCCCATGAATTGCAGCACACAAGGCCTCCCTGTCCATTACCATCTCCCGGAGTTCACTCAGACTCACGTCCATCGAGTCCGTGATGCCATCCAGCCATCTCATCCTCTGTCTTCCCCTTCTCCTCTGCCCCCAATCCCTCCCAGCATCAGAGTCTTTGCCAATGAGTCAACACTTCACATGAGGTGGCCAAAGTACTGGAGCTTCAGCTTTAGCATCATTCCTTCCAAAGAAATCCCAGGGTTGATCTTCTTCAGAATGGACTGGTTGGATCTCCTTGCAGTCCAAGCAGCTCTCAAGAGTCTTCTCCAACACCACAGTTCAAACGCATCAATTCTTCAGCACTCAGCTTTCTTCACAGTCCAACTCTCACATCCATACCTGACCACTGGAAAACCATAGCCTTGACTAGATGGATCTTAGTCGGCAAAGTAATGTCTCTGCTTTTGAATATATTATCTAGGTTGGTCATAACTTTTCTTCCAAGGAGTAAGTGTCTTTTAATTTCATGGCTGCAGTCACCATCTGCAGTGATTTTGGAGCCCCAAAAAATAAAGTCTGACACCGTTTCCACTGTTTCTTCATCTATTTCCCATGAAGTGATGAGACCAGATGCCATGATCTTCATTTTCTGAATGTTGAGCTTTAAGCCAACTTTTTAGCTCTCCTCTTTCACTTTCATCAAGACGCTTTTTAGTTCCTCTTCACTTTCTGCCATAAGGGTGGTGTCATCTGCATATCTGAAGTTATTGATATTTCTCCCAGCTATCGTGATTCCAGCTTGTGTTTCCTCCAGTCCAGCGTTTCTCATGATGTACTCTGCAAAGAAGTTAAATATGCAGGGTGACAATATACAGCCTTGACGTACTCCTTTTCCTATTTGGAACCAGTTTATTGTTCCATGTCCAGTTCTAACTGTTGCTTCCTGATCTGCGTACAGATTGCTCAAGAGGCAGGTCAGGTGGTCTGGTATTCCCATCTGTTTCAGAATTTTCCACAGTTTATTGTGATCCACACAATCAAAGGCTTTGGCATAGTCGATAAAGCAGAAATAGATGTTTTTCTGGAACTCTCTTGCTTTTTCCATGATCCAGCAGATGTTGACAATTTGATCTCTGGTTCCTCTGCCTTTTCTAAAACCAGCTTGAATGTCAGGGAGTTCACGGTTCACGTATTGCTGAAGCCTGGCTTGGAGAATTTTGAGCATTACTTTACTAGCATGTGACTAAACTGATTTACTTTACTAGACTGATTCAACATATTATCACATAAGAAAAACCCCAGGCATATCATTACCAGTGGATAAGGGAAATTAAATGTCTCCCTGGTGGCTTAGCTTGTCACAAGACACAATGCACCGCTTCCAGTCACGTGGCGCATGCAGATGCCATTGAGTATAGCAGCCGCAAGAGAAACAGTTTCATTTTGAAATTGCCTGTTGTCCAGAACACTGGGTAAAAATCTCAACTCTTCTGAACCCCCAAGGTGTTTAACGTGAAAGGAGAGCTTCATTACCAATTCAGATATCCATAAAAGATAGAAATTTATTAGCTCTCTGGAGGTGTTTGCATTCCAAAAAGATTCTATAAAATCTATGATAATGGCTGAGAAGTGACAAAAATGCTTATGGATGTTCTTTGCTCTAAATGTATGTGGAGTTTTACCATTATATCTGAAAGGAATTAATCGTTTTGCCTTTGAAAACACCTAAGATGTACTGTGTGCTGTGCTGTGCTCAGTGGCTCCATCATATTCAGCCCTTGGTGACCAGACCCCATGACTGCAGCCCACCAAGCTCCTCTGTTCATGGAATTTTCCAGGCAAGAATACTGGGGTGGGTTGCCGTTTTCTCCTCCAGGGGATCTTCCCAAACCAAGGATTGAATCCACATTTCTTGTGTCTCCTGCACTGGCAGGCAGATTTTTGACCCCTGTACTACCTGAGAAGCCCAAGGTTTACAGATGTTACCAGTTTTTATTTTTCTCATTAAATGTCTCATTTGTTATTGTTTACATGTTAAAATGTCCCTTCTTATAACTGTTAGAGTATTTAACATAGTTGGAATCTTTAAAAATCATCTACTGCATACAATTCAATTGTTGGAAAGGATATTTGAATTTTCTCAGAAGAAAAATAAGAAAATGCTTTCCTACTAAAATGCAACGAATTACTGAACTAGCTGTTGTGATAGTCTTTGTTTTTCCTAAATTGTCAACATGACTTCAGTGGGAAATAATTTATTTGGCTGAGTGAAAGAGACACACAAAATTGATTAGCTGTTTGCAATGGCCTTTGTCTTTTGAAAACTGTCGATAAGTGACCATTTTAGACATTGGCATGAGAAACCACAAGGCACTTTCATTTGTTTGGCTGTCTAGTTGCCTCTTGAACAGCTGGAATGTCTTTTAGTGATTCTCTCTTTCCTGTAATAGCATAGCAATGCAATCTCATTTTCTGGGCCTGATTCAAATCATCATGCTTTAATTTCACAAAGACTAATAATTCGGCTACATAGATTAGACGACTACTGATGTTCTAGGAGTACATTTATAGATCAAGCAATCATAGCCCCAGTTTTCATAAATGTCTGCAAATTTGTGATGCTGTGTGGTAATAAAAACTTCTTTGTCATTTGAGTTTACCTTGATCATCCTTTCTTGAAAATGAAGTGCTTTGGAATTAGGAATTTTAAACAGGAATGCAGCAAATTAAATTTTTTCTCATGAGAAATATAGTTGTGTTTTATCTTTTTTTGGTTCTGTTTCAGTGAAATCAGTATTTCTAATCAGGTCTTGTTTAGCATAATGAACTCTGAACAGGCCCCCTGATCAGATGACATCACTTCAAGTGGATGAGATGTGACTTTCATTTTTATTTCCACTAGAACTTGCCTGGTGACCTTGAACAAACTACTTAACCTCTCATTGACTTATTTTTATTACCTGCAAATTGGATATAATAGATTCAGCCTCCCTCATGATGGTACTGAAAGATAGTTAACATGTTCTAAAAAATGCCCTTGGCCCCCAAGGAACCACACTCTAAAACAGCAGCTATATTGGAAATCAGACCCTAGATCACCTTTGCAACCTTTAAATTGCACCATTTATGCACATTGTCATGTCTAGCCTTTGCTCCTAAGATTGATCTCAGACCATTTTAACCTTAAAAGCATCTCTTCAGTATTCTTGGTTGATTTAAAATTATCTTTCAGTGAAACACATAGTTTATGATAAGTGATTTGCAAACCCTAGAGAAATTAGAGATTAAAAAAAAAAAAAAAAACAGCAACTCTAGAGACTGGGGAAAAGCAAGCATTGAATTAAAAGTAGGTGAAGCAAATGGATAAAATTATTTGAATTTCAGAGGATGCATGATAGATAGTAATAAACCCAAGGTGTACTGATGAAAACTTTTACCTTCAAATGTTTTGTTAGTAGTTGAAAGTATTCTTTTTCCATTTTTGAAACAAGATGAAATAATCATTCTCTTTCATTTCACTCATAGGAAAAATTTAACTGCAGCATAATTTTCTTTTACTTGCTCTTCATTTAGTAAAACCTATTTTCTTATTTCTGCCATTGTCACGTTTTTTAATAATCAAAGGTGCTGGGTTTGCTACCATGACTTTTCTGCAGATCATATCTATATCTATTTCCTGCCTGTTGTCTAGAGATACACTTCTCTGTCAGTCTAGCAGCAAGTTCACTGAAAACAGTGACAGCATCAACCAGATCTTCTACTTTCTTTGTTCTCATTTTCTACATTTAGAATCCAAAGAACATAACTTCTAACTTTTTCTTTATGTCATTTATTTAGTCATGAGCAAAAGCAGCAGAAGAGCAAGCAACATTTTCCAGCTCAACGGATTGTGTAAATTGATTTATTCAATTGCAATGAAGATACTCATTTGAAATACTGTATGGTTACCATGTGAAATGGTAAGGGACTTCCCTGGTAGTGGGGTGGTTAAGACTGCACTCTCCAAAGGCAGGGAGTGAGTGCTTGATCCCTCATAGGGGAACTCAGATGCCGCATGCTGCAAGGTGTGACCAGAAAAAAGAAAACGGTAGTAATAATGCATTTTTATAAAATTTATTTGTCTATTTTTATTAAATCATATAATCAATAGAGTTTGATCAGATTAATTTTTGGTTACTTCCTCAAATTAAATGCATTCCCCAGATTATCACACTGGAGCATATTACAGAAAATAGACTGAAAGATCTGAAAACCATTTTTAAGGAAGATTTTTTAAAGTTATTTTTTGAATAATTATGAGGAATACCTTAATAAGAGCATTTATATTAACATTAGAAGATTTCAAAGAACTTTAACTTAGGATATATATGATTGAGAAGTATCAGGGTAAGGGCTTTGATATATTTCTTCTGGCTCCATTTAATCTGGAATCTTTCCTATTATCATTTGTTATGGAAGTCCAGGTATCACTCATCTCTGCAAAGCATCAAGAAGTCTGTCACAAGCATTAAGAACCTAAGAAGGTATTTTGCATGGCAGATATTGGAGTAAACTTATCCTTGATTTATAGCATTACACACTTCTGTGAAGTAACATATTAGGATGAAATTCTATTCTAATTAATAGAAATAGTCGATGAATCCAGCATACACAAAACAGAGAATTTTCTGCAAATGATGTAAAAAGCTTTGGTTTGTGGAAGTGATATGTTCTGCAAGTGCTGATATGTTTGGTGTATGGAACAGAAAGTGAAAGTCACTTAACTGTACCTTGACTTTTTGCAACCCCATATAAGGTCCATTGAATTCTCCAGGCAAGAATACTGAAGTGGGTGGCTGTTCCCTTCTCCAAGGGATCTTCCCAACCCAGGGGTTGAATCCAAGTCTCCAGCATTGGAGGCAGATTCTCTACCAGCTGAGCTACCAGGGAAGCCAAGAATCAGTGAATGATACAGAACTGTCCAGATAAGATATTATTGGTTCAAAGAGATTATATATGAGTACTAGCTATAATCCTGGGGCTTCCCTGGTGGCTCAGACTATAAAGTGTCTGCCTGCAATGCGGGAGACCCGGGTTCAATTCCTGGGTCGGGAAGATCCCCTGGAGAAGGAAATGGCAATCCACTCCAGCACTCTTGCCTGGAAAATCCCATGGATGGAGGAGCCTGATAGGCTACAGTCCATGGGGTCGCAAAGAGTTGGACACGACTGAACGACTTCACTTTTACCCTACAACAGATAACCCCTACCATCTATGAGTCTCCTTCGCATGCTTTTTCAGCTGTTACAATTAAAATACATTGAGAATTTCATGGACAGAGGAGCCTGACAAGGAGTCCATGGGGTCACAAAGAGTCAGATACAACTGAGTGGCTAACACATACACACAAATAAGGTACTATAAAATTAATATCCATGTCATCATTTGGCAGTTCTGTGATTCAGGTAAATGAGGTAATATTAGGATAAACATTTGGTATGACTTGGTGGTAAAAAAAAAAAAAAAAGAAAAGAAAAAAAAAAACCCGTCTACCAATGCAGGATACACTAGAGATGCAGGTTCAATCCCTGGGTTGGGAAGATCCCTTGGAGCAGGAAATGACAACCCACTCAAGAATTCTTGCCTGGAAAATTCCATGAACAGTGGAGCCTGGTGGGCTATGGTCCATAGGGTTGAAAAAAGCCAGACATGATTGAGCGTGCACACACACATACACAGAAGTCACATTTAGATAAGACTTATCTGAAAGGAGAAGGTTGAGAGATTTAGGCAACTTCAGTGAGTATACAAGTTTAATGAACATTGCCTGCATGCTGCAGTCCATGGGGTTGAAAAGAGTTGAATGTGACTTAGAGGCTAAGCAACAATGAGTATACACAATAAATTCAGCACATTTTTTGTTAAGCTGAGATACATTGGGTTTTGATAATCCACTTACAAGCTAGGTTGGTTTTAACTATAAGTATGAGAAAATCAAAATCAAGAAAGTTACAAAGATAGTTCATAGCAGGAAAACAGGAGGAAAGTTTGGTTTCAGAGTTAATCAATTCTTTAGTTTAAAAATGAGGTCCTGGCCCTGAATTAAGCCATTCATTCATATGACAGTTGAATTCTTCATATCTCAGGCCCTGTACTAGGCACTGATATCTTTTAGGGAGCTATTCTAAACAATGGGCTTCCCTCATGGCTCAGCAATAAAGAATCCACCTGCCAATGCAGGAGACTCAGGTTCGATCTCTGGGTTACGAAGATCCCCTGGAGAAGAAAATGGCAACCCACTCCATTATTCTTGCCTGGAAAATCCCATTGAGATAGGAGCCTGGCAGGCTGTAATCCATGAAGTCATAAAAGAGCAAGACACAACTGAGAAACTACACATACACACACTATATATACCAACAGCCATATAGTCTACATAATTTCTCAGCAAGTTTTCACTTTATGTAATTTAGGTTTAATAACCAATTAAGTGTGTAATATAAAGTATTTAACTGACATACTCTGTACAGCAAATTAATTTGTGTAGGGAAGATTCAGTTAAAACAGAATTAGTCAATCTGCTTAGATTGACTTTCTTACAAATATAAGCTCTATTAGACAGACACCTTGATTTCTCAAATATAGATGTGATGCTACCTATATTTACCATCACAACTTAGCAAGAAACTTAAGATTTCCAATTGTTCTTGTAAAAACATAATCAAAATACTGAAAACAATAATAAATTCTGGAGTAACTGCTAGAATGCTTAATTCTACATTATCAATTGGAAAAAAATGAAAAAAAATGTGGATTTTCAAGGATTTATATTAGATTTATAACATGTAATGCAAACATAGCCTGGATTTAATAAATGTTTTAAAATACTATTATTGGTTTATTATAGTGGCACCAATTTGGCTTCTAAAAAAGTTGACACTTGCTGAATAATTGTTCTTCAGTAAGCACTGTGTCACACATCTACTTCCAAATCACACATTTTTATAGATACATTATTTTAAAAGTTGTTTATTTTCTATCATTAGCGATTTTCATCATGTGGAGCAAAGAGTCAGATATAACAGGATTTCTAAATAACTTTAGCTCTATCTTATTTTCTGCCCACACCAACAGGCTAGAAATTGGTATTTCTTTAATTTTCCTTTGAGAATCCTTCTGCTATTTGCGCTTATACTGACTAAAATCTAATTGTTTTTCACCTACTATATTATTTTGCCATAGTTTCTGAACATTTAAGATGGTATGTCACATTCTTATACTTAACTTCTTTATAGTGTCTATATCCTTAATTTATACAACCAAAAGATGGCAGTGCTTCATCGAGTATTATTTTACTATAGGATTTAGTATTTGTTTTCATGATAGTCAAAATCTGTTGGGTGCAATTTTTACATTTTAAGAATAGAACTATATTCAATATTAACAGCTTTCCAATAAATATTTTAATTTTGATCTCTAAATCAGCTTTTTTAAAAGTAATTTAAGAAATAAAAGGCCTGTAATAGTGTCAAATGAAGCATACTGAGTGGGTATTTTAAATACTCTTCATATTCCATTGTGGCTTTGTTTGATTGCTTGCATATGAATCTCACTGAGGACAGATTTTTGAAGACCTGTGGAGCTACCTTTCTATTAATACAATGATCTTGATTTCTTTTCAAAAAACTTACGCCTGTATATGTGCTTTCCTATGTGTTAAAGTGAAGCTGAATCTTAAAATGTTCCATTAGGCTCAAGAGTTTAAACTCCAGCTCTAACAAAGATTGCAACCAAATATTTCTAATTAATATATAATCAATATAAAGGAAATAGATTGTCATGTTTAAATACAACAGCATTAAGTTCCACTGAATTTTTGAGCATGGAATAATAATTAACTGAACTATTGATTACTCTCACTATTGTATTAAAATCTAGTTTTCTCGAATAGTCTTTTTGCTGTCTGTTGTGTTAAAAGGCAATAGTTTTCTCTGATGGTCTTGTCCTCTTACCTACCTTTTGTTCACTTGCAACCAAAGTCAAACCCAATAAACCATTTTAACATATTTTAATAATTTAACACAAATGATTTCAAATCTACATAACTATATCCAAACTTATTTCCTAACCTTTAATTTTACCTGTTTAAAGAACATTTGTTATTTCTTATGATTATGTTATTTAGTATCAAAGGTGAAACTTCAGCTATTACACATATTTTCCAAGCTGCTTACTAATAAGACATCTTTAGAATTCCTCTCAGTTTGATTAAACTTTAGACAGGTTTCTTCCAGAATATTGTCTTTGACCTCCCTTTTCTTAGAGCATTTGCTTTTGAAAACTAACCATTGTAAATTCTTCCTTTTTTGAGATAACTCTTTCCTATCCTCTTGACAATTTCATTTTTCTTAAGGACCTTGGAGCCATCATGTTTAAGCATAACTTTCAAGAAAGGTAAAACTCCTGTATTCTAGCTTCAGTGGGAAGGTAGTGATCAAGCAGATAAGTACTGCTTAGCAAACATAGAGGGTCTAATCACATTGACCAACACTTCTGTTAATGTCCTCTAGTACTTTTCTACCTGCTCGTCTCCACTCTATCCCCCTACTGTCCACTGACCCCCAACCCAAACCAGTGCTTAAAAACATTCTTAACTTTGGCTATAACAAACTTGAGTTCAATCCCTCTCCTCTATTGCAAAACTTCTGGATAAAACCTTTCTTGTTTAACTTTGGTACAATTTTTCTTTGGCATTATGTTCTTCTGTTGAAATTACTGAAATAAAACATGCCAAAAAAGGATCCTAGTGATTGTCTTTATCCAGGCATGATTGAGCTAAAAAGAACTACAGCTCATCTTTTTTGTTGTCTTTTTTTTTCTTTTTAAGAATAAAAATCTTGTTCCTAATTAAGTATACACAATTTCAGGAGAGTGTTAAAGCAGGATCTTGAGGCTCTTGGCAATGGTACCTTTATCTCATTCCTCAAGTTCTTCTATAGCTTCATGGAACTTCCTTTTTACCTAGAATCTGTGGTGAAGATTGGACAAATGCATTACACAAATGAAATTCATCCCAAACTTAAGCAAGCGACAGTGATGGGAGGGTTTTACAGCAACAGGACAGTCACAAACTGTGGCCCCGTTTGCTCAGCAGTAAAGAATTTGCCTGCAGTGCAGGAGACACCAGGAGATGTGGGTTTGTTCCCTGGGACAGGAAGTTCCTCTGGAGTAAGAAATGGCAACCTGCTCCTTATTCTTGCCTGGAAAATTCCATGGGCAGATGAACCTAGTGGACTATAGTACATGGAGATGGCAAAAAGTTGGGCACATCTGAGCATGCACACACACTCTTTAGAAAGCTATATCTTTCCTTTCAGACCAAAGTTTTTTGAGTTAATCATGGAAAATAATAATGTTATCTAAGTATTACTTTGCCAACAAAGGTCCATCTAGTCAAGGCTATCGTTTTTCCAGTGGTCATGTATGGATGTGAGAGTTGGACTGTGAAGAAAGCTGAGCGCCAAAGAATTGATGCTTTTGAACTGTGGTGTTGGAGAAGACTCTTGAAAGTCCCTTGGACTGCAAGGAGATCCAACCAGTCCATTCTGAAGGAGATCAGTCCTAGAATTTCTCTGAAGGGAAGGATGCTAAAGCTGAAACTCCAGTACTTTGGCCACCTCATGTGAAGAGTTGACTCATTGGAAAAGACTCTGATGCTGGGAGGGATTCGGGCAGGAGGAGAAGGGGATGACAGAGGATGAGATGGCTGAGCGACTGAACTGAACTAAACTGATGTAAAAGTAATGCAATCCAGTAACAAAATTGGAGAAGAGTCTGGGTTTTGTTTTACAGATTTAAGTGTTTCTTTTATATTACAATAAAAGTGAGAATAGCAGCCTTCCTGTATGGTATAGTGTAAAGCCACTACTGTGTTTTGGTGATTGATAAAGAACCCTGATGCTGGGAAAGATTGAGGTCAAGAGAAGAAGGGGACAGCAGTGGATGAGATGGTTGGATGGCATCACCAACTCAAGGGACATGAGTTTGAGCAAACAGGGTGATAGTGAAGGACAGGGAGGAATGCTGTGCTGCAGTTCATGGAGTCAACAGCAACTGAACAAGGGATCTTTAAAAAGGATGGGGAGCACATGTATACCCATGGCAGATTCATGTTGATGTATGGCAAAACCAATACAATATTGTAAAGTAATTAACCTCCAATTAAAATAAATAAATTTATTTTTTTAAAAAAAGCTTTCTAATGCATACTTTGCACACAGTTGCTTTAAAGAGAATCAGTGTTCATATCTCAAACTTCATGCATGATTTTTTTCAAAAATCACTGTCTTAAGAACACACTCCATAATGAGGGGCAACTTCTCCTCACCCATCTCTCTGTTTCTCATGTGTTCTTCAACTTTGCAATTGTAAACACACTTTCCAACAGTATTAAATCTTAACTCTGGGCCATTGTTGTAGATGTGAATTTCTCTAGGTCATTAAACAGAGAAATATATGGAAATAAAATGGACTGGGTGACAAAGTTTTACAACGAAGTGGTTTCCAAATGTCTACCCTAATCAAATCAGACTCTTTATTGTCTGAGCCAAGATGGAAGCCCAAACACATCAAGGGGTACCTAATAAAGTCATTGGTTGACATATCCTTAAGATTTTTTTCAATAACTAATTATTCAGTGATATTTGCTCTATGACTCAAAAGGATTTCAGAAAACTGAAAGCCCAGTTCCAAATGTTGTCATCGTTTGCTTATTTTCATAGATTGCCTAGGAAATTACATCTAAAATATGGAAAAATAAAATAAAAAGGATACTAAGTTCAGTCCCGTTCCAGCAATAAGTAAGCTTCAGTCACAAGTACAAGAAATAATAATTAAAGAAGGGAATCTCTTCTATCTTATTAAAAGACACTTTTCTAACAAAATTTGATGTTGAAAAAAATTATTTTTTTTAAATTGGGGTACAGGTGTTTTATAATACTGTTGTCATCAATCAATATAAATAAATAAATGTCTTGACGCAGGATGCAGCATGCTTGGGGCTGGTGCATGGGGATGACCCAGAAAGATGTTATGGGGAGGGAGGTGGGAGGGGGTTCATGTTTGGGAATGCATGTAAGAATTAAAGATTTTAAAATAAAAAAAAAATAAAAAAATTAAAAAAAGATTTATTTTGTACAGTAAGATACCTGTTGTCACAGGAAATGTTAAAAACAATATATATTTTGTGTATATATTTGAAGAGAAAATTGATATGGTAGTAAATATTCTTTTAGGCAAGTATTGCATTTTAAAAAGACAAAATTCTGTTGAGGAAGATGAATGAAAATATCTTAAAATCACCTAAATTTGTATTTCAAATTAAATTTTAAATGTTAAGCCAAAAAATATGAATGGGACATATAATTCCTTTGGAAAGTACATATGTCAAAAATTCAAATAGAACACTAATTTTTACTACCATTATAGAATCAGAAGGAAGGCTGTGGTCCCATGTTTTTAATAGCTTTTTTATTATATCTAACAGACCATACCAAAAAAGTTGGCATTTTAAAATGACTCCAGAAAGTTTCTAGAGCCTTTAGTTTATTTAATATATATTTTTTCTGTAAACGTATTTATTTACTAAATGATGTTAAGTATCTTGAAATCTGGCTGTCAGTATTTTTTAAGAACCTCCTATTCACTCATACTTTTATGAAATAAAAGGATTCTTTCCAACATTTTATTCCTTCTTATAAGATAAATTAGAGAATATATAAGAAATGTGATTTAACTTCTAACAGTCATATATATGTGGAAAATGTTTATGGAAATGGAATATCGTATTCATTGCTAAATCTAGAAATTATTTCAGCTTGGTCATGAGATTGTGTTTTTAGTATAATTATCCATATTTATTATCATTTTTATTACTTTTTTCTCCACCTGACAATGTCCTTCAGATCATATCAACAACTCCTAGTCAGATTATAGACACAGTAAAGAAGGATGCCAGGGACCAGTGTCATTGCCAAAACAAGGTGAGTTGCCTGGGCTCCTTATTGTAATAGTTGACGAAGAAAATTGTGCTTGGAAAGAAGCCAAGGTTACAGAATTTCCACAGACTCCTTAGCATAACATCATTTTAATTTTAATATTCTTCTGAAAAGAAGTTTAAAGGGGCAGTGCCAGGCCACTGCCAGGGTTTCAGTGCTTGCATACCATTGCCAACATACACTGGACATGAAGTGCTTAGAAGTAATGGACATGAAGGCAAGGAATTTTCTTCCCCAGAATCTCATTTTCCCTTTGATGTAATACAAAGGCATTATGGGGCATTCAAGATATCAAAACTTTGAATGGACATTTCCTGAAATTTGTTCACTGTCCTTCTTTTGTTATTTTCACTGGACTCTTGAAGTTCCCTTCCGGTTGTTGCCATATTTTCTTTTAGCCCAGGGTCTTCAGACACACTGCTTCTTCAGCCTGAGATATTCTAAAGTCTGTATCTCATTTCCATTCTATTATCATGTCTCAACTTTATTCTCCCTTCTTCAGGACGCTTTCCTTTAATCTGGATTTGTCTGCATTTGTTTTAAAATCCTGCAGCCTTTTTATGAGAGATAGTCATGGACTGTAGCCTGCAAGGCTGCTCTGTCCCTGGAATTCTTGGGACCAGAATACTGGATTGTATGGTAGCTGTTCCCATCTCCAGGGGATCTTCCCAACACAGGTCTCCTGCACTGCTGGCAGATTCTTTACCCTCTGAGCCACCAGGGAAGTCTTTAGTTCAGTTCAGTGCAGTAGCTCAGTCATGTCCGACTCTTTGCAACCCCATGAATCACAGCACGCCAGGCCTCCCTGTCCATCACCAACTCCCGGAGTTTACTCAAACTCATTTCCATCGAGTTAGTGATGCCATCCAGCCATCTCATCCTCTGTTGTCCCCTTCTCCTCCTGCTCTCAGTCCTTTCCAGCATCAAGGTGTTTTCCAATGAGTCAAATCTTCGCATGAGATGGCCAAAGTATTGGAGCTTCAGCTTCAGCATCAGTCCTTCCAATGAACACCCAGGACTGGTCTCTTTTAGGACGGACTGGTTGGATCTCCTTACAGTCCAAGGGACTCTCAGGAGTCTTCTCCAACACCACAGTTCAAAAGCATCAATTCTTCGGCTCTCAGCTTTCTTCACAGTCCAACTCTCACATCCATACATGACCACTGGAAAAACCATAAAGCCCTAGAACTTAGCAAATAATGTCAATATTTACTGAACACTCACAAAGTACAGGGCCTTCCCAAGTGTTGGCAACCCACTCCAGTATTCTTGCCTGGAAAATTCCATGGATGGAGGCATCTGGTGTGCTACAGTCCATGAGGTTGCAAAGAGTTGGACATGACTGAGAGACTTCACTTTCTTTCCAAGTGGCACTGGTAGTAAAGAACCTGCCTGCCAATGCAGATACATACGAGACATGGGTTCCATCCCTGGGTCTGGAAGTTCTCTTGGAGGAGGGCATGGCAACTGCTCCAGTATTCTTGCCTGGAGAATTCTATGGACAGAGGACAATTCTCTCCAGAAAATTCGATGGAGGAATAGGAGCCATAGGGCCTCAAGGAGTCAGACAGGACTGAAGAGACAGCATGCACTTACACACTGCATATCAGATAATCATCAGCTCTTTTAGTCATTACTGCAACTTCATGAGGTAGATACTACCCCTTTATTATCCCCATTTCAAACTACGTATTCGATTCGGATTGGAGTTACTTGTCCAAGGTGACAAGGCTAGTAAGAGGCAGGTAATTATTTCTTTGATATGTGATTTTACTAATCTGTACCTCCTTAAGAACAGAGACAAATGTCTGTTTGGTTCATCTTTGTGTATATCTCCAGACCTGGTACAATAGATATTTAATAAATAGTTATTGGATGACTGAATTATGCAGATAACATGATGGTGAGACTGTTTTATATGTATGTCAAAGAGTCATAGAATATATGAAACTTTTAAAGGAGAACCACAGAATGTGTCTCTGGTTCTAGGTGTGGGAAATGAAAGATTTTCCCTCAGAGAAGCTCTGCATGTGGCATAATCTTAGAGTAAGTGTATGTGTAATATTAAAATAGAAAATAGTTGCAAAGTAGGTACTTATTGTCAGATTAATTATCTGACTAGAATTATTTTTATTCATTCCTATTTTTGAAAAACATAAAAAATGTCCTCATATCAATTAAATAGGTAACCATTCTGGGTTATCTAATTTGCTTTTGATTGAGTATTTTTGTTGCATAAGAAATAAATCAGATAGAACAAAACTATAACAATGATCACAGTTATTATACAGAGAGGAAAATACAATCAGGAGGAGAAAGAAGTGACTAAGCACAATGCAAACATATAATCACTGTTAAAATTTGGCTATATTTATTTATCTGTTACCAAATACGCTACTGAATTACCATCAAAATTGTTTCAATCAGTCTTTTCAATTGAGGGAACTGTGCATCCTGAAATCTGTTCAAAATCATGTGCCCGGAAATTTCTCAACCAGAGAATCAATGGTTTTTATCAGCATTTCCAGGAGATTTATTATTTAAAAAAATGTTAACTATTTTTTTGTCAATGCTGATGTCAACATAATAGATTTCAAGGCTTCTTTGTGCTTGGTTAATGTTCAAAGGTAAGAGTAGAAAAAAGTCTTCTTCATGCATAATTTTCTAAATAATACCATTTTCATGATATTTTGTCTAATTTTTGCTGCCAGGATGACATACAATAGTCTGATAGAGTTCCACTAGTATGATTTGAAATTAGTTAATTAGTTAACCCTTTAGTTCCTTAAAGACTAATTGGAATTAGTCTTTAATTCCATTACTACTATTCTTGACAATATGTAGACAATAAACACATATACACACATACACAATTTTAAGCCATATGTGTATACATATTATAAAATATGTGGTATTTAAAAAAATTTATTTTTAATATCTCCAAGAATCTGTTATATTGTTATATGTATTATACGTAGCTTGATAGTGAAGTATTTATAGTCAGCTGATGCAGGAAGAATTTTTCTTTTTTTAAGCATTTAGTCCATCCCTGAGTATAATATGGTTTGTTTATTCATAACTTTTTATAGTTACTTCAATGTCATTTCAAAATTATTTTGTTAGATTTATACTTAAGTAACTTTAGTTATGATAGTGGTGATCTAGTCACTAGGTTATGTTTGACTCTTTCTACCCCACAGATTGTAGTTAACTCAGGCCCTTCTGTCCTCTCTCCACGGGATTTCCCAGGCAAGAGTACTGAAGTGGGTTATCATTTCCTTCTCAGGGGATCTTCCCAACCTAGGGATCAAACCCTGGCCTCCAGTATTGTAGGAAAATTCTTTACCAACTGAACCACCAGGGAAGCCCCAAGTAACTCTGGGGGCAATTATGTTATTCTATTTATACACTGTGGTTTTATATTTGTGTAAAGGAATGCTATTACTTTTGTTTCTGTGGATCTTTTTTGTTTGTTTTCTTCATTCAGCCAAAATTGTGGAACTCTGTATGTTTTCTAATATTTATTGATATAGTCATTTGAACTTTCTATATACACAGTTGCATTTTCTACAAATAACAATAATGTTGTCTCTTTGTTTCCAAACCTAATGATTTTTTTTTTTCTCATTGTTTGTTCTCTTACCCTACTGGTTAGGATGTTTAGAATAACTTTCATAACTAAACAGTTATGATTAATAATACATTTTCATAGCTTTTATCAAACTTATTTTTTCACCTATTTAGTTCCTTATGTTTTTATTATATGCTGAATCTAGTTGTATTAATTTAATTTTTAAAACTGCATTTTTTGAAGCTTGCAAAATATTTCATTAAACTTTAACAGATAATCTGGAAAAATACAGACGTGATACCCTGTTTGAGGGAGTAATAATCATACAAATGAGTGTCAATATGTGCCTTCCACATAGGAGATTCTCAGTAAACACTGATTTGTTGAACAAATGTATGAACTGTATTTTATTTTCTTCCTGATTGGGAAGTTATATATTTCATTTTAACATAAAAGTAACCAATATCTCTAGCATTCTGCCACATCAAAGGAACTTAAACTACTCTTCTCTCATAACTCACAACTTTAATTTGACCTTATTTTTCACATCAACATAATAAAGTAGAATGATTATTTAGGTTCCAATCTGATCACGGATTTTTAAATTTATCAGTTTTTTTTCTTTATCCCAAGTCCCTTATTGATAAAATAAACACTTGGTATTTTATTCGGTCCAGTAAATACCTTAAAAATTGGACATGACTGAGCCACTGAAATACCTTAAACAATTAATAAATTAAATTAATATCTAAAAGAATCAAATTATCTCACATCTATTGAACTTTGTACATTCCCTTACTGAAATTGTATTTAAATATTAATTAACAAATATTTTGAACATTATTTAGAAGTCAGAGCTTGCTCTGTGTGGCAATGTTCTAATACTGTACTAAGAGACAGAACTGCCCTCAATGAGCTTATTTACAATCAATTAAGAAAAGATAGCTGGTTAAAAAAGAATAATAACATATAGTGTATTTGATGGCTATTCAGTTCAGTTCAGTTCAGTTCAGTCGTTCAGTCGTGTCCAACTCTTTGCAACCCCATGAATCACAGCAAGCCAGGCCTCCCTGTCCATCACCAACTCCCGGAGTTCACCCAAACTCATGTCCATCAGGTCAGTGATGCCATCCAGCCTTCTCATCCTCTGTTGTGCCCTTCTCCTCCTGCCCCCATTCCCTCCCAGCATCAGGGTCTTTTCCAGTGAGTCAACTCTTCGCATGAGGTGGCCAAAGTATCGGAGTTTCAGCTTTAGCGTCAGTCCTTCCAAAGAACACCCAGGACTGATCTTCTTTAGAATGGACTGGTTGTATCTCCTTGCAGTCCAAAGGACTCTCAAGAGTCTTCTCCAACATCACAGTTCAAAAGCATCAATTCTTCCCAAGCATGAATACTGGAGTGGGTTGCCATTTCCTCCTCTAGGGGATCTTCCCAACCCAGGAATTGAACTGGAGTCTGAAAGTAGCTTGTTGCTGCTGCTAAGTCACTTCCGTTGTGTCCAACTCTGTGTGACCCCATAGATGGCAGCCCACCAGGCTCCCCCGTCCCTGGGATTCTCCAAGCTAGAACACTGAAGTGGGTTGCCAACAGAGGTTGAGGTCAGAAAGGCATTAGCTTTTGAGGTCTTACAGACCTTGCTCCTAGCTAAGGTCTTCTGTGTTTAGAGGAGTTTAAGTTGAGAAGCAATTAGATGATTTTCACCAGTGCAGTGAGATGATCTTTCATTTTAAAAACATTTTTCAGTTGTACATTTATAACATGATAAGCATGAGAAACATCTACAGGGGTATGAGCAGTAGATGCTTAGAGATACAGTTTTGTAGCTCAAGGAGGAATCAGGGTTCCATCTGATTTCTTGTTAAAAAAATTAAAAGAAAGAGAAAAAAATATGTAAGATTGGGGACTCTATTAAACCTATATATTTGTTAATTGTAGGATCCTTCAGAATAATTTGTGAATTTCCAACAGTACTAGAAAGTATATAGTGTTTAACAGAATTTTCCATGCTGAGAATCTCATTGGTAAATAATTCTACTAAAAGCACACTGTGAAATTCTAAGCAGCAGAATTTAATGCAATAGCATCAGTCTTGCTCTCTTCAGAGTGACTTCCTCCAAAACATTTAAGAAGGTTTGAATCCTATTTGTAATTCTGATTATTTACTTCCTGCACTCAAAGTATTAAATGGTTCTTTATTGCTTCTAGGATAAATTCCAAAGTCCTATCTGAACTGAACTTTTTCTATTTATCTCGTTTAATTCCACTATTCATACTTAAATATGAGCATCTTCAGTCATATTGAATTAATTGAAATTCCTGAACTCACTCTGCTTTTCTTATATCTCCATAACTTTCATACCCTTTTACCTTTTTCTGAAATGACTTTCTACTTCCTCCTTTGTTGACTAAGTGCTGCTCTCATGGCTTCGTCTTCACACCTAATCTTTCTGGGGAATATTTTCTATTTTTCCTCCACCCATTTCTAGAATGGTTTATGCTCTTCTCTTACAATCTCATGATTCCCAAGCGTTCATTCTACGACATCAAAACTTTGCTAGTATTTTGCCTCAATAATATTGCTAATAATATTGCTAAATTTTCCCTCAATAATATTAATTTTCTAGCACAGAATCTGATACACACATGAAAAGAATATAGTGAATAAGATAAGTAATATGTTCATAATTTTGTTTTCCTCTAAAAGTTTTGGTGAAAGTTTTTGAATCCAACTTTAGAAACTGCTCATTTTTCATGAATAATTGCCATGTTAATATTTCTTGTCTATTTTCAATTCCAGTGTTTTGTTTTGATTGGTAAAATAGCCTTGAAATGATGTAGTTGAAAAAATTGAGAAATGAGCTCCCATCCATACTTAGCATGTGCTTTGTCCTAAATTGTTTTATTAATATCAATGCACAGTATTACTCAGTTTTCTTCCCCCTTTGCACTACAATTAATCTTAGGAACCAGCTGTAATTAGCCAGTATTTAATTCCATTAAAACTTGACATGTTTTCTCTTTAATGTGATTATATTATATATGATTATACATGTCACACTTACCTTGTAAATGATAAATGTTAAAAAGTTGATCTAAAACTTATTAATTGATTTTATTTACTTTAAAATTTACAAATAAATAATTTTACAACATATGTTATATTTTTAATTGTATAATGCCAATATAAATAAAGGTATGAGGAATGTGACAGACATATCTGCATAATGTTCTAATACCTATTGAGGATAGATGAATTTGGCAAATGATTAATATTAGATGTATAAATATCCATCCATATGCATTTCTCTAAAGAAGTTCAAATTCCAGGCAGATAGCAGTACTGTATGATTGTTTAACTTGTCTAATCTAATTTGAGAGATGGATAGATTAATTTAAAAAACAACTTGGTTAAGTATATTATTGGCTAGTTGCCATTTTTAAATGGTCCCAAATAATTTTTTTGATGGGAATTCTGTTAACTAGTGTGCATTAAATTGAAGGCACTTAAGTCCTGAAGACTTTCAGTTAGTTTAGTAAGGAAGATTAAAATGTTATAGTATTACATGTGTAATATTAATGAATCTTCAATAATTATGTCTTTTAAAGAACTGAATAAACATGCTCTAAAGAAAGAAGACAAACAAGATTATAATAAAAATTTATGAATTTAATAGATAAGAAGGTTGGTGAAATATATATGTACACTGTATATAAATATATATATATAGAGAGAGTAATAGTTACATATGATGTATATATCATGATGATATATACATATATTCTATTTATTTCTTTATCATCTATGTATTTATATATCATTTTTATCCTTTCTTATATAATATTTAACACTATTTTAATGTATTGAAATAACTTCAGTAAAAAATTAATTTAAAAAATTAAAAAATTGTTGGGAGTAACCTGGTGGCCAAATGATTCACTCCAAGCTTTCACTGTCTTGGCTCAAGTTCAATCCCTGGTGAGGGAACTGAGATTCTATAAAATGAATGGCATAGACAAAAAGAATTATAATAAATAAAAGTATAAAATAAAATATTGTTAAGTTAGATTTCATTATCAAATAAATAATTAAAAATACAAAATAAACTACCTTATATGTTGTAGGCCCTAAATATTTCCAAATTTTTGTTTTTAACCCTAGAAATAACTTTATATTAGAATCCGAAATGTACTTAGTGAAAAAATTCTTGATGAATGAGTATACAAATTGTAGTACAGAATGTAATGCTCACCAATAGAGTTCTGTTCAAGAACTGCTAATGGATGGAACAACATTGAAAAATCTCAAAAGTATCATGCTAAATGAAAGAGGACAAACCAAAAGCTTACATATGTTATTAATCCACTTATGTGACATTTTGGGAAAAGGTAAAATATAGATTAAAAAAAAAACAGATCAATGATTTCCAGGAGTTGATTTCAGGGGAAATGTAGACTACAAAGGGACCACCGTGAGGGAATTTGGGAACTTGAGAGTTCTTTATTTTGACTGTGGTGGTGTTTATTATATGACTGCATGCATATGTCTAAACTCATAAAACTGTTCATCAAAGAGAATGAGCTCTACTGTACATAAATAAATAGTAAGCTTAGCATATAGTACTATCACTATAAATAACCTATTACTTTCATCCAAATAGTTACTAACCATATTCTTCTTCAAATTTTATTTACGCTACAACTTCTAGAAGAAAATACAAAATTCCATTCATTTGATAAATATACTTTAGGTACTTTGATAGGAAAAAAAAAAAAAGAAATGTGAGGGTAAACCTATTATTTTTTAAAATATCATTTGGAATGAAAGTTTGCATCTGATACTTTAAACCTCTGTCATATAATAGTGTCATATGGTGATTTAAAGATAGATTTATTTCAATGATAAGTTCAGTGATTTTCTCGTATTTTGAGTTTCCTCTCTTTATTCCATATCTTAAGTCAATGCACTAGAGTCTCTCTCCCAAGGAGAAGAAGAATGCTTGCACATTTTATTATTTACACATCCAATTCTTCTCCTATCATTGATGTTCCCCATCTACCTTATATACTTAAAAATAAGAAATTCCCATTAAACAATCTTTGGGCTTCCCTGATAACTCAGTTGGTAAAGAATTCACCTACAATGCAGGAGACCCTGCTTAGATTCCTGGGTGGGGAAGATCCACTGGAGGAGGGAAAGTCTACCTTCTCTAATATCCTGGCCTAGAGAATTCCATAAGTACATGGGGTTGCAAGTAGTCGGACATGACTGAGCAACTCATCCTCTAACTACAACAGACATTTGCTACAAAAGAAATGTGTTTATTGTAGGTTATTAATAATTGCTTAATTTTTATTTTAGAAGTTACAATTTTATTTTACTTATTACCTGAAGGGAACTTGTAGTCATTCCGAATCAGTATGATTACTCTACTTAGTTTTCATTCCAATCTCAAAGACAGGTAACGATAAGAATATTCAAACTGCCCTACAATTGTGCTCATTTCACATGGTAGCAAGGTCTGCTCAAAATTCTCCAAGCTAGACTTCAATAGTATGTGAATCAATAATTTCCAGATGTACAAGCTGGATTTAGAAAGTAAAGGAACCAGAAATCAAATTGCCAATGTCCATCAGATCATAGAAAAAGCAAGGGAATTCTAGAAAAATATCTACTTCTGCTTTACTGACTACACAAAATCTTTTGACTGTGTGGATCACAGCAAATGGTGGGAAATTCTTAAAGAGATGGAAATACCAGACCACCTTACCTATCTCCTGAGAAAACAGGACACTCCTGTCTGCTATGTTCAGGGTAAGAAGCAACACTTAGAACTGGAGATGGAACAGCAAACTGATTCAAATTGAGAAAGGAGTTCATCAAGGCTCTATGTTGCCACCCTGTTAATTTAATTTGTATGCTAATTTAATTTGTATAGTTCATGTGAAATGCCAGGCATCCATGACTTACAGTTCAGTTCAGTTGCTCAGTTGTGTCCGACTCTTTGCAACCCCATGAATTGCAGCAAGCCAGGCCTCCCTGTCCATCACCAACTCCCGGAGTTCACTCAAACTCATGTCCATCGAGTCGATGATGCCACCCAGCCATCTCATCCTGGGTCGTCCCCTTCTCCTCCTGCCCTCAATCCCTCCTAACATCAGATTCTACCAATGAGTCAACTCTTCGCATGAGGTGGCCAAAGTACTGGAGTTTCAGCTTTAGCATCATTCCTTCCAAAGAAATCCCAGGGTTGATCTCCTTCAGAATGGACTGGTTGGATCTCCTTGCAGTCCAAGGGACTCTCAAGAGTCTTCTCCAACACCACAGTTCAAAAGCATCAATTTTTCAGGACTCAGCCTTCTTCACAGTCCAACTCTCACATCCATACACGACCACTGGAAAAACCATAGCCTTGACTAGACGGACCTTAGTCGGCAAAGTAATGTCTCTGCTTTTTAATATGCTATATAGGTTGGTCATAACTTTTCTTCCAAGGAGTACGTGTCTTTTAATTTCATGGCTGCAGTCACCATCTGCAGTGATTTTGGACCCCCCCAAAATGAAGTCTGACACTGTTTCCTCTGTTTCCGCATCTATTTCCCATGAAGTGATGGGACCAGATGCCATGATCTATGTTTTCTGAATGTTGAGCTTTAAGCCAACTTTTTCACTCTCCACTTTCACTTTCATCCAGAGGCTTTTAGTTCCTCTTCACTTTCTGCCATAAGGGTGGTGTCATCTGCGTATCTGAGGTTATTGATATTTCTCCCGGCAATCTTGATTCAAGCTTGTGTTTCTTCCAGTCTACTGTTTCTCTTGATGTACTCTGCATAGAAGTTAAATAACCAGGGTGACAATATACAGCGTTGACGCACTCCTTTTCCTATTTGGAATCAGTCTGCTGTTCCATGTCCAGTTCTAACTGTTGCTTCCTGATCTGCATACAGATTTCTCAAGAGGCAGGTCAGGTGGTCTGGTATTCCCATTTGTTTCAGAATTTTCCACAGTTGATTGTGATCCACACAGTCAAAGGCTTTGGCATAGTCAATAAAGCAGAAATAGATGTTTTTCTGGAACTCTCTTGCTTTTTTGATGATCCAGTGGATGTTGGCAATTTAATCTCTGGTTCCTCTCCCTTTTCTAAAACCAGCTTGAACATCCATGACTCACAAGCTGGAATCAAAAGAGGAAAAATATCAGCAACCCCAGATATGCAGATGATACCACTCTAATGGGAGAAAGTGAAGAGGAACCGAAGAGCCTCGTGATGAGCATGAAAAAGGAGAGTGGAAAGCCAGCTTAAAACTCAACATTCAAAAGCAAAAACAACCAAGAAACTAAGATCATGGCATTCAGTCCCATCATTTAATGGCAAATAGTTGGGGGGAAAATGGAAACAGTGACAGATTTTCTACTCTTGGGCTCCAAAATGGCCATGGATGGTAACAGAAGGCATGAAATTCAAAGACACTTGGTCCTTGGAAGGAAAGCTGTGATAAACCTAGACAGTATATTAAAAAGCAGAGACATCACTTTGTTAACAAAGGTCTGTCTTATCAAAGCTATGATTTTTCCAGTAGTCATGTCTGGCTGCAGGACTGGGACTATAAAGAAAGCTGAGTGCTGAAGAATTGATGCTTTTGAATTGTGGTGCTGGAGAAGATTCTTGAGAGTAGTCTGGATTGTAAGGAGATCAAACCAGTCAATCCTAAAAGAAACCAGTCCTGAACATTCATTGGAAGGACTGATGCTGAAGCTGAAGCTCCGATACTTCATCCACCTGATGTGAAGGGCCCATTTATTGGAAAAGACCCTGATGCTGGGAAAGATTGAGGGCATGAGGAGAAGAGGGTGACAGAAGATGAGATGATTAGATGGAATCACTAACTCAGTGGGCATGAGTTTGAGCAATCTCCCAGAAATAGTAAAAGAAAGGGAAGCCTAGTGTGTTGCAGTTCATGGGGTCACAAGGAGTCTGACATGATTTAGTGACTGAACAACAACAATGATGAAAAGAACCTACTTCATGTCAGGCGCAGTTTCACATCATGGAAATGAATAATAGAACTTGAACTCTGCTCTCTAGGAACCAAAAGACATAAAGTAATTCCTTTATACAAAACAGGTAATTATGTGAAAGTTCATAGAAGGGAAAGATGATCTTGGCTTCAGGATTTAAGATTTTAGAGACGTGGCAATGAATACAGGTCTTGAATGATGGGCATATGTTTGCTATGATAATATAGCATGGCTAAGGATGTGGCAGTAGAGAAAAGAGCACATGGAAAAGATATGCTGTGGCAGAAGATTAAACAAGATAGTCCAGTGTAAAATGGAAATAATTTAGACTACTTTGACATGTACTAAAGAAGAAGGAAATATATTAGTAATTTAGAAAGTACTAGAAAATCTAGTAATAATTTGTTGATTTAGAAAAAAATGAAATTTATTTTCATCATTATATTAATATTGCAAATGTTTATCTTGGGTTTCAATTGTCCAGTGTATGGAATGGAGTGTGGCCAATTTATTGGTAAAATGGCATATGAATTATGGGACCAGCAAGCATTCCAGAGAAGGCAATGGCAACCCACTCCAGTACTCTTGCCTGGAGAACCCCAGGGACGGCAGAGCCTGGTGGGTTGCCATCTATGGGGTCGCACAGAGTCGGACACGACTGAAGCAACTTAGCAGCAGCAGCAGTGTATTTCTAAGTGGCCATAGGTTGAGAAATGGGGTGTTTCCTGCCCTGTCAATAAAACAAAGATGTCACAATCACAGGGATTCCAGAGTTGGTGAGCCCTAAAGGCGCTCAAGAAAGAGAAGAGTTCCTGGGATCTAGCAGCCATCAGGACTTCAGCCACTCCTTACAATGAGCCTCAGGAAGTTCAGGATGGGATGTGAAAAAACACAGGGTACTGATCCAAGATAGCTGATATGCATATGAAAGGAATAATTTCAGTAAGCCTAGGCTCTGGCATCTTTGCATATATAGAAAAAAGCTAAATTCCTTAACCTGTGACATCTGGTTTTCTTTAACAATAATCTTTTATGTTCAGACTACCTGCACTCTGTTACAAAGTTTCTATATAACCTGGTTCCTCCCCTCCCCTTCTTGGAGCAGTTTTCTCAGGGTTAATTGAGATGCTGTCTCCTGGGCTTGAAATACTAAAAATTTTCACCAAAAAAAAAAAAAAAAAAAAAAGCTCACAACTTTTAGGTTGTGATTCTTTTCTAAGTCTAAGAGGTAATAAAGAAAAAGGTATTGATTATTGTATGTGGCTGACATATGATTTAATTCTAGATATTTATATCATAGATTGCTAAACATTATAAGGAAAAATAACCCAAACATTTGCAAATCTATACCCTTCTCTGGGTAAGTCACTCTCTTTATATTCACCGAGTTAGAAAACAAACCAAATCTAACCCTTCCTTCCTGAGAGTTGGCAATATAGTTGATAGAAGTTATTAGAAAACGTTCAAGAAAAGGAAACCGATTGTTAAAGCCATATTTATATCACATATGGAGAACTGAGAGATTTCATTGATGAGGGGATGACATATGATGCTAGAATATGAGATTGTAGTTCCCTTGCTGAAAACAAAAGCTAAGAAAAAATTTGAATTATATCTGTTATATTTAAAAACAGTTTATTTTTTATTTCTTTAACAAATAACTCCCCTAACATATTTTGCTATTCATAAAAACCATTCACTATTCAATTCATGCTAAAAATTTTCACCTTACCTTTTAAATAATATTTCTCAAAATATTATCACACCAAAGAGAAGTGGAATGAAACGAAATGTTGTTGCTGAACCACAAAAGACATGCTGGGATTCTTGGCCACTGGAGGAGAATTCAATCCAGGGCCAGAGACGAGGCTTTATTGTTCAGAACTATTGTGTAATAAAGTTTTATAAAAGTATAAAGAGATAAAGAAAGCTTCTGACATAGACAGAAGAGGGCAGAAACAGTGCCCCTCCCCCAACCAACAGTGTTAGCAAGGAAGTTATATACTCCCCAATTAGTTATTACAATGAATCAAAAGAATGTCCAGAGGATGCAAAGATCTTACCAGACTCACTCTCACAATTCACGTTTCAATAACAGAATTAGCTAGAAGGCCCTCAGGAAGGAGAAATGGTCCTCAAGCAGGATACATTCAGTTCAGTTCAGTTCAGTCACTTAGTCGTGTCCGAGGTACACCATGAATCACAGCACACCAGGCCTCCCTGTCCATCACCAACTCCCGGAGTTCACCCAAACTCATGTCCTTTGATTCAGTGATTCCATCCAGCCATCTCATCCTTTGTCGTCCCCTTCTCCTCGTGCCTCCAATCCCTCCCAGCATCAGGGTCTTTTCCAATGAGTCAATTCTTCGCATCAGGTGGCCAAACTACTGGAGTTTCAGCTTTAGCATCATTCCTTCCAAAGAACACCCAGGGATGATCTCCTTTAGAATGGACTGGTTGTATCTCCTTGCAGTCCAAGGGACTCTCAAGAGTCTTCTCCAACACCATAGCACAAAAGCATCAATTCTTCGGCGCTCAGCTTTCTTCACAGTCCAACCCTCACATCCATACAGGACCACTGGAAAAACCATACACTTGACTAGATGGACCTTTGTTGGCAAAGTAATGTCTCTGCTTTTTTATATCCTATCTAGGTTGGTCATAACTTTCCTCTAAAGAGTAAGTGTATTTTCATTTCACGGCTGCAATCGCCATCTGCAGTGATTTTGGAGCCCCAAACAGTAAAGTCTGACACTGTTTCCACAATTTTCCCATCTATTTCCCATGAAGTGATGGGACCAAATGCCGTGATTTTTGTTTTCTGAACACTGAGATTGAAGCCAACTTTTTCAGTCTCCTCTTTCATTTTCATCAAGTGGCTTTTTGGTTCCTCCTCACTGTCTGCCATAAACGTGGTGCCATCTGCATATCTGAAGTTATTGATATTTCTCCCAGCAATCTTGATTCCAGCTTGTGTTTCTTGCAGTCCAGCGTTTCTCTTGATATACTATGCATATAAGTTAAATAAGCAGGGCAACAATATACAGATTGACGCACTCCTTTTCCTATTTGGAACCAGTCTGTTGTCCCATGTCCAGTTCTAACTGTTGCTTCCTGACCTGCATATAAGTTTCTCAAGAGGCAGATCAGGTGCTCTGGTATTCCCATCTCTTTCAGAATTTTCCACAGTTTATTGTGACCCACAGAGTGAAGGGCTTTGGCATAGTCGATAAAGCAAAAATAGATGTTTTTATGAAACTCTCTTGCTTTTTCCATGATCCAAAGGATGTTGGCAATTTGCTCTCTGGTTCCTCTGCCTTTTCTAAAACCAGCTTGAACATCTGGAAGTTCACAGTTCATGTGTTGGAGAAGCTGTCTTAGAGAATTTTGAGCATTACTTTACTAGCGTGTGAGATGAGTGCAATTGTGCAGTAGTTTGAGCGTTCTTTGGCATTGCCTTTCTTTGGTGTTGAAATGAAAACTGACCCTTTCCAGTTCTGTGGCCACTGCTGAGTTTTCCTAATTTGCTGGCATATCGAGTGCAGCACTTTCACAGCATCATCTTTCAGGATTTGAAATAGCTCAACTGGAATTCCATCATCTCCACTAGCTTTGTTCCTAGTGATGCTTTCTAAGGCCCACTTGACTTCACATTCCAAGATGTCTGGTGATCATGATTTTCTGGTTCATAAAGATTTGTTTTATACAGTTCTTCTGTGTATTCTTGCCACCTCTTCTTAATATCTTCTGCTTCTGTTAAGTCCATACCATTTCTGTCCTTTATGGAGCCCATCTTTGCATGAAATGTTCCCTTGGTATCTCTAATTTTCTTGAAGAGATCTCTAGTCTTTCCCATTCTGTTGTTTTCCTCTATTTCTTTGCATTGATCTCTGAGGAAGGCTTTCTTATCTCTCCTTGCTATTCTTTGGAACTCTGCATTCAGATGCTTATATCATTCCTTTTCTCCTTTGCTTTTCACTTCTCTTGTTTTCACAGCTAATTGTAAGGCCTCCGTGGTGGCTCAGATGGTAACGCATCTGCCTGCAATGTGGGAGATCTGGGTTCAATTCCTGGGTCGGGAAGCTCCCCTGGAGAAGGAAATGGCAATCCACTCCAGCACCCTTGCCTGGAAAATTGCAAGGACTGAGGATCCAGATAGGCTACAGTCCATGGGGCTGCAAAGAGTCTGACACGACTGAGCAACTTCACTTTTACTTTATTTTCACAGCTATTTGTAAGGCCTCCCCAGACAGCCATTTTGCTTTTTGCATTTCTTTTCAATGGGGATGGTATTGATCCCTGTGTGCTGTACAATGTCATGAACCTCTGTCCATAGTTCATCAGGCACTCTATCAGATCTAGTTCTTTGAATCTATTTCTCACTTCCACTGTATAGTCATAAGGGATTTGATTTAGGTCATACCTGAATGGTCTAGTGGTTTTCCCTATATTCTTCAATTTAAGTCTGAATTTGGCAATAAGGAGTTCATGATCTGAGCCACAGTCAGCTTCTGAACTTTTTTTTTTTTTTTTGCTGACTGTATAGAGATTCTCCGTCTTTGGCTGCAAAGAATATAATCAATCTAATTTCGGTGTTGACCATCTGGTGATGTCTATGTGTAGAGTCTTCTCTTGTGTTGTTGAAAGAGGGTGTTTGCTATGACCAGTGTGTTCTCTTGGCAAAACTCTATTAGCCTTTGCCCTGATTCATTCCGTACTCCTAGGCCAAATTTGCCTTCTACTTGAGGTGTTTCTTGACTTCCTACTTCTGCATTCCAGTACCTTATAATGAAAAGGACATCTTTTTGTGTGTTAGTTCTAAAAGGTCTTGTAGGTCTTCCTAGAACCGTTCAACTTCAGCTTCTTCAGTGTTACTGGTGGGAGCATAGGTTTGGATTACTGTGATGCTGAATGGTTTGCCTTGGAAACAAATAGAGATCATCCTGTCATTTTTGAGATTTCATCCAAGTACTGCATTTTGGACTCTTTCGTTGACCATGATGGCTACTCCACTTCTTCTAAGGGATTCTTGCCCGCAGTAGTAGAGATAATGGTCATCTGAGTTAAATTCACCTATTCCAGTCCATTTTAGTTTGCTGATTCCTAGAATGTCAAGAATGTTTTCTCTTGCCATCTCCTGTTTGACCACTTCCAATTTGCCTTGATTCATGGACCTAACATTCCAGGTTCTTATGCGATATTGCTCTTTACAGCATCAGACCTTGCTTCTATGACCAGTCACATCCACAGCTGGGTTTTGTTTTTGCTTTGTCTCCATCCCTTCATCATTTCTGGAGTTATTTCTCCACTGATCTCCAGTAACATATTATCACTTAAAGACCTGGGAAGTTCCTTTTTCAATATCCTATCATTTTGCCTGTTCATAATGTTCATGGGGTTCTCAAGGCAAGAATGCTGAAGTGGTTTGCCTTTCCCTTCTCCAGTGGACCACATTCCGTCAGACCTCTCACCATGACCCGTCCGACTTGGGTGGCCCCACAGGTCATGGCTTAGTTTCACTGAGTTAGACACGGCTGTGATCCATGTGATCAGATTGGCTAGTTTTCTGTAATTATGGTTTCAGTGTGTTTGCCCTCTAATGGCCTCTCGCACTTTTCACTTTTATGCGCTGGAGAAGGAAATGGCAACCCTCTCCAGTGTTCTTGCCTTGAGAATCCCAGGGACAGGGGAGCCTGGTGGGCTGCCATCTATGGGGTCGCACAGAGTCAGACACGACTGAAGTGACTTAGCAGCTGTAGCAGCCCTCTCGCAACACCTACTGTCTTATTTGGGTTTCTCTCACCTTGGACGTGGGGTATCTCCTCACTGCTGCCCCTCCTGACCTTGAACATGGAGTAGCTCCCCTAGGCCCTGCTGCTCCCATGCAGCCACTGCATATAATCCTTAGTACAGAGTCCAAACCGAGTTGTTAGTTGTGTAATCATCAGTTCCAGGCTTAAGGATAAAAGCGTTTTTTGTGACTAAGACTAAGGAATGTAGAGGGAAAAAAAAAGTTTTTCCTTTCCTCCTCCTTGAAAATTCCAGACCCCTCTCTCCTTGGGGATCCCCGGACTTCTTATCAACCTACCTACGAATTGACTCTCTCAGGAAAAGAACAGAATGAAAGGGAATGACATGTAGAGTTTGGCTGTGGGCCATTTCTTATAATGTACTCTCTTATGGAGTTAGACATGCAAATGAAGACAGAATCACTAAAAAAAAAAAAAAAAAGCTATAAAATAAAGTACCTTTTAAAATATGAATAAAGTCATTACGGAAATTTAAAAAAAAATGTTTTGAGTATTGAAAGCCCTGAATTATGGCAATGCAAGATCTCCTACAAATTCTTAGAGTGTATTTTGACTCCTGTATATCTGAACTGGAGTTATTTTTGATCCCTTATTTATTTATATATTCAGTTTCCTGGATAGTGCTTTTATATTAATAAAAATGCATTTTTAATATTTGCTTTAGCTTTAGTAAGGTACCACGTGACATAAGTAATTAAATACTGATAAAGCCTGAATGTATGTGTCTCCCTAGAATTCATATGTTGAAAACTAATTCCCCATGTGATGAAATTTGGTAGTGGGGCCTTTGGGAGGAGACCAAGTCATAATGAAAGGCCTCATGAATGGGGTTAGTGCCCTTATAAGGAGAGCCCAGACAACTTTCCTGCCCCTTCCACCATGTGAAGACACAATATGAAGACAGCTGCCTGTGAACCGGAAAACAGGACTGCACGTGAGTCTGAATCTGCCAGCACTTTGGTCTTGGACTTCCTAGCTTCTGGAACTGTGAGAAATAAATTTCTCCCATTTATAAGACACTGAGTTGATGGTATTTTGTTATAGTGGCCTGAAAGAGTTGACAGAAGTACACAACAAAAACACATATATAAGTGAATGTGAGAACTTAAAATGTTTTATCAACTATTTTACAATAGAGTTCTTGTTTTTTATTCAAAATAATCCTCATGATTTTGAAATGAATTTTCTTAATTTGGCTCTGTCTTACAGGAGGGATTATGCAGGTTTTCAATAATGAGCCATTTGTGCATTTTCATATCTTAGATTAAATAGAATAAGTAATGTTCTGAATGATTAAATAAGTTTATTAAACAAATATTATAATGATCCTTGTATGGCTTTTAAGGACCAATATGATATTTCTTTAATAAACTGATTTATCCATAATTACTTATATGGAAAAGAATCTAAAAGAGCAGACATATGTATAACTTACTTTGCTGTACAGCATAAATGAACACAACATTTTAAATCAACTGTACTTCAATAAAATTATTTTTTAAAAACCTGTGAGACAGATATTTTTATTCTAATTTTATTCTAAACTAAGAAAGTCCTGGCAAATTTCTTATGTAGCATTGAAAAAGACACAGTTTGAACCCAAGTCTATACGGCTTCAAATATAATGTGTGTGTGTTAGTTGCCCCATCCTTCCAGACTTTTTGCTACCCCCTGAACTAGCTCAACAGTCTCCTCTGTCCATAGAATTCTCTGGGCAAGAATACTGGAGTGGGTAGCTATTCCTTTCTCCAGGGGGGTCTTCTTGACCAGGGATCAAACCCAGGTCTCCTGCATTGCTGTCAGATTCTTTACCATCTGAACTACCAGAGAAGCTCATCAAATTAATGTGGATACGTAAGCATTATAAAACCCACATATAGTGAACTCAAGAAACCCAAACATTTATCATTTTTTATGCATTTTTAAAAAAATTACCTGAAAAAGCACTACTGAAATCACTAAAGATGTACACTGATCAAAGATGAGCAATGAAAATAGCATTTACATGCCTATGTAAAAATAATAAAAAATATTTACCTCAAAGTTTTACATGAGAATTCAATGTTTTAGCATTTGTAAAGATCAGTAAACTATGCATAGAACATAGTGAACGCTTTATAAATATTACATCATTGTCTTATTTTTACAGTACTTGTTTTATTATTTTCACAAATATACATGCTGTAGGTATATATCTGAGTCTGTTTGAGAGATATACTGCTGATATCATGTAGATATTACATTCTAGTAGATCGGTTTCCAGGAGTTTTGGTTTCTTTGTCCAGAATGGTATCATTTATTTCACAATCTGAACATTTCGATCTTCTCTGTTATCCTTAAATTTCTTTCTTTCTTATACTTCCTTCTCTTACTCCTTTCTCTCCTCTTCTTGGATTTCAGATTCTTAACAATAATTGATAAACTGAACAGTGAATATTTAAAATCCTGCACCCATAATAATGCAACAGTATTCTCCCCAAATTTATTTTCAATAAATAGAAGTATGCATCTTAGTTTATGTTACCACATCTCCATACTGAGGAAATGAAACTTAGAATGTTACATTGAACCCAGCAACCAGGAATATACAAAATGTTAGAAGAAGTATGGATTAAGTTCTTCTCAGACTTGTATGGAATTCAAGATATATTGCAGAGTAACATTTATTATAAAGCCTGAGATTTTGTACAACTTCTTTATTCCTAAAAACAGTAACATTTGGTTTGGAACTGAAAAGTCTGTTAATTAATTTTGAATCATTCCATTTACTTTTCTTGGTATCACTGACAAGAAAGTGGAAAACATGTCAGCTATTAATACTCACAAAAACATCAATAGCCCTTTTTAAACCCCATCCAAATGCTGCCTTATTTTAATATACAAATTGCATTCCTGCATTTATCTAAGTTCTTCTATAAGACTGCTCTTTTAAATATACTGTAACTTTTGATCTTTTTCATTTTTCTTTTCAAAGTATGGCACTGTCATTCTACTTTTTTGGTGAAGACAGTAGATTTCCTCTAATACCTGAGCAAGCTCTCAGTTTATCTTTGTTGCCCTTCTCCTTTTTCTCTTCCAACTTTCCTTCTATCTATGATCATCACTTTTCTTCCTCTGTGCAATCTGAGTCAGTCCAGAAAGCATATCTTTTGTTTTCATTTTTACCTTCTGTTCCATGCTGGTATATTTAGACAGGCTATGTAGATATTCATAACTTCAGAGCTAAATTTCTGCTGTAACTTCCTAGTCAATCTACTCTCTCCCTGTTGCCATTATCTTGCCAAACTTCCATTCCTAATCCAGCACACATCTACTAAAATACCTACTTGTTTATGTCACATTCTGCCACATTTCCACACAAGTTACTGTCCCTTACTTAACAAGTCTCTACTTTGTTAAAGTTAATGTAAACCCCATAAAACACTATGCAGTGGTTTTCAAGAGACAGAACCACTTTCTTAAACTGTTTTATGTTTGTTTTTTCCCCAACACTAATTGGGAGATTCTATGGCATTCAGTATGTGGGACCAGGGCTCTAAGAATTCCTTTCTACATGGAAGAATATCACAAAGTAAAAAAAAAAAAAAAAAAAACAAATAAAAAAATAGAGCATCCTGCATACTACAACTTTGATTTTCCATGCAGATGGAAGCATTCTCACCAAATAATCAGGTAAGACAAAGCAAAACAAATAGAATCATAAACACCAGAACCACTCATAATTAACTGAGCTTAGAATCCAAATGTTTTTAACATAAGATGACTAAGTACTTTAATGTTTTTATACAGGGTTAGTCTTCCTGTGATTATATAATTTAATGGAAAAGAGACTGTGCTTTGCTTCCATCAGAACATCGTTTAAAATTGTTATTCACCAGTTAAAGCACATCCAGTAGTCTTTCTTCTGGTATTTGGGTTGCTGGTTTAACATACAAAACCTGCATTAGTATCTGAGTCGTCACATGCAAAGACACAATAGTGGAGATTTGAAGCTATTTTTAAAAGACTGAGAAGTAGGATAATCATATCTGTCACTTAAAATAGGAACATTCGTGATAGTAAAAGGAAGCATTAAAAAATTAGAATTGAATACTTTTCAAAATACTTATTTTTTGATTGACTTTTTTATTATATTGGTCAATTATAAAGAGGTTATATTCAAAATGAATTCTGTTTTCAAAATGAATTCTTTCTAAAGTTAACATATATCATTGTATGACGAAGCAAAACAGCATTATTATCTAAACACTGTTAAATGGGATTTCTATTTCCCAAGATAACAGAGGAATTGGCACTAAAACTACCCTTCTACTATAAACAATCAGAATAGCAAATAAAAATATGGAGCAGGAAGATGAATTCTTCAGGGAATTAACAGATGAGATGTAAATTGAATTAGATTGAAGTAAACTAAACAGATAGCTGTTTCTCTGTAAGCCATTTATAGTGAAGCTAAGATTATCACAGTACTCTCCTGAGTACATCAGATTTTTGAGGGAATGTGCAGTTGTGGCAGAAATCGTATTCTATCCTCTTTTTGACTCTTTCTGCATCATCATTCTTCAATGGAACAGACTATTCTCCCACTGGATTTTTCAGTCACTATGCTAGTTTCAGTTTGTGACTTGATAAATGTCGTTCTAAACTTGCTTGATTTATCATAGTCTCAAAAATTTTACCTCTGTTCTCTGAGCAATCTCACTTAGCTTCTCACTTTGAATTCTTCTTTTATTACTCTACGATACACTTCAAACTTATTTATTCTGTCTTGTCACCTTTGGGATATTTCTACTTTTTATTTATGAGCACATACATCATCTCTCTGAGATCTCCTTAGTCACTTCTTCCATTTGATAAGTAATGACACTGTGGGAGAAATCCCCTGAGAGGAAAAGTACACCAGCTAAGAGTCCAGCCAGCAAGAATTTGCTTGCTCATCCAGTTTCCTTCCAGATTACACTTAAATTTACTGGGGGGAAAAAGAAATATATTCCTTCTTACATGTCAGTGTCTCTGGTGTCACTTTTCTTATGAAATAATCTTGGTTTTACTTTGGAATATCTACCTACTTTTTTCTTTCTTTTTTTTCTCTATGGAACATATGTTAGAGACCTAAAATTACCACATTTAGGAAAGAGCATATGATGATAATTTAGACATTGAAAGATAAACTTACCTAATTCTGACAGAGTCTAATTTCTAGTCTCTGGAGCCCAAATTAAATCATTACTTTCCTTGTGAAATATTTTAGGTTGATGTAATACCAATATGAATCTTCTAATTGCTCATTATTCCTGCTTAGTTCTTTCACTGAAGTGGAAGCATCATATTAAACAATTTCAAAATAATGACTCTCTTATTCAAGAACTACTGTGGAGCAATGTTAAAAAAATCAGTGATTTTGTTGGAAACTAAACAAGAAATGGAGAAAGGACAAAGCATTCTACTATGGTTCTTATCTATTCTTCCTTGATCAGAGCACTATTTGGATATACAGCTTATTACACTTGATTACTATATGTGTAATGATTTCTAATGTTTTTGTGTAATTTACCAAGATATCTTAACAATACAGTTGTGATTTTATCTCATATTTACACTTTACAGTTATTATAAAGTAAAATTTTTACCAAGATCACTTTTCTTTTTCCAATAAAATAGTTCGGATATTTTACTTTCAGAATGACAGTAAAATATTTGAAAAGCAAAATGGATTCTATTGTATCTATCATATCTTAAAAAGCATACATTATTTTACATCTCCACCATTCTTTTTAAATTCAGGATGCTGAACATGAAAATTAGTGGGTGGAACTTCTTTCTTTTATAACTGTAATATGAATGGAAAAAAACTGAAAAAAATAAAAACTAAAAAGCAAAAACATTTTCTCTTTATATTGAGGCTCTAGTGTCTTGAAACAGTTTTTATTAACATGAAAGGCAATTGGGCCATATGAAGCTGAATTAAAAATCAAAAGTGAATTATAAACTAAATAAAATAATCTTAGAGATTACTTTTTTAGAGAAATCCAGATTTAATTAAGAAAGTGTGCTTCCCTAGGAATTATGTTTAACGTCTTGGGATTATCTACTGAGCCATCTCAAATATCTGGGTTGTTTTTCTAATAACTGTAATGAGTTGCACTAATCCATTGATACTCTTTCAACCTCTTCTATTTTTCTTCAGTGAATGCATTTGGGGGAGATATATGTATTCCCTGAACTACTTCAGAGAATGGATTAATGCTCAGGGTTGTATGAACTGGTTCTGAATCCACTGTGAATCCTGTCCTGCCAATGGGCTGGATTGTAGGTGGACATTATCTAAACATTCGAAGTGCCTGAATATTTTATTGGGTAACAAGTGCATTTTGAGCAGCTTGAGGTTATTATCAGTCAGTAGTCCCACATGTTTTTGGAACTCTCTGGGTCATCCTCATTTCATTCCACCTGCTGTCTTTTACTGATATGATTGCACAAAGATAATATGTTCTTAGGTGTGTGGTTCCCTTGGGAATAGAGGGTCTCATGTCAAGTCCTTCCTTCACTGATGACTCTCTAGAGTTTACAACTCTGTCTCCCCCAGCTCCACAAAAATATCTGAGACTTCAAATATTCTTTTCAAATAATGCTGAGCATCCTTAGGCTGTTTCTTTCATTATTTCTCATGCTCCTTCACAGTAGTTGCAGGAACCCATGAGATTCATTCTGTCTTCTTCGAGGGATAGAAGCTACTACTCTTCTCCTTTTCTTCCCATCCTCCGTTCACCACAGTTCTTACTAACCCTGATGGAAAAAAAAAAAAAAAAGCCTCCACAAACTCATGACATCAGAAGAGAACAGGGAAGAAGCAATTATCAGTCCCTATTTTTTCGTATGACAATACATTCCTGGGGACACAGGTCACACTCTCTCATCAATTTCTGAACAGATACTGAGTGGGGAATGCCAAGGTTCAACTGATGTTTCCAGGTTATTGAGTCCTCAGGAGTGAGACTTTGGCCTCAACTTCTTTCAGACAACCTCAGGCTCAGGAGTGATGTTCTCAGGAAGCCTCTTTATTTGGCTTTTAGTAAAACAAACAAACAAAAAAAAAAACCCTTCTCTTTTCCTTGACAACCCTATTCAAGAAAAAAATCACTCTAACAGGACATTTTGTTTTCCTTTCTTGTCTTTACAGAGTCTTCATAAATATAAATAAATTTGTTTATTTATCACAGACATGTGGCCATTTTGTTCATTTAAACATAATCTTCATGAGAGCAGATATTTTTTCAAATCTTGTTTCTGTTGCATCTCCAAATGTATAGACAATAACTGAAATGTATATTTAGTAATTTTTAAAGCAAATTAATAAATCCATGAGTGGGTATTCTCCAACAAGAGTATAAGTGAGCAAGTCATCTACTCTGGTCTATGAACTCTACTCTAAATTGTAAATCTGACTAATTAAGCTACATCCAGGTTAACTTCATTCAGGTTAAGATTTATATGTTTAAAACATTTCAAATCTAGTTGAAGTAAAATCACTTATAACTGAAAATATTACCAGTTTTTATCATTCATGGTGAGAAATTATATAGGAAATGATTCAATGATTAGTAGATTACGTTTCATAAAGATATTCAGAGGAATGTATGGATTGGTATAAACTAAAGGGTTCAGTGAAATTTCCAGGTGGTGCTATGTCAGGAGCCGGGTTAGGCATTACTGACAAAATGGAGGCATGGCCCCAACCCCCTCTCCTCATCTCGCAGGCACAGCCTCGGGATGAAGGAGTTAGGCCTTGTGATTCTGACTTGTTCTTTCCTTTCTTCCGTTGAGTCACCCGGAAAGAATGTTAAGGTGCTTGAGAGAAGCATGAGAAAACACAAAGCCTTCCACAGTTGTGCCCAGAAAATTATCTATAAAGTAACCATTTACATTTGTTCAAGGATCTTTACAAAGAATGTCCCATGATGAGCATGTAGGCCGAAGCTTGAGCCCATGGGAAGGATTGTTATCTGAGACCTGTTTGTGAGGGAAAATTTTATGGAAAGAGTAGTTTGCTGAGTTTAGGGTTTAGGAATAATTAAGAATAGCTAGAAGTCTTTTTAGGAGATAGTGATCTTAAGATGCTAAGGGCAAACAGGATTTAGAGAGATAAGAAATAAACTGAGGAATGTAGCATGAGTTACAATGTAATCACACGTTAAGTACAGTAAATCTGAGTGGGGAAAACTAAAAATGTCAAACCTCTGACCTAATGCTTTTGTCAAAGTATAAAAGAGAACCTGAAGCTTGAAATAAACATGTAGTTCCGTACTATGAGTCAGAGACTACATCATCACCCACCAACACCACTCACCCCTTCAGGCTGATTCCCCGGCTGCTGGAGCTGGACTCCGGTAGTGCTACTGGTGAAAAACCTGCCTGCTAATATAGAAAGATCTCCTGGAGGAGGGCGTGCCAATCCTCTCCAGTATTCTTGCCTGGAGAATCCCATGGACAGAGGATTCTGGAGGGCTACAGTCCATAGGGTTGTAAAGAGTCAGACATGACTGAAGCAAAACTTAGCATTCAAAGGGTTCAGTGCAACATAAATGGAAAAGTTAGAACTAATGGAAACCTGCAAAGACATGTAAGGTTATTTATATGGGAGAAGAGAAGAAAAGCACCATAGGAATAATTTCAGCAAGCAAAGATAACTTTGATGACATAAACAACCTGAAGTACGGAACTAGTAGAATGTCTAGTAGAGTAACTACAGTTTGTCTTAAGCAGTTTATGTAGGGGAGATGTGCAAAGTTAGACCAGTCTTGCCAAAAGAGGAGGCAAGAATGATGCCAGGATTATAATTTCACGTGGTAGGCAGTAAGACACTTTTAGGGGAGGGACACAAAAAAAAGACTAAAAATTTTGCCATATGGAGGCATTTCCTGAATTAGCAGCCTTTTGCCAGAATATTAATAAGAAATAACATGTTCGAAATGTCTTTTGAAAGATTCAGCTCAATGACATATCTAACAAGGAGCCATTTAGGGGGAAACAGGAAATCTTGATTCTCTTCCACGTTGTTATCAACTACCTATCACTACTGCAGTATTGCTGACTAGAACTACTACTAAATAGTTCTACCACTTAATAGGTTCTTAGATTATGGTAGACATCACAATAACCACTTTCAAAGCAATGAATAACTTGAGGCTCATAACAAGGAAATGAATTATGAATTTTCACTATGTTCATTTTATACGTAGAAAAAGAGACTTCACACAGTTCAAAAACCTGGTCAGATTCCCACAGGAAGAACTCGGAAGAGTCAGGATTCAAGTTCATTTCTACTTAGTCTAAATATAGCAACTAAAGTGTAGTGTGAACATATTCACTTATGTTAAAATTTTTCTTTTTGAGCCTCTACTATAAATGGAAAACTTTGAATAATAAAATATAGCCCCTTTCAATTCTAAATTGGTATAATCCAATGACTTCAGATTCTAATATCTTTAAATTATTTAGGGATTCAAACAATTATTTCTCAGCTGCTTTTGAGGTAAATAACCTTGGAATTTGAAGAACTGACTGCAGACAATGCTGATGATAAATATGTTTTACATTTTTTTTAATTTTTATTTTTTTACTGACAGAAATTTATACCACCAAAATCCACAGACTTTATGTATACCTTACCTATCAGCAAAGGAACATTTTTTTAATATAAGAAACCAAACCTTGAAAAATACAGAATTTAATACCATATGCACAAATGCTGACCTTTCAATGACTTGTCTCCCATGTTTTTCTTTGATATAAACATATAGAAGTAAAGATACATTAGTAAATTAATTTCATTATGATAGATTTAACATAACCTAATGCAAAGGAAAACAATCAGTAAACTTGCTTTTAGCTGAGATCTTAAAAAAAAAAACTAAGACAATTAAAAGGATATATTTAAATAAATCTCTTAAATTCTCAGTTTCCAAAAATAAAGAAAAATAAGATTCTTAAATCACAAATCTCAAAGCTTTACCTGTCCCAATTTTCTATTTCTTACTATTAATCTTTCAACATAGTGTTCAAAACAAAAATTATTCTTCTATCTCGTCATGAATCTGTCAAAGGCACTGCTTCCAACAAAATTGACTTCTTTAATTTATGTTTTATTTCCTGAATCTCTCAAGACGTATTCCCAATTAAAAAAAAAAAAAATCAAAAAACCTCTCCTGTATTTTGAGGTCTTTGGGTCATAGGAAAATGCATTTCTGTTTTGGTTAAAGTTTCTTTCTGGTAAAAATATTTGTAAAATATTTGTAATATTTGTAATATATATATATATATATATATATGTGCTGTGTTTAGTTGCTCAGTCATGTCTTACTGTTTGTGACCCCATGGGACTATAGCCCATCAGGCTCCTCTGTCCATGGATATTCCTCAGGCAAGAATACTGGAGTGGTTTGCCATACTCTCCTCCAAGGTATCTTCCCAACCCACGGATTGAACCCAGGTCTCCTGCATTGCAGGCAGATTCTTTACCATCTGAGCCACCAGTGAAGCCCAAGAACACTGGTGTGGGTAGCTGATCTTATCTCCAGGGAATCTTCCTGAATCAGGAATTGAAATGTGATCTCCTGCATTGGAGACGGATTCTTTACCAACTGAGCTACCAGGGAAGGCCCAGATAAATATGTCAATACATGTATATGTTTTCTTAAATAAACTATTTGAGCCCATGATAATTTTAAAACACATAAATGAATTATTTTTTAAACATACAGAAGTTTAAAGCCATAAAACAGATGATACTTCATGGCATTTTTTATAATCATATATTCCATGAATATCACTTGGTTTTAGGAAGACACATACATATCCAAATGATCTGTAAAATTTCTCCACTTTATTTATTTATTTATTTTTTTGAGGTGGGTTGGTTCTGTAGTGGCAGAGGATATGGGAGAAATGTCTTTTAACTGACTCCTTAGTGACTCAGATATGCAGATGACACCACCCTTATGGCAGAAAGTGAAGAGGAACTAAAAAGCCTCTGGATGAAAGTGAAAGACGAGAGTGAAAAAGTTGGCCTAAAGCTCAACTTTCAGAAAACGAAGATCATGGCATCCGGTCCCATCACTTCATGGGAAATAGATGGGGAAACAGTGGAAACAGTGTCAGACTTTTATTTTGGGGGCTCCAAAATCACTGCAGATGGTAATTGCTGCCATGAAATTAAAAGACGCTTACTCCTTGGAAGAAAAGTTATGACCAACCTAGACAGTATATTCAAAAGCAGAGACATTACTTTGCCGACTAAGGTCCATCTAGTCAAGGCTGTGGTTTTTCCTGTGGTCAAGTATGGATGTGAGAAATGGACTGTGAAGAAGGCTGAGCGCCAAAGAATTGATGCTTTTGAACTGTGGTATTGGAGAAGACTCTTGAGAGCTGCTTGGACTGCAAGGAGATCCAACCAGTCCATTCTGAAGGAGATCAGCCCTGGGATTTCTTTCGAAGGACTGATGCTAGAGCTGAAACTCCAATACTTTGGCCACCTCATGCGAAGAGCTGACTCATTGGAAAAGACTCTGATGTTGGGAGGGATTTGGGGCAGAAGGAGAAGGGGACGACAGAGGATGAGATGGCTAGATGGCATCACTGACTCGATGGACGTGAGTCTGAGTGAACTCTGGGAGTTGGTGATGGACAGGGAGGCCTAGCGTGTTGCAATTCCTGGGGTCATAAAGAGTCAGACATGACTGAGTGACTGAACTGAACTGAACTTAGTGCCAGCATAATATCTGGCAAAATACAATCATCCAGTCAGACCTCTTGGATAACATATATTAAATGAATAACTGTAGCTCTAAATACCTATATAATAATCTGATTTGTTTAGGTGTCTTTTGATACAATTGGAACCAATCTTGTATAAAACATTTAATTATGTAACTACTGGCAATTGCTAAGTTAAAAGAAAAAAATAGTTTTGTCATGATTATGGAATATATCTCATCCGAGTTGGCAGTGGAAATATTTCCTTTATTCAACAAACTTAACTATAATCTTCCCATGCACAAAAGTGACAAGATTTTGACTCACACTTATATTGAAAATGAATTGTTCTCTTAAGAGCAATGCAATATTTCCTACATATCTGTATATACTAGAAAAAAATCCAGTTGTTTCACTCACAACCCTCATAAGATCAGTAATAGATAATTCTCACATTAAGACTTATCTAGTACATTTACCTATAGACTTATCCATAGTAATTTTGCAAATTTAACACAACATGAAATCTCTTTATTTTTTATTTATTTATTTTTAATCTCTTTCCAGGCCAGGGCTTATATCATAGAGAGAGAAAGAGAGTGAGTAAAAGGAAAATATGTCATTTTTTCTAGGTAGGCCAATTATTCATTGGCAGAAAGAGAAAAATTAGAATAGTTATTTTCAAATTTTTAAAGAATGATCTAGAAAAAGAATTTACTTCAGATATCATTGATACCAAGATATAGACATTTAATGACCAATGCATATACCACATTGTGTATTACATTACATGATTTTAAAATAACCATGACTTTATCAGTAAAATTAAAATTAAATCATATAAGAAGGTAGGCTAAAAGAGTGAAATATCTTAGGGAAAGTTTAGTAACAGTAAATGTTAAGACTAAGGATAAGCTATTAGGTGTCTGAGTCTTAATGTATTATATATTCCATTGATAACTTTCAGTATGTAAAACAATATCATCTCTTTTCCAGCATGAAATAATTAAATTGAAGTCTACAGAGTTTTTTGGAAACTATAATAAAAAGTTTCCTACAGAAAATAATCTACAAATTAGGTTCAACAATGCCATATTGAAATAATATTTTCCTGCATGTGCATGCTAAGTGACTTCAATTGTGTCTGACTCTTTGCGACCTCATGGATTATAGCCCTCCAGGTTCCTCTGTTCATGGGATATTCCAGGCAAGAATACTGTTATGGGTTATCATGCCCTCTTCCAAGGGATCTTCCTAACCCAGGGATCCAACCCACATCTCTTTTGTCTCCTGCATTGGCAGGGGGTTCTTTACCACTTGCGCCGCCTAGGAAGCCAAAATAAATTTTAGAAAATTGCAGTATGACCCACCTATAAAGAAACAATTGTATCTCAAAGATAAATACTGGTTATAATTTGATATGCCAAAATTGCTATACTACATATAAAGTTTTGCATCATTCTTTTTTCCTTAGTATTATACTGTAGTTCCATAACATGAAATATTCTTGAGAGCAATTTTAATAACTGCAAAATACATTTTATGAAAAGTCATTTAAAATGAAAGCTTAAATATAGTTAACATATGCAAGATTAATGGATAAAATTTGCAAAGAATTTTCATTAAAATTTTGTTGAATAATTAACATAAAACTTCTAAGAAATCTAGTTAGTAAAAAAGCAAAATAGAGAAAAGAATATTAAGAATAGGAACAAGTAGAAAACAAGTAATAAACTTGATGCAATGAATATATAGTGAACCTTATATTTAAAAAATGGTGAAATAGTCACTGTCCTTGAGATATTGTGGGCTATTTCTGTAGCTAGACTGTCTGGTCACAAAACAACTATCAATACATATATAGATATCTTGAACATCATGATTGGGAACTCATGTACACCTGTGGTGGATTCATGTCAATGTATGATTTAATAAGGATTTTTTTTAAAAAAAGAAATACATATATTTTTGATACACCATTTCAATACTGTAAAATGTATAAAATGCTTTTAAAATACAGGGGAAATATATCTTTTAAAGTTTATGTTTGTAAAAAGGAAAGTTTGAAAATGAATGCTCTCATCACCCAATGTAAAAGTTTTGAAAATAAAATAAATAATCCAAGTAATTGAAAGGAAAGAAATAGCAAAAGAAGCTCAGAATCAAAGGAATATTTAACATATTTTAGAGGATCAACAAAGGCCAAAGTATTTTATTTGAAAAGTAAAAAAGAATTTATCCCATATAGATTTTAATCAAGAAAAGAAGAGGAGAGAGAAATGTCACAGATAAACAATATTAGAACTGAAAGGGAGCATGATTACATATGAAGAAGTAATTTAGAAATCAGTGAATATTCAGTCACTTTATGCCAACTAAATCAAAACCTTGCCAGAACTAAAACAAGAATTGTAAACCTGCACAAGAAAAACAATGATTAAAGACATGGAGGGCTTCCCTGGTGCCTCAGAAGTAAAGAATTGGCCTAGCAATGCAGAGATACAGGTCTGGTCCCTGATCCTAGAAGATCCCAGGTGCAGCAGAGTAACTAATCCCCTGGTGCCACAGCTATTGAGGCTGTGCTCTAGAGCCCAGGAACTACAACCACTGGGCCCATGTGCTGCAGCTGCTGAAACCGACATGCCCTAGAGCTCCTGGTTCACAACAAGAGAAGCCACTGTGATGAGAAGTTGACCCAGCACAACTAGAGAGTAACTCCCACTCTCCACAACTGGAGAAAACTGGCACAACAACTAAGACCCAGCAGAGCCAAAAATAAATAAATACATAAATAAAATTATAGAAAAATAAAAGAAAATCTAGCCACAGAATACAATACAAAATAATAAAACACAAACTACAGCTATTTATAGGTAGTAAATTCTACCTATACTCAATAAATGGATTTTTACCAGTAAGTATTTTGAATATTCAAAGATTAGAGCATGGGTAAATACATTCGGAAAGTAAAAAGAAGATGGTAATTAATTTTATGTTTGTTGTTTGTTTTCACTCACTAAGTCCTGTCCAACTCTGTGACCCGATTGCAGCATGTCAGGTTTCCCTGTCCTTCACCATCACCCAGAAGAGTTTGCTCAAATCTACATCTCATTTTAGAAAAACTTAATAACCTTGCTACCTGTGGTAAGTAGACTTCTAAAGATGGGTTTCTAAGATTTTTTTTTTTTTAAGATGGATTTCTAAGATTTTTGATCCCTGATATTCTAATTGTAATCTAAGTGCTACAAAGAGATTTCTCAAAGAAAGCCCTAAGTCACCTGGCTTTAAAATGCAAAGATAACAAGACTGAGAATGTGGCTCAGATTATGAACTCCTTATTGCAAAATTCAGATTTAAATTGAAGAAAGTAGGAAAAATCAGTAGACCATTCAAGTATGGCCTAAATCAAATCTCTTAGGATTATACAGTAAAAGTGACAAATAGATTCAAGGGATTAGATCTGATAGACATAGTGCCTGAAGAACTATGGACAGATGTTCATGATATTATACAGAAGGCAGTGATCAAGACCATCCCCAAGGAAAAGAAATGCAAAATGATTGAGGAAGCCTTACAAATGGCTGAGAAAAGAAGAAAAGGAAAGGCAAAGGAGAAAAAGAAAGATACACCCATTTAAACTCAGAGTTCCAAAGAACAGCAAGGAGAGTTAAGAAAGCCTTTCCTCAGTGATCAATGCAAAGAAATAGAGGAAAATGATAGAATGGGAAAGACTAGAGATTTCTTCAAGAAAATTAGAGATATCAAGGAAACATTTCACACAAAGATGGACACAATGCAGGAGAGAAACAGTATGGACCTAACAGAAAAAGAAGCTATTAAGAAGACGTGGCAGGAATACACAGAATAACTGTACAAAAAATCTTAATGGCCCAGATAACCAAAATGGTGTGATGAGTCACCTAGAGCCAGACAGCCTGGAGTACAAGGTCAAGTGGTCCTTAGGAAGCATCACTACAAACAAAGCTAGTGGAGGTGATGGAATTCCAGTTGAGCTATTTCAAATCCTAAAAGATGATGCTGTGAAAGAGGTGCATTCATATGCCAGCAAATTTGGAAAATTCAGCAGTGGCCACAGGACTGGAAAAGGTAAGTTTTCATTCCAATCCCAAAGAAAGACAATGTCAAAGAATGTTCAAACTACTACACAATTGCACTCATCTTGCATGCTAGCAAAGTAATGCTCAAAATTCTCCAAGATGCACTTCAAAAGTATGTGAACTGAGAACTTGCAAATGAACAAGCTGGATTTAGAAAAGGCAGAGGAACCAGAGATCAAGTTGCCAACATCCTCTGGAGCATAGAAAAACCAAGAGAATTTCAGAAAAACGTCTACTTCTGCTTTATTGACTGTGCCAAAGCTTTTGACTGTGTGGATCGCAACACACTCTGGAAAATTCTTAAAGAGATGGGAATACCAGACTATCTTACATGCCTCCTGAGAAAACTGTATATGGGTCAAGAAGAAGAGTTAGAACCAGATATTGAAAAATGGTCTGGTTAAAAATTGGGAAAGGATTATGTCAAGGCTATATGTTGTCACCCTGCTTACTTAATTCATATGAGAGTACATCATGTGATATGTTGGGCTGGATGAAGCACAAGCTGGAATCAAGATTGCCAGTAGAAATATCAATAACCTCAGATATGCAGATGACACCACCCTTATGGCAGAGAGTTAAGAGGAACTAAAAAGCCTTTTGGTGAAAATGTAAGAGAAGCTTAAAAAAAACCTGGCTTAAAACTCAACATTGAAAAAGTGAAATCATGGCATCTGGTCCCATCACTTCATGGCAAATAGATGGGGAAACAATGGAAACAGTGACACACCTTATTTGGGGGGCTCCAAAATCACTGCAGATGGTGACTGCAGCCATTAAATTAAAATACACTTGCTCCTTGAAAGAAAAGCTATGACAAACCTATATAGCATATTAAAAAGCAGAGACATTACTTTGCCAACTAAGGTCCTTGTAGTCAAGGCTATGGTTTTTCCAGTAGTCATGTATGGATGTGAGAGTTAGACCACAAAGAAAGCTGAGCACTGAAGAATTGTTGCTTTTGAGCTGTGGTGTTGGAGGAGAGTCTTGAGAATCCTTTTCACAGCAAAGAGATCAAACTAGACAATCCTAAAGGAAATCAGTTATGAATATTCATTAGAGGGACTGATGCTCAAGCTGAATCTGCAATACTTTGGCCACCTGGTGGGAAGAACTGACTCACTGGAAAAGACCCTGATGCTGGGAAAGATTGAAGACAAGAGGAGAAGCGGACAACAGAGGATGAGATGGTTGGATGGTATTACTGATTCACTGGACATGAATTTGAGCATGCTCTGGGAGTTGGTGATTGACAGGGAAACCTGGCCTGCTGCAATTCATGGGGTCACAAAGAATGGGACACGACTGAGTGACTGAACACAACTGAATTGAACCTAATTCCATGAGGATTTTAAAAACAGATAAAATAAAGTGATGTGAATTACTAGAAGGATTCTATGCATCACTTTTGGCTCAAAGATCATGAGGAAAACATTGATGAGATATGAAAGAAGCTTCAAAAAGTTGAAAGCTGTCCCCATGTTGATCATCAACAAGGAAATCAGGTCCTCTGTCTTCCAACTGAAGGAAATCTGATAAATTTAAAAGTGCTTCTACCCTATGGTCTCCAGATAAGAACTCAGTTCAGTTCAGTTGCTCAGTATTGTCTGACTCATTGCGACCCCATAAATCTCAGCACACCAAGCCTCCCTGTCCATCACAAACTCCCAGAATCCACCCAAACCCATGTCCATCGAGTCGGTGATGCCATCCAGCCATCTCGCCCTCTGTAGTCCCTTACTCCTCCTGCCCCCAATCCCTCCCAGAATCAGGATCTTTTCCAATGAGTCAACTCTTCGCATGAGGTGGCCAAAGTACTGGAGTTTCTACTTTAGCATCAGTCCTTCCAAGGAACACCCAGGACTGATCTCTTTTAGAATGGACTGGTTGGATCTCCTTGCAGTCCAAGGGACTCTCAAGAGTCTTCTCCAACACCACAGTTCAAAAGCATCAATTTTTCAGCACTAAGTTTTCTTCACAGTCCAACTCACATTCATACACGACCACTGGAAAAACCATAGCCTTGACTAGACGGACCTTTGTTGGCAAAGTAATGTCTCTGCTCTTTAATATGCTATCTAGGTTGGTCATAACTTTCCTTCCAAAGAGTAAGCATCTTTTAATTTCATGGCTTCAGTCACCATCTGCAGTGATTTTGGAGCCCAGAAAATAAAATCTGATACTGTTTCCACTGTTTTCCCATCTATTTCCCATGAAATGATGGGACCGGATGCCATGACCTTCATTTTCTGAATGTTGACCTTTAAGCCAACTTTTTAGCTCTCCTCTTTCACTTTCATCAAGAGGCTTTTAGTTCCTCTTCACTTTCTGCCATAAGGGTGGTGTCATCTACATATCTGAGTTTATTGATATTTCTCCCAGCAATCTTGATTCCAGCCTGTGCATCTTCCAACCCAGCATTTCTCATGATGTACTCTGCATATAAGTTAAATAAGCAAGGTGACAATATACAGCCTTGACATACTCCTTCTCCTATTTGGAACCAGTCTGTTGTTCCATGTCCAGTTCTAACTGTTGCTTTCTGACCTGCATATAGGTTTCTCACAAGACAGGTCAGGTGGTCTGGTATTAATATCTCTTTCAGAATTTTCCACAGTTTATTGTGATCCACACAGTGAAAGGCTTTGGCATAGTCAATAAAGCAGAAATAGATGTTTTTATGAAACTCTCTTGCTTATTTGATGATCCAGTTGATGTTGGCAATTTAACCTCTGGTTCCTGAGCCTTTTCTAAAATCAGCTTGAATATCTGGAAGTTCACAGTTCACATATTGCTGAAGCCTGGCTTGGAGAATTTTGAGCATTACTTTACTAGTGTGTGAGATGAGTGCAATTGTGCGGTAGTTTGAGCATTCTTTGGCATTGCCTTTCTTTGGGATTGGAATGAAAACTGACCTTTTCCAGTCCTATGGCACTGCTGAGTTTTTTTAAATTTTCTGGGATATTGAGTGCAGCACTTTCACAGCATCATCTTTCAGGATTTGAAACAGCTCAGTTGGAATTCCATCTCCTCCACTATCTTTGTTCCTAGTGCTGCTTTCTAAGGCCACTTGATTTCATATTCCAGGATATCTGCCTCTAGGTGAGTGATCACACTATCATAATTATCTGGGTTGTGAAGATCTTTTTATACAGTTCTTCTGTGTATTCGTACCACCTCTTCTTAATATCTTCTGCTTCTGTTAGGTCCATACCATTTCTGTCCTTTATCGAGCCCATCTTTGCATGAAATGTTGCCTTGGTATCTCTAATTTTCTTGAAGAGATCTCTAGTCTTTTCCATTCTATTGTTTTTCTCTATTTCTTTGCATTGATTATTGAGGAAGGCTTTCTCTTCTCTCCTTGCTATTCTTTGGAACTCTGCATTCAGATTCTTATATCTTTCCTTTTCTCCTTTGCTTTTCACTGCTCTTCTTTTCACAGCTATTTGTAAGGCCTCCTCGGACAGTCATTTTGCTTTTTTGCATTTCTTTTCCATGGGAATTGTCTTGATCCCTGTCTCCTGTACAATGTCATGAACCTCTGTCCATAGTTCACCATGCACTCTATCAGATCTAGGCCCTTAAATCTATTTCTCACTCCCACTATATAATCAGAAGGGATTTGATTTAGGTCATACCTGAATGCTCTAGTGTTTTTCCCCACTTTCTTCAATTTAAGTCTGAATTTGGCAATAAGGAGTTCATGATCTGAGCCACAGTCAGCTCCTGGTCTTATTTTTGTTGATCGTATAGAGCTTCTCCATCTTTAGCTGCAAAGAATATAATCAATCTGATTTCAGTGTTGACCATCTGGTGATGTCCATGTTTGGAGTCGTCTCTTGTGTTGTTGGAAGAAGGTGTTTGCTATGACCAGTGTGTTCTTTTGGCAAAACTCTATTAACCTTTGCCCTGCTTCATTCCTCATTCCAAGGCTAGATCTGCCGTTACTCCAGGTGTTTCTTGACTTCCTACTTTTGCATTCCAGTCCCCTATAATGAAAGGGCATCTTTTTGTGTGTTAGTTCTAAAAGGTCTTGTAGTTCTTCATAGAACTATTCAACTTCAGCTTCTTCAGTGTTACTGATTGGGGCATAGGCTTGCATTACCTTGATATTGAATGGTTTGCCTTGGAAACGAACAGAGATCATTCTGTCGTTTTTGATATTGCATCCAGGTACTGCATTTTGGACTCTTTTGTTGACCGTGATGGCTCCTCCATTTCTTCTAAGGGATTCCTGCCCACAGTAGTAGATATAATGGTCATCTGAGTTAAATTCACCCATTCCAGTCCATTTAGGTCGTTGATTCCTAAAATGTTGACAGAGGAACCTGGAATGTTAGGTCCATTAATCAAGGCAAATTGGAAGATAAGAACTCAACCTACCCTAAATCTTGATGACAGTTTGATGTCATCCTGGTGCAAGATCCTGAGCAGAGAACCGAGTTAAACAAGCCAAGAGTCACTGTGACACAATAAATGGATGTTCTTTTAACCTGCTGAATTTGTAGAAATTTACTATTCAGTAGCAGTGAACTAATACAATAACAAACCAAAATGTAAAAGTAGATCCAATTTCACTCATGCATCTATATGCAAAAGTTTTAATTAAACCAATAACAAACTTAATCCAGCAATTAAAAATAATTCATGACCTAAAGATTTTATCTCAAGAGTATGAAGACAACATGAAAATTTAACTCACCTCTGGAAATATGTGCAATACCTCTGGAAATATGTGCAATATATAGAGGAAGAAAAAAGAATTTAAGAGAAGAAAGGTAATTTTGTGTTATTTACATGTACTGGCATTTACAATCAGCAATCTTTGCCCTTTAGAATTACTTTGGTGACAAGTTTGTTGAGTGGAATTGGCTTGAATAATAAAATTGGTGACAATAAAACTGATTTTCAGTTTAACCATTGATTTTGAGCTGAGTTTCAAATAATTTCACATTTCATTTTAATCTGTGTTGACTCACATAATTTATGTGCTTTTAAGTGACAAGGGTTTTTAATTTTAGTTAAAATAATATTCCTTGATTACTCAATCAGAATCATTTACTATATATTTTTGTTGTTATTTCACAGTATGCTATAAACCTTTCCTATTTGTTGGCATTCCATTAGCTGCCTCCACTACTGGAATGAAAGTTCTTTGAAAAAAGGGAGATCAGGTTTTTGTTTTGATTTTATTTGGTTGATTTGTTGTTGTTGTTGATGATGCTGTGTTGTTGTTTTTTTACATTTTTCAACAATGTAGTTGAAAATATTATAGTTCATCACGATATCTGATAATATTGTTAGAAATAAATGATGGTAATTGCCTTTTTGAATAGTAGTAAAATTTAAATAGATAAATATATGTTAATGTCTAATAAGAAGAATATTCAAATTCTGGCTATCATAATTTTAATTTGCATTGTTTATTGTGTCCCTAAATTCTCACTTTTCTTTATTTTCATAGTATGGTAAATACACTCTTTGTGGGCATTGAACATGAAGTAGAAGTAAAATACACACATGAATTATTGAAATACCTGTTTTTCTTGGTGGATGAAATAGAACTGGAATTAGATTTGTGACCCTCTTGCTCATTTTACCAGTTTATTCTGTGCAGAAGACAGTGGTTGTGATAACTCCCACAGGTTTCAGCATAATCTCTCACAAAGGAAACTACATTATTTATACAAAAGTCTAGATAGTTTAACAAACCTCCTGAGTCATGACGTAGCCATCTAAGCATCCTCTGGATATCCAAAGCATTTCCTAGTCTAGCTGATATCTTGGTAGAGCTGTAAACCATTCCCAAAATATAAGTCCTTCTAGGGTGTGAATCTTCAATTCAAACTTGCCAGATAAAAATGATATCTCCATTTTGTTAGAAATTTTTCAAATGCCTGACTCTAAAGAGGTAAATTGCTTTCCTGACCGACTATCTTGGTGGAGATTTCTTTAACTATATGCTGGTTTTGAAAGAACTTTCAGGATCCCTCTTTATCACATTGTTCTTCATTGCTTTGATTTTATTATATATGATTAAGGCAAAATATTTGGTATCCCAGTTAAGAAGCTCTAAAAGCAAATGCAGGAAAGAGAGTATAAATTCTGCATTAACTGTATCTCAAAATGGAAAATCATTTGTTTAAATAAAGTAGAACCAGGATCACTAATTGATGCACTTTTACTCCCTAAAGCTTAATGAATTGACTGATGTGCATGTATATAATAATTAAAATGTGTTGACAACAATTTAATTTGTATCTGCTGAAACTGTCAACCACTATTCAAAACAAAAATTAAAATGGAATCAGTCAGACATAGTATTATATGTCATCATAATTTTTAGTATCTGGATAAAAAGCAATTGCTAATATATGTTTATTTCCATCCTTAGAATTATCAAGGTCATGAATGATGGTTTCTTGTGCTTTCTTTTCTATTTCCTAATAGATTAATGGTGTGCTGATGTAACTCACCATTTCTCTGTGTCTTTCTGCAAAACTGATCACATAATGGCTATCCAGGTTGATTGTGCCATAGCTCCTCTCATTCTAATCATGCCAGGTATTGAGTCATATTCTAAGAACTAGACAAGCATATAGTTAGAGAAGCTCTTTGCAAAAAGCTTATGTGTCTGCTTTAACTTCTAATTTTTCATCTCTTCTTGTTGTTTAAGGAATTCCTACCCCCACCTCCACCAAGGGAAAAAAAATAAAATAACTGGCTGAGAATCAGTGCAAACCCTAGCCAGCATGCAAAAAGACTTTAGTTTGTATCTGAAGTTTCATTTTGGCTCATAAAGAACTTATATCTAAACTTACATACAAGTTGTAGAATTATAAAAGTTTGAGAATTAATATTTGAAATACTTATCACAGCCCTGTGCTGTGCAAACAGTGCTACTTTTGTTAAATTAATACATTAATTGTTCTCTAATATGGGAAATCTCAAGAGGTACATACATTTTCAATGTTATAATTTGGCATATTTTAAATGACAAAATATATTCAATGAAAGAAACAAAATATGTGCCAATTATACAGATGATACTGCTCAACTGAGCAAGTATGAGTTCAGGACATGTGACCGTGTGTGTGTGTACATTATGTTCCAGTATGTGCTCATGAGACAAATTTCAACAATACTTTGACCCTGTGAAGCTGATTCCTTAATGGGAAAACTGGTGGTTTAGTTGCTAATAGTGTCCGACTTCTGTGACCCCATGGACTGTACCCGCCAGGCTCCTCTGTCCATGGAATTTCCCAAGCAAGAATACTGGAGTGAGTTGCCATTTCCTTCCCCAGGGGATCTGCCTGACTCAGGAACTGAAGCTGAGTCTCCTACATTGCAGGCAGATTCTTTACTGACTAAGCCACCAGGGAAGCCCAGTGGAAAAACTAAACAAAACTAATAATTTCTATATAACATAAATCTTACGGAGGTGTTATATTCAGCAACTCAGGAAAGTGGAGAGAAAAGACATACATATAACCTGAGGGTTAATGAAAGGCATTCTAGACGACTGATCCAAAACCTGAATGGTGAAGGATGGCACAAAAATTTGGGATCAAAACCTTAAGCTGAGAAAATATTAGAAGCAAGATCTTAGTAATAATAATGATGATGTTAATGATAACAATAAATTATAATTAACAGTAGATAAAAAATTGACAGTGGTTTTCAAGCTTTATTAATTATTCATCTTCACAGTAGAGTTACCATTATAATCACCTCTGTTTTGTAATATAAGATGACTGAGTAAAAGAAGGGCTCATAAACAGCACAAAAATACCCAGCTAACAAGGTGTGAAGCCAGGTCATGAAATCAAAAACTCATAAAATGCTATAGCTTATAAATTAAACTTTAAGCAATGATATACTACCACTCTTCTGGTAATATATATCTGTAAACAATTTTTATTGAGGTAAGATACAGATAACATAGAATTGTCTACTTTAACCATTTTAGTATATACACTTGGGAGAAAGCGATGGCACCCCACTCCAGTACTCTTGCCTCGAAAATCCCAAGGACTGAGAAGCCTGGTGGGCTGCAGTCCATGGGGTTGCAAAGAGTCGGACACGACTGAGTGACTTCACTTTCACTTTTCACTTTCATGCATTGGAGAAGGAAATGGCAACCCACTCAGTGTTCTTGCCTGGAGAATCCCAGGGATGGAGGAGCCTGGTGGGCTGCCGTCTATGGGGTCGCACAGAGTCGGACACGACTGAAGCGACTTAGCAGCAGCAGCAGCATATATACTTGAATAGGATTTAGTATGTTCACACTGTTGTGCAAACATCACCAGTATCTAGTTCCACAACATTTTCTTCTTCTCAAAAGGAAACTCTGTACCCATTAAGCAGTCGTTTACAATTTCCACATTATTCCTATCTTTTCCTATACTTCGGCCGTAATTGTTTATCTGTATTTGTGTTTTGAACTCATTGTCCCATTAAGTTGTTTTGCCTCGTTCTTATTCATTACAGACATATTGGCACTCTTTTCTCGTTTTGTTTTTCCAGTGACTGTGTTTTATTTTTGATTTCTGATCATATTTGATGTTTACACAAGTCTAGATAAAAAGTTTTTGCAGTTAATACTTTGAGATATTATTCCATTGATTTTCAGTAATACTGTTGGTGGAAGTACTCAGACCTTTGTTCCTTTGGGGATTATATGTATTTATTCCCTAAATCATTTAAGGTCTTCTCTCGCTCCATAATGTAGTTACGTTAGGATGACTCTAGTTGAAGAATTACTAATACAGTAATTTGCCCTGCATAAGACTCATGAAATTTCCAGAACCTGAGAAGGTTTATATGAAATTAATTTGATGTTTTCTCATCCATTACATCTTTATAGCTAGCTTCTTCACCATCTTATTCTGGTTTTCCTAGTATATAAATTATGAAATCTTTTATTTTATTATCATATCTCTTGATTTCATTTTAATTTTATCTCCATTTTTCTCTATGCTGAATTCTGAGTAATTCTACCAAAATCTTTATTCTAATTCATTCATTCTTTCCTCATCGTGTCTATTTTATCTCATCTGTGAGCCAACTACAGAAATGATCTCTGAAAGTATAGTCTTTATTTATTCTGTGAGCTCTTTTATCATTTCTAGAATTTTTACTTTGTTACTTTTCCAGATCAAAATCAGCATTTTTGTATCTTTCTTTTACCTACTTGAACATTCACTTTTATTATTAAAACATATTACTCATATTTTTTGATACTCTATGTCTGATTCTTTTGTTTGCGTATATTCTACTAATTCTTGCTCACAGTAGGCTGTTCCTTTGGTTATTTTATTTTCTTGAAAACAAAATTTATAAGAATCTTAATGACTATTGTATTACATTATTCAGAAAACTTTGAGGGGTATGATAACATGTGTTGCTGTAATGTTTTACATACAAATATTATAGCTGTGTTTAATTATACAATGTACCTGGAATATTAACAATACAGAAATCCTAAATAAAATTTCTATTTTAGATATTTTGGATTCTGTAGGAAATATGATTTTTGATCTCAGATTTGCTTCAGGCCAAACTGGAGGTTATAAATCATCAAATCCCCTCAATTGTCAAGTTTGATCATTGCCTCATTGTGTTGGGAGTGCTGTTTTTCCCCAGTTGTATATTTTATTGAGTGTTGATATCTTGGGGTCATGGCTTATATTGAGGGGCTCTTAGTTTGACTCTATCAGTCTGAGGATTTTTATTTTGTCTTTACACTTGTTGGATTAAAAGCATAGGCCTAATATCTTCTAGAATTGCAACTTTCTTCATAGCAACTGTGGCTTTTCTGTGGGCTTTCGTCTTTGAATTTTTGCTTTCTTCTAGATTTATTTTTTAATTTAACTTATTTTAACTTTTAAAACTTTCTTGCTAACTAAGCTATGCACTTAAAGATTTTTTAAAAAGTATTCAGCATGTTGAGGGAGAATAGTCAGTGTGCCGTATTACCAGAAATAGGAGTTCTACCCTATTTTTTTTTTCATTTTAATTAGTCTTTAAGAAATAATGTACAAAACAAACAAACAAACAAACAAACAAATTGAAGAGAGGTAACAGTTGGACTGTGTTAGTCACTCAGTCTTTTGCTTCTCTGTCCATGGAATTCTCCAGGCAAGAACACTGGAGTGGATTGCCATTCTCTCCTCCAGAAGAACTTCCCAACCCAGGGACTGAATCCTGGTCTCCTGCCTCACAGGCAGATTCTTTACTGTTTGAGCTACAGCGACATCTCCAAGAGGTGACAGCTATGGTGATGTAAATCCTTAACAGGCATTGAATATATCAGATTTTACTTTTTTTTTTCCTGGTTAAAATTAATGGCATTGATCTATTTTATAATCAGGAAATGATCTGTATTTGAAATAAATCTATAGCAATGGAACTATATGAGGTACACTTTTAATTATTCAGAAAGAATAATTTATAAATAATCTCCAGATGCTTTTGCTGAGTACAGTTCCTCCTTGGGAATTTGTTAATTCCTGCCTTTGCCTGGCTGTACAGAGTTTTTCTATTATATGCTATTCTCTATTTTTTTGGCTCCTACTCAGATTCTCCCTCTTTGCCTACCACTTTCAATTTATGACTTATTCAGGTTTAACCTTTTTAATTTGGCTGCTCCCCAAGTAATTGCCTTCTGGGGCACATACTTCTCAACCTGCTCAACAGTTCTTAAAAAATTACGCTTTACTTTCTCATCTAGCTCTGACTAGATAGAAAACTCAATTTTTCTAGTTCCCCAAAACATGAGTCACTCTGGTTCCTTGGGGAATAATGTATTTAAATTATGCATTTATTTAATATGGTTAATTGGAATGAGAGGCAATTCTGGTTAGCAGACTCTTTTATTATTGGACTCACATTGAACCATCTGGGTGTGAATCCTCCTTTTCCATTAACTAATTAACTGTGTAACATCAGATAATTTAAAGTTTTTTATCTGACAAAAACTATAATAAAAATAGTACTTAACCAATAAGATTGAGTTGATTAAATGAGAAAAAATATTAAAGCTTAGTACAGTGCCCTATGTCTTTAGATATATACTCATAAATGTGCATAAACACACATGTGAGTTATTTTAAAAAATGTATCTGGGGATATTTAGAGAAGGAAAAGTTTAGAAAGATATTTACATGATTTTTTTTCAATTTCTTTAGATAACGTGATAATAATTTAACCTGCCTGAAACATGTTCTTGCTCCTTTCCACTCAAAACTTCATTCCAGTTCGACAAGCCATTTTAGTAATTGTAATGCCCACTAATATATACTTATTCCAAAATAACATAATAGTACTAATTATATTATTTGATCTCTTATGAGTGGGTATAGAAAGAAAGAAAGTGAAGTCGTTCAGTTGTGTCTGACTCTTTGCAACCCCATGGACTGTAGCCTACCAGGCTCCTCCCTCCATGGGATTCTCCAAGCAAGAGTACTGGAGTGGGTTGCCATTTCCTTCTCCAGGGGATCTTCCCAACCCAGGGATCGAACCCAGGTCTCCTTCATTCCAGTCAGACGCTTTAACCGCTGAGCCATCAAACTTGACCATAAGTGTCCTAAGGCAGATGACAGGAAAAGTCCTCATGCATCTAGTTCAATATCTGGAACATAGTAGAGAGTAATTATTTGCGTCAGTCAGTTTAGTCACTCAGTCATATCTGACTATTTGCCACCCCATGTACTGCAGCACGCCAGGCCTCTCTGTCCATCACCAACAGCAGGAGCTTGCTCAAACTCAAGTCCATACAGTTGGTGATTCCATCCAACCATCTGATCCTCTGTCGTCCCCTTCTCCTCCTGCCTTCCATCTTGCCCAGCATCAGGATCTTTCCCATTGAGTCAGTTCTTTGCATCAGGTGGCCAAAGTATTAGAATTTCAGCTTCAGCATCAGTCTCTCCAATGAATATTCATAACTGATTTCTGTTAGGATTGACTGGTTGGATCTTGCAGTCCAAGGGACTCTCAAGAGTCTTCTCCAACACCACACTTCAAAAACATCAATTCATTTGCACTCAGCTTTCTTTATAGTCCAACTCTCACATCCATACATGACTACTGGAAAAACCATAGCTTTGACTAGACTGTCCTTTGTCGATAAGGTAATGTCTCTACTTTTTAATATGCTGTCTAGGTTGGTCATAGCTTTCCTTCCAAGAAGCAAGTGTCTTTTGATTTCATGGCTGCATTCACCATCTGCAGTGATTTGGAGCCCAAGATAATAAAATCTGTCACTGTTTCCCATGTATTTGCCATGAAGTGATGGGACCAAATAAGCTACCAAATCCAGTGTTCTTGGGCTTCCCTAGTGTCTCAGCTGGTAAAGAATCCACCTGCAATGTGGGAGACCTGAGTTTGATCCCTGGGTTGGGCAGATGCTCTGGAGAAGGAAATGGCTACCCACTCCAGTACTCGTGCCTGGAGAATTCCATGGACTATATAGTCCATGGGGTAGCAGTTATTTGTGTAGGAACTATTGTATCTTAACTTCACAAACCTAAGTGTCTCAAAGAAATTATTTTTCCAGAGACAAATTAAATAACTGATATACAGAGTTCCTAAATTTGTATTTAGCAAAAGAACAATCAGACAATGAAATATAACTTTTCTAAGAGTTTTGTTAAATCGCTTCAGTCGTGTCCTCTCTTTGTTACCCCATGGACTGTGACCTTCCAGGCTCCTCTGTCCATGAGATTTTCCAGGCAAGAAAACTGAAGTGGGTTGGCATTTCCTTCTCCAGTTTCTAGGAGTTAATTTTCAACATTTTATCATCATAAATCCCAAAACAATAAGAAGATTAATTACCATATATTTATTAAAGGAAAAAAAATTATCTCTTAATGTAAATTTTTCCAAGTGTTTTTTAACACTAGGTACTCCAGAAAACAGGAGGTAAAGTATGAATTGAAATGTGAAAACAATTTCACATGTTAGTAGTCCCAACACCTGCCCATTGTGCATCAGTCTCCTCCCTTGAACATCTTTAAAGGTAGAGAAAATGCTTACTTTCTGGAGAAATTGCATAAAGAAGCTCTGGAGTCAAGAAAACTAGGTAAAATAGGCACAGAGATGGAAACAGAGTTTTAATCAGATATTTACCTGATGAACTTTGAACTTCATTGGAGAATTCCATTTACCACATGACTACATGTGTAACATGACTCACTCAGAGAATCTGACATAAGACCACTGAGAGAAAGACTACCATGGGTTACTAATTAGGATACAACAATTTAAAAAAAAATCACTTGTTTTCTAATAATATTACAACAATGAATCCTAAACTTTAGCTTGCATTAGAATCACCAAATAGCTTATTAAGGCACAGATTTCTAGGCATTTAAGGGACTTGACAATTAAGTGGGAAAATGGCAAATGAATAATTAACCCTAGAAAGAAAGTAAAACCCATATGTAACAAACAATACAAAGTATCTCTTAGCGTAATATGAAATGCTTTCATATACAGAGTAATTAAGCATTACATATTGAATTAAAATGGAATAAGTTTTGAGAAAATACAAATATGGATGTAAAAAATAAATGAAAATCTCATCATCAGTAGTAGAAAACAAATCATCATATCAAATTAACAAGTAAAAATAACAGAAACCTATATTATTTAGAAACATACACTTTTAGAACCATGAAGAAAAAGAAAAAAAAAATTGAAAAAGTTGTCAAATTGATGGCACTTAGGAAAAGGATGGTGCGAGATGGAAGACATCTTGTGAATTCTGTATACATATTTTATATTTCTGTCTTATTTATAACCATCCACATGAGTGATTTTAATATAAATAAAATCATTTTCACAAATGTAACTTAGATATTCCCTTAATTTGTAGCCATAATCAGCTACACTATTTTCTTTATGTAAATTTCTAATATGCCTGTATTAATTTGATAACATATTTAATGCAGAAAAGTCCCAGAGTCTGAATGCACTCTTTTTAATTTGAATAACATATATGAATTCACTATGAATGCTTTATGGAAGACATTTTATCATTTTTGTGTAGCTTCATGATGCTGAAAGTGTGAAAACTTGAAAGGTCATTGTATAAACATTCTTTCAATTACTATTTTTTTAATTGCACCATACATATAGTGATAAATATACTTCTGAAACTTTATAGAACAGATGATTTCATTTTGTAATAGCTGATTAGTATTCAAAAGTATGTACTACTGATATTTGTATTGGTGGTATAATTTTCTACAGAATTAGAATATATACAGGTAGATAGATATAACATTTCTGTATTAAATTAATTCTTTTATAACATTCTCCCCTTTCCCTTTGTTACTATTCTCTTTGGTGCCTACATATTCTTCACTAGTATCCATAGAATAATCAAGTGGAAGTAATTGTTTTGAGATTTTATGCATCTTTTAATACCTTTTTCACTTTCTAACCTAGATGTTATTTGGATAAAATAAATATGCCTAATAAATCCTTTAATGGAAACCAATATTTCAAAAATTTTAAATCTGCTGTGTATTCTAGCTTCCATTTTTATTATTGAGATGATTTATGACATTTTGTTTTCTGACATTTTCCTCTTTATCCTCTAGGTATATATTTATCTATTCCTTCTCTCTTTTTTCACTCATTTTTTGTATATTTGTTTATGTATTTTTTGGTTGTCATTTGTCTGTTTGATGATGCCTTGTCCATGAGTTTATGTGTGTATGTTTTCTCTGCATATTTATACTATTTAACTTTTTAAGGGAGATGATTTCATAGACAAACTCATATATGGTCAGTCAGAACTAGTCTTGGGTGTGTCCATCTTTTGCTGATACAAAGAAAAATTACTTCTTTCAACTATTATTTATTTAGTAGTTACTATCTACCATGCAAATACATATTTTATTCTAGTGTACATATAATAGTCATGTAAATTCAATTATTCAATAAATAATTTTTATACAGTTATGTCAACTGAAAAATTACATAACATTCTAACTGGATTTTGCCAAATGAAAGAGAAAGAGAGGAACAAAGAAGAAAGAGAGGAAGAAAGAGAGCAAGAGATTTACGACCATGTCATGATTTTAATCTACATGGAGGAAGAAATAGTCACTCATTACCGTGAAGGTTAGTTTTCTGCATCAACTATACTGAGCCATGGGTTTCCCAGATAACTGGCCAAACCTTATTCTGGATATGTCTGTGAGAGTGTTTGAGATGAGATAAACATTAAATTGGTAGAATTAATAAAGCAGATTGCCCTCCTTACTATGACTGGGCCTCATCCAATTAGTTTTAGGCTGAATAGACAAATATCCTCTCTTGGGTATGAGAAATTCCTCTTGTCTGACACCCTTGAATTATCAGCTTTTTCAGTCACTAGCTTGCTGGCCTTTGCACGGTAATTATACCCCTGGCTCACTTGGGTATCTACTTTACTTATTCACTTTCATTCTGCACATCTTAGGACTTATTAGTCTTTATAATCACATAAGCCAAATCCTTTTATATATATATATATATATATATACACATACATAGTATTCATGCATATTGCAATACCTGTGTGGAAATACATATCGTATTCACACATATTTAAATACACATAATATATGTATTGATACCATTACTAAAAGTGAAAATATTATATGTATTTTTTTAAAATGCATTTCATTTCAAGAAATGTAGATACTTTAGTTGAACTGAGAAAACTTCAGTTAATTTTTGGTTGAAGTTCTGGATAAACTTTCAGCTGCATTAATTTTAATATCAATCCTTCAACTTTTGAATCCTTGTTTTTCATATGTTCCATTTCCTTAAAGACATCTTTATAAGAAACAGAACTCTGAAGAACTTATATCTTTCAATGTAAAAATTCATCTAATATTTACATGCATATATAAGATTCCCTGGTGGCTCAGACAGTAAAAATTCTGCCTATAATTCAAGAGATGAGCTTCAATCCCTGGGTTAGGAAGATCCCCTGGAAAAGAGAATGGCTACTCACTCCAGTATTCATGCCTGGAGAATTCATGGACAGAGGATCCTAGTGGACTACAGTCCATGGGGTCACAAAGAGTGATTGTCACTATGAGCAAATGAGATAATACATATGAAAGACTTTCAGGTAAAAAACAAATTGCTATTTAGCTGTTAGCTATTATTTGGTATTATTATCTAATCTGTTGTCTAGTATCTTGAACAAATAACATTATATAATAAGCACTCATTAATCACATGATGAAAATAGATATACATATTTACACACAATATATATATGCAGTCTATGAATTATATACACACATACACATACATATATATAGAGAGAGATGTAAAGTGATACAAAAGGCAAAAGTATCAAGCTACTTTAACAGTGCTTCCAAAATGATAACATACCATGATAATATAAAAATTATAAATGAAAATGAAATGAGAAAAACAAAATTAAGTAAAAATCAAGGACAAACAAAATGGACACAAGAAAGAACATTCTTCCTAAGTACTCCTAGTTGGATTATTAATATTTCATTCAGCAAATATTTTAACTACTGATTCACAAAAGAAGCTTTCTAGTTGTGGTGAAGGACACAAAGAATTGGACAATTTACTGTCATCAAGTCATTGCAAGTTAGAAAAGCTGAAGAATAAGTAAAGCTATCAGGTTGCCTAATCCCAATGTTATCATAAAATAGCCACCCAAAGGGAAAAAAGTGGTAAGGAAATCAAGACTTTATTCATCTATATACATGCTCTTGGCTTGGACCTAATAGTAGAAAAGTGATAATTTACATTGTCCTAAGTTCTTTCCCTTTTTGTCCCCCTTGTAAGAGCAAAACTGCCTATATGATACTTTTTTCTTTGGCTTTAAAAAATGTACCATGTAATATTTCTAATTTAGGTTTATTCATTGGTTAGCATTATGCATCTTACAATGCTTTCAGAAAAAGAGGCTCTGAATGAGAACTAGTTTGTCAAAGACTTTCATATTAAAGTTACCACCATTGTGCTCCTTGACTAAGTACTCCTCTTATTCCTTCAAATAACTGAACTTAGCATAGTTCTGTGCCATTGTGATGTTTTCATAGTTTAAAAGTACTCTTCTGTCTGTGACACATTGTGTAGGAGTCTGCCTTAGGCTACTGAAGACTTGATGGAATAATATCAAATGCACGATACAAATAATTATTTCAATAAACATCATTTTCTCTTTTCATTGCTTTAAGACTGTCTAGTTATACAATCACATTAGTGTTTTGACATTTTTCTAATGATAAGAAAATAATATTCAAGCATTTATTACCTCTCTTCACTATCCAGGCTGTGCATGTCAAGTATTTTATTAGTACTTTTAAATTTGCAACTAGTTCTAATTTCCACAGCTTGCTACCATATACTCATGTGCCTACTGATAATTTACTTTTGTCAAATTGTGTACAGCATTCACTGCTAGAATCTGTATGATCCAGCAAAGATTATAAGCATGAGAAAAATCACTGTCCCAAATAGTCTATGAGTCCTATGTGTTCATGCTTTTAGAATAAGAGTTGAGATGACATAGTCCTTTATAACTTGATGGAGAGCATACAAATGCATCACTTTTTTGAATCTATATTCAATAATAAATGGAAATTAGATTTCCCTTGTAAAGGAAAGGATGTCAAGAGAGAAGAGGAGCTATGCTAGGGTTTCGCAGGTGGTGCTAGTGGTAAAGAATCTGCCTGCTAAAGCAGGAGTGAGTGAAAGTCGCTCAGTTCTGTCTGCCTTTTTGCGATCCCATGGGTTGTATAGTCCATTGGAATTCTCCAGGCCAGAATACTGGAGTGAGTAGCCTTTCCCTTCTCCAGGGGACCTTCCCAACCCAGGGATCGAACCTAAGTCTCCTGCATAGGGGGCAGATTCTTTACCAGCTGAGCTACAAGGGAAGCCCAAGAATACTGGAGTGGGCAGCCCATTCTTTCTCCAGCTGATCTTCCCAACCCAGGAATTGAACCTGGATCTCCTTCATTGCAGGCAGATTCTTTACCAACTGAGCTATCAAGGAAAACCACCAATGCAGGAGATTCAGGTTCAATCCTTGGATTGGGAAGATATCCTGAAGTAGGAAATGACAACTTGTTACAGTATTTTATTCCTGGAGAATTCCATGGACAGAGGAGCCTGGTAGGTTACAGTCTATAGAGTTGCAAAGAATTGGACATGACCGAGCATGGATGCACTACTGCTTGAAAATCTTCAAATTATTCTTAATGGGATCTTTGTTAGATTAACATTTAGAATTTGTGCCAAAACATTTTAGTTGCTAAATGTCTTTATATTGAAATGTTTATTTTACATTATTTAAAAGCATAAAAGTACTATAGTTTAAAAGAATGTAGACAGCATGTTTCATCTTACAGATAATATTTAATTACAAATATATATATATATATATTAATTCTCATCATGCATCCTCATGCTGAGAAGATTAAATGAGTTTGCTTCTATAGTACATAGCCTGAAAATAAATAAGTGCTCCATCATGCCCAACTCTTTGCAATCCATGCACTGTAGCCTTCCAGGCTCCTCTGTCCATGGAATTTCCCAGGCAAGAATACTGAAGTGGATTGCCATTCGCTTCTTTAGGTGATCTTACCAACCCAGGGATCAAACCCAGGACTGCTGCATTACTGGCAGATTCTTTACCATCTAAGCCACTAAAGAAGCCCAGATATGAAAAATAATTGCAGAAATCAGTCATTTTACTGGTCATTTTTTCAGAATTATCTTGAACATTCAAGATTTTTGTCTGTTTGGATATTTTGAACTTGATTTTCCAAAATAACATTAAACAATATCCAATATTGAGGATTTATAGCATTCCTGTGGCAGTTTCTTCATTTCTTCAGGTGTTTTTGAGCTTCAGTAATATTCTGTTACACTTTTCCCAGTAGTTTGGACATAATGTTGGCGGATTTATTTCTGGTGACTGTGCTATATTTGTTGCTATCATAATTGGTATTTTTAAACTTCTATTTTATTTTCTTACTAGTCATTGATGCTAATGATTCTCATGAATGTGTTCTCTGTAGATTATATATGATCTGCAAAGAATAATACTTTTGTTTACTTCTTTCCCAGGCATTAGCTTGACTTTTTCTCCTTTTCTTATTTTTACTCTGAAGTACACTGTACTTTTGAATGCAACTGAACCACTAATGTTCCTAATTCTCAAAATATATGACTAAAATTGCTTTATCAAGTATAATATTTACTGTTTATTCTATTATATGTGAAAATTTTCAGATGACCCATTATATTTAGACTCTTCTTCACAAATACAAGTTAATTTTTATCAATATTTTGTTCTGTATCTATGAGAAGCTTTACTTTCTTCTTTACTGTTTAGTGTCAAGTGGAATAAATTCATAAATATTTTAATGTTGACTGAACATCATGTTACCTAATTTTACTCATTAAATGAACTGCTATATAATATTTGAAGTTACTTCTATTTAAAATTATAGGATCTATATGTTCAAATAAATCATGTACAATCTTTATTGATTATGTATCACCTTTGATATCTTGTATTCCCTGGTGGCTCAGACGATAAAGTGTCTGTCTACAATGCCAGAAACCTAGGTTCGATCCCTGGGTTGGGAAGATCCCATGGAGAAGGAAATGGCAATCCACTCCGGTGCTATTGTCTGGAAAATCCCATGGACAGAGGAGCATGGTAGGCTACAGTCCATGGCATCACAAAGAGTCGAGCACGACTGAATGACTTCACTTTCACTTTATGTAAGTAACATAAATTATTTTAGTTAGAATAACCAACATTTTATATTGTGCAAGAGCTGTATAAGACAACCTATGAAATTATTTAAAATTATCTAGTGTTTTACTCGGAGAAGGCAATGGCAACCCCCTCTAGTACTCTTGCCTGGAGAATCACATGGACAGAGGAGCCTGGTAGGCTGCAGCCCATGGGGTCACTAGGAGTCGGACACAACTGAGCGACTTCACTTTCACTTTTCATTTTCATGCTTTGGAAAAGGAAATAGCAACCTACTCCAGTGTTCTTGCCTGCAGAATCCCAGGGACGGGGGAGCCTGGTAGGCTGCCATCTCTGGGGTCGCACAGAACCAGACACGACTGAAGCGACTTAGCAGCAGCAGCAGCAGTGTTTTACTATTAAAACATTAACTCTTTAAAATTGTAATTGTATTTAAAACTTAAAATGATTCTTGGGTGAATTTAGTGATGAATTATTTTCTAGAAGAGATACCCAACACTTTTAAAAATGTGTGTATTGTATATTTATAATATTATGAACAGTATATTCTTAAAATTTAGTCCACCTATAAGTATGCTGCTTTTCATTGCTAACAATTTTTGATAGGGCTTTATATAAGTCTGCTTATTTTAACTATGTTACAATTATAATTTTGTCTTTCATAATTATTCATAATACATACTGTCATCATTCTTTATTTCATTTTTTTTACTAAAAAAAAAAAAAACCTTTTCCTAACTTATGGTAAGGAAAAGTTACTTATAAGTCACTTCATTCGCTTGAAATCTTCCTAATTTATTAGTAACTGCGTATAGCAATATATATTTTCTTAAAAATCCATTTATAACAATGCTTTGGTTCCTTGATTATAAATATTTACTTTTTGTTACTATCATTTTAATATCAATACATGTTGGTTAAGAATGTGTTGTTTTAGAATTCAAACACAAACTTTAAATAGTTTTACTATTTTGTTTAAGTAAATGAATGTTCATAAAAATAAGTATTTATTTGGAAAATATTGAGAATTTAATAGTAGTCTGTAATTCTTATTTTGTAAATATTACCTGAGTAGCTAAGAGAATGTCTATTCTTTATATTTAGATTTTAAACTTTCTATGTTTTATAAGAAAGGTATATTGAATTTTCAATTTTAATTATTTTAAGACTTCTATATTCTCGTTAATTTTCATACTGAATTAGAACAAATATAAAATTTGATATAGTTCTATTAAATTCCTTGCAAGCCTGTATTTTTATTTAAAACTTAAAATTTGCTTTGCTATTTGGGGCACTTATACACATTGAAGCAGAGCAATTTTTTCATTATTTTAATCATTAAATATTTAATTTAATGATTAAAATAAAATGAAATCACTGCTTTAATAATAATTTTAAAATTTAAAATATAATATTATTATTAATACTCATTTTAAGTCTATTTAGTCTAATAGTATTGTGCATTAACACTTCATTGTGTTACCATTTTTTCTCTCTGTTGTGAAATATAATGTGTGAAAAAAATAAAAAACAGTATATACTTTAGGATTCTTTTTTATAAAAATTCCAGAAAATCAAACTAGTCTAAAATAATGTTTGTGCTAAACCACAGTGATACAAGTTATATACTGCTATTGGGCATGCTAAAATATTATCTTCATAGAAATATATATTTAAATTCCTCAAATTTTAAAGTTTGCTGCTGCTGCTGCTAAGTCGCTTCAGTCGTGTCCAACTCTGTGTAACCCCAGAAATGGCAGCCCACCAGGCTCCCCCGTCCCTGGGATTCTCCAGGGAAGAACACTGGAGTGTTCCTTCTCCAATGCATGAAAATGAAAAGTGAAAGTGAAGTCATTCAGTCCTGTCTGACTCCTAGGGACCCCATGGACTGCAGCCTACCAGGCTCCTCTGTCCATGGGATTTTCCAGGCAAGAGTACTGGAGTGGGTTGCCATTGCCTTCTCCGATTCTAAAGTTTAAGCTAATGTAATTTTGTACAATAAATTCACCTTAATAAAGCTCTAACAATACATTCTCTCCCTTTTCAAAATATTAAAGTCAACTTTTGCTGTGTCACTGTATGAAAAACATTTGAACAGTAATATTTTTGTATTGTGCAAATATATACATGATTTATTTGGCATATGTTCTATTGCTGAACATTTGGTTTAATTTACAATATTAAGTCACTATACTCTCTTTTCTATTGTGCATAGATGTGTACATGTCTCTTACCTTAATTTTATCCATCCATTGAAGTCCTAGGAATTGAAAGAATGATGATATTTCCTGCCTACTAACAATAGCCACAAATAATTCCTAAACTGTCTTGAAGTTTCCCTACATTCTCTTCAAACCCCTGAAAATAGCTTTATAAAATTCTTAAATTTTCAAATTTGAGTAGGCTATCTCGTTTCTGCCAAGAGTCTAACAGGTAACATGGTTGTCACAATTTTATATTTTATAATGTTATATGTTATAATTAAAAAGATCATAGAGAACATCACATATTTATCTGTTATTTTATTTTTATTATTGTTCATATTATCTTAGTTTAATTATATTGAAATTCCCAAATTGAAAAATTAATCATACAGGGTATATTTAAAGTTAACTTTTTGATCAGGAAAAAAGAAAAAGATCTCCATTGCTTTTATTCTCTTATTTCTATTGTTTTTAAAACTAAAACCCAAACCATTTTTTTTTCTCTTCCTTCCAAAGTAGTCACTGTTTTTCAAGGCATCTAAATATAAGAATTGTTCAATTACAAAACATGAATTATCCCAAAGCCATACAACTAATGTGAAAACTGAGTCATTTAGCTGTAGGCCTGTTGAACAGTTCAGTAAAATGTGTTTTTGCATTATTTTCACTTGCATAAAAGTGAACTGTGAGTAACTCCAAACAGACACTAATTTTGGGACGATACTTGCTTAATCCACCATTGTCAATTTACATAATGGAGAAAGATAACAGATTTCCCCTCACTTTTCAAAGAGTTTATTTATTTAAAACAACAACAAAATCTTCCAGCCCTATATTGTACAGGATTTTTTTAGGGTTTTTGTTCTTCTTTTTTTTTTGAATGTTTTTTCCTCTATGTTTTCCAAACTATATTGAGACCAAACAAACAAAAAATGACAGTTATTTGGTTGGAAGACAGACTTACATACTTTCCAGATTGTACCCTTATATCTTGTTGCTGTTGTTTAGTTGCTAAGTCGTTTCTGACTCTTTTGAGAACCCATCACAACAATAACAACTGTAATGTTTATTTATATTCAAATAAAGCAAAGCAAATACAACAGAAAAGTAGCTTTTGGCAATATTCTAGATGTGCTAGAGAAATATTCACTCAACAAAAATATACTGGTAAGTTACTCAATACTAGTAATATTATTCTGCACTAAAGATATATATGTTATTGTATAATAAACAGATACATAAACAATTACATGTATGTTCATAGTAAATAAGGGATGATAAAAACATAGTAAATAATAGATGATAATGAAGTATAGCAAAATGTAAAATAAAGAACACTTAATTTTTGTGTGCTTTGTAGTCTAAGTATGAATCTAGTTGATTGTACTCTATGTGGTTAAAAGAGTATTTTTGTTGGGAACTTCTATAGGATTAGAAAAACTAGGGCAATAGTTTTAAAAACAATCAAAAAGATTTTATTATGGCAGAGGCTATGCTGAGAAATGAGAAACACTAAAGGAACTAAAGATATGCTAAATTCAGAAAATTTTCCACTGTTTGTATGTGATTGCGTTTTGTGAAATTGTACCTGGTGCCTTTCCTTGTTTCTTTCTTAGCTCTTTTCAAATTTTTCATTATAAAATATCCCTTTCCACACTTCAATCTGTGCTTTTATCTTTTTGTTAGAGAAGAGGTTTTGGAAACGTTTGCCATGGCTCAGAATGTGCTGTAGGCACAGATTCTGCTTACACAAGTTTGAAGCTACTTCAATACTCTCTTGATTCCATAAAATGTTAGTCTGCCAGCCAGACTAAGAATCATTGATCTGAAAGGCGACTTTTAGTACATGTGATTTAGGCAGTTGTCAGTTAGCAGAAGCTTCTTGGAATATTTTTTCAAATCACGACACCAAGGAAAAAGGTAAAGGGTATGTGTATTGGTTTGTCATGATTACATTCATGCATGCTAAGTTGATTCAGTTCTGTTTGACTCTTTGCGACCTTATGGACTATAGCCCACCAGGCTCCTCTGTCTATGAGATTCTCCACCCAAGAATACTCAAATGGGTTGTCATGCCCTCCTCTAGGGGCTCTTCCTGACCCAAGGATCCCAAATTTGCATCTCATGTCTCCAGCACTGGCAGGCGGGTTCTTTACCACTAGTGCCTCCTGGGAAATCCTGTCATGATTACAAATCCACCTATTTATGGTTTAGTCATAAACTTATGGCTGAGTCACCTGGGAAGCACCTGAGGTCTTCCCACCTGTGTCAGTGCTAAAGAATCACCTGCCAATGCAGGAGAAAAGGGTTGGATCCTTGGGTCAGTAAGAGCCCCTGGAGAAAGAAATGGCAACCCACTCTAGTATTCTTGCATGGGGATCCCATAGACAGAGGAGCCTGGCAGGCTACAGTCCACAGGGTCACAAAAGAGTCAGGCACAACTCTGCTAATAAAGAATAATAATAAAAATGGCTTAAGTGAAGTTGTATAGACCTTCAAGTAAAGTTGTTTACAGGGCTTCTCAGATGGTGTGAGTGAGTGAGTGAAAGTCATCCAGTCGTGTCTGACTTTTTGAGACTCCGTGGACTGCATAGTCCATGGAATTCTCCAGGCCAGCATAGTGGAGTGGGTAGCCTTTCCTTTTTCCAGGTGATCTTCCCAACCTAGGGATCGAACCCAGATCTCCTTCATTGCAGGTGGATTCTTTACCAGCTGAGCCACAAGGGAAGCAGTCAGATGGTGTAGTGGTAAGAAATGCACTTGCCAATGAAAGAGACAAGAGGTGCAGTTTTCATCCTTATATAGGAAGATCCCCCGGGGTAAGAAATGGCAACCCTCCCATTCTTGTCTGGAAGAGTCCACCAAAAGAGAAGCCTGGCCAGCAACAGTTCATGAGGTCGCAAAGAGTCTGAAGTGACTGGACACGCACACACACACACACACACACACACACACACACAAGTTGTTTACATTGGAGGAGGGTGCTTTTTAAGTATGATGTCATCAAAATTGCTCTGTTCATGACTTAATGACTAAACCACCACTGAGTGCTTATGGATATGAACATACAAAGGACAGACTATGACAGTAATATAATATACCAAGAAATTGTGAGCGTTTAGAGAGAGCATTTAGCCTGGGCAAGGCTACTCTTTGCTGATCTAAATAGCTCTCAAAAGACCTTGAGACATTAGATCCTGCTGTGGCAAGGCTACTCTGCTGGCAGGGATGAAAATCAGGCAGAGTTTTCCTAAAGGAGATGCTCTTGGCAGCCATCAGTGGTGCCTTCCTTCCACTAGCATTGTGCTCTAATAACAAGGGGCTTTGGGTCTGCTTTGGCAGCTGGACAGCAGCTCTTGGTTGGTTAAACTAACTCTTCCAAGAACCAACTTGTAGAAAGATGCCTCAAATGAATTTAGACTTATTTCTTTAATCTCCCCTTTTCCTGGAACAATAGTGTGATTAATCTATCATTGTTTTTAGTATGTTATTTTCTTTTTGGCTTATTAAGAGACATTCTTTTATATGCTATAGACTAGTAAAATATTGTTATAAATTATAATTCCCATAGTGAATCTGTGTTAATTAAGTATTGGCAAAGACAATCTCAGTCTCTGAGCATAATTTGCTGTAAGCAAAATGATGGATAAGTCAGATTCGGCCAACCAACGCTCAAATGTCATTATGTGATTCACATTTAATATTTATATCAAATTTATTTTTTGGAGTGTTTATTTTCTATTGACAATATGTAAGAGAAAATAAATTGATGTAAATAATAAGTATGTTGCTGCTGCTGCTGCTAAGTCGCTTCAGTCGTGTCTGACTCTGTGGGACGCCAGAGACAGCAGCCCACCAGGCTCCCCTGTCCCTGGGATTCTCCAGGCAAGAACACTGGAGTGAGTTGCCATTTCCTTCTCCAATGCATGAAAATGAAAAGTGAATGTGAAGTCTCCAAGTCGCGTCCAACTCTTTGCGACCCCATGGGCTGTAGCCTACCAGCTTCCTCAGTCCATGGACTATTCCAGGTAAGAATGCTGGAGTGAGTTGCCATTTCCCTCTCCTAAAACTATGTTAAGTAGATGTCTATTTGACATACACCTTAAATATATGTGAGTCCAAGAAAGCAGATTCAGTATATATGATAATGAAATATTATCATATATATAATCAAATAAAATATTTGACAATGAATGATACACATGTTTTTAAGCAATATATTTATTTATATGTTTAAAACAGCATTTCCCTTTTTTTTTTTTTTTGGATATGCATGTAGGATCTTAGTTCGTTGATCAGGGATTCCACCTGTAGTAGAAGCACAGACTCTTAACCACTGGAATACCAGGGAAGTCCGCCAAATAGTATTTCTTGTGCTTATCTTCCATGAATGTGTATGGAAAATTCTATTATTTCTCTTTATTTTTTTATTTTTTAAAATGTATTAATTTTAATTGTAAGTTAATTACTTTACAATATTGTGTTGGTTTTGCCATACATCAATATGAATCTGCCACAGGTATACCCATGTTCCCCATCCTGAACCCTCCTCCCTCCTCCCTCCCTGTACCATCCCTCTGGGTCATCTCAGTGCTTTTGGCAATAATTGGATCTCAAAAGAAAGGGGACCTACTTAATTGTGTTAAGATGGTTATTACAGATATCAAAAAATAAATATGCAAGAAAAGTTACTTTACATTAATTCCTTTATGATAGAAGCCAATCTGTGTTTGTACTACAAGGTTGATGTAGTTTTTCTGGGCATGGTCAGTCATACGCCTATTAAAATTTTATTCAATATTTTATATACCCTTGAAAAACTAAAACACATGAGACTAAGCCAAGATAATTTTTTAATATCATGTTAATATATAGCATATAAGATATAAATTGTGTTTTATTTATTTTTAAAAATAAGTTTATTTCTTTTAATTGGAGATTAATTACTTTATAATATTGTATTGGTTTTGCCATATTAACATGTATCCACCACAGGTATACATGTGTTCCCCATCCTGAACCCCCCTCCTTCCTCCCTCCCTGTACCATCCCTCTGGGTCATCCCAGTGCACCAGCCCCAAGCATCCAGTATCATGCATTGAACCTGGGCTGGAGACTCGTTTCATATATGATATTATATATGTTTCAATGCCATTCTCCCAAATCATCCCACCCTCTTCCTCTCCCACAGAGTCCAAAAGACTGAAACTGGGACCTATTATACAGAGTGAAGTAAGCCAGAAAGAAAAACACCAATACAGTATACTAATGTATATGTATGGAATTTAGAAAGATGGTAATGATAACCCTGTATGTGAGACAGCAAAAGAGACACAGATGTATAAATTGTGTTTTAATATATATTGAATACATATAAATCTATATTTTTTAGAAAAGAGTTATATTTAAAATAATTTAAATACAATATAGGTCAATAAATTATCCTGTATTCATGAGATTTCCTACATATTCAACAAGTACCTAGAAGTCTAATAACCCATGAAAACACTATAAACACTATGAAGGGAGAAAAAGTCTTCTATGAATCATTTAAAAGTTTTAATATAAAATATGTAAGCCATTATTTCATTTTCTAGATTGAATGAAGTAAAGATTTCAAGGACCTTATAAACTTTTCTAAAGTTGTTATTCAGGAATAACCAATATTTGGATCAATAAATATTGAACTGGAGTTTGTTATAATTGAAGTATGTAACTCCTAGAGAATCAGTGGTTTCATTAACTGAGTGTATATCTATGAAATACATAATGAAAAGGAACCCTATAGAAACAGAGGGGGGAAAAGTAATTAAATTTATAGAATTATTTTCCTTCTATTAAAATAAGGACTTATAACCCAAACCAGACAATTGCGATAACTTGCTTTCTCACAAGCTAAAGCTTTTAAGTCTAGAATTTCTCTAGAAGACAGTGTCTCTTTTCGGAATTAGGTATACTTTAAGGATATATATTGGTTAAGGTGGATGGATCACAAGTGCATTCCTAACCTGTTTTTTTTTTTTTTTAATGTATCATTGCAGTTTTTGTTTATGAGGGCCATCACATAAGGCACATAAATAAGACCCTACACAGCTGTATTTGGCAGCTAAATAGAATAGCAAGGCTCACAGAAAAAATGAATAGAAGCAAAATTACTTCTAAACTGCTACTAAAGTGAATTATAATCCACATATTGAATGCTTTTTACATAAAACTAATTTGCCAAGTGTTGTAAGAAACAGTATGAAATATCTACTTATGAAAAGAATTTATCTTTTTTGAAAAATGACTAAACAGAAAGAGGTTAAAAGAAGTTCAGGTTGGTCATAGTTTATCATCCAAGGAGCAAGCGTCTTTTAATTTCATGGCTGCAGTCACCATCTGCAGTGATTTTGGAGCCCAAAAAATAAAAGTCTGTCACTGTTTCCATTTTCTCCCCATCTATTTGCCATGAAGTTATTGGACCAGATGCCATGATCTTAGTTTTCTGAATGTTGAGTTTAAGCCAGCATTTCCACTCTCTTCTTTCACTTTCATCAATAAGCTCTTTAGTTCTTCTTTGCTTTCTGCCATAAGGGTGGTGTCATCTGCATAGCTGAGGTTATTGATATTTCTCCCAGCAATCATCCAGCCCTGCACAGTGTACTTGCATATAAGTTAAGTAAGCACGGTGCCGATATCCAGCCTTGAAGTACTCCTTTCCCGATTTGGAAACAGTCTATTGTTCCATGTCCAGTTCTAACTGTTGCTTCTTGACATGCATACAGATTTCTCAGGAGGCAGGTAAGGTGGTCTTGTATTCCCATCTCTTTAAGAATTTTCCACAGTTTGTTGGGATCCACACAGTCCAAGGCTTTGATGTAGTCAATAAAGCAGAAATAGATGATTTTTCTGAAACTCTCTTGCTTTTTTGATGATCCAACAGAGGTTGGCAATTTGATTTCTGGTTCCTCTGACTTTTTTAAACCCAGCTTGAACATCTGAAAGTCCACAGTTCACGTACTGTTGAAGCCTGGCTTGGAGAAATTTGAAGAAGTTTAGAAAGTTAAAATTCATTTAAGTAATAGATCAAGAAATGGCCGGTGTAACATATGCTTAAATGTCACTGGCAGAGCAAATAATTTGATTAGATGGAAGGAGAGAGTATGGCCAATAATTTTTAGGAAAAAATGAAGACTAGATGGTATATTAGTTATGGTTTGCCAGATAAAGAGAATCAATAGGATGAGAAGCAGAAAGAAAGGGGTTAATAAATTTGAGCGGGGGGGCAAGGTGGGTGAGGCAGAGGAAGCTGACAAGTATAAAATTTACAGGGCAATTCAGCAGGCTGGAGATCCAGGGAGGAGACGATGTTGCATGAGCCTGAAGAGTCATCTAGAGGCAGAATTCCTTCTTCACTAGAGAACCTCAGATTTTTCTGTGAAAGGCCTTTGACTTTCAGGAGGAAGCCCATCGCCATTATGGAAGGTCCTCTGCTTTACTCAAAGCCTACTGATTAAAAGTTCACCTCATCTTAAAAAACACCTTCCCAGTGTTTTTGACTGACATCTAGACTGAGTTTTGACCAACCATCTGGGTACCATGGCCTAAACACTTAGACACACGAGATTAGTCATCACAAATGGTGTATTTTAAGTTAATTTCAAGAATGTTCATCTGAAAGGAATATCTAAAATCTAGTCCACTGCCCCCAAACTCTCTGCAAGTCAGTAGCTCAAGATTGTAATGCTTAGTTGCATATTGGAATAAGGAAAACTTAGATGCCCATATGATGTAACTGATTATCTTATTATTTACTGTTTTTATTAAACTTAACTACAAATAACTTTTAAAATAAATGATTAACAAATATTACAAGTACCTGCATCTCAGATTTCTGTTCACACCATTTTCCCCACAAGCATTCAACTCAGTTTTACAGTCCTCCTCACCTATAAAATTTTTTGTCCTCATGGGATCTCATTATAATCTATGAAATTAGATAAATGTCTCTGATATATAGGAAGTCTTTTTTTTTAATGTCTGATGTATGATGTTAACAACCTATAACATCCTTCACAAATAAAGTATTCAGGTTTGTTTTTTATTTAGTCACTGTTCTGATTTCTGGCTCTGGTCATGGATCCTACTGGATTTTCTCAAGCAATATTTCCACTTCATTCCTCAGTTCCCTCTAGATTTTTACCAGCTGAAGATTTATCTAAGTTATGATGCAAATGGGCATAATTAACTAATGGATGACAACATTCATCATATGAAACATGAATTTGCTGCTAAATACATAGTGCTGCTTTTTTTTTTTTTCATACCAAGTATATTTATTTGTCACTTGATTTCTTGTCAAATGACAGGAGTGAGGAGTGAGGAGTTCAGCCTGAGGCCAAAATGCTACATGATTTCTTAGGTTAGATAATAGGCAATCACCAAAGGTTTTACGTAGAAGACCTTAGCAGGGAAATCTACGCTCTACCCCTGGACAATGAACAGGCAATATACTGCAGTAAAGGACACCTGGCAGGTCTTGCTGTTTTACATATTTGGATTTCTAGCTCAGAGTCTTTATTCCTGATTTCATTTCTTCATTCCCTTTACCTGGGGCCCTGGCCAGAGGTCTTCCAGGAGCCTTTGCTAAGGGCTTCTCCTTGGTGAGATGGAGGCGGGAAAATACTGGAAGCTCCTGAAAAAATATAGAGGCGAATCAAAATGATACTTTTTTAACTCAAAGCAATTGGCCTGGTCACTTCTTTACACTAAGGCTTTTAATATTTCTCACTTCAGACAAGTTGATAAAGGTCCACATACATACTTCTACAACAATTTGGGATCAAATACAAAATCCTTCAAGATAGGCTTCAACAGTATGTGAACCATGAACTTCCAGATGTACAAGCTGGATGTAGGAAAGGGAGAGGAATCAGAGATCAAATTGCCAGCATCCACTGGGTCATAGAAAAAGCAAGGTAATTCCAGAAATACATCTACTTCTGCTTCATCAACTACAATTAAACCTTTGACTGTGTGGATCATAACAAACTGTGGAAAACTCTTAAAGAGAAGGAAATATCAGAACACCTTATCTGCTTCCTGTGAAACCTGTATGCAGGTCAAGAAGCAACAGTTAGAACAAGACATGGAATGACTGACTAGTTCTAAATTCGGAAAGGAGTACATCAAGGCTGTGTATTGTCACCTTGTTTATTTAACTTATGTTTCGAGTACATCATGTAAAATGCCAGGCTGGATGAAGCACAAGCCAGAATCAAGATTGCCAGGAGAAATATCAACAGCTTCAGATATTCTAATACTCTAATGGTAGAGAGCAAAGAGGAACTAAAGATTCTCTTGATTAGGGTGATAGAGGACAGTGAAAAAGCTGGCTTAAACTAAGATCATCACATCTGGTCCTATCACTTCATGGCAAAGAGATGGGAGAAAAAAGTGGAAATAGTAACAGATTTTACTTTATTGGGCTCTAAAATCACTGCAGAGGTGACTCAGCCACTAAATTAAAAGATGTTTGTTCCTTGGAAGGAAACCTATGACAAATCTAAGTGAAGTGAAAGTGAAGTTGCTCAGTCGTGTCTGACTCTTTGCAGCCCGTGGACTGTAGCCCACCAAGCTCCTCCGTCCAGGGGATTCTCCAGGCAAGAATACTAAGCAGTATATTAAAAAGCAAAGGTATCACTTTGCTGACAAAGCTCTGTATAGTCAAAGCTATGGTTTTTCCAGTAGTCAGGTATGGATGTGAGAGTTGAACCATAAAGAAGGCTGAGTGTCAAAGAATTGACGCATTTGAATTTTGGTGCTGGAGAAGACTCTTGAGAGTCACTTAGATAGCAAGGAGATTAAACCTGTCAGTCCTAAAGGAGATCAACTCTGGATGTTCATTAGAAAGACTGATACTGAAGTTGAAGCTCCAGTACTTTGGCTACCTGTTGTAAAGACCCAACTACTTGGAAAAGACCCTGATGTTGGAAAGATTAAGGGCAGGAGGAGAAGTGGCCAGTAGAGCATGAGCATCACTGACTCAATGGACATGAGTTGAAGCAAAATCTGGGAGATTGTGAAGGACAGGGAAGCTGGTGTACTATAGTCAGTGGGGTCATAAAGAGTTGGACATGTCTGAGCAACTGAACAAGATTTTCTTTGCTTAAGCAAATTATCATAATTTATCACCATAATTTCAACTCTATTGAAATAGACCTGGAAAAATTCGATGGAAAGAAGTGTACTTTTCCCACTGATACAGATATGCACATGCATTTATTCATTCATTATACATCAAACAAACATGTATTGAGGAAAGTCTGTGTGTCTTGATCTGTATGAAATTATACGAAGCATGGCTAGCAAAAGGATGAAAATACATAGCTTCTATCTGAATAAGAAAAATTTGGTGTAAAACAAATTTGTTAAAATAAAAGTACTTAATTAAAAAATAAAGAAACCTTGGAGAGAACCATAGAGAAATAGTAAACCAATTTAGTTTGGACACATAAGATTTCATGCAGAATATAACACTTAAGCCACCTCTTAAACAATGAATAGAAACCTTCATAGACAGAAAATGTGGCAGATAATATTTTGAGAAAGGGAACAACTTCTACAGAAGTATAAAAATGTCACGAGAGTCTGAAAATGTATATACTGTGCCAGTAAATAATGAGAATTCAATACTACTGAAAGAAAGGCTATGATAGGTGCAAAATGAGACCAACAACAATACATTTTGATAGATTGCAGGTACCATACTTATGAGTTTTAGCTTTGTCATCTAAGGATGGGGTAATATAGAAATGTGCAAATCTAGAATTAATATGACAATGTTTTTAAGGTTGGGTATTCTGAGAAACTTACAGATGTATGCTTATGAGGAAATAAATTATTAAAAAGAAAGCCATCTAAGAGCATTTAGTGAAAGCCAGAAACCAATAATAATTTTCACCAAAAAGCCTCATTAATATAACGTCTGAAGCTTTTAGAAAAGATAGATGTTTAGGTTCTAATTCATGTTTTCTGAATCAAGATTTTAAGATGAGGGAACTGATCATGTGTATATTAAAATTTTTAACATTTTGTATTATGCCCATGATTTGTAAAGAACCATTGGATAATTACAGTGAACACAGAAGACAGGAATAGATTCAAGACACTTTTACAAACTGAAATCAATATACTTTGATGTGTTCTAATTGTTGAAGTATAATGCTGTGTTGGTTATAATTAAGTAGATAGCAATTATATCAACATTTGAACATATTAGAACACAGGAGGGGGAAAATCTTTGAAATAGTAGAAAGGAAGTTCAATTTTCAATATACAGATACTATATTTCATCATAATAATAATTTACAAATTTGTTTAATTCACCTATGGATTCTTCATCATCTATGTACATTTATACAGATTTAAGAGGTACTTCATGCTTCAAGTAGAAGTTTTTATATGCTACTGGTGTCATTTATGTGATATTGCAGTTTCCATGATATTTTGACCAAAAATGGTTTCTTTATTTTCCTAGGAGAGATTCATAGAGATATTTGTGTTGTTATTTTAATATTTTTTATCACTGGGTTGGTAGTCCATTTGAGTACTTTGAATTGACAGGTAACTTACTTCCAAATTTGATATAAGTGACATGATTCCATTCTGAATCCTCAGGATAATGCTGCTCATTGCCTGTAACAAATATAATTTCTCATATGATGTTTACTGTCATCTCATAAATCTCCCTGGATTTACGTGTCTAATCAATTATCTTTTTTTCTCAAGCAAGACATCTAATTTCTATAAAACTCTTGAATGGCTTGTGCTTGGTGTACATTTCTCAAGCTGTGTACTTATTTTATATTTCTGTATCATACTGTATACACTTTTTAGAAATTCAATGTTTTCCTGGAAATTGAAATTTTTCTCAGAATATTTTATTCTTTGAAAGTCCAGAATTGTATGAAATAATTCTTTAAATGTACCAAATTGATATATGTATATCAATATGTATATATTGATATATGTGTATATTGATATATGTATATAGTGATATATATAGTGATATATGTATATATATATAAAATATATATATTGATATATGTGTATATATATCTATAGTTGCAAAGATATTATTATGGCTATTACTTAAATATTAAGTTGCAATATTGACAGTTCAATTATCTGTCTATATTATTAGCTAATGGCCGGCAGTTGTGCCAGAATATCATTTTCTATTTTATAAGCGTAAAGACTCAAAATAGGAAAACAGTAAGAACTTTTGCAAAATATTGACAATTTTATCTTTAAGATGGTTTCAGTTCAGTTCAGTTCAGTCGCTCAGTAGTGTCTGACTCTTTGCGACCCCATGGACTGTGGCATGCCAGCCTTCCCTGGCCATCAGCAACTCCTGCAGCCTACTCAAACTCATGTCCATGGCGTTGGTGATGCCATCCAGCCATCTCATCCTCTGTTGTCCCCTTCTCCTTCTGCCTTCAATCTTTCCCAGCATCAGGGTCTTTTCCAATGTCAGTTCTTTGAATAAGATGGCCCAAGTATTGGAGTTCATCTTCATCATCTTCCAATGAATATTCCGGACTAATTTCCTTTAGGATGGCTTCAACCAACCCAAAATGGATTTGGAAAGATTTCTCTTATGAATAGCAATATTCTGTATTTGAAAGTACTTTGGGTAGACAGGATCTTAACATGGCCCCCATGATTTCCGCCCTCTGCTGCATAATCTTGCATGCCCTCTCTTCTTGAGTTCTGGCAGAAATTGTGAATATGGGGAATATCACTCCTGTGATCCTGTTGACTTAATTTAATCAAAGTCAATGATCCCATTGGGCTTGATTTGATCAAGTGAACCCTAAAAAATACTAGGTTCTTGCTCATTTCAGACATTGGCAATTGAAATACACTGTGAAGAAGAAAGGTAGCTAAGAGCTGCATGTAGCCTCTTGGAACTGGAAATGGTTCCTGTCAAACACACAGCAGGAAAATGGTTAGGCAAACACAAGAACGGGATTCTCCCCAAAATGATTTGAATTTGAAAGAAGACCAGGGGCTCCAAAAAAGGTTATTCAGATAACAGCTTGCTTTTAGCCTTGAGACCCTGAGTGGGAAGCTCAACTGAGCCATGCATGGATTTCTGACCTGTAGAAATTGTGAGATAATAAATGAATGTTAAATAGCTAAATGCATGGTAGTTTGTTAAGTAGAATCGTAAAGTGTATACTCACCTTTCTCTGGAAATGCTTTGAGTATATGCAAATATAAATTGAGAGCTATATCAAAATTTGAATATAAAAATGCAAACTCTGAAATCTAATGTAGCTTTGAATATTGTACTTTCATACTCTCCTCTCATAAACCTATTCCAGCTATCAAAGAGATGTTGCTTTATTTTCTTCTTAGAGATATCTTATTTCCTTTCTGGGTCGTGTCATTGTGTTTTAAATTTTTTTTCTGTCTCAGTTGAATCAGATATTCCATGGAAGAGGGCAATAGCCAATAAGTAGACTGAGATTCCTCAGTGAATGCAACATGAACCAAGAAATAGCCTTTTAACTTTAACTTTAAATTACTTTCAATACTAAAAATGGAAGACATTTCTTAAGGATTTATTAACTGTGAAATTCACAAAAATGTGTTACCTTAGCAACTCATGACATAGAAATTAAGTTGTCAAAATCTCGATCATTCAAAAAGGGTCACTGATCTTCATGTCAACCCAGCAGATGAAAAAGAGCTGCAGTGATATACTTTGCCAGGTTTTTGAACTCTAATAAACAAGTCAAGCTGTGTTTATGAACTCCCGAAAATAGACAAGGGGAGAATACAGTAGTATCAGTGCCAAAGTGAATTTACAGGTAGTTGGACATTGTACACACTGCCCAAAGAATACTGCCTCCATTTCTAATAAGTAATGCCAGATTTACCACAAATTGTCAAGCAAAGTCAAACCCTATGCTTGCCAGAATTCATGCTTTATCACATTATCTGTCATTAAGAAGAGATTCATTAGGTCAGTGCTTCCCTTAAAGAACTCTAAGGTGTCTTTTGAGCTAATGCTTGGAGAGAAGTCAGCATGAAATTCTTCAGCACCTTAATATATTAAGTGAAGATATCACCATTGCCATTTCATTGAGACAAAAGAGAAATTGAGAAATAAATTTTTTTAAAAAAAATCCAGTATAACTCAGTTCTCTAATGTGACTTTAAATAAGTAGTGCACATTCATTCTAGTCCTTAATATACCTTGATATTGTATTATTGAGGAAGTTAGTCCAGAATGAACATTCCACATGTCTGCACTAGGGCCAGCTTTTGACCATATCATACCACATATGATAATTACGGCGAGGAAAAATAGAAAGGATTAGGTTTGTTTTGTAATTGCATTTTTCTCTCAGAAACATTTTCTTTTTTAAGACATCTCTAAACCATACTTTTGAAATAACAGTTTCACTAAAACTCTAGGCATCTAATCTTGGTACACTTATATTAGTAACAGAAAGTTGCTTCAGTTTTAACATAGCTCAATCATGGTTTATTTTGATTGCTTTTCTGATCCTTTTTTCATCCTTGATTTCAAAAGACTGCAGGTATGATTACTCCATTCCATTAGACTAATGTAGGCTAATAACTACTGAACAATGGTTTCCCCAAAATAATCATACTCTCCTCCCTGGAAGCTGTGAATATATTTAGGTTACATGGAAAAAGGGACTTTATAGATGTAATTAAGATTACAAACTTTGAGATGGGAAAACTATTTTGGATTAACTAGACTGGAGTAAATCTAATTACATGGACCAATAAAAGTGGGAAACGTTTCTCCTAGTTAGACTGATGTGGTACACGAATGATCTAAAGTATGGAAAGGACTTCATCTGCCATTGTTGGCCTTGAAGATGAAGAAGCCACATGCCAGAGAATGCAGGCAGCATTTAGCAACTGAAAATGACCCCTGGGCCTAGAACCAACAAGTGAACAGGATTTACAATTGCATGAATCTGGATTCAACAAGAAATCTGAATAAGCTTAAAGTAAATTATCCTCTAGAATGTATAGACAAGGACCTGGGTCAGCTGACACTTTGATTTTGCTCTTGTGAGACCCTAAGCAGAGAAATCAAGAGAATCTATCAGATTTTGACCTATAGAACTGTGGGATAATGAATTTCTCTTGCTTTAAGAGATGGAATTAGTGATAATTTTTATGGCAGCAATAGGAAACGAAAACACTCAACAAACTGTTCTAACATGACATTTGGTCTCTGACTGCATCTGATCCCAAGTCTGTTACTTAACAGTTTACATTCTTAATGTTTTCTATGGTTCTTTTTTTTTCTGGTTCCAAGTATTCCCAAATATGTCCTACATGTCCACTTCAAATGGAATCCCAGACACTTGAAATTATGGCATTTACCTTCTTACTCTAGGAATGATTTGGGGAAGTACAGTTTTATAACTGCATACACTGTTGTCATACCTGAAAATCTAAGTGCTGTGATACTAACTAGAGAGCTTGTGTTTCCAAATAAAAGCTGTCAGAGGAGTATTCCACAGACCAACAAGATAGACCAGGGCTGGGAGCCAGTTCTGGGAGTCCAGCCAGCACTAAATATCCAAAAGAAGTCTGGACTGTGGCCACAATCAAAGGAAGTAGGCAGAATACTCACATATTGCAAGTGGGCATATTCTATTGTAAGCTTAATTCCTACCCTGAATCTTGAGGAAATTGAGTCTTTTCAGATTTGAATGTCCTTTTCATAGAACACAGATAAGTCAACTGGCAATTGCTGCTGCTTCTTCCTTCTCAGAAGGATATTTGTTGTTCATCCTCCTTCTGTTCCTCCTCCTTCTCCTCCTCTTCTTCCCTCTAAATATTGTACAGCTCTGTATGTATATATATTCAAACACCAATGCCATTAGGATTGTTTTACATATTCATATTTCAAAGACTTGTTTTACCTTTCTAAACACATTGGAAGAGAAGAATATGTTCATCTTATAAATGTGTGAGGAAATAACCCAATATACTATCTTGATTAACATTTAAAGAACAAAGCTTGTATGATATATTAGAAAAACTCATATGGAATTTGAATATTTTCATATAATCCTTCATATAAGAAAACCATTATTTAGAATGGGCATTCTGATAGATGCTTTAAATGTAGTAATCATTACCCAGTTTTCAGGGTGTTTGAATAGGAGAAAGGTAAATATGAAAGGCTTCCTTGGTGGAGAAGGCAATGGCAGCCCACGCCAGTACTCTTGCCTGGAAAATCCCATGGACGGAGGAGCCTGGTAGGCTGCAGTCCATGGGGTCGCGAAGAGTCAGACATGACTGAGCGACTTCACTCTGACTTTTCACTTTCATGCTTTGGATAGGGAAATGGCAACCCACTCCAGTGTTCTTGCCTAGAGAATCACAGGGATGGGGGAGCCTGGTGGGCTGCCGTCTATGGGGTCGCACAAAGTCGGATACGATTGAAGCGATTTAGCAGCCTTGGTGGCTCAGACGGTAAAGCGTCTGCCTGCAATGCGGGAGACCCGGGTTCGATCCCTGGTTCAGGAAGATCCCCTGAAGAAGGAAATGGCAATCCACTCCAGCACTCTTGCCTGGAAAATCCCATGGACAGAGAAAGCTGGTGGGCTACAGTCCATGGGGTCGCAGAGTCAGACACAACTGAGAGACTTCATTTATTTATTTATTTATTTCATTTAAATATGAAACAGACAAAGACATATTTAATAGTGGGAAAATATATCCATTACTTTAACAACATATGGGAATATCAAGATCTTCTGATGCAAGTTGGGCTATGTTGAGATGAAAAGCTTCTGAATGGTTTAATCTGAAACATAAAGATTGAATTGAAGTTGATTGAGCAAATGTATGAAAGTAGGAATTGACAAAATACTCTGAGGATCTTGAGATGGAAGATGCTTCACATATTCAAAGAAAAGTCTAATAAGGAAGGAGGAGAATAGGCCAAAAATAAAAAATAAATCTATAAAGGCAAAATTATGATGGATATAAAAAGAATTGTTAAATTTTATGAACTTTAACCTAAGAATACTAGGCCACCTAAGTAAGAAAGTTAAAAGATCAGTCACACACACACACACACACACACACACACACACACACAACTAAGCTCTCACACTTATAGATAACTTCCTAATGGATACTTGTAAAGCAGTCTAAGAATTGTGCAATGAAGAAATTAAAACTTGTAAACTATTTTTAGCATTTCCAAAATAATAGTTCATAAAATGCTGAAGACTCTCTACACAATACATTTCTTTGCTTTGGCAGAAATTCTCATTACAGGAGGCACATGGTGCTCAGAGACTGAATATATTATAATTCCCCAGATAATGTTTGGGAAAAACCAGTCTTTATATGAACAATGGAAATAAATATAAATGAGCCAATTGCTTATAGTGTGACTCTTGGGATGATTCTTTAGTACTTTTCAGTATTATAATTTTGGCAAATATAAATTATTCTCAATGAAGTCTGGTGCTCTTTCCCTCTAAGTGAGAAGGATGACAGTCCTTTCTTTATACTTTGTCCTAAGGCTGATGTATTCCACAGGTTATCCTATGGGCTGGGAGTAGACATGAATAGTCTATGAATACTGGAACATTTAATTGTTGGTGTAAAGTGAATGGTCGCTTTCTTGTGGAAACATTTAATTGCTGATGTGAGATCTTCTGCTTCTTTCTCCTGGCCTGTAGTTGGGAGGATAAAGCCAAAGGAACAATCAGCATCTCTTAGTCACCACTAGGGGCTTCCCAGGTAGCTGCTACTGCTGCTGCTAACTCGCTTCAGTAGTGTCTGACTCTGTGCAACCCCATAGATGGCAGCCCACCAGGCTCCCCCATCCCTGGGATTCTCCAGTCAAGAACACTGGAGTGGGTTGCCATTTCCCCCTCCAGTGCATGAAAGTGAAAAGTGAAAGTGAAGTTGCTCAGTCGTGTCTGACTCTTAGCAACCTCATAGACTGCAGCCTACCAGGCCCCTCCCTCCATGGGATTTTCCAGGCAAGAGTACTGGAGTGGGTTGCCATTGCCTTCTCAGGTAGCTCAGCAGTAAAGAATCCACCTGCAAAGAAGACACAGGAGATGAGGGTTTTACCCTTGGATGGGGAAGATCTTCTGCAGGAGGGCACAGCAACCCACTCCAGTATTCTTGCCTGGAGAATCCCATGGACAGAGGAGCTTGGCAGGCTCCAGTCCATAGGTCACACAGAGTCAGACATGGCTGAGGCAGCTGAGCACAGCTAGAGCACCTACTGTTACACCAGTCTCCACAAGGGCGCAAAATAAACCTCTATTAGTTTATGCCACTAAAATCTGAGGGTTTTGTCTTAAAGCTCTTAGGATAGCTTAGTTTATCCTAACATTATTTTTGCCTTACGCTTAAGTTACCAGTAATATTAATTTTAGTTTAATGGTTCATTTTTAGAATATATAATTTGATAGTAAGGGAGAAAAAATGTAGGTTACTATATATCACATAAAGAAGACAAGTGAAATTCAGCCTATTAGGTCATTTAAGTCAAGTCAAGGGTGCGCTCAGTCAAGCCTGACTTCTTACGAGCCCATAGACTCCAGGTTACCAGGCCCCTCTGTCTCTGGAATTTTTCAGGCAAGGATTCTGGAGCAGGTCACCATTTCCTACCTCAGGGGATCTTCCCAACCCAGGGAGAGAACCCTTTGTCTCTTGCGTCTCCTGCATTGACAGGCCCTTCTTTACCACTTCATCACCTGGGAAATTAATATAGAGTAATAAGTTAATACTCATTATATAAACTATTTAAAGTGAAAAAATCCACCATTTTTGTTTGTTTTGCTGTTTGTAATATATGAGATAGTACTGACTTCAAAATGGTCACTGTCGACTTTTAAAAAATATTCTTTTCCTTGGGCTTTTGTAACATTTCACCGTCTGGTGAAAATTATTCTTAATTTATTCATCTAATGCACCAGTTGTGCTCTCAAAGGTTATTCTAAGTGGTGTCATTCTCCAGTTTTCTGTGCTCAATTTGTTAACACTCAAACTGAAATGTGTTAGTTTTTGTTGACATTTCCTTCTTCCTTCAAAACAGGTGGTAATTAAGTCATCAAGGTTCTTCTCTTAAAATGTGTATCATATTGTTCTGTGCTTTTAATTCTCAGAGTGTTGGGGGCTATCCTAAGCCATTTCTGAAACTTTACATAGATTTATATCAGCCACATAAGCAAAATGCCTTCATGGTCTCCGCGGCCTTATATATCTTCAAACTGCTGAATACTGAATATCAGTCATTATAAGGCACTGTTTGAATATTACAACTTTCTTCCTAGTGGACTTTTCTGCCCCCCCTTTTCTTTTTCCTATTGAACAAAGTAAAAACACATAGTTCTAATATACAAGATTATTTACAGTGTCAAAGTTCCAATCTTTTATACCATTCTCTATTTCAGCCAAAATGAAATATCTCTTAAAACACAGTTTTGTTTTCCACATCCCCTTGGCTTGGCTCACTCAGTTCTCATCATATGTTTTTATATTTCAAGGTATGGTTTGTGTGTTAAACCTTCCAGAAGATCAGTACAAAGTGTATAAAATTTGTGACATTCTTTTTCATCGTAATTAACTCTTGACTGTCTTTTACTGTAAGTCCCTGGAAGGCAGACAGTTGCTATCCATATACTTGGTTCTTAAATACTGCTGAATATAGTGACATAGTAATGCTAAGGCTCCATGTTAATATGTTTAACAACACTGAAACAAAGTAGCATGATTTATTTTTGATAGAGTGTTCCATAGTTTACTTGCATGATATGAAAAGCACACAATTTTATTATCTCATATAAATGATAACAATAAAAAAGAAAATGCCTGAATTAGCCTTTCTCAACTGTCTTAGAAGTGAATCATATCTACTTTTCTGAAAGCCTCCCTCTTGGAAGAATATATGCTTGTCTCTGTATGATAGGGACAAAATAATAATTAGCATTTGACAATTCTGTACTGAGACTTGGAGTCTTAAATATGCCCTGAAGTAATTTATAAGGCATTTGATAAGGTGAACCGATGATTAGATGTAGGTTAAGTCCCAGCATAAACTTTCTCAAATTGGTCTACTAAATTCAAGGCACTGATTAAGGGAGGATTAAGTGGTATTCAAGAACTACTTTATAATCTGTGGGGTAATACAAGGGCTATTTAATTCTTTTATCCTACTTTTAAAAGCTATTTTAAGAAAGAAGTAGTTCACACATCTATTTTACATTTTTATTTTCTTTGCAGTTTTGCTGTGTTTAGGCACTGTAGGCACCTATAGTAATTTTGCTATTTAAGATGAATTGATTTTTACCAAAAAATTAACTGAATAAGTAGTTAGCAGTTTGTATTATACTCATTTTGTATTATAGAATTTTTTCTGATTAATCACAGTATTTATTTTTAACGGATTACTATAAATAATAGGACTCTCCAAGTTACATTAATCATTGGAAAAATTAAGATCCATAGTCACAGGGTTATGCTCTATAACTTTTAAATTAGACATGACATAAACTCTTTTGAAATCTGCCATGCTAACTTCTCCAAATGCATTTTCCATAGGTTATCTTGAGTCTTTTAAGGATCGCTAAACTACTCCAGAGAAGGAAATGGCAAAAGGCCACTCCAGTACTCTTGCCTGGAAAATCCCATAGGCGAAGGAGCCTGGCAGGCTGCAGTCCATGGGGTTGCTAAGAGTCCGACACGACTGAGCGACTTCACTTTCACTTTTCACTTTCATGCATTGGAGGAGGAACTGGCAACCCACTCCAGTATTCTTCCCTGGAGAATCCCAGGGACGAGGGAGCCTGGTGGGCTGCCGTCTCTGAGGTCTCACAGAGTCGAACACGACTGAAGAAACAGCAGCAGCAGCAGTAACAAACTGCTCATTTTCTTTACATTCATTCTGTACTATTTTTGTTTGTCTTTTCATATCCTTGAATGTTGGCATGTACTATTTCCTCTATCTGCTCTACCTGGGATGCTTTTTATTTCCTTTTTTCATTTTGGAGATTACTCTTGAGGTGTTGCCTAAACACAGTGAAAGTCCTTCATCAGAATATGACCGCTTTAAGCAAAAAGAAGATATAGAACTTATGTGTCTTTGACAATCCAGAACATGGTATTTTGCCAGATACAAATGAAACATTTAATATAATTGTTGACTGAACTGCTTGAGGGGGAAGGGATTACTTCTATTAAAAAATAAATGCCTAGAAGTTTAAAAGATACAATAAATACAACTGGGAATAGCTCAAATGATTTTTGCAGTGTGTCTCAGGTTTTTGTTTTTGATAGATAGATCTAGATTTCTCTCCTACTTAGAAGTAGAAAGACAGCAATGTTTCTACTTGTTAATTTCCTACTTTACATGTGTTCCTTTGATGAGTTTTAGAGAATTTAATGTTCAAAAAACTATTGATGATATAAATTAAAATGAAACAAAATAACTTCCCTGGTGGCTCAGAGGGTAAAGAATCTGCCTTCAATTCAGGAGACCTGGGGTTCGATCTCTGGGTCAGGAAGATCCCCTGGAGAAGTGAATGGCTACCCACTCCAGTATTCTTGCCTGCAAAATTCCATCGACAGAGGAGCCTGGTGGGCTACAGTTGATGGGGTTGCAAAGAGTCAGACATGACTGAACAATTAGCATTTTCAATTTCAAAATTATTGCACATAGAGTATGTGCTAGTCAACCAAGTGGGCAACTAACACTTACTTAATTGTCTGATTCATTGCTGAGTTTACATAAATACAATTTGTTTATACATCCATCAGCATAGCACCTGTTGCATTGCAAACACTGATGCAATATTAAGTACATGAATGAACGAGTTAATAAACTAAATATCAGTTTAAGCAAAGTGATTAGAGTAACTTCCTCAAATACAGTTAAGGGAATAGAAATAATCGAACTATTTCTGGTTCTTTCAGAAAGTTTGTCTAGTCAGGATCCCATGAAGAATGGGAAACCTCATGCTTATTTTCATGGAGAAAGGTTAAACTAAAAAAAATCTCTATAATAGAGAGTAAAATGTATTGACCAGTAAGAAGTAAAGATAAATCTAAAGTATACAGGAATAGCAGCTATAAAGTCACTAATTTTAGAGCTGACATACAGAATCCAAGCAGGAGTGCACATCCATGACTCACTGAGTGGCAGAGAACTCACTGGTAGAAGTTGATGGAAATTTATTCTCTAGAAGCTGAGAAAAGCTGTAGATGGGAAATTGTCTCACCGGAGGCATTAGGCTAGGAGCCACTGGAGGGGGAGTCTATGAAAAGTTATGGCACAGTAATGCTGCTGACTGCCATGGAATTCAGGAATCTGCCACTAATAGCTCGTGTGCACTACAGAAACTGGGTCCTGGCCATGTTCACACAATGAAGGAGACTTACACTGGAAAAATCAATGCACTATAGGAGATTGCCTCTCAGAAGCCACTGGTGCTGCAGAAAGAAGCCTGGAACCAAAGAACTTGCCTGAAACCAAAGAAACTGTTTCAGAAGTCTAGTCCCAAAAAGCAGCACAGACACAGCAGTAACTAAATACTGGAGAAGCCAGGTGGCTGCAGGAGATGACGAGGAGCACAGCAGAGCAGGAAAAGAAGCCACTTCCCCCTGGCAGCATCTCTCTGGTGTTTGCCACTGACAAAGATTATCAACATTCTACTTGACAAAGGAGACAAATATTGATAGGCTCAAGCTTCATTTTCAAAGAACAGGCAGTGAAATTTAAACCTGTAGCTGAGAGGCAATCATTTTATAACTAGAACTCTCTGTGAATGAAGGGAGAAGGAACAAAAATTAAAGAGAATGCAGTCAAAGGCTAGAGATGTACCTATTTGCTTTGAAGTGAAGTCGCCCAGGCATGTCTGTCTCTTTATGACCCCATGGACTCCAGCCTACCAGGCTCCTTCGTCCATGGCATTTTCCAGGCAAGAGTACTGGAGTGGGTTGTCATTTCCTTCTCCAGATAGGAGTCAAAGTGCTTGAGAAGAAGGAAAGAAATGAGACAAGAAAGAAAGTTCTATGGCATGACACAGGAAATAACCAACAATGAAATCATGGAAACAAGATTAGAAGAAAAACCAGGGACAAGTTTTTTAAAGATATATGTGTTTATTTTGTGTTTGTAATGGAGTTCTAAAGTGATTTTCTACTAAGAGGATTGCTTTTCCACATTTCTATTGCTATATGTATGAGTGAGTGATTTAGAGAAGCTCAGTCATGTCCGACTCTTTGTGACCCCATGGACTGTAGCCTGCCAGTCTCTTCTGTACATGGAATTCTCCAGGCAAAAATACTGGAGTGGGTAGGCATTCCCTTTTTCCAGGGGATCTTCCTCACCCAGGGATTGAACTCAGGTGTCCCACATTGCAGGCAGATATTTTGCCATCTGAGCCACCGGGGAAGCCTGTATGTATATATAATCCCTAAAAATTACTACTGAAATGTAATTATAGAGTAGTTCAGATTATAAATCAGAAGCATATAGAGGAGGTACAACATTACACCAATATAGACTGCTTTAAAATTATAGCATTTAAAATTCCAAATGTATTTTTAAAATATATATTTAACAAATAAAGTTCCCAGTCAACAGCTTTAGGAATGCCCAGTATTAATTAGGTTCTATTATTTCTAGACAGTATAGTCAGCACACCTATGTAATTTTGGAAATGTTTAAATAATCAGGACTATTAAAACCTGAAAATTCTGACTCATTTCTCTGTAATATATGAATAGCTATGCACTATGAAATAATCTTTTTTTATCATTGCATATATCAGAAGTACACTTAAGTAGGAATTTTATACTATTGAATTGGGTTAAATACGTATCCATTAAGAAAGCAAAATTGACCCATAACTTGGCAAGACAGTCCTCTAAGAATGTAACAGTTAGGGTCCTAAAAATGATAAGAATTGCTCTTTAATTGTGTTTCACATAGGCCTTAAAGAAATAACTAATTTCTGACATCTCTTGTTAATGCAGTCTGTACCTCCAAAAATGATATATTTCTTATTTTTAAGTGTAAAATGCTATCAAATCTAATTTTAATGTCAATTATTTATATTTCTTTTTTGTGATCTTCTCTGCTCATCATACAGATTACTTTGAATTAGATCTCAGTCAAAAAGAGAATGTATCAAAGGCATCTATATGCATTCATAAAAAGTATATAGTGAGCATCTTAATGATTGAATATTTGGAATTTACACTTATCCTTTATTAAACTGAAAATAAAAGGTATTTATATGTATATTTATAAATTACTAGTGTTTAACAACATCATAGAGATAATATTTGCAGAAATTTTACTAAAAAATTAGTAATACTACTGATTGTTTTTGTTATCTAATAAAATCACTGCAGAAGGTGACTGCAGCCATGAAATTAAAAGAGGCTTGCTCCTTGGAAGGAAAGCTATAACCAACCTAGACAGTAGACTAAAAAGCAGAGACATTACTTTTCTGACAAAAGTCCATCTAGTCAAGGCTATGGTTTTTTCCAGTAGTCATGTATGGATGTGAGAGTAGGACTGTAAAGAAAGCTGAGTGCTGAAGAATTGATGCTTTTGAACTGTTGTGTTGGAGAAGACTCTTGAGAGTCCCTTGTACTGCAGGAGATCAAACCAGTCCATCCTAAAGATCAGTCTCGAATATTCATTGAAAGGAATGATGCTGAGACTGCAGCTCTAATACTTTGGCCACCTGATGCAAAGAACTGACTCATTGGAAAAGACCCTAATGCTGGGAAAGATTGAAGGCAGGAGGAGAAGGGGAGGACAGAGGATGAGATGGCCCAATGGCATTATCTGCTTGATGGACATGAGTCTGAGCAAGCTCTGAGAGTTGGTGATGGACAGGGAAGCCTGGGGTGCTGCAGTCCATGGGGTCGCAAAGAGTTGGACATGACTGAGCGACTGAACTGAATTGAACTTAACAAATGTAGAGATGTTTGGGGACAAAACAATCCTTTGACTGCTGTTAGATCATGGAAATAATTCAAAAATGACAATTTTATAGTACTATAAAATAACTTAATATCTTACCTTGAATCTTTTATAAATGTTTATATAAAATATAATTGTTTTGACTAATAAGGAAAAATACATAGAAAAGTAATTATAAAGCTAAACCAGTTACATTTTCAGTTCAGTTGCTCAGTCATGTCTGAAACTTTGCAACCCCATGAATTATTACTTTATATTGTTTAGATAGATTGCCAAATTAAATAAAAAGTGATGTTTAGTATGTTTATATAAGAGAGATCTGAGCTAGAACAGAAGCCTTATCTGCATGAATAGTAATAGGGTGGTGCCTCCTAGAGTCATCATCACCACTGACTTCAGAAATATAAATTTGATGAAGCCGAATATTGTTGTTTTATCCTTATTTGACAAGAAAATGTGAGCCATGATTTTATTACCAACATAAATGAGGCTGCCCTAATTAAAATGCATGGTCATTTCCTGTTTGTGGCAAAATTAATGTGACCTATTACTGAAATGTGTTACTTGAAAAGCACCAACATATGTATTCTGTGATTATTTGCTTTCCGCATCTTGGTATCCAAGCACCAGTCACTTTGCATTTTATTCTTTTAGTGCTCTTTCTGATCCAAGGCTTAGATTTATGGTAAAGTATTCATCAATCAAATAGGCATTGCTTTTAGTCACATTTAGGGTGAAAGAATGTTTGAATTTAATCAACAAATGCACATGTTTCACTTCTGGATATGTAACTGTAGGCTTCATTTCAGTTTTAATAGCTTAGTTTGGAGGCTTTTTAGAAAACTATCATTATTTATACAAATGCATTTGAATGTTGTTGTCTATTAGGACTTGAATGAAAAGAAGGCTATGCAAATTTCTTCCAGATGCTTAGTATGCCAAGACTGATACAGCTACTACTTAGACCTGTCTTCAAATGGACTACTTGACTGCCACTGCCAGTTGGATTTGTTAACTATTATTTCCCGTTAGCCAAAGGCACAGAATGTAGGAAATCTATATCTATTGCTTTGGCAGAAGCTTAGCTATTCATCATTTGTGTGAGGATCAAGCAGGCCAGGTGTACTGTTTACTTTAATGAAGCCAACATAGAAAAGGGAGTTCAGAATAATGATATAGAGCATTGTTCATTTACTTGACCCTTTGCTTGCATTTGCAAGAATGTTGTAGTTTCCTAGACCACAGAATAGCCTGAATTTTAATTCATTTTCACAAACACTCAGAAAAGAAACCACTTCTGTTTAGACACCATTTACACTAGATTGTGCTTTTGTTTACTTGTTAAAAATGAAGATTTCTGAAGAAAATGAATATTTTCATGAAGAAAAAAGAAAAAGCTGATCCATATAATGCCTAAAACTGAAAGACAGAAAATTGTGGAAAAAAACTGATGACTGAAGTTAGGATACAGTCTAAATTGTATATTTATGGAATCACAAGTGATTTCGAAGGTAATTTCAAAGTTCCCTACCTTCTTTCAAGTAGATAGTGTTTGGCCTGATTCCAATTCTTCTATGTATTTCTAAGTTCTAGTGTTGGGAGTGAGATGAGTTGATTAGGCTCCAAGATAACAAGCAACAATGCTGATTATGATCAAAATGATCAGACTGACGCTGAAACAATATGCACCAGTGCTAGTGGCAAGAATACAGTGAATATATGTATGACTGAGTCCCTTCAAGTTCAGTTCAGTTCAGCTCAGTCACTCAGTCGTGTCCGACTCTTTGTGATCCCATGAATCGCAGCACTCCAGGCCTCCCTGTCCATCACCAACTCCCGGAGTTCACTCAGACTCATGTCCATCAAGTCCATGATGCCATCCAGCCATCTCATCCTCTGTCGTCCCCTTCTCCTCCTACCCTCAATCCCTCCCAGCATCAGAGTCTTTTCCAGTGAGTCAACTCTTCGCATGAGGTGGTCAAACTACCGGATTTTCAGCTTCAGCATCATTCCCTTCAAAGCAATCTCAGGGCTGATCTCCTTCAGAATGGACTGGTTGGATTTCCTTGCAGTCCAAGGGACTCTCAAGAGTCTTCTCCAACAGCACAGTTCAAAAGCATCAATTCTTTGGTGCTCAGCCTTCTTCACAGTCCAACTCTCACATCCACTCATGACCACTGGAGAAAGCATAGCCTTGAGTAGACAGACCTTTGTTGGCAAAGTAATGTTTCTGCTTTTGAATATGCTATCTAGGTTGGTCTGAACTTTTCTTCCAAGGATAAGAGTCCCTTCAAAGTTCACCTGAAATCATAGCAGCATTGTTAATCAGCTATACCCCAAGACAAAATAAAAAAGGTAAAAAATTGTGTTTAAAGTAGAAGAAAAATGGACAGAGAAAAGGATTGACATTCTGTAGAAAATAGATGATACTTTAACATCCAGCTCCAGACCATGCCCATTATTTTCAACATTTGGGACTGCTCAGTGATTAATATCCCACTATCACGTACATTAGATTTTAGAATAAATATAGGAGCACTTTAACATTGTATCAAGCTAATAGAGATACTATAAAAGATACATTGTCTCCTAGCTTTTCAAGTTCATTTTTTCTTTGATGTATCTCAGAATGGAATGGATTTTTCTATGCCTTAGAGTCAACAATTCTGAAGAACGAGTTGACAAAGAAAAATATTTCTCCAATCAGGTACAGTATTAGCAATTTCCTTGCCAGACTCTACTAGGAAGCTTGAAATCTAGTAAGAAAACAAACAAACAAACTGAGAAATATTGCAGTTCTTTCTATATTGTCGTGGTTTCTCATGATCCAGACAGCTTAAAGGTAAAATCTCCATTGAGGAAACCATCCTGTCCTAGAGGAGAGTTTCATGAACTAGGAAGAAAAGATATCTGAAACTGTTACAAAATTCTATTCCTCTTCCTGGAATGTCTTTCCCTAGAGACTCACCTGATTAGGTATCTCATTTTGTTTCAGTCTCTTTGTAAAAATTTTGTGCCATTCATCAATTATGTCATCTGGATTTGGAGATTTGCTTGTAGGGAAGACTTTCAGTATAAATTTAATTTCTTTAATTTTTTTTGTGTGTGTGTGCTTAGTCGTGTCTGACTCTTTGCAATGTCATGAATTTCCCAAGCAAGAATACTAGAGTGGGTTGCCATTTCCTACCCCAACTAAATTTTAATATAGGTCTATTCATGGTATTAATTTCTTCTTAAGTGAGGTTGTTAGTAGGTGTCTTTCAAGGAATTTCACTTTTTTTTTTTGTCTAACTTGCCAAATTTATTAGCCTAAAGTCTTGGCTTGGACAGTAAACAATCTACTTGCAATGTGGGAGACCCAAGTTCAGTCCCAGGGTCAGGAAGATTCCCTGAAGAAGGGAATGGCTATCTACTCCAGCATTCTTGCCTGGAGAATTCCAGACAGAGGAACCTGGTGGGCTACAGTCCATAGAGTCCCAAAGGGTCAGAGAAGACTGAGAGACTAGCACTTTTATTTTCAAAGTCATCTATAGCATCCCCCTATTATTTTATTAATATCTATATCATTTATAATGAATCTTCCCTTCTCAGTTTGGATAATGATAATTATTTTTCTTTCATTTTCTGTTGTCTTTTTTTGTTTGGATTTCTGTTGTCTTAGTTGATTGGGTTTAATTTATTCTGCTATTTCTTAGGAGAGAAGCAGCATCATTTGAATCCATGCTTCCTTTTAAGTGTATATTTTTAATACAACAAATCTCTTGATAAGTACTGCAATATCAGAATCCCACATTTTTTTAACGTTATGAATTTTATCTTATTAAAATACATTCTATTTTATATCCTTTGGTTGATTGCTGTGACTCTTTGGTTTGATATTTTACTAATTACTTTTGGGATTATAGTTTTAATCTTTAATTTATGGTCCATATTCATGTGATATTACATCACTTCACTTACAGTATAAAAATGTGCTATAATACACTTTCTTTCCTTTCCTCTAATATTTTTCTTACTGCCATCATATATTTTTACATATCTTAAAAGACTTAGACTAAATTGCCATTATTTTTGTTTAATAAAATTAATACTTTTTGTTAACATTATATTTACAGAGAATTACCTATTTAAGGAGATTTGGGAATTAAAAATTCTCTTAGTTATATTTTCTTTTTGTTGCTCTTTTCATGTATATTTCTACTGATCATTATCATCCTGTCTGAAGGACTTCTTTTACGTTTCCTCAAGTGAGAATTGGCTAATGATAAATTCTGAAGCTGTTATTTGTCTAAAATCTCTTCATATGCTTTTAATTCTTGAAAACTCTTTTCTGTAGTTATATACCTCTATCCTAACTTCCCGCCCCCTCCCCTGCCGAGTACTTTAAGAATGCTGTTCTACTATCTTTCAAAATTGCATGTAAATCTGTCATTCTTTGTTGCCAGGTGAATAATGTGTGTTTGTGTTTTCCTCTAGCTGCTTTTAAGATTTTTCTCTCTTTATTATTGGTTTTGAGAAATTTGATTTATAACATGTTTGTGCTTTTTTTTTTTTTAATGTTTCAGGTACTTAGATTTGGCTGAGCTCTTTGGACGCATAATTTCGTAGATTGCATTAAATTTAGAATTTTTTGATGTGATTTTATATTTACAAAATTGCATCTCTGAGGTTCTCACAGTGTTACTTATTCCTCACCTGTAATTTATCCCTTGAACCTCAACCTCTTTTTTTTTTTTCCTGGTATGACAACTCAACCTCCTCAACAAGGAAGTCTCATGGGCTACAGTTTGCTTTTTCTAAACGATGGCCATAAATAGTCATAAGGCACTAAACTTGGACAGGAGTAAGACTTACCTTTTCCTTATCTTCAGTGATTACTACCTTTTATTTTCTGAAGCCCAGTGTTTGAAATTTGTTGTTCCAATTCCTGCATTCAGCTGTTGATCATTTGTGGTATAAGAGGAAATCAGGTCCCTACTATTACTTCTCTATCTTGCCCTGAGAACTTTAACTAACCTGGCTATCCTGGATGCTTTCCTCAGTCTCTTGAATTAAGGAAGACCATCATATTCTGATTGCTATCTTTCTTCTATGTGCCTATAAACTGTTTTCATGACAGTATCTATATAGATACAGTTATATTCACTAGGGTTCTTCAGAGACAGGAATTTATTTTAAGAAACTGGCTTATACACTGTGAAGACTTTGGTAAATCCAAAATATTTAGGGTAAGCTGGAAGGCTGAAGACCTGGAACACACTTGTAATTTCTATCTAAAGACAGCCTGCTAACAGAATTCCTTCTTGCTCAGAAAAGTCTGTGTTCTGTGAAGGTCCTTAACTGATTGCATAAGGCCCACCCACATTATGAACAGTAATCTGCTTTACTCAATATCCAGCAGGTTAAATCTCAATTTCATTCAAAAAGTATCCTCATGAAAACTTCCAGAATAATGTTTAACCAAATATCTAGAAATCTTGGCTCAGACAAGTTGACACATTAAAATGAATCATCACAGTAGGATTTATGCAGTTTGTTTTCCATCCCTCAGGGGTCCTTGTCTTTTGATAGCTATTTTAAAATAGATTTTGTAAACAGGGAGTATAGTCAATATTTTATAATAACTTTAGATGGAGTAGAATTTATAAAAATAAAAAATAAAAGGATTAATATAGTTTATATTTGAAATTAATATAATATTTGAAATTATACTTCAATTTAAAAAATAAAATACATCTTGTGTGACTTTCAGCTTTTAAAGTATTTTATAGAAATGCATAAAATGTCCATTTTATTAGAGAAAAACCTAACTAAGCTTATATCCTAAATTTAGAGGACCATGTATCAAATCTACAATTGTAGTTATTGGTTAGATTGGAACCTCCTTGCCCCACCTCCCTATTAGAAATATGTAATTTAAAAAGTCATAGTTATAAGAGAAATAGACAAACTACCAGTAAAACTAAAATTATCTGCAGCCTGATTTGAGGAAAAAAGAAGCAGATAAGATAATGTTGCATCAAAACAAAAACACTGATCTAAATAAAGACGAATAATGAATGTAATTTCTTCTTCTTTAAGAAAATTTACATCAAAAATCTCTTTGCTTTTACTTTTCAACAGAGTGAAGTATTACTTGCAGAGTTAATGTATCTTTTGAGAAAAACATTCTGGTTTTAATACAAAAAGGCAGCATTGTATATCATACTGCCATAATAGTTTTCTTTTATAACTAGACTGTATTTTCATACTTTATCCTTGATCATGAAAACAAAACTACATAATAGAGTGCAATAATGCAAATTAATTTTAATACATAATTACATGTATAATGACTCACTGAATAAAAGTTAAGTACAAATTAATCCTGTAGAACATAAAAATATTAACATAAAAAGATGCCTTTACTAATTTTAGCATCATCCTTGTCATTTTTCAGGATAATTTTATGGTAAAGCTTTCATTTTGTTTATCATTTTTCATCCACTTGAAAAATAAAATGGTTATTTAAAATGTACCTATTTATAAAATGGAAATAGAATCACAGACATAGAAAAGAAACTTAGGTTTACCAAGGGGGAAAGATGGAGGGATAGAAATGAGATATTAGGATTAACATATGCACACTACTATACATAAAATAGATAACTAATAAGAACTTACTGTATCACACAAGGAACCCTACTCAATATTCTGTAATAATCTATATGGGAAAAAATATTAAGAAAAGTCAATATACGTATATGTATTACTGATTCATTTGCTGTACAACAGAAACTAACACAATACTATAAATTAACTATACTCAAAAATTAGATTAAAATTAAATGTCTAAATAAAATAAAATAAAATATATTTTTGATGGAACAAGTTCAGACTTCATTAGCAAAATTTTAATGATGGTTAGAAAGATGTAATCACAGTTTTCCATCATTAACACCAGTTTCATCAGGTGGGGAAGTTGTCGTCACAGGGGATGATATAAAGAAGTAAACAAGGTGACCTGAAATAGACAATTTTTTTCTGGTGTGAAGTTACTGAAACATCATTAAAAAAGTATCCATTATTTGTCAGCTTCTCATATGTACTACCTAATTTAGTCATCATAAAACCTCAACAAGTTGTCATTTTTCCCACAGTAAAACAAGGATTTCAAATAAGAATACTTGATTCCAAAATCTATGATTCTGCTAATATTATGTACAGAAAAGTTAATTCTCACTTTTCATATTGCCAGTAGTTGTAAACTATTTTAATCATTTGTTTGGGGCTTTTTCACTTGACTCAGGACCCCAGCTTTTCATTAGAGACTTTGGAGATGAGATGCAATTTAAAAAGGGTCATAATGCAATAATGACTTTACTTCTTAAAAAAAAAAAATAATTATTTATTTTATTTTTGGCTGCACTCGGTCTTCTTTGCTTTATATGGGCTTTTCTCTATTTCCAGAAGGTGAGAACTGCCCTCTAATTGCAGTGCACAGGCTACTCCTTGCTGTGGCTTCTCTTGTTGGGGAGCTCTACTTCTAGGCACTTGGACTTAGTTGTGCTGTAGCATGAGGGATCTTCTAGCACCAGGGATGAAACCTGTATTCCTTGCATTGGCAGCCAGATTCTTATCCACTGCACCACCAGGGAAGTCCTTGACTTAATTTCATCCTGACTTACTTTTACACGACTGTTTCTAAAAACTCTCAGAATGCTGCTGCTGCTGCTGCTGCTGCTAAGTCATTTCAGTCGTGTCTGACTCTGTGCGACCCCATAGATGGCAGCCCACTAGGCTCCTCTGTCCCTGGGATTCTCCAGGCAAGAATACTGGAGTGGGTTGCCATTTCCTTCTCCAATGCATGAAAGTTGAAACTGAAAAGTGAAAGTGAAGTCGTTCAGTCGTGCCCAACTCTTAGCGACCCCTTGGACTGCAGCCTACCAGGCTCCTCCATCCATGGGATTTTCCAGGCAAGAGTACTGGAGTGGGTTGCCATTGCCTTCTCCGAATGCTACATATAGTAAATAATAGTATCAAAGTGAAAGTCACTCAGTCGTGTCCCATTCTTTATGACCCCATGGACTGTAGTCTGCTAGGCTCCCCTGTACATGGAACTCTCCAGGCAAGAATACTGGAGAAGGTTGCCATTCTCTTCTCCAGGGACTCTTCCTGACCCAGAAATCTAACCTGTGGGTCTCCTGAATTGAAGGCAGATTCTTTACCACTGAACTATCAAAGAAGTGGTGATATGCATTCATTTGTTGACAGACATCAGGCTTCCGTGTCTTGGCTATGAGATTATTGTAGTAAGTGAAGTAAGTCAGACAAAGACAAACATTATATCACTTTTATGTGGTACCTTTTTGAAAATGATACAAAAAAACTTATTTACAAAACAGAAATAGACTTGACATAGCAAGAGAGTTAGAGAAAAAAATCTATTTTTGCTTTATTGACTATGTCAAAGCCTTTGACTGTGTGGATCACAATAAACTGTGGAAAATTCTGAAAGAGACGGGAATACCAGACCATCTGACCTGCCTCTTGAGAAATCTGTATGCAGGTCAGGAAGCAATAGTTAGAATTGAACATGGAACAACAGACTGGTTCCAAATAGGAAAAGAAGTATGTCAAGGCTGTATATTGTCACCCTACTTATTTAACTTGTATGCAGAGTACATCATGAGAAATGCTGGGCTGGAGGAAGAACAAGCTGGAATCAAGCTTGCCAGGAGAAATATTTATAACCTCAGATATGCAGATGACACCACCCTTATGGCAGAAAGTGAAGACGAACTAAAGAGCCTCTTGATGAAAGTGAAAGAGGAGAGTGAAAAAGTTGGCTTAAAGCTCAACATTCAGAAAACTAAGATCATGGCATCTGGTCCCATCACTCCATGGCAAATAGATGAGGAAACAGTGGAAACAGTCATTGACTTTATTTTTCTGGGCTCCCAAATCACTACAGATGATGATTGCAGCCATGAAATTAAAAGATGCTTACTCCTTGGAAGGAAAGTTATAACCAACCTAGATAGTATATTCAATAGCAGAGCATTACTTTCCCGACCAAGTTCCGTGTCGTCAAGACTATGGTTTTTCCAGTGGTCATGTATGGATGTGAGAGTTGGACTGTGAAGAAGGCTGAGCACCGAAGAACTGATGCTTTTGAACTGTGGTGTTGGAGAAGACTCTTGAGAATCCCTTGGACTGCAAGGAGATCCAACTAGTCCATCCTAAAGGAGATCAGTTCTGGCTGTTCACAGGAAGGATTGATAATTTAGTATACAGAAGTAAATGTCCCATTTATTTAATTATTTAAATTGTCCCTTTCAGGAAAATGATATATATTTACTTTATACTATGTTTGAGAATAATGGTTAAACCATAATTTATTGTATTAATCTTTTTAAAAATTCTCTCATAAAAGTGGGGAAAATCATTAAATGTGTAGCAGTTTTTCTAGGGGCTTTAGGAAAAAAAATCAGTTTGAAGAGCCCAGTAACCTATGTTAATAACAACATTATCTCTTATCAGCAGATGAATGGATAAGAAAGCTGTGGTACATATACACAATGGAGTATTACTCAGCCGTTAAAAAGAATCCATTTGAATCAGTTCTGATGAGATGGATGAAACTGGAGCCGATTATACAGAGTGAAGTAAGCCAGAAAGAAAAACACCAATACAGTATACTAACACATATATATGGAATTTAGAAAGATGGCAAAGACGACCCTGTATGCAAGACAGGAAAAAAGACACAGCTGTGTATAACGGACTTGTGGACTCAGAGGGAGAGGGAGAGGGAGAGTGTGGGATGATTTGGGAGAATGGCATTCTAACATATATACTATCATGTAAGAATTGAATTGCCAGTCTATTTCTGACACAGGATGCAGCATGCTTGGGGCTGGTGCATGAGGATGACCCAGAGAGATGTTATGGGGAGGGAGGTGGGAGGGGGGTTCATATTTGGGAACACATGTAAGAATTAAAGATTTTAAAATTAAAAAACTAAAAAACTAAAAAAAGAAAAAAAAAAGATTTATATCTGTGTGCCCTGAGTGTGTTTTGATATTTATTTTGACATTTGCTTATTATAGATCTACAATATATACCAACTTCTAGCTTGTTTTAATGGAGAAGGCAATGGCAACCCACTCCAGTACTCTTCCCTGGAAAATCCCATGGATGGAGGAGCCTGGTAGGATGCAGTCCTGGGGTCGCTATGAGTCGGACACAACTGAGCAACTTCACTTTCATTTTTCACTTTCATGCATTGGAGAAGGAAATGTCATCCCCCTCCAGTGTTCTTGCCTAGAGAATCCCAGGGACAGGGGAGCCTGGTGGGCTGCCCTCTATAGGGTCACACAGAGTCGGACACGACTGAAGTGACTTAGCAGCATCAGCAGCAGTTTGTTTTAAATAAATATTCTGCATAATTCAAATATATCATTATTTAGTTTGAACTCCAAACGTGGATTCACACATTCGAGGGAATTTTTTTTTTTCTTTTTAAAGACTTGTGTAGAATAAACCTCAGAGTAAACATTGTTGGCATTTTGGTAAGTGAAAACTACTAAGGTTGCCACTACTAATTTTGCTTAGGAAAAATTTTAATGTCTCAGGGGACATGAATGGATCTGGCCTAGGTCTTTACAAAAGATAGAAACGAAAGAGTCACACATCATCTTACTAAAAGTAAAAAATAAATAAATAAATTTTGGTTAGAGAAAATGTGTGTACCTTGAAATATATTTTCTCAATATTTAACTATTTGTTAGCAAATGCAATTTTTACCATACTATGTTAAAATCTTCATGTAGCCTATTAAGAACTTAGAGATATAATTGGCCTCAAATAGTTTATGATACACTTGTGAAGGTAAGATATACTCTTGTTAAAATAAATATCTAAGCATAGCGTATATATATATATATATATATATACATATATATATATAAAGATATTCAGTACAAAAATGATTTAATAAAAATATAGCTCCCTATCTCCTACCAAATCTTTAAGTAGCAATCATCTTTTTAGTAACTACTATATATCATTACCTGGAAAGTTTTCCTAATACATATTAGTAGAAAGCAAGTCATTTATTCTTGTTCTATCTCTGCACACAAGGTGAAGATCCATCACTCAAAAATGTTCATTTTATTTTACTTGACTTTTAGCCCTTTTGAAAAGTGATTCCTTAAATAGACATTACTGGAGAACATTCTAAGCCATTGTCAAAGTTTAATTTACATGTAATTTTAAATTTTTAGTTAACTCATGACATCATACCAGTATTACAGCTGCATCTAGTTTTGCTTAGAGTATAAACGGAGTGCTGATTGTTATAGATCAAGCCAGACATCCATGAACATGAAGAATCTGGAAAAGAAGTCTTTCAGATTTATATAAAGTAAATGAAAATGCTATTTTTATTAATAGTATTTTTGACTTATCAGAAATTCATAGTAACAAAATCAAAGCGAATTCTATTGCTAGAGTTTCAAGGAATAAGTGAAACTTTGGTGAATAATTTTGCTAATTTTGGAATAATGAAAAGAGTACAAGGAACTAATGCTCAATTGTCTTTACTACAAACTCACAGAGGTCATATTATATATGTGACAACTTAACTAAGATGCCAGCTAACTTATTTTCTCCTTGAAAATATTTGTTTGTAGTAAATTATGATTCAGAAATCTAACAGAAATTGGGCAATCGCAAATAACTAATCAGACAGCAGTACCCAACCTATTTTATTCCTCTTAAACTATATGTTAGGTAACTTGAATCAACAGGATATTAATCCAGAACTGGAAAAGGGGGAGAGGAGAAGTAAATAGAATAGCCAATATTTGTAAATATGTTGTTGTTGTTCAGTCACAAAGTCTTGTTCGACTCTGTGATCCCCTGGACTGTAGCATGCCAGGCTCCTCTGTCCTCCATTGCCTCCCAGTTTGCTCAGAGTCATGTCCATTAAGTTGGTTATGCTACCTAAGCATCTTATCATCTGCCATGCCCTTCTCCTCCTGCCCGCAATCTTTCCCTGCATCAGGGTCTGTTCTAACAAGTCTGCACTTCACATCAGATAGCCAAAGTATTAGAGCTTCAGCATCAGTCCTTCCAAAGAATATTCAGGGTTGATTTCCTTTAGGATTGACTGGTTTGATCTCCTTGCTGTCCAAAGGACTTGCAAGAGAATTCTCCAGCACCACAATTCAAAAGCATCAATTCTTCCCGCTATACTCAAATTTCTAAATAAAGTCAATCAATAAAAGTCTGTGTTGGAGTAATACATACTTATTTTTTCCATTTGATTTTAGGTAAACATTGCTAAATTACTTACATACAAAATACTTTCTATTTTTAACCCTAAAGCTAAAAATAATTTTCAGAGATACTGATGAAATAGTCAAATGTTTAAGCTGTTTGTATCTTGGAAAGACGGAATTTCTTGTCACAGCCATTTTAAACACATTTCTAGATGAAAAGTCTATCTTGTATGTGATAGTCATCTTACAATGACAGAAAATGTGTTATTTCTTCTACTTAGGGCTACTCTTCTACAAGTGTTTTGGGCTGTGATGTAGCCTGCACCTTCTGCTAGAGGCTCGTCTATGAACCTGCAGCCAGCCAAGATTGCTCAGCTGTGTTTGAATTTTTGCAACTCCATGGACTGTAGCCCACCAGGCTTTTCTGTCTGTGGAATTCTCCAGGCAAGAATACTGGAGTAGGTTGTCATTCCCTTTTCCAGGGGATCTTTCCAACTCAGGTTCTGAACCTTAGTCTCCAGCATTGTAGGCAAATCCTTTGCCTTCTGAGAGACCAGGAAAGTCCCATCTATGACTTCTACTCTCAACTAAAATGGTAAGTTTTCATTCACAGTCTTCTTACCATCAGAATTTAAATATATTTTCATATGCAAAAACTAAAACAAATAAAATCACCACTATCCACAAGAAAATCTCAACTATTATTTTTCTAAAATTTGCAGCCAAGCTTCTAATATCCTCTTTATGTATGTTCACAAGTTCTTAGCTCAAATTCTCTCCCCAGCCTGCTACAAAGCAACTTCTACTTCAGTGAAACTGTTCTGAATATGTGTAACAAGTTCTGGTTTGTAAAATCAATGTTTAAAAACTTTCCCTCTAACTTTTTATTTTCTTTACCAATATTGACCACTGAGTTTGAATCCCTCCGTTTCTTCATTTTCTATGATAACTTGATTTCCTGCTCTCCCAGCTGCTTCCCCAATAGGGCTTCTCTTTCCTTGTTCATCCTTTAATTTTTTAATTCTTCTTGAAGATGTTTGTTTGATTCTTACTCTATAATCTCATCTCATATGGTCTATATAAAATCCAATTTTAGCTATATTTGTGTGTCCCAAATCTACATCTATAAGCCTTGTTGCAGTAAAGACCAGAGTATTAATATATATTTTTCTTACTAAAAATTGGCATTTAGAGCTACAGAAATATTAAAATGGTGATTTTCAATTTCTCCTGTAAAATAGGAAAATTTCGGCTTATTAGCTAACTTTGTTTGTGGCAACAATGAGCTTGAGCTAATTAATTTCTATTCTTTTTAAATTGGACATGTAAGACTTAAAGTCATTTGAGTTTTATAACTGCAATAAAGAAGAGAGATATAAATTTGGAGTTTAACAGACTAATGTCTTTTGGCCTAATTGCATTAGTCAAGCCAATTTCATATCTTTCCATCAATATGTAATAAAACTATAAAATAAAGTGTACATTTACTAGGATTTTTATAGACTTAGCTAAATATCTCTTCTTTACTGATTTATTAGTGTCATATATGTGCTTATGTAACATATTATGTACCATGTACTGAGGTGAAAACTGGAGGTAACACACAGCTTCTGTCCCTGAAATTTTATGTAATGTATGACATAATTATGTAATGAACTATTCAGGTCAGTTCAGTCACTCAGTCATGTACAACTTTTTGCCACCCCACGGACTACAGCATACCAGGCTTCCCTGTCCATCACCAACTCCCGGAGCTCAAATTCATGTCCACTCAGTTGGTGATGCCATCCAACCATCTCATCCTCTATCATCCCCTTCTTCTCCTGACTTCAATCTTTCCCAGCATCAGGGTCTTTTCAAATGAGTCAGTTCTTCACATCAGATGGCCAGAGTATTGGAGTTTCAACTTCAGCATCAGTCTTTCCAATGAATATTCAGGACTGATTTCCTTTAGGATTGACTGGTTGGGTCTCCTTTCAATCCATGGGACTCTCAAGAGTCTTCAATACCACAGTTCAAAAGCATCAGTTCTTCAATGCTCAGCTTTCTTTTTAGTTCAACTCTCACATCCATACATCACTACTGGAAAAACCATAGCTTTGACTAGATAGACCTTTGTCAGCAAAGTAACGTCTCTGCTTTTTATTTTTATTTATTTATTTATTTATTATTTATTTTTTTTTTTCTGCTTTTTAATACACTGTCTAGGTTGGCCATAGCCTTTCTTCCAAGGAGCAAGTGTCATTTAATTTCATGGCTGCAATCACCATCTGCAGTGATTTTAGAGCCCAAGAAAAGAAAGTCTCCTATTGTTTCTATTGTTTCCCCATTTCTTTGCCATGAAGTGATGGGACCAGATGCCATGATATTTGTTTTTGAATGTAGAGCTTTAAGCCAAATTTTTCACTCTCCTCTTTCACTTTCATCAAGAGGCTCTTTAGTTCTTCACTTTGTGCCATAAGGGAGGTATGATCTGCGTATCTGAGGTTATTGATATTTCTCCCAGCAATCTTGATTCCAGCTGTGCTTCATCCAACCCAGTGTTTCTCATGATATACTCTGCATATAAGTTAAATAAGCAAGGTGACAGTATACAGCCTTGACGTACTTCTTTCCCAATTTGGAAGCAGTCTGCTGTTCCATGTCTGGTTCTAACTGTTGCTTCTTGACCTGCATACACATTTCTAGGAGGCAGGTCAAGTGATCTGGTATTCCCATCTCTTTCAGAATTTTCTGTAGTTTGCTGTGATCCACAGATCCACACAGTCAAAGGCTTTGGCATAGTCAATAATACAGAAATAGACATTTTTCTGGAATTCTTTTGCTTTTTCTATGATCCAACAGATGTTGGCAATTTTATTTCTGGTTCCTCTGCCTTTTCTAAATCCAGGTTGAACATCTGGAGTTCACAGTTCACAAACTGTTAAAGCCCGTGGTAGAGGATTTTGAGCATTACTTTGCTAGCGTGTGAGAGGAGTGCAATTGTGTGGTAGTTTGAACAATCTTTTCCATTGTCCTTCGGTGGCATTAGAATGAAAACTGACCTTTTCCAGTCCTGTGGCCACTGTTGAGTTTTCCAAATTTACTGGCATGTTGAGTGCAGCACTTTTAACAGCATCAGCTTTTAGGATTTGAAATAGCTCAACTGGGATTCCATCATCTCCACTAACTTTGTTCGTAGTTATGCTTCCTAAGTCCCACTTGATTTCACATTCCATGATGTCTGGCTCTAGAAAAATGACCATACCATCATCATTATCTGGGTCATGAAGATCTTTTGGTATAGTTCTTTTGTGTATTCTTGCCACCTCTTCTTAATATCTTCTGCTTCTGTTAGTATGTAATGATGTGTCATTAAATAAATAATCATGGGTTGTGCATAGCATATATGAGACAATAAAACTAGCTCTTTTAATATTGTATAAATTACCTTGGAGCATAGAATTCCTAGAAATTAGAAATTAAATGGAGTTACATTAGAGTAGGAAAGTTAGAAAATTTAGCCACAGTTAGGGTTTTATTTTGAAGATAATGCTAACACTGTTACTCTTTTATTCTTCAAGTGTCTTTATGAAGTGTTGGGATGAACGTTATCCATAATTTCAGACTTAAATAACACATATAAAATTACTGTGCATGTGTGTAACCTTACAATCAAATATAACGTTATTTATCAATGTTGTCCCTCAAAAAAAGCAAATTATAACCTTGCTTCTTCAAGGACTACAAATGTAAGTGGACTGCCAATAAAGATAATAGGAAAATATTTTGCTGAGGAAAGGTAATTTGTACAAGTCCTTAAAATTGTTAGTTTTATTTATGCACTTTAAAATTTTTATCAGTATAAGTTGGTGCTTTAATGGTCCATTGTAATGAGATTCATTGCTATTTATTAAGTATTATAAAGGGGTTTTCTTGGTGGTTCAGTTGGTAATGAATTTGCCTGCAGTGCAAGAGACCATAATTTGATCTCTGGGTCAGGAGGATCCTCTAGAGAAGGAAATGGCAACCCACTCCAGTATTCTTGCCTAGGATATCCTGTGGCAAGAGGAGCTTGTCTGGCTACAGTCCATGCAGTCACAAGAGTCAGACACAGCTTAGCAAGTTTTATGAAAGTGTATACTTCACATCTGCAGAGAGTATCTAAACAAATTCTCAAGACACTTGTTATTAATTACTACAAAAATAAAATACTAATATTTTCATATCTTATGTCTTTCAGTGAATTAAAAAAGAATAATGTAGACCTCAAGTTTCTGCTTTTACATGTAAGTATCTTGGAATCACCACCTCATTCTAACAAATAAAAGCTTAACAGACTCCAGTGTAACAAGCCTTCTTGGGTAAGCCAAGATGAGAGAAAAAAGAGATAGAAAAGGAAGGACAGAGAACAAACCACTCCCCTCGAGACTGGAGAGACTGACAAGTGAAAGCAGAGAATAACAATTTACCAGAACAGAGACTCACAGATGGAAATCTCCAGAGGAATCAGTGCAGGAATTGGAAAACCAGAAATGTGGTCAGTGAGTATCCAAGGCTCGTATGTATGCAAGACTAAGAGTTAAAAACTCCAGAAGACCCAACCATTGTAAAGTCCCCATGGTTTTATAAGATTTACCTCCATGAAGTTCATTAGATTCCCACAATAAATATTGATAACCAGAGAAAAATCCACTCAGGCTTTCAGCATGGGGAAGGCAAAAGGAAACATTTTGAAATACTTCAGATTACTCTGTTCTGCTTAAAAAAGGCATGCTTTCAGGAAAAGCTAGTTAACTAGAGATTAACCTGTTGGCCTGTTACTGGAGGATAACTGATTTAGAAGAGAAACACTCAACTCCAGTCAACACTAGTCTTTAACTTGGGACAAAAAAAATACCTACTTCAGCCCACCCTAGCTGTACTGTCCCAATTAATTTGGGAGGAAAAACTGAGAAACACTTGTGAAATTCACAGTCCAGAGGCACTGACTGGCTCACTGAAAGATTAAGACCTAATCATAGAGTTGTAGAGTGCTTCCCTTCTTCCCACATCTTACCACCATATTGTGCTAAGTTGCTTAGTCATGTCTGACTCAGGCTCCTCTGTCCTTGGAATTCTCCAGGCAAGAAAACTGGAGTGGGTTGCCATGTCCTCCTCCAAGCGATCTTGACCCAGGGATCAAACCCACATCTCTTATGTCTCCTGCACTAGTCAGAGGGTTCTTTACCACAAGTGCTACCCGTGAAGTCCAACTATCCCATTACTAAAGCTTATCTGGAGCACTTTATTTTACCTGGTACATCATGTGTAGATATAAACAGAAAATTATCTACCAAAAGAGTACCAGGCAAATATCTTGAACCAGACATCACAGAGGTATGGGAATTATCAGATTAGGTATTTAAAACAACTATGATTAGTATGACAAGGGCTCTAACGAACAAAGTAAACAGCATTCAATAACAGATGGACAATGTAAGCAGAGGGCAGCAAATCCTAAGGACCAAAAAGAAATCCTAGAGATTAAAATCACTGTAACAGAAATGAAAAATATCACTGATGGACTTACTATTAACAGTAGACTGGACATCACTAAGGAAAACATTTCCCAGCTAGAATATACATCAGTAGAATCATCAAAAACAAACAAACAAAAAAGAACCTCAGAAAGCAAAGATAAAATGACTGAGGGAAACATAAAAGGGAATGTCCAAAAACTGAAACAACTACAAAAGTTGTAACATACGTGGGAATATCAGAAGAAAGAAAGGGACAAGCCAAGTCAAGGAAGCTCAGAAAATGCAAAGCAGAATGAATGAAAAAAAAAAAAAAAGAAGAAGAAGAAAAGAAAAAATACACCTAGGCATATATATTTTCAACTACAAAAAATAAAGAATAAAGAAAAATTCCAGAAGCCAGAAAAACAAAACAAAAAAGGCATTGGACTTCTCCTCAGAAACTATGCCAGCTAAAGAAAGTGGAGTGAAATATTCAAAGACAATATCAAGAAAATTAAAAGACAAACCACAGACTAAGAGAAGGCATTTGCAAAAGACTCACTGATTTAAGGTTTATTTTCCAAAATATACAAAGAATTCTTAGAACTCAATAATAAGCAAACAACTAAACTGATTATAAAAAGCAGCAAACATCCTAACAGGTACCCTACCAAAGAAAATATACAAAGGGAAAATAAACATATAAGGATATGGTCCATATCATATGTGGTCAGGAAAATGCAAATTAAAACAACAATATGACACCACTACACAGCTAGTATAGTGCTTGAAATCGAAAAATTGACAGCATCATATGTTGATAAGGAAGTGGAGCCAAAGGAAGTCTCACAGATTGCTGATGGGGATGTAAACTGGTGGAATCATTTTGGAAGACATTTAGCAGTTTCCTTCAAAACTAGTCGAATGCTTTTTTTTGTTTGTTTTGTTTTGTTAGATGTCAAGGTAAATATTTACAAAATAGGTGGAACAGACTGGGCCAGTGAAACTGAAATTTAATATCTCTTGTGTAATAAAGTTTGTTTATTTAATATGGGTATACTTGAGCCCTAAACTAAAATTTGAAGACTGTGACTAGCGGAAAGAGTACTCATTGATAACCTACTATCACATCCTTGATGATAGGAAAACATGGTAGTATTGTATTGTGGAACTATAAACAGCACTCTGTCAAAAGGTAGCAAAGGCCCACATAGCAGTTCCTGGAAAAGGTGCTCTATTGTATGAATCCTGGACATAATCTAAATGTAAGAACTTATAGAAGCTGCAGGCATTTCAATGCCCTAAACATGGTCGTGTCAGTGGTACTGAGAGAGGAAATTGTGATGGTAGATAAAGGAAGAAATACCTGGTTTGGACATCCGCTTTAGAATGAACAAAGTGATTGACAAAACTCCTCTTCAAATGTTGCTTTGGAGAGATATAAAATAATGTGTTTTTATACCATAATGAGAGCAGCTATGGAAAGGCAACTTTGAGTTTTGTTGGCCAACTTTTATAGAATCAATCACATTGACTGTGTGACAGTCTAAATCAGTCATTACGATGGATGAAAACACTGAATCGACCTTGCTACAATCCAGTGTTTTGGTCATACAGGCATGAACCATGTTTATATGTCTGCAGCAAATAGATGAAGGAGCAGCAATGGGATCAATAAGTTTCACTGGCCCAGTCTGTTCCACCCATTTTGAATTCCTATAGCATCCAAACAAGGCCCTGGGATCAGTCAGCAAAACAGCCAATTGCAGACTGCTCCAATAACTAAGCCATAGTGCTGTGGCATTTATGAGGGTATAAAGCTGATAATTAAGGCTTTTGTTTCTTCCCATCTTTAATAATCGTTAACCATCATTTCCTACTGTCAATACTCTTCCTTCCAAAACTTGTAAATATTTATCTTGACACCTAATACACATTAAAATCTGAAAATCTATAAATAAAAAAATAGACTGTCCCAAAATATTAAACAGATTCAGCATTATAAAAAAAAATGCATCTAATTGTAGTCTTCTAAAATGCTGCAATATTGTCTCCGTTGCTAAACTGATTATAAAGAAAGCTGAGCATGGAGGAACTGATGCTTTTGAACTGCTTTGAACTGGGTTTGAACTGCTGTTGGAGAAGACTCTTGAGAGTCCCTTGGACTGCAAGGCGATCCAACCAGTCCATCCTAAAGGAAATCAATCCTGAATGTTCATTGAAAGGACCGATGCTGAACCTCCAATATTTTGGGCACCTGATGCAAAGAACTGACTCACTGGAAAGACCCGATGCTGGGAAGGATTGAAGTCAGGAGAAGAAGGGGATGACAGAGGATGAGATGGTTAGATGGCATCACCGACTTGATGGACATGAGTTTGAGCAAGCTCCAGGGGTTGGTGATGGACAGGGAAGCCCGGCGTGCTGCCCTCCATGGGGTCGCAAAGCGTCAGACACGACTAAGCAACTGAACTGACTGACAGAGATGTTTGAAGTGAAGTGAAGTCGTTCAGTCGTGTCTGACGCTTTGCGACCCCATGGACTGTAGCCTATCAGGCTCCTCCGTCCATGGGATTTTCCAGGCAAGAGTGCTGGAGTAGGTTGCCATTTCCTTCTTCAGGGGATCTTCCTTACCCAGGAATCGAATTTGGGTCTCTCGCATTGCAGGCTGACGCTTTACCATTTGAGCCACCAGGGAAGCCCGACAGAGATGTTTGGAGAAGTGTAAAAATCACATGATTTTTTTTTCCTCTGTAGCTTTTGGGACTTTTTAAAAATATTATTTTCATTCATTTTCTAGGCTATTTCCAAAATATTTGTATTTATTTTAAATTTTTTTTTTGTTAATCAATTATACTTTATTTTTTATTTTATTTTATTTTTTTTTAATTTTAGTTTTTTATTTTTTAAATTTTAAAATCTTTAATTCTGTGTTTCCATGGAACTGGAGGAATCAACTTGCCTGACTTCAGGCTCTACTACAAAGCCACAGTCATCAAGACAGTATGGTACTGGCACAAAGACAGACATATAGATCAATGGAACAAAATAGAAAGCCCAGAGATAAATCCACACACATATGGACACCTTATCTTTGACAAAGGAGGCAAGAATATACAATGGAGTAAAGACAATCTCTTTAACAAGTGGTGCTGGGAAAACTGGTCAACCACTTGTAAAAGAATGAAACTAGATCACTTTCTAACACCACACACAAAAATAAACTCAAAATGGATTAAAGATCTAAATGTAAGATCAGAAACTATAAAACTCCTAGAGGAGAACATAGGCAAAACACTCTCAGACATAAATCACAGCAGGATCCTCTATGATCCACCTCCCAGAATGCTGGAAATAAAAGCAAAAATAAACAAATGGGATCTAATTAAAATTAAAAGCTTCTGCACAACAAAGGAAAATATAAGCAAGGTGAAAAGACAGCCTTCTGAATGGGAGAAAATAATAGCAAATGAAGCAACTGACAAACAACTAATCTCAAAAATATACAAGCAACTTCTGCAGCTCAACTCCAGAAAAATAAACGACCCAATCAAAAATGGGCCAAAGAACTAAATAGACATTTCTCCAAAGAAGACATACGGATGGCTAACAAACACATGAAAAGATGCTCAACATCACTCATTATTAGAGAAATGCAAATCAAAACCACAATGAGGTACCACTTCACACCAGTCAGAATGGCTGCGATCCAAAAATCTGCAAGCAATAAATGCTGGAGAGGGTGTGGAGAAAAGGGAACCCTCCTACACTGTTGGTGGGAATGCAAACTAGTACAGCCACTATGGAGAACAGTGTGGAGATTCCTTAAAAATTGCAAATAGAACTACCTTATGACCCAGCAATCCCACTTCTGGGCATACACACCGAGGAAACCAGAATTGAAAGAGACACATGTACCCCAATGTTCATCGCAGCACTGTTTATAATAGCCAGGACATGGAAACAACCTAGATGTCCAGCAGCAGATGAATGGATAAGAAAGCTGTGGTACATATACACAATGGAGTATTACTCAGCCGTTAAAAAAAATTCATTTGAATCAGTTCTGATGAGATGGATGAAACTGGAGCCGATTATACTGAGTGAAGTAAGCCAGAAAGAAAAACACCAATACAGTATACTAACACATATATATGGAATTTAGGAAGATGGCAATGACGACCCTGTATGCAAGACAGGGAAAGAGACACAGATGTGTATAACGGACTTTTGGACTCAGAGGGAGAGGGAGAGGGTGGGATGATTTGGGAGAATGACATTCTAACATGTATACTATCATGTGAATTGAATCACCTGTCTATGTCTGACACAGGATGCAGCATGCTTGGGGCTGGTGCATGGGGATGACCCAGAAAGATGTTATGGGGAGGGAGGTGGGAGGGGGGGTTCATGTTTGGGAATGCATGTAAGAATTAAAGATTTTAAAATTTTAAAAATAAAAAACTAAAAAAAAAATAATAAATAAATTTGTATAGAGAAGGAAAAAAAATAAAAATAAAAATAAAAATAAAAAATAAAATAAAATCTTTAATTCTTACATGCATTCCCAAACATGAACCCCCCCTCCCACCTCCCCTCCCCATAACATCTTTCTGGGTCATCCCCATGCACCAGCCCCAAGCATGCTGCATCCTGCGTCAGACATATTTATTCACTGTTTCACTAGGTGTTCTACTATATCTCTTAGAGCATCAGGTTTATAAACGTGTTATATCTTTATGGTATATTTGAATGAAGATTAAAGGGCTTCAAAAAGACCATCCTTTTTATTTTATTTTTTAATCTCTTGGTCATACTGCACAGCACATGAAATCTTAGTTTCCTGACCAGAGATTGAATCTACACCCCTTGTATTGACAGCACAGAGTCTTAACCACTGGACTATCAGAGAAGTCCCAAGATCATCCATTATTAGACCATATGCTATTGAATCCTAACAAAATTATTTCTCACATTTTTCACAGCAGATAATATGTTTTCATTATATATACATATACATATATATACACACACACATTTTTGCTATTCTCTGATAACAAATAACTTCTGACCTTGTTTAATTGCAGATATTCCAGTTCCCCACCTCAAACATTTCTGAATATAATTTACATAGACTTTTTTGTGCTTTATTTTAATCTCAAGCATGATCATAAATTGTTGCCTTTAAATCTAGGATAGGATAAGGAAGCTCACGATGCATCAAGCTTTGTACCATTTTGTAGAAAACAACCAAAACTATATATTTATAAATTATATATATATGTATAGTATATGTGTGCTTATATGAACAACCACAGTCTTGTTAACCACTATTCTATAACCCTGAAGTCAAGAAGAAAATAAAACAAAGAAAAGTCCTTGCTTTTATAGTGTTAAAATTCTGGTGGAAGAGACAATGAATAAACAAGTAAATAATAAAATGCATAATAAAATATCAGATATGCAAAAGAACTAAAAAGAAAGATTACATATTATAGCAGTGAGATGTAGTGTCATATTTGAATGAGGTGAGGAAGAGATAGAAAGATACATAGATATAAAGCATTTCACAGAGAGATGATTAGAGGTTTGAGTCAGAAGGATGCTTGGCTTATCTAAGGGACATGAAGCATAGCACAGTAACTAGAGTATAACGAACAAAAAATAGAGGCACGTTTGATGATGCTCGAAACAGAATTAAGAAAAGATACAGACATTTGTAAGGCATAGGACTTTATATGTTGACCTAAATGTGATGTGTAATGGTTATTATCACAACAATTGTGAGTAATAAACCACCACACAATCAGTAGCATGCACAAATTAGCATATGTGTTTCACTTCTGCATCTGAAAGTTGCCTGGGACCAGATGGGCTCAGTAGATGTGCTCCCAAGTGGTGAGTGAGATCCAGTAGACTCAATGTTTCCCACTTTCTCAGATTACTACATTTTACTGTTCCTACTCTGAACCTATTTCCATGCAAATGCAGATTACTTTTGTGTTTATTTTCTTCTATTTTTCCCCTGAGTAAAAGCTATATTGAAACATGAACAGTACTTGACTTTTTTACTACTGTCATACTTGTGGCTAAGGATGAGGCATGGAGCTGAGGAGGTACTTATTGCATATTTGCAAACTCCTTTCTTCTGGAGAGGTTTTTTTTAAAAATTATTTTTTATTTTTCACCATTGAGGATAATGTTTGCTGTGGGTTCGTCATAGATAGCTTTTATTATGTTGAGGTATGTTCCTTCTATTCCTGCTTTCTGGAGAGTTTTTATCATAAATGGATGTTGAATTTTGTCAAAGGCCTTCTCTGCATCTATTGAGATAATCATATGGTTTTTATTTTTCAATTTGTTAATGTGGTGAATTACATTGATTGATTTGCGGATATTGAAGAATCCTTGCATCCCTGGGATAAAGCCCACTTGGTCATGGTGTATGATCTTTTTAATGTGTTGTTGGATTCTGATTGCTAGAATTTTGTTGAGGATTTTTGCATCTATGTTCATCAGAGATATTGGCCTGTAGTTTTCTTTTTTTGTGACATCTTTGTCAGGTTTTGGTATTAGGGTGATGGTGGCCTCATAGAATGAGTTTGGAAGTTTACCTTCCTCTGCAATTTTCTGGAAGAGTTTGAGTAGGATAGGTGTTAGCTCTTCTCGAAATTTTTGGTAGAATTCAGCTGTGAAGCCATCTGGACCTGGGCTTTTGTTTGCTGGAAGATTTCTGATTACAGTATCAATTTCCGTGCTTGTGATGGGTCTGTTAAGATTTTCGATTTCTTCCTGGTTCAGTTTTGGAAAATTGTACTTTTCTAAGAATTTGTCCATTTCTTCCACGTTGTCCATTTTATTGGCATACAACTGCTGATAGTAGTCTCTTATGATCCTTTGTATTTCTGTGTTGTCTGTTGTGATCTCTCCATTTTCATTTCTAATTTTATTGATTTGATTTTTCTCTCTTTGCTTCTTGATGAGTCTGGCTAATGGTTTGTCAATTTTATTTATCCTTTCAAAGAACCAGCTTTTGGCTTTGTTGATTTTTGCTATGGTCTCTTTTGTTTCTTTTGCATTTATTTCTGCCCTAATTTTTAAGATTTCTTTCCTTCTACTCACTCTGGGGTTCTCCAACTCTTCCTTTTCTAGTTGCTTTAGTTGTAGAGTTAGGTTATTTATTTGACTTTTTTCTTGTTTCTTGAGGTATGCCTGTATTGCTATGAACTTTCCTCTTAGCACTGCTTTTATAGTGTCCCACAGGTTTTGGGTTGTTGTGTTTTCATTTTCATTAGTTTCTATGCATATTTTGATTTCTTTTTGATTTCTTCTGTGATTTGTTGGTTATTCAGAAGTGTGTTGTTCAACCTCCATATGTTGGAATTTTTAATAGTTTTTCTCCTGTAATTGAGATCTAATCTTAATGCATTATGGTCAGAAAAGATGCTTGGAATGATTTCGATTTTTTGAATTTATCAAGTTTAGATTTATGGCCCAGGATGTGATCTATCCTGGAGAAGGTTCCATGAGCACTTGAAAAAAGGTGAAATTCGTTGTTTTGGGGTGAAATGTCCTATAGATATCAATTAGGTCTAACTGATCTAATGTATCATTTAAAGTTTGCGTTTCTTTGTTAATTTTCTGTTTAGTTGATCTGTCCATAGGTGTGAGTGGGGTATTAAAGTCTCCCACTATTATTGTGTTATTGTTGATTTCCCCTTTCATACTTGTTAGCATTTGTCTTACATATTGCGGTGCTCCTATATTGGGTGCATATATATTTATAATTGTTATATCTTCTTCTTGGATTGTTCCTTTGATCATTATGTAGTGGCCTTCTTTGTCTCTTTTCACAGCCTTTGTTTTAAAGTCTATTTTATCGGATATGAGTATTGCCACTCCTGCTTTCTTTTGGTCTCTATTCGCGTGGTATATCTTTTTCCAGCCCTTCACTTTCAGTCTGTATGTGTCCCTTGTTTTGAGGTGGGTCTCTTGTAAGCAGCATATAGAGGGGTCTTGTTTTTGTATCCATTCGGCCAGTCTTTGTCTTTTTGGTTGGGGCGTTCAACCCATTTACGTTTAAGGTAATTATTGATAAGTATGATCCCGTTGCCATTTACTTTATTGTTTTGGGTTCGGGTTTATACACCCTTTCGTGTTTCCTGTCTAGAGGATATCCTTTAGAATTTGTTGGAGAGCTGGTTTGGTGGTGCTGAATTCTCTCAGCTTTTGCTTGTCTGTAAAGCTTTTGATTTCTCCTTCGTATTTGAATGAGATCCTTGCTGGGTACAGTAATCTGGGCTGTAGGTTATTGTATTTCATCACTTTAAGTATGTCTTGCCATTCCCTCCTGGCCTGAAGAGTTTCTATTGACAGATCAGCTGTTATCCTTATGGGAATCCCCTTGTGTGTTATTTGTTGTTTTTCCCTTGCTGCTTTTAATATTTGTTCTTTGTGTTTGATCTTTGTTAATTTGATTAATATGTGTCTTGGGGTGTTTCGCCTTGGGTTTATCCTATTTGGGACTCTCTGTGTTTCTTGGACTTGGGTGATTATTTCCTTCCCCATTTTAGGGAAGTTTTCAACTATTATCTCCTCAAGGATTTTCTCATGATCTTTCTTTCTGTCTTCTTCTTCTGGGACTCCTATAATTCGAATGTTGGAGCGTTTCATATTGTCCTGGAGGTCTCTGAGATTGTCCTCGTTTCTTTTAATTCGTTTTTCTTGTTTCCTCTCTGATTCATTTATTTCTACCATTCTATCTTCTATTTCACTAATCCTATCTTCTGCCTCTGTTATTCTGCTATTTGTTGCCTCCAGAGTGTTTCTGATCTCATTTATTGTGTTATTCATTATATTTTGACTCTTTTTTATTTCTTCTAGGTCCTTGTTAAACCTTTCTTGCATCTTCTCAATCCTTGTCTCTAGGCTATTTATCTGTGTTTCCATTTTGATTTCAAGATTTTGGATCATTTTCACTATCAATATTCGGAATTCCTTCTCCGGTAGATTCCCTACTTCTTCCTCTTTTGTTTGATTTGGTGGGCAACTCTCCTGTTCCTTTACCTGCTGAGTATTCCTAGTTCTGGAAGTTTTGGCCACAGCAATCAGAGCAGAAAAAGAAATAAAAGGAATCCAAATTGGAAAAGAAGAAGTAAAACTCTCACTGTTTGCAGATGACATGATCCTCTACATGGAAAACCCTAAAGACTCCACCAGAAAATTACTAGAGCTCATCAATGAATATAGTAAAGTTGCAGGATACAAAATCAACACACAGAAATCCCTTGCATTCCTATACACGAATAATGAGAAAGTAGAAAAAGAAATTAAGGAAACAATTCCATTCACCATTGCAACGAAAAGAATAAAATACTTAGGAATATATCTACCTAAAGAAACTAAAGACCTATATATAGAAAACTATAAAACACTGATGAAAGAAATCAAAGAGGACACTAATAGATGGAGAAATATACCATGTTCATGGATTGGAAGAATCAATATAGTGAAAATGAGTATACTACCCAAAGCAATTTACAAATTCAATGCAATCCCTATCAAGCTACCAGCCACATTTTTCACAGAACTAGAACAAATAATTTCAAGATTTGTATGGAAATACAAAAACCTCGAATAGCCAAAGCAATCTTGAGAAAGAAGAATGGAACTGGAGGAATCAACTTGCCTGACTTCAGGCTCTACTACAAAGCCACGGTCATCAAGACAGTATGGTACTGGCACAAAGACAGACATATAGATCAATGGAACAAAATAGAAAGCCCAGAGATAAATCCACACACATATGGACACCTTATCTTTGACAAAGGAGGCAAGAATATACAATGGAGTAAAGACAATCTCTTTAACAAGTGGTGCTGGGAAAACTGGTCAACCACTTGTAAAAGAATGAAACTAGATCACTTTCTAACACCGCACACAAAAATAAACTCAAAATGGATTAAAGATCTAAATGTAAGATCAGAAACTATACAACTCCTAGAGGAGAACATAGGCAAAACACTCTCAGACATAAATCACAGCAGGATCCTCTATGATCCACCTCCCAGAATTCTGGAAATAAAAGCAAAAATAAACAAATGGGATCTAATTAAAATTAAAAGCTTCTGCACAACAAAGGAAAATATAAGCAAGGTGAAAAGACAGCCTTCTGAATGGGAGAAAATAATAGCAAATGAAGCAACTGACAAACAACTAATCTCAAAAATATACAAGCAACTTCTGCAGCTCAACTCCAGAAAAATAAACGACCCAATCAAAAAATGGGCCAAAGAACTAAATAGACATTTCTCCAAAGAAGACATACGGATGGCTAACAAACACATGAAAAGATGCTCAACATCACTCATTATTAGAGAAATGCAAATCAAAACCACAATGAGGTACCACTTCACACCAGTCAGAATGGCTGCGATCCAAAAATCTGCAAGCAATAAATGCTGGCGAGGGTGTGGAGAAAAGGGAACCCTCCTACACTGTTGGTGGGAATGCAAACTAGTACAGCCACTATGGAAAACAGTGTGGAGATTCCTTAAAAAATTGCAAATAGAACTACCTTATGACCCAGCAATCCCACTTCTGGGCATACACACCGAGGAAACCAGAATTGAAAGAGACACATGTACCCCAATGTTCATCGCAGCACTGTTTATAATAGCCAGGACATGGAAACAACCTAGATGTCCATCAGCAGATGAATGGATAAGAAAGCTGTGGTACATATACACAATGGAATATTACTCAGCCGTTAAAAAGAATTCATTTGAATCAGTTCTGATGAGATGGATGAAACTGGAGCCGATTATACAGAGTGAAGTAAGCCAGAAAGAAAAACACCAATACAGTATACTAACACATATATATGGAATTTAGGAAGATGGCAATGACGACCCTGTATGCAAGACAGGGAAAGAGACACAGATGTGTATAACGGACTTTTGGACTCAGAGGGAGAGGGAGAGGGTGGGATGATTTGAGAGAATGACATTCTAACATGTATACTATCATGTGAATTGAATCGCCAGTCTATGTCTGATGCAGGATGCAGCATGCTTGGGGCTGGTTCATGGGGATGACCCAGAAAGATGTTATGGGGAGGGAGGTGGGAGGGGGGTTCATGTTTGGGAATGCATGTAAGAATTAAAGATTTTAAAATTTAAAAAATAAAAAACTAAAATAAAAAAAAAAAAAAAAAAGAAATCACTAGGGTAGAAACATGAAGACTGAAATGAACTCAAAATTGTGAGAAAGAATTAATGAATGTCCCATAAGACATTACAAACTTGAGGTCAATAGACTAAAGAAACCTAGGGCTTTAAGCCTAAAGAAAGTCAAGGGAAAGAATGTTATACATCCATAAATACCTGCATTATAATCATCTGGACTGCATTCATTCTGTATGGCTCCAGAGACAGAATTAACTAAAAAAATCAAAGGGGAATTTCATTTTCCCATAAGAACCCACTTCTAAAATTTGAATGTACCTGTTTTTCCTTAAAAAAAAATTCAGCAAAAACTGTGTTATATTGAGAGATTGCTCCATTAGAGATTTCCCGTATCTCAAAAATTGATTCTATAATTAAAAAAAGTTATGGATATATATAAATAAATCTGAGAAGATTCAACATCACCTAATATGTAAAACTGAAAAGAGACTGAATCTAAAGTATTTCTTAGATATTTTCTGTTAGGAATAGAAATAGCTAGTTCTTACATGTATCATGAATTTTTAGGTGTACTAAATATATTAAAATAGGATTCAATTGTATTGAGATACTCTTGTGTATAAGTATAGAGGATTGGCTACATATATCCTGTTTGATTTAAAAGTTACAGCTCACTTTTCTATGAATTTGATTGTTAACCTAATATAAAACTGTTGAAATCAGGATGGGCAGTAAACATTTCAATAAATTTCTATTGTTAAATTGTGAGGTAAAACCAGCAATGGACCAATCTGTAAATTGTGTGTAAAATAAAAATCAATATTTATATTCTTGTACAGTCAACCAAATCCTTGGGAAAAATTCTGAGAATTTAGCCCAGTTTTGGTATTTTCACAGTACTAATCAAAATGTGTCAACTCTAATGTAAGACTGTTGCTTAATATGGGATATAATGTTGATGTAATTGATTTGATTGAATTTATTTAGAAACCTAAGAATATATGTCACATTTAAGACAAATGAAGCAAAGCCAATAATTGGTTTAAGTGTAAAAATAAATTGTATCTAGAGATCTCCTAAAAAAAAAAAAAATAAAAAAAAATAAAAAAATAAAAAAAAATAAAAAAAAAATAAAAATTATTTTTTATTTATTAATTTTTTTTTTTACTTTATTTTACTTTGCAATACTGTATTGGTCTTAAATTAACATCATTATTAGGTGCACAGATAATTCTGATATACTCCTCTGTAATTCTCCACTCTTCAAAAATGCTTTTTTATAAACTTTTTGAAAATAAAAACCATTCTGGGCCTTGTCTTGTATGTCTTGTATAAACTATAGCAGGCACCAAGTTAAGTCAATATAATGTTGCCGGGCTCTGGCAGGTGTTCTTCTCCAGACCAGGGATTAGCAAACTTTTTCTATAAAATGTCAGAGAGTAAATATTTTATTCTTTGCCATGACAGCTGAACAACTCTGCTGTTATAGCATGAAACCATCCATAGAAAATACATAAACAAATGTGAGTGCTTGTGTTCCAACTAACATTACTTACAAAAAAAAAAAAAAAGACGGTACAAAATCGGATTTGGTCCATGGGTCATAGTTTGCTGACTTCTGTTCTTATGAACATCACTTGTTTCCATATTACATCTATCTACCCCTGTAGTCATTTTTCCATCTCAAAAAAGTATGGCATCCTGTAAACATATTAAATGAGTTCACAATTTTTTTTTTGTAGGTTTCCTCACAGTCTCTTGTTTTATTTGCTTTCTGATCGCTGCTTTGTGTCTACTGCCACACTGCATCTGCTGAGGCCAGAGCCCATGTTGAGAGCATCAGTGGGCGATACATCATGACATTCATATAGTTTGAATCCTCAAAGCGTCAATATAGTGCTGGTCTCAGAACCCTTAATGTATCAATCTATATTGTATTCTGTCCACAAATGGAAATATCATCTCTGTCTGACATATAGTTCTCATGTTAATGGTACTTATGTTACAGTATAGCAAAGATTTTGTCCAGGAAAGTGACTTTTCAGTTTTTTCTTTCAACCTCTGGAATAATAACTCTAGGCTTAGACAGAGGTTAGAGGCTAAATCAATGCAAAGTAATAAACAAAAAAAATATGCCTTTATTCTTATTCAGCCAATCTGTTAGATATGCTCAGAGAGTTGGCAAGTACCTGGGAGGATGCACAAAGTAGACAGTATAGGCATTTGCTACTAGAAGATCAATCCACAAATTCTGAAATTTATAATAAGCTTCAGATATAATAAACTGCAAAGTCCTCCACACTTGTTGATTTAAAGTATTTATTAAGCTTAAAGTTTATAAGAAAGAATATCAGGAGATAATGATGGCAGTTTTTAATCTTCTGTGGTTGCTTCTCTGGATTATAGAATGAGCATTGTCTCTTCTATTCCTCTATATTCTTTTTTGGATAAATATCTCTATAGAGAATGCTCATAAAGACAAATATATTACTCTAAAAGGAAATATTCCATTTTTAGGGGGCAAATTCAAGTCAGGAAGAATATTGGGAGCCTAAAAGTGGCCAAAGATCAAGCCACATTCTGCAAATTAACCTCACCTCCCAGGTGGTGTTAGTAGTAAGAACCTGCCTGCCAATGCATGAGATGTAAGACACAACAGGTTTGATCCCTGAGTGGGGAAGATTCCCCTGGAGGAGGGTATTGCAATCCACTCCAGTATTCATACCTGGAGAACTCCATGGACAGAAGAACCTGTTGGCCTACAGTCCATGGGATCACAAAGAGTAGAACATGACTGAAACGTCTTAGCACTCATACTTAAGCTTGTATTTCCTATCTGTCGAATTGATCATTTGTATGTTGCAAAATGTTCTGAACTTTAGTGAATACAAGTATGTAGTTTATTGGCTCCATTGAACTTTAAAATGTATTACCAAATATAATATCTGATATAATTCAAAATATGAGAAAAAAATTAAAACATGCTATTATAAATTTACAAGCAAATTTGGTTTTCTGGTAACTTGAAACATCACAAAATAGAATGGCTGTTTGAAGTTTTTGCAGTTACCAAATTAGAAAGATAGTTTAGTTAATAATATACTTCATTATTTTCCTTTGCATTATTTATATTTTTTGTTTGCAAAAGAATTCCAAGAAGCACATATTCATTATAGAATATTGTAAAAAAATGAATGCAGAAGAAATTCTGAATATTTTTATTGCATTTACACAATAAATTTTATTGCTTCAGTTGATTTAATATATTGCACTACCTTAGGCATAATCCAGCTAGAACTTCCCTAACTGTTGAAGTTGATATGTGAGCATTTTAATAAGTTTTCATTTTCTTAAATGTGACATGGAGAAACAAATGAGATTGAAAGTAATGAGGCATAGTGATTTTTTGTTTTTGTTTTTTTCTGGAAGAAACCATTACATTATGAAGGTAATAAACTCTTTTAGAAATAAGGACACCTGCCACAATGGGTGCAAAAAAGAGAGAAGCAAAGTGACTACTGCAATAGTAAGATTTCATTTTTATTACCTTTTTGAGCCATTTATTTTCTTTACCTCTCTTTATGTACTCTCTGAGTATTTTTACTGCTGTGTTCTTCTTTCCCTCATTCACAATTTTTGATCTATTTGCTCCACCCTTTAAGAAACCTTGGATGGAAAAAATAGTGCATAATTGCATACGAAGTTCAAAGTCAGAGAAGCATACAGAAAGCTAGTATTGTGGGAACAAACATGCTATGGCCCGATTTCAGGTGTCACTAACTGCCAGGTTTGCATTATTAATGGTTCTGTTCAAACTAATTTTTTCAGTCAAGTATCTGGCTCTTGAAGTTTTCCTCCTGGCAAAAAAATCTTCCTCATTTTATTTTCAGGAAATAAATTTCTTTTGTTTATCAGACATATGGTTGACAATAATCTGTATTAGCAATTAACTTATTGCTAATAAACGTTATATTTCTAAATTTACAAGAAAATAATGTTAACATCTCAATATCTTAGAAAATAATTCTATATAATATTCAGATATTAGTAATCTTTGAAAGTCAAAAGAAATTGGAGGATTTGCAGTTGTTCAAAGCTGCTATTCTGAAATTTGACATTATAGAAGACTGTAGACATTCAAAAGTATAAAAAATTGATCTTGGTCAGGGAACATACTCTGAATGTTTCTTGCTAGCAGTTCTTTTGTGTAATTCTGAGGCATAAACTTATTTATGTGTCATTTGATCTCATCTTACACTAGATTTATAATGAGGCAATTAAGACATTGCTATGGAAAATTTATATAGAAATTTGTATTATATCCATTAGTGACTATTTATTGAAAATTTAACTTTTGGGAGTGAGGTTGAGTAAATTTTAGGTCATAAGCCCTTTGTGAAGAAGGATAGTAAAGGTCTCATGTCAAATTGGATACATTTTTGGAACGAGCACAACATTTCTTTCATTTATAAGAGCAGGAAGTTAGGGTATAATTACAGCTTCTTTGTGGCTCCAGACTCATGTCTGTCATTAAACTAGCTGCATGTAACTATGGGTTTGAAAATGAATTCATATTGACACACATCATTAACATAGCAAGCTTGAGAACAGAGGTTATGTCATCATTATATAAGTATCCATGCAAATGAGATTCTTTGCTTTGTTCAGAGGTGAGATTAATTTTTATTTTCTATTAGAAGGTATTTTTTCTCTCAGTGTATTGCACTGGCAAAGCAGTCAATATGAAGATAATTCTAGTAGGATGTTAAATTTTAAGTGAAAGAAATTGATCTCTATATCCAGGTGTGTTGATTATTAACTGTTTGACTCAGTAAACTATTTCAGCACGTAGAAAAATAAATACTTGGTTTGGAGCCAAATCCAGGTTCTTCTACTTATGAGCTACATAACATCATAAGAAGTTAAACAGATAATGTAATACTGGACCCATAGCATTGTTATGAGTGTTAAACTAATATGCATATGGTATATATGCTGCAGTATGCTTAGTCCCTCATTCATGTCTGACTCTTTGCAACCCCATGGACTAGGGCCCATCAGGCACCTCTGTCCACCACCTTGTCCAGGCAAGAATACTGGAGTGGGTTGCCATGCCCTCCACCAGGGGGTCTTCCCAATCCAGGGATGGAACCCAGATCTCCTGCATTGGAGCCGGATTCTTTATCATTGAACCACCAGGGAAGCCCATGAATACAGGAATGGGTAGCCTATCCCTTCTCTAGGGGATCTTCCCAACCCAAGAACTGAACTGGATTCTCCTGCATTGCAAGTGGATTCTTTACCAGCTGAGCTACCAGGGAAGCCCATATATAGTGTATATATTTGTCACCTAATACAGTATGTGGCCTCAATATCAGATCTGATGTTAAATTTTAATAAATTATACCATTATTCAAATTTAAATAGTGTATTCATTCATTACTTTAAGAATTATTCCAACAAATAGTTATGAGTCATATTTTTCTTTTATTAACTTATTCAACATCTAATAATATGAGTATGGATTTGTTCAAATAGTTGTTGCATCAGAGTGTAGAAAGGGAAGAGAAAATACTAGGGATCACTTAATGAGTTGTTGCCTAAATGGCCTCCAACTCTAGTTCCATTACAGGAAAGATTTTTTATTTTTATTTTTTATTTTTATTTATTTATTTTTTTATGTCTTTGAAAATCTTTAATTCTTAAATTCATGAACACAAACATAAACACAAAAACACAGAGACAAATTCTGTATTGTCATATAGGTATTTCTGATAAAATGCAAGGACATGATATGCCAACCACAGATACTGTGGTTCATAATGACAATACTAAGATGCACAGTTATCTCTTGGCCCTTTGCCCAGCTTACACAAATCTTACTGCAAACATACCTTTGTGTAGACACTTAGGTATATTGCACTTTCTTATTGGTCTAAAGAAGAATGAACTGGGAAGATACGCACTCTTTTATGAATACTTTCTGGATGGTCAGTGGATGGGGATGAGAAGAGAGAAATCAATGATTCTGTTCCTTCTGTCATCGTGTTGGCTCATCCTCTTTATTCATTTCTTTCAAAAAAATCACCCTATTATTCTGTGTCCTATAATAAATGGGAAAATAGCAACACTGGCCGCTAATTTCATCATTTATTCAGATAATGCATACTAACCTGAAACATGTATAATATAACATTGATCTGAAATTCAATAAAAGAGTAAGAAGGTGGAAAGTGAAAGCCTTCGACTGTGTTCCTTGCCATGTCCATAAGTCATGCTTTTAATATTTTTGTTTGTCTCTACCTCCTCCCCCTTGAACCTACCATCCTGAATCTTCCTCTTTCTTAATCTATTATTGGTGTTTAAATTCTCAAGTAAGATCAGTTTGGTGGCAAAAGGAGAAACTAGGATTTGACATGGAAGCTATAATTCTACATCAAAGTAAATACACACCCTGTTTATGTTCAGTAAAGAGTGATGGGTTTTCTTTAACAAATCTAGACAGTTGTAATATTATTTTTGCGATCTTATTCTATAAATGTTTGATGTGTTTCATGACTCCCACCCACCTTCTGCTGGGTGTCAGCAATCCATAGCTTGTCAGAGTTCCTTAGCTTGTAGACACGTCATTATAATATCTGCTTCTGTCTCCACATGGTGTTCTCCTTTCTCCACATTCTAGGACACGCAGCAAGGAAGCCAGAGGGCTGACCATAGTCACATTTGAAAAATGTGGCAAAGAAAGGGAAATGCATGCACACATGCACACACACACATGCACACACATGCATGCACACACACACACAGCAAAACAAAACCCAGCATTACCAACTTTCTTTTTAAAAAATATATTTCTGTTATAACTTATTTTTGCTAGCTAGTATCAAATTCCTTCTTGAAACATATATTGGCCAATTTGGTACCTGTGTGACAATGTATATTTTCAACATAATTGTTTGATTAATATAAAGTATTTCAATTAAAGAAAACAAAATCTGATTTTTAAGGTTAGTATAGACTTTTGTCTTAAAAAGTATAAATATCTTCTGATTTCCTTTTATTAATATAATTTGCATTGATTTTCAGTGAAGTTCTCACATAAAACATTGTATTGGTGGATTGGGGTTTGTGATGGAGTGATTTTCATGTCTATGTTGTTACACTATAACATTCTTAAAATACTTTTATAAAAATTATTTAACATTATAACTTTTTTCTTATATAACACTAATTTGACATAATATGTTATATTTTCGAAAAGAAAAACACTTTAAACCCACAGAATACTTTGAAGCAATAATATGTTGTTATTATATTTTGCCAAATTTCAAGATGAAAAGTAATAGTATAAGAAATAGATTACTTTTCACACTGATTCGGTGTTTTGCTTTCATTGTGGTGCAGGGCTAATGCAATTTTCAAAATTTTTAGATGTTTATTTTGTGTGATTTCCCTAGACCAAACAGTATCCTCTTTAAATTTTGGTACTTTATTTTTATTTTTAATTTTTATTTTTACTTTATTTTACTTTACAATACTGTATTGGTTTTGCCATACATTGACATGAATCCGCCATGGGTGTACATGAGTTCCCAATCATGAACCCCTCTCCCACCTCCCACCCCATATCATCTCTCTGGATCATCCCCATGCACCAGCCCTAAGCATCCTGTATCCTGTATCGAACACAGGGAACCCTCTTACACTGTTGGTGGGAATGCAAACTAGTATAGCCACTTTGGAGAACAGTGTGGAGATTCCTTAAAAATTTGCAAATAGAACTGCCTTATGACCCAGCAATCCCACTGCTGGGCATACACACCGAGGAAACCAGAATTGAAAGAGACACATGTACCCCAATGTTCATTGCAGCACTGTTTATAATAGCCAGGACATGGAAACAACCTAGATGTCCATCAGCAGATGAGTGAATAAGAAAGCTGTGGTACATATACACAATGGAGTATTACTCAGCCATTAAAAAGAATACATTTGAATCAGTTCTAATGAGATGGATGAAACTGGAGCTGATTATAAAGAGATAAGTAAGCCAGAAAGAAAAACACCAATGCAGTATACTAATGCATATATATGGAATTTAGAAAGATAGTAATGATGACCCTGTATGCGAGGCAGCAAAAGAGACACAGATGTGTAGAACAGACTTTTGGACTCTGTGGGAGAGGGAGAGGGTGGGATGATTTGGGAGAATGGCATTGAAACATGTATACTATCATGTAAGAAACGAATTGCCAGTCTATGCAACATTATAACTTTTTACTTACAGAAATCTGTCCTCCCTTTACCATCAATTTTAAATGCAGTCTTCCTTAGCCTGCCAAGTGTAGCCTTTTTCCTTCCTTGTTTCTTGCCCCATGCACATTCAATCATGTACACATATGATGCAGTAAATTCATAGGTTTAAGGTAAAATAATTTAAAAATAATTTTCCAATTTATCATTAAAACATTGCAAAAGGTAAGAAAATGTCTCAACATATAGCCTAACAGAGAATACTAAGAAAAGTAGGACTATATTTGTCTAATGATTAAGATGTTTGTACTAATTTGTATTCACAAATACCTAACTATGAATGGTTGTAGGTTGTAACTTAGGAAATGAACTCTGAGCAGAAAGAAGCCTTTAATTTCCTTTAAATTTTACATTTGTTTTTTTCAGGTGAAACAAAGATCTTAAGGGAAGTCTCTAACTGTAAATTAGGGGTGAGATTTTTGAAAGAGTCAATGCAGTGCTTAGATGGGGAAGAACTGAATCAGGTACTGAATAAACAGGGAATTCAAATGTGGTTTACAATGCAGTGAGTTTCAGGGATGGACATAGCGTTTTGTTTCATCTGGATGTAAAATCATGATTCAGTGAGAGACTCTCCAAGAACTTTTGGGAGTCTAAGACCTCTGAAGTTCCACAGAAACATATAATCAAAAGTTTCATATAGAATAAAATATGTGATCAGGATAATTCATATGACCTATGGGTTCTATTCTCTCCTCAAAATGTGTTTTAGGCACTCTAAAGGATTTTAAATATTTTCTACAAGGATTTCAGTCAGAAAGGTCTCAGTGTCAGTGGCTAAAAGTATATTTGGCAAAATGTCTTCGCTACACCCTGCCATCTGCTAGGAGATACCTGAATATCAAACCAAATCCTCAGCCAGACAGAATTATAGGGTAGTCACTGCTCCAGAGATATGTAAACATCTAGATATTTGCTAAAGGTGATTGCAGACCTGGGGATCTTGATAGCTCTCTGCCTATGGTTCCATTGCTCCTGCTGTATCCAGACATATCTGTGAGAGACCAGCATGCTGGGAAACAGTAGGATGAGAGAAAGACAGTCAGTACTCTCACATTCAAAATGCTCTTTAATTCTTGAGAAACAAATTCTTTACTGTGACATAGTGCAATGTCTTGAGAAAGGTGTTTACTGAATTACAAGACCAAAGTTTGTGAACTCTTTCGCTATTAACAACTGCAAAAAATATTTGAAAAGTGCTTAGAGGATATATTTTTGGTGATAAATCACTTGGCTGACAAGAAAGAAACCATCTTATTCATTATTTTGGCATCAGTCTATGATCAACAAGTGTTTTTTTTATATTCACACAGGCATATATATATTGCTAATTATATATTTACAAACACACATATTAACACTATACTGAAACCGGCTTAAATATATTTCAAATATAAGGTAAATCATAAGTAAAGAGAAAATAAGATATTAACCTGGCTAATAGTCTTCCATTGCCTTACATATTTTCTTAACATTGTTGAACAATTATTTAAGTGTTTGAACAGCCGATGGATTTTATTTGGTAAATGCTTTTGATGGTATGGCAACTTGAAGATAAATTTAAGTTGTAATAGGTAAAGTTTCATAAATATAATATGCATATAGACACTGTTTCAATGGATTTCATATATATGCTTCAAATGCTCTTCAGTCGTGTCTGACTCTTTGTGACCCCATGGACTCTGGAGCCCACCAGGGTCCTCTGTCCATGGGACTCTCCAGGCAGGAATACTGGAGTGGGTTGCTATTTCCTTCTCCAAGTGATCTTCCTGACTCAGGGATTGAACTTGAGTCTCTTACGTCTCCTGCATTGGCAAGCAGGTTCTTTACCACTAATGTCACCTGGGAAGCCCCCTGCAGACTTAAGGAAAATTATTTCTAAAAATTTCTAAATTATTTTAAAATTATTTCTAAACATTTATAGTCAAATTTCTGCCAATTCTTTTTAAATTAATTATGCTAAGCTAAATGTTAGAGGAGTAAACTATGAATCAGCAGAGTTCAAATAATTTATTTTCACAAGTGTCCTAATAAATTCAGCAAATAAATCAAATATGACAACCTATTCAACCTGTTCTATATACCATTTACTTACAGTCAGTCCAACACAGATGCTTTAGAATCCAGTTCTCTATACCCATCACTAAGAAAACAGTCTAGGATTTATCCCTGTGCCTTGTCCATCTTCCAAAGTCTCTCAAGCCAGCAGCAATATTTCAAAATGCAATTTTTCACGTCTGAATAAACAACTGTCACATTTTATGTAGATGAATTAGTTTTCTAGGGTTTTCATAGTAAAATGTCACAGACTGGGTGACTTAAACAAAAGAACTTTATTTTCTTTTGGTTCTGAGGGTGAGAAGTCCAAGATCAGCATGTTGGACTTGCAGACTGTTGTCTTCTCACTTTATTGTTACATGGCCTTTCTTCTATGTGTGCATCCCTGGTGTATCTTTCTTTTCTTACAAAAACACCAGTCATATTGGATTAGGGCCCCATTCTCATGATCTAATTTCACCTGCTGCTGCTATTTTGTCGATAAGTCATGTCTGACACTTCTGCAATCCCTTGGACCGTAGCCCGCCATGCTCCTCTATCCACTGGATTTCCCAGGCAAAAATACTGGAGTGGGTTGCTATTTCCTTCTCTAGTGAATCTTCCCAACTCACAGTTTGAATCCACATCTCCTGCATAGCAAGAGGATTCTTTACAACTGAGCCACCTGAGAAGGCCCTTCATTTAATTTTAATTACCTCTTGAAAGGTCCTGTCTCCAAACAGAGTCACATTGGATGTTAAGGATTCCATATTTATTCGACTCTCTCAAGAAACTGCTGATTAATCTAGTGATGATACTTTATGTCAGTTTTTCTTTTAGTATTTGAAAAAACACATCATTCTCATACCTTGGAAATTTATTTTCTTATTTTTCTTCATTTAAAATATTCTCAGCTTCCTCTGGTTCTGAGTCAAGTTTGAAAGTCATTTTGGTCTGCTTTCTCTTTTTCTGAACACATTTCATTAAAGATCTCAAACTAGGTGTTATTAATCAGTCAGTAAACTATATCTGAGCTATACTACACTCTCAGTTAATCTAGTGTATGCTGCTGCTGCTGCTGCTGCTAAGTCGCTTCAGTCGTGTCCGACTCTGTACGGCTCCATAGACGGCAGCCCACCAGGCTCCCCTGTCCCTGGGATTCTCTAGGCAAGAACACTGGAGTGGGTTGCCATTTCCTTCTCCAATGCATGAATGTGAAAGTGAAGTCACTCAGTGGTGTCCGACTCCTAGCCACCCCATGGACTGCAGCCCACCAGGCCCCTCCTTCCATGGAATTCTCCAGGCAAGAATACTGGAGTGGGTTGCCATTGCCTTCTCCGTGAATCTAGTGTTAAATATCATTCAAAAAAAATGAGACACATATGCTTCTTACATATAGTAACAAGAAGCTGCATTTTCCACCTACAAAACAAGCATCATAACACAACTCTAATGGTAACAGTGGAGTTGAGGACTATTGTCTAATATAGCTTACAAAAATAAAATTGAAGTATTCTCCCCAACACTTTCATCAAAAAGTTACCTCATTTTCCTTAAGTTTTACAACATGTCATTAATCACTCAAAAAATAATACTTTGAGAAAAAATTCCTTTTACAAAATTGAAGTAACTAGTTCATTTGTGATTCACTAGAATCAATGTGAAGTTTATAACATACACAACGACTATGTTCTTTCTTTCCTTTGCAAAATCAAGGATGCAATTTATCTGCTAAATAGCATGATTGATCCTCTCTCACTATGGTCTTGTCTGAGGTAATAAATCAGGACACAGCTACCATCTCCAAATGTTCAATTCTGACCCTACAATTAGTTTCCACTGACTCTGGTTCCTGATTATCAGCACAAACCTCTACTTTGAGTTATCCCATAATTAGGCAGACAATACAGTATCATGCACTAAAATATCCTAGCTGGTAGAACATTTGCTAACCACTGATCTGTCAAATCCGCTGGATGGGTCTCATGCCCTGGTTTAGATAAGAGGATCATCAGCTCTGCTTCGCATTACATTAACACTAATGTGGCATCCAAAATTTAAATGCAGCAATTAAAAGTTTTTAAGCTTTTCTTAAGTGGCACCAAGCCAAATCTTTCATGCAAAACATTGGATGATCTTTCTTAAGTATGGATAAAAATATTCAAATATTAAACAATTCTGAAGGTGCTACACCAATAGAGCATATGCATGGAATTTTGCTTTTACCAAAAGAAAAGAGCAGAATTAAAACAGATCTCTCCAGCTGAATCAGAGGACATATACTTCTTCATTATTTTTTCTTGATCTTTTATTTTTCCTTCAATTATCTGTAACTTTCTTTTTATTTTAATTTTTATTTTTACTTTATTTTACTTTATAATACTGTATTGGTTTTGCCATACATTGACATGAATCCAACACCGGTGTATATGCGTTCCCAAACATGAACCCCCTCCCACCTCCCTCCCCATAACATCTCTCTGGGTCATCACCGTGCACCAGCCCCAAGCAGGCTGTATCCTGCGTCAGACATAGACTAGTGATTCGATTCTTACATGATAGTATACATGTTACAATGCCATTCTCCCAAATCATCCCACCCTCGCCCTCTCCCCCTGAGCCCAAAAGTCTGTTATAAACATCTGTGTCTTTGCTGCTGTCTTGCATACAAGGTCGTCATTGCCATCTTTCTAAATTCCATATATATGTGTTAGTATACTGTATTGGTGTTTTTCTTTCTGGCTTACTTCACTCTGTATAATCGGCTCCAGTTTCATCCATCTCATCAGAACTGATTCAAATGTATTCTTTTTAATGGCTGAGTAATACTCCATTGTGTATATGTACCACAGCTTTCTTATTCACTCATCTGCTGATGGACATCTAGGTTGTTTCCATGTCCTGGCTATTATAAACAGTGCTGCAATGAACATTGGGGTACATGTGTCTCTTTCAATTCTGGTTTCCTCGGTGTGTATGCCCAGCAGTGGGATTGCTGGGTCATAAGGCAGTTCTATTTGCAAAATTTTAAGGAATCTCCACACTGTTCTCCAAAGTGGCTATACTAGTTTGCATTCCCACCAACAGTGTGAGAGGGTTCCCTTTTCTCCACACCCTCTCCAGCATTTATTGCTTGCAGATTTTTGGATCACAGACATTCTGACTGGTGTGAAGTGGTACCTCATTGTGGTTTTGATTTGCATTTCTCTAATAATGAGTGACGTTGAGCATCTTTTCATGTGTTTGTTAGCCATCCATATGTCTTCTTTGGAGAAGTGTCTATTTAGTTCTTTGGCCCATTTTTTGATTGGGTCGTTTATTTTTCTGGAATTGAGCTGCATAAGTTTCTTGTATAGTTTTGAGGTTAGTTATTTGTTAGTTGCTTCATTTGCTATTATTTTCTCCCATTCAGGAGGCTGTCTTTTCACCTTGCTTATATTTTCCTTTGTTGTGCAGAAGCTTTTAATTTTAATTAGATCCCATTTGTTTATTTTTGCTTTTATTTCCAGTATTCTGGGAGGTGGATCATAGAGAATCCTGCTGTGATTTATGTCGGAGAGTGTTTTCCCTATATTCTCCTCTAGGAGTTTTATAGTTTCTGGTTTTACGTTTAGATCTTTAATCCATTTTGAGTTTATTTTTTGTGTATGGTGTTAGAAAGTGATCTAGTTTCATTCTTTTACAAGTGGTTGACCAGTTTTCCCAGCACCACTTGTTAAAGAGATTGTCTTTACTCCATTGTATATTCTTGCCTCCTTTGTCAAAGATAAGGTGTCCATATGCATGTGGATTTATCCTGGGCTTTCTATTTTGTTCCATTGATCTGTATTTCTGTCTTTGTGCCAGTACCATACTGTCTTGATGACTGTGGCTTTGTAGTAGAGCCTGAAGTCAGGCAAGTTGATTCCTCCAGTTCCATTCTTCTTTCTCAAGATTGCTTTGGCTATTCGAGGCTTTTTGTATTTCCATACAAATCTTGAAATTATTTGTTCTAGTTCTGTGAAAAATATGGCTGGTAGCTTGATAGGGATTGCATTGAATTTGTAAATTGCTTTGGGTAGTATACTCATTTTCACTATATTGATTCTTCCAATCCATGTACATGGTATATTTCTCCATCTATTAGTGTCCTCTTTGATTTCTTTCATCAGTGTTTTATAGTTTTCTATATATAGGTCTTTAGTTTCTTTAGGTAGATATATTCCTAAGTATTTTATTCTTTTCGTTGCAATGGTGAATGGAATTGTTTCCTTAATTTCTTTTTCTACTTTCTCATTATTAGTGTATAGAAATGCAAGGCATTTCTGTGTGTTGATTTTATATCCTGCAACTTTACTATATTCATTGATTAGCTCTAGTAATTTTCTGGTGGAGTCTTTAGGGTTTTCTATGTAGAGGATCATGTCATCTGCAAATAGTGAGAGTTTTACTTCTTCTTTTCCAATTTGGATTCCTTTTATTTCTTTTTCTGCTCTGATTGCTGTGGCCAAAACTTCCAGAACTATGTTGAATAGTAGTGCTGAAAGTGGGCACCCTTGTCTTGTTCCTGACTTTAGGGGAAATGCTTTCAATTTTTCACCATTGAGGATAATGTTTGCTGTGGGTTTGTCATATATAGCTTTTATTATGTTGAGGCATGTTCCTTCTGTTCCTGCTTTCTGGAGAGTTTTTATCATAAATGGATGTTGAATTTTGTCAAAGACCTTCTCTGCATCTATTGAGATAGTCATATGGCTTTTATTTTTCAATTTGTTAATGTGGTGAATTACATTGATTGATTTGTGGATATTGAAGAATCCTTGCATCCCTGGGATAAAGCCCACTTGGTCATGGTGTATGATCTTTTTAATATGTTGTTGGATTCTGATTGCTAGAATTTTGTTGAGGATTTTTGCATCTATGTTCATCAGTGATATTGGCCTGTAGTTTTCTTTTTTTTTTTTTTTTTTGTAGTATCTTTGTCAGGTTTTGGTATTAGGGTGATGGTGGCCTCATAGAATGTGTTTGGAAGTTTCCCTTCCTCTGCAATTTTCTGGAAGAGTTTGAGTAGGATAGGTGTTAGCTCTTCTCGAAATTTTTGGTAGAATTCAGCTGTGAAGCCGTCTGGACCTGGGCTTTTGTTTGCTGGAAGATTTCTGATTACAGTTTCAATTTCTGTGCTTGTGATGGGTCTGTTAAGATTTCCTATTTCTTCCTGGTTCAGTTTTGGAAAATTGTACTTTTCTAAGAATTTGTCCATTTCTTCCACATTGTCCATTTTATTGGCATATATCTGTGGCTTTCTAGAAGTATTTTTCTCAATTGAGCTCTCAGTTCTATATCATTAACTAATTGTATTCTACTTGCATACATTTATAAAACCTTGTAAGAATTATACCTTCCATATTTGTTCTCTTGACAACATATATGATCTGCTGTTTAGTTACTCTGACTCTGTGACCCCTTAGACTGTAGCCTGCCAGGCTCCTCTGCCCATAGGATTCTCCAGACACGAGGAGTGGGCTGCCATTTCCTTCGCAAGGGGCAATTATTAGAGGTTCCTCTGTAGGAAGAAATGACAACTCACTCCAATATTTTTACCAGGAAAATCCCAAGGACAGAGGAGCTTGGTGAGAATTCAAAAGAAGACCATCATATTACTGACAATTACAGTGAAGATAAACAGGAACATTTAATTGTTGTTTGGCTAAGAAAACAAGGCATCCAATGAGGAAATGAAAGTTTCTCAATTTTCATAGAAACAACTCTAGATATTTGGAGCAACAACAAAAGATAAGCTTTGATTATGTTATACCACACATCAAATTTAAGGGAGGATGAATTAGAAACACAAGTATTTGGGTTAAAACTATAGTGCTTCTATGGAATGAAAAAACAGAAATAAATCTTTACTTTTGAATATGCAAAGATGTCTCAAATGGACAAAATATTAACCATAGAAAAATTTTAATATATTTGTTTAATCAAAGTTAGAAAACTTAATTTCAAAAGTTATTAATAATAAAATGACAATTCTGCTTTGTATAACTGAATTTACTAAGTCAGCAGATCTTAAGTGTTCTCACCAAAAGGAGAAAAAAAGAAAAAGACAATTATGTGAGCTGATGGATGTGTTAATATATTTTATGGTAGGAATATTTTCATAATGTGTATATGTATCAAACACAGCATTGTATACTTTATTTGTCAATTATAACTATTTTTTTAAGAGAAAAAGAAAAGAAGATGCATATCCAAATTACATATTTGGAAAAATACAGTGCTTTTAACTTTCAAACAACTTTAACCCAGAATATGTAAAGAACTCTTAAACATCAGTAGTAATTTTAAAATATCTAACTTAAGAAAAATAAGCAAAAGTCCTTAAAATGATAGTAACGATTGACAATATAAAAATGGCCCGAAGTTACATTGAAAAATGTTAATCAGCATTAATCACAAGGAAAATGCAAGGTAAAACTATAATGTGCCACTGCTTACACAAACTCAGATGTCTAAAATTAAAAACAATGAATATCCCAAATGTCAGAGAGGATATGGAATAACTGAAATGACATATTGCTCGTGGGAGTATTAAATTATATAACAACTTTCAAAGAGAATGTGAGATCCCTTATAAAGTTAAATATACTATATTATCCAGAAATTCCAATTTTAGGTATTAAAGAA